>NC_045427.1:428377826-429740326 GCF_902635505.1 Sarcophilus harrisii
TTCTCAACCCATCCTGACACTCAACACTTCCTAGGTAGTGAGACCAAGACACATTCATGAGGGACTATTGGAACCTCCACCTGCCACAGGTGGCCAGAGGAACACTGACATATGGAGCAATATTTGGGTGGGTCCCAGGGCAAAAGTACATCTTGTTCTGAAACTGTGGCAGAGATAAGGGTGGGAGAAGCTTTGAAGTCAATGAGAAAAGATTAGAACAATGGAGAGAAGTAGTAAGCACAGGGAATTTAGAGAGAAAACATGTCAAATGTATATAATTTATGTTCATTAGGTTCTTCCTAACCAACTTGCTTTCCTTAATGTTATGGTAACCAGTATAATCTGTTTAACTGGTGACTATCCCAGCCACAGAATCTCTATCATGACTTCATCAATGACAGATAACCTCCTCTGCTTCCATTGGCCTTCCAGAAGATGCTGTATCTTTTTGCATTACTTAATTAGCAAAGAAATTTTTATAAGGAACCATTGTATTCACAGAATTATTCTAGGAGTATGAAAAAAGAGAGATACCATTTATGCTCTCTATAAATTTACTATCTGGGGCATACAAATTAAACCTTAAGAGAACTAAACAAGATGGGAGAAAGTTGGTCCTCACCATGGGAACTTAATTAAAATATTTCATCATTTTAAAGAAGGGATCAAACAAGACCATTTGGAGAATGTGGGACTTGAGTTAGGCTGTGAATGATGGGAAGAGGTTATCTTGGGGAAATAGAAAGGGTAGAATAATCTTGGGGAGAAATAATTTAAGTAAATATGAGGAGGCAGCAATAGAATAATGGGCTTGAGAAACAGTAGGTAGATTATTATATAAAGCTTTAACGGTGCCTTTGAATTTGAAAGAAGTCACCAACAAAGGCCATTATTCTGGGATCTTATCAGAAGTGAAACCCAGGATCTTTCTTCATCAGTATAGTGGAAATAGTGCTCAACAGAGACTCCAAAGGTCTGTGCTCCATCTTTGTCCTACAAATTACTATTTAGATCCTTGAGAAAATTCCTTTGGATAATTAACTCATCAATAAAGTTATGGCATTAATCTAAGCTCCTAGATTCTTTCCAGACCTAAATTTTTGTGTGTCTATTATATTTTCTTGAAAAATATCCTTTGTTTCATTATACTCCATCATGGCAATCCATTCCCTAACATCAACTCTCATTGGTATGTATAAGTCTATCCATTTCCCCTTCACCAAGTTATGAGATTTTTGAAGCTCAGAGTGAACCAATATGCACAAAGAGAAAAGGTTGTGTAGTACAGTAGATAGAGATTTCATTTTACAAGAAGTCTGGATCAGGATTTGAGTCCTAAACCTGCAATATAGAACTTGTAGAGGGATTTGATTAGTGATTTCCTTGATAAAACCAATGATTAGTGTAATCCTGATTTTATTTTTTTTTCAAGTTTATTAAAACTTTATTTTCAAAACATATGCATAGTCAACTTTCAACATTCACTCCTGAACAACCCTGTGGTCATTTTTTTTTTCCCTCTCTCCTTTTCCCCCACTCTTCCCCTAGATGGCAAGCAATCAATACATGCCAAACATATGCAATTCCTCCCTCTCTCTCTATCTCCACAATTATTATGCTGGAAAAGAAAGATCACATAAAAAGGGAAAAAAATGAGAAAGAAAACAAAATGTAAGTAAATAACAAAAAAGTGAAAACATTATGTTGTGATCCACATTTAGTCCCCATAATCCTCTCTCTGGGTACTGATGGCTCTCTCTATCACAAGACCTTTGAAAATGGTCTGAATCACCTGGCTATTGAAAAGAGCCATGTCCAACAGAATTGGTCATCATATATTGGTCAACACATCTTGTTGCTGTGTACAATGTTTTGATTTTACTCCCTTCACTCAGCATCAGTTCATGTAAGTCTCTCTAGGCCTTTCTGAAATCATCCTGCTGACTGGATAACCCCAATTTTAAAGCCCTTAGATATGAGACTCTTCTTACTGGTGGAGATCAATACCCTAAGCTTTTCTGAAGGACAGCACAGAAATGGCTTGTGTGAAAAAGCTCCAGTCTCTCCAAGCTCTTCAGTTTTCTTCAAGCTCAAATGTGTTTGGATTTTCTTCAAATATCTTAAAAATTTGCAACTTTGAGCCCTTATGACTTCTATCTTTACGAAAGAAGAAAGATGATACCAACTCCACTCTAGTTTCTGGAGACAAAAATTTTGGAAAGAAGCTGACATAAGAGAAGCTGGCAGTCTCCATCATGCTCCTGTCTCACTAGAAATTTAGGGAAAATTCCTCTTGGGAGAGAGTTAGGACTTTCTAAATTGAGTTGTTACTTCTCTCCCCAATAGGAGAACTCCTTCACTTTTTAATTGTCTGGTACATATTTTCCTATGCATACTTCCTCTGATTTATGTTATGCTACCAATTTGGAAAAAATGATTTTTTGGCTGTTTTGTGTTTTCATTGTGAAACTATTATTGAAGGGAAGGTAATCAAGCCTTGGAGATCTTGCTTTCTCCACTTAATGAAAGTGACCAAAAGTTAGCATGGTCCTAAAAATTGTATCTGTTAATGATATTGAAGGAAACAGATAGATTTAATTCTAGCCTGATATTCCCTCTCTCTGAAGAGAACAGAGCAGCCTCTGTCTCCAATTTTCTGCTTAACCTCCTGGCAGAAACTATGTCTCCCTTGGAGAAGAATAGAAAGAAGACACTAGAGATATCTATTCTGTCTCTCTGTAAGTGACATCATGATACCCTTATACTACATGATGGGAAGAGCTCACATTTTATTTTTTTTTTTAATAAAGCTTTTTATTTGAAAACATATGCATAGATAATCTGACAACATTGACCCTTGCATAGCCTTATGTTTCAAATATTATCCTCCTTCCCCCCAGCCCCTCCCCTAGATGGCAAGGGATTCAATATATATTAAACATATTAAAATATAAATTAAATCAAATATGTATAAACATTTATACAATTCTCTTGCTGCACAAGAGAAATCAGATCAGAAAAAGAAAGCAAATCAGTAAGAAAACAAAATGAAAGCAAACAACAACAAAAAAGTGATAATGCTATGTTGTGATCCACATCCAGTTCCTACAGTCCTTTCTTTGGGTGTAGATGACTCTCTTCATCACAAGGTCATTGGAACTGGCATCAATCATCTCATTGTTGGAAAGAGTCACATTTATCAGAATGGATCATATATAATATTGATATTGTCATATATAATGATCTCCTGATTCTGCTCATTTCACTCAGCTGCAGTTCATGTGAGTCTCTCAAGGCCTCTCTAAAATCATCTTCCTGATCATTTCTTATAGAACAATAATATTCCATAACATTCATATATCATAACTTATTCAGCCATTCTCAAACTGATGGGCATCCACTCAGTTTCCAGTTTCTTATGGCTCACATTTTAGTAGGAAGATATCTCAAAAGATCATTTGGTCCAAACTCCTCCCTTATTTTTCCAGCCAATAAAGAAACATTTATTAAGGGCTAGCTACTGTGCTCAGCAGTAAGGGAGCAAAAACAGAAGTGAAAGAGTTCCTGCCCTCAAGGAGCTTACTTACATTCTAACAGAGGGGTAGATTGATAAAACATGAACAAAATATATACAAATTACACACACACACACACACACACACACACACACACATCCAACAATTCAAGGTAGTTGTGGAGGGGAAGGGTTTGACAAGAGGGTTCATTAGAAGATATCCCTTTAAAGTAATCTTAATAGAAATGAGGGATTCCAAACACAGAGATGAAGAAATGGTGTATTGCAGGTATAGGGGCAGAGTGGTGGCCAAGTAAAGAGGGAACTAGTGCAAATACACGTAGGTGAGAGATTTAGGATAGATAAAGAAGCCAAGGCCCAGGGAAGTTTGGTAACTTGCTGAAAGTCAGCTAGTTAACAAGTGCCCAAGACTAGGTTAAAACTAAAATGTGTTCCTTACAGAGCTGACAAATGTTCCTTTCAGGGAAATAGAACCAAAATTTCAACCAAAATTTCACTTTCTCTTAAATTCAACAAATTGAGCAGGGATTTTTCTCAATCAATCCCCCATATACTATGGAGGATTGCAAATCCCCTGACCTCTCTCAGTCTTAGTTTCTTCCTCCATAAAATGAGACAATTGAATGAGATGACCTCTAAGATCTTTTCAATTTCTAAATCTCATGATCATCTCACTGAGAGTCTGAAACCTGGAATGGGGGACACATCAAAGTTCCTTCTTCCTTTGGCAGGATCAGGGGCCACACCCTTGCACAGAATTGACCCATTTCTATTTTCCATCACCTCTGAGGTGACAGAGGGCCACTCAAAGGTTGCTTGAAGTCTGGGGAGTGACCTCATATCCCTGGCTGGAAGTCATAGATTGATTAACTGATGGAGTGTGTGATGGAATTCCAAGAAACAGAGCTTAACACACTTCTGGGAATGAGGAAAAGTCCTGGCCAGACCTAGCCTTGTAGTGCTCAGTCTGTTAAGGGATGTGGCTTCTGCCCCTTAGATCATTACACCACTTCAGCTTTAAGGAGTTTCCATTTAAACTGTTCACAGTTATTTTTCCAGAGCGGACAACAGGATCACAGATTTAGAGTCAAAGGGTGCTGTAGAAGCCATCTAGTCCAGCTCCTTTATTGCACATATCTGAGGCCCATAGAGGCAAAGCAATAAGGATGTGATATCAGGAAGACTTGGAGCCAAATCCTGCCCCTGACATTTTCTAATTATGTGATCTGAGACAAATTATTTAACCTCTCTGTGCCTTAATTTCTTCATTTGTTAAATGAGAGAGCTGGACCCAAAGACTTCTAAAGTTTTCTCTAGCTCTAAATCAAGGATTCTATAATCCTATATTCTATGATTTACTCAAGTTTATATAGTGAATAAGTAATAGAATCAGGAATTGAATCTAGGTCTTTGATTCCAAATCTGGTGCTAATTCGACTATATTGTACTGAAAGAATCCTTCATAACTGGGCCTATACTCCCATAGTCCCTGTTAAAATATTGAACGCACATCACAGCGTTTGCTCTCTCTAAGCCCATGGCCCGTAATAAAGAAAACCAAACTTGAGATGGTATTTTAAGATGCAGGGGTATCTATTTGAAATGTTCCATAACACTGAAGCTCTCTGGGAAATGGCTAACTGGTTCGCTAATGTGCCTGTTATTCCTTAGTCAGCATTTTTACAGGTCCTCCTAATGTACCACATTTCTGTGGGAATTCTGCCCAAGTGCCATCTTGATTCTCAGCAATGTTTACACAGATGCATGGCTCAGGCCTTAGCCTCAAATCCCTGTTCTGAAGCTAGTGAGCAATATGGCCATAAGGAGGTCAGATAGGTAGTACAGTGGATAAAGTATGAGGCCTGGAATCAGGAAGAAATGAGTTCAAATCTGTCTTCAGATACTTATTAGGTCTGAGTAAGTCATTTAACCCTTTTTCCCTCAGTTTCTTCATCTGTAAAATCAGGTGGAGAAGGAAATGACATGATTAAACATCAACAAAGGACTATGAGGAAGTCATTTCTTAGGCCTTTGCATGGGCCTCAATCTTCTCATCTGTAAAATGATTGTGTTGGATCAAATAGCATCTAAAATCCATTAGATCCTTATAATTCTAAGATCCTATGATTAAGATGATAACTGGGCTAATTTGTTAACCTTGTATGTGTGGAAATATTCCAGAAATGATAGTCTGGGGTAGCTATGGTAGTTTTTAGGATAAGGGATCATCTGGAGATTTTTGTCTATTTATTACTGAATCTGAATCATTATTTTGTAGCACCATTTCTTAAAGAGCATAATCTTCCTCTTCTCCTCTCTTTTGTTTTTCTTTTTACTTCTATCTCTGTCTTTCTGTCTCTGTCTGTCTCTATCTCCCTGTCTTTTTGTCTCTCTGTTTCTGTCTGTTTGTCTCTTCTATTATAGAAGTTTATGGAAGGAGAACATGTACTTTAGCAAAAGTTGACTGAAGACAAAATGGATGATGGAAATGAGACCCCCAAAATTAGTGCACCAGAAAGAATTATTTTATGCATAGAAAATTTTTCTATTATATATTGGGAAACAATAACGTAAATATTGTTGATCTATCTGTCTAGTTAATAAATTAGATCATAGAGACAGACAGGAAAAGAGAAGCAGAATGTTGAAACTCCAGCAGGTTTCATCTGCAACCTTCAGCCCCTCAGGCTCAAAACATTTGAGTCACCTCTGGCTTCTCCCTCTCCTCCTCCCCTATACATCCAGTCAATCACCAAGTCTTACTGATTCTTCCTACAAGAGATTTCCCACATCTCTTACCTCTTTTCTAGTCCTACTGCCTCAGCCTTAGTTGAGACCTTTATTAACTCATACTTGCCCTAATCCCAACTTTCTGTCTCTTCCCCTTCTAAACATCATAAGCTATTCATCTTCCTGTGTGTTTGTGTGTGTGTGTGTGTGTGTGTGTGTGTGTGTATGCCTGAGGGGGTGAAGGTTGCGGGGGGGGGGGGGTTATGGACCCTTTGGCATCTGGTGAGACCTACAAACCTTTTCTCACAATGTTTTAAATGTATAAAATAAAATATATGCTATCAAAAGAAACAAAAGTTTTATGAAAATAAAAATACATTTTTCCTGTCCAAGTTCATGAACCCTGATGAAATCTATTCATGGTGGTGAGGAAAGGATTCTGTGGTCCCTTGGTTCAGAATCTCTACTCTAAATGAGACCAGAGCAATCTTCCAAGCATTCTTTTCACCATGGCACTGTTTTACTCAAAAACTCTCAGTACCTTATCGGATAGAAGACAAGCTGACTCAAATTCTGGCTTCAAACTATTTTATATTCTGTTTCCCCCCTATTGCCTTGTATAAATGCTGAGAGTTTGTGAATTATAATGGTCTATGTACTTTCCCCAAAACCCTATATGCCTATCCCCACCTTGATGTGTTTTCTCAATATTATTTTCCTTGTTGAATTTCATGACACTTATTGACTCTGCCTCTAAGCTTACACTTAACAGTACTATGCAGTTTGCAGTTTTGTATATGTACATAAATCCTATGTTATTTCCATAGATGAGATGTAAGTCTTCCCAGACAAGGACTTCCTTTTTTATCTATCTCTCCAGCACCATCATGGGCTATGCAAACAGCAAGTGCTCAGAAACATTTGGCAGTGGTATGAATGATGGAGAAAATATATCCTGGTGAAAGATCAAACAAGATAATATCAGTAAACTGCTTAGCATAGGGAAGAGTACATAGTAGACACTTAATAAATGCTTGTTTTTTTCTCCTTCTTTGCCCTCACCCTGGCCTCCCTAAGGACTATGCTGAGGCATTAATGACGAAAGGCTCAATATAATCTCACTAATGCACTGGTATGTTTATTTCATTCCCCTTGCTTAAAAGCCTTTAGTGACTCAGTTGCCTATAGGATTAAGAAGCAATCTCCTTAGTTTGTCATTCAAAGCCTTCTATAAACTGACTCTAATATACCTTTTTAGATCCCTCCAGCTCCAGGTGAATCTTCCTCTTTGAATTTCTGGAGTTACTCCATCTGATCTCTCCTACACAATCAATCATTCCAACTTGTATTATAGTTACTGAAGTTTATATCTGAATTTGAATTCAAAAGACCAAAATTTGAATTTTGTCTTGCCTTGCCCATAGGATCTCAGTTTCCTCAAATTTAAAGGGAGACCATGGGATTAGATGATTTTTAGGGTCCTTTCCAGTTGTGAGTTGTAAATTCCCTTTACTAAGTTGTAAATTCTTTGAAAGAAGAAATCTTGTCATATTTTGCCTTTGTATCATGAGTATACAGGATGTCCCTCCCCAGCACATTGTAGGTATTTATTAAATGTTTCTTAACCTATACTGAATGCATTCTTTATCCACCCCTTCACCCCCCCCCCAGATCCATTTGCATTTTATCAAAGACAATACCTTATATCATAAGAATGGATCTTTTAGGTTTTCACACAAGGAGGCAGTTGGTAATAGATAAAGATTATAGGATCAAAAATCAACTAATCAATCATCAAAATATAAATTAAGTGCCATGGTCTTGGTGCTATGAATGGGGATATGCCAAGACCAAAGCAAAAACAGTCCCTATCTCCAAGGATCTTACAATATATCAGGCAAGGTAGCATATATACTTTTCTCTATAAACAGAACATATACAAGGCAGTGTTATGTGTTTGCTATGTGTGTGGGGTGTTGATATGGGGAAACATATTAGCGACCAATAAGGTAGGAAAGATTTCATCTACAAATAACATTTGAGCCCAGTCTTGACTGAAAGTAGGAATTCTAAAAGGTAGAGAGGTCACTCATCAGATTTCATTAGTAATAGCAACAAACAATTCTCAGCTGTGTCTCAAGTCTGTAGCATACTGAGAATTGAGGGCATGGAGGAGCTCTCCATGGACATCACAGCACTGTGGCTCAATTAATCATCCCTAGAGGAGATAGAGCTAAGCCAACAGTTAGAATTCATAGACTTTAGACCTGTAAGGGAACAAAGGGATGATCTAAATGAATTTCCACATTTTACTTGAGGGGAAACTGAGGAAAAGAGCAAGGAAATGATGTTTCTAATTAGTAAATAGGAAAGGTGAGGTCTGAAATCCAGGATTCCTTCTCTCTCCACCATGCTGATTGGAGTTAACTCTGTGAGATAAGAATGATACAAGGGTTCTAGAGGACCTTGAAAAACCAGAGCTCACAAACTTAGAACTGGAATGGGCCATGGAGATCATCTACCATAATCCTTTTGTTTTTCAGAAGAGGAAACTGAGGTCTGAGAACATAAAAGTGACTAAGGTCACACAAGTAGCAAAACTGGGATTTAAACCCTGTTGCACTGGTTCCACATCCAGAGCAATAACTCGATCTCCATCATTTTGTGAATCTCTGTTTCCTACATGTTATGCTTCCATAGAAAATAATTCCAACTCTATGGCCCTCCCCCATCATCCCCCCCTCAGTTCTGTGTATTAAAACGTGCCTTCTGCCAGCTTGGAAAGGGAGGGGGTGCTGAGCAGAAGGGAGAAAAGGCACTTAGATCCTTTTCCTACGCAAGAGAAATCAGCCAGGAATTATTTTTCTTGTTAGCCTTTTTGTAGGAAGACAGACAGCCCTTTCAGCCCAAATACAATATTGTAATTGCTCATATTCAGCTGACAGAGGTTCCCAGATGAGCTTCACTGAGGCGTCTTTTAGGAATCTGTCATGTCCTATAGCACCCGGCCCAGAGCGCTGTAAAAGTGTCTTCTTCTCTCTAAGTTATTTATATAGTTGGCTGAAAGCGCTTTGCTTGTACAAACTAGAAACTATTAGATTAGACCAGCAGAGACAGCCAGAGGCAATCTTTTTAACAAAGTGAGTGGGATTCAAAGTAGGCATGGAAAGCAAATATTATTTCACTGGAAGTCTATTAGAGGGAGCTCCCTGGATAACAAATAAGTGCTTTGTTAGTTTAGCTGGGGAGAAATGCACTGGCCAGGTTGGCACCAGCTGGGTTTAAAGGTAAACGGCTTGAGAGCAAATGATAATTCAATGATAGGTGGGATGCATCAGCCAATTTGGCCTTTCCCCCTCCCCCATTTACTTATTTAAAGTACATGTCAAAGCTTAGCAGCTGAGCATTTCTCCGTTTGTTTTTAAATTTCTCATTTTAATTCATGCAAACATTTTATAAACCCAATGGATCAGAAAGCAAATACTGAGTGTGAGTAAGGATGTCCATTAAATTTAGTGGCTAGTGCCTGGGGCTGGAGAAGGGGAGTTGGATTAGAAAAAGAGTGGACAATGGGGATGGAGAATGGGGGAAGGGATTAGATGTTTTTATAGCATCATAAACTACTATAGATTTAGAGCCAGAGAGCTCTTACCCTCAACTATAGTAACTCCCACATTTTACAGATTTTACAGATAAGGAAACTGAGTCCCAGAAAGGACAGTGATTTTGATTAAGATCAAAACATTCACAAGTGGCTGAGCCAAGATGCTGATAATTCAGGCTCTGATTCTAAATCTTGTGTGCTTCTAGAGATTTGTAGATTTAGGATAAAAAGAGACCTAAATGGCTTTCTAATGCAATGTCATCCTCACAGATTAGAAAACTGAGGTTCAGGGTGGTCATAGAGTCACAGATTTACAGTTCAGAGGCATATCTTAGAATTTATCAAATTCAATTCTCTCATTTTATATATGTGTAAACTGAAGTTGAGGGAGTTTAATTAATTTGTCCATGATCACACACAGCTGGTGGAGTGTTAGAATTTGAAATTGAAGCTCCTCATTCCAGAGTCGGAGGTCTTTGACCTAATACTATGATGCCTATCATTGGATTTGGAGGTGGAAGCAGGCTTTAAACCATCAATCTCAGGCCTGCCATCTTGCAGCATCATTAATAGCTCTGCCACTTTTCTTATGGAGGCTAGGGATGTCTGAATGGCTCCCCAAGCCTTCCTTATTTGAAAAGGAGAAGACTCTCTTTGTCTTTGGGCACCTATCTCTGACTACAGTTTTGTCAGTGAAAACATGTCTTTTCATAATATGCATGAGAATCTGAGACATTGCAGAGAACAAAAAGGACTGACGGTCAGTTGGCCCTGGTTCTATTTTCAGCTTTTCATAATCTTAGGGAAGGAACTTCTGTTCCCTGGGCCTTTATTTCCCCACCTCTATTCTTACAGGGATGGAAGGAAAAGAGTATGAAAAACATTCTCTATAGCTAATCTTCTTAACACAGATTCCATGAACTTAGAAAATATTTTGATAACTATGTTTAATCAAATCAATTTCTTTGTAATTCTTTTTGTGTGTATGTTTTTTTTAATGCACCAAATTTTATTCTGAGAAGGAATCTACATACAACACAAGACTGCCACAGGGGTCCAGAATACACTTAAAAAGGTTGAAACCTTCAACTTCTACTCTACAGGGTTGATATAAGTGAGCTGGGAACTCTGAGTCAGGTTCTGGCTACTTTGGCCCAGCTACAACACTGTCTGACCTGTTCCCAGTAGCTCTTGGTGGTGTTGGCACTAGGAAGTACCCAGGCGGAATTTCTTTTTCAACATCAAGCACAGCTCATAATCCCTTCAAAGTACATTTGGGTCGTGTTCCTGTCTGTGAGTAAGAAGAACCTGACTAAATACACAGGCTTATTATGTTAGGGAAAAATGCTTGGATAGATTTTGCCTGCTTCATCCTTCTGCTAAGGCTCACTGGGTGGAGCCGATTAGAAATCACCATTTAGAAACACACCTCTCCCCTCTCAGCCTGGAGGCAGATGGTAGAAGAAAGTTATATATATTAGCTCTGTTTTTGGCTAAATGTTTTACTTTGTTTTCATCTGATGGAGGATTTAACTCCAAGAGGCAGATGCAGGAAGATATGGGGGAATTATATATCTAGAAATGACTATGATGTAAAAAAGGAAAAAAAATCATTTAGGTTCCTAACAGTAAAGCATCTGTTTTTTTTTTAAATTTATTATAGCTTTTTATTTAAAAATTTTATGCATGGGTAATTTTACAGCATCAACAATTGCCAAACCTTTTGTTCCAATTTTTCCCCTCTTTCCCCCCACTCTCTACCCCAGATGGCAGGTTAACCAATACATGTTAAATATGTTAAAGTATAAATTAAATACAATATTAGTATACATGTTCAAACAGTTATTAGCAAGCAAGCCAATCAACCAACCAATGACTATGATGATGATGATACTGGTAATAGCCAGAATTTATATAATTCATTTTTCCAAAAAGCTCTACACTTATCTCATATAAGTTTCATAACAATATCATGAGGAAAATGCTATTATTTTCCTAATTTTACAGATGAGGAAACTGAAGCAGAGATTAAGTGACTTGCCCAGGAGCACATAGTTAATGAGTACCTGAGGCAGGATTTGAACTCAGATCTTTCTGACAAGTGCCATCTTCTTTTCATACTACATAACTGCCCAATCAATCAACAACCAATAACAATAACAATATTAACTAACATTTATATAGCACTTTAAGGTTTGCAAATTCCTTTACAAAAATCTCACATGATTTTCATCACAATCCTGGGTACTAGATACTATTATACTATTTTATCAATGAGATAACTAAGACAGACAGGTATTCCTGATTCTGATACCAACATTCTCTCTTTTGTGCTACCTAACTGTATGTACCAATATTTGTGCTAGGTGCCTGAGAGAGAAACAAACATTAAACAGTCCCTGCCCTCAAGGAGTTTTCATTTGTTAAAACAAAACTTTGTCTACTTTTCTTCTTTTGTTGATGAGGACTACTGTGTATAGTATTTTTAATGAAAAAATAACAATTAAAGCTTTCTGAAGTCTGGAGAGGCTGGTTATATTAGTTATTTTGAGGCTGCTTGGAGGCACAATGGATACAGCACAGTCTGCCTCAGTTTCCTCATCTACAAAATAGGGATAATTATAGCATCAACTCCCAGGGTGATTATGAGGATCAAATGAAATCACATTTTAAAAGTGTTTTACAAAGAGTTATGTGGATACTAGCTATTATTATTAGATATTATGTTATAATGGGGATTTCTCTCATGGATGAGATGGACAAGATGACCACTGAACTCTCATCCAACTTTCTGATTTAAGGATTATGGGAGACAGTTTTGTGTTGTCACTATTATGCTTATATCTGCTGCAATTGGATATTTTGAACATTATAGTATGGTTGGGTAAATTTCTTTTTATAACTGGAAAGATGATGCAGCTGCTAGGTGATTCAATGGAGAGAGAAATGGACCTGAGTGTGATCCTGGGCAAGTCACTTACCAATTTTTTTTCTTAATCCACTAGAAAAGAAAATGGCAAACCACTTCAGTATCTTTAGCAGGAAAGCCCTATGGATGGTATTTGGCACAGTTGAATGTGTCAGGCACTATGCTAAATGCTTTACAAATATCTCATTTGAGTTCACAACAACTCTTGGAAGTAGATGTTGTTATTATAATTCTTATTTTAGAGTTTAGGAAATTGAGGTAGACTCATGTTAAGCAGTTTGTCAAGTCACCTGTGTCTGAGGCTGGATTTGAAGTCAGATCTTCCTGACTTCACCATGTAGGCTCTATCCACTAAGCTATCTGATGGAAATAATGATGGCAGTCGTGGTGAAGATAAATATTGTATTCTCAGTTTGATATTGCTTTCCTAGATTCAAGGGCAAAGGATGAAACATAATCTCTGGAAATCTCTAATATTAGGTCTTCCTGTTGTGTACGAGGTGGGATGGGGGTGGGATGTGTTTATATCTCCATTCCAGTCTCTGCTTACCTGGGGAAGAAATTGGGTACTAGAGATGCAGCAAAGGTTGTGAAAGAACTAATGATGACCTAGTCTTGACCCCAGATCTACCCCACCACCAGTATCAGGACAGAGTGCACAGGTCAAGATCATGGGTTTCCCAGGTAAGAATATCAGTGATTATAGGGAGCGGGTTCCCAAGTGGAGGGCTAAGATACATTTTTTTCTCTTAAATTTCTGCCTTTCTAAGTGATACTGATGTACTTTACTCTCTACTATTAATCAATGATGTTAGTAGTTTCCAGCCTTAATTTAATTAGTATAAAACCCAGCTGGTGGATAATATTGAATAATTAATATTTTACATAATAGTTTATGAAGTATCATGTTAAAAAAACAACTGATGATCACAAATTATCAGGGGAACATTACATTACAGCAAACTAAATGGGTAATTCTCACTGATCCATGTAAAAGACAGACCTTTCAGTTTCATGGGTAGACTGAAAAGAGGAATGAATCTGAACTCAAGATGGTGTTTGAATCCCATGTGATCCTGGACAAGTCATTTTTAAGAATCTCTTTGAGCCTCTGTAATCATATCTATAAAATGAGAGTGACTAGAATGATATCAAAAGTTCTTCTGAGAGTCCCTTGAAGTAAAGGACAAAACTATAATAGGCTTATCTTGCCCAGAAAATATCCTTTGGTCACATTTTCTCCATTATTTCATGGAACTTAACATGCCATGTGTTTATGTGTTTATTTGTGTATAGGTCAAACTCTTTCTTAGTCAGGATGCCCAGTGATAAGCTATGTATGGCCTTTTGAATCAAACTGTAGAATTGCATTGATGAATCTCTTAAAGAAGAAGTTTCAATGTACTTTATAGTAATAGGAGTTTATCTGAAATCTTCCAGTCACAGAGAAAGACTCCCTCTAAGAGAAAAAAAATCATGTGACAAAATTAATTTAATATTCCATGTTCTCTAGATCTTGGCATGGTTGTAATAGCAAATAATATTGCCCAATATGCTCTTTCCAGATCAAAGCTCAGAGTGGCTAGATCTGGGTTTGACATTAGCAGGAGTGTCAAAACTTGGAGAAGCTTTAGGACATAGGATGTCATAATGGTAAGGGAGGCAAGAACAAAAAACAGATAATGTCTGAGCAGAAAGGGAACTTAGAATACAAAATGTCAAAGCTGGAAGGAGCCTGAGAATATAGTTTATAGAGTATCAGAGGTGAAAGGGAATTGAGCACATAGAATATAGACTATTAGGATAGGAAAAGACCTCAGAGATCACCTAGTTCAGCTTTCTCATTTTAAACATGAGGAAACCAAGGCCAGAAATTGGAAAGGATTTGGCCAACATTTCATAGTTAATAGAGAGCAGTACACATACCATTTTTCTCAAGGACAATGTAGTCTCCTTGCTTGCAGGGACTCTTTTTTTTTGGTATCCCCAGGGTTCACCACCTTTTGTAGTTTTTTGTTTCTTAAGGATCTTTTTGAGGAGGTTTAGAAAGCCAAAAAATTTCTTAGAAACTGTATACATAGGGTTGTATACATAGGATCATAAATTTAGAACAAGAAGGATCTATGGAAATCAAATACAAACATTTTCAATTTACAAATGAGTAAATTAAAGCCAAGAAGAGTAAAGTGAAATCACATATTTAGTAAAATGTCTATCAAATATGGTAAGGATTTCATAAGTCCTTGTTGATTTGAATTGAACCTGACTTCAAGTCCAGTTACATGTCTGCTAAATAGAGGACCTATAAGGCCAAATGCCTTATACAAGTTTCATTAGACCTTGACTCTGCACTGCACCTAGGTGCTGAGAGAGGAGACAAAAATACATGGAGAGTAGTCCAATTGTGGAGTTTTGTTATCAAGATGGCAAGCTACCTTTTCTGATGTTAATCTGAACCATATATTCACTGTCTTTCACCTCAGTCCTTCTCCAATGTCCCATTGCTGAGTGGAGATGCTCTTTTTTTGCTTCTTGGTTCTCCAAGATTATGACAATAGAGTGCATATTCTCACAGATTCAACAAGCTGAAAAGGCTTGAGTTTGAGCTTGGTCATGTATCTGTTGTTCAAGAACTAGCTTGACTAAGGGCTCACAGACATCATCAGAAAGCTGTTCATTAGGTAATGAGTTATTTCAGTCACAGCATCTCAGAGAGCTGTCTGCTAAGGCATGGAAAAGTTGTAGACTATTTTGTTGGAGGTAATGCTCCTACAAATTAAACGATTAATGTTTAGAAGTAATGAATATATATTCTCTATAACAAAGTCACCTACTACAAAATAAAATTCCTATGCGACCAAAAGATGCAAATATCCACTGGAGTTACTGATTAATGGTCATGTTTCTCATGTCAGGATAGATAGACTGGGATTTAAAAAAAAATTTACTAGTCAGACTCAAAAGATACTGTCAAATTACTATTATATTTGAAGTAAGTTTAAAGCAGGGGTCCTCAAACTTTTTAAATAGAGGGCCAGTTCACTGTCCCTCAGACAGTTGGAGGACTGGACTATAGTAAAAACAAAAACTTTGTTTTGTGGGCCTTTAAATAAAGAAACTTCATAGCCCTGGGTGAGGGGGATAATCGTCCTCAGCTGCTGCATCTGGCCCACGGGCTGTAGTTTGAGGATCCTTGGTTTAGAGGGACCTAGAAAGACAAGTTAAAAAAAATCATGTCTTATTGCTTCATGTCCCAAATGACAATCCGCTGTCCTGAATACAACCTTTTCTTATAAGAAATATATGCATTGAGTATGCTCTAAAAATGTGTGCCCAATTTTTTAGTTGAATACTTTTCTTCTGAAAATAATGCTAGTTTCCATCTTTTTTTTTTTTTGGTTCTCTTTTGTCAGGAAGTGGCATAATGGATTCCATATTAGATTTAGAGTTGGGAAGATGATCAAATCTTAGCTCAGATACTATATCACATAGCGTTTCAAAAACCTCCTTTTTTACATTTGTAAAATGGGGATAATAGCATTTACCTCATTAAGTAGTTGTGAGGATCAAGTGATATAATATATGAGAAGTTTGGTAAGTCTTAAAATGCCATATAATTATTAGCTGTTGCTGTTACTGTTATTATTATGGCAATGTCACTGATGGTTGCTCCCCATACAAGCTATGCCCTCTGTTAGTTTCTTCCAACTGGAAGTGTCTTTCAGTCATCCAAAAGGGATTCCAGAGCTGTGGACAATATCTATTATTTCCCATGTTGTTGTTCAGTCATGTCCGACTCTTTTTGATTGTATGGGATTTTCTTGGTAAAGATATTGGAGTCATTTGCATTTTTTCAGTCAGTAGATTAAGCCAAACGAAGGTTAAGTAAATTATCCACAATCACCAGCTAGTATCTAAATCTGGATTTGAACTCAGGTCCTCATTACTCCAGGTTTAATATTTCTGAGTGCACTGAGTCATGTAGCTGCCTTGTTATTTCCCTAGTACCTCAGTAAGTACCTAGTTTTCCAGAACCCATCTTTTCTCCAGGAGAACAAGACTGGCAGATTAATGATTGGACATTGGAAACCCCATGCAACCTGCAAGAATTAGAATAAAATAAGAAAGTGGTGGTTGGTCCTTTATGTTAGATACTATACAGATATCAGAAATGCCCTTTCTCCCATTTCACAGATTTCAAAATTGTTAAGTCAACTGTTCTCTTAAATAATATTCTGCCTAGATTTCAGCCTTCAGTAAATTAAAATGTGTCTGTATTTTCAAAAGTGTGCTTGTATTTCTCACATCCTTACAATTCAGCCAATATTTTATGGTACAAACCCTAGTCATTGGAGCACACAATTGGCCTGGGAGTGGAAGTATGACCTCGTCTGGGACCTGAAGCCAGAGAAAAGTCATACTTAACTGGATACAAGCTTTCTAGAATCTGGTTACTTGACAAGTAACAGAAGATATTAGTGGTTTTCCTCCACAAGCATTATCATAGAAGTTACTTCTGATGTAGGGGAAGAGAAAAATGTAACATAGAATCCCTATTGCCTCAACTATATTTATCGAGTAAAGGAAGAAAGAAGAGTTATTGAAGATAGAGGAAAAGGAGGAAGTTTATAGCCATTGTCTTGTTGAAAGGGTAAAAAAGATTTAAAAATTATGGATCTAGAGCTGAAAGGGCCCTTAGAAGTCATCAAGGTCAAACTTCTTTTTTTACACATGAGGGACCAGTAGTGAAGGGACCTGCCCAGACTCCAAGTGAGAGCAAGTAAATGGCAGAGCTTTGATCATCTCCTCCCAAAGCAGGTTAGCACCTGCTCTCCAAATGATCACTTAGAGAGTTACCTAGATGACTGAGTGTGAATTCACTATGTGAATTGCCCAGAATCACACATCCTTTATGTATCCAAAGCTGGCTAGACACCACTGCATTCTGCCTGCACACACACACACACACACACACACACACACACACACACACATTTATATATTTATATATACTGATTTGCCTGATATATTGTCTATATATGTATGTAAACATATATAATGCGTAGTTCATAAACATTTATTAAATAACCTACTATGTGCCTGGTACTATGCTAAGTACTAGGGATAAAAATATAAAATTATATATACATGTGTATATACATACATATGTGCATGTATGTATATATACATACATACACATGTGTATGTGTATATATATGTGTATGTATGTATGAAAGATACTCCCTGAATTTACAATCCAGTGGGGGAAGACAATATTTCCTGAAAAGAGAGGGGAAAAAAGAAAAAAAAAAGTGTGTGTGTGTGTGTGTGTGTGTGTATGTGTGTTTATCTATGTTGTTAAATCATTTCAGTCATGTCTGACTCTTGGTGATCCTATTTGGGATTTTCTTGGCAAAGATACTGGAGTGATTTCCCATTTCTGTCTCCTGATCATTTTTATACATAGGAACACTAAAGCAAATAGGGTAATGCTGGACTAGAAAGGACTGTCCAATGAGCTGAAGCATGTCATGCCCCATTTTGTGCACACTGTTTTACTCCTGAAATCAGGAGGAGTGGTTGAATGGTCAAAGGATTTTTCTGGGAATATAAGAATGAGTGAAAAAAGAGTATTGTTATGGTTTCTGAAGCTCTTTCTGTTCCATGCCTTCAATTTTAAATTTTCTGATGAGAAAATCTACAAGTTGGAGGCTCCCATCATTCTAGACTCATATCTCCTTTTGGGAATGTCACAGGAGGACAATCAGTTGAAACTGGTACCAATTACTCTGGAATGAGACACAGAGCACTTCTTGAGTGTCAGCACAGCTTAGTGCCCTGAAAAGAACATCTCTAAGAACAGCCTGGCTGACTTCATGTGGTGATTAGTGTACACCTGAAGCACCAAGTTTTAATTGTGCTTTCTCCAGCCTCTCATTGACTGCCTAAGACTTTCCTCATTATCATAGATATTTTCTTTATAGACCTCAAATAGAAATTTTTGCATGTGTCAGACATCCAAGGGATGGGGGTGGGGGCCTCAGGTGGCTGGTAGTTTTTGTGGTCAGAACTCCTGGTTAAATTTGGTTTAGTGGGAAACAGGTCACCTTTGAGAACTAATGGTAACTTAACCCTTTGAAATTGTATTTTCCTCTTGGTTCATGACAGGTGACTTGACCTCAGAGTAAATCTGCTATACCAATTGGTATTTTAAAAAAACCCTGGGAAACACTGACCCTATTTCACTCTGCTACTAGGTGGTTAAATGATATTCTTACTTTTGGCTTTTTATTCTTAACTTGTATTTCACACATTATTTCTTTGTCTTTTTTCATGCTGGGAAAATGAATTGAAGGAAATCTTTCAGGAGAACTCAAACTTTGAAAAATATTTTCATAGTTTTCTTAAATTTTTTTCAGCCTTTCAAAAAAAAAAAAAAGAAAGTACAGTGAATAATTAGCCCAGGATCTGATAATTAATAAATGTTCTAGATTGGATTTGAACTTAGGAATATGAGTCTTTCTGATTCTAAGCCTAGGAGTTCTATTTACTTAGATGCCATATGCATACACGCACATATTTGAAAAACATATATCAGTATGTGTGTGCATTTCATATTTCATATAGAAATGTATATATACACATACATTTATCTACATGAAATAATTATAGGTAGAGATATATATATATATACACATGTCTATATGAAATATAGATAGGTAGAGATATGTATCCACACATATCTCTATACAAAAATAATATATATATATATATAATATACATATATATATATATATATATATATATACTCACATGTATAATATTCATATGCCTTTAAGTATCATGAAAAATGACTTAGTTATGTCATATACATACACATATGCATATATATAAATTAGAGGTTATATGTGTATATATATATATATTATGAATTAGAATTTGAAGGGTGATAATAGCTAACTTTTGTATACCTCTTACTATCACCTTTATATAGTGCTAATAAACATGGTGCTAAGCATTTTACAACTTTTAACTTATTTGATTCTCATAACAACTCTAGGAGGTAGGTGCTATTATTGTTATCCCCATTTAACAAATGAGGAAACTGAGGAAAACAGAGGTTAAGAGACTTCTTAATGAATGTCTGAGACTACATCTGAACTCAGGTGTTCATGACTCCAGGCCCAGGCTCTAGCCAGTGTGCCACCTAAGATTTCTAGTCCCACCTTCTCATTTTATAGAGGGAGAACCTGAGGCCTGAGTAGGGAAGTCCTTTGCTCAAGGACACAGAGATGTTAAGCTGGGATTTGAATTCTCTGACTCCTATGTTCTTTTCATTTCTGCTCCAAATGTGATACTTTAGGAATAGAATATTGCAACTCATCTTTGTGGGTGAAAACTTGAGGCCACTAGAATGCCTGCAGCTAATTAATGCCTCTAAGGTGCTTTTAAATCCTTGGATGAAAGGAAAGGCATCCAGCAGCAAATGCCAAAGGTTAGTGATTTAAAGTCTTTCTAATCCTTTCAGACAGTGCTGGAATGAGGACAGTACTGACTCTTGCTTTTAGCATTCTGAAACTGTCTGTCAGTCTGTCTATGGGATAGGTAGCATATTGCTATCTTTTCCCCACTTCTTCCCTCCTCTCCACCCCACTCTCTTCCCTTTCCCTCTTGTTTTAGCCCTGGGATGGAAATTGTTCTTCTCCATTGCAGGAGGCAGGGACCTTCCCTTGGTGCAAGGGATTGAGGGTGGGGAGTGGGGGATGTTCACTGACAGCGGTTCACAGCCGGTTAGAAATTCAAATCCATTTGTCTTGGCTTGTAGAAGGGATTTAAAAAAAATCAGCTGCTCCTCCCCTTTATCCAGCTGGATGAGTCTGTTCATATCAGCCTCTGGCAGGCTCTAATGATCTTAATGCAGCTCTGATCTATCCAGGCCAGCAGCAGAGCTTGATGGAGCCTGATGATATATTGTAATCTTTACTGCCCTATTACTCCCATTCTCTCAAGTGCTTCTCCAGATCGATGGCAGAATTCCTCTAGTTTAGTAGCTGCATGGCGGGCACCAGGGCCTAGCCAGATGCTGCCGAGCAGACCTACTCAGCACTGTCTCCATTCCCTCATCTAGCTGGGGTCAGCCAAAAAAAAAAAAAAAAAAAAAAAAAAAAGCTGCAGCAAATCTGACTTAGATCTCCTTTCCTACTGAGCTACTGTGCTTTGGCAACCACCTCCCAACAAGATGTCCCTCTAGAATTGTAGAGCTAAGAATCCCATCAAGGTGGGATGGTGTCGATGTGTTCTTATGCATTCGCCTGCTTTCTCTTGGGCTGGAGAACTGGGGCAGCAGCTCAGCTACATTCCCTTGGCGATATGGGCTAGGAAGGGGTGGGAGAATCTTGGAAGATGCTAGTTATTCTCAGAAAGGGAAGAGAGGTGCCAGGGACGGAAACATAGACAAACACCAGAGAAAAGTTAGAAGGCCAGACCCCAGCTTCCAAAGCCCTGACTACAAATTTCTAAGAAGTACTCAATTAGAAACGGGGCAGGTCCAACTGAAGAGCCTAGCTAAGCAGCCATGGAGTTTCTGAAAAATCTGGGAATCTTGCCAAAAGTGGGGGAGCTTTATAAAAAATACCCAAGGAAATTTGAAGACTTGTAGAGTTTGGGGGACTTAAGAAGAAGCCTTTAGACCATCTCCTTCACTTTACAGACCTGTATACAAAAGAGAAATAACTTACTCAATGTTATAGGGAGATGGGATGGAACTCGGCTCTGGAACTAGAACTGGAACCCAGCTCCAAGGATTCCTGTCATTATACCCCACTAAATACTCTAAGACAATGGGATAATCTTGTTAACTAACCTCTGAGGAAGCTCAGCAAACCCCAGAGGGATTGTTAGATCATGATCAATAATAGGCATGGGATATACAGACCTTCAAAAGGATAGTCCTTTATTGCTGGAAAACTAGTCCGGGCAAAACTCAATCCTAGCAATTGGAGCAACTACGACTCCTGGGATCAAATAAAGAACCCATTGGAACCCCGGGGGAAGGAAAGGACTAACATTGCACCACAGCTCCCCCTGGTGCACCTAATAGACACGGCGTCCACAGCCTGAGAAGAAACCAATTCCTTCTGCAGAACCTTGCTAACAGCTGGAGATGCTCACCAACCATCCCTTGGTCAGGAAGAGCAGTGATTGTTACTGGAAGAAGACTTGAGTTAATCCACAGAACCCACAGTCTATGGAATATATATTCATGACTGCTAAGGATTAGTTTACAAGATTGAAGGAGATAGTGTCTACAATACTTGAAAAGCAAGGGCTTCTTAATTCAACCTTGATCTTGAAAAAGGAGAGATATCATTGCAGTTCCCTGGATTGTCAATGCCATGCTCGAAATCATCTCTCTCCTAATAGATCTTGGGGTCATCAGTTTCTTCTCCCATGGCTATTTGCACTGTTGTCACACTCAGCTTCTTTCTGCATGGATCTAGTCATGGCATTTCCCTGACCAGGGGGGACCAAGGGGAAGGCGCCTTAAAAAATGCAAATCTCTCTCTCTCTCTCTCTCTCTCTCTCTCTCTCTCTCTCTCACTATCTCTCTCTCTCTCTCTCTGTCTCTCTTTCCCTCTCTCTCTCCATCTATCCATCCATCTATCTATCTATCCATCTATCTCTGTCTTGTTTCTCTATCTCTCTCTCCACACACATACACACATACATTATTCCAATTGACTAATGCATATATTCATTAACTCTAAGTTTAAACTATTTTATTCAGCATCCAATACCCTTTCCAATCTACAATGTACTCATGATTTTCCTGCTTTTCTAACCTCATTTCAAATTATTTCCCTCAACTCAAGTCATGTTTCTGATAAAAGGGATTCTTCTTGATTTCAGAAGATAAACTGATTTCAGTCTTTGCTGGCATTATTCCTTATGTGGGCAGTACCTTTCTTGCTCTTTCTTGATTAAATTTTTATTCATCCTTTAAAACTGAATTCAAATGAGCTCTTCTTCATGAAGTCTTCCATTATTCTCCTTTACCTTAAAGACCTTCCCTCTCAGACTTTAGTAACTTAAACCCAGAGGGCCTGAATTTGAATTCTTCCTCTGACATTTAGTATTTATGTTACCCTAGATGAGATATTCAATGTCCTTGGGCCTCAGGATCTTTAAAGAATGGGGGGCAGACTAAATGACCTGTGGGGTGCCTTTCAACTCTGTTTTCTCTTTCCTCATCATTATTTATAGAATGCTTGTCTTATTTTTTTTTCTCTACACAAGGAATGCTTACTTCAGACAGAAAGACCTTTCTGAACCCCCTGTTTGGTAAAATTTTCTCCCTACCCTCAGACCTGACCTCCAATATTTTCTATTTCTCTACTATACTTAAAAAGTAATTTTTTTACCTTATGATCTGTTCTACACCTCTGCTAGAGTGTGAACTTTGAGAAGGTTGTACCTTTCTCTCATCTAAATGTTGCATCAACCCTAACTTGTCCCACAATGATCTGTATATAGCAAAATTTAATACATTCTTAATCTTTATCTTGCTTCTCCAGGGAGTCTAAATCATGCTTGAATAATAACCAAAGTCACAAAAGCACTTGTTATTCTATTTCAGAAGCAATAACTGAGTGTTCTACTGGAAGCAGGCCATTGTGTTCAGAGCTTTCAAGAAAGAGAGATGAGGAAGATGCTTCCTGCCCCCAAAGAGATTTTAGTCTAAAAGGAGAATGAATTGACAGCAACTTCTTTTCAGTTGCCTCCACTGTCTAGGATCTAGGGCTCAGGTGGGAGTCACTGGGGTGTGGCTGCACACTGGAAGGGTCAGGAGGAAAAAACAACAGGAAAAATAATGTTAGCCAGAAACCCAACACATACATGGCTGTAGAGGATACATCCCAGGAGCAATGAAGCTATTTGTCAGCAGGCCATTCCTTATTTCATTAAGGAAATTATGAGAATCTAAACTACAAAAGCTCTCTTGCCTTCTCTTTTACATGCATCTTCTTTTTTTTTCATTTTGAAGAAAGATTGAAATGAAAATAGAAACAGACAAGGGATTTAATAATATGACTGCCCAATAAAAAAAAACAACTAACCTGGAAATGAATTTATGCTACTTGTAAGAATGCAAAGAAAAACAATTAAAATAAAGAGAAAGAAAATGGACATAGATGGAGCTTCAAGATACAAGGGTAATCCAGTTACTGGGGCTGGGGGAGGGCAAAAGAGCACATGTTTTTTGCCAGGCATTAATTCATTAAATTTTGCATGCCTTTAGTCAGTGCGCCTCTCTGGGCCTTCTGATCTTTAATGCACAATGGCCATTTCCTACTGGCCCCTGCCCTTGGGTTTTTGAAAATAGGAAACTTCTGTGAATGAACTCTGAGATCCTGGGGAGATCAGTCATATTTTATTATTTTGTACTGACTATTGAATTCATTTGTATAAGGAACTCTCATTAAAGAAATTCCTTTTTCAATGTAGATGAGTAACTGCTGTGTGAATAAGCCTTAGAGAAGGGTCTATAAAGTGAGAGGTTAAGCGACTTTCCTCTCAATATTTTGTCACAAGCAGTACATGAACCCAGGTCTTACTGACTGATGCCATCTGGCAACCCACTAAGCACACTGCCCTTCAGGATAGACTAAAACAGGAAAGAGATTGGACAGTCCCATTAAAAACAGCTTGTTTCATACACCAGAGTCATACCCCTATCCTAAGTCATGCCCCAGATACCCTAACAGAAGAAAATCATGGAAAGGATTTACAGGAGACTTACAAAGATGAGTAATCAAGAAGAATAACAACAAACTGAGATCAATCATGTGTGTGATATCTCCTGCATTTTCTCCCCAACACTGATTTTCATGTAGTTTGAGCTCACTAATGCTTAAAGAATTTGGATGATTCAATTTGAGGGAAAAAAAAAAGAGTCTGAGAGAGAACATAACTAGCTGTTCCCCTATCTTCTGATTCTATCTCCAGCTTTGTGCCAAAGTTATACCAGGCTAGGGTAAGGATGATGTCACTCTTTTTTTTTACCCTGCTCAGACTGTATCTAGAATATTATTGTTAGGTCTGGGCATCATATTTTAGGAAGAATATTCCTTTCTTTGATGGATAACACCTAATCCAGAGGAGGTAATTAGAATGGTCAAGGATCTACACATCAAGTGATATAAGAAATAGCAGAAGAGAGAGGTGGTATTTAGCCTAGAAAACTCAAGACTTTGGGGTGGGACATTTTAGATGTCTTTGAGTATTTGAAAGAAGGATTAGAATTGTTCTGTTTTGTTCCCAAGGGCAGAGCTGCAAAATCAGTATAAGTTTTTTTTTTGGGGGGTGGATCCCCCATCTCTCTTTCTCTTTTTTTTTAATAGCCTTTTATTTACAGGTTATATGTATGGGTAACTTTACAGCATTGACAATTGCCAAACCTCTTGTTCCAATTTTTCTCCTCTTTCCCCCCACCTCCTCCCCCAGATGGCAGGATGACCAGTAGATGTTAAATATATTAAAATATAAATTAGATACACAATAAGTATACATGACCAAACCATTATTTTTCTGTATAAAAAGAATTGGACTCTGAAATATTGTACAATTAGCCTGTGAGGAAATCAAAAATGCAGGTGGGCAAAAATATAGGGATTGGCAATTCAATGTAATGGTTTTTAGTCATCTCCCAGAGTTCTTTCACTGGGCGTAGCTGGTTCAGTTCATTACTGCTCCATTGGAACTGATTTGGTTCATCTCATTGCTGAAGATGGCCAAGTCCATCAGAATTGGTCATCATATAGTATTGTTGTTGAAATATATAATGATCTCTTGGTCCTGCTTGTTTCACTTAGCATCAGTTCGTGTAAGTCTCTCCAAGCCTTTCAAAATCGTATAAGTTGCAGACAATATATTTAGGTTTGATATAAGGGAAAACTTTTTACAATTTATAACCTTTCAAAGGTAGAATGGACTGCCTCAGGAGGGGGTATTTTCCCCCTAAGAGGAGCCCATTGAGCAAAAGCTGGATGAATACTTTTCTGGAATGGTGTGTGCATAGGGGTAGGGAAGCATCTGTTCAGATATGATCTGTATGAGAGGATGTCTTGGCTTCTCTTCCACTTCTATTTCCACTTCTGAAATTCTATGATTCTATGATAGTTTCTGTAACTAGCTTGGCTTCTTCCCTAAATCACCCTTTTCCATTCATTTCTATGTTCATTCAGGACATCACCCATGGATAGAAGATATGTGCCAACATCTGCCTCTTAAATCCCTCTCTGTATATGACTGATTTCTGGTTTTACCATGGCTATGAAGCCTTTTCCTACCTCATTAGATGGAAATTACATTAATTATATCTCCCTTTTTGTCCAGAGAAAGAACTGATAAATACAAGTAGTCATAGAATGATTTTACATATGTGTATATCTACATATATATATTATATATACACATATATTACATATACATATATATTATATGCAACATATTTGTGTCTAATGATAGCCATCTGTAGAGCAAAGGAGAAAAAATAAATTTATAGGATGGAATAAGCATGATATATACATTAATTTTACAGTTTCATGTGCAATCATCTTTTTTATTATATTATATAATTGATATGTTTGTTTTTTTCATAAATTAAAAATAAAATAAAATTAAAAAAAATTTGTTAAGGTCCTTTTATGACATCCATTTCCCCTACTATATTATGACATACTCACTAATATACATGTCATCTATACAACTTGAAACATAATGTCTTTGAAGCATGGAGAAACTTATAAACACTCAAACTTAAAATTGGAAGGCAAACTAAAGATCATTGAGTCCAAATATTTTATTTTACAGGTAAGAAAATTGAGGTCTAGAAGTGAAATGATTTGTCAAAGTCACTTAGCTAGTCACAGGAAGAGTTGGGATTAAAACTCAGTTCTTCTAATTCCAAATCTCAAGCCCTTTCCATTTACAGTTCTGCCTCTCAAATCATGTGTAATATGAACTGTTGGATACTCCTTAGAAAAACTTAGAAAAACTAAGAAAGTAACATACATAAGCATTAAAATGATAATAATGGAAATAGGAAAAAAACAAAAATAATAAAAACTAAAATCAAATGTTGCTAATAATTGCCAAATTTGTTCCTGAAGAAGAGAGAGGAAAATGAACCTTTCTTCATTTTTTGCAGAGATGGGGGGAAGGAAGGTGGGGCTATGAATGTGAAATACTCATATAGTGGTTGTGTTTTGTTCATATATTGACTAGTTTTTTTTCTGAATTACATTTCCTCCCTTTCTTTTATTCTTTGTTATTAGGGATTATTTTCTAGGAGGCAGAAGAAAGAGGACAGAGTTTATGTGAAAACATGATATCAATAAAATTATTAAAAAAAATTGCAACCCTTTTGAGGGCAGGAATTGTGTTCCATTTGATCAGTGTGTCCAAACCACCCTAAGGCATGAGGACTTAGGGCTCATGGTAGGCACTTGAAAGCTTACTGAGTTGAAAAGAGCATATAATTAAGGCTCCAGCCCTTTTTAGTTTCTTCAGTATTAAATGAGGAGGTTATTTTTGAGCTCTAATATTCATACTAGTCTTAAATCCTCCATTTCTATGATTATTTGATTTAGCTCAAATCCTGATAATTAGTGCTAATGTATTAAATGAAAAAAAAAAACAATATGACAAGTTAAGATTATCTATGAATAAGAATATATTTTAAAAATTTAGAAAATGAAACAGGTGACTCAGGGATCTTATGGACTGTCCTTAAGATGGAATATGGGAAGAAGATAAAGATCCCGGGATATAGAGGAGAGAAGAAGAAAAGAGAATACTATAAATCAGAAGAAGATGAGGTCAAAGGAATGCGTCAGACATAGTCACTTAATTTCAACCAGACATTTAGTAAAGTCTCTTATGATGCCCTTATGGGGAAATGGGACCTATATATGATAGCATAGGTAGGCAAATTTGTTCCTGGATGAACAGTGGTATATAGAACATATACAGTATTTATGGCAACCTAGAGGGAAGTCTCTAGAGGTATATCATAGGACTCTCTCTATAATTCTGTACGGCTCACCATTTTTCTCAATTACAGGCATCTCAGAGCTGAAATGGACCTCTGAAGCTATCTATCCGAACTCATACTTGAATACCAATCCCCTTTGCAATATCATACAAAAATGGCTGCTTCCCCCGCCCCAACTCCTCTATCTGCCTGAACGTCTACAAATTGGGAAAGCATGGCAACTATATATTCCAATTATATTTCTAGAGTTTTGTGAATAATTTATTTCTTTTTCAATTAACAAGTATGTATTTTTTCTTCTTTCTGTCCTTATCATTGCAGAAAAAGTCAGATGTATGGATAAAAACAAAGTCTTGTGATAAATATGCATGGTTAAACCAAAATGGTCATATTTTCATTATGCATCTTCTGTCCATCATCTCTCTGTCAGATGGCAGGTAGGATTTTTCATCATCAGTTCTCTGAAATACAGTTGGCCATTGTACTGCTCAGAGTTCTCAAGTCTTTCAAAACAATTCATTTTTTACATTGTTATTATATAAATTGTGCTTGTTCTACAGACTTTATTCTTTAAATATTCATTCAAGCCTTCTGAGTTTTCTCTGAAACAATCCCCATTTTTGTATCAGTCATTTTCCTCTCCTTTAGACTGAATGTTTATGTGTAATAAATAAAAACAATTAACAAAAAACATAGAACATAGAAACCAAATCTGTGGTTCACAGAAACCAATATTGTGTCTTAATAGTTCTGTGATGGAGGATGTGAGTTTATTTGGAAGCTTTACTGGTTTTTCCATTACTCAGAGTTTAATTTCCTTTTAGTAATCTGTCGGTTTGCATTTTGTTATAATCATGGTGTATGTTCTTTACTTGATTATGCCTATACAACTCTCCATTAGTTCATGCAGTATGTCCCATGTTTCTAGATTCTTTGTAGTTCCAATTTTTACTGAATAATATTCCATAAAATCCACATAGCCTACCCTTTTCAGCCTCCCCTCCTCATATCAATAGGAACTTATTTTGTTTATAATTCTTTGCTGTCGTTCAGCTAGTTCCCAAACTACCCATGATTAACATCTTTTAGTCCACATATTTCCATTATATTCTTAAGAATAGTATGAGAATCAGAAAGATGCTTGTAAACTTTGGGTGGAGATTTAATATATAAAATTGGGCATTTTGGGAAATGCTACAAAGTAGGATGACAAAACTATGATAATGATAATAAAAATGAAAACTTGGCAGGGAGCAATAATGGGATACAGTAAAGGATCCTGGATTTGGAGTCAGAGAATCTGGGCTGAAATCCAAACTCTGACATTTACTAACAGTGTAGCATTGAACAAGTCACTTAGGTCCTCTGGATCTCAGTTTCCTCCTTTGTAAAATAAGAGGATGAACTATCTATCAGACCTCTTCCAGCTAACAATTCCTAGAAGGCTGAAGACTACATTTATGTCTGTTAAATTTCAATTATCACCCTTTGGATAAAAGCTATATTGACTGCATAACTTCAGGTTCAGATCTTGCAGCAGATCACATAAAAATGGCCCATAAGCTATGATTGAGCAGTAAGTACTCTGGTAAAACAAATAAGGGGATCTCAAGCTACAATCAGAGAAATCTTGTGCTCCCAATGAGAATAGCATTGCTCCCCAGTGTGCTCTACTTTGGTTAGACCACTTCTAAAGCATTGTGTCCTGTAACAGATATTGAGAGGGATGTTGATGAATAAGAGGGTCACTAAGGTAGTGAAGAGTCTGAAAATTCTGCCATTTGGGTAATAGCTGAAAGAGCTAGGGGTACTTAGGCTGAAAAAGAATGAAGTTTGGGAGGATATGATTAGGTTTTTTTTCAGTTACACTTCACCAAATATCTGAAGGGATATCATGAGAGACTTCCATGTGGTTTCAAATGACAGAAAGAGGAGCAATGAGGATAAATTACTTTGAAGTTAATTTGGATTCAGCATAAGGAAGAACTTCCTGGGAACGAATTAATGTAACATGTTAAAGGATAGTCCTTCTGTGGGATATGTATGGAGACAGGAAGACCTGATTTCAAATCCTGCCTTAAACAATGACTAACTGTATGATTCCAAATAAGCTCCTTTTTTCAAACTCTTTATTTGTATAATGGGAATAATAATAGCCATCATAGGATTGCTCTGAGCATCAAATGAGTTAATATTCTGATCACATGTCTGAACAAACATGCTTAGATATGAACTAGAATAAATGTTTGGTTCACTTGAAATAGCTCTTATACCTCTGTTGCATAGTATAGCAAATAGAATTCAGAAGTTGCAGATAGAAAAACCTGGGTTCAAGTCTCTCTGAAGCTTATTAGATCTGTGATAAGGGGTAAGTCATTTAACCTCTTTAAAACTCAGTTTCTTACTCCATAAAATAAGAACAATATTATAACAGATACCTAGCTCATAGGATTGCTGTTAGGTTTAAATGACATAGGAACACAGATGGAGAGCTGGAAGAGACTTCAGAGGTCATCCAATCCATCTGTCTCATTTTACAGATGAGAAAATAGAGGCCCAAGGAATGTAAATGACTTTCCCATGTTCATATAGGAGCTGTTTCTAAAGTAAAAATTGAACACAGACCCTCTTTCTTCAGAGTCAAGGCACTTTTCACATAATGGATACAAAGCTATATGTGAACCTTAATGTGCTATATAAATGTCAGCTAATATTACTATTATATGCTAGCTCAAAAAGTTAAGAGCCAGAAGGATATGCTTATTGCAAAAAAATATTGGAAATCAGGTATTGTGTCTCTCTAACAAATTACAACTCAGTTTAGGAGAAAAGTGATTTCTAGTGAAGAGAGGCGGAGAAAGTTTGCTTCTTCTCTCCTTCATTAAACTGGAAAGTTTCCAACAATTCTCCATTCCCCACCCCAGGATTCCTAGCAATTCTAGACTACTGAGATCTACTTTTTCAGAATTTTCCAAAACTGCTTTGGCTGGTGTGCTGCAAAAGCCAGCATCAGATGTTTCACTTCTGGCCTCGACTGATATTATCATTAATCATTTTATGTTTTAATATATTCCCTGATGAAATAAATGATCACTTGGCTTACTGTTTCCCTTGGCTTATAGAGTCCTTTCTTTACTCTATCTTATTCTGTGGAGCAAATAATTGAGTTTGTGTGTGTGTCTGTATGATAATCTCTGGCAGAGATGGATAAAGGGAAAGCACAGGCCTCGGTCCTAGGTATATCCGAATGCAAAGGCATTGTGGACCATACATCTTCCAAGCAGTGTGTAAATTCTGGGAGCATAAGGGACATCTCACTTATTAGTATTTTTTTCTTTCCAGAGCTTTAATGCTATGAGTAAAGTGCATTAAACAGCTTTGGGACTTGGGTATATTAGGTACTTAATAAATGATTCTTGAATTGAATTAAAGTAGACTAGAATTTTGAAGTGATAAAGATGGACATCAGGATCTCAATGAGTAGTATCATAGACTCAGAAATTTAGGGCCAACAAAGAATTTAAATGCTATCTAATCAAACCTCTTTGTTTTAAATGAGAGACCTGAAGCCCAGGTCACAAAATGACTAAATAAATAAATAGATAGAAAAAAAAAAACTAGACAGACTTACAGATGAATAGATAGCAGATAGATGGCTGAACTGATGGATAGATAGATAGGTAGATAGGTAGGTAGATAGAATGATAGCTGTATAGATGAATTTATGGATGTAGCAAACTTCTCTATGATGAAACCCATTTTCTAGCAGCTCAAATAAACATATGATTTTCAATTTACAGTCTTTGTTAGAGTACTGACAGTTTAAAAGACTTGCCCAGAACTATAAAATCAGTATGCAAAAGAGGTAGGACTTGAATCCAAACTTTGCTTCTCTAGCAAAGCTCTAGCTAGCTTTCTCTTCACCATCCACTAGTAAGCACCTACTGTGTATAGAACACCCAGGTGGTCAGCAGCCAAACTTTAATCAAGGTACAGTCCCTTTTTTATGCAATTTAAAATATATTAGGAGCACAAGAACCTACTATTACAGTTTGGGTGCCTTTCCCATGCAATGTAAGTTGATCAAATATACTATTTTTTGTAATATATGTGCATTCATTTTGTTAGATATTTCTTTCTGAATCATGTTGGGAGAGAAAAATCAGAACAAAAAGGAAAAACCTGAGAGAAAAAGCAGAAGAAAAAAAAAGAAAAAAGTGAACATAGCATATGTTGATTTATATTCAGTCTTCATAGTTCTCTCTCTGGATGTGGATGGTGTTTTCCACCCAAAGTTTATTGGAAAAAATAAAAAAATAATTTAAAAAACCCAAAATCTATTAGGATTGCCTTGGATCACTGAATCACTGAGAAGAACCAGGTCTGTCATAGTTGATCATTACACAATCTTGCTGTTGCTAGGTAGAATGTTTTCCTGGTTCTGCTTGTTTCATTCATATCAATTCATATAAATCCTTCCAAACCTTTCTAAAATCAGCTCATTCATCATTTTTAATAGAACAATAATTCTATTGCTTTCATATATCACAGCTTATTCAATCATTCCCCAACTAATGAGCATCTACCCATTTTCCAATTCTTTGCCACCACAAAAAGTGCTACTACAAACATTTTAGCACATGTGGGTCCTTTTTCCTCTTTTATGATTTCTTTGGAATATAGATTCAATAGTGACACTGCTAAATCAAAGGGTATGCATAGTTGATAGCCCTTTGAGCATAGTTCCAAATTGCTCTCCAGAATAATTGCATCATTTCACAACTCTACCAATGACACATTAGTGCCCCAGTTTTCCCCCATCCACTCCAACATTTATCATTATCTTTTCCTATTACCTTAGTCAATCTGAGAGGTATGAGGTAGTATCTCAGAGGTGTCTTAATTTGCATTTCTCTAATCAATACTAATTTAGAGTTTTTTCATATAACTATAGATAGCTTTAATTTCATTATTTGAAAATTGTCTGGTCATATCCTTTGACCAGAAATAAACTGTTAAAAAAAAAAAAAAAAAAACTAGGTGATACTTGTCTGTGAAAACAAAAAAAGATAGTTTTAGATCCAGAAAGGACCTGAGAAATCATGGAGTCTAAACCTCCCTTTCACTATACAAAGGAAAGAGATGTTAAATGATTTATCTAAGGTGATATAGGGAGTAAATGCCCAGCTAGAATTAAAATCCAAGTCTTCATCTAGCTGCATTCAATCCTTTTCCTTGGATGTAGTATCACTGAATCAATTGTCCAAACTGTCATCTTCTATTATGGATAAGAAGGAGCATTTTTTCCTTTTCCCAGTTTAGAAAGCTAACTAACTATTAGAGGATGCATAAACTGGTGTGGAGACTGACTGGGTATAAATGAACACAAATTACAGGTCAGAGGGACAAGACAAAAGAGATACCTAAGTGTCATAGTGTTTAGGACACTGGACTTGGAGTTGGAAGGACTTCAAGGACCTCAATCTTAATTAGCTGTGACCCTAGGGAAACTGCTTAGCTTCTTTGTCTGTAAAATGGAAATGATGATAGCTAGTACCACTGATGCCAAGAGGACCAAAAGAGATAACATAATGAAAAACACTTTATGTAATTTAATAATTTTATTTATTATTATAATAAAATGAATAAAATAAATATAATAGAATTTAAATATAAATTCTAGATATTATGATTAATATTATTAAAAGTTATTGTCCTACTAATACATTGTTAGTGGAATTGTCAACTGATTTAACCATTCTGGAGAACAATATGAAGCTATATTCAAAGGGCTATCAAACTGTGCATACCCTTTGATCCAAGCATGTTTCTACTGGGCTTATATCCCAAAGAGATCTTAAAGTAGGGAAACATACCCACATGTGCAAAAATGTTTGTGGCAATCCTTTTTGTAGTGGCAAAAAAACTGGAAATTGAATGGATGTTCATCAGTTGGATAATGGCTGAATAAGTTATGGTATATGAATGCTATGGAATATTATTGTTCTACAAGAAATGATAAGCAGAATGATTTCAGAGAATCCTGAGGAGACTTTCATGAACTGATGCTAAGACAAGTGAGTAGAACAAGGAGTACCTTATACAGAACAACAAGATTATTCTATGATCAGTTCTGATGGATATAGCTCTTTTTAAAAAATGAGGTGATTCAGGTCAGTTCCAATGGTCTTGTGATGGAGAGAGCCATCTGTACTCAGAGAGGACTTTGGGAACTGTGTGGATCACAACATAGAATTTTTCCTTTTTTTGTTGTTGTTCACTTGCATTTTGTTTTCTTTCTCACTTTTTTCCCCTTTTTGATCTGATTTTTCTTGTGTAACATGATAATTGTGGAAATATGTGTAGAACAATTGCACATGTTTAACATATATTAGATCACTTGCTGTCTAAGGGAGGGGGTCAGGGGAAGGGAGGGACAAAAAATTTGGAACACAAGGTTTTGCAAAGGTGAGTGTTGAAAACTATGCATATGTTTTGAAAATAGAAATAAAATAAATAAATTAATTAAAAAATAAAATAAAAAAGCTTTACATAAAAATAAGTAAACAAATTAAAAAAAAAAGAATTATTGTCCTGATATCTATATGGCCTAAGTAGCTTCATTCTGTTCAATATACACAAACATACTTTCAGTATAATCATAGACTGACTTCTAAACCTCAGCTAATTTGAAGCTTACCAGTCTAATCTTAGTTCTGAAATAACATCTCAGTGTGGCTTGCCTGTCTTATGGGTCAGACCTTTCATCTTTACATATTAACGATCCATCCTCAAATGTTTGACATCATAATGAAATAATGGAATGAATTTTATATATTAAGTCAATTTTCAGAGAGAGAAACATCTTGCATGTGAATGAGTCACTGAAGGAATTGCAAACAAACAGCTAAAATGGAAAGAGACCTGCACCTATGGTCAGAAGGCCTACGTTCCAATTCTGTGTCAGTCACTGACTAGTCATATGAGAGATCTTCCCAAGTCTCACGTTCCTTTTTTTTTTTTTTTTTTTTTTTTTTTGTGAAACAGGACAATAATACTTGCATTGCTCACCTCCCTAAGTGAGTGTAAGGACTAATGGAAATATAGATCTTAATTTTCCCAAATATTAGTCCTCTTTGCCTTTTCTCAAATAGTTTTAATTATCTATGCTAGTTGTTGTTTGCCAATCAGCTACCAGATCTTCTCATTTCTACCTGTACAATATATCTCATATCCACCTCCTTCCTTTCACTCCTAATTCAGACCTTCATCGACTTTCACCCAGGATATTGTGACAGCAAGCCTGCTAATTATTCTTGCTTCCTCCTCTGTTCTCACTTCAAGTTTTCCTCTGCTGCACTGCCCCTCTACTTAGTAATCCCTAGTAGCTCCCTATAATATCCATCATCAAATAAAAAAGTCTTCTATTTGGTTTTTAAATTCTTTTATGATCTTCCCTATAGTTGTGTTCATAAATGTTTAACAATCAGCTCCCCCTGAAAAAAGTAGTAAAACATTTTTTAACTTTAATTTATATTATAATATTTTCTCTTCTTACTTTCTTAAGTTTAGACAATCAACAATACAATAAACCAGTCCTGGATTTGTATCATCTTCATCAGACCTTATTCCACTTCTCATACTCTGTTAGAGCCAAATGGCTTTTCTTGCTGTCTCTATTACATAGCCTTTTGTCTCTTGGATATGCCTTTATATCAGCTGCTGCCCATGCTTGCTGTTCCTCCCTTTGTGCCTTTGTTTCTTAGAGCTCCAGACCTCCTTCAAGACTCAGCATCTTTTACATGAAGCCTTTCCAAATTCATCCAACTGATAGAACTTAAAAAGGCCAAGGTTTCCCATTTCATCCAGATCCATCTCCAGTCGTTCTGGTCTATATCTGGTCACTGGACCCAGGTGTCTCTGGAGGGGAAAGTGAGGCAGGGAACCCTGCCCAGCCCTCCCTCCCTCAAATTCACTTCTACGTCAAGGCATCCCCTCCCTGATTTAATGTTCTTGGAGAACAAAGTACAAAGAACAACAGCAATAACCCTTCTTCCCTTCCCAATATATATATATTTAGTGTGTTTCTCTGTGTGTGTATTTGTGTGTGTGTATGTGTGTGTGTTGCAGTTGTTTGCTCCATGAGTATAGGAAGCGATTTCCCTTTTTTTCTTCTTATTTATCTCCACAGCATTTAGCACATAGAGAAAGGGATTGGAACTGTGATTGCATTAGTATAGGTTCCTTCCACATGAGAACACTCTACTCACTAGTGCATAGTGACACCTTGGTTGCAACCTATCTTCCCAGAGAGTTGCCTAGGAATAGGGAGAAATTGAATAATTTGCCCAGGACTATGGAGACTTGTCTTCCTAGATCTATGGCCAGCTCTCTATTTACTAGGTCACCCAATGGTGGCTGTTTAATTCATGTATGGTGATTAATTAATTCCACTTACCCACCCCAATATAAACGCTTTAAGGTTGTTATTTGTATTGCTAGTGCCACACATTGTTGGGGTTTTTTTTTGGGGGGGGGGATGAGGTTGGGCAATGAGGTTTTGGGCTTGTGATTTTGTTGATTTGTAGAATTCATCATATGGAAACTCTCTCCACCAGGACAGATCTGTCCCTATTGTGGAATTTATGCTCTTGGAGATTTGCCTGGAGGCAATGAAATCAAGGGGATCCCACAGTAAGTATATGTCAAAGTCAGGATTGACACATAGTGGGACCCAAATAAATATTTGTTGAATTGAATCAAATAAAGTATATATGTATGTATGTAATATAGACAATACTTTGTAACCATATAGTATGCTAATCCTATAAAGTATGATTCTTCTGTTATTGTGAAGTCTGCTCACACTGATGGCTTATCTGTTTCATAAGTAAATTTGAGGGGAAATTTGTATGGATCACATCCCCACTAAGAAGCCTATGTGCTTAGACCAGCAAGAGTGTGAAGAAGGAATCTTCTGTTGCTTCTTCCCAGGCAGGGTCCTATCTTTGCAAGCCTCAGTCTGCAAAGGACTCCAGAGAATAGGGACATATATGGCTCCAATTTCTTACAAAGTGAATACAGTCCTCCTTTTTTTCTGGGACTCTTGCCTGAGAAAAGACCCCAAACATGACTGGGAAATGATTGGAAATGAAGTGTTGAAAGCTGCAATTTGCTTTTTGGTTAATTAGCAGCCTGTACCATTTTAACACTGTCGGCTCTCTCCTTATTGTAACAGCCTGCAACAGGGTTTCACAACCACAGAAAAGTATCTAGGTGAGCTCTCATCCTCTCCTGGGTAGTCTAGGGAAAACTTAGTTAAGGGGAATTGTTTGAATCATAAGGAGTAATGTTTTAAAAAAGCAACAAACAGCTAGGGTCATAGATATTGAGCTGCAAAGAATCTTTCGGATCATTTAGTCCAGTCTCTTTCTTTCTACAGATAAAATTAGCTGATTTCTTCAAGGTGGTTCAGATAGTAAGTATGAGAGGTAGAATCTGATCCCAGGATTTTTAATCCTAGAATTTGCTATCTTTTCACTATACTTCACTTATTCCCACACTAAATCCAAGATTTAACTGAGGGGACTATACTGTCTTGAATATCATATACCTTTATTAAGGGAAGGGTCGAGGGACATTATAGGAATCTGCCTCCTCTGCAGTTCTCCAATGGATGTCTCCTTGGAGGTGGCAGTGAGCAACAGGGGGCTCGGTTTTAATAATAAACTGCCAGGAGATGCTGCTGGTTGCAGAGTAGTCTTCAGGAAAGTCTGTAGCCCCTCGAGGAGGTGGGAGAACACAAGAGTATTTAATTTAATAGATCATCTTCCTTACATGTGAGTGTCTTATACTCTAAGGACTTTTTTTCTGGTCAGCTCTGGCACTAGGTTGCAAATGGGCAATGGGATTTTGCTTATGGAGGAAAGCTCTCTGTTCTCATAGGAACTATCAAGTTGTCATGGCATCAAAAGAGGGATTCAAAATGTAATCAGTGGGCTTATGTAGTGACCAAGAGACCTAGATTTTAAAAATAAAAGCAGAAAAAAGAGGAAAAATAATAGAGACAAGTTGTGTGTGTGTGTGTGTGTGGGGGTTTCAATGTTTTTTTCCTTAATTAATATCTCTTATTTTTTATATCACATATTTCCTGCCAAATCCTTCCCTCTATTCCCTCCTACACTGACAAAGTAATCCATTATAATGAAAAATAAGGGAAAAAGTGAGCAAAATTAACCAACATATTGAAAATAACTCTGATGTTATATATCCATGTTCCATAGCCATGGTCCTCCATCTTTGCCAAGAATCAGAAAAGGAAATGCCTCCCATCCTTCTTTTTTTGGGGGCCAAATGAGGTCATCATTTCCTAATATTGCATTTCCATTATTTAGTTATTGTTCTTTCCATTTCTATTATTGTAATCCTTGTGTTTAATATTTTCCTGGTTCTATTTCTTTTAATTTGCTTTGGTTCATGTAAATCTTTTCATCCATTTCATATATCTCTGCTGAAGACACTTTAATTTTTATTTCACCCTTCCAACAGCTCTGGAAGGCAGGTAGTATAGAAGTAACTATTATTTTCATTTTTATAGCGGCTCATTTTTGTATTAAACAAGTTAATTGTCTTTTCTTCATTTTCTAATCTTCTGCTCTCAATTTACCATCTTAACTTTTTATAATTCTTTTGTCTTTTTTTAATGTATATATTTATTTAAAATAAATAAAAATAGCAAAAATTTGTCATGTACATAGCAGAACATAAGAGGATTCAAAATATGAAACAATAAATTTCATATCAAGAAATAATATATAATAAATCCTATACATTGTATTCAGAACTGTCCATCTTTTCTTTGTTTTTGTTCTCTGCTGTACACTTTTTATTTTATTCTTTTCTTCCCCTTTCATCCCTTTCCCACATCCCCCAAGCAAGCTACGGTTAAGTGAGTGTGTGTGGGTATATATGGCTGGGTTCTTTCTTCTTTACTGGTTCATTTTTTTTTTAAATAAGAGGTATTAGTGTAAACACCTCTAATTGTGGGGTGGGGGAATGGTGCCTCTGCCTTCACTTCTGCTCTTCCTTCTGACATGGAACCCCAAACCAAGAGCTCCCCACTCCTGCAAATGTATGAAACTAATAGTATCTCTGCCCCACTGCTTCTGTACTCACAGGGTACTAGTTCCTTTTCACCCAGGGCCAAGCTTCAGCCACAGAGTTGGGCCTGATGTTACCAATCACCTGAGGTTCCCTTAGTCTTCTAATACTCAAACCTTGACTTCTCACACTGTCTGGGAGGTGAAAGTTTCTATGGCTTCGGCTGAGGTTCCCAGCCACACTCAGCTAGCCCAAGGGATCCCCACTTGGTGGGGGTGGTGCACTTCTGCAGAGTTGGTTAGGAGATATTTGCTCTTCACATGGGTTCATCCCCAGTTTGGGGTCTTCTTCAGATCTTCTTGGGTTGTACCAAGAGGATCCTGTTTGCATCCACAGGTTACAAAATGACTTAGAAATCCAAAAATCTTTTTTTTTCACTTTGATATATTTTAATTTATTTTCTTAAACATTTTTAAGTTACATGTAAAAAATAAAATTTAATTTTTAAAATTATGAATTCCAAATTGTATCCTTCTGTAGCTACATTCATCTCAACGTGAAAAAGCAAGCAATTAGATATAGATTACATGTGAAGTCATGCAAAACATATTTCTATATTAGCTTTGTTGCAAAAGGAAATAGACACTAAAACAAGCAAAGTAAAGAAAAAGAAAAATAGAGTTTAAAAAGCATGCTTTGACTCTAATTCAGACTCTCTCAGTTCTTTTCTGGAGGTGGATATCATGATAAGGCCTTTTCAGTTTTCTTATATCATTGTATTCATCAGAATAGAGATGTCATTTATAGTTGATCATAGTTCAATATTGCTGTTATAGTGTACAATGTTCTCTTGGTTCTTCTCATTCCACTTTGCATCAATTCACATAAGTTTTCTTAGATATTTCTGAAACCATAGTAGTCATCATTTCTTTTTCCTTCTTTTCTTTCTTTCTTTTATTCAATTCTATTTCATTTTACCAAATATATGTAAAGATAGTTTTCAATTTTTATTTTTATAAGACTTTGTGTTCCCAGCAACATCAATATTATACGATAATCAATTCTGATGAATATGGATCTTCTCAATAATGAGATGATTCAGGCCAGTTTCAATAATATTGTGATGATAAGAATCATCTATACCTAGAGAGAGAATTGTGGGAACTGAGTCTGGATCACAACATAGTATTTTCACTTATTTTCACTGTTATTTGCTTGAATTTTATTTTCTTTCTCATTTTTTTTTCATTTTGATCTGATGCTTCTTGTGCAGCAAGATAATTGTATAAATACATATGCCTATATGGATTTACATTTTTTATAATATTTAACAAACATTGAATCTCTATTTTTATTTTTTTATTATAATAACTTTTTATTGACAGAACCCATGCCAGGGTAATTTTTTTACATTATCCCTTGCACTCATTTCTGTTCCAATTTTTCCCTTCCCACCCTCCACCCTCTCCCCTAGATGGCAAGCAGTCCTATATATGTTGAATATGTTGTAGTATATCCTAGATATGATATATGTGTGCAGAACCAAACAGTTTTCTTGTTGCACAGGGAGAATTGGATTCAGAAGGTAAAAATAACCCGGGAAGAAAAACAAAAATGCAAACAGTTTACATTCATTTCTCAGTGTTTTTTTCTTTGGGTGTAGCTGCTTCTGTACATCATTGATCAATTGAAACTGAATCATTTCCCAAGGAGCAATAATATTCCATTATAAACACATAACACAGTTTATTGAGCCAAATAGATGGGCATCCCCTCAATTTCTAATTTTTTTGTCCCGAGAAGAGAGCTGTTATGAATATTTTTTTCTGTTTTTTTTCCCCCAAATCTCTTTTGGTATTCATACCTAGTAGTAGTGTTGTTAGGTCAAAGGATATGCATGAATTTGTAACCCTTTGGGCACAGATCATATCTTTTGATAATTTATCAATTGGGGCATGACTCTCATTTTTATACATTTCACTCAGTTCCATCTATGTTTGAGAAATGAGGCCTTATCAGAGAAATTTGCTTAGAAATTTTTTTTTACAATTTTTTGCCTATTTTAAAAATAATTCATGTAATATTGGAATTAATTGTACTTTAAATATTTTATATAATTCACTTGTGAATTTCTGTGCTCCTGGGAATTTTTTCCTAGGAAGCTCATTGGTAGATTGTTTAATTTCTTTTTTTTTAACATAGTGTTATTTAAGTATTCTATTTCTTCTTCTGTTAATCTGGGCAAGTTAAATTTTTTTATAAATATTTATCCATTTCATGTTGATTGTTAGGTATATAGAAGATTATTATATATACACACACATACACATACACATACACACACATATAGAGAGAGATACATTATTAACAATCTATATAGATTGTTAGGAGACGGTTGGTTGTAGGAGAAGAAGGTTGGCATATTATTGGGCAAAATGAACCATAATAATTACTTTAATCTTATCTTTTTGTTGGCATGCTTACCCTTTTCATAAGAATAATTAATTATTTTCTTCTTTTTTTGTTTTAAAGCAAATTAACCAATGTTTTACTTATTTTATTGTTTTTTAAAGAGCTGTTATATTTTATTTATTAATTCAATGATTTTCTTACTTTCAATGTTATTAATCTTTCCTTTAATTATCAGAATTTCCCATTTTGTTTTTAATTGCGAAATTTAAATTTGTTTCTTTTCTGTTTTTTTAAGTTGCATAATTAATTTGTTGCTCTTCCTTTTCTTTATTTTATTGGTGAAAGCATTTGGAAATATAAATTTTCCATTAATGCTTTGGCTGCATTCCATAAATTTTGGCATGTTGTCTCATCACTGTCATTCCTTTTAATACAATTATTGATTGTTTCTCTGATTTGTTCTTTTATTTATTCTTTAGAATTAGCTTATTTGGTTTCCAATTAACTTTTAATCTGTTTCCACAGCCCTTTATTAACTGCAATTTTGTTGCATTATGATCTGAAAATTATACATTTAATATTTCTGCTTTTCTGCATTTGTGAGGTTTTTGTGCCTTAATACATGATCAATTTTTGTGAAGGTGCCATGCAGAGATGAGAAAAAGGTATTTTCCCTTAAATCGCCATTTAATTTTCTCTAGATGTTTATCATATCTAACTTTTCTAAAATTCTATTCATCTCTTTAAATTTATTTTTATTTATTTTGCGGTTAGATTTATCTAGTACTGAAAAGAAACATTTAAAGTTTCTCATTTGTATAGTTTTATTATTTCTTCCTGTAACTCATTTTACTTTCCCTTTAAGCATTTGATTGTGATCCTTTTAGATGCACATATATTTAGTAATGATTTTATTTCATTTTCAATGGTACCTTTTAGCAAAATATAGCTTCCTTGCTTTTCTCTTATAATAATTATATTTTTGATTTTGCTTTGCTGATATTATGATCACTACTCCTGCTTAAAAAAACTTCAAGTAAAGCATAAAAGATTCTTCTCCAACCCCTTATTTTTACTCTGTACCTTTTTGCTTCAAGTATGTTTCTTGTAACCAAAATATTGTTAAATTCTGCTCTCTAATCTATTCTGCTATCTGTGTCTGTTTTATGAATGAGTTCATCCGTTCATATTCACTCTCTCCCCCTTCTCTTCTTCTTTCTCTTTCCCTCCTCATTTCTCTCCTCAAATGTTTAATTTATCACCAATGCTTCTCTTAATTAGCCCTCTCTTCTATCAGGCCCATACTTCTTTTATATCCTTCTTCTACTTCCTTATAGGATAAGGAAGATTTATATATGTTGAGTACACATATTTTCTTTAAGTCAATTCAGATGAGAGTTAAGGTCCCAACATTTCCTGACACCCCCTTCCCTCTCACTGTGTTCCCCTTTGCTATAAAAACTCTTCCTTTAGTTCCTCTTTTATGTGAGAAAAATTTCCCTCTTCTACTTCTCCCATGTCCCTTTTTCACAACATCCCTATTTCTCATCTCTTCATTTTGGTTTTTCAAAATCATCCCATCATAATCAACTCTCACTCATGTCTTTTGTCTATGTATACACTTTCTAATTGCCCTAATAATGATCAACTTCTTAATAATTCTAAGTATCATCTTTCTATGTAGGAATATAAATAGTTTAACTTTATTGAATCACTCATGACTTCTCTTTCATATTTGCTTTTTAATGCTTTTCTTGAGTATTATATTTGACAGTAAGGTTTTCTATTTAGCTCTTATCTTTTTTTTTTTTTTTTTTTTTTAGCAAAAATGCTTGAAAATCCTGTATTTAATTAAATATCCACCCCCCCCCATACACACACACACACACACACACACACACACACGCACGCACGCACGCATGCACACACACATGAATTATACTCAGTTTTGCTGGACAGGTTATTCTTGGTTGTAATTCTAGTTTCTTTGCCTTCTAGAATTTTGTATTCCAAGCCCTTCAATACTTTAACACAAAAACTGTTCAATCTTATGCTGTCCTGACTGTGACTCTGCTATATTTGAAATGTTTCTTTTTAGTTGCTTATTTAGTTGTTTTTTTCCCTTGATCTGGAATTTCTAGATTTTAATTATAATATTCTTGGAAATTTTCATTTGAGGATCTCTTTGAGGAGATGATTGTTAGATTCTTTTAATTTCTATTTTATTCTCTGTTTCTAGGAAAACAAGTGAGTTTTCCTTGGTGATTTCCTGAAATATGATATCTAAACTCTCTCTTTCTCTCTTCTATCTTTCCAAGTAGTTCAATAATTCATAAATTATATCTCTTTAATCTATTTCCAGGTCAGCTTTTTTCCCCCAATGACCTGTTATGGACCAGAACTCTGAAACTGAAACAAAGGATTCTTACAAGGTACTAAGTCAGTGGAATTGATAGAGACAATAGTTATCTAATTTAGCATGGCTCAATATGATTGATTTAATCCTATAAGATGCTATGGTCCAGAACTTGAAACAAGGTACTAAGTGGAATTGAGGAGACAATGGTTAAATCTAGTTTAACATTGATTTAATCCTACAAGAAATAATGGTTTCTAGTGATATAATGATTGGTTTGTACTTAGTGTATAGCATATAAGCAAGCAGCTCTCAGGGCCAGAAAGGACAAGCATACTAGAAGCTCTTGGAGGCGGAGACAGATTCATTCCATCGTCCACCTTTGTGGTGATTGGAGACTGAAACACAAACCTTTGGATTTGGGGAGATTCAGAAGCCAGAGAAGGAGTCAGGAGCTCAAGCTCATGGAACCAAGGAGAGAGATAGGCCCCTCGAGAAAGGAGACAAGACTTTGAAAGAGATAATAAAAGATTTTGACTTTAACACCTGGCTGCACTTGTGGTGATTACTGAACTGAAACGAAGGCTGCTCCCAGAGACCCCGAGGAAGACCTCAACAGAGAACATTACATTTTAGAGAGAATATTACAATGACCCATCTCACATTTTCTTCTATTTTTATTTTTAAATTTTCTTTCATTTTTTTGATGTCTGATGAATTCCTTAGTTATCACTTGTCCAATTCTAATTTTTAATGAATTGTTTTCTTCATCAAGCTTTTGTGTTTCTTTTTACAATTATCCAATTCTACTTTTTTATGTATTATATATATATACATATATATATATGTATATAATATATAATACATAAAAAAGTAGAATTGGATAATTGTAAAAAGAAACACAAAAGCTTGATGAAGAAAACAATTCATTAAAAGACCAGTAGATGTTAAATATATTAAAATATAAATTAGATACACAATAAGTATACATGACCAAACTGTAATTTTGCTGTACAAAAAGAATTGGACTCTGAAATATTGTACAATTAGCCTGTGAAGGAGATCAAAAATGCAGGTGGGCAAAAATATAGGGATTGGGAATTCAACGTAATGGATTTTAGTCATCTCCCAGAGTTCTTTTGCTGGGCATTGCTGGTTCAGTTCATTACTGCTCCATTGGAACTGATTTGGTTCATTTCATTGTTGAGGATGACCTGGTCCATCAGAATTGGTCATCATATAGTATTGTTGTTGAAGTATATAATGATCTCCTGGTCCTGCTCATTTCACTCAGCATCAGTTCGTGTAAGTCTCTCCAAGCCTTTCTGAAATCATCCTGTTGGTCATTTCTTACCGAACAATAATCCAATTCTACTTTTAAAGAGAGTTCTTTTCCCCAATCAATTTTTGTGCCTCTTTTCTGTTTGGCCTATTCTACTTCTTAAGGAGTTTTTCTCTTCGGTGGATTTTTGTGTCTATTTTACCATTTGATCAATTATGCTTTTTAAGGTCTTATTTTCTTCAGTATTTTTGTGTGTATCTTTTACCAAGCTGTTAACATTCTTTTCATCCTTGTATACCTGTTATTTCTTTCTTCAATTTTTCCTCTTTTTTTTTTTATTTTTTTGCTCTCCCAGAAATTCTCATTGAATTTGTGGTCAATTCACTTTTTTTTTTCCTTTGAGGCTTTGTTTAGAGCTATTTCAACACCATTGTCTCTTTTTCTGAGTTCATGAGATCTAATATTCCTTATCTCCATAGTAACTTTCTATGGTCAGGTTCTTTTGTTGTTGTTTGCTCAATATTTTGGCCTGGAAGAATGTCTTATTCTGACCATGGGTTAGATCTACCCCTCCAGAATTTGATTTGGGATATTATTTTAATTTTATTATTTATATTTATAAATATAATATTAAATATTATAATATTTATAATATTATATATATTATATATTTGTCCAATTCTAATTTTTAATGAATAATAATATATTATTAATATTTTTAATTTATTAATATTTTAATGAATAATAATATATTATTAATATTAAATATTATAATATTAAATATTATATTATAATTAATTATATTATTTATTTTAAAGTTGTTTTTATCTCTCTATCTAGCTATTCATTCAGTTGGTCAGTCAGTCATTTATTTAGTCATTTACTTATCTACTTATTTATTTGTTTTTGCTGAGGCAATAGAGATTGTTTCTTGCCCAGGGTCACACAGCTAGGAAGTGTTAAGTGTCTAAGACCAAATTTGAACTTAGGTCCTTCTGACTTCAGAGCTGGTGCTCTATCCACCTAGCTGTCCCTAAAGATTTTTTTTTAGAGGAGAATTCAGATGAGTTCCTGCTTCTACGCCATCATCTTCCCTTTAGTGTGTGTGTATGAATGTGTGTATATATATATATATATATATGTTTTCTTTTTATTAAAAATACATAAACATTAAAATCATATGAGTTATATTTTAGTCTGGTTTTAATGCACAGAGAAGCATGTTTGGCACTTTTGGTCCAGGGATTTATATGATAGATTAATTTATCTTAGAAGCGATAAGGAATCACTGGAGTTTATTGAGTAGGTTAGCAGAATAGTAAGCTACATTTAGGATATAATTTTTGATTGATTGTGGAAAAAGAATATTATGAATATTTGAATGGGAGTAAGCATGTGGGAATAGAGAAGACTAGTTATGCACTGGGTACTGGATAGGAGCAAGATGGGAAAAATAACTTTTCCTTCCTTTGGGAGGAATTGATGCCAGAATCATATAGAGTTCTAGGCATACCATACTAGTTCTGACTCATAGCTGATTTTGGACAATTTGCTGTCACCACAGATTGGAATCATAGGAGTATCAAAGTTTGACATATGATTTTTATCTCTTCTTTATGTCTGCAGTTCCCCTCTTTCTTTAGAAGTAGAAGAGTTCAAACATATCTTGAAATTCTCTATGTGGGAATGTTCTTTCCCTTCCTTTTTACATCATGACTTCCCTGGCCTTTTTAAACTCTCAACCCAAATCCCATCTTCTTCAAGATCCTTTTCTCCTCTACTTCTATAACTTTTGTTCTAGAATAACTTCTTTTTATACAGTATGTATTTTTAATGTACATAATTGTTTATACATTTTCCACCTACTCAAAAGTAAGCTTTTTCTGAGAAGAGAATGTTTTTGTCTTCCTCTGTATGTCCAATACTTGACACAATGCCTAACATATAACTACCTACTTGTTGATTAATTATTGACTATCACTTGCCATAAAGAAGCCAGACTGATCAGTCATAGTAATCAGGGCCATCCACAAAACTGTTCTACTTCAGAACCCAGAGTTACAACCAATTGTAACATTGACTTGACTAACGCAAAAGATCCCTAAAATTAGATCAAAATTTCCTCTGGATGAAATTTTGGTAGCGGTTGTTGTTTTTAATTATTATTGAACATGTTCCCCAGGAATGTTGAAGTGTGAAATTCAGCTTCCGTCTGCCTGACACAGCTCATTGCTTCTCTAATTATAAATAAATGGTTTCTACCCCTGGACCTCTCGGGCACAACTCTGATAGATTAGTCAGCAGGCTCAGTCATGCCTGACTTCCATTTCATTCTCCTGGAGCAACCAGCAGACTTAACACTTCTGGGTATAGCACCAGTCTTCATGGACGCCAACTAACTCATTTCTCCATTTCACTGGATCATTTAAAACTCTAAGGGACTTGACACATCATCTAATTTGACTCCCTCATTTTATGGTTGACAAACTGAAGCTCAGTTTCAAGTTATAAAGGTAGTAAAATGGATGAGACAGAACTTGAACCGAGGGCCTCTGACTCTAAATCCAAGCCTCTTTGCACTGTGTCATGATGCTTTCTTTACTTTCTCCTCTCCTCATTCTATGACCTTTATGAGCTTGAAGAAACTGTCCTGAGGCTTAAGGTGAACTTTCCTTATAAATATTCCAGCAACAGAGCCAATATAAGGCCATCTCGCTTCCTGGCAGATGCTGGCTGTATTCCAACATCTGCACAGAGACCTGTGGTAAACTTTGGAGAACATGTTAGCTTGAGGTTGCTGGGTCCCCTCAGCTTTACTAGACTTTCTCTTGTGGCATGTCTGTGACAGCTTTGCCAGGAATGTTTCCCATCAGGCCAAAGGGAAAATTCTGCTTTAGAGAAATCTTTTTGGCTTTTGCTAAGATCTTTGAGCAATGAGAAAGGAAGGTTTGAAAGCATTTTAAAAACCCAAGGAACTTAACTCATGCTATAAGAGAGGAACAAAAGTTGGAGGGAAAACAGCTGAAGGAAACAAATTTCTTTTTGTTACTTTTTGCTATTCTTTTCCCTTAGAGGTACACATGCCCAGGAGTGTTTGATGTAATAGGAAATTAAGGTCATATGTCACATCTGAAAGTTCATATTAAGAAATGAAGGTTGTATTCCATGCCTCAATTGCTAAATGTGCACATATGCCTTTTAAACAGTCTTTCCTTTACCCTGACACCAACTTCATCCTTCAGCATCTACTCTTTGCGAAGCAGTTCAAGAATTCCCAGGGCTTGCTTTCTAGGCAAATATGTCCAATCTGTCCCAAGAGATGTTCTATTCAACTTAATATAAGTCCCTAACAAGTACTAAGTGCTGATAATACAAAGACAAAGGAGAAATAACCTTTGATCCTAAGGAGTTTACATTCAGGAATTCTGGTGAGATGGAAGGGAAGCAGAGGGACAATATTTATTCAGACAAATAAATATAAAATAAATGCAAAGAAAATGAAAAATAAAATAAAATCTGGGAGTAGAGTCAGTCATTCAGTCAATAAACATTTATTCAGCATCTACTATGCATCAATTACTGTGCTAAATTCTGTAGATTTAAAAAGAGGACAGGATGATCCCTGCTCTTAAAAAAATAACTAATAACCTAACAGAGAATAGGAGTGGGGGTAGGATAATAAGCAAACCAATAAATATAATCAAAATATATACAGGATGAATAGGAAATAATTAACAAAGAAACAGTACTAGAATTAAGAAAAGGTCTCAAAACACATGGGCTGCATAAGGCCTACAGTATTTCAGAGTGCTGCCCAGAACAAATTAAAATATAAATTGGAAATATTTAACCAAGTAAATAAAAATACAAAAAATAGGTAATATTACCAAGTCAATATGCAGCCTATGGTAATCCTTCTGTTTGGATTAGTGGTCCTATTTCTATTTGAATTTCACTCTATTGCTATAGAAAATGGAATTTTAAATATAACTTTAAAAGAGGCCAAGAAAGTCAATAGGTAGAGAGGAAGAGGAATTTATTCTAGGCACGAAAGATAGCCTGAGAACACATCCAAAGTTGAGAGATGGAATATCTTATTCATGGACAACCATGAGATTAGTGTCATTGGCTTGAAGAGTACCTAGTAAAGAGTACTCATTAGCTACCAATAGGCCCTAGGTCAAATCCCATTTAGTCATTATCTGGGTCCTGCTTGATTCATATTGAATTTATTTCTGCTTTGACCAGAAATCTTGAGGTTCTTCCCCTCCCAGATTCATGTATTCATTTAGATTTTTTTTTTGGATAGGTGAAAGGAAATTATTTGCTTCAATTGCTACTTAACCTTAAGCACCAAAGGGGTACAGCCTCAGTCAAACTGAGACCTGTGGAAGATTCAGCTTAAAAAGGCCAAGTTCTCCCATTGCATCCAGGACCATCTCCAATCTTTCTGATTTATATCTGATCACTAGACCCAGATGGTTCTGGAGGGGAAAGTGAGACAAGGTACCCTGCACAGCCCTCCCCAAATCCAATTCCTTTGCATATTATAGTCCCACCTCTCCGATGTCATGGTCCTCTTCAAGAACAAAGGATCAACAAGAAAAACAACAATAGGAAGACTGGAAAGATAGAAGAGGGATAAGTTATGAAGGCATTTGAATGCCAAACAGAAGATTTTGTATTTTTCCTAAAAGTGAAAGGGAGCCACTGAAGTTTATTGAGTGAGGGATTGATGTAGTTGAATCTATGCTTTAAGAAAATCATTTTGGCAACTAAAGATGGATTGAAGTGGGGACAGACTTGAGGCAGGCTGACTCACCAGCAGGTCCAAGAATGAGGTAATGAGGACCTGAACTAATGGTAACAGTGTCAGAAGAGAGAAGGCAGGATTCTGAGAAATGTGGCAAAGGTGAAATTGACAGTCTTTGGCAACAGGTTGCAGGTGGGAGGTGAGAGATAGCAAAGAATCAGAATGACTCCTAGGTTGTGAGCCTGAGCCTAAGGGATTGGGAGAATGCTGTGGCCCTTGAAACTTTTAAAAAACTTTAATTGCTAGAAAGCTTTTTTCTTACTAGAGACCAGAAATTGGAAGATTAAAAGTCATCATTGTCAGAGAAGACCCAGAAACAAAACTGATCAGAAGTTGACTAAATTTCACCTTATTTTTCTTGGCAAAGACCTGGGTGGTTGCACAGCTAAAGTTTAAAGGTGGGGATTAAGTCAGCACATCTGCTGGGTTTATTATCTTTAACTCTTACCAGTGCTTTGTTCATTTTGAACAGCATATTTTAGGAAAGGCATGGATGAATTAGAGAAGCAATTGGTGAGTTAAAACTATGGCAACCAGCAGAAGTATAAAGCTTCTATTTGTTATTTAGTCATATCTGACTCTTTGTGACCCAATTTCTGATTTTCTTTTCAAAGATTCCTTCTCCAGCTCATTTACCAGATAAGGAAACTTAGGTAAAATTATTTGCCCAGGGTACTAACTAATAAGTGTCTGAGGCCAAATTTGAACTCAGAAGATGAGTCTTTCTGTCTATTGTGCCACACAGTATAGCCCATGAAGGTGTTGTATAGCAGATCATATAAAGATTGATTGAAAGAAATAGAGATATTTAGCCTACAGAAGAGAAAAATTAAGGAGAGAGATGTGATAATTGTATGCAAACATTTAAAGGATTATCATAGGAAAGAGTAGTAGTAGTAGACATGTTGGCCCTATTGGACAGAACTAAAAACAATGGGTAGAAGATGCAGAGAGGTCAATTTAGACTAGAAAGAAAATCAAGCAAATAAACAACCTTTCCTAATAATTAGAGAATATAATGAACTCTTTTGGAACTAGTCAAAGGTTCTACCTCACTTGATTTTGACACTAAGCCTGGTTGATGACTTTTGGAGAGATTACAGAGGAGATCTCCTGGTCTAAGTCTGACTTGAAGCCTTCTAAGGTGCCCTCCAACTTAATGGATTCCAAGATCTCCTTAAGCAGTATGGAACTGGTGGAAAAGATATCTTTGCTACAGATGTAAAAAATGTGATCTCTTTAGGCCACTAATGCCTCAGATGTTCTGAATCGAGAGAATAACTATAGTTGGATTCTTCATACATATGGAAAATTGGGTTTTATAATGGAAAAGTTCATTGGACTACAAGTGAGAATACTTGCATTTCATTCCCAGCTTTTCCGCTAGTTTGTGGTATGACTTTTGGTACATCACATAATTTTTCAGAATGTTTCTTTTAAAATGGCAATAATAATTACATCAAATTCCTCTTTTGTTATTATTGTATTTGTTGTTGTGGTTGAATTGTTGTAAGAAAAACACTTTTTCCCCTTTTTTATTAAAGGTTTTTATTTACAAAGCATATGCCTGGGTAATTTTTCCAACATTGATTAACACTTGCAAAACCTTTTGTTGCAAATTTTCCCCTTCTTCCTCTCATTCGCCCCCCCCCCCCAAATCTGGCAGGTAGTCCAATATGTGTTAAATATGTTGAAATACATGTTAGATACAATACGTGTATACATATTTATACAGTTATCTGGTTGCACAAGAAAAATCAGATCAAGAAGGAAGAAAAAGAACTAAGAAAAAAAAAAAAACAAAATGCAAGCAAATAACAACAGAGAGAGTGAGAATGCTATGTTGTGTTCCACCCTCTGTTCCCATGGTCCTCTCTCTGGGTGTAGATAGTTCTCTTCATCACTGACTAAGTGGAACTGGTTTGAATCATCTCAATATTGTAGAGAGCCACGTCCATCAAAATTGATCATTGTATAGTCTTGTTGTTGCTGTGTATAATGATTTCCTGGTTCTGCCCACTTCACTTAGCATCAGTTCATGTAAGTCTCTTCAGGACTCTGAAATCATCCTGCTGGTTGTTTCTTACAAAACAATAATATTCCATAACATTCGTAAATCACAATCTATTCAGCCATTCTCCAATTGATGGGCATCCACTCACTTTCCAGTTTCTTGCCACTACAAAAACGGCTGCCACAAACATTTTTGCACATGTGGTTCCCTTTCCCTCTTTTAAGATCTCTTTGGGATATAAGCCCAGTAGAAACACTGCTAGATGAAAGGGTATGCACAGTTTGATAACTTTTTGAGCATAGTTCCAAACTGCTATCCAGAATAGTTGGATCCATTCACAGTTCTACTAATAATGTATCAGTATCCCAGTTTTCCCACATCCCCTCCAACGTTCATCATTATCTTTTCCTGTCATCTTACCCAATCTGACAGATATGTAATGATATCTCAGAATTGTCTTAATTTGCAAGGAAAAACACTTTTAAAATCAGTTCTAGGACTTCCCAGAATCTAAGACTTATTTTTAAGACTGAAAATTGGAAGTCATTTTGTTCCACATCAACTACAAAATAAATACTTCCATCCCATTCCCCAAGAATACTAAAAACAGCAACAACACTAACAACAAATCCTATATGAGTACAGAGTCTAAAAACCCTCAAACTATGAGATTTTGCTGCTGTTTCTTTATGTCATTCTATCATGTTCTGCTTTAGGGAGATATGTGAGTTGGGAAATAGGGAGTATGTTAAGGACCATATCTAAGTGTGAAGGGACAGATCAGTTCTCCAAAGGCCCCCACAGCTGTGAATCATAACAACCCCGAAGGAATTGCAAATTAGCCTTTACTGACACAGATGTTGCTTGTAGATTGGGAATGAAATAAATTGGAGGCAGAGGGAAGAGGAGAGAGGTCAGAGAACACAACTGCCTCTCAGTTTCCTTGTATCATCATCATCATCATCATCATCATCATCATCATCATCATCATCATCATCATCCTCTCACATGAAGAGATCTATTCTGCTGGTCTGAGTTGGATTCTCAGCAGCAACTGGCAGGTGGCTCCTGTAACAGGAGTAGATAGAATATGAATTCCTCTGATAGTCAAGAACCCAACAGTCTATAAATCACTTCTTCTCCACACATTTTTTAAAGTAGGAAATAATAAAATCAAAGATATTTTTATTTTTATTTTTGAGACGACAGTAGCCAACTGGAAGAACTGATGTTCTGCCTAGAAACTTAGATGTTGGGAGTAAGCCAAGGGGGAATGAATTTCCAGTTCCCAGAATACCTTTCAGTATCACTCTGAACCTCTCAAATTGAATAAGACTTAGGAAGCCTTCTGGGGTGGCTCTGCACAGTTAGCAACTTTCTGGTGGCAGTAATGATTTTGTGATCAGAGTAGTAATTGCAGACTTTGCATCCCCAAGGCTTCCTGATTGATTTCCCCCAAAATCAGGCTATCTTGTGGGACCCTTGGGGAAGCAGCTTTTGGAATAAACAATCAAGATGTCCAAAGAGGTGTTAATATGAGGGAAAGAGGCAAGAGGCCAAGAGGCATTGACCCTACTATATAACAAAATTAGCTATTAAATCACACAGTAGAATCCCACCAAAATTTTCATTCCTCTAAAATATATTACATTCTTTACTCAGAAAGCAACCATACCCCACTTCTACTTAATTCCCTAGGTACTCTAGCTCCATATAATTCTTAGAAGGACATCCTCTCTCCTTCAAACTTTTCCCCTTCTATTTTGGGAATTTGATTGTTTTAAGCTTTCCATGATTTAGAGTCCATCATGGCTCTGAGATACAAATATAAACTATAATTTTTCCATGGTCACATAATGAGTTAAAAAGGTAGACTAGAAGTTAGATAATGAAGATTCTTGTCCTCAGTGTGTTGCCTTATGCACTGTAGCTCACAGTTCTTTAAATAAGAAACATTTTATAGTGTTCTGGAAGCCAATTTCCAAGAGTTTGAAACTATTGTATTTTTATCAATGATATATTTCTGTCTTGTTTCATACCTCAGATACTTTCCTGAAAAGTTGAATGGAAATCAAGGTTTTTTATTTGTTTGTTTTGTTTTGTGAGGAGGAGAGGGGAGAAAATTAAAAAACAAAATTTTCTTTTGAGTTTAAAATATATAGATGTAATTAGATAGTCAATATGAAAGTTTTTTTAACCATATCTTAATAATAAGAAATGCTTCAAGAAATAATAAGCTTAATGATTTTAGAAAAATATAGAAAGGCTTGCAAAAAATAGTGAAGAACAAAATGAGCAGAACCAAGAGAACATTGTATGTAGTAACTGCAATATTGTTTTAAGAACAACTTTGTGCAAATAATTTATTTTTCTATTAGAAACACCTCAACTAATGATAAGTGACATATGAATAAAGATACTGTTTGCATCTAAAGAAAGAATTGATGAATAGAATTATGTATAAAATAATTTTACATTAATACATGTATACACATATATAAACATGTATGAACACACACACATATATGCATATATTGTTTTTAATGCTAGCCAACTCTAGGGTAGAGAAATGAGAAGAAAAAAAAGGGGGAAAAAGGAATGTACATGATTTTGTTGTATGTTTGAAAGGAATAGCATGTTATACATAGTAGGTTTGTACTTTCATGCGCAATCAACTTTTTTTATTATACTATGTTTTTAAAATAACATGGTTGAAGATGAAGTCAATTTACAATAGATATAAACTATTTTTCAAGTCATACAGTAATAGACAAATAGCTGGAAGCATTTGAGGGATTATCTAAATCCAACCCCTGAATTTTATAGTTGAGCAAACTTCTTTGCTGATTTAAATTGATTCCACAGCTTGGAAAGATCTTATAATCTTCCATCCTGGAACTCTGGTTGTGAAATCAGACTCACAATCGAATCATATTTGTTGCAAACTATCTGTGTGATTTTAAGAAACATCATTTAATCTTTCTGTGTCTCAGAATCCCTTTCTATAAAATAAAGCCTCAGACTTCTATTTTCAAAACTCATGATCATAGATTTAGAACTGCTCTGTAAAAAATACACTTTGTTGATATCTTCATTCTCATTACATCTACTATTCTACTACCTTTCCTGGCAGACTAAATCCTTCCTTGTGCCAATGGAAATAAATCAATAACATAAATTAGTAACTTGTAAATAGTACTCTGTCCTAATTGTTCCCTATCACTTCTTTTTCCCTATGGCAAGGGACAGCTAGGTAGGATAGTGTACAGAATGGCAGACTTAGAATTTCCAGGAAGACCTTAGTTCAAATCTGACTTCAGACATTTCTTAGCTGTATGATCTTGGGTAAATCACCTAAGCTCTGTTTGTCTCTATTTATTTGTAAAGTGGATATAATAATGAGTTGCATCTACCTCCAAGAATTATTGTGAAGATCAAATGAGATAATGTTTATAAAGCACTTAGACAGTGCCTGGCATATAATAAGCATTATATGAATCTTAGCTATTAGCTATTGTTACCATTCTGCTGAGAGAAAGAAGGCATGTTTAATTATATCTCCTTTGGGGCCTTCATTTATTTTTCCATCAGATAATTCATTTTCCTTTTAGTGATCTATTCATTTATAATTGTAATGAGAGCCCCATGTGTAGTAGGGTCCATGTACTACAAGCTTTGTCCCCTTCCTATATTGTACGTGTATCATTATTTGACTAAAGGGGAGGCAAAATAAGACATCCCTAGCCTCTTTCCCTCATCTTTTTCCTAGGATAATTTAATTTCTGCCAAGAGGAAGAAGAGTAACTTGGACTCTGGACTCTCTTCATCAAAAAGAGAGAGACCAGCTAGAATTATATTTATCCAGGTCAGGGTTTAAACTTTTTCCACTCATGAACTTTTTTCACTCCCCAAAATTTTAGATGATTCTACGTATATAGATATATAAAATAGGTATAGAAAACAAACACTTACTGATAATAAATCATAATTTCATGACACATTCAGTAATGAATATGGTATAAATTTAGTTATGAATATGAACTAATATGGGGTTGTAAGCCACAGTTTTAAGAAGCTGGGGTCTGAAAAACTGTTGGGAAAATTGGAAATTAGTATGGCAGAAACCAGGCATTGACCCACACTTAATACCCTTTACCAAGATAAAGTCAAAATGTGTTCATGATTTAGACATAATGAGTGATATTATAAGCAAATTAGAAGAACAAAGGATAGTTTACCTCTCAGATCTGTGGATAAGGAAGGAATTTGTGGTCAAAGAAAAACTAGAGCATATTATTGAATATAAAGTAGATAATTTTGATTATATTGAGTTTAAAAGTTTTTATACAAACAAAACCAATGAAGACAAAATTAGAACAGAAGCAATAAACTGGAAAAAAATTTACAGTCAAGGGCAATGATAAAAGCTTCATATCTAAAATATATAGAGAATTGACTCAAATTTATAAGAATTCAAATCAATCTCCAATTGATAAATGGTCAAAGGATAAGAACAGAAAATTTTCAGATCAAGAAATTGAAACCATTTCTAGTCATATGAAAAGATGCTCTAAATCACTACTGATCAGAGAAATGCAAATTGAGACAACTCTGAGGTACCACTACATACCATTTGGAACACAAGGTTTTGCAAGGGTCAGTGTTGAAAAATTATAAATGCATATGTTTTGAAAATAAGACGCTTTATTAAAAAAAAAGAAGCCATGATATTGAGAATAAGATCAGATCCAATCTAATGTCTGAATTCTCTATCATTATTAGGATTAGAAAGAACCCAATCTCTATATTCAAGGTGTGATACTTATCGAATTGCAGTTTCACAATGAACAAAAAATGAATAGCAAAAACTTCTATTTATTTATGTCATAGCAAATATATACCAGATAATATAGAGTAAAGAATTGAGAGAGAGATAAAGTAATGAAGAGAATTCCAAATTTCACCCAAGGGAAAGTTTCCAAAGTCTCCACTATAGCAAAGTGGAGATGGAGACATGATAGAGAATTTCCACTACTCTCACATCTTTCCAGAATCTTTTTCTTCAATAACCTAATGTGGGATTGGCCTCTTCCATTTTACCTCTTGAAGGTGGAAGACAGAAATTACCAAAGATATTTGAAGACTGATGCAACTAGAAAACTGAAAAAAGGTGGTGCTTTCCTATTATAACTTCCTTCTTCTACTTCACAGAGAGCAGAGCCTTCATCTCCAAAGAGTTGAATTCCAATGAGCTTTGGGACAGGGGTTGCATATTGTTAATAGGCATATCTATTCTCTTGTTTCTTCTTGTTTAACTTTAAATCAGTTCATATAAATCTTCCACATTTTTGTGAATTCCTCATATATGTCATTTTTAGTTCATAGTAATATTGCATTAACTTTATGTAGGAAATAAGGACTAAGACAGAACATCATCTTTCAGGGGAGGAGATGAATCTTCAATGAATCAAGAGACATTCAGCCATTCCTGTTGGGAAAAAAACAGAACTAAACAGAAAATTTGATCTTCAAACATAATATTCAGGAGAAGGTTAGAAAGGTAAATAGCAAAAAAAAAAATACATATATGTATCTGTATGTATATTATTTAAACTGCTATTTATTTATTTATTTATTTAAACAGTTTTTATTATTATTGTGTAAACTGTCTATATCCATAGATGTAAAATGATATTTGTAACTCTTGAGAACTGTTTGAGAAATTTAGGGCAGTTATAGGGAGCATACATGGATGGAGGGTATGGATACAAATAAACTCTTACGTGAGGATATCAAAGAAAAAGACATTAAGAGTGGAAAGAGGTTTGTACTAGGAGAAGAAAAAGGAGGAGGTAAATGGGACAAATTAGGTCACATGAAGAGGCACCAAAGACCAATTACAATAGAGGGAAAGAAGGGAGAGTATGAACATTGTCTGAAACTTAAATCTTTTGGCTCAAAAAGGGAATAACATAATTACTCACTTGGGTATAGAAATCTTACTCTATAAGGAAATGGGAGTTGAAAGAGAAAAAAAGGGGTAAGAGAAGGGAGAAAAGGTTTTAAAGGGGAGAGCAGGAAGAGGGTCAGGTAGGTTAGAAGCAAAACACCACTAAGGATGGAGAGGGTAGAAAGAGAACAAAAATGTATACAGGAAAGAAAATAGGATGGAGGGAAATGCAGAGCTGGCAATCATTACTGTAAATATGAATGGGATGAACTCTTTCATAAAATGAAAGTAAATGGGGGGTCAAGATAGTGGAGAGGACTCACATATCTTTCTGATACTACTACCTCCTACTAACCTCACACTAATTACAAAATTCAGGCTCTGAAATAGTGCTGGACTGGCAGACTCCATGAATATTGGGAGTGCAGCAAATTACCTGAAGGAGATAATTTTGAAGAATGCTAGAAAAGGTCTGTTTTGATCAGGTGCGAGCATGGGAAGAGGCCAGGTACAGGCAGGGAGGCAGAGCAAGGAGGCCAGCACATGCTGAACAGACCCAGGGTGGGGTGCAGTCTCCACAAGGTGGAGAAGCTATTGGGGGGGGGGAAGTCTACCATAGTGCTGGCTACTCTGTCCTGGTTACAAGCCAGTAGATCAGCAGAGAAGTTATAAAATATCCAACATGAACACAAAAGGTAAAGAATGTATCCCATAGCTCTGTAGTCTCACAGGCCCTGGCCATACCCACCCAGGACCAGGAGTGATTCAACATGATCCCAGTGCAGCCGCTATCATTTTCTGGTCTGTAGAGAAAGCTGGGAACCTCCTTGCCCTAAAAGCAGATCCCAACATTTAAAAAAAATGAGTAAAAAGGCAAAACAAGCTATAATAGCTTCTATAGTGAAAGAGAAGAACAGATTTCAAACCCAGAGGAGACTGAAAGGAGGTTGTCTCCAGATGAAGCCCCAAAGGGAGATACAATGTAGCAGACTAGATCAAAAGTCAGGACTCTACAATATATTGTTTACAAAAAACACATTTAAAACAGGGAGATACATATAGAGTAAAGGTAAAAGGCTGGAGCTGAATCTATTATGCTTCAGGTGAAGTAAAAAAAAAGCAGGTGTAACCATCCTTATCTCAGATCAAGCAAAAGCAAAAATTGATCTAATTAAAAGAGATTAGGAAGGAAACTATATCTTGCTAAAGGGTAGCATAGACAATGAAGCAATATCAATATTAAACATATATGTATCAAGTGATATAGCATCTAACTTCCTAAAGGAAAAGTTAAAAGAATTGCAAGAAGAAACAGACAACAAAACTATAATAGTGGAAGATCTAAACCTTGCACTCTCAGAATTAGATAAATCAAACCACAAAACAAATAAGAAAGAAATTAAAGAGATAAATAAAATACTAGAAAAATTATGTATGATAGATATTTGGAGAAAACTGAATGGTGACAGAAAGGAGTATACTTTCTTCTCAGCAGTACATGGAACCTATTCAAAAATTGACCATATATTAGAACATAAAGACCTCAAAATTAAATGCAGGAAGGCAGAAAAGTAAATATTTTCTTTTCAGATCACGATACAATAAAAACTACATTCAACAAAAAGTTAGAGGTAAGTAGGCCAAAAAGTAATTGGAAACTAAATAATCTCATCTTAAAGAATGATTGGGTGAAACAGCAAATTATAGACACAATTAATAATTTCACTCAAGATAATGACAATAATGAGACATCATACCAAAATTTGTGGGATGCAGCCAATGCGGTAATAAAGGAAATTTTATATCTTTAGAGGCTTACTTGAATAAAATAGAGAAAGAGAAGATCAATGAATTGGGCTTGCAACTTAAAAAGCTAGAAAAAGACCAAATTAAACTCCCCCAATCAAATACTAAACTTGAAATTCTTAAATTTTAAAAGGAGAAATTAATAATATTGAAAGTAAAAAAAAAACTATTGAATTAATAAATAAAACTAAGAGTTGGTTTTATGAAAAAGCCAATAAAATATATAAACCTTTGGTAAATCTGATTAGAAAAAGGAAAGAGAAAAATCAAATTGTTAGTCTTAGAAAAGGGAAAACTTTCCACCAATGAAGAGGAAATTAGAGCAATAATAAGGAGTTACTTTGTCCAACTTTATGCCAATAAACTTGATAACCTAAGTGAAATGGATGACTACCTCCAAAAATATAGGCTTCTCAGATTAACAGAGGAGGAAGTAAATTGCTTAAATAGTTCCATTTCAGAAAAAAGAAAGAGAATAAGCCATTGATCAACTCCCTAAGAAAAAATCCCCAGGACCAGATGGATTTACATGTGAATTCTACCAAACACTTAAAGAACAATTAGCCTCAATGCTATAGAACCTATTTCAAAAAATAGGGAATGAAGGAGCCCTACCAAATTCCTTTTGTGACACAGACATGGTACTGATACTTAAACCCGGTAGGTTGAAAACAGAGAAAGAAAATTATAGACCAATCTCCCTAATGAATATTGATGCTAAAATCTTAAATAAGATATTAGCAAAAAGATTACAGAAAATCATCCCCAGGATAATATACTATGATCAAGTAGGATTTATACTAGAAATGCAGGATTGGTTCAATATTAGGAAAACTATTAGTATAATTGACCATATTAATAACCAAATAAACAAAAACCATATGATCATCTCAATAGATGCAGAAAGAGCATTTGATAAAATCCAGCATCCATTCCTATTAAAAACACTTGAGAATATAGGAATAAATGGACTTTTCCTTAAAATAATCAGTAACATCTATTTAAAACCATCAGTAAGCATCATATGTAATGGAGATAAATTGGAACAACTCCCAATAAGATCAGGAGTGAAACAAGGATCCCCACTATCACCGTTACTGTTCAATATTGTATTAGAAATGCTAGCTTTGGCAATAAGAGTTGAGAAAGAGATTAAAGGAATTAGAGTAGGTAATGAGGAAACCAAACCATCACTCTTTGCTGATGATATTTTGGTGTACTTAGAGAACCCCAGAGATTCTACTAAAAAGGTATTAGAAATAATCCACACCTTTAGCAAAGTTGCAGGTTACAAAATAAACCCACATAAGTCATCAGCATTCTTATATATCACTCACAAAATCCAACAGTTAGAGTTACAAAGAGAAATTCCATTTAAAGTAATACCAATAGTATAAAATATTTAGGAATCTATCTGCCAAGGGAAAATCTGAAACTATATGAGCAAAACTACAAAATACATACCACACAAATAAAGTCAGATCTAACCAATTGGAAAAATATTAAATGCTTTTGGATAGGGAACGCAAATATTATAAAGATGACAATACTACCTAAACTAATCAATTTATATAGTGTTATATCAATCAAACTCCCAAAAAACTATTTTAATGACTTAGAAAAAATAACAACAAAATTCATGTGGAAAAACAAAAGGTCAAGAATTTCAAGGGAATTAATGAAAAAAAAATCAAATGAAGGTGGCCTAGCTGGACCAAATCTTAAATTATCTTATAAAGCAGCGGTTACCAAAACCATTTGGTATTGGCTAAGAAACAGACTAGTTGATCAGTGGAATAAGTTAGGTTCAAAGGACAAAACAGTCAATAACTTTGATAATCTAATGTTTGACAAACCCAAAGACTTCAGCTTTTGGGATAAGAACTCACTGTTTGACAAAAATTTCTGGGAAAATTGGAAATTAGCATGGCAGAAACTAGGCATTGATGCACACTTAACACCGTACACCAAGATAAGGTCAAAATGGGTTCATGACCTAGGCATAAAGAATATTATAAATAACTTAGAAGAAAACAGGATAGTTTACCTCTCAGACCTGTAGAAGAACAAGGAATTTATGACCAAAGAGGAACTAGAGATCATTATGGATCACAAAATAGAAATTTTTGATTATTTCAAATTGAAAAGTTTTGGTACAAACAAAACTAATGCAGACAATATTAGAAGGGAAGCAATAAATTGGGAAAATATTTTTATAGTCAAAGGTTCTGATAAAGGCCTCATTTCCAAAATATATAGAGAATTGACTCTAATTTATAAGCAATCAAGCCATTCTCCAATTGATAAATTATCAAAGGATATGAACAGACAATTCTCAGATAAAGAAATTGAAACTATTTCTAGACATATGAAAAGATGTTCCAAGTTATTATTAATCAGAGAAGTGCAAATTAAGACAACTTTGAGATATCATTACACACCTGTCAGATTGGCTAGAATGACAAGAAAAGATAACACAGAATGTTGGAGGGGATGTGGGAAAACTGGGACACTGATACATTGTTGGTAGAATTGTGAATACATCCCGCATTCTGGAGACCAATTTGGAACTATGCTCAAGTTATCAAACTGTGCATACCCTTTGATCCAGCAGTGTTTACTATTGGGCTTATATCCCAAAGAGATCTTAAAGAAGGGAAAGACACCTGTATGTTCAAGAATGTTTGTGGCAGATCTCTTTGTAGTAGCCAGAAACTGGAAACTGAGTGGATGCCCCTCAATTGGAGAATGGCTGAATAAATTGTGGTACACGAATATTGTGGAATATTATTGTTGTGCAAAAAATAAACAGCAGGATGATTTCAGAAAGTCTTGGAGAGACTTACATTAACTGATGCTAAGTGAAATGAGCAGGACCTGGAGATCATTATTTACTTCAGCTACAATACTATATGATGATCAATTCTGATGGATGTGGCCCTCTTTAACAATGAGATGAACCAAATCATTTCCAATAGAGCAATAATAAACTGAACCAGCTACACCCAGCAAAAGAACTCTGGGAGATGACTATGAACCACTACATAGAATTCCTAATCCCTCTATTTTTGTCCACCTGCATTTCTGATTTCCTTCACAGGCTAATTGTACACTATTTCAAAGTTCGATTCTTTTTGTATAGCAAAATAACTGTTTAGACATGGGAACATATATTGTATTTAACTTATACTTTAACATACTTTAATATACTTTTTTAAACAAAAAGTTTTGCAATTGTCAGTGCTGAAAAATTACCCATGCATATATCTTGTAAATAAAAAGGTATAATAAAAAAAGAAAAGAAGGTACAAAGGATAAAAATTGAAAAAAAATAATTTCAAGGGAACTTGTGAAAAAAAATAAATGAAGGTGACCTAACTGTACCAGAGCTAAAACTATATTATAAAGCAATGGTCATCAAAACCATTTAGTACTGGCTAAGAAATAAACTAGTTGATCAGCGGAATAGGTTAGGTTCACAAGACAAAATAGTCAATAACTATAGCAGCCTAGTGATTGCCAAACCCAAAGACCCCAGCTTTTGGGATAAGAGTTCACTATTTGACAAAAACCACTGAGAAAATTGGAAACTTGTATGGCAGAAACTAGGCATTGACTCACATTTATACCAAGATACCAACACCATATACCAAGATAAGGTCAAAATGGGTTCATGATCTAGACATAAAGAATGATATTATAAATAAATGAGAAGAACATAGGATCATTTACCTCTCAGACTTCTGGAGGAGAAAGGAATTTGTGACCAAGAAGAACCAGAGATCATTATTGATAACAAAATAGATAATTTTGACTTTATTAAGTTAAAAAAGTTTTTGTACAAACAAAAATAATGCAAACAAGATTAGAAGGAAAGCAATAAACTGAGGAAACACGTTTACATTCAAAGGTTCTGATAAAAACCTTATTTCTAAAATATATAGAGAATTGACTCAAATTTCTAAGAAAGAAAGCCATTCTCTGGTAAATGGTCAAAGGATATGAACAAACAATTTTCAGATCAAGAAATTGAAACGATTTCTAGTCATATGAAAAAAATGCTCCAAATCACTATTGATTAGATAAATGCAAATTAAGACAACTCTGAGATACCACTACAAACCTCCCAGATTGGCTAAGATGACAGGCAAAGATAACAATGAATGTTTGAGCATTCTGGAGAGCAATTTGCAACTATGCTCAAAAAAGTTATCAAACTGTGCATACCCTGTAATCCAGCAGTATTACTACTGGATTTATGTCCCAAAGAGATCTTAAAGAAGGGAAAGGGACCCACATATGCAAAGATGTTTGTGGCAGCCCTTTTTGTAGTGACTAGAAAGTGGAAACTGAGTGGGTGCCCATCAATTGGAGAATGGCTGAATAGATTGTGGTTTATGAATGTTATTTAGTATTATTGTTCTGTATGAAATGACTGACAGGATGATTTCAGAGAGGCCTGGAGAGACTTACTTGAAGTGATGTTAAGTGAAATGAGAAGAACCAGGAGATCATTATGCATGGCCACAACAAAATTATATGGTGATCAATTCTGATGGATGTAGTTCTCTTCAACAGCAAGATGATTTAAACCAGTTCCGATTGTTCAGTAATGAAGAGAGTCAGCCACAGCCAGAGAGAGAATTATTGGAAATGAGTGTGGACCACAACATAGCATTTCCACTCTTTCTGTTAGTGTTTGCTGGCATTTTTGTTTTCGTGCTCAAGTTTTTTTTCTTTCTTTCTAGATCCTATTTTTCTTGTGCAACAAGATAACTGTATAAATATGTATACATATATTGGATTTAACATATATTTTAATATATATAACATGTATTGGAGTACCTGCCCTCTAGGGGAGAATGTGTGTGTGGGGGGGAATGAAAGGAAAAGTTGAAACAGAAGGTTTTGCAAGGGTCAGTGTTGAAAAATTACCCTTGCATATGTTTTGTAAATAAAAAGGTATAATAATAATAATAAATGAAAGCAAATAGCACACTTGAGTAAAAGCTAGAATCCTAAAATATGTTGTTTAGAAGAAACACATTGGAAACAGAGAGATACGTACAGAGTTAGGATAAAAGTCAAGCAAAGAATTTAATTTGTCTCAGCAGAAGCAAAAAAAAAAAACAAAAAAAAAACAGTGATAGCAATTCTGATCTCAGATAAAGCAAAAAAAAAAAACACATCTAATTAAAAGAGATAAGAAAGAATCCTACATCTCGTTAAATGGTACTGTGCACAGTGAAATAGTATTGATACTAAATGTTTATGCATCAAGTGATTGAGTATCCCAATTCCTAGAAGATTTAAGCTAGTTATAGAAAGAAATAAACAGCAAAACTATATTATTGGGGGACCTCAATCCTCCCTTTCAGAATTAGATAAATCTAACTACAAAATAAACAAGAAAGAAAGTAGGGCAGTTAATAGAATCCTAGAAAACATAAATATAATAGACTTCTTTTTTTTTAATATATTTTTTATTTTTTTATTTTTTTTATTTACTAGCCTTTTATTTACAGGATATATACATGGGTAACTTTACAGCATTAACAATTGCCAAACCTCTTGTTCCAATTTTTCACCTCTTACCCCCCCACCCCCTCCCCTAGATGGCAGGATGACCAGTAGATGTTAAATATATTAAAATATAAATTAGATACACAGTAAGTATACATGACCAAAATGTTATTTTGCTGTACAAAAAGAATCAGACTCTGAAATATTGTACAATTAGCTTGTGAAGGAAATCAAAAATGCAGGTGGGCATAAATATAGGGATTGGGAATTCAATGTAATGGTTTTAGTCATCTCCAGAGTTCTTTTTCTGGGCATAGCTGTTCATTCATTACTGCTCCATTAGAAATGATTTGGTTGATCTCGTTGCTGAGGATGGCCTGGTCCATCAGAACTGGTCATCATCTAGTATTGTTGTTGAAGTATATAATGATCTCCTGATCCTGCTCATTTCACTCAGCATCAGTTCGTGTAAGTCTCTCCAGGCCTTTCTGAAATTATCCTGTTAGTCATTTCTTACAGAACAGTAATATTCCATAATATTCATATACCACAATTTATTCAGCCATTCTCCAACTGATGGACATCCATTCAGTTTCCAGTTTTTAGCCACTACGAAAAAGGCTGCCACAAACATTCGTGCACATACAGGTCCCTTTCCTTCTTTATAATCTCTTTGGGATATAATCCCAGTAGTAACACTGCTGGATCAAGGGTATGCACAGTTTGATAACTTTTGAGCATAGTTCCAAACTACTCTCCAAAATGGTTGGATTCGTTCACAACTCCACCAACAATGCATCAATGTCCCAGTTTTCCTGCATCCCTCCAACAATCATCATTATTTTTCCTGTCATCTTAGCCAATCTGACAGGTGTGTAGTGGTATCTTGAGTTGTCTTAATTTGCATTTTCTGATTAATAATGACTTGGAGCATCTTTTCATATGACTAGAAATAGTTTCAATTTCTTCATCTGAGAATTGTCTGTTCATATCCTTTGACCATTTTTCAATTGAAGAATGGCTTGATTTTTTATGAATTAGAGTTAATTCTCTATATATTTTGGAAATGAGGCCTTTATCAGAATCTTTGACTGTAAAAATATTTTCCCAGTTTATTGCTTCCCTTCTAATCTTGTCTGCATTAGTTTTGTTTGTACAAAAACTTTCCAGTTTGGTATAATCAAAATTTTCTATTTTGTGATTAGTAATGATCTCTAGTTCTGCTTTGGTCATAAAGATCTTCCCCTTCCACAGGTCTGAGAGGTAAACTATCCTGTGTTCCTCTAATTTATTAATAATTTCATTCTTTATGCCTAGTCATGAACCCATTTTGACCTTATCTTGGGGTACGGTGTTAAGTGTGGATCAATGCCTAGTTTCTGCCATATTAGTTTCCAATTCTCCCAGCAATTTTTATCAAACAGTAAGTTCTTATCCCAAAAGCTGGGATCTTTGGGTTTGTCAAAGACTAGGCTGCTATATTTGTTGACTGCTTTATCCCTTGAACCTACTCTATTCCACTGATCAACTAATCTATTCCTTAGCCAATACCAAATAGTTTTGGTAACTGCTGCTCTATAATATAATTTTAGATCTGGTACAGCTAAGCCACCTTCATTTGATTTTTTTCATTAATTCCCTTGAAATTCTTGACTTTTGTTTTCCATATGAACTTTGTTGTTATTTTTTCTAGGTCATTAAAATAGTTTTTGGGAGTCTGATTGGTATAGCGCTTAAATAAATAGATTAGTTTAGGTTATTGTCATCTTTATTATATTTGCTCGCCCTATCCAAGAGCATTTAATATTTTTCCAATTGGTTAGATCAGACTTAATTTGTGTGAAAAGTGGTCTGTAATTTTGCTCATAAAGTTTCTGATTTTCCTTGCAGAAAGATTCCTAAATATTTTTATTATCAGTAGTTACTTTAAATGGAATTTCTTTGTAACTCTGACTGTTGGATTTTGTTAGTGATGTATATAAGAATGCTGATGACTTATGTGGTTTATTTTATAACCAGCAACTTTGCTAAAGTTGTGGATTATTTCTAATAATTTTTTAGCAGAATCTCTGGGGTTCTCTAAGTATACCATCATGTCATCGGCAAAGAGTGATAATTTGGTTTCCTCATTGCCTATTCTTATTCCTTTAATCTCTTTCTCAGCTCTTATTGTTATAGCTAGTGTTTCTAATACAATATTAAATAGTAACAGTGATAGTGGGCAACCTTGTTTCACTCCAGATCTTATTGGGAATGGTTGCAGTTTGTCTCCATTACATATGATGCTTACTGATGGTTTTAAATAGATGCCGCTGATTATTTTAAGGAAAAGTCCATTTATTCCTATACTCTCAAGTGTTTTTAATAGGAATGGATGTTGGATTTTATCAAATGCTTTTTCTGTATCTATTGAGATGATCATATGGTTTTTGTTAATTTGGTTATTAACATGGCCAATTATATTGATAGTTTTCCTAATATTGAACCAGCCCTCATTCCTGGTATAAATCTCTACTTGATCATAGTGTATTATCCTGGGGATAATTTTCGTAGTCTTTTGCTAATATCTTATTTAAGATTTTAGCATCAATATTCATTAGGAGATTGGTCTATAATTTTCTTTCTCTGTTTTCAGCCTACCTGGTTTAGGTATCAGTACCATATCTGTGTCATAGAAGGAATTTGGTAGGACTCCTTCATTCCCTATTTTATCAAATAATTTATATAGCATTGGGGCCAATTGTTCTTTAAATGTTTGGTAAAATTCACATGTAAATCCATCTGGTCCTGGTGATTTTTTTCTTAGGGAGTTGTTTAATTGCCTGTTCTATTTCTTTTTTCTGAAATGGGACTATTCAAGCAATTACTTCCTCCTCGTTAGTCTGGGAAGTCTATATTTTTGGAGGTAGTCATCCATTTCACTTAGTTATCAAATTTATTGGCATAAAGTTGAGCAAAATAACTCCTTATTATTTCTTAATTTCTCTTCATTGGTGGAAAGTTCTCCTTTCATTTTAAGACTACTAATTTCATTTTCCTCCTCCTTTTCTAATCAGATTTACCAAGGCTTATCTATTTTATTGGCTTTTCATAGAACCAACCTTAGTTTTATTAATTAGTTCAATAGTTTTTACTTCAATATTTTTAATTTCTCCTTTTAATTTTAGAATTTCCAATTTAGTATTTGATTGAGGTTTTAATTTGGTCTTTTTAGTTTTTTAGTTGCAAGCCCAATTCATTAATCTTTTCTTTCTCTGTTTTATTCAAGTAAGCCTCTAAGGATATAAAGTTCCCCCTTATTACCGCTTTGGCTGCATCCCACAAATTTTGGTATGATGTCTCATCATTGTCATTATCTTGAGTGAAATTATTAATTGTATCTATAATTTGCTGCTTCACCCAATCATTCTTTAAGATGAGATTGTTTAGTTTCCAATTACTTTTGGTCTATTTCCCTAATTTTTTTGTTGAATGTAGTTTTTATTGCATCATGATCTGAAAGAAAGCATTTATATTTCTGCTTTCTTGCATTTAATTTTGAGGTCTTTATGTCCTAATATATGGTCAATTTTTGGATAGGTTCCATGAACTGCTGAGAAGAAAGTATATTCCTTTCTATCTCCATTCAATTTTCTCCAAAGATCCAACATACCTAATTTTTCTAATATTCTATTTACTTCTTTAATTTCTTTCTTATTTGTTTTGTGGTTTGATTTGTCTAATTCTGAGAGTGCAAGGTTGAGATCTCCTACTATTACAGTTTTGTTGTGTATTTCTTCTTGCAACTCTCTTAACTTCTCCTTTAGGAAGTTGGAAGCCATACCACTTGGTGCATATATGTTTAATATTGATATTGCTTCGTTGTTTATGCTACCCTTTAGCAGGATGTAGTTTCCTTCCTTATCTCTTTTCATTAGATCAATTTTTACTTTTGCTTGATCTGAGATAAGGATGGCTACCCCTGCTTTTTTGACTTCACCTGAAGCATAATAGATTTTGCTCAGCCTTTTTACCTTTACTCTATATGTATCTCCCTGCTTTAAATGTGTTTTGTAAACAATATATTGTAGGGTTCTGACTTTTGATCCAGTCTGCTATCTGCCTCCTCTTTATGGGGAGTTCATCCCATTCACATTTATGGTTAGAATTACTAAATCTGTATTTCCTGCCATCCTAATAACCCCAGATTATGCTTTACTTATTCTTGCCTCCCCCAACCCTCTTTCCCCCTTTTAAACTTATGTACTCCTCTTGTAACACGATGCTTACCCTCTTTATAATCCCTCCCTCCCCTTTGAGTCTTTTCCCATTCCTTCCCTTATTACTCTTTTCTTTCCTTTCCTCTCCCCGTTTTTAATGATGCGAGAGAAATTTTTCTAAAACAAATGTCAATTATTTTTCTTTGAGCAACTCTGATGAGAGTAAGATTCACACAATGTTCTCCCTCTCTAAATTCCCTCAGATATGATAAGTTTCTTAGCCTCTTTGTGGGATGTGGTTTCCCTTTTATCCCTCCTTCCCACCTTATTCTGCCATCATCCCTTTTCCATATCTACTTCCCTTTTTTATGTTATATCAGTACAATCAAATTATACATGTATTCTTTTTGTATATCCACAACAGAAATACAATTCTCAAGAGTTATTTTTACTTTTGCTGAATCTCTTGAGTTCTATGGTTGGAGATCAAATTTTTTGTTTAGTTCTGGTTTTTTCTTCAGAAACAAATGGAATTCATTTGTTTCATTAAATGTCCATCTTCTTCCCTGGAAGAAAATGCTCAGCTTAGCTGGGTAGTTTATTCTTGGCTGCATCCCAAGTTCTTGTGCCTTTCGGAATATTATCTTCCAGGCCCTTCTTTCCTTTAATGTAGAAGCAGCCAGATCTTGGGTGATCCTTATTGTGGCACCTCGGTATTTAAATGGTTTTTTTTTTTTTTTTTGCTGCTTGTAAAATTTTTTCCTTAATCTGATAGTTCTGAAATTTTGCCACAATATTACTTGGGGTTTTTATTTTAGGGTTTCTTTCAGAAGGTGTTCGATGAATTCTTTCAATGCCTATTTACCTCGATTCCATTCATCTGGGCAGTTCTCTTTGATGATTTCTTGTAAAATTGTATCTAGGCTCTTTTTTTTTCATCATAATTTTCGGAAAGTCCAATAATCCTGAGATTATCTCTCCTAGATCTATTTTCCAAGTCTGTTGTTTTTGCAAGTAGATAATTCATGTTTATTTTCCAGTTTGTCATTTTTTTTGTTTTGCTTGACTTAATCTTGCTGTCTCAATGAATCATAGTTTCTATTTGTTCAGTTCTAATTTTAAAGAATTATTTTCTTCATTAGCTTTTTTTTACTTCTTTCTGTATATGTCAATTGAGTTTTTAAATGTATTGTTTTGGTCTGTGAATTTTTTTCCATTTCACTAATTTTTTTTTTAGTGAATTATTTTCTTTTCCAGTTCACAGATCCTACTTTCTTGAGTGTTCTTTGTCTTTCCAATTCACAGATCCTACTTCTGAGTGAATTCTTTATTTTTCAATTCACAATTTTACTTTCCTGAGATTTTTATTTTTTCCAATTCTCAAATTTTGTTTCCCTGCACTTCCTGGGAATTTTTTATCTTTTCCAATTCATATTTCAGGAAGTTGTTGCTCTCTTGTAAGACTTCTCTTTCCTTTCCCCATTTGTCTTCTAACTCTCTTTTGAGACTTTTAATGGTCTCTTCTATGAGAGCATCATGTAAAAGAGGACAGTCTGGTGTCTGTGTGCTATTAGTCTCTTCAGGTTTGCTGACCTGCTCTTTTTCTGCATAGAAGCTGTCATCGTTCTTTTCATCTTTTTATTCATGTTTTAAAGCCTTTAGGATATGCCTCCTAGGCAATGGGGTTTACCAGCTTCCTCTGCAGAACAGGAGAGATGTAAACCGCTTTCCGGCTCCGAGGTATGGGAGTGCTCTGGGTGAGAGTTTTCCCTTCCCCCAACTGGAGGTGGATTCAGCACTGGCCGAGCTATCAAAGTGCCCAGTAGGGCTGTGTAGGTTAGCGATTGCTCTAGGCTAGAGACTAAGGGGTGAAAGTGTGACTGCCCCAGGCCAGAGCCTCTTGTAGGGCTGTGGGTATTAGCAGCTGACCCCAGATCGTGGATTCTACAGGAGGTCTGCTCGGAACTCTGCCCCAATGTCTCTGCTCCAACGTCTCTACCGGATTGCAAATCGACTCTGCGAAAGCTCTATGGCTCCAAGCCAAGCCCCCCACTGCGCAGATTAGAGGCTAACCCAGGCTGTGCCCTCCTGCCGTGCAGGTTTGCAACTGCACCAAGGAAAAGCCCTGTACTGTGGGTTGGGGCTGCGAGCTTGTGCTGAGATCTGTGCTCTCACTTTCGGTTTGAGGCTCTCCTCAGAACCTAATTTCTCCCCTAGTCTATGCTGATTTCCCCCCTAGCCCCAGAACAAACCTTTTTTGGCGAGACTGCAGATTTTCTTTGGCTGGTGAGTTGTTATACTTCTTTTCTTTACGAATTGTAGCAGTCAAGACTATTTTTGAGGCTCGATATAATATTGATAAAGAGGGTAAAAGAAGAGCATAGAAAATTGCGTGTGCCTTCTCCACCATCTTGGCTCCACCCCCCATTACTATGTGTTACTGACAAAGTGCAGCCACAAGAAATAAAAAGAGAAATTCCTCTTAAAATAACTGTACATAAAATAAAATAACTGGGTATCTACCTGCCAAGAAAAATCCAGGAACTATATAAATATAATTAAAAACCACTTCTCACACAAATAAAATCTGATCTAAACAATTGAAAAAAATATCAGTTGCTCATGGGTAGGTTGAGATAATATATTAAAAATGACAATTCTATCTAAATTGGTCTACTGGTTTAGTACCATGAATCAAAGTGCTAAAATATTATTTGATAGAGCAAAAAATACAAAATTCATCTGGAAGAACAGAAATACATGAATATCAAAGGAATTAATGGAAAAAAATTTACAAAAGACTGTGGCCTAGTAGTACCAGACTTAAAACTATATTAAAAAGCAGCAGTCATTAAAACCATTTGGTAGTGGATAAGAAATAGAGTGGTAGATCAGTGGAATAGATTAGATACACATGACACAATAATCAAGGTCTATGGCAATCTAATATTTGATAAACACCCAAACTCCAGATTCTGAAATGAGAATTCGGTATAAGACAAATATTGCTGGAGATAATGGAAAATGATATGTCAGAAACTCAGCATAGACTTACACCTCACACCCCATACCAAAATAAGGTCAAAATAGATACATGATTTGGGCATAAAGGATGATGTCATAAACAAATTAGGAGAAAAAGGGATAATTTACGTATCAGATCTTTAGAGAAGGGAGGGATTTATGACCAAAGAACTAGAGTATATTATGAAAAACAAAATGGACAACTTTGATTACACTAATTTTGAAAGTTTTTGCACAAACAAAACAAAAGAGAAACAAGATTAAAAAAGAAGTACAAAGCTGGAAAAAAATTTACAGCCAGTGTTTCTGATAAAGGCCTCATTACTAAAATGCTTAAACAATAGTATCAAATTTATAAGAATACAAGTCATTCCCCAATTGATACCTGGTCAAAGGACACGAGTAGATAATTTTCAGATGAGGAAATTAAAGCCATGCATAATTATAGAAAAAAATTCTCTAAATCACTATTGATTAGAAAAATGCAAATTAAAACAACTCTGAGGTACCACTTTACATCTCTCAGATTGGCTAAGATGATGACAGGAAAAGGTAGTGATAAATGCTGATGAAAATATGGAAAAACTGGGACACTAATGCATTGATTGTGGAGTTGTGAAATGATACAACTGTTCTGGAGAACAATTTGGAACTATGCCCAAAGGGCTATAAAACTGTGCATACTCTTTGACCCACCAGTGCCACTACTGCGTCTGTATTCCAAGGAAATCATAAAGGAGGGAAAAGAACCCAAATGTGTGAAAATATTTGCAGCAGCTCTTTTTTGTGGTAGCAAAAAAATTGGAAAATGAGTAAATACCCATCAATGGGGGATAGTTGAATAAATTATGATATAGGAAAGTAATGGAATATTATTGTTCTATAAAAAATGATGAACAAGCCCATTTTAGAATGTCTTGAAAAGATTTACATAAACTGATGATGAACAAAACAATAGAACCAGGAATACAATGTACACAGTAACAGCATGATTGTGTGAGGATCAACTAAGAAAGATTTTGTTCTTCTCAATGATTCAATGATCCAAGGTAACTCAAATAAACTTTGGGTAGAAAATGCCACCTGCATCCAGAGGGAGAACTATGGAGACTGAATGTAAATCAATACATGCTATATTCACTTTTTTTCTTTTATTTTTTTCTCTTTTTGTTTTTCTCTTTTGTTCTGATTTTTCTATTCTGACATGATTCATAAAGAAATGTGTACATTAAAAAATGTTATATATGTGTAATTAGAAAAAAAAGAATTAAAAAGGGGAAATAAATAAATTTAAAATAGATGAATGGGGAAACTACATCTTGTTAAAAGATATCTCAATAATGGGATTATAAAATACAGACAGTTGAATTACTATAAAAAAGTGTGGACCACTGAATTACTTTGTTTCCATAATATCAAACAGAAATTCAGCATGATCAGATCTTTTCACAGCTCCACAAAAAGGGCATCAATATTTCTGTCTTCAAACTGACTCTCAAATATTGACTTAGACTATCATGATTTCATTAGAATTTGGACTCCACACAGTTCTGATAGATGAACTTTTTTGCCCATTCTAATCAGGTATCAAGCCTCCATATCATCTCCTGCAGCCTTCTCATTATACCCCCCCTTTTGTGTTGTTCCCCACATTTGAATGTAAACTCTATTACTAAAAGGATTATCTCATCTCTCTACATCTACAACACTAAGCACACAGATTAAAAAGTGATTTATCTTTGTATTGACTCTTTGCATTTTTTGTCATTTTTTTCAAATTCACATGGTATGATGGGAAATAATTATTTTAATTTATATTTCTCTTATTATTAGTGCTTGTGAAAATATTTTCATATATAGTTTCATTTATAGTATTTGTGTTTGTGTGTGTATATGAACTGTTCATATCCTTTGACAGTTTATTTTTGGGGAGTTGGTCCTTCTGTTAATTCCTTATATATTTTTGACAATAGATATTAAAGTTATTGTTTGATACAGAATTCCCTATTCCATGTTGATATGTTTTAACAAATGTATCTTCATTCAGTTTTCAATACAAAATATTATTATTTTATGACAGAAAATTATTCATTTTATTCTTTTGCAATAACCTTTATTTTTTTGCATAAAATCACTCCATTAATGTACAGTTGTAAGATATTTTATTTGCCCTTTTAATTTTGTTACTGGTGTGAACTTTTGTATTTTTAATGAATTCAATTCAGCCTTTTCATGATATATGGTATAAGATTTATATGTAAGACCAATTCCTGCCAACATGATTTCCAGTTTTCTCAGAAATTCTTGCCAACAAGGGAATCTATTTCTAGTAACATAGGTTGTTAGGTTTATCAACCATTGAACGTATCAAACATGTTGTTGATTGTTTTTGTTTCTTGTTTATCTGTTCCATTAATCTACTGGTTCTTTGCTTTTAATCAGTACCAAAAATTGTGGGTGATTATTATTTTGTAATATATTTCCAAGTCTGGTAATGTTATCCCTTCTTCATTCATTCATATTTCTTTCCTCATTTCCTTTGATATTTAAAGATTTTTTTTCTTTCTATGAATTTTGCACTTGTTTTGTCTCTTTCTGTATCATATTCTGCTCAGAAATTTGGTTGGCTAGTTTGAGTAGCATTGTTATTGATTATACTGTCATGAAATAACCATAAGAATAAATATCTCTCAAATTTTAAGCCTAATTTCTGCAAAAATGATTTCCTGAAATTCTTGCCAAAAAGAGATTCCTTTCACTTACATATACTGTTAGATTTATCAAAAGTTGGACTTATTAAACATATTACTGCTTATTTTTGTTTCTTGCTTATTTAGCCTTTGATAGGTCTACTTTTTAATTTTTAATCAGTACCAAAGAGTTTTGATTATTATTGCTTTGTATTACATTTCATAGTTTGGTGGTGCTATTGCTTCTTCATTCATTTATTCTTTTTGCTTCTTTCTTTTTACTTTTACGCCTATTAATTTTTTTCAGTTCTACTTATGTAAATCTTTTATTTTTTTCAATAGGTTAACTCTCAGATATTTATAAATTTGTAGATTTTGAATAGAATTTCTCAAAATATTGGATTTTTTTGTTTTTTTAGTACTATGTAGAAAAATTGATAATTTGATAGATTGGAGCTATATCTTTTTACATTTTTATAGCAATTAATCATCTCAAATTCATTTCATTGTTGATTCTCAGAGGTTTTCTAAGTATATCAGCAAGTAATTTTCGTTTTAACAAGCAATTTGTGGGACAAGTATGGCTTCTCTTTGCTGATTTTTTGTCTTTGATTTTTAAAGTTATTGTTAAACAAAGCATTTATAGAATTATGACAAATGATAGCTGGAAGAGGGGATATACTTTCCTCCAAGATGTATTTGGAAATCTAGGTAGGAGGTGATTGTTAGGTGATGTCTAGCCTAAGCATGTGAAGCAGAGTGGGTGAATAACAATAATTTGTTCTAACAGACATAAAGGTGGCTTAGAAGATGCTTTAGAGCACTTAGAATTTGCTCAGACAATGAGAATTACAAGGTCATCCACTGTGTCCTATGCCATTGCCAGTCATCTTGATTTTTGTCATGCCACTGGACTTTAATGATTGGAAGAAAAGGTAAAGCTTATGATTTTGTGTAATTCTGCTTCATTTCAATCCAAATCATGAATGAATTAAGATGTCATCCTGTGATGTCATTAGTCCTCTTGGAAAATGAAGGATGAACATCTTTTGGGAATAGAGTGTTTTTTTTTTTTCATTGCAAACAATGTGATTTATAGATCTTGAATATATGTATTTTATCATATTAAAGAAGGAAACCTTTATTCCTGTGCTTTTAAAAATCTTTTTTAAAAACACAAATGTGAAAACATACACTTTCTTTACAAAATACCAGAGACTGAATCAATGGATAAAAGTTAGAGGAAAGTACTTTTACATGGACTAGTAGAAAGCACACTTTATTTGGAATCAGAGATCCTGAGTTTGAATGAATTCTGGCTCTTTTACTTATGGTTATGCAACTTTGGGCAATTTACTTAATGATCTTCAGACAATTATATCATTTATGAAATATGAGGTTTGGATTAAATGTTCTTTCCAGAACTAATCCCTATGATTTGAAGTAGACTTAAAAGGTTAAGGTGTGTTTTGAGTTGAATAATATTGTCAGTGTAGTAATTTAGGGAAAAGGAATCCAGAAAACATCAAACATCCATCAGAAAACTACCAAGTGTAGAAGTGTGTTGCTTCCCACATCTGACCTCATTGCTCTTAAATGGAAATAAAGTACAGTCTTCTAAAAAGGGAAGTTTTTCCTCTGGTCTATTTGAATGCTGAGGTCCAGAATCTATTCTCTAGAGATTATTGTCTTCTTTTGCTGCTATTCTCTTCCCCACTCTTGCCCTCATTCTCTAGACTAGAAAGTCAAAACTGAAAAACAAATCTAGGAGATGATCTGGTTTAACCCATTAATGGGTAGGAATCTACTCAACATCACTCTTACCAAAGATCAATTAGCCTCCACTGCAAAGCTTTTTGGAGAACCTCTCCCTTTGCCCCCAGGATAATTCGTTTCACTTTTGTGTAGTACCAATTGTGAGGAACTGTTTTCCTTACATACATTTGAAAATCTGCCATTCTGTAACTGGGCCCAAAAGAGAAATCACTGTCAGTCTATGACTATCTTTATTTCTGTCTTTGTTTCTATTTCTCCATCTCTATCTTGGTCTTTCTGTGTCTTTGTGTGTCTCTCTATCCATATTGAGTCTTGGAAAATTGGAGCCCTTCTCAATAAAGGATCAGTGGGGCAGGAGTCTGTGGATGAAAGCTCTAATTCCAATCTCCCTTTCTTAGCTTGAAACACAGTCTTAAAGTTGAAATAAATCTGAGTTGGTTGCTAAAGCATCTATATATAAATCTGCTCCATGTAACATGAACCGAACAGGGGCCTTGGGCAGGCTTGCAGGGCCATATGAACCAGGCACTCTCAGTAACATTAGAAAAAGTATCGTTAACCTTCAGGTGCAGTATAAATAGAGTTCCATCGCTCTCCTTGGTCATGATTACTGTCATGATTACGTGGGGTTGCTATTTTGGGCCCAAATGGCAGAAATGCCTCTTATTTAGCCAAGAAACAGCATTGTAGGATGCCAATAAATTCTGAGGGAAATTACATTTTAAAGAGGAGAAGTTTGACATACATCTGGCTATGAAGTGGAGCTGAACATATGGCCGCCTGGTAGGTAGGAAGCCGTTGAAATGCGATAGGTAGAGCTGAGAAGTGCCCCTGTGGTGCTTCAGGGCGCTTAGGGAGAGCTCATGTGGCGAATCCCCCTCCTCTTCCAGCAGAATGTAGAGTTCGTGCTGAGCAAGAGACATTTAATTTAAAACTGGCCTTCTTTTCTGACCTCCTCTTGGCATCCTCTGCATGGATGTCGGGGTGCTAAATGTGACCGTAATATACAGAGGGAGACTCCAGAGCCCAACACAAGCTTATCTTAACCACAATTCTGCCAACTCTATGAACATATAAGCTCAAAAGCATAGAATCTTTTAGCTGGGGGAAAAATGAGGAAAGGACAAAAGCCAGTTGAAGAGAAGAAATGAACATCATTCAGCCAGGAACTGTGACTTAATAGGACAATCACCCTTTTGGATGGGTGGTGATACTTGAAGGAAACTGTTGCAGTAAGATAAGGGCAAGTTCCTAAGAAAACTAAAGGCTAGTGGATTTAGAGGTTCCCCAATATTGTACTCAGACTCAAGCTCCAGTTTTCTAGGCTTTTTCTTTTCTTGGACCATGTCCTACATGACTTTGTTCTGTTTCTCAATGGGCAGGGCAATGAAATTCTAGTCTAAGAAGAGGCAGGTTAATAGAACAAAGGCCACAAGAACACAACCTGTGAAACTCTTAGTACAGAAAATTCCCCCAATTAGTGAAGATTGATGTCTTTTCTGTCCAAAAGAGTAATCTGGGGCAAAGTTTCTTGAACTGTGGGATGCAACCAAATATAGGGTCATGTAACTGAAGGGGTCATAAAATATGATTTATTATCAGTAAATATTTGATTTGCATGTCTATTTTATATACCTATATACCCAGAGTCTAGTTAAAATTTCTTGGGTGAAAAGGAGTCATGAGCAGAAAAAGTTTAAGGAGCACTGATCTAGAGAATTTACAAGTTAATTGACTTGAGGATCATGACCAGAAGGTCTTGAACTCTGGACTACCTGATTCTGAGACTGACTCTCTATCAACTGTACCACACTGTCTTTGACAAATAAGCTGTGTATTTTATTTGTTCACTGCAGCTCCCATTTCAGTATTATGAATAGATCTAAGAACAAGGATAATGAATTAAAGAGAGAACACACAGAGACTTCTCTTCCTTGATCTGATCTTTGTTTCTTTGTCTCATTTTTGTCTGTCTCCTCTTAACAAAAAAAAATATTCAGTGATTTATACAATCATAGATTTTAGACCTACAAGCAAGGTTTAAAGATCATCTAAATCTGGGAACATGCTGGGGCCTGCTCCAACAAGCTCTCAGGAGCTTATTGTTAAATTTTTAGTGTGAGCATTTATACTTTGGAAATGTGTAAATTCTAAAAATTAGAGCTTTATTTATTACTTTGTTTATAGCCTGACAAGAAAGTAATGGAGGAAATATTGATGCAGAATGAACTGAAAAGTTTGTCACATACACTTTTTTTGGAAATCTGGTTGTTAAACACTTCCCAGAACAATGCTGTATAAATCTTATTTTATATATGAGAAAAGTGGAAACCACAGAGTTTTGTGATATGTTCCAACTCCCACAAGTAGTATATAGCAGAACTGGAATTCACTTAGTCATTAAGTATTCAGAAATTATGAAGCAGAAACTATTCTGGGCATTGGGGACTCAAAGGCAAAAATGAAAAAGATCCTGTCTGTCCTCAAGGACATTTCTTTAAGTATGCTCCTGGTTTCTCTAAAACTGCCTTTTATGTCATACAAGATGCTCCTCTATGATATTTCTGATTTCTACCTCCTAAAATCTCTTCTAGAGCACCCTCAGTTACAAGGAATATGCAAATTTTCTTTTCCATTGCTAGACAGCTCTAAGTGTGGTAAAGTTTCTTCTGATGATCAACTGAAGATTAGTTCCCAGTCAATTCCACTTATTGATCCTGATTCTGATTTATGCGGCCATATAAAATGTTTGCTTCCTCATTCATGTCAAGCCTTCAGATTTTTATTTTTTTAGCTTTTTATTTTCAAAATACATGCATAGATAGTTTTTTCAATTCTCCACTGCAAAACCCCATGTTCCATATTTCTTTCTTCCTCCCTTCCCCATCCTCTCCCCTAGACAGCAAGCAATCCAATATATGTCAAACACATGCAATTATCCTATACATTTTCCCACGATCGTCATATTATCATGGTGCACAGGAAAAAAATCAAATAAAAAAGGGAAAAAAAGGAGAAAGAAAACAAAATCCGAGCAAACAATAATAAAATGTAAAAATACTGTGCTGTGATCCACACTCAGTTCTCATAGTCTTCTCTCTGGGTGCAGATGGCTCTCTTCATCATAAGGCAATTAGAATTGGCCTAAATCACCTCACTGTTGAAAAGAACCAAGTCCATCAGAACTGATCGTCAAATAATCTTCTTGTTGGTGTGAACAATGTTCTCTTGGTTCTATTCACTTCACTTGCCATCAGTTCATAGAAGTCTCTTCAGGCCTTTCAAACCTTCAGATTTTTAAAAGCATCAATCATAATCTTTTCTTCTGCAGGTTAAACTCTTCTAGTAATAATGTAATTTGATTACATTTAGTGAAATAATGTACCTATCTGTTAAGTACCTCCTGGGTGCTCTTTGTCCAAAATCATAGAAGAAGGACTGAAGGAAAGAAGGAAGGGACAGAGGGAGAAAGAAAAGAAAAAAGGAGGAAGAAGGGAAGGGAAGGGAGGGAGGGAGAGAAGATGGAAGAAAGAAAGGAAGGAGGGAAGGACAGAAAGAATGAATGAAGAAAAGAAGGAAGGAAAGAATTGAAGGAAGGACAGAAAAAATGAAGGACTGAAGGGAAATCATTTTTTTTATCACTTGGGGAGCTTGATAATGACTTTTTAAATCACACACACAAAATACAATTAGGTCTGTTTGCTTTTGTTATATGAATACTCTAGTTTCTATTTGTTATCTTCTTCATACATTTTATAATGCAATCTAGCAAATAGCAATGATAAATATGCTGTCTTTTCCTCCTCTTCCCCTCCCTACAATAAATGTTCAAGCAATTCTTAAGTAATTCTGCCTATCGGCATTGTTCTTATGACAAGTTCTTAGAGACTGTAAAAGGAATTAGCAGTCCCACTGGGTTTTGTCTACACTTGGAGTATCTGTGGCCTCAGAGATGTTTTATTTCCAAAGGGGCCTAAGAATTTGGATGTTAGAGCTGTCTCTCTCCCAGAAACCAGTTTGGGAGGCTCAGTTCCTCAGTTTCACATTTAATGAAACCTTCTTTGCATCACCCCAGTATTAGCCTTTACCCCTACTGCCAATTACTTAAAGAGATGTTTGAATTACAAAAGCCACATTTCTATATAGGTTTCATCTCTTGAATTTTTTCAAAATTAAAAATTCCCCTTAGTCATTTGAGGATCTCATTTGTTTTTGGAATCTGCTTCTTTCTCTGTGCATTTGCCAAGTCTTCCTTGCTGACTCTTTCAAAGGGCCCCAGCATCCTGGTTTGGTCCCAGTTCTTGTTTCTTGGATTAGAGTCATCAATGGTTTTAAGCAATCAGGTATGGGGGTCAGCTCAGGGAGCACCATGTGAAGTGGATTAAGAGTGGCAATGAGATAGACAATTTGGCTTTAAAAGCCACCTACTCTTATAGCAGTCACACAGGTATTATAAGATTTTTGGCTGGATTACTTAGACTATATCTGACTATTCTCTACATTATTCTACGTGTACAAAAGACCCCAATTATATTAATATATGTTTGCATTTGTACACCTCTCTACATATATATGTATGTGTGTATACATATAGAGTATGTATGTATATATGTATGTATGTGTGCATGTATATATATATATAAACACATATATATATTTATATATGGTATATGTAGGTATATACATACATATAAATATATTTTTTAAGGATAGAACACTGACCCATTGCATTTTCTATTTCCAGAAGATTTAAAGGAACAAATTCATCCTTGTGACTTCATATGAATGGGCAACACTGGAATTTAATGTTTCTCTGTTAGTAACACATTTCTAGATGACAAATAAATGCATATCAGCAGTTCTGATTTCTTTTGTCAAGCCACTCATTGTTGGACAATTGTTGTATTTTGGACTCAAGCTCAATTTTTAAAATCTGATTAATGGGACTAATAATAATGCCTACATAAGAGTGCTTTTGAAAATCAAATGAAATATGATAAAAGTTTGTAAAATTTAAAGCATTGTATTGTTCCCAATACTATCTTTTATCATTTTATCATTTTCCATCTCCTTATTCCCCTGAACTCCAATCTTTACCTCCAGATCCTAACTGTACATTTCTCCCTAGATATCCAACTGACACCTATCAGTCAATGAGTTAAAAAAAATCCATTGAATTCTCATCTAAAACAATTTTTCTTATTAAGTTTTCTCTGTTGGCTAATGCCCACATCTACCAGTCACTCAAGATAAAAACGGAGCATAATTTTTGAGGAACTCAACCTTTTCCTTAATTACTTACATAAACTTTTACTAAGACCTATTGTTTCTTCAAAAATGTCTCCCCCTTTTTTCTCAGCATTCCACAGATACAGTTCTTGTCTGTATCCTGAAAACCTCAATACTGTTTTACTGCAGTAGCCTTCTAACTGGTTTCCATGTTTCCAGACCCTCCTCCATAGAGACTGTCCTGGGGATGCTGCCAGATTAATCTTCCTAAAACACTGCATCTACTCTGTCATTCCTTTTCTCAGCAAATGATCCACAAAAATGAAATTCTGGAAAGAAATCCAAGCTAGACATATCATCCAGCAATTCCAGTTGCCTTCTGGACTGTTCCATCTCCATGTCAGCTCGAATTCTGAGGGCTATGGTCAATCCTCATACTCTTTTCCACCTCCTCCTCCTAGTAGTTCTCCATTCCAGATTCCCTTTTTTATGTCAACAGGGCTCTCTTCTCAGTCATTCAAAACTTGTGGTTATCTTTTTATCTTTATCCTTTTCACACTACAACCTGCCAGTCATCAAGGAATACTACATCTTTTTTCATAAGGTTTATCACATCTATCACCTTTTCTCCATTTTCATTGGTTACCACCTTAATTCAAGACTTTACCTCATATCAATTTACTGTAATTATCTCTCTGCTGGTCACAAATATTGCTGCCAGATTTACCTTCTTAAAGTATTATTCATGTCAAGCACATGTTTCCCTACTCAGGAAACTGTACTGTTTCTTGCTGCCTAGAGTCTCAATTTGTCTTTCTGTCATTCAAGGTCTTTCATGACAATTGTTTCTTTTGCCCCAGTCTTACCTTCTACTTTTCCTCTTTGGAGAAGGAAACACAGACAGGTAAAAACAAAACATAAACAATACCCATAGAGTCATTCCATGTTTATTAAGTGGAAAGATAGCAAAAAGAGTTTTGTATGCTAAAAGCTTTAGGCCAGTTTATTGTTGCTGGGCTTCAGAATATTCAGGATTGTTCACTAAGCCAAAAGAGCTTCTAATTTCCTAATGCCAACAAGGAGTTTGAAAAGTTCTCCCCTCTGACACTAAATGTAGAAAACTAGAGCTAGAAGGGACTTAAAGTTTAACTATAAAAATGAAAAAAAACTTTTAAAATGAAAAAAAAAAAGTACAGAGCCCCAGATTGGACAAGCAAGATATAAATCATTGAGCAGTGACTAAACATTGAAAGCAAATAGGTTATTTTTTTTTGTTGTTGTTGTTGTTGAATCTCTCCCCTCCTTTCACCTCCCTTTTCTCCCCTTCTCCCTTCCTCTCCCTTCCCCCTTCTCTTCCCCCTTTCCTTCCCTTCCTCCTCCCCTTCCCTTTCCTCCTTCCCTTCTCTTTCCTCCTTCCCTTCCCTTTCCTCCTTTCCTTCCCTTCCTCCTTCCCTTCCCTTTCCTCCTTCCCTTCTCTTTCCTCCTTCCCTTCTCTTTCCCCCTTCCTTTCCCTTTCCTCCTTCTCTTCTCTTTCCTTCCCCCTTCCCTTCCCTTTCTTCCTTCCCTTCCTTCCCCTTCCTTTTCCTTCCCCCTTCCTACTTCCTTTCCCTTTCCTTCCCCCTTTCTTTCCCCTTCCTTCCCCTTTTCTCTTTCCCTTCCCTTTCCTCCCTCTTTCTCTTCCTTCCTCTTTACCTACTTTTCTGCCATTGTCTTACATAATATCCTTTCAAAAACTCTTATTCTGAATTTAATAGTCACCAAAGAAAACAAGTACAAATATATAAGTTTAAATGTACTTGCAAGTTAGAACATACTTCTAAGTATACAATAGATTTCAGAATTGCACACATTCAGTGTTCTTTCTAAAGACTTTTTTTTAAAATGAGAGGTGGTAGGAATAGGTTTGTATAAGGATAGACCAAGATGTCCAGGAGGGCTTGAATGAACTTTGAAGACCTTAAATAGAAGTTAGGGGAAAGCATTCTACTTTTAGGTGATAATATAAACAGAGACTCGGTATGCAGATTAAATATAATCTTTCTAGGTAAAACAGCCTGCCTATAGTAAAGGATTCAAAGAGGGTATCAGCAGCAAAAAAAAATACAAAGGTAGATTAGGCTAGATTGCAGAGGACCTAAAATAGCAGGTGTTTTTGTTTGAAACCATCTAAATGGGAAGTTGTTGCAGGATTTTGCACCGAATATTTGTAATGAAAGTATTTGTGAATGATTGTGTGATGCTTGTTGATTGCTTGTGAGGCAGCAGGACACTTAGGCATCCTAAGGCAGTTATAGGTCAAATAGGGGACATCTGGGAAACTTCCAGGAATGGTTTTATGGATGATATGACTCTGCCATCTAGCAGCCTGGCATTCTAGTGCCTCCACTAGGACAGATGAATAGGGGAATCAGAGTTAAAGCAAGCTTTGAGATCATATGGAATATTGGTTTTTACCCTGGAGTGGAGGTAGTGGGATGATTTTTTTTTCTAATGCTATTAAGTTTTTTTTTTTTAATTATGAAAAGCAAAAACATTTCTATAACATACTAGAATAAATAATATTATTGCACATGAAACTGTCAATGTATTGTGTACAAATTAAAATAATAATTCAGTATCATTTATTTGTGATCCCATATACTTTATTTTATAATATGAAAACATTCTAAAGAGTCATTTGGTTACACCCAACTACCAGAGGAGTTCCTAAGATAGAAAAAATTTTAAATCTTAAAATTCTTGATCTAGAGTAAAAATTATTGACCCTCTCATCATATAGTCAAAGATGCCTTACATATACTCAAAGTATGGCTTCTTTTGAAGCCTTATTTCCCAGGGCATGTTAAGTGGTGCAGTGGACCTGGAGTCAGGACTAAGTATTAGTTGTATGACCTTGGACAAGTCATTTACCCCAATTGGAAAGAAAAAAAGAGAAAAAAAGGAGGAAGGAAAGAAGGGAGGGAGGAAGCAAGGGAGGGAGGGAAGAAGGAAGAATGGAAGGAAGGAAGGAAGGAAGGAAGGAAGGAAGGAAGGAAGGAAGGAAGGAAGGAAGGAAAGAAGGAAGGAAAGGAGAGAGGGAAAGAGGGAGAAAGGAGGGAGGAAGGAAAGGAGAGAAGAAGGCAAGGAGAAAAGGAGGGAGGGAGGGAAGAAGGGAAGAAGGGAGGAAGGAAGGAAGAAAGGAAGAAAAAAGAAAGAAAGAAAGAAAGAAAAAGAGAAAAAGAAAGAAAGAGAGAATGAGAGAAAGAGAAAAAGAAAGAAAGAAAGAATTGTTTCCATTTACATTGTTGAAACTGGATATTAAGGGCAACTAGATTTAGTGGATAGATAGCCAGATTTGGAATTAGAAAGCCTGGGTTCCCTCTGACATACAGGACTGTGACCTCTCAATTCTCCACCAAGCCTCTAAGACTAGAAGTTGTAGAGAAGGTACTGACTTTCTGCAACTGGGAGTTCTTTATACTCAAGAAACCTTAGGTCTAATCTCTTTTTATCACATATATTGTTTTGTTGTTTCTATTTCCTTGACTTTGTATTGGTTCATAAAGTTATACTATGGCTCATTTTTAACTATTCATATACCTCATTTCTTTCGATCCAATAGAGTGCCAAAAATGGAGTCAAGAAGACTCATTTTCCTGAATTCAAATCTAGCTTCACACACTTATTAGATGTGTGACCCTGAGTAGGTTACTTAATACAGGAGGAAGAAATGGAAAATCAGTCCAAGAAAACCCCAAATGAGGTCATGAAAAGTTGGATATGACTGAAAATTATTGCATAATAAGGAATAGTTATAGATATATCCCCTTTTCTCTCTTTATTTCCCTTGAAATATATGTTGTGTAATAGGATTGCTGGCTTAAAAGAGCATAAATAGTTTAGTAATAGGGTTTTTTGTTTGTTTGCTTACTTGTTTTTGCAAAATTCTCAATTTTTTTCAAGAAAAAAATAGGAAAATGCATCACTCATAAATAGTATACTAATGTGCCTGTTTTCCCATAGTTCCTTCAATACTGACTGCTACTTTAATAAGTATGAAACAAAATTTTAGTGTTGTTTTTGTTTGCTTTCTTACACATTTTCTATTATTAAAGATGTATAATATCTTTTCCTGTGACTATTGATACTTTTTCATTATTATTTTAAAACTTGAAATCATCTCTTTTGTCTATTTACTTTGGAAACATATCTCTTTTCCTAAATATTTCTGTCAAGTGCTTAGATATCTTGATATTAAATTTTTAATGCAATGTTTTTACATTCAACAGCTTTTCTTCTTACACTAGCTAAAGTGGTTTTGTTAGGGGAAAAGCTTTAAAATTTTACTTAATTGAAATCTTCCTTTTAATTTTTTATGATTGTTTTTATATCTTATTCACTTTTGGTCATTATTGTGAAAATTATTTCTTTTTTTTAATGTCATTCCTTCTACTCTTACTTTCTCAACTCTTACTCATACTGCAATATTGGTTCCCCAAAGTGACTAGTATTGCCCTCAGAATTCTTGAGGAAAACATGGAAATTTTAGTTTCTAATGTTTTTGTCCTAGTCAGTGTTTTCCCCAGTTTTGCTCAAACAGTTGACATCATTTAAAATTTTCAAAGGGATATTTATTCAGGAAATATAGAAGACATAATTTATGGAAACATCACCCAAATGAGGATTCACTCTTCCCGTGCAGATGCAAGGTCCCTAGAGAGAGTAAACTCAAACTTGAAGTACAAAAGTAGCCAAACAAACATCTAGATAGCATGTGAGGTTGAAGAGTCCTTTTTTCCACTTCATAGAGTCCCTGCCAAGTTTGCTTTTGGTATAATGTTGGTTATGTATGAGTCACTCTCTTGTTTAGCTTGTTTGGTTCCTTGCAAGATATGATGTGTTAGCAAACAGAACTAGCTGGACTGAATGAAGTAAGACTTTTGATCATTGTGCTGACTACTCACCAGACTCAGACACAATTTCTCTGGCTGTTGTTCTTAGTAAAATCGCAGATGGCTTCAATGAATTTCCTAGTCTCTTTTGTCTCCTGGTCACTCCCCTTACAGAATATGCATTTACTGACAATGAAAAAAAGAATAGATAATACAAAAAAGATATGACAAGTGTCCGTGGACACATGGTGATTAGATGGGAGCTAGAGTAACTACTGCTCTTTTCCTACCAGGTGGTTCAGAGGATTTGCTTTATTCACCAACAGGAAAAAAAAATACTGAAAAGGATTGGGGAAGGAGTATATTAATCCTTTTATATATGAATTAATTTCCATCTCTATGATTCCTAAGTCATCAATCCTTTCAACTACTCAGTTAATCACAATTTTTCTCATCATCACATAGTTTCCCTCATTCCCCACAATTTCCACCATCAGACTGGAATTAACAATGGAATATTGAACATGCTTTATATAACTTACTAGGAAAGATGAATCTGTGCAAGGTGCAAAGATTGTACTCTCATTAATCAATTCTCATTTAAATGATGTGACATTTGATAAGTAGTTTATTTATTTGGAGTTTCCTATGATTTATGCAGCTAAAGAGATATCATGGTATAGTGGGGAAAGTATCATATTTAGAGGAAAAGAACTTGGGTTAAACTCTGATGTTTCTTTGATATTTCCCAAGTTTGTTCCTTTGAGTAAGTCATTTAATGTCCCTGGATATCAGTTTCTTACTCTACAAAATGGGAACAGGGAAGGGATTTAATTTTTGAATCATGTCCAACTTGAGATCTTTGGAACTCTCCTCTTCTAAATCTAATTTCTACCAAACTACCCTCCAAGTAGGTCTTGTCAAATAAAGAGTCCTTTCTGGAATAATTTGTGTTATGACATATTGAATACTGGATTTTTGTGTTCAGTTTTGTATGGTTCTTGTTTAGTACAATGTAGATTCCTTGAAGTCAGGTCTTGTCTCATGTTTGTATTTGTATTTTCAGAACGTAGGAAGGTCTTATCCATAGTAAGCACTAAATAAAGGCTTGTTGGTTAATGATCAGTTAACTGATTGAAATCTCTACCATTTACTACCTGTTTGAGCTTGAAGAAATCACTGAAAGTATTAGCAATGCTATGAAAGAATGCTGCTAATTGTACCAAGCACTTAATAAATACTGGTTGATTTTTCCCTACTCTTTCTTATCTTTGTTGATATTTTTGACAGTAATAAAAACTTAATATGCCATCTCCTTCTTTCTCAAAATAATATTTTAAGGAAATAAGCATGGTATATCAGAAAAAACTACTGAATTTGGAATAAAAAAACTGGGTTCAAATTTTGACTGCCATATTCTAGTTCTGAGCTTCAGTATTATCCCTATGAATTAAAATAATTTTGGATTACATGAGTCCTAAGCTTCCTTTAAGTTCTAAATTTATGTTCCTATAAGAAGGCACAACTGGACAGACTATAGAGGAGAGAAAAAGATTTAGAGAGGATTCATTAAAAGAAAAGAAAAGAAAACATTTTACATTATTATAAAAGATAAAAATTAAAAACACACATTGTACTATATACACATATATATTTATATCAGAGTCAGAAAGGATCTCACAGTTTATCTAGTTTAACCTTCCCATTATACACTTGGAGAAACTAAGACCTAGAGGGAGAATGCAATTTGCTTTTGGTCACACATCTAGTATAGGCATCTTGAGCCCATGTTCAATTCTGCCAAACTGTCTCATGGAAAACAATAAACTGTGGAATTTCTTGCTTAGCAGCTGCATATAATGTTTTTTAAAAATTTTTATATCAAACTTAAACCTCATATGCGAATGCTTATCCAAAGAGAGTTTATCTCTGCCCATCCAAACCTCTTTGTTCTGGAAAGAGATTTGGACTCTTATGAGGTCAAGCTTTCCATGCATATTTCCAAACCCAAAAGATTCAACAAAGTTCCATGTCACTTTGGAATCAGAATCTTCATTCAGTTTCTCAACCACACAGGCCCCATGAGAATGGTTCTTCCACTCCTACTCCCCCTGTTCTTGGCTACTTCCTCTTCTGGTTCCAGAAAGAAATGCCATGAAATAAACAGCATATGTACTTCCTGGTCTGATAAATTTTGAATCTGGAAGAAAGCTTAGGCTGCATTTGAGTTTGAATTAACCTTTAGCCTTTAGCATGCCCAGGTGTATCATCACAACTTTGGGGAAACATTCTGATTGGTCTCTTCCATGAAGGGAAGAAAGAAGGAAAGGACCAAAGGACCCCCACAGAATTTATTTACTAGTGTGTGAGTGGACTACACTCTGTGTGTGACTATAACTTTAAATGGTTGAGTAGTAGATTTTGTGAAGTGTCATATGAATATAAAATCTTCTTCAGGATTACAGCAATTTAGAGCTATATGTGATCTTAAAAGGTACCCAGTCCAACCATTTCTGCATCTGAACATTCTTTAAAATACCCCTAACAACAACACAACAATATTTAGCATTTATATAATGCTTAAGATTTGCAAAGTACTTTCCAAACATTAACTCATATGATTCTCATTACAAGTATAAGAGGAGCAATTATTATCACCATTTTATAGATGGGAAAACTGAGTCAAAAGTTAGATGACTTCTCATAGTCACACAGTTAATAAGTGCCTGAGGCTAGATTTGAACTCATATCTTCCAAGCCCAGTACTCTATCTAGTATTTATCAGCTGGGAATAATCCAGGTAGTTTGTAGTAGGTCCAAGAACTTAAATCCAGGTCATCCAGAACTCTAAATCGGTTATTTTTTTTGTTGTTGTTGTACCAGACTGCCTTCTCAAGCTTCCTGGTAGATTGTAATTAGAGACTATCAAATATTCTGATTCTCTTATGTCTAAAGAATGTCTAAGAGAGTAAATAGAAAAGGTATGTCAAAAGTATATTCTGGAGGGTCTTGAATGCCATGCTGAGAGAATGATAAGTCATTTAAGAAAGAAGAAAAAAAGAGTTATTTGGATTATCACTTGACCCAAAATACAGGTTTGATCATGTCTTAAGGTTCTCCTCCCCAAATCTTAAATTGGGAACCAAATGAAAGCAGCAATTTGCAGTGGAAATAAAGCTATATTTGGAATCAGAGGACTTCTGACAATATGTAAAGAAAAGTCATTTAATATCCTTGTGTCTCAATTTTATCATTTGTGAAATGAGGAGTGTGGTCCAGATGGTTTTTAAGGTCCATTCTAACTCCCATTCCATGGTCTATGTTTTAGTATTCTTTGGTCTATGATTCTTAACCCACTATTTAAGACTTTCCACAATTCCCCAGTTTTCCCTTCTAGGCTTATTTCCAGCCTACTAACCTTCATAAACTCTTTATTCTTGGGAAATAAAACGACTCATTGTTTCTCTAATATGTCTGAGTTTTTATGGCTCTGGGCCTTTGTTTTAACAATCCTTTCCTCTTGAAATATTTTTCTCTACCTTCTTGTCCCTCAACTAAGGTCCACTTTTTCAATTATTATTTTTTTAAATATATATATCAAACACTTCCATGAAGCTTTCCTTTAAGTATACTCCCCAAATTCAAGAAGTTGTTTCTCTTCATCTTTAGAGTTTAGACTATATGTGTAATCCAAGAACATATATATTTTAGTTTTATTAGCTTTTGCTTAACATCATCTTTTTCAAGTCCTGAAATAAATCAAAATAAATTAAAGAATAAAAAATCTTTAATTGATATAACAGGTCAGCAAATCTATCATACTGGTGGATTTCCAGTGAATTTCTCAACCAAAAACATTCATGAAAAAGTATTTCTAGTTTTAGAGAAGAGGGGGAGGAGACAGTATGAGGCAGGAAGGCCTGGTCATAAGACCTCAGTTGCCCTTGGCAATCTGAGCAAAGAAAGTCACTTCATTCTGGTTGTTTTGTTCTTCATGCCATTAATCTTAATGGAAGGGGACAAAGATACTAGAATCTGATATTCAGTTTGAGCTGAGCTCTCTCATGAAGCAACATCCCTGTGTGGCAGAGACCTACAGGGTAGTTCAATTCAACCTAATCTCATTATCTTAAGGGTAGGAATATAACGACATTACTGGAATTTTGACATTATCATGATGACTAAAAGGTTTAGGCAGTCTATATTACGAGTATGAATAATTTTCTGTTGCTATGTTAGCAATTATATTAATAGTTGTGTCAGTTTTCATTTCTGAAAATATTCCCCCTCCTCAATCAATTCTTGTAACAACAACCAGAAAAAAGAAGAAAGATAAAGAAAAAAAAAAAAGAAAAAATTTCAAGTAAAACTAATCACCACATTGAGTCTAACAATATAAACAGTTTTCCATAGCTCTTTCCCTCTTTGAAGGGAACCAGATTTTCAACTATCATTTCCAGACTGTATGTGAGCATTTCAAGGAATTAATTATTCATACTAAAGCAGACCTGGCTGTATTAATTGTCTACTATGTGCTAAGAATTATTTTAAGGGATAGAGATACAAAGATGAAAAGAAAAAAACTCCCTACCCTCAAAGTACTTAGATTCTCCCTAGGATTTGTACATGCAGTATGTAAACAGACAAGTATATTCCTGAAGATTTGAGGAAGAGCATGAGCATCCAAAATTAATAGGGGCAGATAAAGCTTCCTAAGGACCTTTAATAAGAATTACCCACAACTATAATGAAAGAGATAGAAGGTGAATATGCCTTAACTCCCTGACAAGATTGTAATTTCATTGAAGACAAGAACTATATTTCATAGGATGATAGAATTTCAGACTTAGAGATGGAAAATAATTTTGATGGTAACTAATCCAAACTTATCATTTTATAATTGAGGAAACTGAGTCACAGAGGAATTAACTTGCCACCCAAGGTCATGCAGGCATTTCATTTTTGAACTCAAATTTTTTCCTTCTAAATTTGGTTCTCCATCAACAATACCTTGTTGTCTCTCCTTTAATTTAGTGTTTCCATTGGCATCTCAGAGGAAACACTATGCATCAGTTAGTACTGATTTGTACTGTCAATTTGTACTGATTAGCTCATTCAGTAAATAGTATAAATTAAATAATTTTTCATCATAAATTAATTAGTTAATTTAAAACATTTTAGCAGAGAAATTCTAGAGCTAGAGCTCACATATACTGATTCCAGAAATTATATGCCAAATTAGAGGGATGATTTGTCCTTTATTTCAGATACTATCAAAAGTGCTTTGCAAACCTGAAAGTATATAAATATCAGCCATTATTACCACGACTATTATTATTTTTGCTGCTGTTGCTACTGCTACTGCTTCTACAGTAATTACTTCTACTCTTTCCACTTCTACTATACTGATTACAATAAAATGAATCTTTATGAAATGCTTACTATGTGCCAGTCACTAGGAAAAGCACAAATAAGAAAAATAGTTCCTTCTCCAAAAGAGCTCACAGGGTAACAAAAGAAGACCACCAGGCACCAAATAACTAAAAATGAATGTCCCTAAATTACAAAGAACAAAAGGAATCAGAAAGGGGGATAGGGCAACAGGGTATCCCACATGCAGGGACATCATCATCTTTGAAGAGATTTATTTCTATTTTTCTAATAAATTGGGATAAGATCATCAAGCCCCTGGTCATTTCTGTGATATTCTTTATATCTCTCCTTTTAATCGTATCTGAGGGATCTCTGTGTCAAAAGTGAAAGTTCACTTAATCACAGAAGGTGAAAACTGAAAATTGACTCAAATAGGGCAGTGCCTACTGGAACATTTGGGCCAGCTTCTTCACAAGACTAGCAAGGCCAGAAACTTAAAGACCAAGAGGTTCTTAGCAACTAGTTACTGCTATAAGTATGGCCTCTCAGAGGGAGTCCTCAGAGGAGAGAGAAATTTTGGAAATATTTGCTCAGTGAAACTATTTACTAAGGACCTTTTTCTAGCTGTGCCAAACACAAGGATCTTTACTGAGGCCCAGGCTTAACCCCCTCATAAGAATACCCAGTTATGGGAGTAGACATGCCTCAATCAGATCTACCTGTTATTACTGAAAAGGGGACAGAATTCGGTCAAGTTCATTCAATAAGTAGCACAGCTAAAATTATCCCAGATCCTCTGCTCCAAATTAATTGCTTATTCCACAACATCATAGCAATACCCAGTGATTTATTGATAAGGTGGAACCATTATAATATATCTCTGTTGTAGGAGGTATAAATGAGCTCATTTTAAACTTATAGTTTAGGAAACCTATGTAGAATTACTTCTAGATCAGGAAAGGGACATAATCAGAGATCTTCTTTGGGGGCACTTAAATGACAGAATCTATGAAGTAACAGTAAAGACTAGATTTTACCCAAATGTTATTTTTTATTATATTTGAACTTTAATGTTTCATAGGATTATTCCATCCTTTGCTCAATGAAGACTAAGTTATTTAAAATGAACTTGAATGATATATGCCTAATAATGAAATGAAACATGAAGAATTTTGCAGGATTAGGTCAAAGATATGTTAAGATGTTTTGGATGGTTACTAATAGTTCTTCAACCTAAACTTATAATTGAGAATTTGTATACTTAATAACTGATTAAGAACTAACATATTTTGAGAGTATATGTGAAAGTCATTGGGAAATAGCTCAACAAATTGTGGTACATGATTAAAATGGTATATTATTATTGTACTAAAAGAAACAGCAAATATAGTGGATGCAGAGGGGCATGGAAGGACTTACGTGAAATGATGCAAAGTAGAGCCAAGAAAACAATATACGCAATTACTAAAGCAATATAAACAACTACCAAATAACTGAAAATGAATGTTTTGAAATTACAAAGAACAAACTTGGCTTCATGGAAGATTGCTGAGGTAGAAGGTCTAAGGGTGTGGAAGACAGAATATTTTCAGATTTTTTTTTGATGCATTGATGATTTTAAACATTCCTTTTTTAACTTCCTTAACTATGTATGTGTGTTATTTTTCTCTTATTGCTCTTTTTTCTAATTTCTTTAGCTCTTTGCATGTGTATATGAGAGAGACAGAGAAAAAGAGAAAGAGAGAAAGAGAGAGAGAGAGAGAGAGAGAGAGAGAGAGAGAGAGAGAGAGAGACTTACAAGGGAAATGTAGGCAAAGAACAAAAGACATTAATTAAAGTCTATTAAAATAATAGCTGACATTCATAGCTCGATTTAGGGTCATAGATCATAGAATTTGGAGGTGGCAGGGATCTTAGTTTCATATGGAGGAAGAAAAGGTCAAGAATCTCAAGGATAGTGATGGAAAAAAGTGGGAAGGAAGATCAGCACCAGATTTCAAAGTATACTACAAAGCAGTAATCATTAAAGTAATTTGGTCCTGATGATATAGAAAGACACACACACACACACACACACACACACACACACACACATACACACACACACACAGAGAGAGAGAGAGAGAGAGAGAGAGAGAGAGAGAGAGATGGAGATTTTATAAAACCTAGTTATTGGGGGAAAGACTCACTATTTGACAAAATATTGGAGGAAAATTGGACAGCAGTCTGGCAGAAATTAGGTTTATACCAACAACTCAAACCATATACCAAACTAATTTCCAAATGGATATATTTCCTAGACATAAAAGGCCACATCATAAATAAATTAAAGGAGCAAGAAGAAATTGTCTTTCAGATTTATAGGCAGAAGAGTTCATGACTAAAATCATAGAGAGGATTTTTTAATTTATAAAACTTAATTTTTTTGTATAAATGAATCTACTAGAGTAAAAATTATGATAACTTTGCCCAGGTTATTGGGGGGGGGAATCTTTATCATATGTTTGTTTGATAATGATATCTTTTCCATGATATATAAGAAACAGATTCAAATGTATAAGATTAACAAATGTTATGTCCCTAGTAGATTAATGGTTAAAAAATAAAATAGGCAGTTTTCAAAAGATCAAACCAAGCTACAACAACTATATTAAAATGCTATAAATCACTAATAATTATAGAAATGCAAATTAAAACAACTTTGAGTTTCATAAAAATGATGAAGAAATGATGTCTTAAAGGGGACATGGGAAAACAGGTGTATCCTAGTGCACTATTGATGATGCTATGAATTGGCCCAGTTATTCTGAAAAGTAATTTGGAACTGTGTCCAAAAAGTTAACAAACTGTTCATATCCTTTGAACCAGCTATGTGCTACTTGGTACTTACTATCCCCTAAGGAAACCAAAGGAAAAGAAAAAGGGTCTCTGTGGACCAAAACACATGTAGAATCTTTTTTCATGGCAGCCCCAATTTAATAATGATAGTCATTTTTTTTGAGTGGGGTTATATAGGAGAATATTATTGTGCCATAAGAAATAATAAAGTGAAGGATTTCAGAAGAAAATGGGAAGACTTTTATAAACTGATTCAGAATGGAGTAAGTAGACTTAGGAGAACAATTTACAAAATGATAACATTATGGAGAAAAACAACTTTCAAAGACTTTAAAATTTAAAATTTCAAAGACTTACCAATGCCTTCATAAACTGTGAATCCAAAAAAAAAAAAAAAAAGACAAAACATGACAGTCATCTCCTCATAGGAGCAGTGATGAATTTAAAATGCAAAAAAAGAAAAACATTTTCAGCCATGACTAATATGGAAGTGTTTCTTGCCAGATTGTATAGTTTTGTAGAGAATAATTTGTTTTGTGTTGGTTCTTTGTTTTTCATTTTCTAAAGTGAAAAAGGCATAATGGAAGAAACAGATCGATTAAAAATACTTTTTTTACTTAAGAATTAAAATAATATGAAGAATGACAAAGAAAACTAAATTTTGTAAAAAACAGTAAAAGCCTCCTTAAAAATTAATAGCTGGCATTCTTGGCTCAATCTAAGATCATGGAATATAGAATTGGTAGGGATCTTAGATTTCATGTTGTCCAAACACATTAACTTAAAGAAAGGAACACTGTTGTTCAAAGAGTTCAAGTGATTTCCCCCAAATTTGCAAAGCTTCTTACATACATTTCCCTATATAAGTCTCACAATAATCCTGAATTAAGCAGTACAATCAGTGTTATTTCCATTTTACAGAGAAGAAAACTGAAATCAGGGCGGTTATAGGACTTGGCCAAGGCCACAGAACTAATAAGTGTTGGGGTGGGTCTCCAAGAACAAGTCAAGGAGCCTATCTATGTTGGTAGGCTGTTGTATTCATCTTTACATATAATTTTACCTTTCAAGGAAATATTATTTAACATGCATCTGTGGAGGATTTATTAGAACTGAAATGGAAACACTTTCAAGATTTTATTAAGAGATATATTCATCTTGAGCAGCTTCTCTCCCTCCTGGGCATTCATGAATGTAGTCTGGAAGGGTGGATTGGGAGTTGAGTTTTGATATATATGATTCCTAGGAGGTGGTATCAAGGGAGATATTTTTCAGTCAAAAGCTCCATGAGCATAGGTTTTTAAAAATCTATAGGCAGCAGTGAGTATGCTGGTGATGAAAAGGTCTACAAGAAAAAGGCTGCTCGGTAGTTATTGGGAAAATTAGTGGTACTTGAGGGTGCTTATAAAGAAGTGCCTTTAGTATTTTGAACAGAAAAATTATCAGTGTGTTAAATAATATATGTTCCAACATTCAGACATTTGTGTTCCAAGGCTAAGTTTGGTGAATGATATGTAAAGACTCATGCTAATGAAACCCTGAAATTTTCTTCTAAGATAGATCTATGGTTCAGTGAAAAGGTCACTGGCCTCAGAGTAAGGAGGAAGTTGATCTCTTGAGCTCACCCATTCTTCCTACTAGATACTAGTTGTGTTATGATGGACAATTCACTTAATTTCTCTGAACCTCAATTTCTTCAATAGAAACATATACCCCACTGTTGTTGGGAGAGTCACAAGAGATAATGTGTGTAATACCCCTCTTAGATATTATAGCATTAAATATTAACCATTATTATTACAAACCCACCAATGATGAATAAGAAGAAATGGTATAGAGTTTGGGGATCATCTCAGTTCAATTGTTTCCCTTATCAATCTCCAGCTAAATTCTCCTTTAATATAATGGAGAAGAAACAACACTGCTATTTCTCAAGGTGCACAATGAAACAGGAAATGTAATATTGGGAAAATCTTAGGATCATAGACTTAGAGACGGAAACCACCTTATCTAGTCTAACTTCCTCGGTTTTTAAAAGAGGAAAAAGGTCTTATAGTAGTAAGTTATAGACTACTAAGTGCTGCTGAATCACTCAACTGTTTTAACTAGGTCCATTAAAATTTGTTATACAATCACAATTGGGCTGTCATTGCTACTAGAACAATCCTATTCACTATTCCACTCTTCACAGTAACTCTTCCAAACTTTTTCTTTTTTTTCCCTTCAAATCTCTTTGGCTCTCCCTCCTCCTACTCTCTCAGCTGAGAGTCTCATCTCATATTTTATAGGAAAAAATTGAGACCATTTTCCTTGAACTCTCTTTTTACCTCTATTCCTCATCTCATTCCTTTTGCCACTGTCTCTTCCTTCATCCCTGTTTTGCATGAAGAGGTGCCCAATACCCTTGATGAGGTAAACCCTTCTACCTACACATGTGATCACCTTATATCTTGTCTTCTCTAGAAGGCCGCTTTCTCTATTATCCTTGCTTTCTCATTTTTCTTCAATTTCTGCAGGTCTACTAGCTCTTCCCCTGATGCCCATGTCTCTATTATCTTCAAAAAACCTTTACTTGGTCCTCTTATTCTCAACACTATTATTCTGTCTCTGTATATCTCTTCTGTCTTTTGCAGCACAATTCCTTGGGAAGGCCACCCACAAAAGATGTCTCCATTTCCTCTTTATTTACTCACTTTTCAATATTTTATAATATTGCCTACCATCTCATTATTGCCTTGAAACTGTTCTCTTCAGAGTTAACAATTAACTCATAATTGCCAAATTCAGTGTTCTTTTATCATTACTTACTTATACTTCTTGATCTTTCTGTAGCCTTCACTGCTAATCACCTTCTCATTGGACACTCTCCTCTGGATTTTTGGGACACCACATTCTTTTTCTATTTATCAGATTATCATCTTTCCCTTTCCTTTGCTGGGTCTTCATCTAGGTCATGCCTACTAATTGTGGGTGTACCATAAGGCTCTGTCCTGGGTCCTCTTCTCTTCTCCCTCTTTACTATTTTCCTTGGTAATTTCACCAGTACTTTTTATATATGAATTTATAATTCTAACAAATGCCTATTTCACTATACAAAAAAAAAGGATTTTTAGATAGTTAACTTCTGTTACATAATTTTTAAAAAATAAGTTTTAAATTTAAGATGGTAGTAATAAGTAGTACTTATTTATACCTGTTCTGTATTTTTCTCATCTGTGTGTTTTATTAATGTTCTATTTTTTCTTTTATAACTTCACATACTAAGTTACTCCCCCCTCAAATAAAGCCTTTGCATTATTACCTCAGTGAATTAATCCATTAGACTTGTTTGAAAATGTATTTCTCTTTCAACCTATCTGGTGCATCTTCTCTCTGCAAAGAGATTATTGTATTTCAAAGTTTCTTCCCTCTATATTATTATGGCCAATTGTGCTTTTTACAATATTTATTTATTTATACAATAGAACAAGCATTTCTTTAACATAGTATAAAAAGGTGATTGCACATGAAACTCCAATTTTTTATCTACAACTTGCTATTCCATACATATAGTTATCATGTAAATTTATATTTTTAACCTTTTTTTCTACCCTTTCCCTCCATCCTGGAGATGGCTATCATTAGAAGCACTCCCCCTCCCTTGCCCACATACTCATTCTGTCCAACTCTTTTGACCCCATTTGAGGTCTTCATGGAAAAAATACTGGAGTGATTTGCTTTTTCCTACTCCAGCTCATTGACAAATGAGGAACCTGAGGCTGTGATGACTGTGTTTAGCACCCAGATTATATTAAAATTAGCCGGCGTCAGAATAAGGGAAAATCCTTGAGCTTTCTTTATTCTTTGCGGAGGTGAAGGGGGGAAATGGTGATATGAAGTGAGAGCAGTCATGACACGAATCTGGCAGTGCCCCTGTTTCTCTCACTCCACCCACCAAATCGTTTCTACCTCATTTCCTATACAATATATCAAAACTTGCACAGAGAGTGGGTGGGGCAATTCTTCTCCAAGCATATATTAATAGCATATTGTCCAATTGCTATTTAGCCTCATGTGCTTGGGGCCTCAGTGCCTCAACTCGAGCTTCAGCCCATTACATGAGGCAAATGTGGTTAAGTGATTTCCCCAGGGTCACACAGCTAGTGAGTTTCTAAGGTTGAATTTGAAGTTAGGAAGATGAGTGAGGGCTATCAGGGTGTTGAGATGAGTGGTTGTTAACAATAACCAAGATCTCACAATTTAAGACGTAAGTATTTTCTGATAAAGTATAAGGATATCTAATCAGAAGACCTTCAAAGTCTCCAGGGGAGATTGTCCTAGGATTTGGAACCTCCAAGTTGACATATCTGTTTTTTAACTTGATGTTTGACTGCATCTTTTCTTCCATCCTCTATTTTGTCCCTATACATTCATAGCACAGACCTCAGCCGAGGGAGGAAGCTGGGACTCTGATGTTGACTGATGGATTTGTCCTTCATGCCTCAGTTTCTGGCACTTTGTACTATGATGATGTATTCTCTGGACAGGATGGGGGAGGTAGTTCTGGGAACACCTCCTTAGGGTCTTCAGATGAAACCTTGAAAACTCCAGTTTGTTTGATGCTGTGAAAGCTTAGAACTGAGTCCTGGTCCAGGAATTCCAGGCTGAATCTTCTATATTAGGTATCTCTAAAACTCAGTTGGATTTAGAAAAATCCTTTATGTGAAACTCCTGACAACACAGCATCCCCAGCCCTGTCTATCATTTCAAACTCATATGAGCCATGCAGAGTGGAAAGTGTTAGCTCATCTCTGCTGGGTTGATATGCTGAGCTGGGAGGCCACTTAAGGTCTGAGTAGGTGAAGGTCTCTTCCCCCAGAAGACTAGAGACAGATGTGAGTCTATTTAGAGCCCAGATGTTCAAAGGCTAAAACAATACCTCCAAATAATGCATTTATTTGATGAGCTTTCCCCTCTAAACTTTCTTAACACTCACCCACCCATGATAACCCACTTTTCTTTTTGCCTGCTTCCAATCAGAGTAAAGCCCACGTGAGCCATAGCAGAGAAGAGTATATTCCCTGACCTTTCAGCCTCTTCATCCCTAATTGGTTCCATGCTTTGGAATTAATTAGATGAGCTGGCAATCCATCACATATTGGAAAAGAATAGAGGCTCTGGAGGAAACACTGATTTACATTATCCCATAAATTACCTCCATGCATGTGAGGCAGTGGTTTGGGATCTCAGAGGGATTTCTTCAGGATGCACACACAGGGACTATAAGGTCAACATGTGGTCCTTTGAGCTGGAAGAACAGGGAGCAGAACTGGTTGGAGGTATTGAGAAGTTTCCCAATAAAAACATTGTTCATTTTTTTTTCAGCTCATAGTATTTAGAAAGCCACTCTTCTGAGGGAAGAAGAGCAAGAAAATAGAGGCACAGTACTTTTGTATTCTCAGCATATAAAACCAAGCCAACACGTTCCCCCAGCAAAAAAGAAAAAAAAAAAGAAAGAAAAAAGAAATCACCCCTCCCAATACTTGGTTATGTGTGAAAATGACACAAATGGCAAACTGATGACCCTTGGCCAAAATTCTTCTTGGTACACAGAAGCTCATACAATCCTCTGAGTGTATTATGAAAAAAGTCATGTGACTGAAAAGACCTCTCTCCTGAGTAGAAGTCAGGTGACATAGAATCTAATTCCAGTTTTATTCCTTAGAGATGATTTTCTATTAGTTTTCTAGTTGGACTGTTCTTACTTCTTTCAATAACCATAGCAAAATATCTCATTTTCTCATGATGTATCATCATTTTGTGCATGGTGTGTATATGTGTGTGTGTGTGTGTGTTCATGTGTGTCTATGTGTATGTTTAGTACTGATTGAATAAAGTTGGTTTGTAAATCCTAATCTCATCTGATCCTCATGATAACCCCATGGCACCTGTCTCCGTTTGTCTTGTTTTTAAAGAGAAAGAAACCATAGCTGAGAAAAATAAATTATTTCCTCTAAGGTCTCAATAATCCAATTGCTCAGAACAGCTGGATTGCTCAGGAGAAGGTTCTTTTGCTGTTTCTATCATACCAGCCAAAGCTTAGAAATGGAAAAGAAGAGCTCTCTTTTTAAACATCTGAAGATCTGACACTTACTAGGTGTGTGACTCATGGCAATATCACTTATTGCCATTTTATAGATGAATAAACTGGAGCTCAGAGTGGCAAATAATGTATTCTTTTGGCCCACCATGTTCCTGTGAGAATGCTTTTTTCTCTTTAACATATTAATAAGAGTTCTTTCATCTTCCTCATTCTTTTTCTCCTCTTCCTTTTCTTCTGTTCCTCACAGCTGGTTTTTTTTTTATTTGTACATTTCACCTTTTTATTTTTCAATAACCATAGAAAAACATTTCACGTTCTCATTACTCCCTGGCCAATTTTTCAATAGCTTCCCTGTCACCAAGACTATTAATCCCTGAGGACTTACTCTTTTATTTCTGGGACTTCTGCCTGGTTCTTAATGTTCTGACTATCGAGCACCATGCAAGCTTTCCTACCCAACTACTTTATCAGGGGCAGATATGTGGTGCCTTGGCAGAAACTTTGTCAGGTACCATACATGTACTGCCACCCCCAATTCCTAGTTCTGGAACCATAAACAAATGAATTTTACCATTAACCCTGAGGAGTGCTAATCTACTTTTCTACACTTCATATTATAGTAATTCCTTTCTGGACCTTTACAAATCAAAATAATCTCATTGCCTATCTACTCTTTCCCTCCATCGGAATATAAACTCAATGAGAAATGGTTTTCCATTTTATTTTTGTTTTCTGGGTTTTAGCACAGAGCTTGGTACATTGTAAACACTTAATTCATGTTTTATTTATTCATTCTTCATTTTCTTCTTCCATTCATTCATTACAAATTTATTAAGTGACTATGTTCAGGGTTCTACAACTATTTTGTTATTAAAACAAATAAACTCAATACATGTTATATTAAGTGAAATGCTAAAAATTAAATTGGACTCAATTTTGCTGTTACATTTATTGGAAAATTCGGAAATGACTTTTGTATTTTGACATCTTAATTGCTTCCCATTTGGGCATGTGTAGACACAGTAGAACAGTAACTAGGGCAGGGCTACTGAGGCTTTTTCCCAAGGTGCTAGTAGAAGGCAACTAACAACTTTTGTAGTAGCTTAGAAACTGGGGAACTTAGCACCTAGTTAGCAAGAATAATTAATTAAAATAGGAGGATACCAGATGGCTTGCACTTCATCTGGCCCACCACAGATGAGCTTTCCCCTGAACAGCAACAGCCTGTTCCTTCTCTACAATTATATCCTCTTCAGGAGGTATTTTGCACCATTTGCCCTGGGTGTTTAAAAAAAAACACTGGTTACAATTGTAGAAACAATTCATGTTTCAAGAGGCAATAGAACAAACCTTGTAAGATTTGAAATTGCTTTTCTGAATACTTTCTGATAACTGAAATGTTTGTTTCTTGTCCTCAAACACAACAGCAAATATTATTGACAACTCACTAGATGTATCTGCATAGTTTGGCATAAAGAGATACTATATTCAACTCCCATTTTCTGTTTCTTGTCATTATTCTTCTTTCTCCCAACTTCATGGCTCTGTTAATATTATCTCCAAAGTTTGGAAAGACTCTCCTCATTTTACTAAATTTTCACCAAATTTTACATTTTACTAAATTACTAAATAAAATTTACTAAAGTATCTCTCTTCCTTTAAGGCTTAAATCAAATATGATATATTCTTTCCTGATGTCTTTAGATGAAAATGATGTGGCCCTCCTTATATTTATTTTTCCTTTAAAAATTCTTGGGTGGGGCACCATCCTGCAGCTGCTCACTTTCCCTCCTCTCTTTTTTGTCCATCCTTCCCTTCTTCCATTTCCCTTTCCCTTTGCTTTCTCCTTCCCCCTTCCCCTCTTCTTCTCTTTTCCCTTTCCCCTTCCCTTCCCCTCTCCCTCCTTCCTCTCCCCTTGCCCCATCTCTCTCTCATTCCCATCCTTCCTTTCATTCTGTCATCTCCCTTCTTTCTCCCCACCTCCACAAGGCAGTGGTTAAGACAGTAGACCACAGACCTCCACCTCCCCCAAAGTAGGCTTTATAGGAGTGTGCCAGGACATGTTCTCCAAGATGGCCTCCTACCTGAGCAGCAAACTGATAATCACCAATGAAAACTATAAACTTCTGGAAAATATGAGCAAATTAACCAGCTTGAAATATCTAGGAATGAAATATATTGCAGTAAAAAGAAATACAAACCTAAAGGACCTAAACCAGAAATATGCAGTACTTGAGCCTTATCTGGATCAGATCTCCTTAAGTGAGGAACAAGTAACAGTTCTTGAGTAGGCAGTCAGAAAAAGAATGCATAGAAGTTCAGAAGGGTGAAGAAAGAATTCTTTAGCACAAAGACTTTTAAGTTTGAGAATGTTTCAGAAAAGCTGAAATGCTTCAGCTCTAAAAAAGGCAGAAGTGCTGCTGGTCCAAGGAGAATCATAGCCCCACCTTGGGTTTGATGTGTAACTCTGGCCACTTTTTGATGACTTCCTAAAATTGTACTCCCTGGAACTCCATCTTGTAATGTACTTGTTTTGTGCCCTGGATCAGGGCTCAGAAAAAAGGATCAGCCTCCAGTACAGGAGATACAGATGAGATGCTCTGGTCTCCTTGTCTCATCCTTCCTCCCATCCCCTCTTTGATTCCTGTGTTCCCAACCTTTTTTAACTTGTTGCCAATTTATGAAAAGAAAACTCAATTTTTTCTTTATATCTCTGTATTATCATATAGCTCCATCTTCTTCCTCATCCCCTCCCTTCCTCCCTCTCTCTATGTCTATCTCTCCCTTCTGTCTCTCTGTCTCCCAATATCTCTCTCTTATACCATATAAGTGTAATTAAGCAAAAGAAATGAATACTAGTTAACATCTGAAAATGTATATCCTATTCTGCCTCTAGATTCCACCATCTTTCTACTATCATATGCCTCCTCACATTTTTCATTGCCCTTTGTCTGGACCTTTTCTGAATCTCATTCTGTTCTGTCATACTTGTCATGTAATTATATTTCTGTCCATTGAACTACAGGATCCTTGAGAAACCATGTAATTTTTTTTTCTTTTTTTCTAATTCCAAATATGTGTAAAAAACTTATCCATGCTTAATGTATGATGTGGTATGATTTTATTTTTACTTTTTGTTTTGAACTATTGATTTGAAAAAGATAATCCTTGTTTTTGAAAAAATATGTAAATTTATTGACCCAATCGATAGGACTTTCCCATGCCTCTCCATATGAGTATCCTTGGCTATAAAGAGCAGAATATTAGAAGAAATATATATATATATATATATATATATATATATATTTGCAAACCTATCTGTATATTGAAAAATCATTTCTAAGTGAACATTCTACTTCTGATGGTCCTTGAAGATTGGTGCATGTGTCAGGCAGAACTTCTCAATGAACTGTAATAGCTAGTTTCTTTGAAATGATGGGGAGTTCAGACAGCTTCTAAAGGATGAGGTTAAAGAGGACTCCTGTGGTGAAGGACTGTGGTATAATAATACCTTCCAAATGCTTTTCTTCTAAGAAGCAGCAAGCTCATGACACAGACCATCATACCTATTCTCACGATGTCTGGGTGAGACAGGTATTATTATCCAAATTTTATAGTCAAGAAATTGACTCAGGTAGCAAGTGAAAATCTTTCCCAGGGTCCTATAGTGAACTAAGATACTGTGCCAAAATGTCTAGAAACCTGATTTCTGACCCTATATTCTTTTGACTAGACAAAATGATTATATAGAATAAAGTCATGTGAGAAGGATTTTATTATATCACTTCCTGAATAAAAACTTTTCAGTGACCACCTTCTACCATCACTACCATTGTTAAATATTCTCATTTAATTAGATAAGCAAATATATATTCAATAAGCATTTATGAATGAAATCCGAATGTTTTAGCCTGACACTTAAGGTCCTCAACGTATATGTTAAGTATTTATTATATGTCAATCACTGTACTAACCACTAGAAATATAAAATTGAACTGAAAGAAGCTCAAACTTTAATGGAGGAAGGCAATACATTAAAAGGAGTTGAAAAGTAGAGTGAGAACAAAAGTACTTGTATGAGGGCTTAGCAGAGGAAGTCTGAAATACAGTTTGAAGAAATTCGATGATTTCATTTGTATAGGAAATTCTCAAATGAGGAAATTCCTTCAACCAAGTAATATATTATGCTTTATATTCTGCAGTTCCCAGAATAATATTAGGTCTATTTATTCATATATACACACACACACAACCACACATATATACATACATATATGTATGTGTGTCTATATACACATATATACATATATAATCTCAGTGAATTACCTTAGCTAGATTGATTTCCATAATTGAGTTTCAGCCTTATTAATTGAATTCTGCCATCTATGTTCCCCTGAGGTCATGTCCTAATGGAATAATATGGAATGGAGACATAAACACTTTTCCCCACTGATTCTTTATCCCCTGACATTTTATGTGTAATTATTATTTTTTTTATTTTATTTAATAGCCTTTTATTTACAGGTTATATGTATGGGTAACTTTACAGCATTAACAATTGCCAAACCTCTTGTTCCAATTTTTCACCTCTTACCCCCCCCACCCCCTCCCCTAGATGGCAGGATGACCAGTAGATGTTAAATATATTTAAATATAAATTAGATACACAATAAGTATACATGACCAAAACGTTATTTTGCTGTACAAAAAGAATCAGACTCTGAAATATTGCACAATTAGCTTGTGAAGGAAATCAAAAATGCAGGTGGGCATAAATATGGAGATTGGGAATTCAATGTAATGGTTTTTAGTCATCTCCCAGAGTTCTTTCTCTGGGCGTAGCTGGTTCAATTCATTACTGCTCCATTGGAAATGATTTGGTTGATCTCATTGCTGAGGATGGCCAGGTCCATAAGAACTGGTCATCATATAGTATTGTTGTTGAAGTATATAATGATCTCCTGGTCCTGCTCATTTCATTCAGCATCAGTTCGTGTAAGTCTCTCCAGGCCTTTCTGAAATCATCCTGTTGGTCATTTCTTACAGAACAATCATATTCCATAATATTCATATACCACAGTTTATTCAGCCATTCTCCAACTGATGGGCATCCATTCAGTTTCCAGTTTCTAGCCACTACAAAGAGGGCTGCCACAAACATTTGTGCACATACAGGTCCCTTTCCCTTCTTTATGATCTCTTTGGGATATAAGCCCAGTAGTAATGTGTAATTATTTTCTAAAAGATTATGCTGTTAGTACTTCCATGACATAGTCATGCAATTAATTCTGAGAAAGTCTTTGGGGTGTGAGGGAGCCCTAAAGAGGTAGAAGAAAGGGGAGAAAAAAGAGACTTAAGGGGAAAAACTTAGAATAATGTTGTGAGGAAGTATAGTAGAGATTCAACAAGGGAAGAATAAAGATTACCTTTCAAGAAAGAGTTCAGTTGCAGGGTCGAAAGTCATGTGACTTCTTCCAGTATCTTTTGAGAGTCGCTAAGCAAACATGACAAGGATTAATAAGGTCTGGGATATGACAAAACCTGAGAATATTAGGACAATTGGGCAAGGAATTCAAGGATAACAAACAACATTTGATTGAGCTAGTTAACTAAGGTGAAAGCTATAAAGGAAAAAAAAAAGCAAAGAGAAAATATGGGAGATTAGGAAGGAGTAAAGTTATTAGATGACTCAATGAAGGTAAAGATTAAGTTTTGGGGAAAGTGAGCCATAAAGAGACTTCCTTAGAACTTAGAACGATAATCAACAAAGACAAGTCAAAAAGAAAGTCCCCCCCCCCAATAGTATTTTTCCAATTACATATGTAAAATAGTTTTCAACAGTCATTTTAATTTTTTTATTTCCTCCCCTTCTCTCTCCCCAATCTGGCAACCCGATATAGGTTACATATATGTTCAATCATATTAAATATATTTCCACATTTATTATGTTGTGAAAGAGGAATCAGAACAAAAAGGAAAAAACACAAGAATGGAAAATCAAACAAAAAGTAAAAATAGTATACTTTGACCTGCATTCAGATATCATGAGTCTTGGAATTGTCTTGGATCTTTCTATTGATGAAAAGGACTAAGCCTATCATAATTGATCATCACACAATATTGCAACTACTATATGCAATATTCTCCTGCTCATTTCACTTAGAATCAGATCATGTTAATCTTTCTACGTTTTTCTGAACTCAATCTGCTCATTATTCTATTACATTCATATACCACAATTTGTTTAGCCATTATCTAATTGATGGGCAATTCTTTGCCCTGAATTGCCAATTCTTTGCCACCAAAAGTGTTGCTAAAATATTTTTGGTACATGTGGGTCCTATTTTCATGAAAAGATAAAATGACTCCTAAAATATAAAAAAACTCTTTTTGGGGCTACTTCCTGTTGGCCATGTGTGATTCAGCAATCTTACACATTTTAAAATGATACAATTTCCCTTCATTGACTATTATCCCAAAAGAGACAACAATAACACAGTGGATCTTGAAAAGGAGGGGGGTAAATATATCTTTTTACTATTTCTTTACTTCTTTTAAAAATAATATATTTTTATTTTCAAAATATATGGAAAGATAATTTTCAGCATCTTCCTTACAAAACATTGTGTTCCAAATTTTTCTCCTTTACTCCCCCACCCTAGACAGCAAACAATCCAATAGATATTAAACATGTGCAATTCTTCCATACATATTTCCACATTTATCATGCTGCACAAGAAAAATCAGATCAAAAAGGGACAAAATGAGAAAAAAAAAAACAAAAAAGCAAAGCAAAGTGAAAAAAAGTATTTTGTGATTCACATTCAGTCCCCACACTCTTCTTTCTGGATGTAGATGTTCTCTCCATCACAAGTCTGAGAACTGGCCTGGTTCATCTCATTGTTGAAAAAAGCCACATCCATCAGAATTGATCATCACATAATCTTTTTGTTGTGTACAAAGTTCTCTTAGTTCCACCCAGTTCACTTAGCATCAGTTAACGTAAGTCTCTCCAGATCTTTCTGAAATCATCCTGCTGATCATTTGTTATAGAATAATAATATTCCATAACATCCATATACCATAACTTATTTAGCCTTTCTCCAAATGATGGGCATCCACTCAGTTTCCAGTTTCTTACCACTATAAAAAGCTGCTATGTTGGTCTTTTTCCTTTTTTTTTTTAAATCTCTGGGATACAGGTCCAGTAGGGTATACACAGTTTAATAACCCTTTGGGGATAGTTCCAAATTGTTCTGCAGAATGGTTAGATCAGCTTACAGCTCCATCAACAATGTATTAGTGTCCCAGTTTCCTCACATCCCCTCGAACATTTATTATATTTTGCTGTCATCTTAACCAATCTGAGGATGTATAGTGGTATCTCAGAGTTGTCTTAATTTGCATTTCTCTGATCAATAGTGATTTAGAGCATTTTTTTCATATGACTAAAAATACTTTTAATTTCTTCATCTGAAAATTGCCAGTTCATATCCTTTGACCATTTATCCATTGGAGATTGACTTGTATTCTTATAAATTTGAGTCAATTTTTCTATATGTTTTAGAATTGAGGCCTTTATCAGAATCCTTGGAGATAAAGATGTTTTCCAGGTTTTGCTTTCCTTCTAATCTCGGCTGCACTGGTTTTATTTGTTCAAAAACATTTTAAATTTTATATAGACAAAATTATCCATTTTTGCATTTCATATCATACACTGGTTCTTCTTTGGCTATAAATTCTTCCTTTTAAACAGGTATGAGAGGTAGACTGTCCTTTGTTCTTCTAATTTGTTTATGGTGTCACTCTTTATGTCTAAATCATGAACCCATTTCAACCTTATTTTAATATAGATTGTTAGGTATTATTCAAAGCTTAGTTTCTGACATAATATTTTCCAACTTCCCCAGAAATTTTTGTCAGATAGTGAGTTCTTATCTCAAAAGCTGAGATTTGGGGGTTTATCAAACACTAGATTACTATAGTCATTGACTATTGTGTTTTGTGAAGCTAACCTATTCCACTGATCAATTACTCTGTTTCTTAGCTAGTACCAAATTGTTTTGATGACCATTGTTTTATAATATAGTTTTAGGTCTGGTATAAGTAGGGTACTTTCATTTGCATTTTTTCACTTTTTCATTATTTCCACTGAAATTCTTGACCTTTTGTTCTTCCAGATAAACTTAGTTAATATTTTTTCTAGCTCTGCAGTTTCTTGGCATTTTGATCAATTTAGGTAGGATTGTCATTATATTTTATATAATCCAAGTGCCCCTGAGCACTTGATATTCTTCCAATTGTTTAGATCTGACTTTATTTGTCTAGAAAGTGTTTTGTAATTGAATTCATATAGTTCCTGACTTTGTCTTGGCAGGTAGATTCCCAAATATTTTATATTATCTACAGTTATTTTAAATGGAATTTCTCTTTGTGTCTCTTGTTACTGAATTTTGTTCATAATATAGAAATGTTGATTATTTATATGGATTCATTTTGTATCCTGAAACTTTGCTAAAGATGTCAATTGTTTTTAGTAGTTTTAAAATTGATTCTCTAGGATTCTCTAAGTATAACATCCTATCATTTGCAAAGAGTGATAATTTCATTTCCTCATTACCTATTCTAATTTCTTTAATTTCTTTTTGTTCTCATTGCTAAATCTAGCATTTGAACACAATATTGATGAGTAAAGGTGATAAAGAACAATCTTATTTCACCCCTGATCTTGTTGGCAATGATTCTAGTTTATCCTACATATGATGCTTGCTGATGATTTTAGATAGATGCTACTGATCATTTTGTTGGATTTTGTCAAGAAAATTCTTTGAGGAAAGGAGAGAGGACTTTTTTTGTCTCTAGTGCTTAAAATGGGGATCTGTACATAATTGACAAGTAATAAAATTTGTTAAATTTGAGTTGAATGGAATGAATTAAATTAAGCAGCCACATTTTATGGAACAATGAGGCTTTGGATTTGGAGATAGAAAAACAGGGGTTCAAGACCACCCCTCTTATTTAATCTTTTTATACTTTGGTTTCTTCATCTGTAAAATGAGGAAGTTGAAAATGAGGAAAAGCCCCTTGATTCTCTCCTAGTTCTAAATATCTGAGCCTATGAGTTTCTGTTCTAAGATTTTTATTTCCTCTAAAAAAGAATAGAAAAATAATAACATATCCATGTAGCCTAAAGGTACAAACTATTTCATTCCCTATTATTTACAGTTTATGAGTCAGGAAGAAGAGAAGAAACAAGATATCAGTGGACCAAGAAGAGAGTGATGAACTTTGGGGAAGTGATAGAGACAGATGTCTATGTCATTGGTAATGCTGAATGGAAGAGGAAAAAGGAAAAGGAAATTTCTTTGTCTTTCAGACATTATTTTTCTCTCCCTAGAGTTGGGCATGAGCTGGCACCTTTTGGTCTCTGCCTCAGTATTATTCCCCATGGATTCCCTTCTAGTTATCTTTCCTCTTCCTTCAATTTTTCTAAAATTATTTTCAATAGACCTATTGATATGGGATCAGGAAAAGGGGAGAGAGCAAGCAGAGATGTGGCAAATGGGTAGAAGAAAAGGAAAGCTAATTCCGTTTTCCAATACCAGAGTCTCCAATGAAAAGGACTTCCCTATCCCCACTGCAGAAAGGTTTTATATACGAAAAATTCTTCCTTTGCAATGCATCAAAAAAGATTGTTGTATGTTTTAAAGTCCCAGTTTTCTGTTCTCCAAATTGTTGATATCTCCACATATATATTAAATTCACTTCTATAATATTGTATCTTATAATTCCTATTTCTGGGATTTTATTGTTCTCATATTCTTTTAACTTCATGATGTGAAAGCAGGAGAAAGAGGGTAGAAGAGCTGTATTTTCTCTTTCTTGTCATTGCTAATGATATTTTATAATATGCCTCCATTTTAGTCCTAAGTGAGCAATCACATCTTACCTAATATTTTGCCTTCCTGTTCCTCAAATCTTCTACTTTCCTCAGTTTGCAAGGCTAACCAAAAGACCAAAAGAATATACCCATACCTGAAAGGGACTTGTATGTGCAATAATGTTTGTGGCAACTCTCTTTGTAGTGGCCAGAAACTGGAAATTGAGTGGAAGTCCATCAATTGGAGAATGGCTGAATAAATTGGGGTTTATGAATATTATGGAATATTATTGTTCTGTAAGAAATGACCAACAGGATGATTTTAGAAAGGCCTGGAGAGACTTACATGAACTGATGCTGAGTGAAATGAGCAGGACCAGGAGATCATTACATATTTCAACAACAATACTATATGATGATGATCAATTCTGATGGACGTGGCCATCCTCAGCAATGAGATGAACCAAATCAGGTCAAATAGAGCAGTAATGAACTGCACCAGCTACACCAAGCAAAAAACTCTGGCAGATGACTATGAACCACTACATAAAATTCCAAATCCCTCTGTTTTTGTCTGCCTGCATTTTTTATTTTCTTCATAGGCTAATTGTATACTATTTCAAAGTCAGATTCTTTTTGTACAGCAAAATAACTGTTTGGACATATATACATATATTGCATTTAACTTATACTTCAACATATTTAACATGTTTTGGGTCAACCTGCCATCTGGGGGAAGGAGGGGAAAAGTTGGAACAAAAGGTTTTGCAATTATCAATGCTGAAAAAATACCCATGCATGTATCTTGTAAATAAAAAGCTATAATATAATAAAAAAAGAAAAAAATAGATTCATTGCCAGTGGCAGACTATATTAGATCTTTGTCACTAAATTACTGTAGACATTTTCTAGATGCATAAAAGTAAACAGTTCATTTTATGTCTCAGTAACTTAGTTTCCTCCCCTGTAAGATAATTGGGATAATGATATTATCATATATATATATATATATATATATATATATATGTATATATATGTATATATGTCATAGATGTAATGTGGATATATCTTTTATCCACCTAAACGGATTGTGATGATCAGTTTTGCAAACTCAAAACCTCTATAAACATGAGTTATTTTTACATGACCAAAAGAAATTAGTGAGGAAGAAAATGAAGAAAATATCTGTATTTGAATGTTTAAAAGTTGTATGGTAACATTGCTTTAATGGGTTTAAACAATAAAGTTAATCTCCCTTCCCTTGAAGCATTATAAATATCATCCACAGCCATTGACTGACCAGTTAGGAACTCAGCTGATTATGTGATTTCTGTATACTTACCTTTATACATTTCTGTATATAAGAATTTCTATGATATGACTCATATTGAGCAACTCACTTGCCCAACAGAAATTCATTTCTGTATATACTAATTGGAGCTCCTGCCATCTCTCTAGGCTTATAATAAATGGACAAATTAAAACTTTTTCTTTCTTCACTTGTATTCTAAATTTGAATAAAGTGGGGTTTTCTTGCCATGAAAATGAGAGCAGGAACTATGTTCTGTCTAGACCTTCTATCTCTTCCAGGATCTAGTACAAGGCTGTGTACATTGCACATAATAAATGTTCATTGAATTAATAAAGTCACAAAGGACCTTCCTCATCTTAATTTAAAAGGATCTCATTCAGTAAGTAGTTAATTCCATTTCACAGTTTACCTGTAATCATGCTGCCAAATCCCCTTGATCTCAGAGCAGAAGCCACTCCAGGAACTTGGCCACTAGATAGAGTCATAAATAATAATAATAATAATAAACCAAGAGTTTACATTTTTATAACATATTGGCCAGTTTAACTTACATATTTCCCCAAAGAACTTAGCTTTCTATACATGCCACTTGAAAAATGGGGAGAAATATATTGAATAGTATAAGGCTACTATAACTCTATATCTCACTCTCTCATTTAGTTATAAAAAGAACAATAGGGCCCACTTAGCCACTCCCATTGCCCCAAAATCTTAAATCAGAAGTAATTGTCCTCCCTATTACTCTAGGGACAAGCTTAGAATGAGAGAACATGACCCAGAACAATGTATGATATAGATATGGACAGGAAACGATTGGAAAGTGAACAAAAACCACAATAAGAAACAAAAACAAAGCAAGAAAAAACCTGTCTGAGCCATTAATAGGGGGTCTAGCAGAGCCGGTTTCTGGAATTGTAAAGTTTTTTTTTTTTTCAGGTGGGTCTCTTGTAGGTCAATTTAGCCAGACAAGGGCTTCTATGACCCAAGGCCTGGATTGATTTTATAGTATTGGTCTGATTTATATTCACCATAGAGACTCATTCTTAGCTCTCCCTTTAAATCTCTCTTCATATGACTATAGATCAGAAGCCTCTTCTGGAAAGTGGAGCCAGGTAACAAGAGCAGGCCTGCTGGGCTGTGTGTGCTCTTTGCTACAACTGTCATTCTCAAAACAATACTTATAAATGCCATCACAGAACCAGAAGGTGTTGCCTGGAAGCCTACAGACTTGGGAAATTAACACATTTCTCCTGAACCTTCAAGGAATATCAAATTATGGTAGAAAAAACACCAGAGTGAAGACACTTGTGTTTGAATCCTAGTTCTGACACATATTTTGCATTGTGATATTAGACCTTCCCTGTCTATTTCCTCTTTAAAAAAAATCTGTTGTTCAAAAACTACTTATTAAACACTATTTGACAGGTACTTTGTTTAGTTCTAGAGATACAAAGGAAAGGCAATAGAGGGTCCATGCACTCATGGATAGGACATAAATGATAAGATGGGGAGAGGAACACACTAGCAGTTGAGGGAGCCAGGAAAAGGCCTTTTGCAGAAAGCAGAGCTGGAGCTGAGTCCTGGAAGATGCCAGGAATTAAATGATGCAGAGATGAAGAAGGAGAATTTATAAGAACCATCCAAACTGGAGGACTCCCAAGGTTTCTCCCATCCTTATGTCCAGTGCATCAAGATCATGAATCCTCTTCATCCATCTCTGGTCCTTCCCCAGTATCAGGGGATTTCTGCCATTTCTGGCAGAGAGAGGAGAGGTATGGGAGTGTGGGGTAGCATCACTGTCAGACTCCTGAAGGCTCCAAATTTTCTGAGTAGTGACCTGAGTATCCCTAGGAGGAGGTAGTAAAAGACCCATAGAGCTCATCTCACACCTTTTACGGGACTTGCCCAAACAGAGAGACCATTTGGTTTTAGGGTAAATCAGACTGTGGGATGGAACAGGCCTGACTGGTTTTGTAATAGGGAATGAAAGATTGATTTTGGGATTTCTCTTCTGAGCTATAGAGGCTTTTTTTTGGCAAGGAGAAAAGCCTGGATGATTCTCAGGTATGGATCAGAATAAGCAAGAAAGATCATTGATATTAAGTTACTCAGTATTAATTCAACAAGCATTTATTAAGTACCTGCTGTGGTCCAGACACTGCACTAGACAAAACAGAACAGAAATGAAACATTTTCTTTGCCTAAGGGGATGGCATTCTATTGGAGATTGTGAGGTGAAAGGAACAATATAAACCAAGAAGAGTTGAATCCTGAATATGAGAATACAAAATCATTTGAGGAGTGTTAGAATTTTGTGGGTTTAGATGAGTTTTTGTTTTTGTTTTGTGGGCAGCACAAAATGTGCAAATCATTTAACCCCTGTTTGTCTCAATTTCCTCAACCATAAAATGGGGATAATATTACCTTCTTTCCAGGATTGTTATAAGGATCAAATGAGAGAAAAAAATATAAAGATCTTGGCACCATAGATAGAACAGTAGGCATCATACAAATGTTAGGTATATTAATATTATTATATCCTGAAAGGATAATTTTCTTGTAGGAGGTGATACTTGAGCTGAGTCTTTCAAGAACTACAATGATTCTACAATAAAGAGGGAATGGGAGAATCAAAAAAGACAGCTTTCAAAGAAAGCAGATAGAATTTAACTGAGTATGTTGAATTAAACTGAATTTTATGTAATTTTAAGGTTCTGAGTCTCTAGATGGGGTTGGCAGAGAAAGTCTGAAGTACTAATAAGATTACTCCCTGAGGCAAGCAGGGAAGGGCACTGATGAGAAGCAGCTCAACTTTACAAGCCCACCCTCTATGAAAGTCTTGGGTATACCCACCTTACTATACAGCCCCCCTGAGGTAAAATTTCATCTATAAATCTGTCCATGGCCCACCAGCATCTTTGCTGAATCCATTTTGGATTAACCCACCATGGAATTCTGTTTCATGATGTCTTTCTTCTCACTCCTTTCCCATGCCTCATGATGTCTTTCCTTTCATCTCCTCACCATTTCTCATGGTATCTTTCTCTTTGTTATAGCTAACTAACCTTTTTAGGGTGCTAATCCCTTTTAAGATTTAGCCCGTCAGTCAACTCATGGTTATGAGTTCCTATGAAGAACTTGTCTTTTTTCTGCTAATTATATGCTCTCCCAAATCTATTTCATATTTACCATTCTTGGTGTAAATTTTACCTCTTCATTTGTCTGAAACCTCTTTTCATAAATAAACCTACTTTTTTGTCAAAGAGAAAGGCCATTTTAATTCTTCACATGACTGAACCCCAACATTTGGTGCCAGTTGCTCTCCTCAATCTCATCATTTGTCCTCAAATAATCATGTAATGTAATACTGACTTACATACTTCAGATGTTTCTTCCAGGTCTTTCATGGGTAGTACAGAAGAGCACCATGGCTCAGGGATCCCAAATTCTTTAGACCCATACAACATTTTTATTGTTGTTATTATTGCTTGTTTGTTTGCTTTTTTACAAAAAGATAGAGTGGGGATGTGGGGTGTTTGATGGTGAGGGAGAGAGGATCTTCTTGGTAAGATATATTTTCTCTTTCTTGTCCTCTCATCTGGAGTAACCTGGGGTGGAGGGGAATCAAAATAAAGTATAAATAGCTCAAGACTGAAGGAATTTGCAGTTCCTGGGGAAGTTCTTGGTGTAATAAATTCATATCAAATATATGTCTTTATTTTAGCCTACAGAATAAAATTGCAGAAGATGCAATGAATTTATGAACTCTTCACAAAAACATTTAGTTCTCGGTCAGGTACGAAGATGATGAGATAGAATCTGTAAATTCTAACATAGAAATTATAGGGATATGGAGCTTGACATAACCAGTAAGATTTAGACTCTGTCTGGCCCAGAAATCTATTGTCAAAAGAGCTCCCAAAGGATGAGTTGTGGGATGGCCTCTATTGAATGAATGACTTCAGCCTGACAAAAATTGATTTCTGTAAGTGAAGCTTCCTTTTTGACATCAAAGGTCAGGTACATCCAACTCCTTTTAGTATCCTTTTATGACTATCCTTCATCAATTTGTCTAAAACCTTTGTAAACCCATTTCTATTTTGCCCACCTTCTGAGGGTAAGAAATGCTATAAGTTGATTACCTGCTAAATGAAATAAAACTTAGAATCATTTGAGCTTTGCATTTAGAGCTGAAAATCATTTGGTTGAACCTGTCTATTTTACAGATGAGTGAAATGGGATGCAGAGAAATTAATTTAATTATTGATCAATCAGCATGCATTTAGAAAATACCTTCTGTGTATCAGACACTGTGTTAGTCACTAAAGACAGTTACAAAATTTTTTTAGAAGAGATGTTAAAAATGAAACATCTTACTCTCAAGAAGCTTAAACTCTTTCAAGAATTCTTTCACAGAATAAATAAAAGCAAAATAAATTCAAGGTAATTAAATATTGAGAGAGAGAGCAGTAGGAGTTAGGGAAATTAGAAAAGACTTTCCATGGAAAGTGTTGATAGAACTTGATTTTCAGGAAAGAGAAGGATTTGACAAGGCAGAGATGAGAGGAGAGTACATTCCAGGGGTGGAGAACAAATGATGGAAACATACCAAATGGGAGAGAGAGTGTCATGGTTAAAGAAGAGGAAAGAGAGTTTGGCAAGAACACTGAGTTTGAGAAGGACAATGGTATATAATGAGGCTGGAAACATGAATTAAGGCCAAGTTGTGAAGAAATTGAAAAGCCAAATAAGGGATTTTTATATTTTAACCTAGAGGCAATCAGGAGCTACTAGAGTTTATTGAGCAAAAATGGCATGGCTAGATTGTGATTAAGGAAAATCACTTTTGGAGAAACAGGGAGACTAGGATCATGATGTAAGAGAATAGGTCAGACATGAGAGATATTGTGAAGATAGAAATTAATACAATTTAAAATTTGACATATGAATGGATTTATGCAGAGAGCCAGTGGGAGGAGTTAAAAGTTATATCCAAGTTACAGACCCAAAACACTAGAAAAGTAGTTGTGCCTTCAACAGAAATAGAGTGATTAGAAAAGAAGAAATGGATTTGGCATTCATCTTTGGGAAATTTCAACATGTTGAAATTGAGATGCTACATGGACATCTAGTTTGAAATGCCTAATAAGCAACTGATAATGGGGGAAATAAAGAAACTGAGGAGGGAGAGAGAGAGATAAAGAGAGAGAGAGAGAGAGAGAGAGAGAGAGAGAGAGAGAGAGAGAGAAAAGAGACAGAGAGGAAAGAGACAAAGACAAAGAGGAGATAACTGAAGGAGAAATCTACTACAACAGCTAAGAGGGAATGGGATCAAATATATATGCAGAGGAATTGTCTTGTCAAAGAAAAAATACATCTCATTAGAGATGGAGAAAAGAAGTAGTAGAAAATGATGTCACAAGTCAAATGAGATAAATTTTGAAAAAAAATATTTGAATCTTAAAGGAATATATAAATGCCAGCTTTGTTGTTGTTATTGTTGTTAAAATGACAGAAGAGGATTTAGGTTTGATTTGGGCATACACAAGGTCATATATGTGGGAAGTCGTGGAATCAGAATTCAATAACAGAACCTCTATTTATAGACCCAGAGCTCTTTTCACTGTACCACGGTAGTGCTTTTTTTTTCTGCCTCAATGTTTCAGAGCACCCTTCTCTCCATATTATGTTATATTCAGATTTGGTAAATGATTTGCCTTCACTTTTCTACAAAATGCAAATCTTCTAGATTTTGCTTATGTTCTCTTTGTTAATCTTGATTGGAATACACAAAATAAAACAAAACACTTCATCTTTTCTCACATGACTTCTTAAATGATTGTCTTCCTCCTTCCCTCATTCCTCTGATTATTCTAATTGCTGTTCTTAGATTTTAGGTCCATAATATCAATTAGATTCTTTCACCACAATCACTTTCTAATAAATGTTCCCAATGCCACTCTTTCATTTTTAAAACTAGGTAGATTAATAAAGTCCCATTTCACACTGATAATCTATAAATTCACTGAGAGCAAGGAAAACTATCCAAGTTTATTGTATATGACCAACATGCATTATTATTTGTTCTTATATTTCTAGTGTTGTTTTGATTTATATTTTATTTTTATTTGCTATGTATTTTTCATGTATAGACATAGAATATGTATATATGTATATATTTGTACATTACATATATTATAAATATGTATATAATTTTACATATGCATATCCAAAATATATATAATATGTATATTTTATATAGGTATACATACATATACATATACAAAAATACATATATTTATGTATTATTTCCTTGGTTCTATTTTCTTCAACTAATGTAAGTTCATGTAAGTCTTCCCATGTTTCTCTGAATTTCTGATGTTCATGAGTCCTTACTATGTAACAATATAGTTGTTATTGTTTGTCCTTCATTTTTGAAGAGGATCAATAACAATGAGGTTAGGTTCGATTTAAGTGAGGTAGTTGTACAAAATTGTCAGTCTTATTCTTTCTTCCAGAGTCATCAAAGTCCAGTGCCAAGACAAATGTCAGGATGCAGTGAATGACCTTGGCCTCTTCAATGTCCAATCTAAGTGCAGCACAGTGCTGTTAGCCACTTTCATGGACCTTGGGACAATTTTCTTTTATCTTCTGGGGGAAATCTTCAAATTCTTTAGGTAGATACCCCCCAATGTATTAATGGGTTTAAAGCCTGTTGCATATCGTGAATCTGGGTTAGCCCATCTACCAACTTACCAGAGTGTAGCCATGTGTGTACTGGAACTTCTTGGAGCCATAGATGAGATTTGAGTTCCAGGTAGACACTTATAGTGGATAATTAGAACTGAAAAGGACTTGGTCTCCTTCCAGAGATACTAGTTCTCCTTGAACAACTACATGATATTCACATACCACAAAGACAACTACCCCTGGGAAGCGATAACCTAGAGTGCCTTCGCTTACCTGTTCACTCTCCTCCCCAGTAAGTTATTTTCTTAACTGATCACTACTTTCTATTTCCAGTTTTTGTTATTATTTAAAATATGCTGCTATAAATATTGTGGTGTGGGTTGGATTTTTTTCATTGATGTTTACTGGGTATACTTTGGTCAAAAAATTTCAAATTGTTTTCAAGAAGAGTTGGACCAAGTCATAGCTTTACTAGTAGTGAAAGCGTAGCTGCTTCAGTACTGACTGCTTCTGCCTGTTGCTAGCTTTTTCTAACTTTATTTCTGTATATGATGGTTCATAGTTTTCATATGTACTGCTATTACTGATTTGAAACATTTTCCATATGGTTGATAATTCATTTCTTATGTTTAAGACATCTCGAGCTTCTTAAGGTGCAGTAGTAAGATCTGTATGTAGTCTTCAGATTCTATCTCCCATCATTTCCTATTAAGGTGTCAGATATCATTTTCCAACTCTCTCACTACCTTAATCTAGCCAATTGCTTTTAGTTACTTTCATCACATCTGGACTGTAAGCATGTCTTTGTATGTATACTACATGACATTTGGGGCACAGTAATGATAATACTGAAATGTTAGCAGGCCAAATCAGCTCATGTGCTGCTTACAGAAAGACAATATGCTTCTATATTAGTTATCCACTGAGGAATATAGTATTTGAATCCCCATAAAGTGATGCTCCCTTTGAGCTTCCTCCAGAACAGAATAATCTCCCAAAAGCAGCTAGGTGGCAGTGTGGATAAAATACTGGACTCTACTAAGATTGAAGTTCAAACTCAGCCTCAGGTACTTACTAGCTAAGTGACCTTAGTAATTTATTTAAACTCTGCCTATCTCAGTTTTCTTAACTGTAAAATGGGAAGAATGAAAGTATATACCTCCCAGAATGGTTGTGAAGCCCAAATGAAATATTTTTAAAGTGTTTAGCAGATGCCTGACACATGACAGACATTTAAACAAATGCTTATTGCTTTCCACCAGGCATCTTCTTATCAACTCTGGCCACCCGATAGTGTTTAGCATGCAAACGACCTAAACTATTCTTCATAAGACTGCAAAACCACTAGGCTTCAATCAGAGGAGTTCATCGAACTTGGAATTTAAGCAGAACAATGTGAGATATTGCTTGAAACATTACGAATGTGAATGTGCTTGAACAGGACTCCAGACCCCACCCCACATCTGGAGTTTTCTCCTAGTTAACAACTCCCGGCATTCATAAGACACAAGTATTCAACATAATAAAGCTTCAAAGTTTACTGAACATAGTGAAAATGAAAGGCAAAAAGAATAACACTTCTATGTAAAAGCATCTATTTTCACTTCCAAACATCTTTCTAAACTTTGTCTAGATCCTTGTACTTCTACTTCTAGGGGGAGGGAAAACTACTGAATCCCTTGTGCCTGTAGATTATGGGAAAAATTAAAAAGTAAATGAGATGCCAGGTTGCTGCAGCCCCAACAGCCCCAACTGTCTCAGCCCTATCACAATGTTAACTTACCCAAGATATACTGTATGATGACCACAAAATCAAAAATCTCCAAAAATCAGCTCCCAGTTATTTATAGGATCAACAAACCAATTACTTATCATTACTATGCCTTGCAGGGTGAGCAAGAAATCCCAGTCTCAAAGTGATTGGAAGAAAGAGGACTCAGGACCTTCATATAAGTATGTAGATCACACCCAAGTCTTCAATATCACTGAAAAAAATGTTGAGGGGGAGAAAACAACCATGCTGATAGACTGTAGATTTAATTATTAGTCTGCTTGACATAAGACCATTTAAAATAAATGATTCAATTTATCATTCCTCTTAGAAAAAGAGAATAAACATTTATTAAATACCTATTTTTTGTTTGTTTTTGCTGAGGCAATTGGGGTTAACTGATTTGCCTAGGGTCACACAGCTAGGAAGTGTTAAGTGTCTGAGGTCAGATTTGAATTCAAGTCCTCTGACTTCAACTGGCACTCTATCCACTGTACCACTTAGCTACCCTCCTTTTTTTTATTTAAAATTTAGTACTTTACAAATACATCACATTTAATCTTCATAACAACCCTATGCTATTATTATCCCCCTGAGGAGGAAACTGAGGCAAACAGAGGTTAAATGAATGGTCCAGGGTGACAAACCTACTAACTCTTTGAGTTTGGATTTTAAAAAAGGCCCAGTGCTTTATCTACTAGGCCACAGAGGTGCTTCATACTTGAAACTGTATGAGCTTGAAACTTGAAACTGTTCAAGAAAAAAAACACACTGTATGAAAAATACCTATTGTCTACATCATAGTTGTCAAACACATGGTCCCCTTGAGGCATACAAGACCCTTATGTGGAGGCCAAACAAGGTTATGATGCTATTAGTAAATATTTAACAAAATAAAAAAAAAACATTAACCTATATTAGGTTGCTAGCTGTCTAAAGGAGGGATGACGAGGAAGGAGACAGAAAAATTTGGAACAGGTTTTGCAAGGGTGAGTGCAGAAAACTATCTTTGCATCTATCTGGAAAAATAAAAAGCTATTAAAACAAAAAAATAAAAACTTTTTTTAAAAAAGAAAAAAATAAAAATACAATAAAACTTAGATAATATACATTCTAACACTAATCCAATTTGTGGCACACAGGATATTATGTACAAATTAGCCTTGTTTCTAAATGTGTTTGACAGCTCTAATATACATTATGAAATGTATTATGAAATTATAAATTATGAAATCCAATTAAATGCATAGGCCATTGAGTTTATTCATCAATACAGAGATTCATGTTTATATATGTGTGTGTGTATATATATATATGTATATATATACATAAATATATATATGTAATATATAGGCATATATGTGTCTCTATATGTGTGTATATATATGATATGGGGTATGTTCAGGAAAGACTAGTACTTCTGGTGTGAAGGCTGCTGAGTCCTTTACAAGACTACTTTCCACCTTTGGTGTCTATACCTGATTCACCTAACTCTCACCTGGAAGCTGTAGCATATGTAGAACCCACACCCTGGTAAACCACTATGGCAGACAGGCTAAACCAGATTAAGGGTAACCAAAGGATGTCAAACCCTACAGTGAGCAAAGGAGGTGTCTACTCTAGGCATGTAAAGACTCCCCCTGGTGGAATGGGTGGATGAGAACAATTTATTCCAACCTCCATGAAGGTAGGTGAAGCAGGTATTATGGTATGCTTAGAGCTTGGTTAGACATCAAAAACACTAAGGTCGATCATTGTATTTTAAGTCATCACCAGTTGTCTTGCCTCCATCCTGACAGTAGACAATGATGGCTTTAGAAGAGAGAGTGAGGCTGAAGATGTCATACAACTCTACCTCGCTTAAATCCAATTTATGCATGAATAAAAAGATATCACCATGCCATTTTTCCATTTCTCACATGATCTCAAATGCCTGTAGAGATAGTTGAGTGATGAAGCAGCAGGTGCAGATATACTGGGAGCTATAGTCACAAACCTACACACAGATGGCTCAGAACATAGGGTCTTCTTCTCACTGGAAGCAGCAATGAGATTCAGAAGCCCCCTGAGCAGTTTGACTACTGCTTACCTTCATATGGGAGGAAGGAGCTAGAAAAAAGTGCTCTAAAAATTTTCTCTTTACCCAACCCTGGTCTGATTATTGCAACATGTGGGGATCCAACTCTGTGGCTGAAACAATAAAAAATGTACAAAAAGCTTCTGGAAAGATGATTCCTCTTACCATTGGTACATGCAATTTGTGTACACTTATTGACAACACAAAATCTAATAGACCTGAAAGAATAGTTCTTGTACTGAGAGAATTCAACCAGTATTGCGTCCAAATAGCAACCTTGAGTGAAACAAGGCTGGCAAATGAAGGCAAGTTTACTGAAATAGGAGCTGGATATATATTTTTCTGGAGTGGCAGCAGTGAAAAGGAGTGCCATGAAACTGGTATAGGTTTTGCAATCAAAACTGATCTAGCAAACAAGCTCATTTACTTTCCAAAGGAATGAATGACAGGTTCATGACAATGCAATTGCCACTTCCAGCAAAATTCCATGCCACCATCATCAGAGCCTATGCTCTCATCATGACAAATCTTAATGAGGTCAAAAAAAGTTTTATGAAGATTAGGAGAACCTTATTATCAATGTGCTAAAAAGGGATAAGCTTATAATTTTTGATGACTTCAATGCTAGAGTAGGCTCAGACTACTAGATATTGCAGGGGGTCCTTGGGAGAAATGATGTGTTTGTGTATACATACATATATTATGTACACACATATATGTCTTTTATAGGACTATATATATGTACAGATTAGACATATTTATAATCCTTTAGAGGACAACTTTCCATTTCAACAGCAATGATCATTTACTATTGAAAACTTGTACATCTCATAATCTCATAACCAATATTGTATTTATTCTATTTACCTGAACACAATAGAGCTTCATGGATGCACCTTCACAGCAAACATTGGCATTTAATAGACTATGTGATTGTAAGAAAAAGAGACAGACAGGATATGAGAGTGACCAAGGCAATGTGTGGTGCAGCCTGCTGGGCTGATCATAGACTTATCCTCTCCAAGCTGAATATTCATATTCAACAAAAATGGCAGCCCCCAAGGCAAAAAGATTACTGAAAGAATTAATGTCAACAGATTAGACTGCTTCTCTGAGAGGGAACTGTTTGTTGCCAGCTTGGAGACTAAGATGAGCCAATACACAGTTGGCAACAGAAAAAAAGTGGGTGGCTTTCAGAGTTTTTGGCATATAGCATTGCATTTACTCATTTGGGTCAGAATACTAGTAAACATCAATACCGGTTTGATGAAATGATGGGGAAATTCAGAAGCTGCTAAATAAAATACAAGAACTCCACAGATTGTACCAGCAGGATAATTCATCCATTTTTTAAGCAGAATTCTTGACGCAGTAAAAAGGGAGATGAAATTCAGCTTTATGCCAATAGTAACGATTCCAAGTGTTTTTATGATACATTGAAAGCAATTTATAGATCAATGACTTATGGTGCATCTCAACTATTCAGTGCTGATGGTGTCACACTGATTAGTGATAAGAGCATGGTCCTGGAGAGATGGGCTGAACACTTTCATAGTATTCTCCACAGGCTATCATTTATCAATGCTGAAACTATTGACCTTTTACCTCAAGCTGAAATTAATCACTTCTTAGCTGAAGTTTCAACTGAAGAAGAAATTGTGAATGCCATTAGGCTACTTTCATATGGTAAAGTACAATGATTCCATTCCAGCTGAGATTTACAAGGTGTTTGTGGAGGGATCCATTGCTCATAGAAAAGCTGACTTAAAATTTCCAGATTATATGGCAAGAAGTTCTGCCCCAGGAATTCAAGGATACCTTCAATGTTCATCTTTTCAAAGGTAAAGGGAATATATTATCCTATGACAATCATGGAAGAATCTCTTTCTGTTAGTCACTGCTGACAGAATTCTTGTCAGACTCCTCCTTAATAGGAGGACCCTAAACTGAGAGCCAGTGTGGCTTCAGAAGGGACCAAGGAATAGTCAATATGGTGTTTATTGCCCAACAACTCCAGGAAAAATTCCAGGAGCAGAACAGAGGTTTGTATACAACATTTGTAGATCTGACCAAGGCCTCTGCTATTGTCAATCATGAGGGTTTATGGAAAATTATGTCAAAATTCAGTTGTCCAGAGAAGTTCATCACTATAGTACATCAATTTCATGATGACATTCTTGCCTGTGTTCTGGACAATGGAAAATGCCCTTGGGTTGTCATAGCCACCAGTGGAGTAAAATAAGGCTAGATGTTTGCTCCCATGATTTTTTGCATGGACTTTGGACATATACTTGCCAGGTATATCCACATTGATAAAGAGATTGATACATGTATTATCAGAACTAACTCAGTGTTTGGGAGGCTTGAAGGAAGGTGTGGGAGAAGAGAACTATTAGACCGACTACCAAACTGAATGTCTACAGAACCATTACATTTACCTCATTGTTGTATGCTTGTGAAACCTGGAAGCATACCAATGTCATGCCAGGAAACTGAATTACTTCCATTTGAATTGTCTTAGAAAGATTCTGAAGATCTCCTGGCAGGATAAAATATCATTGGCTGTTGTCCTTTCTCAAATGAAACTTCCAAGCATTCCAACTTTACTACAGAGAACACAACTCAATTGGGCTGGCCACATTATTGGAATACAAAATGTAAGCTTGCTAAAAAAATTGTTTAATGGAGAACTCACATAGGGCAAGCACTCACAAGGTGGTCAGAAAAAGTGATTCTCAAGATATTTCTTAAGAACTTTGGAATTGATTGTATGACATGGGAGACACTGGCACAGGAATGCCCAGCATGGAGTACCCTCATCATAGAAGGTGATATCTTCTGTGGGCAAAGCAAAATTGAATTAGCCAAAAGGAAACACAAAATATGTAAAATTAAAGCAGCCACTCCAAATGTTCATATGCACTATTTGTATCTGACCTGTGGTAGAGCATTTGGAGCTTGTATTGGTCTGATCAGCCACAGATGGACACGCAGTAACTTGATTCTAACATAGTGATATCATTTTATTCTTCTTCGAAAATGAAGGACAACAAATATATATATATATATATGTACATATATACATATATATATATTTACACACACACACACACACACACACATATATATATATATATATATATATATATATATATATATATACTTTTTTCAATCAGGTCATTAGGTGATGATGAATTTGGGTCAGGAAGATTTGAATTGAAATATTGATTTATTACTGTGCATACCCTTTGATCCAGCAGTGTTACTACTGGGCTTATATCCCAAAGAGATATTAAAGAAGGGAAAGGGACCCGTATGTGCAAAAATGTTTGTGGCAGCCCTTTTTGTAGTGGCTAGAAACTGGAAATTGAAGGGATGCCCATCAACTGGAGAATGGCTGAATAAATTGTGTATATGAATGTTATGGAAAATTATTGTTCTATAAGAAATGACCAGCAGAATGAATACATAGAGGCTTGGAGAGACATACATGAACTGATGCTAAGTGAAATGAGTAGAACCAGATGATCATTATACACTCTAACAACAATACTACATGATGATCGATTCTGATGGACATGGCTTTCTTCAACAATGAGAGGATCCAAATCAGTTCCAATTGATCTGTAATAAACAGAACCAGCTACCTAAAGAAAGAACACTGGGAAATGAATATGGACTACAACATATCATTTACACTTTTTCTGTTATTGTTTGCTTGCATTTTTGTTTTTTCTTCTCAGATTATTTTTATCTTCTTTCTAAATCCAAGCTTTCTTGTGCAACAAGATAACTGTATAAATATGTATACATATATTGTATTTAACATATACTTTAACATATTTAACATGTAGAGGACTGCCTGTCATCTAGGAGAGGGGGTGGAGGGAAAGAGGGGAAAGGTTGGAACAGAAGGTTTTGCAAGGGTCAATATTGAAAAATTAACCATGCATATGTTTTGTATATAAAAAAGCTATAAAAAAGAAATATTGCTTTATATACTATCTGTGTAACTGGGCAAGATACTTAATCTCTCTTAACCTCATCTATAAAATCATGATAATAAACCATGTTGTTAGGAGAGTTCACATTTATAAAGTGCTTTGTAATTCACAAAGTATTTTCCCATGACTCTTTGAAGTAATAAGGTAAATATTATTTTTCCATCCAACAGATCAAGAAAGTGGTGATCAGAATGAGGAATCTCACTCAAGGTTACATCGTCATTTAGCTGTGGAGCTAGGACTGGTGACCTGGTGTTTGGATTTCTAGTGTGATATGAATGAAGGGGTTAAAATTTGAAAGACTCCAGCACCTCCAGTCAGTGCCTGCCACCCTTGCTAGAACTCTACTGTCAAAAGAGACAGAGTGAGCCAGAGAAATGTCAAAGTATGCGTCTGGGGCTCATTATCTCACTCGACTATGAGAGAGAGCTGTTGTGGATTTTTTCCTGTTTCCTGGCAGGAACATCCTTTTATGGTCTTCCCTCCCTCCCTTCCCCGACACCCACTCCTTGAACATCCATCCATACAGCAGGGCTCCTGAATTCAGCTGCCAGATGATTCCCTTGATCCAGGAAATAAGACCATATCATCTTTCTTTTTTATCATTTTTTTTTCTGGCTTCTTGTACATCAGCAGACCTGGTTGAAAGAGACACTAATGATAATTGAAAATATGCCCAGGGCTTCTCCACCTTCTGCTCTCAGGCACTTGCCTGCTGTTCTCTTTCAATCTTTGGTGAGAACCCCCAGCTGCAGCTCAGGGAGCCCTCCAAGTGAGGAGGTAGGGAATACACCAGGACCTGGGCTATATGGGGCAGCAAAAAGAGGAATACAAATGGGAGACTAACTTCCCCAACTTTCACCTGTCTTTCTTTCAGTATAGCTTCCTTTTATTTTTACCGTAGCCTCTTAGTTACAGGTACTACCACTATTATCAAAGATAGGAGCTAACATTTGTGGTCTCATTGGTTCATCTTATTAGGAAAGAAAGTGATCAGATAAACTAGGACTCTCTAAGTTGATGCTTTCCAGGAACATCTATATTGTAAAAGGACGGAATATTGGAGGAAAAATACTTAATAGAAGGAATGAAATAACTGATGGTGAAATTTCAGGAATCAGGCCCATTAAGGCCACCATTATTAACAAGGAATGTTCTTTTCCTCCCACAAACATTTTGTCTTTCTGAGTATTTACACAGTCTTCTTTTTGTCCAGAGTTGTCAACTTGGATTTTTATTTGCAAGAATTCAATGCCATCTGTAAACACAAATTTTTCTCTAGGCTTTTAATTCCTTGGAACTTGGTCTTGTCCTTCACCAAATAGACTGAGTACATACCTGTAATACATGGCCCTAAGATATGTCCAAGTATCCAGGTGGCTCTAATGTCTGTCCTCCATGGGCAAACAGAATAAATCTATTTTTTTCTTTTCAGTCACAGTCTTACAATTATTTGAAAAGAATTATCAATCAAGAATTCATTAAATGCCTACTATGTGCCAGACACATAGTGCTAGTCCTGTAGGATTTGTAAGCAACTTACATTCATGTCAGTTTGTTCTTTTTCATACTAAACAGGCTGATTTGCTTCAACTGATTCCTGTTAAATATTTGCATTGTAATGTAGTGACAAAAGCACTGGATTTGGACATGAAGATGGAAATGTTAAGTCCTGAGTTCAAATTCATAACCTCAGACAAGTCACTTATCCTGTCTAAACCCAGTTTATTCATCTGTTAAAAAACTGGGACTTGGACCAGAAGATGTCTGAGGTCCTTTTGAACTTTGAAATCTGAGTTTTGAAACTCTGAGTTTGCTTTTCAATGTGAGAGCTTAACTACAGAAAAGATAGAGAGAACCCCATCCTTAAATACTAGCCTTTCTTTCCTCCCCACACCTGCTCCATTCTGCCCCATGCTAAAAAAAAAAAAAAGTTGTACTTCTCAGTTGCTAAACTGATCAAAATTTACTCAGGGTATCATTAAAAAGTAAAAAAAAAAATTAAGCAAAATCAATGAAGTTCAGAATTCCCTATATGTCTTTGTACACTTTGTAACCTTGAAATCACTATATTCATGTGAGATAACATTATTAGTATTATCAGAATTACTATTTCATTCCCATTTTTGTTAGGTAGGGCTCAAACAGAAACATTATTATGGAAAAATTCTTCTCATCTTGTTCAATATTTAGATAAAAAAAGTCCTAGGACAAGCCTCTACTTTTATTTTCTATTAAAAATTCTAAGAACTATTTATTTCCCTCATGACTGTGCTTTTGCCTCTTATAAAACTTTATCCCCATTATGGAGTTGCCTTCTTATTCTGAATCAACTCTCTGAAATACCTACCCCTTCCATTGTTGAATTCTTTTCAGTTTCTACAGCTTGAGGATAGACCTAGGCCCACCATGTTTCATTCTCCTCCCAGCTATGCTTCTGACACTATTCCCCTGTAATGGTTGTTTCTTTCTTTCCAATCATGTGTTGACTTCTCCCATTAGAATATCAGCTCCCTGAAGGCAAGAGTTGTTTTTCTTTGCTGGTATTTATATCCTAAGAACTTAGCACAATGCCTGGCACAAAATTTAATAATTTTTTCTGGGCTTCCTGATTGCCTCTTTTACACATGGATGAAACAATTTCTTTTTGTTGCTGACTAAAGTGTTAAGATATGGCTTATCCTATATAATCATCACTAAAATCATCCTTGGCCTAACTCTAGTAGCAACATTTTAAGAAAACAGGGATGATAAATATCTCATCAAATTCACCTATGAGTTTAATGACCTCTGTTAAGTCTTTATATTTTGAAATTTGTCAAGTTTCACATGTCAGAAATTATGAGCATTGGATATGATAACAAAAACATTCTCAAATTTTTTATAGATTAATGTTATATCTGGATAGTATGGTCAATAGATCAGTACATGATAATAATAGACCAGTTTCAATACAATTTATTGGTGTAATTTTCCAAAATATTTTAGATCTATATTTATATTGTGATAATTTGTAATTTGTCTACACAAGAAAGAAAGAAAAAATAAAATGTATAGAATTTTAGCCAGCAGGCCTTGTTTTGCCAAATATTTGCTAGATGCTAAACTTTTATAGTGATGTATTGCACAATTCTACCATTTCTTTGCAAGATTTGAGTTGATTACTTAGCTTTTCACATAATGGTGTGGTAATCCCTAATTCAAAATTGCTACCATAAGCTCCTATATTTACATAGATAATTCTTTATAATCAATGGTTTCTAATGCTTTCTCTTTGATATATTGTTGATTGAGTACATGTGAATGTTACCCATGGGAGGCCTTTTGATTCCATTCTTGGATCTTAATAGTTTCATGGACTGCATCTTGAAATAAACTGCTTTTGTTTACATTTGATAATTATTATCCTTTATTACTACTTGATGAAGTTATGTCTACAAACTCCAGAAGTACTTAGGTTCTGTTTTGATCCAATTATCATGTGTTCTGTAGATGTTGAACAATCAACATTCTTCTTCCTTTTTGACAAGAAAGTATTAATTTTTCTATAACTATCTTTGGGTAATGAGTGCTGCATTTCATTAACATCGAACATTTTATTAGGGTACTTTCCAAATGAATTATTGTCCATGTTATAATTCCAAAAGTTTATTTTTAAAAGTGGTATTGGAATTTGTTAATTGTCCCATTAAACTTTTGAAGCTCTTCCCATTGTTTGATATCAGGATTCCAATAAATACTTAATATAGGAAACCATAGCTTTCTCATTGATAACTCAATGTTAAATATATTTTGGCTTGAGAATACTAAACATTTATCTTTGTCCATTACTTCAGTTTGATCTCTAAATTAAAGCTCAAAAACTTATATCTTTCTTCAGCTTATATTAATAATGCTATTTTTATTGAATCTAAATGGCATTTCTATGTTTTTGGAGAAAGAGTCCATGAGATCAAGGAGTTTTCCAATCTGTGTACATCAAGTAATAATAAGATATTTTAGTTTGACTTTCTCTTTATTTGGATACCACCTAGTTCTATAAAAGAGAGATGATGTTAGATTTAAGGCTAAAAAGCACCAAATGGGTTTAAACTATCTCAATGAAAAAGGCCAATTAAAAAAAACAGCCATTTTTGACATTATTGGTTTGGAGACATGGTTTAAATAGAGGGAAATTTTCCATGTGGACATCAAATACTATAGTGATTCTTGAGGCCACATTTATATATTCACATTAATAAACCATTGGTGTTGAACTTAGTCAAAGACATTGAAATTATCAATAAAGACAGGCATAATTATTAACATTATCTGTAGCCTGCTGTCTGCTTTATCTTACATCCTATTTTCATTTGAGTAAACAAAATGACCTTTTCTTGGAGATATGTTGAGGAAGTCCTCATAGAAATAAGGCAATCTATCTCCAGAGAAATTTGTGAAATAGTTGACTGGGAGTCTTATTTGGCTACTGTGTGATTGCATTCAAGGAAAGTGTTCATATTTATGTCAGAGTGGGAAATGGACATAATTCTTCAGCCAAATTACTACCTTATCTGAACTGTGCATCCTCTTTAAGACAAAGCAGAAAAAATGGTTGTTGTTGTACTCCTTTAATATTTTTTTTTTGTTTTTTGAGACTGTGAGGGCTGAAATTGACCTTAAGTTTGATGAGATGTGCCTTCTGTTTCCTGTCAAAGGTTTAAGTATGGCTCCAAGCTGAGACCCTAGTAGGGTAAAGGTAGGGTAACTAGAGGGAAAGGATTACTTTGTCATTGGTTGCTAGGAATGTGTCAGAACATGATCTGACAAACAAGAGAGGGCTCAATCAGACATCCTCACTCAATCCTGTAGAGCTTGTTGATGGCACTTTGTATAGACAAATGCTGGTATCTGTTTCCTGGGTTTGACCTTGGAGAAATCACTTAATTTCTCAGGTTCTCAGCTTCCCCCCATGTACAATGAAGGGTTGGACTAGATGAGTTCTAAGTTCCCTGCTAGCTCTCGAGGGATACTAAAACAGAAAGAAATATGTTTTGGTTTCCTTATTTCCTGTCTTATGCTGGAGGTGATTATGTACATCTCTCCTCTGTTCCCTCTGAGTTGGGCTTGGTTAATGAGTAGCCTCCTTTCAAGTTGAAATGGCACAAAAATTTTATTTCTTTGGTGCTACAGCAATTTTTAGAAAGGTAACTCCTTGGTTTAGACAACTCTAAGACATCTTATTTATAGATGTGACTGCTTGTCCTCCATGCCTCCGATTCTCCCTGCCCCTTCACCCACTGTTTCTCTGCACAACCTGATTGACTTTGCCTCTACATGCCCTTCTCAAGCTTCTAACCAGATCCAGACAATTAGTTTCAATTTATTGGTTAATTTTCCAAAAGGAGATTAATGTGTTATTCAATGTTGGCAGGTTCTATGTACACAGCTGTGGAATTAAAACAGATGTGTGTGTGTGTGTGTGTGTGTGTGTGTGTGTGTGTGTGAGAGAGAGAGAGAGAGAGAGAGATAGACAGAGAGGAGAGACAGATAGAGAAGAAGAGAGAGAGAGTGAAAGTGTTTGTGCATCTATATATACATGTGTGTGAATTTGATCACACTTCTGGCAAACATATGTCCTAAATTCAAGTTAATTTTTCCACACCCACTCCAGCCCCCCAAAATACTGAGGCATCAGGTTTCCAGTTCTTGCTAACATGCAATTATGTTTCCTGTTGAAAGATAAAAATCAGAGAGGTTCACCATGGGGAAATTGTTAGCATGTGTGGGGATTTTAGTGTTTTTATTTCAGCAGATTTGCTAATTATGGAGGCTAACATAACTCACGTGTTAATAAAATAGACTTGAGACAGTAAATCACCATCAGTGTGGAAGACTAGGAAAGATACAGATCTATAGTAAGTGCTAGGAGGCCCAGGCCTCTAATTTTACACATTAAAATTTGGTCATGTCTTGAGGGGACATGCAGGATCTCAAATTCAATAAGGTTAGATTAGACAAATTATGTAGAATATAGAGAACAGAAAATAATTCCACCATTCAAACACAGATTTTGGGGTTGTAATTTTTAAAATTGGTCATTGGCCTAATAGAAAGACAAAAACAAGAATGTCAAATACCTTTAGAAGAAAGAGTTCCTCAAATCCTCCCTGGTGACGGAGACCCAGAGCATCTGGACAGTAAGTGGAAGCTCCAGTAAGTGGAATGTATTTTCTCTCCTTTTGACCTGAAGAGTCAAGCTTTTCAATCACAGGATATTTCTATACTTTTACCATATATTCTCTATTCCCATTAGAAATGCATGTTCATCAAATGCCCACTGATTTATTTTATCAAATACTGAAAGTAATTTGATAAAATAAATCCCCATTCTGGGGATAAAATAAATCCCCACTGGAGTGGGAAAGTCCTACACTTTGTTCCATTGGACCCCTAGTATCCCTTAAATTAAGTTTGCTTGTGATATTCTCATACTGTGCTTTTCTATTGATAAAGAAGACCTGAAAAAAAAAACTGGGTTTTCTAAATGTAATAGAATGTTATTCTGTAGTAAGAAATCAGGAATATTAGGAATTCAGAGAAATATGGAAATATTTATTTGAAATGATGATGAAGAATAAAATAAGTAAAACCCAAACACCTAATGCAATGACTAAAAAGAACACTGGGAAAATCTCAAATCTGAGTAACTGAGAATCTAGATTTGATCCAGGAAAAGGGAGGAGAGCCACTTTGAAATGATGTTTTCATTTCTATAATTATAATTTGATATGTTCACTGTACTAGTATTTACTCTTTTTTTCCCTTTGTACAAGAAAGGAGTAGAGGGGAGATATTTCTAGAAATAAATGTGAAACAGCATTAATAAAAAGTTAAAAAAATACACACACACATAAAATGAAAATACAAAGAAAGTTTGATTAATCAACCAATCAACAATCATTTACTGAGCTTACCATGTACCAGATACTATGCTTGGCAATGGATCTATGAAGTTAAAAATTTAATGTTCTATTCTCTAGAGCAGTTTGCCTTCTATTGTGGAAAGAACATATACATTAATAAGGATATCCTGAATACATATAAAATATATACAACATAATTAGGAAGGGGAGGCACTAGAACTGGGGAAGGAAGGAGCAGTAGAGGAGTAGAGGGAGAAAAAAAGACCTCATATACAAGATGGAAGTTTGGCCTTTCTACTGAAGTAGGAAGGAAATAAGGAAGTGAAAGGGAGAATAGTAACAAATAAGGAGAATAGTAAAAAGACCAATTTAATTGGACAACACAGGTGGGACAATGATAGTATAGCATTGTAACTTGATGGGACGGAAATATATCATTCCCTTTAGACTTATTATTTCCATTCTTCATGCCTTCTTCCATGTAATAACACCTGGGTTCTGAACATACTTCCAATCCTAAAATCTCCATAAGTAGTTGCTGGAATACAAAAGTATAAGACAGTTAACATATACAGACTGAATTTAGAACAAAGATAACTTACTAGAGAATGGGCTACATGAGTTCCAGAGATATTTTTCACCATCATCACCCTCAAAAAAAATCAGAGAAGAGTTTTTCAATATCCTAGAAGGTTTTACAATGATCCATAGAGCAGTTATAAGGGTCAGAACTCCAATAGTAAAACTCAAACCTAGTCTTCCCATTTGAAATTTAGTACTTTTGCACTCCATAGCTTTTTAGGAAAAAATCTATTGTGGATGTGAGGGTATTGAATGTGATTTTTGGGAAACCTATTAAAAGAAAACTACTTAAAAGAAGGGATTGCTTTATTTTTATTTTACTGTCTTATTTGGATATCTTATATGGCTATTTTACTATCCATAATTTCTCACACTTATTAAGTACTTAATAAATACTTTTTTTGTTGATTGATTGATTGATGTTGGAGTCCAGCTTTCATAGAGAATTATGTAGCCAAATTTGACTATGCCTATTTCAGTTCATTAAAATCTCAATAGAGGTGGAATGCTATCTTACACTGACATGTCTAGGAAGTTTAAATACATCGTTACAGATCTTTTTGCTTCCCTGAGATTCAATGTTTCTTTTCCTTGAAGTGCAATTCTAGCTTCTTCACAAAAGTGTGTCATCTAAAATGCTATGTAAGCCTTAAAGTTATTATCAGTAATCCTGTACTATTATTTTTCGAATTTTGGAGAAGGATATAGGCATGAGGGAGAATAAGGTTAGAGAGGTCTGAATGCCAGGTAGGTTTCTCCTCCCTAGAACAGTCATGGTGGGTAACAGATACAATAATACAAAATGAACAGGCTCTGGACCAAAACGCTTAATTCCTCATGGAAAGGATGTCAATCCCACAATCTCCAGGAATATTTTCTTAAGGTAATTTAAATGACCAAAAGAACAACTCCCTTTCTCTTTTCTCACTACCACCCTCTCTTCACAAAGATGCAGATGCTCATTTCTCACACCCATCTCCAATCTTGTGGGATAATTTTTCTGTTCAGACTCTCTTCACAGCATAGGTCCTCATAGCTTAGGAGACTGTTGGCTGTGCATGGTCCCAGGGTAAGGCTGCCCAAGAGGCCCAGCTGGGAAAGCTGCCTGGAGCGTGGGCAGGAAGGCATGCAAACAAATATCTGGTTTGAATTGTGAAGCCGCAGCCCAAGTGGCCAACTTGTGTGGGTTTGACCAAATGTGTCAGGATGCTGGGCATTCCTTCCCATTCCCCCGCCCAGATGCACCCCCAGCCTCTGTAGGGAGGGAGAGAGGGACAGAAAGAGGAAGGAGAGAAGTAGCAGGATAGAGTGAGAAAGGACTAGGCAAGGATCAGTGACAGAGTGACCCTGCTTTTTAAAGTAATGGCTAGCTAGAGGATGGAATGGTCATAGACAGGAAACTTGATCCTTCTGGGTGCCTGAGAAACTTTGGGAGGCTGGCAAACAGGACTTGGGGAGGGTCCATCAGGACAGCAGGCAGAGCTGGACAGCTGCAAGTTTTTGTATGTTCCTTCTCATAAAGACAGCCTGGTGAGGCAGAAAGAGCAGTGGATTTTGGAACCAGGCAAGTAGATGATTTCTAAGCTATTGTCCAGCTCTCAATCTTATTATTTTCTAATCTCTAACCCATCCAAGCTTGATGCTACCTGTGAGATTTGATAAGTCAGTTTCCCTTCCTGACCCTCAGTTCCCTCTTCTGTAAAATAAGAAGTTGTAGTAGATGGACTCTAAGGAACTTTTTGTCTTAATACAAATCATAAGCTGCCTTAAGTCTTATAATACATTGAAAGTTGTGGAGGTCCAGAGAAGGGGAATCAAGGGTAGAGTACTCTCCTTGAACAACCTTTTCCTAACACAGAGAGGGAGAGTGAGAGTGAGAGAATGAGAGAGAGAGAGAGAGAGAGAGAGAGAGAGAGAGAGAGAGAGAGAGAGAGAGAGGGGGGGGAGGGGGGGAAGGAAGGAAGGAGGGAGGGAAACCAGGGGATTTCCTGCTGTTTGTCTACAGCGGAGAACCAAGTCCAAGGGCAGTTCAGATTTCCTCTAAGTGCCACATTTCAGGAGGAACATTCCTGGGCCTGCCCCTGCCTTTGCCCTTGTCCCTACTTCCCTTCTAAAAGAACGAACCTTCTCATAGTAACTGGAGCCTGAAGCAGCTTAAGAAATGAAATGCACCCTGGGACTGAGACCTGTTCAAAGTTTACCTAGCTGAAAATAAAAATAGTCTGAGTTTCCCCAATGGGTCTCCAGGGTTGTTTGAAACCCTGTTGATGTTTTAGTTTAGCAGGTGGGATTTGCAGTAGATAGCAGGGTGTCCAAGATAGTATCTCTAAAAACAGAAACATTCTGATGGACACATTGAACCATCAGTTCCCAGAACTTGAAAGGATCTTTGAAATAATATTGCCCAACCATTCATTTGTGTGTGTTCTCATGATGTGTGTGTGTGTGTGTGTGTGTGTGTGTGTGTGTATGTGTGTTAGAATAGAGGAGAAGGCAGGATGAGGGGTGGTATTAACTAGTTCTTATCCTTCTCTCCCCTTGTAACAAGTAATCATTTTCAAGCAAAACAAATTGACATGTTTGTGACATCCAAAAACTGATATTTCATTCTTAAAGATGTGTCCATCACTTCCCTGTCAGTAGATGGGCATCATATTTCATCCTTAGTCATCTGGAATCCAGACTAGTCATTGAAACCATCAATTTCTGAAGTCTTTGAAAGTCATTTTCCTTTATGTTATCACCATCAAGTGCATTTTTCTTCTGCTTCTATTCATTGCACTATCAGTTTTACACAAGTCTTCCCAGGTTTCTCTAAAAATTGCCTTTTGTTATTCCTTATGACTATGTTGTATTATATTAATATACTACAATTTATTCAGCTGTTCTCTACTTTATAGAAAGTCTTTTTATTTCTAGTTATTTGCTATAATAACAAAAATATAATTTATATACATAGTTTTATTTTTTCCTATTCTCTTTGTTCTCTTTGAGAAACAGATCTAGTAGTGATACTGCTAAGTTAAAGCGTATGCACGTTTTAATGACTTCTAAAACATAGTTTTAAATTGCTTCCCAGAATGGCTGGACCAGTTCATAGCTCTACCAACAGTACATTAGTATGCTAATCTTCTCCCTGTCCATCCAACAATTGTCATTTTCCCTTTGGTCATCTTTCCCAGTCTGATTCAACCCCCTCATTTCACTGAGAAGGAAATTGAGGTTTAGAGAGAGGACATGTTTTTTTTTTCCAAAGCTACATAGGGAATAAGTGTAATTTTTATGATTTGCAATATTATAATTATTATAAAAAGTAGCAGAAACTGGATCCAAATACATATTTTTAAGCTCAAAGTTCAGGGCTTCTTATACTATAGTATGTTGTCATATTTTATAATAAGTAAATTGATGCCCACCAAAGAGGTATCAGAAAAGTGATTTATTTCTAGATCTAATTTGCAAAGTTTAAATGTAGTGCAAAACTCTTTAGTAGTTAGCCCACACATACAACATTTCACATGAGAATTGAGCTACCTGAATCAATAGAAGACTTTCTTTAACATTAATTCTCTAAAAAAACTCAAATTTCATCCATAGGCAAATATTTACATGTCACAAAATGTCCAAAGTTATATACATTGAAGAAATCACCTACCTTCTCTCCCTCTGTCTATCATCGTCTCTCTCTGTCTCTATCATTGTCTCTCTCTGTCTCTGTGTCTATTTCTCTCTCTGTCTCTCTGTCTGTCTCTCTCTTTCTGTCACACACACAGGAAATTAGGCCCAGAGCTATCAAGATATCAAGGCATTTCAGTTAATAAATAACCATTTCAGTGTTTATTTACTATTTGCCAGACACTGTACTTGGGATACAACGAAAAAGAAAAAAAAATAACCCCTGCCCTCAAGGAATTTATATTCTAACAGGAGAAACATAAATGTGATAAATTTCACAACTGGCTCTCAGGAACCAATATACCCATCATACCCAGGGAAACAACACCTACCTTAAAAGGTATGTATAAAATACATCATACAAAGTAGATAGAAGATAAGACGTAGAGTGGATGGCACTTTAGACGAGATTTTCCTTTCATCCCCTTTGCTTTGTCTTTTTCTGCCTCTGCTTTTTTGCCTGTGCTGTGCACGCCCCCTATCAGATCCACTTATTGAAATAAATTGACATTTATACAGTGCTTTATTTAGGTTCTCCATCCTCATAGCAATAGAGCAAGGAGGCTATGGAAAGTAATTACCCATTTTATGGATGAGAAAATTCTTGATCATGTAGGTATCAGACATAGCATTTAAACCACAATTTCTCTTGAATTTTCAAATTCACCTTGCTATCCATAGAGCATAAGATGATGAATCTAAAAGGCTTTATAGGATTTATAAGGCTTTAATAATGTCAGATATTATTATTATCCAAACCCATAGTTTCATTGGGTTGAGAATTCTGAGCATGACAATTCTTCTACCAACACAAAACAACAGCTCATGGCATTAGTGTTGCTCATGCCATTAGTGAACCTCCTCTTACAGCATCCAGAGGTCAAGTGACTTGTTTAGAATGACGCAGCCCACATGTGTCAGGGATAGCAAGAACCTTAAAGAAGAATTTTTATATCTGACAACCAACTTTGAAGTAAGGGACAATAAAATCACCCTTGGGTAAGAGGGGAGTACAGATATCACCCCTGGGGAGGAACCCAAGGTCCAGAGAGAGTGCTAGGAATGATTCCTTTCCACCTCCAAGGATTCTAGCCATTTGGTAGCCCAGTATCTATGTCAACTATTTATTCTTAATATTCTGGGGCTAATGTCAGTTGTTTCTTCACATTTGTCTTTCAAGAAGCCTGCTTACTAAGGTGTGTATGTGTGTGGAATGGTAATTTAGACAGCAAACAGATAAATTTGAGGTCAAAACTAAAGAGGGTTTAAAATCTCTCATGTTTCTATCTTTCTCTGTCTTCTGTGTGTCTTTATATCTTTCCATCTGTCTATTTGTCTCTGCCTCTCTGTATGTCTTTCTGTGTGTCTCTCTGTGTGTCTCTGTGTGGGGGTGTCTTTTTCTCTATCTCTCTTATACACTCTCATGTACATATCAAAGGAAAGAAGGAAGGAAGGAAGAAATGGAGGCAGGGAAGAAGAAATAAAAGGAGGGAAGGAGGAAAGGAGAAAGCAAGGAGAGAGGGAGGGAGGAAGGAAAAAACTGGAGGGATGATTTATTCTAATTCCTTCTCTCATGGAGGAGTACTCCATTTCCAACTTTCTAGAATAAGGCTTATTCAACGCTTTCTGAAATTTAAGATGAAGTGAGATAGAGTCAAATAAAGCCAAATTTCATACATTCAGGCTGTCAGAATGAGAAGAAACTATTTTGTTCAACTTCCTCATTTATAAAGGAGGAAAAAGGGCCAGGAATGTACTGGTAAATGTTTAACAACCAGATTTCTAGAAGAGAAAAAGTACATAAAACATACTTTTAAATTTAATGCATATTGTTGTTGTATCCATAATCTTCTTAAATCTAATCAACAAAATAATAAACTCCCAGTGTGTAGAATTTGCTGATTTCTGAGATATAAATGTTCCTATTGAGAAATTACCAGCTGACTCTCATCAGCTGACTCTAGCACACTTCAAAACAAACACAGAGTTAGAGTAAGAGAATGGAACATATCTAGAACAGTTTTCCATAATCTCAGGCCAGTTTTCAGGAAGATTATTAAAGTTGAGTTCCCTTGGGCACTGGGCACTAGCCTTTTCAGATCCATGATCCTGATCTCACAACTCTAGACAAACACCTGAAAGGAGATGGGAAGGTCAAAGAAGGTTTAGATCCTTTCAGGTGCACTCTGACCCTAAATTCAGTTGCCTAGAAATTTTTAAAAAGAAAATTTGAGATAAAGAAGAGTCCTGGGGGTAGTGGTATCAAAGGATGACTGCCATTTCTTGTTTTGTGTCACTTGAAGTAACCCCAGCCCCCAACTACCACTGCCCTGAGATGAGAAGCAACAGAGAACTCCTAGTCCAGGGGAAGCATTTCTGCCAACATGGGGTGCATAAATCATGGTTCCTTGATTTGATTCTCCTTGTAGTGTGATCTACTGTACTTTCACCTACATGCTTCTCTTTAGCCCTTGGACTCTGGGCTCCAGAAAGTTTGAAAAACTGGGAGGAGACAGGGTTGGGGTGGGAAGACAAAATCCACATATGGAGGAAGTAAGACAAGAGATGCTCCTAGGAAAGCATAGTCCTGTCCCAGATGAGATATTATGTTTCTTCCTTATCTGTCCCTAGAGTGGGGGGGGGGGGAGCTGGATACAGAACATTCCTTTCACCCCGTGGGAAGGTGAGAAATACGGATTCCAACAATTTATATGTCTGCCTTACTGAGAGGACCAGATTGTAGGCTGAAGCAAAAGGGGACAGGTTCTCTAGTCCTTTGATTTCATGACTAAATCATTCTAGGGGTTAGAGTTCACCAATCCCAGGAACCACAGAAAGTATTAAGCTGACTCTTCAGATGTTCCTGCTTCCCCTCTCCAGCTCCTCTTCTTCCCTCTCACCATCCTGGCTCCAACTTCTCCTAGTCAGATCTCATTCTCCGCTTGCCCAGATCCCTCTAGATTCTACTCTGTCATATTCTAAGAAGAGTACAATTCCTGTCAGCTGCTCTTTCAATCTGTAGTCATAAGGCATTTTCTTTACTTAAGTCAATAATCTTTCCAAAAGCAGGAACTGTGTTTTGCTCATTTAAAAATATTCTCTAATACTATGAAAACTAAGTCCTTGAACAAAGTAAATACTTGGGAAATGTTGGTTGAATGGCTTGTAACTGGATTGGGTTGAATTGGACCCAGAGTCCAGAATGCAGGACATCCATTTCCTAATGGAGTTTGATGCCCAAAGAAGACTTGAACTATTAGGTCTAGGATTAACAACCCTTGCAGGTAAAATAAGATAAATGTAAAAATATTCTTCTCACAAACGGAGCCTGCTGCTGTTAAAGAGAAATCATTTGAGGGGGCAAAAGTGAAGGACTACTGGGCACAGAGAAATGAAAGCCACCTGGGCCCTGTTATCCTACAGTCACCTCAGCCTTGGCCTCTCTTCCAAGATCCTGAAAATCTTCCTCCTATCTCAACTTTCTGTAAAAGCAAACCTTCCCCTGGGAAAGCCAATTGGGAGGGCAATTTTCCAAGACCATTTGCAGAATTGGCCAAGACTTCAGCTGCAAACATGAAAAAGCATTTTTTTGGTACCTTAAATGGGGCTTGGAGGAGACATTGCTGAACTTGTTTTAGGAATAAATTTTGACTGCATCATTTTTATTGCTTTGTGTATAAATGTCAAACTCAATTTGCTCAGCCAAGGAGAATGTGTTTGGATGTGTCTGAGTATGTGTGCATATACATGTGTGTACACACTCTATAGAATAAGGCACAAGTGTTATTTATAAACATTTTGGCTCTTCTCCATAACAAATGTGTTTGGTACTATATTCCAATATTACAGTGTGTGTGTGTGTGTGTGTGCGCGTATTTACACCATAGAAGGATGTTATAAACACTTCTCATAGGCAAGGTCTTGTATTACAAGCTGTAATATGATATTGAGTTAAAATGTAGAGGCTTCTTACATTCTGTAAAAGTAAACAAACTATACTTGTTTTCAAAACTTTGGATTAGCTACCTTCTCTCTTTTTTAAAACTTATAGCTACTACTGACAGAGATTAAAGATTCTCACTGATACAAAAGAAATCTCACTCACTCTAAAAATAACCTCTCAGATTTATGTGTACTTTGAGGTTTATCAAGCCAGGTATTGAGACTTACTAGTTGTGTGTCCCTGATCAAGTCACTTTACCCTATTTGCTCATTTTCCTTATTTGTTAAATGAGCTAGAGAAGAAAATATCAAATCTCTCCAAACTCCAAATTGGGTCATGAAGAATCAGATATGACTGAAGAGACTGAGCAACAACAGGCCAGTATTGAGGAAAGTTGTAGAAACATAATTATCCTTATTTGATTATTGAGGAAACTGAGGGTCATAAAAATTAAATGACCAGCACAGAGTCACACAGCAAGCAAAACTAAAGCTTGGGTCTCTCCAAGTTGTGTTATTTCTTCTGTGCCCTGCTATCTTTGTAGGGCATACAAAGGAAAGATGTTATAGAAGAAAAATTGAATTTGCAGTCAGAAGACCTGGGGACCATATCCCATCTCTTCTGCCCACCTACTGTATGCCATTAGAGGTCATGTAAAGCCTCTTAAACATTATTTAACCTCAATGGAAATCTCTTTCCTCCATTTTAAAATGAAAGGAGAAGGTTGTCTCAAGAGTGTCTTAAGTCGCTTCCAAGTCTAAATCTATGATCCTTTGATGACAATGATGATCTTGATTTCCTCAGCAAGAATCAGCTCTTAGTTTAGAGATAAGGAGTGGGGCATTGGGAGAACCTGAATAAGAAAGTCCAGAATGAGAAGACTTTCAACAACTTCATATGTACAATTTCACAGGTGAGGGGAAAGGAACAAGGACTTATATAACATCTACTATGTGCCAGACCTTTTGCTAAAATTTTATTTTATTTTTTACCAATATGTTTCATTTTGATCTAGGTACTATTATTATCCCCATTTTACAGTTGAGGAAACTGAGGCAAACAGAGTTTAAGTGATTTAAGACACACAGTCTGTATCTGATGTCAGATTTTAACTCAAAAGAATAAGGTATACAAAAACTAGAAAGGGGTGGCACAACAAGTTATAAAGGGCTTTGAATGTCAAACATAATTTTATATTTGGATTTGACCATCCAAAGAATCATTTGGACCCCTTGTGTTCCTTTTAAAAGTGAGACATTCTCTAAGTGGTTAGTCCAGGTAGGATAAAGCTTTAAGAAATGTAATCTCTAGCAGCAAAGAAAATAATCAAATTTGGAAGAAAAAACAGTTTTTGAAAGAAAATTACTTGGGAGCAGGTTTTTTTTTTCCTCCATACTCTCCCTATCCCCAATTGCATGAAATATTGCAGAGAAGTAGACTGCTTTGAGGAGTATGACCTCTGCTGAGTTTAGCTGTGGAGAGGAACAAGCCTAAGAAGCTTGGCCGAGTAATCTATGCAGAAAATAATGTAATCAAAAGGAAACGGCTTTGGGATACTATGAAAAGGGGAAAGATATTGGGGTCCTAGAAAATGAGGGTTATGAGTTGTTTGGGCTATGCATATTCCCTACATGTCTCTCTGTTAGCATTTTTTCTTTTTCTTTTCATTTCTTTTTGTTTATCTGTTTGTTTTTTGCTGAGGCAATTGGGGTTAAGTGCCCAGGGTCACACAGCTAGGAAGTAATAAGTGTCTTATTTGTATGAAGTATTAAGGTCAGATTTGAACTCAGGTTCTCCTAACTTCAGGGCTGGTGCTCTATCCACTGTGCCACCTACCTGCCCCCTGCTTATTTTCTCTACTGGCATAAAATATACTTGTGGGAATATACACTATAGTTTAAAGGGAAACATGTTTTGTAGTTATGATTGTTATACTATCTCAGTGAATGCTTTTGCTTTAAGATAATTGTTTCTAAAGGCTGACTATTACTAGTAAATGTACCAGTACGGTCTCCTGAGCTAGTGTTTGGGGATTGCAAACCCAAAGAGTATCTTGAATCTCAGGGAGTCATTCTGCTAGGAAAAGATTCAGTTGATGCAAACTGAGAAGAAATTGTGTATATAAAAATTGTGTACAAATACAATATACAATTTATGCAAAATAGATTTAAAAATAAGTACAAGCAATTGGGGAAAGGAGATGATAGCTAAGGAGGAATTCAAGAAGAGCTTTTGTAGAAAGTGATGATGAACTAAGATATAAAATTTAGGGAGTCTAAGAGATGAAGGTGAAGAGATAGTACATTCCATGCAAGGGAGCAATCAGAACAAAGGCATAGACATGGGAGATCAAGTGTCACATAAGAGAAAAAGGTGGTTTGGCCTGACCATAGTTTTCACAAAGTACAGTAACATTTATGTAGTAAGGGGGGCGGAGCCAAGATGGCGGAGAAGACACACGCGACTTTCTAAGCTCTTCTCTTACCCTCTTTATCAACATTATATCGAGCCTCAAAAATAGTCTTGACTGCTACAATTCGTAAAGATAAGAAGTAGAACAACTCACCGGCCGAAGAAAATCTGCAGTCTCGCCAAAAAGGTTGGTTCAGGGCCAGGGGAGATCAAGCGCAGACGGGAAGAAATTGGGTTCCGAGGAGTCTCAAACCGAGGGTGAAGGCACAGATCTCAGCACAAGCCCCCAACCCGCAGTACAGGGCTTTTCCTTGGGGCAGTTGTGATCCTGCACGGCAGGAGGACGCAGGCAGGGTTAGCCTCCAATCTGCTCAGTGGGGAGCTCGGCTTGGGGCCATAGAGCTTTTCCAGGGCCGATTTGCATTGGGCAGAGACGCTGGGCAGAGTTTGTGGCCGTCTGCGGTCTGCGGTCTGTGGTCTGCGGTCTGCGGTCAGCTGCTAATACTCACAGTCCCACAAGAGGCTCCGGCCTGGGGCAGTGACACTTTCACCCCTTAGTCTCTAGCCGAGGGCAATCGCTAACCCACTCAGCCCTACTAAGCAGTTTGATAGCTCTGCCAGTGCTGAATCCACTTCCTGTTGGGGGAAGGGAAAACTCTCACCCAGAGCACTCCCATACCTCAGAGCCAGAAATCAGTTTACATCTTTCCCTGCTCTGCAGAGGAAGCTGGTAACCCCCTTGCCTAGGAGACCTACCCTAAAGGCTTTAAAACATGAATAAAAAGATGAAAAGAACAATCGACAGCTTCTATGCAGAAAAAGAGCAGGTCAAGCAAACCTGAAGAGACCTCAAACAGCAAAAATCATCAGACTGTCCTCCTTTACATAATGATCTCATAAGAAGAGACCATTAAAAGTCTCAAAGAGAGTTAGAAGATAAATGGGGAAAGGAAAGAGAAGCCTTACAAGAGAGCAACAACTATCCTGAACATACAGTTGGAAAAAATAAAAATTCACTACAAAGTAGGATTTGTGAATTGGAAAAGACAAAGAACTCGCAAGAAAGTAGGATCCGTGAATTGGAAAAGACAAAGAACATGCAAGAAAGGTAGGATCTGTGGAATTGAAAAGAAAATAATTCACTAAAAAAAAAATTAGTGAAATGGAAAAAATTCCACAGACCAAAACAATACATTTCAAAAACTCAATTGGATATATACAGAAAGAAGTAAAAAGCTATTGAAGAAAATAATTCTTTAAAAATTAGAACTGAACAAATTGAAACTAATGATTCATTGAGACAGCAAGAATCAGTCAAGCAAAAACAAAAAATGACAAACTGAAAAAACCACGAATTATCTACTTGCAAAAACGACATACTGGAAAATAGATCTAGGAGAGATAATCTGAGGATTATTGGACTTTCAAAACTATGATTGAAAAAGAGCCTAGATACTATTTTACAAGAAATCATCAAAGAGAACTGCCCAGATGTAATAGAATCAGAAGGATAAAAAGGCATTGAAAGAATTCATCGAACACCTTCTAAAAAGAAACCCTAAAATAAAAACCCCAAGGAATATTTGGCAAAATTTCAGAACTATAAGATTAAGGAAAAAATTTTACAAAGCAGACCAAAAAAACCATTTAAATACCGAGGTGCCACAAATAAGGATCACCCAAGATCTGGCTGCCTCTACATTAAAGGAAAGAAGAGGCCTGGAATATGATATTCCGAAAGGCACAAAGAACTTGAGATAGCAAGAATAACCTACCCAGCTAAAGCTGAGCATTTCTTCCAGGGAAGAAAGATGGACATTTAATGAAAACAAATGAATTCCATTTGTTTCTGAAGAAAAAACAAGAACTAAACAAAAATTTGATCTCCAAGAATAGAACTCAAGAGATGCAGAAAAAGGTAAAAATAACTCTTCGAATTGTATTTCTGTTGTGGATATACAAAAGAATACATGTATAATTTGATTGTACTATATAACATAAAAAGGAAGTAGATATGGAAAAGGGATGATGGCAGAATAAGGTGGGAAGGAGGAGATGAAAAGAAACCACATCCCACAAAAGAGCTAAGGAAACTTATCATATCTGAGGGATTAGAGAGGGAGGAACATTGTGTGAATCTTACTCTCATCAAGTTGACTCAAGAAAAAATAATTGACATTTGTTTTAGAGAAAATTCTCTCTCACCTCATTAAAAACAGGGGAGAGGAAAGAGGAAAAGAAAAAAAGAGTAATAAGGAAGGAAGGAGAAAAGACTCAAAGGGGAGGGAGGGATTATAAAGAAGGATAAGATCCGTGATACAAGAGGGGTACATAAAGTTTAAAAGGGAAAGAGGGTTGGGAGGCAAGAATAAGTAAAAGCACAATCTAGAGGGTTATTAGGATGGCAGGAATACAGATTTAGTAATTCTAACCGTAAATGTAAATGGATGAACTCCCACATAAAGGAGGCAGATACAGACTGGATCAAAAGTCAGAACCCTACAATCATGTTGTTTACAAGAAACACATTTAAAGCAGGAGGATGCATATAGAGTAAAAAGTAAAAGGCTGGAGCAAAATCTATTATAGCTTCCAGGTGAAGTCAAAAAGCAGGGTAGCCATCCTTATCTCAGATCAAGCAAAAAGTAAAATTGATCTAATTAAAAGAGATAAGGAAGGTAACTACATCCTGCTAAAGGGTAAGCATATAAACAACGAAGCAATATCAATATTAAACATATATGCACCAAGTGGTATGGCACTCCAATTTCCTAAAGGAGAAGTTAAAGAGTTGCAAGAAGAAATAGACAACAAAAACTGTAATAGTAGGAGATCTCAACCTTGCACTCTCAGAATTAGAACAAATCAAACCACAAAACAAATAAGAAAGAAAATTAAAGATAAATAGAATATTAGAAAAAATTAGGTATGTTGGATCTTTGAGAAAAATTGAATGGAGATAGAAGGACATATACTTTCTTCTCAGCAGTTCATGGAACCTATTCAAAATTGACCATATATTAGGACATAAAGACCTCAAAATTAAATGCAAGAAAGCAGAAATAGTAAATGCTTTCTTTTCAGATCATGATGCAATAAACTACATTTCAACAAAAAGTTAGGGGGGGAAATAGACCAAAAAGTAATTGGAAACTAAACAATCTCATCTTAAAAAATGATTGGGTGAAGCAGCAAATTATAGATACAATTAATAATTTTACTCAAGATAATGACAATGATGAGACATCATACCAAAATTTGTGGGATGCAGCCAAAGCGGTAATAAGAGAATTTTATATCCTTAGAGGCTTACTTGAATAAAATAAGAAAGAAAAAAGATTAATGAATTGGGCTTCAACTAAAAAACTAAAAAGACCAAATTAAAACCCCCAATCAAATACTAAATTGGAAATTCTAAAATTAAAAGGAGAAATTAAAATATTGAAAGTAAAAAACTATTGAACTAATTAATAAAACTAAGATTTGGTTCTATGAAAAAGCCAATAAAATAGATAAGCCTTTGGTAAATCTGATTAGAAAAGGAGGGAGGAAAATAAATTAGTAGTCTTAAAAATGAAAAGGAGAACTTTCCACAGGAAGAAATTGAGAAATAATGAGTTATTTTGCTCAACTTTATGCCAATAAATTTGATAACCTAAGTGAAATGGATGACTACCTCCAAAAATACAGACTTCCCAGACTAACAGAGGAAGAAGTAAATTGCTTGAATAGTCCCATTTCAGAAAAAAGAAATAGAACAGGCAATTAAACAACTCCCTAAAAAAATCCTCAGGACCAGATGGATTTACATGTGAATTTTACCAAACATTTAAAGAACAATTGGCCCCAATGCTATATAAATTACTTTGATAAAATAGGGAAATGAAGGAGTCCTACCAAATTCCTTCTATGACACAACATGGTACTGATACCTAAACCAGGTAGGCTGAAAACAGAAAGAAAATATAGACCAATCTCCCTAATGAACATTGATGCTAAAATCTTAAATAAGATATTAGCAAAAGACTACAGAAAATCATCTCCAAGATAATACACTATGATCAAGTAGGATTTTATACCAGAGAATGCAGGGCTGGTTCATATTAGGAAAACTATCAATATAATTGGCCATGTTAATAACCAAATTAACAAAAACCATATGATCATCTCAATGATGCAGAAAAAGCATTTGATAAAATCCAACATCCATTCCTATTAAAAACACTTGAAGTATAGGAATAAATGGACTTTCCTTAAAATAATCAGCAGCATCTATTTAAAACCATCAGTAAGCATCATATGTAATGGAGACAAACCTGCACCATTCCCAATAAGATCTGGTGAAACAAAGGTTTGCCCACTATCACGTTACTATTTATATTGTATTAGAAACGCTACTATAGCAATAAGAGCTGAGAAAGAGATTAAAAGGAATAAGAATAGGCAATGAGGAAGCCAAATTATCACTCTTTGCCGATGACATGATAAGTATACTTAGAGAACCCCAGAGATTCTCTAAAAAGTTATTAGAAATAATCCACAACTTTAGCAAAAGTTGCTGGTTATAAATAAACCCACATAAGTCATCAACATTCTTATATATCACTAACAAAATCCAACAGTCAGAGTTACAAGAGAAATTCCATTTAAAGTAACTACTGATAATAAAAAATATTTAGGAATCTATCTGCCAAGGGAAAATCAGAAACTTTATGAGCAAAATTACAGACCACTTTTACACGAACAAATTAAGTCTGATCTAAACCAATTGGAAAAATATTAAATGCTCTTGGATAGGGCGACAAATAATAAAGATGACAATATTACCTAAACTAATCTATTTATTTAGCGCTATACCAATCAGACTCCCAAAAAACTATTTTAATGACCTAGAAAAAATAACAACAAAGTTCATATGGAAAAACAAAAGGTCAAGAATTTCAAGGGAATTAATTTCCAAAATATATAGAGAATTAACTCTAATTTATAAAAAATCAAGCCATTCTCCAATTGAAAAATGGTCAAAGGATATGAACAGACAATTCTCAGATGAAGAAATTGAAACTATTTCTAGTCATATGAAAAAAAGATAACTCCCAGTCATTTATTAATCAGAGAAATGCAAATTAAGACAACTCTAAGATACCACTACACACCTGTCGATTGGCTAAGATGACAGAGGAAAAAAAATGATGATTGTTGGAGGGGATGTGGGAAAACTGGGACATTGATTCCATTGTTGGTGGAGTTGTGAACGAATCCAAACCATTTTGGAAGTAGTTTGGAACTATGCTCAAAAAGTTATCAAACTGTGCATCACTTGATCCAGCAGTGTTACTACTGGGGTTATATCCCAAAGATTATAAAGAAGGGAAAGGGACCTGTAATGTGCCTCGAATGTTTGCGGCAGCCCTTTTTTGGTAGAAACTGGAAACTGAATGGATGTCCATCAGTTGGAGAATGGCTGAATAAATTGTGGTATATGAAAATTATGGAATATTACTGTTCTGTAAAATGACCAACAGGATGATTTCAGAAAGGCCTGGAGAGACTATAATCGAACTGATGCTGAGTAAATATGGCAGGACCAGGAGATCATTATATCTTCAACAACAATACTAGATGATGACCAGTTCTCGATGGACCAGGCCATCCTCATACAACAAGATCAACCAAATCATTTCTAATGGAGCAGTAATGAACTGAACTAAGCTATACCCAGAAAAAGAACCTGGGAGATGACTAAAAACCATTACATTGAATTCAAATCCTATATTTATGCACATCTGCATTTTTGATTTCCTTCACAAGCTAATTGTACAATAATTCAGAGTCTGATTCTTTTTTGTACTAGCAAAATAATGTTTGGTCATGTATACTTATTGTATATCTAAGTTATATTTTAATATATTTAGACATCTATGGAGTCATCCTGCCATTTAGGGAGGGTGGGGATAGGTAAGAGGTGAAAAATTGGAACAAGAGGTTTGGCAATTGTTAATGCTGTAAAGTTACCCATGTATATATCCTGTAAATAAAAGGCTATTAAATAAAAAAAAAAAAAACATTTATGTAGTAAGACAAGAAAAGATGGGTTAGGGCTTTAATTTTAAAGGGCCTTAAATATTTTGTTCTCAAGGTAAGAGAGAGGCAATGGAGCTTATTCAATAGAAGAGTGATATAGTCAGCCCTCTTGCCACTCTTGTTTCCCATTATTCTTATCAGGATACTCAACCTTGCATTTGAAAATATGTCCCTGGTGCATAAAGAAGATATGAAAAAAGAAAAAAAGTTGCAGAAGGATCCTTGTTATGAATGGCCTGAGGATCAGCAGAGAATCAATGAGAAACCCTAAGGAATGATTTAAATCAGAAAAGAAGCTTTGATCCAAATTATATTTTCCTCAGTCTACTCAGCAGTGAGGCAAGAAGATATTTGTAGCTTCATGTAGATTGTACTTCCTGTACTTCATGTAGATTGAAAAACCAATATCTGATGTTAGCATCTTAATAGGAGATATGAAGGAGGACCTCATGAGGAGGTCCATGGATCATTTTTCTCCAATTCTATGAGACAAAATAGGAGAAAATAGGTATGAGACAATTGAGGACAATTAGGTGCAAGTGACAATAGAAGGCAGCAGAAAAATAACCAAGCGTAGGTTTGATTATGGACTTTCATATTGATTATAATAAACTAGCATTTATCTAGATAATATTTTAAGGTTTGAGAATATCACCTCCATGCATCCTGACAATTTTGTGATACATCCTCATTTATTAGATAATGTAACAGAGCTTAAATAACTTTCCCAGAGTTTGTGATTCAGTCATGTCTTACTCTTTGTGATTTTGAGGTTTTCTTGACAAAGATATTAGAGAGGTTTGCCATTTTACAGAGGTTAAATGACTTGTCTATAGTCATACAGCTAATAAGTGTCTGAAGTTAGATTTGAATTCAGGTCTTCTGATTCCAGGCCCAACACTATTTTCAGTGCCACCTAAGCTGCCTGATCCCAGAGGTGCACAACTGTTATGTTAATAAGCCTACACTTGAATTCCTACCTTCCCAATTCCAGGTCCAGTGCTCTACCCATTGCATAAACTAACTGCCTTAATTTCTTCCACAGAGACTCTTAATTTTAACCCTAAAAGAAACATCAGTGGTCCAAAACCTCATTTTCATAGTTAGGAAAGCTAAGCCTAGAGAAAACAAATGGTTTGTCGAAATTCATAAAGTAAGTAGCAAAGCTAGGATTTGAATTCAGTTTCCCTGACACTCTTGTTGCATGATCTATTCTTCTTATCTAGTCAAAGTAATTAATAATAATTTACTATCAATTCTAATGGATTACTCTGAAATAAGGACTTTGAGATCTTGAGAGTATGAAAGAAGTAGGAGGTCTTATGAGTAAATACTTCCTAAAGATCAAGATGATTAAATAATGAAATAAGCAAACAAAAGGAGGCACTTTTTAAGAACTACTTTTATATTCAATTCATTCAAATAATGTATCTTCAAATATATCTATTCAGATAATATGTCTTAGGACTAGGTTGGTGTTAATTAGCCCAAGGGCTGAGTCTGGCTGACCTCATGAAAAGGTCCCATTTTAAATGTTATATCACTAAAATAGCAGATCAGTGGCAATATCAGCAGACCAATCTAGAGCTCTTATAAGAAACCTGATATGCACACTTAGTAATTTCCCCTTCCACAAATTACTTTGCATTTTTCTTATAAAAACTCTGTAATGCACTTAGCTAAGTTGAGTAGAATGTAAATTCTTTGAGGACAGGGACTGACCATTTTAGAGCTCCCCATCCCCACCCTTCACCAGGGCACACAAGGATTTAATAAATGTTTATTGATTTTAATTGAAGAGAATCTGAGCCAGATTTGAACACAGACTGGTAAAAAGTTAATTGGGTCATTTTGCCATATATTTTCCAAATATAACTTATATGGAGACAGAGCATACAGGAAGGCCCCACCTTTTATTATTTATTCCAGTAGAAATTTTATAAAAAGTGGAGATTTATTAGACACATCATTTTCAAAAAATTGGAGAAGGAGCTATATAGGGAAGCTGGATGGATGTTTTCGCTATATACTTTCTACTCTGCCCTAACACCCGAGATTATAGTTTCTCTCCTTGTATGTCAGTTATAAAGTTATCTATTCTCCATGGCAGCAAGAAAAAAGATCTTTCCTTTTCTATCAAGTCTGGATCCTATTGACACTCAGATCCTGCAGATTTCTCCCTGGACAACTACCTTTGAACTGAGGACTTCTTAGGCAAGCTGGGAGTTTCCTGGGGTTTTTCATTTTGTTTTTTTTTCATATCGATTTTGGAATTTTTAACTAGGTTTGTGCCTCTGATCTTTTCTTTGCATCTGTGAAATCCCTTATTTCCCACATGTTTTATAGAATCCAACTATTGGAGAAACAAACTTCAGGTGAAGTTTGCTAAAGAACTTCTGCCCTGGACCTTTTATCTTTGGGAACAGCTTTGAGAGAAAGAAAGGAAATACAATGTGTGACTGGTCAGAGGTCCTGCAGAACTTGTCCCTTGGAAATCTCAAAAGACAAAAAAAGTTAATTCCTGGAGAAAAGTTAGTCAAAGGTTAAAAACCCATTACAAAATGAAAAGTCATAATGAAGAGTAAATTTGCTAAAATACCTGGTTCTGAAGATATGTATTAATCAAGAAGGACTATGATTCCCAAATGATAATATAAAAAACCCAATAATTTGGCTTCAGGATGCACTATTACAGCATTTGAATATCATAATGCATAAGGCAATGGTCATAAGGGGACAGAGTATAGAACTTGGAGACAGGTAGAAATGCATTCAAAGTCTATTTCTGATATTTATTAGGCATGTAACCATGGACAAAGTGTTTAATTTCTCTGAGCTTCAGGTTCTTCATCAGTAAAATGGAGATAATTATATCCATTGTAAGTCATTGGGAAGATATAAAAATGCATATATATATATATATAATTATTATATATATTATATATACGTGTACGTGTGTGGTGTGTGTGTAGATACATATACAGATGTGTGTATACATATATGTACATATATATTGCATGTGTATATATATATATTTTAGACAACACACACACACAAATATATATATATACATAATTTGTTTTGCAATTTTAAAGTACTACACCAATACTAATTGTTATTATTTTATATTTCAGTTATTCATTTATAGTAAAGTCAAAGCAAAGTCAAAATACTGACCTAATTCAAGTAAAATAAAGGAGTTGATTCCTCATTCTGATCTTTTCAGACTACTTTTCCTTTTGAGCTTTAGAAAGGTAAAAGTGATGAACCATCCTAATGGACATATTATTGTCAGGAAGGCAGTTAAACAGTCTTATTTCTTTTGCCAACACTATTTATGTTTTATTCTGAATTTAACAAACATGACTCATCCCAAAGAATATTTACAGATATAAAAAAGAACGCTAATATTGGTGGTCATAAATTTATATTATGTACAGCTTATGATAAATTCAATGAGACTTTCAAAATTGTGCTGCTTCTCTCTGTTTCAATCTGAACTTCCTTCTATTCCATATTGTGCATTTTCAAAGATCTTTCAATAACTTTATATTCCTTTCTTTTTTTTCTTTTTTCCTCACTTAAGGGTATTTTATTTTTTCCAATTACATGGAAAGATACTTTTTAACAGTCACTTTTCTAAGAGTTTGAATTTTCTCCTTCTCTCTCCTCCCCCCTACTTAAGACAGCAAGAAATCTGATATAGGGATACATAAACAGTTAATTATGTTAAACATATTTCCACATTAATCATATTGTGAAAGAAGAATCAGAACAAGAAGGAAAAAAATCATGAGAAAGAAAAAAACCAAATGAAAATAGTATACTTTGAATTACATTCAGACTTCATACTTTTTTTCTAGATGTGGATAGATTTTTCTATGATGAGTATTTTGGAATTGTCTGATTATAGTATTGCTTGAAAACAGGCAATAGGTCTGTCATAGTTGATCACTGAACAATGTTGCTCTGACTGTGTACAATGTTGTCCTAGTTCTGTTCATTTCATTTAGCATCAATTCATGCAAGTCTTTTCAGGCTTTTCTGAAATCCACCTGCTCATTATTTCTTATATCACAATATGATTCCATTATATTCATATATCACAACTTGTTCAGTTATTTCCCAAATGATGAGTATCCTCTCAATTTCCAATTCTTCACTATCTGAAAAAAATGCATTTACTATTTCTGCCTTTATGTTTTTGATTTTGAGGTCTTTATGCCATAATATATGGTCAATTGTTGTAAAGGTTCCATGAGCTGCCAAGAAAAAAGTGTACTCCTTTCTGTCTCCATTAAATTTTGCACAAGGATCTATCATACTTAATTTTTCTAAAATTCTATTTACCTCCTTAACTTCTTTCTTATTTATTTTGAGGTTCAATTTATCTAGTTCTGAGAGAGCAAGGTTGATATCCCCCTTTAGTATAATATTGCTATCTATTTCTTGAAATTCTCTTAACTTCTCCACCAGGAATTTGGATGCTATACCACTCGGTGCATATATGTTTATGTTGATCTCACTTCATTATCTATGGTACCCTTTAATAAAATATAGTTTCCTTCCTTATCTCTTTTAATTAAATCTACCTTTGCTTTTACTTGATTGGAGATCAGGATCACTACCCCTGCTATTTTACTTCACCTGAAACATAATAGATTCTGCTCCAGCCTTTTACCTTTATTTTAAATGTATCACTCTGCTTTAAATGTGTTTCTTTAAAAATATGTTTCTTGCATATTGTAGGATTCTGGCTTTTAATCCAGTCAGCTATCTGCTTCCATTTTATGGGAGAGTTCATCTTATTCTCATTCACAATTAAATGACTAAGTCTGTATTTCCTACCATCTTATTTACTCCAAGTTATGCTTTTCTCTTTCCTTTCCCCCTTTCCCTCCTCTCCAGTATTTTGCTTCTGACCACCATCTCCCTCAAACAGCCTTGCCCCTCTACGACCCTTTCCCCTTTCTTATATCTTCCCCCTACTACTTTTGTTTTCCCTTTTATGTCTCCCCATTTCCTTTCCCCTTTCCCCTCCCAATTCTCTATAAAATGAGACAAGTTTCTCTGTGAAACCAAATATGTCTAAAATTCTTTCTTTGAGCTAAATCTAATGAGAGGAAGTTTCACACAATGTTCATCCCCATCCCTTTTTTTTTCAATTATAATAGGACATCTTTGCCTCTTCATGAGATGTAATTTCCCTCATTTTCCCTCCATTTTTCTCTTTTTCTAATATAATCCCCTTTCCACTTTTAGTTTCTTTTTTATATTATCACACTAAAATCATATTTTATCTTCACTCTCTAAGTATAACCATAATAGAGATATAGTTCTCAAGAGTTCTTTCATTTTTACCTTTTTATGTTTCTCTTCAATTCTGTATTTGGAGATCATTTTTTTTTTTGTTCTGCTCTGGTCTTTTCATCAGAAATAAGTGAAATTCACCTGTATCATTGAATGTCCAACTTCTTCCCTGAGAGATAATGCTCAATTTAGCTGTATAGTTGATTTGGCTGAAATACAAAAGTTCCTTTGCCTTTCAGGATATCAGATTCCAGGCCTTTCAATCTTTTAAGGTAGAAGTTGTTAGATCCTGGGTAATTTTGTTTGTCACGCCTCAATATTTTAATTGTTTCTTTCTGGCTGCTTGCAATATTTTTTTCTTGGTCCAATAATTCTGAAATTTAGCTACAATATTCCTTGGGGTTTCTTTCAGGAGATGATCAGTGAATTCTTTCAATAGCTATTTTACCTTTTGATTCTAGGATATCAGGGCAGTTTTCCTTGAAGATTTCCTGAAATATAATGTCTAGGCTCTTTTTTTTAATCATGGTTTTCATGAAGTTCAATAGTCCTCAAATTGTCTCTCCTAGATTTGTTTTCCAGGTCTGTTGTTTTTCCAATGAAGTATTTTACATTTACTTCTATTTTTTTTTCATTTTGGGGAGTTTTGTTTGATTGATCCTTGATGTTTCATTGAGTCATTCTTTTTCTGTTTGTTCAGTTCTAATTTTCAGTGGATTATTTTCTTCAGTTACCTTTTTTAGTTCATTTTGTATTTTGGCCAATTTTTAATGAGTTGTTTTGTTCTTTAGATTTTTTTTTCCCATTTCACAAATTCTGTTTTTCAAGGAATTGTTTTCTTTTTCCATTCTGTCAAATCTATTTTGTAAGGAATTTTCTTCAGATAATTTCTGTGTTTCTTTTTCCAAATCATCTTGCAAAGTTCTCATTTACTTTCCTCATTTTTCTTCTAACTCTCTTGTAAGGTCCTTTTTGAATTATTTCAAAGAGCCTTGTGATATGGGAACCAATTTATATCACCCTTTGGGGCTTCATCTGAAGACAATATGCTTTTGGTGTTCTTAGGGTTTGAAATCTGTTCTTTTCTTTCTCCATAAAAAGTATCTATGGTCTGAGTTATTTTTTTTTTTTTTGGATGTTGTTGTTGTTGTTTTTGCTCAATTTTTTAAATAGTTGAGGTCTGCTTTTAGGGCAAAGATGGATTGTCCAAGCTTCTGCTACAGGGGACAATGGCTGTGTTGGGTAAGTGCTGACTAAATTCTGGTGTTGGGTAAGTGTGGCCAAGTCCCATGATATTTTGGGTTTAGGACTCACTATTTTCTTTTTGCATTTGTGTTGGATGTTTTACAGCTAATCTGCTGATCTAATGACTTGCAACCAGACAGAATAGCCAACACTTCAGTAGATTCCTTCCAATAGATTTCCCAAGGTGTGGAGCCCATACCACCCTAGGTCTCTGCACTGCCTGCAATCAGGTGGCTGAGCTCAGCTGCCTATGCTTGGCCTGCCTCCTTCTGTGTCCAATTGAAAAATACCTTTTCTGAAGATATTCCAAATTATCTTCTGCTAGAAATGTGTTACACTCCAAATATTTGTGATGCTATCACTCCAAAACCAGTTCAGAGGCTTGATTTGCTGTTAATTTGAGGGATAGCAGGGAGCTCAGAAAAACTAAATCACAAGTGATTTAGAGCATTTTTTTTCATAAGACTATAGATGGCTTTAATTTATCTGAAAACTTCCTGTTCATATCTTTTGACCATTTATCAATTGGGGAATAATTTATAATTTTGTAACTTTGACTCAGTTCTCAATAGATTTGAGAAATGTAGTCTTTATCAGAACACTGTAAAACTTGTTTCTCAGCTTTCTCTTTCCTTCGAATCTTGGTTGCATTAGTTTTGTTGGTGCAAAATCTTTTTTAATTTGATGTAATCAAATTATCCATTTTCCATTTAATAATGTTCTTTTTGGTTTGATCATAAATTTTTCCCTTCTCCATAGATCTGACAGATAAAACTATTCTTTCCTTGCCTAATTTGCTTATAATATCACCCTTTATGTCTAAATCATGCATCCATTTTGATCTTATCTTAGTATAGGGTATAAGATGTTGGTCTATGATCACTTTCTGCCATACTGTTTTCTGGTTTCCCCAGCAGGTTTTATCAGATAGTGAGTTTTTATCTGAGAAACTGGAGTCTTTAGGTTTCTCAAACACTAGATTATTATAGTCACTGACTTTTGTGTATTGTGAACCTAACCTATTCCACTAATTCACTACTTATTTTTAGACAGTAGCAAATAGTTTATTGATTATTGTTTTATAATGTGCTTTGAGATCTGGTATGACTAAGCCACCTTCTTTTGCATTTTTTTATTAATTCCATTTATATTCTTGACCCTTTTGAATTTTGTTACTTTTTTTCCTGGATCTATAAATTATTTGGGTTAAGATTAGTATTGCATTGAATAAGTAAATTAATTTAGGTAGCATTGTCATTATTTTATATTAGTTCAGACTACCCATGAATAATTGATATTTTTCCAATTACATAAATCTAACTTTATTTGCGTGAAAAATATTTATAATTGTGTTCATATAGTTCTTGGTTTTGTCTTGAAAAGTAGACACCCCAATTTTTTTGTTTATTTTTATTTTAAATGGAATTTCTCATTCTATTTCTCACTAATGGGTTGTGTGGGTAATGTATAAATGATGACTTATGTGGGTTTATTTTATATCCAATAAAGTTGCTAATTATTTCAAGTAATTTTTATTTGATTCTCTAGGATTCTCTAAGTATAACATCTTATCCTTAAGTACACCACCAAGACTCATAATTTCGTATCCTGCTAATCAGGATACAAATTTATGTATGTATGTATGTGTAGTCTAATTCCTTCCATTTCTTTTTTTTCTTTTATTGCTTAAGCTATCAATTGATAATGGGTAATTATCCTTCTTATACCTATGAATTTCTTGGGAAAATGTCTAACTTAGCCCCATTATATATAATGCTTACTCATTGTGTTAGATGTCTACTATTTATCACTTTAAGGAAACCCCATTAATTCCTATGTTCTCTTGTGTTTTTAATAGGTCTGGTTACTATATTTTGTCAAAAAGCATTTTCTGCATGTATTGGGATAATCAGATGGTTTCTGTTGGCTTTATTATTTTTATTTATTTTTATTTTATTTATTTATTATTATTACTTCCTAATATTGAGCCAGTTCTACATTTCTAGTAAAAATCCTACCTGATCATAGCATATTATCCTGGTGATAAATTGCTTCAATCTCTTGGCTATTTTATTTAAAAATTTTGCATAAGTATTTATTAGGGAAATTGATCTGTAATATTCTTTCTCTATTTTGGCTCTTCTTAGCCTAGTTATCAACACCATATTTGTGTCATAAAATGAATTGGGTAGAAGTCCTTAGTCTATTTTCCCAAGTAGTTCACATATCATTAGATTTAATTGTTCTTTAAATGTTTCAAAGAATTCACTTGTAAATCCATATGGCTCTAGATCATTTTTTTCTTATGGAACTCATTGATGGCTTATTGAATTTATTTTTCTAAAAGGTGATTAAGTGTTTTATTTCCAGTTTTGTTAATCTGTTCAATTTATATCTTTGTAAATATTTATCCATTTCACTTAGATTGTCAGATTTATTAACATACAGTTGAGCAAAATAGCTCCTAATTATGACTATGATTTCCTTTTCATTGTTGGTGGATTCATCCTTTTCATTTTTGACATTGATAATTTAGTTTTCTTCTTTTTAAAAATCAAATTAGTCATTTATTTTATTTGTTCAATAATTTTCTTAATTTCACAAATCTCTCCTTTAATTTTCAGAATTTCTAATTTGGTATTTAATTGGGGTGTTTATATTTGTTTTTTCCCTAGCTCTTTTAGTTGTATATTCAATTCACTGAATCCTTTTCTATTTTATTCATGTAAGCATTTGGAGAAATAAAATTTCCCCTAAGTTCTGCTTCAACTCCATCTCATAAATTTTGATATGTTGTCTCATTGTCATTCTTTTTGATGAAATTATTTATTGTTTTTATGATTTATAGTCTAGCACACTCATTCTTTAGGATTATTTAGTTTTGAATTAATTTTTAATCTATCTTTCCATGGTCCTTTATTAAACATTATTTTTATTGCATCATAAACTAAAAAAGATATATTTAATATTTCTTCCTTTCTGCATTTGATTGTGATAATTTTATATTCTAATACATGGTCAGTTTTTATGTAGGTCCCGTATTCCACAGAGAGAAATGTAATAACACTTTCTATTCTCATTCAAGTTTAAATTTTGTAAAATTTTATTTGCCTCCTTAACATTTTTATTATTTATATTGTACTTAAATCTATCTAGTTTATGTATACTACTTGTAACTGTTCTACTAGAAATGCAATTCTCAAAAGTTATGTCTTCTTTCCCTATAGCGATGTAAATAGTTGAATCTTATTTTATAAAGTTTTTGCTGGGTTTTTTTACCTTTTTATGTATCCCTTGAATTTTGCATTTGATGACAACCTCTCGCTTTTTCATCAGTAATGTTTAAAGTCTCCTCTTTCATGAATTGTCTATCTTTTCCACTGAAAGTTTGTGTTTAGTTTTGCTAGATAATTTATTCTTGGTTATAATCTAAGCTCCATTTCTCTTTTGAAATATCATATTCTAATCCTTCTCATCCTTTAATGTTGAAGCTATTAAATTCTGAGTAATACTCAGTTTGGATCCTTAATAGTTAAATTTTTCCTTTCTGCCTGCTTGTAGTATTTTCATCTTGACCTGGTAATCCTGGAATTTGGCCACAATGTTCCTTAGAGTTTTCATTTTGGAATCTCTTTTAGGAGATATTTATATATTCTTTCAATCACTATTTTATTTTCTATTTCTAGGATATCAGAACAGTTTTCCTTGATAATTTCTTTTTAAAATTTAATTTAATTAATTAATTTTTTAAAAAATTTTAATAGCTTTTTATTTACAAGTTATATGCATGGGTAATTTTACAGCATTGACAATTGCCAAACCTTTCGTTTCAATTTTTCCCCTCCTTCCCCCCATCCCCTCCCCTAGATGGCAGGATGACTAATACATGTTAAATATGTTAAAGTATAAATTAAATACAAAATAAGTATACATGTCCAAACTGTTATTTTGCTGTACAAAAAGAATTGGACTCTGAAATATTGTACAATTAGCCTGTGAAGGAAATCAAAAATGCAGGCAGGCAAAAATATAGGGATTGGGAATTCAATGTAATGGTTCTTAGCTCCCAGAGTTCTTTTGCTGGGTGTAGCTGGTTCAGTTCATTACTGTTCCATTGGAACTGATTTGGTTCATCTCATTACTGAAGATGGCCAGGTCCATCAGAATTGATCATCATATAGTATTGTTGTTGAAGTATATAATGATTCCTGGTCCTGCTCATTTCACTCAGCACTTGATAATTTCTTGAAAGATGCTATCTAGTTATTTTTTTGATCATGGCTTTCAGGTAGATCAATAATTCATAAGTTATCTCTTCTGGATCTATTTTGAAAATCAATTGAGTTTTTTCCCCAATAATTAAATTTTTCTATTTTTTCCATTATTTTGATTTTGTTTGACTGATTTTTTTATGTCTCAGACTCATTAGCTTCTGTTTGCTTGATTCTAATTTTTAAGGAATAATTTTCTTCAGTTAGCTTTTATATTTCCTTTTCCATTTCTCCAATTCTATTTTATAAAAAGTTGTTTTCTTTTGTCATTTTTCCTTCCTTTTCCGAATTGCTTACTCTCTCTTGTATAACTCTCATTTCTTTCCCCAATTTTTCTTCTAACTCTTATTTGAGATTTATCCTTTTTGAGATCTTCCAGGAAGGCTTTTTTGCATGTTTATTTTAAGACCAATTCATCTTTTCCTTTGAGATTTTCCATATGAGCATTTTGACATTGTTTTCCTCTTCTGGTTTTTGTGTTTTGATCTTCTCTATTACCATACTAGCTTTCAATGGTCAGGGATTTTTCTGTTTTTTACTCATTTTTAGTTTATGTTGTTACTTTTAAAGTTGACCTCTGCTTCTAGGGCACTGGAAGGGAAGGAAGAGGGAACTGTTTGAAGCTTTTTGTGCTGAGGACATCTCTTTGATTATTGGCTTTCTGTTTTAGGGTCTTAGGTGCTGGCAGCTTGACCATTGTATATGGCCCAGGCTAGTCACACTTGTTGTTCTGGGGATTCTCATGCTAGCAATTTGCCTTCTCACAGCTGGCCTGCTGTGTCACTAGGCTGAAGAACCAGGACCAATGGGCTTTAATTGTTGAACTGAAATCCTCCCCCTGGCTTTCCAAGACATGGTCTATGCACTTCACTCTTACCCGAGATTAACATTTTTAAAGGTCCTTCTAAGATATATTAAGCTGGAAAATTATTTCACTCTGCTTTTTTATAGGTTTGGTTGCTCCAGAATCTATTTACAAACTTAATTTGATGTTGTTTCCAAAGGAACCTGGAAAGAGTTCAGGAATCTTCCTGGTTTTTCACCTTCATCTTAATTCTGCTTCTTATTTTTTATCTTTTTTTGGGGAAGGGAAGTAATATTATTACTAGGTTACCCTACCCCTCCCCAAAAGAAAATGAAAATAAAATACTATCTTTGTAAAAAATAACATTTGCCACAAATAGACACATTTCTCATGTGTTATCCACCTCTTAAGGTGAGTAAGACCAACAATGGCTTGCCTCACTTACTTTAAGAGGTGAATAACATGTCTTATCATTTAATCCTTTGAACTGAATTTGGTCTTTGCATTCATCAGAGTCCTTAAGTCTTTCCCAGTTATTTCAATTTATAATGTTTTGTTAACATCATTTGGGACCAGTTCATACAAGTCTTTCCAAGTTTCTCTGAAACCATTCCCTTCATCATTTCTTACAACTCAATCACTCAATCTAATTCGCAAACATTTATTAAGGGTTTATTATGTGCCAGGCAGTGTGGTAAGTGCTAGAATACAGTAATATTACATTATATTTGAATGACAAAATTTATTCAGCCATACTACAGTTATTGGGTATCTCCTTAGTTTCCACTTCTTTGCTACAATTAAAAAAAACTATAATAATTTTTTATACACAAATGTTTTACATCACTGTATCAAAAATCATACAATTTAGTGATTTCAGTCACATTCAGTCTCATAGGATGGGAATTATTAGTGTTTTCATTTTGTAGTTGAGGAAAAATAAAGCTGAAAGAGCAAGAAATTTACTTCTTATCATACTATGCACTTCAAATATAGGATTTGAATGAAGGGCACAAAGTACATACAACCACTAGGATAAAGTAGATAGGTAATGAATACATATACACATCTTTATCTCTGTCTTTGTTTTTCTTTCTTTGTGTCTGTCTCTCTGTGTCTTTTTTTTTGTCCCCTCATTCCATTGCCATCTTATTTATTTGAATCCATGTTGGCACATACCAAAAGAGAAATCAGGCAAGCAAGACTTCTCTAAGCCTGTATATTTAATGTTATTTTGAACTCTTAACTTCTGTATAATATCAAAATGAGAGGGATTTGTTATTCCATTGTCTTGGGAATGTTCTTTAACAATGTAGAATTTTTTTTATGAGAAAGCAAATATATCTTTGGAAGTTGCCAGAGGTTCAGAGGTTAAGTGATTTTCCCTTGATCATTCAACTAGTAAATGCTTGAGCCAGAATTTAAAACCATGTCTTTCTGAATATGGACCATACCATGCCACCTCTTCCTATGGAATACAATTTTAAAACTACATTTAGTAAAATAGACTACAAAGGTATCAAATATTCTACAAGGTCAATTCAAAATATCTGTTTTCATCAATTCTGCAATGATTATATGCTCCTTTGAATTTTCCATAAAATAACATATTTTGAGAAATAGACACATGCCAACAAGCAAAATGTTCCTTCTTTTTAAAAGTTAGCTAAATCCATTTGTGTATATATTTATGTGCATATGTGTGTGTGTGTGTGTGTGTGTGTGTGTGTGTGTGTGTAATCTATCTAATCTATTTATCCGTCTGTCTGTTTGTCTTTATCTCTAGAGTTTTATTTTATTACCAAAACAAAGCAGGTCATTTCTGATCGACTTTCTTTGATTTTATCCTGTATAAGTGTGAGAATTTCAGGGGGTATAATATTTATAAGAATAAACTGGCAAGTTGTCTTTTGGAAAAATAAAATACATACCTTCCATGTCATCCCAGCAACCACATGGCCCCCTGCTCAGTGAGTCAAGAAAAGCTCTTTGAAAAAAATTAATAATATCTTAGTGATATGCACAACCCCAGCATGGGACAAGACCAGTTTTCATTTAGATGTTTTGACTTTGAATAAGTGCATCCATAGTTTCTCATGTAAAAATGTGGAAGTTATGATATGTGATATACATTAATGTATCCACATTTTGTATGTGTATATGCATATATACATGCATCTGTGTATGTATAGATTTATGCAAATATGAATAGATATAAAGACAGAGTATGTGTGGTGTGTGTGTATATGTGTGTGAGAGAGATTATATATATATGTTTATGTATATATTTGTATACTAACATATGAACATTCCCATTAAACAGATGAAAACAACAACAATAAGACATTACGAGGTAATGAGAACAATTCCAAACCCCCAAGTGTTGGTAAAATTTACTTACAACTCAGAGATTCATGGCTCCTAAATCAGTATTCAGTGATACATCAATAACCAGAGTCAAAATGATGAGTCAATAAGTGTTTGCTTATTTGTGCATACTAATAATTACCAAGATTATGCTAGGAGATCAGAAAAATATAAGAGATTTCCCTCAGATTTATGTGAAATGATCAAATTCAGGAGAACAATTTACAATCAAAACAATATAAAGAAGGAAAAAATGAAAATTTTCAGAACTTAGATCAATGGACTATTAATGACACCTAAGGACTGATAATGAAGCATGACAGTCACTGTATGGCAAAGAAATTTTGAAATTTAATGATGAATTTATTCAGATCTTGAGAATCAGTCAATATGTTGCTTTGTTTTGTTTAACATACTTGTTTATGATGAAATATTCTACTGGGGAGGTGGCAAGTCACTGGTAACTCGTAAAAAATTTAATACAATATTTTAGAAACATTTTTAGAGAAAATCCCTTCTCTCAAGGAGTGTTCATTCTTTTTTTTCTCAATATATTTTTCCAGTTACATATAAAGATAGTTTTCAACATTCATTTTTGTAGATTTTGAGTTTCATATTTTTTTCCCTCCTACTCACTCCTCCCAAGATAGCCAGCAATCTGATGTAGATTTTACAATACAGTCATGTTAAAAAATATTTCCTCATGGCCAGAAACTGGAAACTGAATAGATGCCCATCAATTGGAGAATGGCTGAATAAATTGTAATATATTAATATTATGGAATATTATTGTTCTGTAAGAAATGACCAACAGGATGATTTCAAAAAGGCCTGGAGAGACTTACATGAACTGATGCTGAATGAAACGAGCAGGGCCAGGAGATCCTTATATACGTCAACAACAATACTATATGATGATCAATTCTGATGGACCTGGCCATCTTCAGCAATGAGATGAACCAAATCAGTTGCAATTGAGCAGTAATGAACTGAACCAGCTACACCCAGCAAAAGAACTGTGGGAGATGACTAAGAACCATTACATTGAATTCCCAATTCCTATATTTTTGCCCGCCTGCATTTTTGATTTCCTTCACAGGCTAATTGTACAATATTTCAGAGTCTGATTCTTTTTGTACAGCAAAACAATGGTTTGGTCATGTATACTTATTGTGTATCTGATTTATACTCTAATACATTTAACTTCTACTGGTCATCCTGCCATCTAGGGGACGGGGTGGGGGAAAAGAGGGAAAAAAATTGGAACAAAAGGTTTGGAAATTGTTAATGTTGTAAAATTATCCATACATATAACTTGCAAATAAAAAGCTACGGAATAATAATAAAAAAAACTTTAACAGGAAAAAAATATTTGCTCATTATTCATGTTTGTGAAAGAATCAGAACAAAAAAGAAAAAAAACACATACAAAAAGAAAAAAAACAAAAAGAAAGTGAAAATAGTATGAAGTTTTCATTTCTGAGGAAATATGACACACAATGTAAAAGAATGAAAAAGTAACCCCCAATTAAATGCCAAATTTAAAATTCTAAAAATAAAAGAGGAGGTTAATAAAATTGAAATTAAAAAAAAAAACTATTGAACTAATAAACAAAGAGTTGACTTTATGAAAAAACCAACAAAATAGATAAACTTTTAGTTAATTTGATTAGAAAAAGGAAAGAAGAAAATCAAATTGCTAGTATTAAAAACAAAAAGTGTGAACTTTCCACTAATGATGATGAAATTTGAACAATAATTAAGAGTTATTTTGTCCAATTGCTTGCCAATAAATCTGATAATCTAAGTGAAATGAATGCTTACAAAAATATGAATTACACAGATTAACGGAGGAAAAAATAAATTACTTAAATAGTCCCATTTTAGAAAAAGAAATTGAATTGACTTCCTAAGAAAAATTCTCCAGGGACAGATGGATTTACATATTAATTCTATCAAACATTTAAAGAAAAATTAATTCCAATACTATGCAAACTATCTGAAAATATAGGGAAAGAAGGAATCTTACCAAATTATTTTTATGACACAGACATGGTACTGATACCTAAACTAGGTAGGGTCAAAACAAGAACCATTCCCAATAAGATCAAATTAATAAGAATTCAAGTCATTCTCCAATTGATAAATCATTTCTAGTCATATGAAAAAAAATCTAAATCAGAAAAATGTCAATTAAGACAACACTAAGTTACTACTACATACCCCTTAGATTAGCTAAGATGACAGGAAAAGGTAATGACAAATGTTGGAGGAGATGTGGTAAAACTGGGATTGTTGGTGGAGTGGTGAACTGATTCAACTATTCTGAAGATCAATTTGGAACTATACCCAAAAGGCTCTCAAACTATAGATATATAGTTTGAATGTACTGTTCAATGCACATTGACATATTTCCACTGGGCCTGTATCCCAAAGAGATCATAAAAAAGGAAAAGGACCTACATGCACAAAAATGTTTGTAGCAGTCCTTTTTATGGTGGCAAGGAACTGGGAACTGAGTAGATGCCCATCAGTTGGAGAATGGCCAAATAAGTTATGGTATATGAATGTTATGGAATATTATTTTTCTGTAACAAATGATCAGCAGGATGATTTCAGAAAATCCTGGAGAGACTTACATGAACTGATATTAAGTAAAGTGAGCAGAACCAGGAGATTATTATACACAGAGGGAAAGGGAAACACATATGCAAAAATATTTGTTACACCTTTTTGTAATGGCAAAAAAGTGGAAATTGATTGGATGCCCATCAGTTGGAGAATGACTGAATAAATTAAGTTATATGAATGTTATGGAATATCATTGTTCTATAAGAAACAATCAATAGGACTTCAGAGAGTCTGGAAAGACTTACATGAACTGATGCTAAGTGAAGTGAATAGAACCAGGAGATCATTGTACATAGCAAAAGCAAAATTATATGATGATCAATTCTGATGAGTTAGCTCTTTTCAACAATGAGATCATTCAGGTCAATTCCAAAGATCTTGGGATGAATAGAGTCATCTGCATCCAGAGAGAGAACTCTTAGGACATAGTATTTTCAAGGTTTTTTGTTGTTGTTGTTGTTGTTGTTTGTTTCAATTTTGTTTTCTTTATCATTTTTTCCCTTTTGGATCTGATTTTTCTTGTGCAGCATGATAAATGTGGAAATATGTATAGAAGAATTCCACATGTTTTACATATATTAGATTACTCCCCCTTTTGGGGGAGGAACCAAGGGAAAAGGAGGGGAAAAATTTGCAACACAAGGTTGTGCATGGGTGAATGTTAAAAATTATCTATGCATATGTTTTGAAAATAAAAATGTTAATAAAAAAGAATAATAAAGTACTTGTGTGAAATTTACAATTAAAATGCCTCCTTTTTATTATTATTACTTTTTATTTACAAAACATATATATGGGTAATTTTTCAACATTGATCCTTGCAAAGCCTTCTATTCCAACTTTTCCCTTCCCCTTATCCCCTCCCCTAGATGGCAGGCAGTCTAGTACATGTTAAATATGTTAAAGTATATGTTAAATCCAATATATGTATACATATTTATACAGTTATCTTGCTGCACAAGAAAAATAGGATCTAGAAAGAAAAAAACCTGAAAAGGAAAATAAAAATACAAGAAAACAACAACAGAAAGAGTGGAAATGCTATGTTGTGATCTACACTCACTTCCCATAGTCCCCTCTCTGGGTGTAGTTGACTCTCTTCACTACTAAACAATTGGAACTGGTTTGAATCATCCCATTGTTGAAGAGAGCCACTCCATCAAAATTGATCATCGTATAATCTTGTTGTTGCCATGTATAATGGTCTTCTGGTTCTGCTCATTTCACTTAGTATCAATTCACGTAAGTCTCTCCAGGCCTCCCTGAAATCATCCTGTTGGTCACTTCTTACAGAACAATAATAATCCACAACATTCATATACCACAATTTATTCAGTCATTCTCCAATTGATGGGCATCCACTCAGTTTCCATTTTCTAGCTACTACAAAGAGGGCTGCCACAAACATATTTGCACATGTGGGCACCTTTCCCTTCTTTAAGATCTCTTTGGGACATAAATTTGATAACTTTTTGAGCATAGTTCCAAATTGCTCTCCATAATGCTCCAACATTTGTCATTATCTTTTCCTGTCATCTTACTCAATCTGACAGGTGTCTAGTGGTATCTCAGAGTTGTCTTAATTTGCATTTCTCTAATCAATCTAATAATCAAATGTATTGATTTGGAGCACCTTTTCATATGTTTAGAAATAGTTTCAATTTCTTCATCTGAAAAATGTCTGTTTATATCCTTTGACCATTTATGAATTGGAGAATGGCTTGATTTCTTATAAATTTGAGTCAATTCTCTATATAATTTGGAAATGAGACCTTCATCAAAACCTTTGAATGTAAAAAAAAAAATGTTTTCCCAGTTTGTTGCTTCCCTTCTAATTTTGTTTGCATTAGTTTTGTTTGTACAAAAACTTTTAAAATTAATATAACCATAATTATTTATTTTGAGATCAATAATGATCTCTAGTTCTTTGATCACAAATTCCTTCCTCCTCCACAGGTCTGAGAAGTGAACTATTCTATGTTCTTTTAATTTCTTTATAATCTCATTATGTTTAGATCATGAATCCATTTTTACCTTATCTTGGTTTACAATGTAAAATGTGCGTCAATGCCTTGTTTCTCCCATACTACTTTCTAATTTTCCCAGAAGTTTTTGTCAAATAGTGAATTCTTGTCCCAGAATCTTTGGGATCTTTGGATTTGTCAAACACTAGATTGCTATAGTTATTGACTGTTTTGTCTTGTGAACCTAACCTATTCACTGATCAACTAGTCTATTTCTTAATATAGTTATACATCTGGTACAGCTAGTACGCCTTCATTTGTTTTTTTTTTTTCATTAGTTCCCTTGAAATTCTTGACCTTTTGTTCTTTCAGATGAATTTTGTTGTTATTTTTTTCTAGGTCAGTAAAATAATTTCTTGTGAGTTTGATTGGTATAGCATGAAATAAATAGATTAGTTTAGGTAGTATTGTCATCTTTATTATATTTGCTCGACCTATCCAAGAGCACTTAAATTTTTTCCAATTGTTTAGATCTAACTTTATTTGTATGGAAAATGTTTTATAGTTTTGTTCATATAGTTCCTGACTTTCCCTTGGCAGATAGATTCCCAAATATTTTATACTATTGACAGTTATTTTAAATGGATTTTCTCTTTGTATCTCTTGCTGTTGGATTTTGTTAGTGATGTATAAGAATGCTGATGATTTATGTGGATTTATTTTTTATCCTGCAACTTTACTAAAGTTGTGGATTGTTTCTTTTTTTTTTTCATGTTGCCTCATTTTTTTTATTATAGCTTTTTATTTACAAGTTATATGCATGGGTAATTTTACAGCTTTGGCAATTGCCAAACCTTTTCCAATTTTCCCCTTCCTTCCCCCCATTCCCTCCCCACCAATGGCAGATTGACCAATACATGTTAAGTATGTTAAAGTATAAATTAAATACAATATAAGCATACATGTCCTAACAGTTATTTTGCTGTACAAAAAGAATCGGAGTTTGAAATAGTGTACTATTAGCCTGTGAAGGAAATCAAAAATGCAGGGGACAAAAATATAAAGATTGGGAATTCTATGTAATGGTTTATAGTCATCTCCTAGAGCTCTTTCACTGGCTGTAGCTGGTTCAATTCATTACTGCTCTATTGGAGATGCTTTGGTTCAACTCATTGTTGAAGAAGGCCACATCCATCAGAATATAGTATTTTTGTTGAAGTATATAATGATCGCTTGGTCCTGCTCATTTCACTCAGCATCAGTTCGTGTAAGTCTCTCCAGGCCTTTCTGAAATCCTCCTGCTGGTCATTTCTTATGGAACAATAATATTCCATAACATTCATATACCACAATTTATTCAGCCATTCTTCAATTGATGGGCTCAATTTCCAGTTTCTGGCCACTACAAAAAGACCTGCCACAAACATTTATGCACATACAGGTCCCTTTCCCTTCTTTAAGATTTCTTTGGGATATAAGCCCAGTAGTAACACTGCTGGATCAAAGGGTATGCACAGTTTGATAACTTTTGAGCATAGTTCCAAATCGATCTCCAGAATGGCTGGATGTATTCACAATTTGTTGTGGATTATTTCTAATAGCTTTTTAGTAGATTTTCTGGGGTTTTCTAAGTATACTATCATATCATCTGCAAAGAGTGATAATTTGGTTTCCTCATTACCTACTCTACTTTCTTTTATCTCTTTTTCATTTCTTATTGCCAAAGGGAGCATTTTTAATACAATATTGAATGGTAATAGTGATAGTGGGCAACCTTGTTTCACTCCTAATCTTATTGGGAGTGCTTCCAGTTTATCCCCATTACATATGAGGCTTACTGATGGTTTTAGATAGATTCTATTGACTGTTTTAAGGAAGAGTCTTTGTATTCCTATATTTTCTAGTCTTTTTAATAGTAATGGGTGTTGGATTTTATCAAAACTGTATCTATTGAGATGATCATTTGTTTTTTGTTAATTTTGTTATTGATATAGTCAATTATGTTAATATTTTTCCTAATTGAACCAGCCCTGCAATCCTGGTATAAATCCTGCTTGGTCCTAGTATATTATCTTGGGGATGATTTTCTGTAATCTCTTTGCTAATATTTTATTTAATATTTTTGCATCAATATTCATTAGGGAGATTGGTCTATAATTTTCTTTCTGTTTTGATCCTCCCTAGTTTAGGTATCAGCACCATGTCTGTGTCATAAAAATAATTTGGTAGGATTCCTTCTTACCCTATATTTTCAAATAGTTCGCATAGTATTGAATTAATTTTTTTAAAATGTTACAATTTGGTTTTCCTCTTTCCTTTTTCTAATTAAATTTACCAAAGTTTTATCTATTTTGTTGGTTTTTTCATAAAATCAACTCTTAGTTTTATTTATTAATTCGATAGATTTTTTTTACTTTCAATTTTATTAACCTCTTCTTTTATTTCTAGAATTTCATGTTTGGGGTTTACTCTAACTTTGTGTTTGTGTTAGATATTTTATAACTTCTCAGCTGATCTATTGGATTGCAACCTGATCAGAGTAGCCAACACTATGGTGGAGTCCTCCCCATAAATTCTCTGGTGCTTGGAGTCTGCAATGCCGTGGAGACCACCCCCACCCCCATCTGCTCAACTTGAGCTGGCTTTTGTACTTTGCCTCCCTGCCTGCACCTGGCCTCCAACTCATGCCCCACCAAAACAGACTTTTTCTGGCCATCTTTGAAATTATCTTCTGCTAGTAATTTGTTGCAGTCCCATTATTTGTGGATTCTGCCAGTCCAGCACTATTTCAGAGGCTGAATTTCATAATTAGTGTGAGGGTAGTAGAAGCTTAGAAAGAAGCATGTGTCCTGTACACCATCTTGGCTCCACCCCCCAAAATGCTTCCTTTTTAAAAAAAATGGAATAAAACAATATTTCCATAACTTAGTACAATAAAAAAGATGTTTGTAAATGAATATGCAAATTTACTATGCATAACTTGCAATTCTTTTCAAATATATAATACAATTATCATGTAAATTTCTTTTTTTTCTTCATTCTCCCTCTATCTCTTTGCCTCTCTCCTCCCCCAGTACTAGCCCCTTTGTTCTAAAATTTGTATAAACACTCACTTTGTGGTAGAAAAAAACTAACAAACAAGGAAACAAAACAAAACTGGCAATTGTAGGAACTCTAGCTTCTTCATGAAGACTTCTGTGATCTCCCTTTGTTAACAACATTCCATTTAGGACATTCCATAGCATTTTATTTCATAATCCTCTAATGTGTTTCTTATAAGAGTCCATTAATTTAGAAATGAGAGGGGCTTCAAAAGTAATTGAGTGCAAAAGCCATGTAAGTTCTAATGTAATCGCTCTAAGATATAGTGTCTTCTTTATAGTAGATAACAATATCTATAGTATTTATCTAACAAGGTCAATTTAAAAAGCAAGCAACAGCTAATAATAATATTTTAACATTCCAAAAATGACTTTACATGTCTCAGTCTTTACAAATCTTTACTAACCCTATGAAAATAAGTTCTATTATTTTTTCTGTTTTATAGATTGGAAAACTGAACTTAAGTGATTTGGCAGGGATAGACAGTTGGAAAGCACCTGAATCAAAATTTGAATCAGAGCTTGAATTTACCTTTTCCAGAAATTCATTCACAATAATATTCAGCTACCAAGTGACATATTGCATGCAAAACTATATATAATTTACAAAGTAACTAGGGAAGCATTCGAATCTTAATGCAGACAAGACTGCAGGGGAAAGCAATGTTATTATTTTCAATAATCCCAATTGTACAGTCACCTGTTATATCTATAATTCTCATCTAAGAACAAATCTCATTCAATCTCTATCTCAGCTCCATTTGCTAGAGCATAGCTTTGCTCTTATATTGTTTTATTTATCCCCATTCTTTCAAGGTTAATAATTTAAAATCACTCTTTAATTAGATTTGGAAATAAATACATAATAAGAACTGAAGTATTTATCACATGTAACATAAACTGCATGCATATTCTAATCTATTTCTATATTCAACCCTTACCAAGGCAGAAAGCCTCTTTTAAGTTGAAGTCAGTGTCCCTTCCTATCAATTTTATAGACTCTCAAACAGAATGGGAAGAGAAAGCTAACTAAATTCCAGTATATCATAATAGACCTCCCCTCTACCAATGAAATAAAAACTATGAAAAAATAGTTAACATATAATCATATAAAAAGCCTCTGGAAAAACATCGATGATCCTCCTGGTCATAGTTCTATGGGCAAATGGAACATAGAACCATTTACTCCTCCAGCATCCCAGAAACTCTGCTCTTCCACGGATTTGGCACTCCATTCCAGGGTCTGGTATTTGTTTGTTTTTATTTTTGATTTCCCCACATGTCTGCCTCTACAAACCAGTTTAAATAAGATCTTAACCCATCCCAGGACTTGACCCACTCCTATTACCACCTACCATTAAATAATAAAACATCTGATAAGTTATAACAGAACAGGATCTAGAACAGAGGACCATGGAATAGATCAAGCTGAAAAAGTATATGTTCCATTGGTGAGAACCCTTTTAATCCATTGTGAAATTCCAGTATATAACCATTTTACTTCCTGTTTCTTTGCTATTTATTGTTTGTCCTATATTCAAAGAGGAAAGTGACATCAGGGAGGACATGCCATGATACAAAAATGAATTGGATTTGAATGAGGGAGAGCTTTGCAAGATCATCTGCCTCACTTTCCCCTCCTAGTGCCATCTGCATCCAGTAGCAAGATATAGATCAAGAGGACTAGAGATGGACCCAGATGAAATGGGTGACCTTGATCTTTATAAGTTAAAGTCTTCAATAGGTCTCAGTTTGACTGAGGCTACACCCATTCAGTGATTAAGCTAAGTAGTTATTGAGGTAAAGAATTTCCTCTTTCACCTAGTCCAAAAAATCTGGAGCACTGCCAGAGAAAATCCTGATGTTGCTTATTTATTAGAATATTTCACTTCCCATTTCCCCTTTGACTAGTGAGGGAAAGAAAGAGTGAATATAAAGGGAAAGATATTCAAATACCTCTCCCTTACTCAAACTCTAGTAATCAAAGTCTATAATTGGAAACCTATTTCCTTTTCCATATTGGCATGTCAACCTTATTTGAACATACTTTTAAATTACCATTAACTATGAATTGTGTCTAGTATGATATAAAATTGGGAAAGAGAATACTAATTCAAAGGCATAAGAAGTTGTCCCCAATTCATAATGGGAAGAAAAGAGATCCAAATGGAAAGAAAGTTTTCTTTAATTTGGATAAATTTGAGCATATTCATTCATAGGGAGGGACTAATATATACAAATATATAGGACCAAGAGTCATTCCCTAGTGGATTATTAACTAAAGGATATGAATAAATAATTATACCAAGAAGAATTATTACCTATTAACAACAATAAAAAGAATGGCCTAAATTACTAATAAGAAAAGTGGAGATCAAAAGAACTCTGAAGTTTTAGTTTTTGCCCAGCAAACTGGCAAAGATGACAAAAGATGAAAATAGTCAATATTGTACAGGCTAAGGGAAAAATGGGGACTCTAATACACTGTTGGTGGAATAGTGAATTGATCTAATCATTTTTGAAAGCAATTTTGAATTCTGCAACAAAAGTGACTTTTTGACCCAGATATTTGACAGCTAGGAATTTACCACAAGAAAGTTGATAAGAAGAAAGATCCCATACACTAAAATGTTGATAATAACCTTTTTTTTTGGATGGGATGGTATCCAAGTAGTAAGGAATTAGAAACAAAATTAATAACTAGAGCCAAGGGACTAAAAAAGAAGTGATACATGAATATAATTGAATATTACTGAACTTAAAGAAAAATATTACTATCATAAATACAAAAAAGTATTAACAGATATAACAACTAAATGAAGAAATCAAAACAAAGAAATTAAGATGTCTAGAAAATGATGTCTAGAATGGAAATTACTACAATATCCAAAAAATTAAAAATAAATACTGTTAAATTCTAATGAATGAAATTGTTCACAATCAAGAGAGAAGAGAAATACTCCTTCACCTTCTCACTCCACTAAGTAAGAATCAGTGGGTTTGTCAGTCATTTTTATTTGTTGGTTAGTTTTTTGAAACTCTTTCACTCTTTTTTATATATGATAGTTCTCTGGGAGGATGCAGAAGAATTCCTTGAAAATTTTTTTTAATCTAGAAAAAAGGTATCAATAGTATTCATTAATATTTCCCCAAATAACACTATACAAAAGAGTGCTCTGAGTTATGAATAATTAGGGAAATACTATTTCAAAATGGTTTTTGTCAATATTCCTTTCACTCTTGCTTGACTGATTCAGGAATTATTTCCCAATTTGGCATCAGACTTGTTTCTGAGTAGTTACCATCCCCTTGCCTTCTTATCTCTTTCCAACTTCCTTTTATATGCTTCTTCCATTAAAACATGAGCTTTTTGAGGGCAAGGGTTATCTTGCTTGCTCACACTTGTATCCCTAGTGCTTAACATAGTGTTTGGCATAGAGTTTATCTCTGTCTATCTCTGTTTGTCTCTCCACATATTTGTCTATATAGCTGCATCTATCTATTCATCTATAATTCTCTCTATACATCTATCTAGTTATTCATCTATCTGTCTATCTAGTGTCTACTCCTCACATAGCTATCTACATATCTCAATGTCTATCTACCTATCTCTAAACACATATATTTATATATACATACATACAGATCCAAATGCTTTGAGGTTTCCCCTTATAGCCATCAAATTATCAAACAAGAAAGACGAAAAATAGGGAAATAGTCAATGAGGGTCAATGGGAATTTAAGAGCATTCATTTCTGAAGCTATGAATTATTCTGGAAAACATTTTAAAATTATTCTGAGAAAATTATCCAGATATCCATATACTTTGACCCAGAGACTCCATTAGTCAGAGAAAGGAGGACATATTCTAAATATACCACAATATTTATAGCTACATATGGTGGTAGTAGTAGTAGTAGTAACAGTATAGTGGTGGTAGTGGTAGTGGTAGTAGTTGTAGTAAGTTCGAAACAAAGTAGACGTGCACTAATTAGAGAATGGATAAATAGATGTAATATATAAATCTTGTTGAGTCATATTAAACAAAGAACATGAAGCAGGGATTAGAGGAACTGAACTAATTGAAAATGAGTAATATATATCCAGGAAAACATGTGTATATATGTGTGTGTGTGTGTGTGTGTGTGTGTGTGTGTGTGTGTGTATGTGTGTGTATGTGTATTTATATTTTGTATTTTGTGTATATATATACATATATACATACAAATATACACATATGTATATTTGTGTGTTTATGAAACACTACAACAAGTAAATGGAAAGGGGGAAAATGAAAACAATGTTAAATGTTATGTCATTAAAGTGTCTACCATGCATAGTTTTGAAGAAGAGGTGAGAAAATATACCTTTCCCACCACTTTGCAGTGGTATAGGCTGATCACAGAACATGATACACATTGTTAGACTCTGCTGATTTGTTGATTGGTTTGCTGGAGTATTTTATTTTTGTTTTTCCACTTTTTCTTCTTTATTAGTGGATATGCCCCTAGGTAGGGGAGGCTGAAGGAATATATTTGGAAAAGAAGGTGATGTCAAAATACAAAATACTAATACAGTTTAAACAAATAAAAGTGACATTATTTTCTCACATAATACAATTAGTAAGTGCACAAGACAGGATTCAAATTCATGTCTCTGTGCTCCAAAACCAGCTAGCTCTCTAGCTGCCACACCATGATGTTTATTTGATTTGGATGTCAGAGTAAATACACTTATTTGTATCCCAGAAGTTGGTGTTGCATTAATGAATAAAAAAATATAAACAAACAAAAAAACCCTAACCAAGGACAAAGACCTCTTTTTTGTCCAAGGATGTTGATTTTGTTGTTTATCCTTCATTCTTGAAGAAGAGCATGACCTCAGAGAAGTGAGGCGATGACATTCAAGTGAATTACATTTGAGTAGAATAGCCTGTGCAAAGTCACTTGCCTCACTCTATCAACTAGAGTTATCTGGGTCCAGTGCCAAGATTTAGATCAAGATGACTAAAAATGGCTTTGAATGCAATGGGATACGTTGACCTTTTTAAGCTTTAAGAGGTCTCAATTAAATTGAAGCAATGTCCAATCAGTGATTAAGGCTAGGTGAGAAATGATTCAGAGAAGAGCCTCTTTTCACTAGACCAAATGCACACACACACACACACACACACACACACACACACATACTTACACATATATATATATATATATATATTCATACTCATATACATCCATAAAAATTGCTATTTACATTCACTCTGAGCCTATTAAGGCTCAAACAATGACCAAGTAGGTTGGGACCTATTGAGGTCGTCAATGAGTGTCAGAGTTTTTTTGGGTTTAATGCCTGGTGTGAGACAATGCCTCATAACCATTTGGCCCAAATGACTATGGGAACAAATGAGCAAATAGTGCTATGAGAATACAGTTTTTTGTAAGATTCATTTCCTCTGCGCAAGTACTTCCTTTAAGTTTTATCTAGACTCATATATTCAGATAATATTTTTTCCAGCATGAATTATATTCTCTATTTACTTTCTTTTTTTTTCCTTTAGTAATTTACCTTCCTGTGACTTAGAATAAGAGATATAAGGCTTGACTGGTAATGTCAATTATTACTGATTGTGAAAGAGGAGGCCCAGTCATCATGTTCAGTGGAAGCTCTCAGTTCTATCCCCAGACCTCTCTCATTGACTGTCTGGCTTAAGCAGCCCAGTTTGGTTTCCCCCAGAAAGTGGGGTAAGCTCCAGAAACACAGTTACATAGCTGCTCTTCCAAGCATGATGAATCAATCTATTCTCTGTGCAAATTCTGAGAACTAGAAGAGAGTGCATGCATATTTCAAAGTTACCTCTTAATACAATTATAGTTCATTTAGCCAGCAATTACAGTAATAGTAAGATTGGCAACCACAGCCATTTAGGCTTAGAAAAATCAATGATCTATATGGCTACTTCTTCGATTTGTCAAGCACCTATGATAGGGACTATCTGGGTAGTTTATTCTATTGGTAAGAACTCAGTTCAGGCCTAGATAGTCATACATGAGTGGTCTTGACTTCCAGAGGTCTATTAGAACATTATTAGGAACAGCTTCTCTCTGGAATTGAACAGATGTTGTATTGGAAGTTTCAGCTCAAAAGTGATCCCATATCTGAAGGATGGGGGATAATATTTATGTAGTAAAGAGAGGTTTTCATCTTCCCTCCTCCTTCCAAACCCTTTCCCAATGGCCCTACTATTACTTTTCCTGAAAATCTAAATTACTATTGGCTTGTAATCAACATAAGGACATTATCTTGAAAAAATTTTCTGGAAAAATACATTTGTATTACCTGCAACCCAGATAGTCTACTCCCATTAGTATACACATAAGAAAGAAGTTTGATAATAATTTGTGTCTTGACACCAGGCAGGACAGAGAAAGAAATTTAAATCTGGGTAAAGCCTTGGGGGGTGAGGGGGGGGGGAGCCACTGATCTAGTTGGGCCTAGCATGATAATGTGAGGGAAAAACAAAAAGAAAAGAATGCTGAGGAGTGTGTATGGAGCCTAGAGTAGACATTTAAACTTACTTTCCATCCAAGTCTGCCCAGACTATGGTTAACTAGCTGGGGCATTTTTCATAAGACCCCAAGTATAATTCTCCAAATGAGCAAAGGATACACTGACAGAACAGTACAGAACCAATACAGAAATCATTTTCAATAGAACAGAAATACTTTTCTTCTCACATTAGGCCAGTGTATCTCAATATCCCACACAACTCATCTGCAAGAGGGAAGTCAGTCCAGATTTCAGGCTTTGGAGAACATTTTGTCAAAGAAATTTTCTCACTACTCACACCAATAGCCAACCTCTGTAATCTTCATTTTGTTGTCCTTATTGTTGTTGTGAAGCCCTGGACCCTGCCCACTAATCAGATTCTCATACATCTTACAATAGAGATCACTTCCAATCTCTCTACTTCGCAATTCACCCTCTCTACACAACTGCCAAAAGGGTGTTAATATTCCTAGAATATAGATTTAATCATGTAACTCTCATAATCAAAAATTTTCTGTGTTTCTATTACCTCTGAAATAAAATATAAATTTCTCTTTTGAGTCATTGAAGCCCTTCACAATATGACTCTACTCTATTTTTTCAGATTAATTATATTCTCCCTTACATACTCTATTCTAGCCAAACTGGATTACAGGCTCTTGCCCATGTTACTTCATCTCTTTTTCCAAATCTTTGTAAAGGCTTTTCTCTTAAATGCTTTCCTGCCTCGCTGCTATCTCTGAGTGTCCCTAATTCCATTTTATGCTCAGGTCAAGAGATCATGCCTCTTTTTGGAAAATTTGAGTAATCTCTTTTTCTAATTATCATTATTTAGTTGCTTACATATTGTTATTCTGAATATGATATACACTATTTGACAGCAGAGACTGTTCATTTTCTATCTTTGTATCTCCTAGGCCCAGTTGGGCAATGGAATAAGGAGAATTTTAAATGTATTTGTTATAGAAACTATTTATTAATCCTAGCTTTAGAAAGCTTGTCCATGGAATAGATGAAATTATATCATAGGCCATCCTTCTCTGTTGCCCAAATATCAGAGCACATTCAGTCTGTTAGACAGTTTCCCCATTCCTGACATTCATTTACAAACACCAAGATGAACTTTTTACACAGTTGTAATGGTCCTGCATAGATAGCTCTCTAGTAGGCATCTTTATTCATAACTGATTGAATGGTAATCCCTTCAATTAAAGTAATCAGTAAGTCAAAAAAAAATCAGTTCAGTGGATCAACCAACAAAAGAAATCAGAGCATTGGAACTCTTTGTCAAGGAATAAGAGGGTTCTTAGAATCTCTTTGATTCAAAGTCAAAATGGATATTTTGAACTAGAACTATAGTCTATATACTTGAATAATAAAAAAAACTTTTGCTTTCACAGTATCTGTTTCTTAAATATGTCCCTGAGGAACCTGGTTCTGAAAACACTTATTTTGCTAAGTGACCTTTTTTTTTATTTGCAGTGTCTTTTAGGATCATTTCCTTACTCTATGTAGGGAGTGGTTTCCTAGGAATGGGTCATCCATTTTGCTAATGAAGGAAAAATTTTCCAATGCTATTTCTATTGCAGAGTTCCTTTGACAAAGAGATAAATGATGTGTTAGTAAGGTGCCAAATTTCTGGTGCAGAAGTGTCTTGGCATTATCCACTTTACTTTTTTTTCCCAATGAATATTAGTGAATTTCCTTGTTGACCCATTTATCTTTAGCAAAACTTAATCCAAATATGGCACGATCTTGAGTACTTTGTTCTGGTAATGTGTCATTTCATTATAGCCTCAAACTGAGTTGTTGCTCTAACTGTAGGTTGCTATCATATATCATCATCATAAAGAACTCCTTATAAGATGCTATTCGACCCCCATTTGGGCAAACACTTGGTAATGAAAAAACACAGTAAACAAATTCACTCATTCTATGCTGAACCAAAAACAAATGCACAAAGTAAGCAAAAGAAACTTTCTTTTTTCCTTATTTGCATATACAATTTTTAATATTTTTTTCAGATTTTGAGTTCTAAAATCCTCTTTCTACCTTCCTCCCTCCCTCCTCACTGAGAAGGCAAGCAATCTGACATAGGCTATACATGAGTAATCATACAAAACACATTTCCATGTATGTCATTTTGTAGAGGAAAAACCAAAGTATCTTTGACCTTCATTCAGTCAGTTCTTTCTCTGGAAATAGATAGCATCTTTCATCATAAGTACTACAGAATCATCTTGAATCATTGTATTGTTGAGAATAGCTAAATTACTCCTAGCACAACATCATACAAAATTGTTATTACTGTATACAATGCTCTTCTGGCTCTACTCACTGCATTTTGCAACAGTTTGTATAAGTTTTCCTGTGTTTTTCTAAAAGTATTCTGCTTATCATTTCTTTTAAAATTTTAATAGTATTTTATTTTCCCAACACATGCAAAAATAGTTTTCAATCTTTGTAAAGCCTAATTTTTTTGCCTTTTCCCCCACCCTAAGACAGCAAGCAATCTAATACAGTCAAATATATGCAATTCTTCTAAACATATTTCCATATTCCTCAAGCTTCACAAGAAAAGTCAGATCAAAAGGGGGAAAAGAGCACCAGAAAGAAAAAACAAACAAACAAACAAACAACAGCCACAAAGATGTTGGCATGTAGTTTTGTAGCCCTTTAGGCATAGTTCCAAGTCACTCTCCAGAATAGGTGGATCATTTCACAATTCCACCATTCTGCTCATCATTTCTTAAAACACAATAGTATTCTGTCACAATCAATTTGTTCAGCCATTCCCAATTGATGGACATCCCTTCAATTTTCAATACTTTGTAACCACTAAAAGAACTGCTATAAGTATATTTGTAAATGCAGGTCCTTTTCCTTTGTTATCTCTTTGAGAATTGTTCCATTGCTTGATCAAAGAGTATGCATGACTTTTTAGTTCTTTGGCCATAGTTCCTAATAGCTCTCCACAATACTTTAATCAGCACACATCTTCACTAATAGTACATTAGTGTTTTAATTTCCCTGTATTCCCTCAAATATTTGTCTTTCTTTTCTCATATTAAACAATCTGACAAGTATGAAGTAGTAGCTCAGAGTTGTTTTAATTTGCATTTCTCTCATCAATAGACTTAGACTAGCATTTTTTCATAATTACAGATAGCTTTGATTACTTTGTCTGAAAACTGCCTGTTCATATCCTTGATTCTTTATGAGAAAAGGCTCTTATTTCTAAAAAACTGATTCCATTTTCTATATGTTTGAGAAATGAAGTCTTTATCAGAGAAACTCAATGTAATTTTTTTTTCTTAGTAATGACAGCAACTATGAATTTCCCTCCATCTCATTTTCCCTGTTTATACTGGTCTCTTTTCTTTTGCCTTGTACATTTTCAAAAGTGTTTTAACTCCCCCAAAACTTCTCTCCCTTCTATTAGGCTCTCTCCTTCTCTTTTCCCCTTCCCTTCCTACCTTCTTGCATAGTAACATAGATAACAATAAAGTATGTATATCATTCTCTCTTTCAATCAGTTCTAATGAAAATAAGGTTCATATGCATTTGGATAGACAGTATCATGAACTGATACTTCAGTATAGATACAAGCTGTCTCAAATGTCTCAAATGTGATTTCAAACTATTAAAGTCTAAATATCTTTAAAACACATTAAGATTTTTGGCACACTTTATATTGGATAAATATTAAAAAGAGAAAATGATTAGAACAGAGTGAAAGGACAGAAATGGATAGACTGTGTTTGTAAAATTGTGTAAGGACTTCCAAGAACCACAAACTTCTCCCTCAAAAAAAAAAATAATACTAATACTCTTTCAGTGATACTAAACAGCTACAAATCTTTGTAAAAGTAGTTAAGTCAATTAATATTACCTACTTAGCTCTTACTATGTGTTAAGCACTGGAAATATCTATAAAAGTAGAAAAAAAGATAATACTTGTCCTAAAGGAGCTTATATTCCAACTGGGCAAGACACCACATAAAAGGAAACTGAAAAGAGGAGTAAAAAGGGAGGAGGAAAAGATATCTCACTTAGGGAATGGCAGAGGAAATTAGAGGCATAGCCTGGAAAGGAATAACACCATTTTCAAAAAAATAAAGTGAAATCCATAGGGCATGGATGAACCCACTGTAGTGTGGAAAATTTAATAACAGATAAGGATAACAGTTAGATGAGAAGCTGCATGTAGAATGTAACCTGAATGTGAGAACAAAGTAACTTGAGTATATATACTATTCCCATAGTTAATTATTCCTTATGTCTTCTACCTTTCTCAGCCAATGGAAATGATTTCTGCATTCATTGTTTCCACTTTCTCTCCTTTTACTCTTTCAATCTCAAATAAAAATATATCTTTAAAAGTGACTTATAAACCTTTAATAATTGAACATAAAAGTCTTTTCTCAATTTCTTTGTTTCTTGAGGTTTCTGTAGCATTTGATACTCTTGTTGACTTCCTTCATTTGAACATTATCTTCTTTCTAAGTCTTCATAATATTCCTTCAACTATCTATTCTGACTTCTCCTTTTGCAGAATCATCATTTGTGACAATACTCTCCTAACCCTGGGTGTATTCTGAAACTTTTTCTTGAGTCATCTACTCTATTTTCTCTACATACTTTCATTTGATTAATTTAATTTCACCATAGTTTTATTTTCATTTCTATGAAGATAACTCCCAGATCTAGACCTAAGCTCTCTCTAAAACTTTATTCACATATCACCAGAAAATTTTGCTCCCCCTCATTGTAGAAATGCTTTATACTTCTCCAAATTCCTAGTTCTCTTCAAGGCTCAGCTCAAGTATTACCTCTTATAAGAAACTTGACCAAATGAAGAATGATATGTTAATTAACTCAACTGCCTAATTATTGCTTTATTTCTTTTTAAAATCATTGCTCCAGGACATGGCTTGTGAGTTGGAAGAGAGAAGAGGGATATATATGGAAATGAAGGTGATACAAAAATCAAAAGACATCAATTAATAGAATTTTTAAAAATGTAAGTTGAAGGTAATTTTGTTGGTTTAATCTTTGAATCCAAAGTGTATACATGCATATATGCATTATGTACTTGATTATATGTGTGTAAACAAACACACCAAAATTATACCCACATATATGCATACATACATGTACATACACATATGTGCATATGCACATGAGTCATAGTACATTTTAAAAGGTAAAAGTGTACTTTGGAGGATGACATGTATGTATATTCATGTACACAAAATACATATACATAGGCAGTGGTGGAAGGTACACCCTAGCTGATCTAGGGTGATCTAGGGAAAAATACAAGAGAAGAATATGTTGTGGGAAGATGGATAGTCATAACTATAGTGTGCCAGAGATAGAATGAGTCTCAGATATCATCTCTTCCAGCTGTTTCATCTTACAGCATTAATCCAAAGAGGTAGAAGGAATTCTCTAGTAAATTACTAAATTTACAGATCAGTTACATCTTGATTTTCTGTTGTGGGACAACCATGAATAAATAGATGTATATTTTATTACCTACATGCAAGCTTGCCACAATCTTAATATGCTTAGACTGGAAACCGTGTTCCCTTTAGTCACCTTGAAATAAACCAGGGAAGCTTTCTATTATGAATCAATACACTTTTATATTCTTCTAATATGAGGTGATACTTGAGCTGAACCTTAAAGGGAACTAGGACCTTCCTTTGGCCATTGTGTGTATGGACAGTAAAAACTGACAAAACATTTAGGTTATTTTGGAAAACTAGTAAAAGCATCAGGAAAATGACCAGTTTGTTACAAGGCCACATCATTCCAAAACAACAGAATAAAATGAGATTTGATTGTCAGGTTCATTAAAGTATGAAAATCTCAGGGAGGGAAGATTAAGTTAATTTCTCTAACAAAGTAAATTTTGTCTGGTACTTAAGAGAATCACATTTATTAAGAGGTTAGAAGTTGATGAATCTCAAAAGAAGCTGATCTGACTAATAACTGGATGATGTCATATGATCTGATATACTCCTCACATCTAGTCCTCCAAAATGTCTTGATTTCCTAAAATATCTGGATAACTGATACATTATACAAAAAAATTGGTGAAGATATAGGTTTAAAATTAAAATTATAGATGTGTGGGCAAGATGTCAGAGAATATAGAGGTCACAAGGAGAGGTTCTAAATATCTAACCTAATGAATTAGTTAAAAGACTCCCACATGAGAAGTTAATAAATACAGAAATGTTAGAAAGCAAAGAGAAAAACCAAAGAATCTCAAAATTAAGCAACTCCCCAGATAAATTATAGAAAATAAAAAGGAAATGAGGAAACATGAAAAGAGAAAACTGAACATAATAAATTGTGTGTTATTAGATTCTTGGGAGAAATCAGCAGAAAAAATAAAACTATAAATTTACTTATGTGAGATCTCAAGAAAAGAAATGAGGCATGACAAAATAATGTCATAATAGTAGGAAAAAGACAATAGGTAGTGTGGAACAATGGAAGAAACACTGGCTTTAAAGTTCTCACATAAACCTGTGTGAGTCACTATCTCTTTAGAAGGGTTAGATCAGTTGACAACTCCACCAACAGTGCAATAATGACTCAGTTTTTGCACATCTCCTTCAACAATTGTCATTTACCTTTTCTGGCATATTAACCAGTTGACAGATATAAGATGCCTCAGAGTTGGTTTAATTTTTATTTCTCTAATCAAAAGTGATTTAGAGCATTTTCCCATGTAATTATGGATAGCTTTGAAACATTTATCAATGGAAGAATAATTTGTATTCTTATAGATTTGATTCAATTCCCTATATATTTGAGAAATGAGGCCTTTATCAGAAAAACTTGCTATGGAAATTCCCTGCCTATCTGTCCCTCCCACTCCACCCCCATTTTCTCCTTTCTTTCTCTAATCTTGGTTGCATGGGATGTGCTTATACAAAAACTTTTTAATTGAATATAATTAAAATTATCCATTTTTACATTCTGTAATGCTCCCTTTCTCTTGTTTGGTCATAGAAATCTCTTGTTTGGTCATAAAGGTAAAATATTCCATGTTCCCTTCATTTGTTTGTGATGCCACCCTTTATTTATGTCTTTCACTCTTCTCTTGGTATATAGGATGAGATACTGATCTATGTTTAGTTTTTGCCAAACTGTTTCCCAATTTTCCAAGCATTTTTTTCCCAAACATTAAGTTCTTATTTCAAAAGCTTAGATGTTTGTGTTCATCAAACACTGTTATTACCACGGTCATTAATTATCATATTTGTGTCCCTAATCTGATTTGCTACTTTATTTCTTGACCAATACCAGATTGTTTTGTTAGTAACTATTTTAAAATACAATTTTAGACCGGGTACTGATAGGCCCCTTTCCTACAGCATTTTTTTCCATTTATTTTTCTTGATATTTTTGTCTTTTTGTTCTTCCAGATGAATTGTTATTATTTTTTCTCATCTGTGTAAAATATTTTTGGTAGTTGGGAATGGCACTGATTAAGTAATTTAACAGGTAGAATTGTCATTTTTATTATACTGTCTCAGCTTACCCATAAGCAATTAATATTTCTCCAGTTCTTTAGTTCTGTCTTTATTTGTATGACAAGTATTTTGAAATTCTGTTCATGTAGTTCTGGGATTTGTCTTGACAGGTAGACTCCTAAGTATTTCATATTTTCTATAATTTTAAATGGATTTTTAAAATCTCTTGATGTTGCACTTTGTTGGTAATATATAGAAATGCTAATGAGATTTGTGTGAGTTAATTTTGTATCATGCACCTTTACTGAATAATTTGTTAATTATTTCAATGTGCCTTTTACTTGATTCTCTAGGATTATCAAAATATATCATTGTATCATCTGCAAAGAATGATAGTTTTATTTCCTCATTATCTATGTTAATTCCTTCAATTCCTTTTTTTTTCTCTAATTACTGTTGTCTGCATTGTTAGTGTGGTGTTTAATAATAGTGATGATAATGAGCATCCTCACTTCATTCTTGATCTTATTGGGAAGGCTTCTAACTTATTCTCATTATAGATAATGTTTGTTGATGACTTTCTATAGATACTACTTATCATTTTAAAGAAAGCTCTATTTGTATATATGTTTTCCAGTGTTTTAAGTAAGAATGAGTATTATATTTTGTCAAAACTTTTTCTACATCTATTGAGATAATCATATGATTTTTGTTGTTTTTGTCACTGATATGGTCAATTATGCTGATAGTTTTCCTATTACTTATTGAACCAGCTCTGAATTTCTGGCATAAATGCCACCTAGTCATAATGTTTTATATTGTTGTAGCATCCTTGCTAGTATTTTGTTTAAATTTTTAAAATCAATATTCATTAGGGAAATTGATCTATAGTTTCCTTTCTTTGTTTTTCCTTTTCCTGATTTAGGTTTCAGCACCATATTTAAGTGATAAAAGGAATTTGATAGGACTCCTTCTTTGCTTATTTTTCTAAATCGTTTATATAGCACTGAATTAAGTAATGAATAAGGGATTTTTTTCACCAACTTAAATACCTATGATTCATTCACTCCTCCTAAACAATATAGAAATGGGATCTGCTATACAACAGCTTTCTAGGTGGTTTCCTGATTGTTGTTTTCTTTTGTTTTAAAGGAAGGATGGCTTGGGAACTCTCCTTGGGACCCTAGAGAAACAGATGTTCCCTAAGAAAAGGAAAAGGAATAATGGGGGGGGGGGAAGGAGAGAGCAACAACAACAACAACAACAACTTACTACTACTACTACTACTACTACTACTACAATAATAACATGTCAATAATAACACATTTATATAATCCTATGAAGGTATCATCTTTCCTCAGTTGCCTGTCAAGATAAAGTGACTATGACTACTAGTACCTACTTTCCAGAATCTGTATGCATGAGTAGGCTCTAATCTTCTTGGAAAAATTTAAGTTTTTCATAGGCTAGGATCAACTAAAGGATTTCTCCTAGGAAGCCAAAGTCTAGCAAAGAGGTTCTCGTTAGGAATTGAACCTTTTGTCAAAAAGATGATGGACTAGGGGGTTCAGAATGAGATATATATTTTCAAATATTGTCAATGGGTTTAAGTTGTTTTGTTTGACTATTTTGTTCATTTAAAAGAGGGATATTATTGGTGATTGAGGGTGGAATATAGTGAATTAGTGGGTAGTAGAAATACAAAAAAAAGAAAGCAAAAGAATGAAGTCTTGACAAAATTCCATATCTGCCAAGAAGTTATATTGTCTCCTCATATAAAAAAGACACTTGGATATGTGGCCCACAAGATGTTCATAGCCTTAAAAGTACTCCTTGAAGTAGAACTGTTTCTAGAGCATTATCAAAGGCTTCTCTGAAAACAGCTTTTTACAATCTGCATCCCAGACACTGCCCATCTGGCCAGAGAATCCAAATTTAAAACACTGATTTTGGAGAGATTCTTACTTCTACAATTGGCTTCCTGGCTTGAGGCCAGGTGGAAATTCAGCTCTCATTGAGCATAGTGTCATATTCCAGGCTTGACTTATGACACACTCAATATGTTAGTTATCTTCCTTGTGGTTAGGTTTTACCAATGAGTGACCAGGCTGACTGTCCCATAGTGATGCAGAAGTTGATTAGAAAACATAATTTCATTTCTACCAAGCAATTTCTTTCTTTAGGTTTATGGGAAAGCTGAAATTTGAGATTCAAAGCACCTAACTTTTCCACACTGATAAGAATCCAAGTTATGTACTTGATAATTCTAAGTACCCAGAAGGGAGCAGTCTAGCTCTTGTCTGAGGTCCAATTGGTCAGATCCTATTGTTGTATGTTACCATCTCAGATGCACCCTTCCAACCATAATAACTGATCAGAGAGATCATAGATTTAAAGCTGAAAGGAAACTTAGAAATTATTTGGCCAGCCTTTTCCTTCCTCCAAAATATTTTACAGACTGAGGAAATAGAGGAATAGGGTTATGATTTACCTTACATTACACAAGATAAAGTACCAAAATTAGGATTCACATCTAAGTTCTCATTTCATATCATAATCAAACCTTCCTTCTGTAAAATACATTAAGCTTGAATTCAATGTTCTTGATAATTGACAGTGCTGTGACTTGTGTATCTCCATATGTAAGTCATACTTACTCATCAATATTCAAAACTAATATTTCAACATATCATTTAATCTATTAACATGTTTAACCATAAATCATAGTGATATAGATATCAGCTTATAGGGAACTTTGGGTATGGTTTCTTAAATAGGAAATTTTCTTCATTCTACCAAAGGTCTTTGTCCGTGTTGAAAGCTGTATATCAAAAGCTCCATGTCTATGCTGTCCATAGGCTGACAGGGTAAATAGAATATATCTCTAACTTTGTCTTTGTCTCTCTGTCTCTCTATCTCTTTTTTTCTTTTTTTTTTCTGCTCTCAAGGAGCTCACAATCTTTTTTTTTTTTTTTTTTTATTTAATAGCCTTTTATTTACAGGATATATACATGGGTAACTTTACAGCATTAACAATTGCCAAATCTCTTGTTCCAATTTTTCACCTCTTACCCCCCCCACCCCCTCCCCTAGATGGCAGGATGACCAGTAGATGTTAAATATATTAAAATATAACTTAGATACACAATAAGTATACATGACCAAAACTATCTCTTTTTTTCTCTCTCTGTCTCTCTATCTCTTTTTTTCTCTCTCTGTCTCTCTGACTTATTTTTTCTCTGTCTCACTGTCTTTTGGCCTCTCTGTGTGTCTCTGTGTATCTCTCTTCTTCTTCTTCTTCTATTTCTTTCTCTCTCTTTGTCTAATAAGTTGGTCTGTCCTAAATAGTTAAAATGACTCTGGTACAGATAAATTCATTATACTAGTACACTGGACCTCTTGTCTTCTCCATAGTTTATTTATCTTTATATTGCCCAGTATATGTGCAGGGTTAAGGAACTGAATTAGACTGGAAAAATAAGGGAAAGGAAGCAGGAAAAGATGGAGATGTTGGGAAAGTAGGAGTCAAGGTGACCTGGAACAAGTATGACTATGAGAATTCAAGTTGATTTGATGTTTTGGAAGATAGGAACTGGGTACCAAGAATCATTTTTTCCCTTTTTTGTACTGTTAACAATGATATTATCTTATAATGTTGGAGGTAGAAGAAAACTTGAAAACTGAACAATCCTCCTGGTTCATTTCCACTCCCTTTTTCCCCCACTCTTCTGAGGAAAATAAGGCTCAAAGATGTTAAGGACTTATGGTCCAATTCCTAGAGAAAGAACTGAGATGGAAACCCAGGTCTCCTAACTCCCAACCAATGGTTCTTTTCACTACTACACATATCAACTATCCTCTTTGGAATTGATTTGAGTCTAACTTCAGTTCTAGAGAAGAATACTGGACCCAAGATTTACTATTTTAGCCAATAGCTCCTCTCACATTTGGGTCTTTGAGAAAAGTAAATTTCTAAAGAGCATTTTTCTGACACCAAGAAAATGCCCTGAAACATGAGTAGACTCAGGAATTAGGAAAAAAATTCTTCCATATAAGAAATCTTTTTAATAATGGACTGAATATGTACCTCCTAAAAACAGACTGTTGTGATAAACTTACAAAAGTAGGCATCAGTCTTACTATAAGCATTCATAATCAAAATCATACTATCATCAATATTAACTCAGACATCTTAAAATTAGCTCAACATTTGGTTAATAGTTCTTATAAGATGTGTTATCTCAAGTGTTTTTGCAACACTGTTCCTAGAACCATAGGCAAATAAGATCAAAGAAAGACTTATAGCTCAAGAACCCTTAGGGACCCTTTGGCTCAATTCCCTCATTTTATAGATGAGGAAAGAATGAATGTGGAAGGTCAAATGATCTCAGTTCAATAAATGAGAAAAAAAACACAACTCCCTCTACTCCAGCTGGAAATAATTCATCTCTCATCTGATCTCACAGTATTTACATGTAGAAAACTCCAGCAAATCACATGTTTAATTAGTAGACTGTAACCTCCTTGGGGGCAGGGAACATGTTTTATTTATCTTTGTGTAATGTACTATGCTAGGCATTGAGGAAGATACATGATAGGAGTTCAACAAATGCTTGATTACTTGGTTGAATGAATGTACACATTTTGTGAACAATGCTCCTTCATTCAGTAAACAACTGCAGGCCATTAATGGTGTTCATTCAATCATCACAATATTGCACAATTCTACAGCTGTTTATATGTTGTCAAAACTAATGCTGAGCTATTAGTCATTCGTTGTTGGTCTGTCAGAATTGATCCTGATATCTGTTCTTTTCAATATCTTTATCCAGGGTCTGCATGAAGAACTTAAGATCTGGTTAATCACAATGACAGAGGATAGTACAGTTGATAGGGTCTGTTCATGCTTTGAAGGACAGGAATAAAATTCAAAATGACCTTGACCTACAGGAAAAATGGATCTTACAAAAACAGGATGATCTTAAATAAGGAAAAGTGCAAAGTGTAGAGTGAGACATTAAAAAAGACAATACATACACAGGATGGAAAGGCATGGCCAGATTAAAAGTACAGAGGAAGACGACCTGAAGGTCATACTTGGCTACCTTGATGTAAGAATTACAGTAAGGAATGATATTAAGGGGAAATGATCCTTCCTCTGAACTCTAAGCAGATTGATCCCTTAAAGATCTGGCTAATACAGTTTTGGCCTTTTGTGCTATTAAAAAGATATGGGAAAAATGTGACCAAAATCAAATCACTCTTGAGCCACCTTCAGGCTAAGCAACCCTGAATCCTTTCACTTTTCCACATCTCCTTACCCCCTCTGGAGAAGTCTATGAAAGGCTGACAGAAAATATACTGTTTCTGTGCCACAAAAGCCTGTCTCAAATGAATAGTAGGCCTTCACTGAAGTCAAGAACAATTAGGGTCAAACAAGGAAGGAGTGTGACAGGGACACAAAGAAAGGGGATATATATATATATATATATATATATATATATATATATATATAAAATAAATATATATTATATAAATATAAATATATTATATAATAAATTATATAAATAATATATATAATAAATATATTTATAAATATAATATAATATATATTTTATATGTATAATATATATTTTATATATTTTATATATTTATGTATAAATATAATAAAATAATAAATATATAATATATAATATCATATATTATATATAATATATATAAATAAATTATATATTATATAAATATATATTAAATAAATATATATAAATATATATATTTATTTTATATTATTCTTATTTTATATTCTTTTTAAAAATTTAATTTTATTATTTTTCCAATTAATAAATATATTTTCTTTCTTTCCTCCTTCCTTTCCTCCTCCCTCCCCATTGAAAAATAATAAAAATAAAAGAATTAAAAATCTTGTTTTAAAATATAGTGAAGCATATGCATATATTGGATTTAACATATATTTCTACCATTTCTATATATATTAAGACTACTTGCCATCTAGGGGAGGGTGTGGGGTAAGAGTGGGGATTGGAACACAGGGTTTTGCAAGGGCTAAGGTTGAAGAATTGTCTATGTGTATGTTTTGAAAAATAAAAAGCTTTCATAAAAAAAATATAGTAAAACAAAACAAGTTTCCAAATTAACCCTGTCTAACTAATGGGTCTCCTTTAGCATAGAAAATCCAGTAGATAGAGCCCCTGATTTGAAGTTAGAAGGCTTATGTTCAAATACAATTAAGATCTTTCCAGCCTGTGTGTCCTTGGTCATATCATGGTCTCTAGATCTCAATTTCCATTTCTGTAAACTGAAAAGACCAGGAAAGTTTATATTTAATGTCTCTTTGGCTGTAAATCATAGTATTCTATAAACCCAGTAATAATAGACTGAAGGAGAAAGTAGAATCTATTTCTAATGACTTTTGAGAAGAGAGATAATAATTTGTTTCAAGCAGATCAGATATCCACTGAGAGTAGGGATCTGGAACAGATGAACTTTCAAGATCTATGATAACACAATGCAATATGATAAGCATTTTAGTATGTCTTCTCAATGTGATCATCAAAATTAAGACAGCATATCTGCCTTTTTAGAACTAAATGTGGAGTTGGGATTACTGGGTAACTACATGAAAAATTACAAAACAGTGTTACATAATGTCTAAATATAATGAGTGTAGTCCACTTGAGCTATGAAATACATGAAAAGGAGTAATATACATTAAAAGGAGCATACATGAAAAGGAGTAATATCAGAAAAGCTTGTAGAGCTAAGTTAACTTAAGATTATATGGGACCTTGAAAGACAGATGAGAGCCAAGCCAATTGGCAAATGATTCAGTGAAAAGGAAGATAAAAGTTATTTCTTCATTTAATCAATGAGAAAATATATATTTTCCCAAGTTCATCTTCCTTGAAATGTAACCACATTAGGTCTGTTCTCAGCACCAGTTGATCATTGAATATGTCATTAAAAAAAACCTTTACTCCTTGATTGAGGAAAATTTCTTAAATATTGTCCATAGTTTGGAAAATATTTATTCCATGAATGACCAGATTTGTGGTGTCATGGTTAATGTACTTAAATTCATGTGTACAATTAACCATCATCATATATTTCTGAAGCCTCCCTTCTCTGATTTTATGAATGCCCAGTACAAATGGTATCTAAGGATTAAGCCCTTTTTATTAAAATGTCTCCCACCACCTTGCCCCTTTCTAATAAGTCACCTATGCAATCATTAGAAATATAAACACAGGATCATCCAATTCCCCAGAAAAAAAGGCTGACTTGACATATAGAGCTTTCTTTGCTACCTCATTTTCACTAAAGGAATTGAATGTCTCAGATTATAGACTCTGAGATATCCACATTTCTTGCTTGCAGATCTTTCTCTGCATTCAAAGGCCAACATCCCAGTTCACCTTCTTACTTGAATTATTATTTCAGCAGTTTCATAATGATTGTCACTGTTTTCAGTCTCTCCCTTCTCTAATCCATCCTCTAAACAGCTGTCAAATTGAAGTGGTTAAACCACAAGTCTGACCCTATCACTACCTTACTCAAGAAATTTCAATTGATCTTCATGACCTCTGAAATATAAACATCTCTGTAATTTAAGGTTTCAGCCTAAGATTCAATATTATATTGATATAGGATTTATTCATAAACAATTACAAAATAACTTAATAGATTTTGCCATGCCAAATCCCCAAAATGTTCTAAATATTTGGAACAAAAAAGTTTCAATATAGAGAACTAATAGAAGAGATCAAAAGCATCTGGAATTAAGACAAAGTACATATCATCCCTGTTGTTCTGCATATGACTGAGCTATACTGAAAATACTATTAGAGAGCCTTAAAAGAATGAGTTTATAACCTAATGCTTTTATTTAATCACAAAAAAGTTATTTTATCGACCTATGAAATACTCAACAGAACATTAAATATAAAAGAATAATAGAATAATCTGTCACAGACCATTACTTTCTGAACTTCTATGACAAAGATAAGAACTCATAATAGCAATGATAATAATGATAGAGCAAAAGAAGATATTTGAGAAAACAATAGGATATTACATAAATGCTGATGTATCCAGCATATGATTTGTACAAAATATCATCAAAGTTAACAAAAGGAAATATGTGAAGAGGATCTTCAAAATGAAAGTTTATTAGAAAATTTGAATTCCCTCAAGCTGCCACTAAAAACTGAAGTCAAAAGGGTCAGGTGATATAAGAAGTCAATAAAGCACAAAAAATCATAATTAACAATTCATCCATCAAAAAGTTTTTAACAGCATCAGTCAAAAGGTTTTTAACAAATGTTAGGGAAGCATAGACTTTAGAAAGGAGAGGGAAAAAGGGACAGAGATAGAGAGACAGAAAGAGACACATAGAGACAGAGATAACAAAGATAAAGAAAGGAAGAGGGATAGAAAATTCCCAAAGAAGGAGGGTGTATGAAAAATGTTGCTTCACTATGTGTTTACAAGAAACTCAACTAAAATGCAATGTGAATCAAGCATGTACATAGTTAATAATGAACTGCAAAATAGCTATGTCCGGGGAGATGACTGAAACAATCTTTTCTGCAAAATTAGAAATTAGGAGGATAGATAAGATCCATAATTATTGACTCAATCATTTCAAGTTAAACAAGATTTACTCATGTTAGAAAGGTTTAGAGATAGCTCTGCACCCCTGTATTCATGCCACACTAGCAAAATATTTTACCAGATTCCTGTCAAATACAAGAATGATCCCAAGTGGTGAAAATTCAATAACATGCTCCAAATATAGATCACCTGCATGTTGTTTTATACAAAGCATTCAGAGCTTATATCACTAAAAAATTCTATACGCAAATTATATATACATATGTATAACCATATATACATTATCTATATAATAAAACATATATAAAATCCATCTGTGTCTATATCTATCTATCTATCTATCTATCTATCTTGTCTTGTTGTACCACAGTTCTTTTATTGTCCTGACTCAGTTTCACTAAATTGTCCTACCTCAGTTTCTCTAATTATTCTGCCTCAGTTTATAATTGATCTGTTCAATCCTGCAAAACCATCCCTCCCTCTTAATGAGAATATTTGATAAGGATAAAAAATCTCATATTTTAGAATATCAGAATGCTTCTCCCCATCCCAAGCTATCAAAATATCTTATCAAGAAGCCTCTCCCCATCTCCAGGATGCCTTCCCCCATTTTGTCATCTCTGTCTCTGGTAGTTCACCCCACTTTGTTAGAGTGTTCTTCCTGTGTCTGAGCCACGTGTACATATGTCATTGAGAACTCAGATTGTTTGCTGGATTCTTGGAGACTATAGTTTCATTCAGCCCTGGGACCAAACCATAGATCCATTTGGTCCCAGTAAATCTCTCCCTTTCAAATAAAATATTAAACACTCTAATCTCTATCTTGCCTCTGTTTCTCCAGCATTACATTTTGGAGGCTTCCCATTGAGATATTAGAAAATGAGAGCAGGATTAGAGAATAGAGACATTTGGGTCTCCTCCTTGGGCCTCAGGGCAGCTGGAGATTCGAGTTCTTGACCTGGAGAGTCTGGCCCTCTGGATTTTTTTCCAGAGTCTCTGGGAAAGAGCAGTTTTTAGCCACTACTGTGCCTGATACCTGATGGTGGTTACCTCCATTTGGCCAAGGGAGAATCTGGTTTCAAACCCCTGCAGGGTAAGTTTTCTGTCTGGTCAGATTGCTAGCAAGTCTGGTCCCCAGAAAAAGTTGGGCTGAAGAGCCATACAACTCTGAGAAATGGAAACTATGTGGCACTATCTGGTTCTGAGAACTTTTTGATACTATCTGGTTATGAGACTTTTTGGTACTCTCTGGTTCTGAGTACCTTTTGGTACTATCTGATTGTCTCTGGGCATTCTCTATGAAGGCAGAGAAATACATCAAACCAGGGCCTAGGAGCCTAAAAAGCTCCCATTTTGGATAACCTTTTTCAAATCTTTAAGTTTTTCCAAATTAAAAGGAGTGTATTGTCTTTCTTTTTGACCTGAAGAGTCAATCTTTTCCATCACAGGATATGCATGTATAAAATCAGATATATCTTCTCCTTTATTTTTTGCTTTAATTAATGCTTCTTCTAATCTTGTCATATTCTGCTTCACAGGACAAGCAGACTGTGTTTCTGTCTCCCTCTCTTCCTCTTCTTCCTCAGATGAGGAATAATCTAATTCCTCCTGCTGTGAAGTATCACACTCAGGATTGTACTTAACTCCATTATCTGAATTTTCCTGCTTATCACCTAGTTTAGTTGGCACTTTCTTCTTTTTCATTTTAACATTAAATAGCTTCTTATAGCCAGTTGTATTAAATTATATGTATTAAATATGTCTTTAGAAATTAAGTTAGGGCCATTTTTATTACAGAATTGACAAAGATCCTCTCCTACTAAGTCCCATTCATCTAGATCTAATTCTTTCTCCAAAAAGAAACAAGGACATATGTTCTTAACAGTTTGTAAAAATTCAGTGATCTGCTCCATATTTATAAGCAAACCTTCGCTTTCCATAACTTTAACAATGCTCTCTAAACATTTTCCTTGTACAGAAACAGAAGGCTGTTTTCTAAAGATCTGTCCCATCTTAGCTGAAATTCTACTTTAATTCTTTTAACAAAATTTCTCTGTTGTACTCACTCTAATTTCTGAGTTTGAAGAGACTTTTCCACTGGATCAGGGTCACAGCTTTTCCACTTAAATCAGGATCAGAGGCTTTTCTACTGAAATCAGCTGAGGGTCCTGTCAGTCCCACGTTCAGGGCACCAAAATGTGGTGGTTTTCCTTGGAAGGCAGCCTTAGTCTCAGTTCAAATAAATAATTACTTCAAAATCGTAGAGCTGGAAAAATGCAAACGTTTATTTCTCCTTCCAAATTTAGCCCGGTTAGTTGAGGCCTATCTCTCTGCCTGGCTCCAAGAGATCTTGCAGCTTTGTCCTTGGCTTCTGCCTCTGCTTTCTTCAGCCTCCAGTCAGCTCCAACTCATGGCTTCTCAATCTCCAGTCTGTCCCACCTGAAGAAGTAACCTCAAGCTTCAAAAGCTCCCTAAGATGCAGAAAAAGCATTTGACAAAATCCAACATCCATTCCTATTAAAAACACTTGAGAATATAGGAATAAATGGACTTTTCCTTAAAATAATCAGCAGCATCTATTTAAAACCATCAGTAAGCATCATATGTAATGGAGACAAACTGCAACCATTCCCCATAAGATCTGGAGTGAAACAAGGTTGCCCACTATGACCGTTACTATTTAATATTGTATTAGAAAAGCTAGCTTTGGCAATAAGAGCTGAGAAAGAGATTAAAGGAATGAGAATAGGCAATGAGGAAACCAAATTATCACTCTTTGCCGACGACATGATGGTATATTTAGAGAACCCCAGAGATTCTACTAAAAAGTTATTAGAAATAATCCACAACTTTAGCAAAGTTGCTGGTTATAAAACAAACCCACATAAGTCATCAGCATTCTTATATATCACTAACAAAATCCAACAGAGTTACAAAGAGAAATTCCATTTAAAGTAACTACTGATAATATAAAATATTTAGGAATCTATCTGCCAAGGGAAAATCAGAAACTTTATGAGCAAAATTACAGACCACTTTTCATACAAATTAAGTCTGATCTAACCAATTGGAAAAATATTAAATGCTCTTGGATAGGTAATGCAAATATAATAACGATGACAATATTACCTAAACTAATCTATTTATTTAGCGCTATACCAATCAGACTCCCAAAAAACTATTTTAATGACCTAGAAAAAATAACAACAAAATTCATATGGAAAAACAAAAGGTCAAGAATTTCAAGGGAATTAATGAAAAAAAATCAAATGAAGGTGGCTTAGCTGTACCAGATCTAAAATTATATTATAGAGCAGCAGTTACCAAAACCATTTGGTATTGGCTAAGGAATAGATTAGTTGATCAGTGGAATAGGTTAGATTCAAGGGATTAAACAGTCAACAAATGTAGCAACCTAGTCTTTGACAAACCCAAAGACCCCAGCTTTTGGGATAAGAACTTACTGTTTGATAAAAATTGCTGGGAAAATTGGAAACTAATATGGCAGAAACTAGGCATTGATCCACACTTAACACCGTACCCCAAGATAAGGTCAAAATGGGTTCATGACTAGGCATAAAGAATGAAATTATTAATAAATTAGAGGAACACAGGATAGTTTACCTCTCAGACCTGTGGAAGGGGAAGGACTTTATGACCAAAGCAGAACTAGAGATCACTACTGATCACAAAATAGAAAATTTCGATTATACCAAACTGAAAAGTTTTTGTACAAACAAAACTAATGCAGACAAGATTAGAAGGGAAGCAATAAACTGGGAAAATATTTTTACAGTCAAAGGTTCTGATAAAGGCCTCATTTCCAAAATATATAGAGAATTAACTCTAATTTATAAAAAATCAAGCCATTCTCCAATTGAAAAATGGTCAAAGGATATGAACAGACAATTCTCAGATGAAGAAATTGAAACTATTTCTAGTCATATGAAAAGATGCTCCAAGTCATTATTAATCAGAGAAATGCAAATTAAGACAACTCTAAGATACCACTACATACCTGTCAGATTGGCTAAGATGACAGGAAAAAATAATGATGATTGTTGGAGGGGATGTGGGAAAACTGGGACATTGATGCATTGTTGGTGGAGTTGTGAATGAATCCAACCATTTTGGAGAGTAGTTTGGAACTATGCTCAAAAAGTTATCAAACTGTGCATACCCTTTGATCCAGCAGTGTTACTACTGGGCTTATATCCAAAAGAGATTATAAAGAAGGGAAAGGGACCTTTCCTTGCATGAATGTTTGTGGCAGCCCTCTTTGTAGTGGCTAGAAACTGGAAACTGAATGGATGTCCATCAGTTGGAGAATGGCTGAATAAATTGTGGTATATGAATAGTATGGAATATTACTGTTCTGTAAGAAATGACCAACAGGATGATTTCAGAAAGGCCTGGAGAGACTTACACGAACTGATGCTGAGTGAAATGAGCAGGACCAGGAGATCATTATATACTTCAACAACAATACTATATGATGACCAGTTCTGATGGACCAGGCCATCCTCAGCAACGAGATCAACCAAATCATTTCCAATGGAGCAGTAATGAACTGAACCAGCTACGCCCAGAGAAAGAACTCTGGGAGATGACTAAAAACCATTACATTGAATTCCCAATCCCTATATTTATGCACACATGCATTTTTGATTTCCTTCACAAGCTAATTGTACAATATTTCAGAGTCTGATTCTATTTGTACAGCAAAATAACGTTTTGGTCATGTATACTTATTGTGTATCTAATTTATATTTTAATGTATTTAACATCTACTGGTCATCCTGCCATCTAGGGGAGGGGGTAGGGAGTAAGAGGTGAAAAATTGGAACAAGAGGTTTGGCAATTGTTAATGCTCTAAAGTTACCCATGCATATAACCTGTAAATAAAAGGCTATTAAATTAAAAAAAAAAAAAAAAGCTCCCTACATTTATGTGATCTCCCAAAGGTTAACTCCGCCTTCTGGAGGGAGAGGGATTCTGGGTTATCTCCCAGAGTGCTCTCTGGTCCTAAGGGAGGTGTGAATTCAGCTCTCATACTAGCCCTAAACTCTCTCAAAGGAGTGAACTCCATTGAGTACTTAGATACTTATGAGCTCTTTAAAGGTGTGAACACAAGCATTGTTCAATCAGTTCCACTTAGTATCTTGTTTCAAGTTCTGGCCCAAAATAACTCTAAGATTAAATTAACTCCAATGTCTTTAACACTTTGTAAAGAAATGTCTTAACACTTTAGTAAAGATTCCAACAGTCAAGGTCTGTCTTTAGCTGGCAAATTGAATCCTGGGGGAAATGGCACCCTAAAGAGGTTAGCTGTGAGAAGTTGGGGTAGGGAAGTATGATGGAATGGGGGAAGGATGACCACATGGAAAGGGATAATCTATTATCCCCTCCCCCATTAAGATGGCTTTTTTTTTTTAAACAAACTGCAGCTCCTTGCTAGTTTAAATTACTTTTACTGTTCAATTGACTTTTTAAAGAATCTTTCAGATTCTTTTATGTGGTATTAGGATAGTCTATCTAAGTTTTAATTGATTGTATTGGATCAGCCTGAGGTCATTTAAAGAGCCTCTGAAAATATATATTTTTTTCTTTTTTTTGTCCTTTTGAAAATGTTTCTGTTATGGACAATATGCAATTTGGAATATTTGTCCATGTATTGGGTATTTTAAAGCAAAATGATTTGTATGTATAATGTTCACTTATGAAACTGTCTATTTAAATATGAAAGAAGTGAACTGAGCCAAATTCTTACTGATATAAATATAAGGTTATGGTAAATATCTGTTTAGGATTTATCTGAAACTTTAATTAGTGGGATTTGTTATTGGAATTAAAATTTCTTGGGCTTATAGTTAATGCTATTTGGGAGTTTTAAAGCTCCACCCTCTGACAGCTAGTGGGACAATTAACTGGAGTAAAAGTGAATTAAAGCTATTTTATCCTTTTTGCTGAAAGTTAAGTTTTACCTGCTTATGTTTTGTTATAGTTGTGTCTCTGCATTTTTTTTTCCTCCTGTGACTAATTTCTATGATCAGAGCAATGGTCAATAGAAACTGTTAATGCAATTCAATTATGTCATACCTTGCTATTTCCAACCTGGTTATATGTAGTCATTATATCCTAAATACTTGGGAAAATAAGTATTTAGTCTTATCAACTATCTGTTACTGGATATTGTGTCTGGATATTCAAGTTTTTTTTTAAGTTTTTAATCAGTATTTAGCTGATTGGTACACTATATGAGAGGAATATTAAATGATCTCTGCCTATACTGTGAGCCCTGGGCTAAAAGACTAAAGCCTAACTGCCATTTTATCTATTGGGACTCTAGTTGACAGCTGTCTGCCTGTCCTATGAAGAAAACCTATTAAGCTGCTGGCCAATTCATACTGGCCTCTTCACATTTTGTATCAATCTGTTCTAACCTTTATTTATTAGATTTGTGTTTTTTGTTCTGGATTTTGCTCAAATTACAGGTATTTACTTGTTTCTGAGACCTACATCAGCTTTGATTGTCAGCACATCAGGCCATACCACACATATTCCCTGGATGGACTGAGAGCCTCCTGCCAATGCCCAGCCTGAAGCAGTTTTGAATGAAGCTTCATCCCTTATCCCTGATAGGCTGATATGGGGGATTTAGGAACCCTGATTGGGTCATCCATTACTGTGTGTTTAAAATTTGGGATGGATTTGTTAAAATTGTATGACTATTGCTATATGTTTTAGGGATTTTAGGAAACTTACTGTACTAGTCTGTTATGTATAGGAATTTTGATTCACTCTTGGGATTTATATGTGGAATAGTCATTTGATAATTCCTTTCCATGAGAAAAAAGGGAGGAAGAAACTGGTTAGGAAACTGGGGAAACTGATGTATTTTTCTTAGGCACTTCTGACCCACCCCCTATCTCATTAGTTCAGATTGAATTGGAAATCTTTTAAACAGTCCTTTTCGTTTTAACTCCTTGCTTACAATTTACTGGACTATGGTTTGTAGGTTACGCTTTAACTTTGAAATCCCTTATTCTGCTGGAATTGCTCTGGCAGACCAAAAATAATTTGGGATTATTTTTTAGAAACAACCAGAAATCAGATACTTGTCTTGGGACTGGCAATCTCTCTGATCTGTTTCTCTACTCTTGTTACCCCAGTTCATTAATTAGTATTTCAGTATTCTCAAAGGACCTTGCATTTTGGTATCATGCCTCTAATAATTTGGGGTTGCCTGCCTTGGTCTAACTGCATAATTTGCTCAGAAATCTGTTTCCTAGTAGCAGCTCCTGTTCTATTGAGAGGGGACAGGTGGAGCTACTCTAGGCCCCACTTTTTCCCTTTTTTGGAATCCCTGATAGACTTGGGGTGCCCCTCTTAGGATGGGCAGCAGGACTGTCTTGAGCACTGCTACTCCTTATGTAAGCAGAGGCTGAGTTAAATGCACAAATGACCACAGACCTAACTCATAGTGAACTATCCATCTCAAACTAGATTCTCTAGCTGAGATCGCTCCAACTGTAGAGGATCTGACGTGGTTGCAATAGGGAGCCTTTTATAATGCTAATTAACTCTGGGGTTATTGGGGAGAGATGTGCCCTTGCCATAAGTTCTTACATTTTTCTAGTTTTATTTTGCTTTACATAGGGTTGGTCAAAATTATGGTGCTAAGACCTATCTAGAGAAAGGTAACTGAATGATTTAAATATTCAGAAGAGAGAATGTGGAATGTTGTGCCACAGTTCTTTTATTGCCCTGACTCAATTTCCCTAATTATTCTGACTCAATTTCCCTAAATTGTTTTGACTTAGTTTCCCTAATTGTTCTGTCTCAGTTTATAATTGTTCTGCTCAACCCTGCAAAACCACCCCTCTTTCTTAATAAGAATATTTGATAAGGATAAAAAAAATGTTAAATTTTAGAATACCAAAATGCTTCTTCCCATCCCAAGATATCAGAATATCAGATACCATCTTATGAAGATGCCACTCCCCATCTCTGGGATGCCTTCCCCCATTATATCATCCCCATCTCCAATGGCTCCCCCCACCCTGTCAGAGTCCCATTCCCACTCTCAGCACCCTGACTCCACCCCTGCCTCAGTCTATTTCCTGTGTTTGAGCCACATGTATATATGTCACTGAGAACTCAGATTGTTTGCTGGATTCTTGGAGATGATAAGTCTCATGCAGCTCTGGGACTAAACCATGGATCCATTTGGTCCCAGTAAATCTTTCCTTTCAAATAAAATATTAAATACTCTCTATTCTCTATCTTGCCTCAGTTTCTCCAGCATTACAGTCTGAGGAACAAAGAGGAAAATTTATTAAATATCTATTATGTGCCAAGTACTATGTTAAGTGTTTGAGAGCTTTACAAATATGATTTCATTTCATCCTCTCAAAAAATCTGAGAGGTAGGTGTCATTATTCTCCCTATTTTACAGTTGAAGAAATTGAGACAGACAGATATTAAGTGACTTGCCCAAGCTCACAAAAGTAGTCAATGACTGAGGCCAGGTTTGAACTCAGGTCTTCTTAACTCTAGCTACGTAACTAGTTAGCTATGCCAAAGTGACTTTGGAGTTTAAAGAGCAATTTATCATCCGTTTGGTAAATATTAAATAGATTGCTTGGAAAATGTGTAACATTGATACTGCCTTTATTGTTTATTGTGAAATCTTAGATTCAGTTCCTCATTCATGGTTTTGTCATATATCATAAACATTAAAAAGACCCCAATATAGTTTTTTTTAAGCTAGAGTAATTAACATTCACATGGAAAAACAATATTCCCTCTTTAAAGCATAAAATCAACACAATAACATTAAGAATCATTGATAACAACATATTTAAATTTGTTTGGATCATTTCATGTGATGACTGCGTTAGCACTCTGGATACTTTAAAATCAGCTGGAGTCAGGATAAGCAAAAATCCTTGATCTTTATTCTTTGTAGAAGGGAGAGGAGAGAGAGTGGATACAGGAATCTCCTTTTTCCCCCTACTGCCTGTAGTCACACTTGCTTGTCCTACCCTACCCTCTAATCCCTCCTCCAAGTCTCTCTATATACAACAGATCTAGCCAGCACAGAGTAGTGAGCAGGACCATTCTTTCTCCAAGCATATGCTAATAGAATATTATCCAATTGGTAATTAGCCTTAAGTGCTCGGTTATCCAAGGGCGTCTGCTCAGAGATTCAGCCCTTTACAATTTCAGGGAGGTATTCAAACACCAATATGGTTCTTCCGAGTCTTAAATCAATTATAGTTGATCTAATCCACCATCCACCATCTTCTAAAATAGAATTCAATATGGTTTGCAAATTAAACAGGGAGTTGAACCAACCATTTGATTAATCATTTGATCAATTTAATGTATATGAATAACATCAATTTATATGACTACCAAAACACATAAAATTACTTCTTCATATTATGGAATCTTTCTTCAGTGAAAGCAATGTCAGTTGGATCCCAGTAGTACAAAGAACTTAACACATGCCATTGAAAGATAGAGGTTGAAGGCTTTGTACATGCAATCAATGGTCAATTGAACTCAAATTGAACCAATGAAGAAAGACAACAATCATAATTCCCTTGATTTCCTCAGGACAAGACACATGGAGTATGAACTATTATCTGAAATTTGAATTCATATCTTGTGATGCAAAATCCAGTATACTTTTTACTTCTCCATTTTGTATCCAGAGAAGAAAGGATGCTTTTTTTTCATATATTTAAGAACAATTATTTGATATTGTAAAGAGAAACATAATTTTGGTTAATTTTTTAAAAAAAATTTTCTTAACTTTTAGAGTCATCCAGAAATAGAATGAGCTGTCTCATCCATACTATTGAGAAAACAAATATTGAGTAAGATTAAATGATGGGAAAAGCAGAAGAGACATAGAAGGAAATTTTATAGGATCCCTAGATAGAAGAAGAAATTAGAACAAGTTTTCAAAGCAGTCATTCATTCATTCAACAAACACTGATTAATTACTTATTGTGTGCAGGGACTGCTTAAGACATTGGGGAAATTATTAACTTTAAATAAGCCCAAATCCCTGCCTTCAAGAAAGTTAGTTTAGTTGGAGGATAAGGTACACATAGATAGCTAGAATATATAGTGATAAAGATAGATATGATATGTGTATTAGAGAATTCTAAAACAAAATAATAAGTGAAATCCAAATGTGGAAAATCAAGAAAAACTCTAGAGAGAAAGAATTCCAAAGCAGACATAACAGAAGTGATTTAGGAATGATAAAAAACTTCAATTACAAAGACCTCTAGTGGATGGGGGAGGGGAGATAGAGATAATCTGAAAGTTATTATAGATTACAAATTCAATGACTCAATAAAGTGACAGTATAGCCAAAAATGCTATTGTGAACTTAGTGTAAACTTATCAAAAACACAGTGACTAGAACTAGAGAGATGATTTTATCACTCATGTTTCTTTTAGTTAGATTGCATTAAGGATTTGTGCTAAATTTAACAGCCACATTTTAAGATATGACAGCGTTCAATTATGTACTGTCAGAGGATGATGAATTTGGAAAGAGGACTCAAAACCATGCCAAATGAATATTGGTTGAAGGAAATGGAGATGTTGATCCTTGAGTGGAGAAGACATCATAACTGTCCTCAAGTAGCTCATAGGCTGCTAGGGAAAAGTAATAGGATTTGCAATTTGGCTTCCACTAAGCAGAGCTAGAAGCAGTGGATGGATGATACAGATATGAAGATTTTTGTAAAACAAAATGAAACAAAACTTCCTAACATACAGAACTATACAAAACTAAGCTTCTCAAAGACAGGCAGGAAAAGTTTAATGCTTTTGTTTCACTAGCTAACAATACAATGTTTTACACAGAGTAGCCACTTAAAACATGCTTGTTGTTTGTTTTTTTTAATTGAATTAAAAGATTTGTTTACCTTCAAAGTTAGTGAGCTCCTCATCCTTAGAGATCTTCAAGAAGATGTTGAATTTCCATTTGTTGGGGGTAATCTAGAACAAAATTTCTTAACCTTTCTTTCTTTCTTTCTTTTTTGCAATGGACCACTTGGGCAGCCTAGTGAAAGTCATGGAATTGTTGAGAATAATGCTATTAAATGCTTAAAATAAAATGAATAAAATCACAAAAGAAACAATAACGTGTCTCTTTGTCTATTTTAAAGAACAATTTCTCAGAACCTCTGTATAAAGAATTCCTATTCAGTTAAGAGTTGGACTAGATAGTCTTTCTGAGATAAGTGCAAACTCTTTCCTTCTGAAATTCAGTTAGCTTTCTAATTGCTAACCATTTATTCTGATACAGAGCTTTAATATTTTTGAACTTATAACTCTTGACAATATTTCATATCTCTCTTTACAGAAGTTCTCTGTACCACCCTTCCTCCTCCTCAATTTTCCCTCCTCAAACACAAATTTGTGTTACATTTGTATTAGGATTTGGGGAAGATTAAGGAGAAGGTATTTTGAGCTTTCATGGGAAAAAAATTTCCATCTCCAAGTTGCAAGATTAGATCCTAGGCAGCTGCCACATTTATGAAGCACCAAGCCTTTTCCCTTTGAAAGCAGGTCTATGCGGATACATCCTTGACACAGAGAGAAAATACTTAGGGTGTTTTCCTCAATTGGGAAATCATTTTGTTGTTTTCCTCTTTTCCTCCTAAATCATTTTCCTTCCCCTTGGCACTCACTCAGGCCTGCTGGGTTGTGAACACTCCCTCTCATCAGGAGAGCTAGGCGGTGGCTTGAAAGCAGCTGCACTCTATGTTTGGAAATAGGTTTTGGGCACAGTTTGGGCTTTGCTGAGGGTTTTTAATGAAGCATGTTTTACTTCCTGGCACCTGAAATGTAGAGAGGAGTCAAGGTAGGAGTGGGAATATTGAACTGTGGGAGGGAAGGAGAACATAAATAATAGCAAAATAAAAATAAATAAAATTCTCAGCATTAGGGGGTCCCTTTGGACTTTGAGTACTTGAGATAATAGGTAAATTTTCCAAGGACCAGAATGAGAAGCATTTTCTGTTAATGTCTTATCTTCTTACCTGGCAGTAAACTCCATCAAGGCAGTCACTGTCTTACCTGACTTGCATTATCAGAACTGGTTATAGACAGTGAACCTAGTAGGCACTTTATACATATTTCCCATAACTTTGTGCTCATTGGTTTACAGTTTTCTTTCCACTTCTACTATTAAAGGTCCTTGGGATGACTTTGTTTAGTTGAATATCTTGCCAAAGTTTTCTTTAAACTGGTAAACTTAAAGCTAGAATGAAACCTAAAACCTAAATAAGAATGATATTTGTCAATACAAATGTTATCTACTTTGCAGAATAGAGATGCTCTTATAATTTTGCTTGTGAATCAACATTATGCATTCCTATTATATATTGGACACCACATTTTGTTATTAGTTTATGAAATTATTATTTTAATAAAGAGTTATTGTGAAATAGTGGATGGAGAAAGTCAGCCCTGGAATCAGAAAGACCTGAATTTAAGTTTTGCTTCTGACACAAACTAGTTACTGAATAAAGAGAATCACTTAATGTCACAGTGTACTCAAGCACACCAATCTAAATTGATGGATGGAATTTTTGGATTAGAAAAAAATTATTTACACAGATTTACACATTATTTACACAGATGAAATCACAGGGCAAACTCAAAATAAATAAATGAATAAATAAGTGATTTTTTAAAAAAATCCTCAAACTGTTGTTTTTCTTTAAATTTGGGCCTCATCTTCTACTAATTGTAAAAATGAAGGAATTAAACAAAATTCTTTTTCAGTATCCTTTCAGCTTCCTCTCCAGCTCCCTGTTCAATAGTTTTACATTTTTAAAAGCTTGCTATATTCTTAAATATGATTCCATTATGTTTTGGGATCTGTTCCTCCCAGAATGGGAAGAGGGAAATTTTGAGCCAGACAAAACAGCCTTTCTATTTGCCTTTCATTTCCATTATGAAATTAGCTAAAAAAATACAACTTTTTAAAGAGAAGGAGTAATGCCAACTAAACTGACCCAATATGCAAGGATATAAAACCCTCCATTATCTATCAGCATCAATCCTCCTAAATGACCTCCTATATTGATGATCATGGGTAAAAGATGTAATACCAGGGCTGGAAAGGACATCTAAGAACAGCTAGCCAAAATTTTTCATCTTAAAGATGAGGAAAATGAGTCTTAGAGAGAGTAAATGACTTTCTGAAAAATCATATAGGTACCAAGTAGTAGAAGTAGAATTTAAATCGACATCCTCTCAGTCAGATCTAGGCCTCTTATATTTCTTTCACACAAGTCCTACACAACCAGGAAGATCAGTGATGTAATGTTCCAAAAAACAATCAAACAAACCTTCCAGATTTAGAAATGAAAGGAGCTTGTTCTGTGTATCTGTGCTGAAATGGAGAGAAGAGAGGTATAATAAGAAAGTGGTGAATTTCTTTACTCAAAAGATACCTCTCTCTAGCCACTCATAAAAGAAGTTTTGATCCTATCTTCCTCTATTTCCCTAGTCTGACCCATAACAAACTAGATTAGAGCATTAAAAATGGTAATGTCTCAGAGATTAAACTGTCTTGTTTGTTCAAATACGGAATCTGAGTCACAGATCTATTAACTTCAAAGCTGGTAACTGAATGCATGCTGATTGTCAAGATTATACAGAATCATAGAATCTCAAATCTGAGAGGAGTATCAAATATTCCCCTATGTGCAACCAGGAATAACAAATTAGTTCTGAATTATAAGCACAAAATATCTACATTTATTTATTGGAGTGGGGGAAAGGAAAAATAATCATGTATTAAGTATCTACTAAATATAAGGTACTATGCTAAGTGCTTTACAATTATTACTCCATCCAGTCATCGCAATCCTGTGAGATAGGTGCTATTATCATCTCCATTTTATAGTTGATAAATCTGAGGTAAACATAGGTTAAGTGGCTTTTCCAGGATCATGCAGTATCTGAGTTTAAATTTGAACTTAGGTTTTCCTGATTCCAGATTGAGTGTTCTATCCACTGTGCCACTACCTAGTTTTTATAACAAGAGCATTACCTTTATTATAGAACATTTTAAATATATGTACTTTGGTTATTCAAGAAAAGGTAATAAATACCTATGGAATAAGCCTAAACCATCTGCTTTCTGTCACTAAGATATCTTAGACTCAATGTGTAGAAAACAGAATGAATTTTTATCTTCTAAACCTTCACTGCTTTCTAATTTTCCAGTTTTTGTTAAGGGCATCATAATTCTTCCCATCATCTAGGTTCTTGTTTCCAGAGGTATTTTTGACTCTTAACTTTCCTTTACTCTTCATAGTCTCTCCTCCCTAATTTTAGCTTTATTCCATCAAATGCTTACTCTGAAAGCCTCAGTTATAGAATGCTCTTTCCTAGAAATTATTTTGTATCTAAGATGGATGATTGAATAATACATTCAAATATACATACATATATACATATATAGAAATATAAATAATATTGATGAAATAGAGATTGCATTTAGTTTTCTACGTACATATTTTTTCCCTCCCAATAAAATATAAACTCTTTTAAGGCAGATGCTACTTCATTATTATCAGTGTATCTTCTGCAATTCTGAAAAGGTTTAGAATATAATCATGATCTATACTGAATCTACAGTATTTCTGATACTGAAAACCAGACCAGCTAGGAGAGGCTTATTGCCTATATCCTAACCTCTTGATGAATTCTATGACTATGAAAACAAAAGAAAGGAATAAATAAAAATCTAAAATGGATCTCAGCCCTTTGGATCCCCTGCTTTTCCTTAAATGATGCTGGATGACAGGTAGAAATGGAGATAGAGAGTATTAAAGCTTGAAGTTTTCAGATGATATATCAACTAACTTTTATTAGTTGTCTCTACCATTTACTAATTATATCCCCAAAGTGCTAACATCCAGACTTTGACCATAGTCTACCTACATGGTCTCTGCCATAATCTATGCCTTGGATCATGACTACAGACTCTTTCCTCCTTCCTGAATCATCATGATGATATTTCTTTTCCCTGAAATGATCTGAACTGGATTTCAATCACCATGCACCACAGACATAATTGAAGGTTTAAGGAAAGCTGAAGGTTATATAGCTTAAAACCATGGATGAAAGATGTGTTTATAACTAGAGATTGAATAGAAAAAATATAGTCTATAAATTCAAGAATACAAAAAATATAAATATTTGCACGAACAAAATCAATGAAACAAAAAAGAAGAAAGTTACAAATGGGAGCAGAAACAAGAACCTTGTAATAAAATCTCTGATAAAAGTTTGATATCTAAAATCTATGGTAAATTAAAATAAATCTATAAAACTAGGAAATCTTCTCTGATAAATGGGTGGCTAATGTCTATAAATAGTTTTCACAGAATCACAAGAAGAATCTTTTCCTCTTTCTCCTCTTCCTTCTCCTCTTCCTCTTTATCTTTTCCCTCTTCCTTCTTTATCCTTCTCCTCTTCCTCCTCCTCCTCCTCCTCCTCTTCTTCTTCTTCTTCTTCTTCCTCTTCTTCCTCTTCTTCTTCTTCTTCTTCTTCTTCTTCTTCTTCTTCTTCTTCTTCTTCTTCTTCTTCTTTTCCTTCCCTCCTTCCTCTTCCTTCTTCTCCTTTTTCTCCTCCGCCTCCTCTTTCTTCTCTCTCCTTCTTCTCCTTCTCTGCTGCACATATTTTTGGTTTTATTCTTTTTCCACCTTTTCATTCATCCCCTAAGCAGACTATAATTAAGTGAGGATATATTTATGTATACATAGCTAAATATGTACTTATACACACATATACAAACACCCATCATCCCTGTCCCTCCTCATACACACACATCTTTCCTATTTCTGCTAACACTTTGCTTTAATTCTGCTCCCTAACTTGCCTTGCTATATTGTAAACTTCCCCCAACCCTTGCAATCCTCTTCCTTGATCCTTTGCTTCCCCTTCTTCCCATCCCTCCCTCCTTGTTTCTTCACAGATTTTGGAGGGTGCTATATCCTATATGTGTAGTGTTATCTTATTTAACCCATTCCCAATGTGAGTAGCTTTTCAGAACTATCAGCCCTCCTCCCTCTCTAATGCCTCTTTGTCTATTCTTCTTCTGCACTTCATTTGTACAATAGTTATTATTCTTATATGAACTCTGCTTCAATCATTCTGTTGAACTACCCAATTACTGATGTCAATCTTAAACATATCTATACATTTCCAAGTAAAAAACATAAAACAATTTGTTCATATTAAGCTGCTTTAAATTAATCTTGGGTAGCCATTGGCTCTGTATATGTTACATTTGCTATAGAGTTTAGATTTGTTTAAATGAAAGTCCTAAAAATCTGTAAATTCAATGACTATCCTTTTTATTCAATATTATGGATAATTTGCTAGATATACTATTTTTGGTGGCAGACCTAGTTCTTTTGATTGTTGGTAGATAGGACTTGTGGTATTTTATTGTGGCTGCTGAAAAGTCCTGAACTATTCTAATTGTGTAGCTGCAGCATATTTGAATTGGTTTTTGTTGTTTTTTCTTGCAAATTTTTCTCTTTGATCTGGGGGTTTTGAAATTTGGCAATAATATTCCTATGTGTTTTCCACACAGGATCTCTTTGAGGTGGTGATCAGTGGATTTTTTCTATACCTTCTTTCCCCTCACGTTCTATCACTCCAGGACAATTTTTTTGGATTATTTCTTGCATTATTGTGTCAAAGTTATTCTCTTTTTTGGTTACAGCTTTCAGGTAGTCCAATTATTTTTTATCTTGCCCTTTTCTCCCAAAGTATTGTTTTTCTTATAAGATGTTTTGTAATGTCTAGACTAGCTCTCTAGAGGACCTCAGGACCAGCCCAAGCCCTTAGTCTTAGTGGAGGAGTGATGAAGGCAGGAGATTTACCATGAGGATGGTCAAAGATGGAATCCTCTCTGTGTCTGAGACTCTTAGTTCCAGTCTTCTTAGCCCTTAAATATCTCAATTCGATTACATCACTACAGCAACTGAATATGTGCTAACTGTAGCCATTACATCACCACATCACACTAAGTATATGCTTACTAGGGTGATTACATCATTATATCACATTAAGTATATGCTTAAATAGAGAACTATTACATCATCAATCACACTGAGTAGGTGCTTAACTATAAGCACCCTGCTGTCCTTGATTCAAGTATCCCTTTCCAGAGTTTCAGTCCTCTACAATCAATAACCAAATTACAAAAACATATGATTATCTCAATAGATGCAGAAAAACCATTTGATAAAATTCAACATCCATTCCTATTAAAAACACTAGAGAGTATAGGAATAAATGGCCTTTTCTTTAAAATAATCAGTAACATCTATTTAAAACCATCAGTAAGCATCATACGTAATGAGGATGAACTGGAAACATTTCCAATAAGATGAGAGATGAAACAAAGTTACCCATTGATCACCATTACTATTCAATATTGTATTAGAAATGCTGGCTTTGGCAATAAGAGGAGAAAAGGAGATTAAAAGAATTAGAGTAGGTAATGAGGAAATCACTCTTTGCAGATAATATTATGGCATACTTAGAGAACCCTAGAGAATCAACTAAAAGGCTATTAGAAATAATCCACCACTTTAGCAAAGTTGCAGGATACAAAATAAATGCACATAAATCATCAGCATTTTTATACATTACTAAGAAAATCCAACAGCAAGAGATAAAAAGAGAAATTCCATTTAAAATAACTGTTGATAGTATAAAATATTTGGGAATCTATTTGCCAAGGGAAAGTCAGGAATTATGTAAGTAAAACTAGAAAACTGAAGGTTATATAGCTTAAAACCATGGATGAAAGATGTGTTTATAACTAGAGATTGATATAATATATCTATATTATATCTATATTAGATATATCTAATATAGATATATCTAATATATCTATATCTATATATATAATATCTATCTATATATGTCTATATTAGAGTTATAAAGAGCCACTTTCCACACAAATAAAGTCAGATTTAAACAACTGAAAAAATATCAAGTGCTCTTGGATAAGTCAAGCAAATATAATAAAGATGACAATACTACCTATTTATTTAATGCTATGCCAATCAAACTCCCAAGTAACAATTTTACTGACTTAGAAAAAATAATAACAAAATTCAACTGGAAGAATAAAAGGTCAAGAATTTCAAGGGAAGTAATGAAAAAAAAAAAAAAACAAATGAAAGTGGGCTAGTTGTACCAGATCTAAAATTATATTATAAAGTAGCAGTCATAAAAACCATTTGGTACTGGCTAAGAAACAGAGTAGTTGATCAGTGGAATAGGTTAGATTCACAGGACAAAATAGTCAATGACTATAGTAATCTAGTGTTCAACAAACCTGAAGATCCCAGCTTTTGGGATAAGAACTCATTACCACAACTGCTGGGAAACTAGTATGGCAGAAACTAGGCATTGACCCATATTTAACACCATATAGCAAGATAAGGTCAAAATGGGTCATGATCTAGACATAAAGAATGATATTATAAACAAATTAGAAGAACATAGGGTAATTTACATTTCAAATCTGTGGAGGAGGAAAGAATTTGTGAGCAAAGAAGAACTGATCACAAAATAGATAATGTTGATAATATTAAGTTAAAAAGGTTTTGTACAAGCAAAATTGATGCAGACAAGATTAGAAGGGAAGCAATAAACTGGGAAAACATTTTTACATTTAAAAGTTCTGATAAAGGCCTCATTTCCAAAATATGTTGAAAACTGATTCAAATTTATAAGAATTCAAGCCATTCTTCAATTGAATGAATAGGCAATTTTCAGATGAAGAAATTGAAACTATTTCTAGTCATATGAAAAGGTGCTCCAAATCACTAGTGATTAGAGAAATGCAAATTAAGACAACTGTGAGATACCACTACACACCTCTCAGATTGACCAAGACGACAGGAAAAGATAATGATGAATTTGGAGGGGATGTGGAAAAACGGGGACACTGATACACTGTTGGTGGGATTGTGAACAAATCCAACCATTCTGGAGAGCAATTTGGAATATGCTCAAAAAGTTATCAAACTGTGCATACCCTTTGACTACTGGGCTTATAGCCCAAAGAAATCTTAAAGGAGGGAAAGAGAACCACCTGTGCAAAATGTTTGTGGCAGCCCTTTTTGTAGTGTCTAGAAACTGGAAACTGAATGGATGCATATCAATTGGAGAATGGTTGAATAAATTATGGTATATGAATGTTATAGAATATTTTATTCCTTCAGAAACGACCAGCAGGATGATTTCAGAGAGGCTTGGAAAGACTTTAATGAACTAATGTTAAGTGAAATGAGCAGAACCAGAAAATCATTATACACAGCAACAATAAGACTATATGATGATCAGTTCTGATGGACATTGCTCTCTTCAACAATGTGATGATTTAATTACAATTCAGTGATGAAAAAAGCCATATACACCCAGAGAGAGACCTGTGGGAACTGAGTGTGGACCACAACATAGTATTTTCACATTTTCTGTTAATGTTTGCTTGCATTTTGTTTTCCTTTTCAGGTTTTTTTCTTTTTTCAAATTTTTTTTTCTTTCTAGATTGGATTTTTCTTGTGCAGTAATATAACTATATAAACACGTATACATCTATCAAATTTAACATACATTTAAACATATTTAACATATATTGGAGCACCTGTCCTCTAGGGAAGGAGGTAGGGGGAAGAAGGGGAAAATTTGGAACAGAAGGTTTTGCAAGGATCAATGTTGAAAAATTACCCATGGATATGGTTTGTAAATAAAAACCTTTAATAAAAAATAAAAATAAAAAAAACTCTAAAAAATGTTTCATATTTTGTTCTATTTTCTCATTCTTTGCATTATATTTTCTTATGTCTTGGTCTCTTATAACTTTACTGGTTTACCCTTGCTCAATTCTAATTTTCAAAGATTTATTTTCATATTTAAGATTTTGTGTCTCCTTTTCTATTTGCTTAACTTTTTTTCCTAATCTTTTTTTATTTTTCTTGAATGGTTTTTATTTTTGTTTTTATTTTTTCCTCATTGTCTCTCATTTGAATTTTAAATTCTTTTTTGAGTCTGTCTGGGCAGAGAGTCATTTAACATTACAATTTGCATTAGGAGAAGTTTTTTTTATTTTTTTATTTCAGTGTCCTCCTCTGAAGAAGAACTCCAGTCTTTCCTTTTTCCATACTAAGTTTCTATGATTGGGTTCTTTCTTTTTTGCTCATTATTTTTAAAATAAGAAATATTAGTGTAAAAACCTCTGATTGTGGGGTGGGAAGATGATGCCTCTTCACTTAGCTCTTCCCTCTGATCTGGAACCCCAAAGCAAGAATTCCACCCTCCTGCAAATGCCCACAGCTAGCAGCTCCCTGCCTCACTCTTCCTCCCCTCACTAGTAGTGCTGACTCCTTCTCATTTAGGGCCACAGGGCCTGGCTTTCCCAATCAGCAGAGATTTACTCAGTCTTCCTTAACTCATCTATTTAAAACCATATTTAACTTCTCAGGCAGTCAGGAAATACAAGTTCCTGTAATTCCTGCTGAAGTTTCAGTCAAAGCAAGCTAGCCCAGGGGTTCTCACTTGATATTTTTGTGGAGCTAGTACAGAGGTATTTGTACTTCACATAGATTGATCCCTTGCCTTGGATCTTTCTTCCCATCTCTTTAGGATGAACCAGAGAGATCCCATTCTTCTCCAAGTCTTCTTGATTTTTCATGGCTATGTTGCCCTGAGGCACAAATTTGTTCTGTTTATCAGGGAAATCTGGAGAGTTTGAAATTTATTGACCTACTCCACTATCTTCCCAGAATCCTCCCAATATATTTATTTCTCTTTAGAATGTAAGCTCCTTGAAGTCAGGGTCTGTCTTTCTTTTTATGAATTATATACCTAGCACTTAGCACAGTGCTGTTACGTTGTAGGCAAAATAATAAATATGGATTGGATTGAATTGTATACATAGTGTTTATCCCAAGTATCATATTAACTCTTGGAAAAGGATTATGTTCCATTTTTATCTTTATATCTCCCTTTGTTAGCACCTGACACATAGTAGATGTGTTATCAATGTTTGGTAGCAGCACAAGCACATAGTAGGCATTTGCAAAATATTGACCAACTATTGAATAAAATTGAAATAAAAAACATAGGCCTTCAATTATGAAGTAAAAGGTAAAATAAAAAAGCACAAAAATTACAAAGAATCACAAATTTAGAGCTGGGAGGGACCTAAAGGTCAACTAATCCAACTTGCCCATATTGTACTTTAGTCAACTTAAACCAAGAAAGAATAAGTACATTTCCCATGGACATAAAGATACTTAGTCTCAATGGTAGGATCTGAACCCAATTTTGTTTCTTTTTTTCTTACTTCACTGTTATGTACTATAGTCACAATCATCCTTTTAGTGTTACTAGGTTACATAGTCCATAAAGCAATGGTCCTGAAGTCAAGAAGACCAGAGTTCAAATCCAGAGTCAGATTCTTATTAGTAGTGTGACCCTGGGAAAGCTATTTAACCTTTTAAATTTTAAAATTAAAAATGGCATAGTGTCTTTTGAGGATTAAATGAGATAATATTTGTAAATGACTTAACATAATGCCTGGCACATAATAGGCACTTACTAAATACATGTTGATCATTCCCCTCTTTTAAATGCTCCTTGCAAAGTTTCAGGTCCTTTGACGTATATTTACTTTGCCACCACTCCTAATTAAAAATTTGCCCCCTATCTTCAATGGGGAAAATAAGAATAAAAGTTGTGATTGATCTATGTGAAAATTCGCTGAACACTTTCAGTCAATTGGGAGGTTTGAAGCTTTCTGGGAGGTCTTAATACTCATTTCCTTCTTCCACATATTCATTTTGACCATTATTCATTTGGAGCAGTAGTAGTCACTAGTCAGTTGTCAGTCATATGTCCAAGGTTATAATTTATTCAGGTAAAGATAAGTAATAAATCTAATCTAAAAGATTAATTCAATAAAATACATATTTGACCCCATTCTTCTAATTCACAAAGACAACCCAGTTATTTACAGGCCTTACGATGCCTATTTACAAATTCTTTTAATAGACAAACTGTTCTTAATCATCATTTGGGATTTAAGTGTCCTTTGATAATTTTATTAGGAAAAGCAGCTGTGGGAGCATGAATAGCCAGTGACATATAAAGAGCAGGAAGAAGGGAGATGGCCAAAAAAAAAAAAAAAAACCAGGTCCTTTCTGCCTCATATACCCATCAGTCTCACTAGGGTAGGTATCTGTTAGCCAATAGCCTCCTAGTCCAGCCACCAATTCCATCTACAGTGTCTCTTAAAAAACAATCCCATGTTCCCTGGGAAGCTTTACTCTTTAAAAAATAATTGTGGCTACTTTTCTTGGCATCATGGAATTTAAAAAGGGGCCTGCTTTAAGGAGCATCAACATCATCCCAAACCAAAGCCCAGGGAGGGACAAATACTTAATAGCTGGTTTTATATTCCAGTCCCAATCAGCTGGCTTCTTTAGCTTTCCAGTTACAAGAAAAGAAAAAAAAAAAAAACCTCATAGCTTGCCTGGGGAAGGGAAGAGGTAACAAAAACAAAGAATAATGAAAAGGCCAATCCAAACATTACATGCATCTGACCTCCTTTCAAACCCTGATATGCAGCTGAATGATAGTTCTGTCTTGCAAGTTAGCCCGGCACCAAAACTAGGAAGCCTAGAGATGCTTTCCTTTAGCTAGAATTTGAACTGCACCAGGATGACCTCACAGATTCTCCATTAAAAAGTGTTCCTGGGCAATGCTTATTACTTCATAGCATTTAATTACTCAAACAGTAAGATCCTCAATGAGATATTCTATTGATTCTATTTCTTATGTTCATAACTTTCTCTGCATATTAGAACTGTAACTAGATATGCACTCAGGGGAATTGCATGAGGACACTGACAGAAAAGAAAAGATTTCAGGGTCTAGAACTCCCCAAAACATAATGTGCTTCTAACCACCTGAGTTTCTTTTTTGTATTGATTATCAGTATATTCCATAAATATGTTCATTCTTCCTATTGATGCTATGAAAGGATGCACCCCAGGTTCACAGGATAGAGGGGAAATGTTTTGTTGGTGCTATGGTTAAAATGCTATATCAAAGTAAATGACTTTGCTTTGAGTTAAATGTATTCTTTGGCTGACTACTAAAGGTAAATGCAATGGTAGGGGCTCATGAACTATAGCTTTAGGAATGTATTACAAAGAGTATCTTGAACCTTATATAAAAGTCACCTTCCTAGGTGAAAATCTTCACCCCACTAATGGAATATAAGATCCCTGAAGAAAGAGACTACTTTATATGAGTCTATGACTAATAGAGTAATGAGAAATTTGCATTTGACCTTTTACTTATTTAATTTTTGATGAATGAGTCTGGACCTTTTTTCCCATTGGTGTGGAAAGCTGCTAGTAGTTCCCTTCAACAAGTGTAATTGAAACTAATCTATAATTATATAGTTTTAAAATGTTACTTGGGGTAGTAAAGAATTAGGTGACATGCCCATGGTCACATAGTTTGTGTCAGTCAGGACTGAAACCCATGTTCAAGGCTGACTTTTATACCACTATGTCATTTGCACATAGTTAAGTTTTCAGAATTTCAGCTGAATTCATTTGATCCTCACAACATGTTCATGAGAAAATTTACACCAACTTTATAGATGAGGAAAATGAAACTTTGAGGTGTTACTTAATTTCATATGGCCATACAGCTAATAAGAGTCAAGTTATAAACTTAGTTTTCTGCCATCTTCAAATCTAGTATTCATTCTAATGCATATTAACAACTCCTAACAATTGGTAGTAGATTAGTCTGAGGGGAAGAATTACTGTTAGAATCATAAGAGAGTCTTGAGATTTAAACCTGAAATGGAAGAATGAATAGAGGCAGATAGTAGAAAGCTTTAAATATTCAAGCTAAGAAGTTGATTTTTAAAATTCAATACTTTTCCTTTACATAGAGTATAAAGCAAGGAGCTGACATGAAAGTTGTGTTTTAAGGGAATTCTATTGACTGCATGTGCAGAATTGATTGAAGATAGGAAATAGGGAGGTGTACTGATAACTTGCTGCACTATTGAGGTTTGAACTGGTGTGAAGATTAAGGTCAATGAAAGCAGAGTTTTGATGGTCTCTTATGTCAATATGCATTTACTCAATATAACATGCCAACCACTATGCACTGGGGATACAAATACCAGAAAAATAAGCATAATACTTGACTTCAAGAAGCTTACTTTCTAAAAGGGGAAGGTGACATAAAAGGGATCTAAAAAGTGTGGAGAAAGTAGGATCAAAGTGATTCATTGTACATATATAGGAGTAAAATCTAAAGAATGAAAGAAAGAGAATAAAGGATAATTGATTTGGAATCTTCCTCAAAAAATTCTAGGAAGAATACTCCATAGGAGGAAAAAGAACAAAACAGATAAGGTATAGTAGTATTGAAGCCCAGAGCATTAAGATTGGTTAGTCTGAGCACTTCCTAAAAATGCAGAGTCTAGAAAGAACCTACCAAAGAGACAGAGGGATAGAGAGGTAGTAGCTCAGTCATAGTGGCATGGTGGAGAATTTTAATATAGAAAGATTAACAGAGTTGTTTTTTTTTCTCTTCAGAACACTTCCCTTCTTATCCAAAGTGTATTAATTTGGTTTGACCAGAATATTTTCAGTTCCATATTATTATTTTTTTCTGGTTTTTTTTGTAATTACCTCTATACTTTATTTAGTTAATCATATATCTCCTACCCATGGATGTGACAATAATATGATTTACTTCCCTTCTAATGTTTTTAATTGTACAATCTTTAATATTAAATCAAAATATCCATTTAAAATGTAATAATGATAGTTCTCTAAAAGTGAGATGGCAGCCTTTAGTGATAGTGAGTTCCCCAGAGGCTAGAAAACTGCAATGATTAAATTCCTACTCAATTAGAATTAGACTGCATGGCCTCTTTCCTTTCAAAACTGAGGCTAAAAATCTGTGAAAACCAAGGTGATACTTGCTATGTCTTTACCAACTCCGTGTTCATGATGGGATGGATAATACATTCAAACTTTCAAATAGGGAAATCCTTTCCCTATACCCACAATGTCATAGCAATAGAGTGATTTAATTAATAATGAAATATTTAATTTTTTGGTAACTGAGTAGAATTATTCTTACCAACAATTGTTTAATACTAAGAATATAAACTTTGCTGGTTTGGTTCCTTTAATATCATTTCTTTTTGCCCTACGTTTGTGCACGTATACATATTATTATATTTACATATACATGTGCACACATGTATCTATGCATATATACAAAAATAAACTTCTTTATTTTATTTTAAATACTTTCAAGAATTCAAACTGTTGACCTGGAAAAAAAAACTAATTTTCTTCTTAAAATGATAAAAAGAGGCTGCATATATAATACATTCTGTTATTGCTCTTATTATTAAAATTGGTTGTTGGAGAGGTAGACTTGGAGGCCTTTCATCTGATGACAACCCTTCCTTCTTTTTAACTCTGTTCATCTGGCTTCCTAACTGAATCTGCCAGATTCAGAAATAATCCAGAGATATTAATGGGACAGCTGCTATTGCAAAAGAGAAAATGGTGGGATTTGCTTTGCTTTCAAGATAGCATGTGATGGGCTGTTTGTGGATACAAAAAAGGGAAACAAACAAAAATAAATCATGCACAGCAAAGTCTCTCAGCACTGGTCTCAGGGATAGAATTAGAGACATTCCTTCCTAGCCTCCCTAGAATATGGGATCCTATAACTACTCCCCTCTTCTATAGTGCTTGACGTTCCCACATACTGCCATTCATTCCTTTGTGTTAAAGCTTTCATTCCTAATAAAGAATAAGGTGCATAAGAGATAGAACATGAGAGTCAATGTTCTCTGGAGAAAGAGCATATATGTTTCTCAAAGCAATTCAATAAACTTAATAACCAGGAATCAAATTTTGAAAGAATATAGGAAAGAAAGAATGAAAGTACATTAGGGTACTAGGGAGTTAGGGAAGTATGATGGAAACAGTTCTGGAGTTTAAGTCAGGAAACCTCTGATTCTTAACTTGTTATGTATTTGTGTTATTTTCCCCAAGTCTGTTTTCTTAGTTACAATATGGAAGGATGCTCATATCATTCTTACACTACTTCCTTCACAGAAACATCACAGAAAAGTTAAATTCAAATAAAAAAGAGGGATGTATTAAACATATTCAAGGATCCCTGTGGGCACTACATTGACTTAAAAAAAAACCTTATAATCATATTATCTATGTTCTATTGTAGTTTTGTTTATTTTGCTTTTTGTCTGTCTGGACTAGAATCTTATAGGCCAAAGGATTGGACACATGTGTTGTAAGAAATATAATTGAACTCTATGAATAGGATGTATTTTTATTGTTATTATTATTCTAAAATCCTCCTTGGATATTTGATGATGGTGGTGGAAGAAGACCTGAGTGACTCTCTGTGGAAGTGGAATTAAAGCTCTTATTAGTCGTACCAAACAGGAGTAAATAACTTCCAGCCTAGACTGATTGATAAACTGTATTTCTGGTGCCTGAATATCAGCCTCGCTAAAAAAAAAAAAAAAAAGACTCATTAAATTGGCTTGATACTCATTAAATAGGTTGATTATTTTTGGCCACAGAAATCTCTAAGACCGTAATCTGCCTCAATAGAAGCAACACCCACAAGGTGCTTGAAATATGGAAGCATTATACTCATTAAAAATTGCAGCAATGGTAACCTCATTATCATAGAAAATCATCCTTTTCATCTTTTTCAAAGGGATTCAATAAGAAATAAACCTAAGATTAAGTCACTGTTCTGATTTTATTCTTCATATTTAATGCTCTGTCTACTGTTGCCTAAAGAGATAAAATAGATAATTTTTTTTTAGAATTTCTTAATTCAAAGGTGGCCTTCAAAATCAAGAAGATCTGGGTTCAAGTCCCATCTCTGAAATTAAGTGTGTGACCTAGGCAAGTGATTGACCTTCTAACTGTTCTGGATTATTCTCATAAGTTACAGGGAAGGTGCCAGCCTGAATTGGTAGCAGGAATTTCTTTCCCAATAATTCCCAACTGTAAAAAAAATTATAAGTTTAGGACCAATTCCTAGTAAAATTAGTAGGATATGAAGTTATTAATATTATTATTATGGGGGAAATGTATCATTCTATTATGATCATCCATCTTAGACTCAGAGTTTTGAGAAACTTGAGATTTTTTTTTCTGAACCAAACCAAACAGCTGTTAAAATGTAGAGTGATCATCTCTGACAAATGGACAGGAACAGCTTGACTCTCAAATCTATTGCCCTTCTGCACATTCCTGATAATCATTGTCCCCAGTGAAGGAAAATTATGTAATCAGTGGAGACAATGTGGGCCAAAACAAAATGGTCAATTTTTTTAAAAGGACTTTCTGCATTAAAGGAACATCTCTCCTGGGGTGGAAGCTACCCTGATCCATTTTGATGGACTATAGCTTTCCTTGATTCTTAGGAATATTAGTTAAAAAACAAAATTGCTCTTCACTATGCATGCATGCAAAAGGACAAATAGAGGAGCAAGCCTGCCATCAGCCTTTGAAGGCAGAAGTTTCCAACTCTTACAAAGTCAGCACCTTAGGCTAATTTGTTATTTTCATTGTGGTTTTGGTAAGGGATGTACATCAAATTCATTAATATCCAATGGTTTGGGGAAAAGATAAGGCTTGGATGATAATTCTTAATGTATGGTACAATGGAAGGGCATTATTTTGGGAGCTAAGAGATTTGGGTCAAACTTGTGCTCCACCAGTTACTTCCTTGTAATGTGACTTTAAAAGTTTCTTAACCTTGCTGGGCCTCAATTTTCTTAACTGTAAACATAGAGCTAACGATATTTGGACTACATGCTTCACAAGGTCTTTGTGGGGAAAATGCTTTACGAGCCAAGCAAGTGCTGCATAAACATGACCTCATAATGGGATATTTTCTAGTGCTATGCAAATTAATAGCAAAATTCAGTTGAAGGAATAAAAAGGCCTTGAATCTCAAGGGATATAATGAGAAAGAAAAGTAGAAATAAAGGGACATTAACACTTGCAGATATCAAATTGTACTATTTGTTATTGGTTAAAAAATAGAAAAATAGAATAGTAGAGCAGATTCAATAAGGAAGCATCAGAAACAAACCCAATAATTTGATGTGTGACAAACCCAAGAATATGAACTATTTCAGGAAGAACTCTCTTTTCAACTAGAACTTCTGAGAAAACTGGAAAGCAATTTGGCAGAAATTAAGTTTAGACTAAAATATTTTACCATATGCCATAATAAATTAAAAATGGATACATGACCTCAATATAAAAAATCACACCATTAAATAAGATTAAAAGAGATCAGATCAGGAGCCATTCACAATTATTATTCTTAACAAAACAGGGATAGGAGTAATCACAAAAAAGTTAAAATTGATCATTTTGATTTTATTAAAATTGAAAAGCTTATACACTGATAAAATCAATTACTCAAGGATTATAAGGGAAATTATATAGAGAGGGAAAATAATGCAGCAAATGTCTCTGATGAGGCTGTGATTTTCAAGATATACAGCATAAGAAATTAATACAAATTATAGGACTAAGAACCATTCCATAATGGAGAAGGGTCAAAGGACAGGTATAAGTGGTACACAAAAAGAATTGTAAACTATTTACAATTATTTGAAAGATTTCTCCAAAACACTAATAACACAGATAAATGCTAATAAAACAACTAAAAGATGTCAACTTATACCCAAGAAATTGTCAAAACTAAAAATAGATTATGTTACAAAAGCTGTGGGAAGACAAAAATGCCAATATTTTACACTTCTACTTGAGATGAATTGGTCCCAACTTGGCATTCTGGAAAATTCTTTGGGGGGGTGGGGGTGGGGGGAGGATGTTCTAAAAAAGTGGTAAAATCACTATAACATTTGATTCAAAGGTTCTATAGTGAGACCTATATGCATGCATACATATATGTATACATGTAAGTGTATGCATGTGTGTACATGTTTGTATATAGGGACATATGTTATATATATGATGCATGTCTTTATGCACATGTGGTAATATGCATACACAGAAATGTATATTAGTGAGATAAAAAACAGCAAGAAAGGGCCCATGTACACCAAAACTTTCATAGCTGCTCTTTTTGTGGTGGCAGAGAATGGAAAAGAAAATAGATACCTATCAATCAATGAATTGCTTAAACATATTGCAATATATAAATTTAATGGAATATTAATGTGCCATAAGAAAGGCAAAGAAGAAATCATATAAACATTAAAAACTTATATAATCTGATGCAGTGAAAAATGCAATCCCTTTCCCTCAAAAATCAAAGCCTATAAGCATAATGACCACAACAATATGAATTTTAAAAGCAATAAAAAGAAACTAAGTGTTGTGTAATTGTAATAATTATTGTGGGTTCAAGAGAACACTTGAGAAAACATACTTCGCTCCCTTCATTCCTGAGGTGAGGGACTATCAGTGTGAAATAAAGGATAGATATATGGTCAAATAGTACTGGGTAATTTTGTTGAATTGGGTTATTCTCTCTTTTATTTATTATTTGTTATGAAATGTAGCTATCTGGATAGAACACAGGAAAGAATATATTTGGAAACAACTGTGATATAAAAATAAAAGACATAAGTAAAAATAATATTTTTGAAAGTGATTCATTAATGACTAAATATAAGGCTTGGATAGTAATTTCCTTGATACAGCAAAATCCTAAAAATTAGTTTGACAACTCAATGTAAGTTGACATCTTCTCTGCAACATATAGTCCTAGAAAATTTTCTAGAGCATTAAGTACTTATATATTTTTCTCAGAGTTATTCAAGCAATACACATCAGAGACATGATTTGCACCCAGTTCTTCTTGAATTTAAGATCAGCTCTTTATTTAGTGTTATAAAGAAGCTAAGTACCATGCTGTAGGTCAGATTATCATTGTCATTGTCCAGCTCAAAATTCTTCAATGGCATCTTATTATCTTTGAAATAAAATCATATAAACCATCATTTTGAGATGGGTAAGGGGGCTAATTCTGTATTTAAGAAACCTGAGTTTTGATTCTAAATTCATTTTTTCCTAGATCTGCCATAACTACTTAGTCATTTAATTCCTGTGGGATTCAATTTTCTCTTCTACAAAATGGAAACTTGCATGAACTACCTCACCAAGGTATTGCAGGGAAATTATGTTATAAACTCTAAAGCACAATGGAAATGTGAATTGTTTTGCTGTCTTTAGCCCGGCTTTCCATGTATTTAACAAGTTTGCACAAAAGTAAGTAGCTCAAAAGTTTCTAAACTTATTTTAGATATTCCATTGTGCAAATCCTCTTGTATATTTGCTGTTCCTCTTATCATCCTTTCTCCATCTCCACTGTCTCAACAGGTTATGCTTCAAATAATTAAAAATATGAGGAGTAGCTAATAGGCAAATGATCAAAAGATGTAAACAAGTCATTTTCAAAAGAAGTGTAAACTTGTGATGATTCTGTGAAAAAGAATGATCCAAATTATCAAAAATAAGAAAAATAAATTAAAACTTAACATTTTTCTTCACACCCTTGTCATAGGCAAAGATGATAAAAGATAAATGTAAATGTTGAAGAAGATAGGCACAACAATGCAATTCTTTATGAGTTGTTAGGCCAGCTATGTAGATTCCACCTATTACTCTGAGTCAGTCTTCTGAGAGCAGGGAAAATAAATTAAATTCCTCAAGCAAATACAGCTCTTCCAACACTATAAAATGGTTGTGATCACATCTGCCTTACCTCTTGGACAACAATGTTAGAGGAACAAAATACTTTATAAATCTTAAAGTGAATTACTATCAATAGAATCTGTAGTCAATGTTCTACATGAGGAGCTCAGGGCAGGGTTTCAACTACCAGAATTTTGCTCCCAAATTGAATCTGAATCAAGAGACAGAAAATATGCCACTATAATACTAGAATGAGAGAGTCATGCCCTACTAAGGATTGTTACCCCTTAACGTTTTTATTATTTCTTGGTAAGAGGAAAGTAGATTCTGTTTGGCTGATTCAGAGATCCTAAGAAAAAGAACATAGAGTGGAGGAGGAGGGGGAGAAGTAAGCCTGATGCTCTTCTCTTATATTAATAGGAATATGATACAGCTTGTAAGTTATATACAAACCATAGGGTTTACTCTATGTAGTAAAGAGTTGGAGAAGGGAGGATGTTGCTGTCTACTACCCTCACAATGTCCCCAGATACTGAGAGTTTCCATAAGAAAGAAGCTTAAAGATACCAATGCTGCTGCTATAGCTATCCCTGTTTTTCTCTTTAGCATGGAAGGAAGGTTCTTAGTTATTCTAGCTTTCTAACTCCTTATCACAGGTAATCTCATACCTGCTGCCTCCATATTTTTGTGAATTTGGTTACTTAATAAATTTGTGTCTTCTAAATGTTAAACTAATTAGTCCAAAACCTTAGTTATTTTCCCCTCCCAGACAGCTTCCATTAACCTCATTAGGACATTACTTTATTGGGGAGGTGGACAAAAACCGATACGAAATCTTGGCCCTAAATCTTTCTTCCTAACTTATATTTTATGTGCCTTAAAACTTATATCAAGAAGTTCCAGAAAGAAAGTCTCACATATGGTCTGGTATCAGTAAATATAATATACAGGTAGTGGTAGAAATAGAGATGTTATGTTATCAAAGGGTTTCCTAAGCCAGAAGTATTTTGGCCATGGAGAAAACATTAAAAGGGAGCAATCATTTTGGCCCTAGGGAATCATTCATTTTAGAGGATCCGAGTGCATTTATGACCATTTGAAGAAGTTCCAAGCTAGCCTTCTCCACACCGTGAAGTGACCTATATGATTTCAAATGCATCATTTTTTAAAATTGCTGTTTTCCAGTAACTCTTTGTAATATGGTGCCAAAAAACATCAACAATTATTCAGATTGCACTTTTAATTGATACTTTATGGTGAGTTGTCTTGTGTGATGAATACAAACAAGATGTATTCTCTGCTACATTATGAAGGTTTAAAGCATCCCACATTATTTATTACCTCCTAAAATGTCTGTCATTTTCCTTTTAAAATTAAAAAAAAATCACAGGATCCCAAGTTTGAAGGTACCTTAAGGATCATTTAATACAACTATCTCATTTTTCAAATGAAGAATGAGTATCATTTTTTGTTTGTATATTCATAATTCCCAGAAGAGTACCTTGCACATAGTAGTTGCTCAGGACAAGTTTAATGAATTTAAAGGACAATTGTATGCCAACACTTCCAACACATTATTACATGTTACCTCTTTTTAGATAGTTATTTACTAAGACTTCCTTCAGAATGAAAAACAACCTGAGTCCTACTCTGGGCCTCTGGGAGCTCCTATTCAATGGTTAACTTTATATAGGTATTCTTACCATGAAACAGCTCTATACATAATCCTCTCATGATTCCTCAAGTATCTAAATGTGTCTTTGCAAGACTTTTTTTTTCCTTAAAGAAATCAATGCTGCTAAAGTATTAAATTCTTGGAAGAAAAGTACTTTCAAAAATACAAAGCACTTAAAAATTGTTGTGATTTTGGTCATTTTTGATTAGTCACTTTCCCTTACAAGTATAACAGTCACATCTGGAACTAATCATGTTGTCATTTGAACTTTGGTACCCAAAAGCTCTTATCACAGTGAGAGAATATCCTTTTTTCAGAAGATGAGGACCATTAGGGACATAGTCATTATAAGGTCAGCATGCTATTGAGGCAAGAATACTGGACTTAGAATCAGGAGAAACTCATCTTCAAATTTTCCATCTGATGCTTTATTTGTGATCTTAAATGAATCTCTTAGCCTCATAGTCCTTAGTCCTGTTAGTACTGATTTCTTAAATAAGGATACAGAAACTAGTAGCTAGTATTATCTAGTTTTGTAGTTGTTGTAAGGACCAATTGTGATTGTGTAATTAGACTTCTAGATCTTCAATGAGAGAATCTGGATCTAAATCTCAAATCTACCACTTCTTGGCTCTATGGTGCTTTCTGGGCCTCAGTTTCCTCACGTCTAAAATCAGATGATTGAACTAGATGACCTCTAAGGTCCCTTCATTCTCTAAATGTATGGTCTCAGGACTCTTTTGAAAGCACTTTGCAAATGAGAGTGCTATACAATGCCAGCTTTTATGAATGTTGACTCCTGCAGATGAATTTTCCCAGACCTTCTCATAGCCACTTGCCTTCTCTTCCTGATCACCTCCTATTGCTTTTACCATTTTCCATAATGGGAAACAGACCAAAGAACTCTGGAGAATAAAAGGGCTGGAAGTTTATATTGCTTTTGTCTACATGAGGCTGTAAACACCTAGAATTAGAAAACATCCCTCATGAGGTATTCATGAAGGGCCATTTATCACATATATTAGTCTATTAGGCCTATGTATCTCAAATGGGAGATAGTGATATAAATCTTATGTCTATGCCTACAAGGAGGAGAGAGAATCACTATTTATAGTCTCATAGCTTCAGAGCTGGGAAGGAGCTTTGAAATAACTGAATCTAACATCCTCATTTTCTAGAGAAGGAAACTGAGGCCACTGAGGTCACATAAGATATAAGTAACAAAACTGAATATAGATCCCAATTTTAAGTCTCTCTTTTAAAAAATAATCTTTGAAGTCAGACCTTATCATTGTGCCTGGTATATTGGTGGCACTTAATGAATGTTTATTTATTAAGTTAGTGATTTAAAGTACCTATCTTTGCTAAGGAGATAGTTTGAGATTGACTTGCTCTGAAATCAATGAGAAATCAGGACTACCATGCAGAATTTTTGCATCAGTGATTGAACCACACATGGATTAGATAGACAAGTGGGCAACTGCCCATGTCACCATGATGTGTCTCTATATATATCTCTACTGACTCCCCATCTTTCTCTTTCTCTCTGTCTCTCTCTATGACTCTCTCTGTCTCTGTCTGTGTGTCTCTCTCTCTGTATCTATCTCTATCTCTTTTTCAGTCTCATGCACACACACACACACACACACACACACACCACAAACATGCACACACCCCTTTTTCTTCATCCCAAGCCTGATGCCTGGACTTTCAGAAAAGGATTCATTCCGTTCAATTAACTGTGGTGCAACCCTTCCCAAATAGAGTCTTTGACTGCCTTTTTAACACTTTTATCAAGATCCATTTATTAGATTATCCAAGCTGTGACCTTGAAAAGTAGAGAGTAAGGACTTGGTCTTTGTTTTGTTTTATTTGTTTTCTTAGAGAGTGAAGATGAAAGGGATACAGTGATAGAACATATGTCTAGGAAGTTATAATTCTCCAGGCCAGAGGTGATTAGGACCTGGAGCTATAACATTGACAGTATGACAAAATAAGATTAAATTGTTTATAGAGACATTTTGAACTATAGTCAATAGGATTTGACAACAAATTGTCAATGGGCATGTGAGGAAGAAGGAAGATGAAGAGATTATTCTGAGTTCATACCCCTAACTGACTGAAAGAAGTGTTTCCTTCAGCATAAACCATGTCTGGGAATAGAGAAAGAAGGCTATGGTAGGACCAGTAATAAGATTCACTTAGGGATTAAATTTCTGAGGAATAGAGACATATACCTGTGGGTTTGCAATCCTTCCCCAAGTGATGACATGACAAAAGACAAATATCTGGGTTGAACCGATCAATAATTAAGTACATACAAAATGGCTTCAAATGAGTCCTTTGTCAGTTTGGGAGGAGGAAAGTGCCTTGATCATTGAGTAAAAACTATAAGTGATGTTAAAATAATCAGACTTATTTCTAGTCTTATGGATAATACTATAAACTCATTCAGAATTGAGTATTTCAGAAACAGGCTAGTCTGATGGTAGACAAACTCAGCAGATGATGTCTTTGTGAACTTTGAAAGTTTGGAAGTTCTAAAATTCTCAATAGAATCAGAATCAGAGTCCCCAGAGCAGCAATAGATGATAATAGTGTTTCAATCAGGAGAGACATTGAGGCAAAATAGAAAGGAAAAGCCAAGGAAAGGCAGTTTCAGGATTCTATAAGAACACTAACCCTCAGAATCCAGAAGACAGTTACACCTTGAAGAAATTTCATGAACATTCCATGAAGGGAGAAAGGGAACTTCCAGTAATCAGGAGGTGTGTTTAAATTTTTATCACTAAATTTGAACCCACTTTCTCTAGGGCCATTATGTATACAAGAGGAGAGTATATCCTCTCTTGGAGGCAAAGAAGTAAGAAGAGAGATGTTTCTTAAATATCCTTCCAAAATAAACTTAGTAATTATCTTTTCTAAAAGTTAATTAACTCTGACTGATAATCAACAAAGAGTATACTGCTAGAGGTTCATGAGTACCAAGACAAGAAACTCTAGTTATACTTAGGATTATCCTTATAAAAGGAGTAATAGACATCCATCTTCTGGGGGCCCAGCCCATTAGAATGGGGGTTAGGAAAATAAGACCAGAGGGAATGCCATGTTTACATCATACTTCTATATCCTCTATTTTGGGAAAATTGGTGCTAAGGTCTTTTTAACCGGACTGAGTTCTAGAAAGAAAACTACATTAAGTAGTCTCAGATGAAATGAGAGGAATGTGGGGAGAGTCAAGATCCTTCTGTATCTATGCACAACAAAAAGCATAGACCTAGAGTTTCTAATTTTTTAGTTTTTTATATATAATTTATATAATAATAATAATAACATGATAATAAGAATTAGTACTCATAAGGCACCTACTACATGCCAGATTACTATGTCAAGTGCTTTAGAAATACTATTTCATTGTATCCTCACTACAATCTTTAGAGGTAGATGCTATCATTATCACCATTTTACATTTGAAAAAATTGAGAAAAGCAGAGGTTAAATGATTTGCATTTAGGATGCAATGATGCAATTAATAACTAATGATAATAATAAGTAATAGCTATATATATATGTATATACATATACATATATAGTTTGTGTCTGTACAATATGTCTCTGTGTGTATAACATGTATCTGTTCATATGTACTTATCTCTCCTCTTCAAATGTAAGATTCTTACAAATTGGGATTGATCTATTTTTATATTTGCATCTTCAGCATCCAGCAAAATTCATAGCAGTTACTTAATAGTTGTTGACTGATCTTATCCTGTTGCCTGTTTAGACCGATGATATCTTATGGTATAATGGAAATTAGAAACAAAAGAGAAAAGATCATTTAGGCTAGATCTATCATTTTCAGATAACGAAACTGAAACCCAGAGAAGGAATGTAACTTGGTCATGGTCACACAGAGAAGATAAGTTGCTATGACCACTAAAAAGGCTAAGTGGAAATGAAAGGATTTCTAAGGCAAGTAATCTTTCTATAATAGAAGTTATGATACAGAAAGATCACAAAGCCGGACAGTCTGATCATTCATCTTTCATTTTCAGAGTGCAATTATAAAAAACTGAAACAATAGGTAAGATCCTATGCCTATGAATTTTATAAGGAAAACCATTTCAGAAGGAATGAAATTTCTGAAAACACAAGTACAATTGAGCCCATGGGAAGATCATCTAAATGTGGATATGCAGGGAACTGCTTTGATCAACTTAAGATCTTAAAATGACATATATAAAAGAAGTAGCACAGTATAATGAATAGGAAACTGGGCTTGGAGTCAGGAGAAATGTGGATTTAAATTCTGTCTCAAACACTTACTAACCACAAGTAAGTCATTTAATTTCTCTGTGCCTTATTTTCCTCATTGTTCTTTAAGTGAATGGGAAAGTTATTTGATGGCAGGTAAATAGAATACTAGAGCCTGAACTAAGGAAGAATCCTCTTCCGGAGGTCAAATATGGCCTTAGACACTTCCTAGGCATATAACTGGGTAAAACCTTAACCCTATTTTCCTCAGTTTCCTCATCTGTTAAATGAACTGGAAAAGGAAATGGTAGGCCATTCCACTATCTTTATGAAGAAAATTCTAAAAAAGAATCATGAAGAATCAGATACAAGTGAAAAATGACTAAATGTCAACAATACCAAGGCATATAGATCAATGAGGCCAGAGATAGAAATAATAGTCCCATTTCAGATAGATAGATATAGATATATAAATATAGATGTAGAATAGATATAGATATAGATAGCAGTATAGATAGCAAGACTTAGAAATGAAATAATTGTCTATTAACTGGTAAATGATTAAATAAATAGATGTATCTGAATGTAATTGAATTTTATTGACCCATACAAAATAACTGTGAAGTATTTAGGAAATTATGAGAAAATTTGCATTAGCTAATGTTGTCAAATACACAGAAACATGAAAACAATCTACATGATTGTGAAGATGATAATGGGATGAACATTTTTATTTATTTTTTTTTATTTAATAGCCTTTTATTTACAGGTTATATGCATGGGTAACTTTACAGCATTAACAATTGCCAAAATGTTCCAATTTTTCACCTCTTACCCCCCACCCCCTCCCCTAGATGGCAAGATGACCAGTAGATGTTAAATGCATTAAAATATAAATTAGATACACAATAAGTATACATGACCAAAACGTTATTTTGCTGTACAAAAATAATCAGACTCTGAAATATTGTACAATTAGCTTGTGAAGGAAATCAAAAATGCAGGTGGGCATAAATATAGGGATTGGGAATTCAATGTAATGGTTTTTAGTCATCTCCCAGAGTTCTTTTTCTGGGTATAGCTAGTTCAGTTCATTACTGCTCCATTAGAAATGATTTGGTTGATCTCGTTGCTGAGGATGGCCTGATCCATCAGAACTGGTCATCATCTAGTATTGTTGTTGAAGTATATAATGATCTCCTGGTCCTGCTCATTTCACTCAGCATCAGTTCGTGTAAGTCTCTCCAGGCCTTTCTGAAATCATCCTGTTGGTCATTTCTTACAGAACAGTAATATTCCATAATATTCATATACCACAATTTATTCAGCCATTCTCCAACTGATGGACATCCATTCAGTTTCCAGTTTCTAGCTACTACAAAAAGGGCTGCCACAAACATTCGTGCAAGGAAAGGTCCCTTTCCCTTCTTTATAATCTCTTTGGGATATAAGCCCAGTAGTAACACTGCTGGATCAAAGGGTATGCACAGTTTGATAACTTTTTGAGCATAGTTCCAAACTACTCTCCAGAATGGTTGGATTCGTTCACAACTCCACCAACAATGCATCAATGGGGATGAACATTTTTATAGAAGAATATTATCTTTCTCAAAAGCATCATTTATTCCTTCTTTCTTGCTCAACTTTAACTCTCTTTTCCTTTATAATTGAGGATAGGTAGTAGGATAATGGAACCATCATTTTCCTGAACAATCATAGCGCCCAGTAAATTTTTTTTGGATCAGAATATGCTGATGAATTCTATCATGTTCTTCAGGCCCCAATTACAAATATTTTCTAGCTTAGTGGTCAAAAGGAATCAGAATAAGAGGGAGCACATTGCACTCCTTTCTGGAGTTAGGACCTTTTTGATTTTCTACAAAATCAGCAGCAGCACATATGACATCTTGTATCATATATCACAGCATCAAAAGAGCATCCACAGTTAACAGAATAAGAAAGATTACCCCAGAACCCAAAGTAATCACATTGGCATACTTTAATAGAAAATATACTTCAACAGTGCATGGAGTAGACATAGCAAAATAGAAAACATAGCTGCATATATGGCATATGGACATACAGGACAGGTTCTAAACCTATCTCACAGACATATATGCATATTTAAAAAAGATAAACAAGGTAGCCACCAGGCAACTGAATAGAGCACTGGGACCAGAGACAGGGAGAACTGACCAGATATTTACTAACTGTGGAAGGTTGGGCAAGTCACCTAACCTCTATCTGCCCCAATTTTCTCAAATGTAAAATGTGTTTAACAATAGTACTTATCTACCAGAGATGTGAGGATCAGAAGAAATGATATTTATAAAGCAAGCATTTTGTATAGTTCCTGGAACATGATAGGCACTTAATAAATGCTTATTCCCTTAATTGCTAAACATGCTTAGCAGCAAATCAAGAATAAAAAATTAAAAAATTATAAAATGATAAAACATGCATGCATATACAGATAGGCAAATAAGAAAACTAAATATGGTTACTATACATACAGTTAATACATGCATGATCCTAGGACAAACTTAAATAAATATGAATGAGTAAATGAAACAGATTCAATTTCAAAATGTTAACAATTATCCCCTCCATTAATGGGTTTGTGCAAGTACCAAGGCACATATTACATGAGTGAATAGCATTAGTAATCATTAGATCAGCTTGCTAGTTATTAGTTAAATAAACCTAGCTCAAGTCTAATCTGCTGATCTTTCTGCCCTCAAATCTGATCTAGGTGATGATACAGGCTGGTCATGCCTTTCATCAGAACTATAATCCCATATACCTGAACTTGACTTTATGGAAGGACCAATTTAACTACCAGAGTTTCTTTGCTATGTGAAGTGTGTCTATGCCTTAAATTCTAGGCAAAATTGGTTTTGCCTCTGAATTCTTATTTATTTTTATTTGAACTAGCTGTTGTAAGGTACACAAAATGGACCATCTTTACAAAGGTTCTATCAGTCCTGAGGCTATTTTCTATATAGACAAGCTGCCCAATCTCTGCATATCAAAATCAGGAGTAAATTTTTAATTTGTATGTCTCTTGAACATCAAGATTTCTTAGTACAATTTGACAATGAACTAGAATATCATTCTATCTTTCTTTTCTGTCAGCACTCTCTTGATTTGCTGTGTTAAGAAATAGATGATAGAGATTTTTTTTTAGCTTCTTTCAACTGAGTGATGGGACAACATAAGTATCTCAAGTCTATGCACCTCAGAGACTCCAAAATGCAAGTCAACAAGTTGGTGTATTCTGAAAGGGTGCCATCATCCCTGGCAGAGTTGTGCAGAAATACTAGGAAACCATGTGTTGACTCCACTGATATTTTTATTCTGATCTTTGTCTGCTATATGTTTGAAACATTGAGGTTGTATTATTTGGGTTATGGATCCTCTTGAGGGAGGAAGGTATAGTTCTAGACTCAATGATGCCAGTCAGTGCTTAAATTTCTGTCAGCAGTATGTCTATGACTTTGTCTAAATGGACGCTGGCAGGAAGTCCACACACTGAGAAATAATTTTCCCACATCCCTTTAGCAACCATTGAAACTTCCTGGCTCTTGGTTGGGTATGCCATGTGAAATAGTCCATTACCATTGGCTTTTTAACCTATCTTCTTCCAGAGAGAGGAAGTCAATGCATATAAATTCTAAAGTTTTGCTAGTGTTTATCTTTTCCAAATATGTAGCATGAGTTGGCAGTGGTTTTCTATGTGCACAATTAATATGTCTCACACTTCTTGATGACATTTGCAGCCATCTCAGATCAGTAAAAGCTGGTCTTCAGTAATTCTAGAGCATGCTTTTTGCCATGTGTCCAAAGACCTTATGAAAGCTTTCAAGATCATAGAGAGATATGTACGATGTAGCACCAGCTACTTTCTGGCACCATGAATGGGATTAGTTATATGGCAATCCAGCAGAGATGTCAAACTCATGGCCCATGAGCCACATGCATGCAGGAAAATTCCAGAGTGAGATTCAAATCAGATTAAAATGTAACTGGAAATTTAAAAAAAATACACTATAGTATAAATAATGTTATTTTGTGGTTTTCTAAGTTAATATGAAACCCCAGGAATCTGTTTGAATTCGAGTTTGATGCTATTGTGTATAGTACTCCATTTGCTGTTATTGAGTTGTTCTAATACTGATTGCCTCTTTGTGACCTCAGATGAGGTAGAGAAATTCACAATCCCCTTCCCCACTGATATATTGGAGTTCAAAGAATATATTTAAACTGGTTAGAATCATACATCTCATTGGTGGAATCCATTCAGACTTTTAAAATGTCTCCAACTTTGTTGTTATTGTTATTTAAATTGTTTTGTTTTCCGAATTATGGCCTCTGATATGGTCATTACCTAGGATATTGTGACTCAGGATCTCTGTATAAAATTATCCTCCAGGGTAAGTCACCCACAATCTGGAGTGAGATGCTGAATCCTCCTCTACTTCACACTAAGTCACACCTTCAAGCTCTCTTGCCTTAGAGCTTGCTTTATGAACCTGATCCTGCCCAGAAGTATAGCAAGGTATCACATTCTCACCATGAAAGCATAAATTGCAGAGCCAGAAGCTGGCTCTTTTGGCCAAAGTCATCTTGCTTTCTGTACTTATTTTTCTCCCCCAGTCCAAATTTGGATGACAACCAAATTTTACCTCATTTCTATCTCCCTTTGGTATACTGGCACCCTGGGCAAACAAAACTGGGTGGATACATTCAACTTTATGGAAAGTAGTGGACCTGGGGCATCAGGTCATCATCTTGTTCTTTCCTGCAACTATTGAAACATAATCAGGTTCCATTTAGATTCCAAAAATAAAATCTCAAGCATATGATGGATGTAGTGTGGTTAAATAACATATTTTGGCTAGAGATTTTGATATTTTCTATATATACTAGAAACTCAGAATGAATTGAGTCCAATATGGCAACCTTCAAAGCCAATGTAATCTTAGGCTGGGTAGGAAAAGCTTTGTGTCCAGTAGAAAGAAGACATTCATCCAGCTCCCCGTGGCTCTGCTTAGACCACAGCTGAAGTACTGTGTTCAGTTTGGGGGCCAATATTTTGAGAAGGTCACATTTTAAGAAGCCGCAAACTATCCAGATGAGGATGTGCAAGATATGAATGAAACAAGACATCACAAGAAGAATTTGTTAAGAGAACTGAGTGGGATTAAATCTGAGAACACTCAGGTAAAATATGATTATTGCTTTATATTATTCAAAAGGCTATTATGTAGAAGAGCAATTTGATTTGTTCTGCTTAGCTCTGGAGAAATGGTGTTTTTTATTTATTTTATTTTTAATTTAAGGAATAAAACAAGGATTTATATTACAAAGTATAATAATAATTACATATGAAGCTGCAAATCTATCACGTACAACTGCTATTCCTTTTAAATATTATTATTAATTAAATTTCCTTCTCCTTCCCCTCAGAAACAGTTATCTTTTTTTTGTATCCCAACAACTCTCAGAAGTAAATGTCAATAATATCCCCTCTTTACAGCTGAAAAAAGTGAGTCAGACATCTTTTAAGTGATTTGCCTAAAGTCACATAGTTAATATTTGAGGATGAATCATCTGATTGACAATACCTTGCTAAAAGGCATCCTGTATCCTTACCTGGATGAAAAAGCATCCTGTCTCCTTACCTGGCTTCTCCTTATCTCTCTTTCATAATTTATAACCTTGCAGATTATCGACCTGCTAGTTAAGCCTCAAATTTTCAATATATAAAGTCCTCCTGAACTATTTCTAACTTGCTAGACTTCCTTTTGAAGCTAGTCTATCAGCTATGGCCTAAATAAACTCTTGTGTGACTTTAAGAGAATCTCTTTGAATTCTTTAAAACTATGAACCATGATTCTTATATACTTCATATCCACCGTGCTCCATAGCTGCAAGCAAAGGCTCCATGAGCTCTGGTGACAGATATTGTGGAGAAAATTCCTCTTCAGATAAAGGTCAAATTAACTGATTTCTGAAATTCTTTCCCCTCAGATGCTTTGATCCTATGATATGTACAGCAAATAATAGAAGTGGGATTCAAACCTTGGTTTTCTTTTACAATTAAGACTTCTACAATCTTCAGGAAGATTCAAGAGAGTTGAAAAGACTTGACTTCAAATCCAATGGTCTTTCCACTAGGCCATACCTAGGCTTGGCCCTCCCTAAATGATCTTACTGTAAAATGCCCTTTGAAAAGTCAATCCTCAGTGGAGGAATATAAACCACTAGAAGGAGAAACCCAAGTCCTGCTATCAGATATGAAACAGGGTCCCTTTTCAAGGATAACATTATCTGCACTACTGTTCTTAAAAGGCAGCACCTCAAACAGCTCTTATTCCAACTTCTCTTTAGGATTAAAGCAATTGCATAATTTCCCCTTATATACACACTCACTCACTCACCAGTTTTTTTAAGGGGATTATGAGTCTCCCAGTGATGCTGATAAAAGGCCTCAGGTATAATCCAGCAAGGCCCTTTTCTGAAATGGGAGGACAGTCTCTCAAGGACCTTGAATTCACTCTGGGAAGTAAGTACCAAGTTAGGAAGGCAATTCTGGAAGGCTTTTCTAAGTATGCAGCAAATGGATTAAGTCAACTTAAAAGACATTGCATGTAAATGATTGCTTAGAAAACAAATAATTGATATGCTAATTACAAACCTTTTTTATAATTCACTGAAGCATGTCCCCTAAGGAACTCTGTTGGACAATACTGACAAAGTGAAAAAGTCTGTGAGATGAGTAATAACAGCTCACATTTCTGATGCACTTTAGCTATTACAATTTCCTTGGCTAGCCATAACCTTGCAAAGGGAATAATGCACGCTCTATTATCTCCATTCTCAGGTAAAGAAAGAAAATTTCAGAGAGGTCATGTGATTTGCCTGTGTTCTTTGACTCCGTCGTTCCCATTTATTCCATGATATGAAATCACACTAGTATGTATAAGGTAAGTTTCTGGGCATATCTAATGTGTAGATTTCTTTGTTCTGCTAAGGAGTTCTATTGCCATGGTGGAAGGTGCAGAATAGGAGAGTGGATTGAGGAGAAAGTTTGGGGAGGAGGATGTCATTGTGGGAAAAATGATGAAATTGGGTTCCAGGGAACTTGACTTCATTTACCTGTGTGATCTTGGGCAAGTCACTAGGTTTTGATTTCCTCATTTTTAAAATGATAGTTGGATTGTATGATATCTAAAGGCCTCCTAGCTCTTATTCTATCATCCTGAGTTAAAGAAAAGTAAAAGAAGTGTGTGTATGTGTGTGAGAGAGAGATAGAGACAAATAGAAAGAATAGAGAGAAGCAGAGAGACAGGAACAGATAAAGATAGAGACAGAGAAAGAAGAAAGGAAGGAAAGAAAGAAGAATGAAGAGAAAAAGAAAGAAAAGGTAAGAAGGAAGCACAAACAAGACATTTAAATGTTGAAATATAAATAAAATATTTTATTAAAAATAGAAAAAAAAATTTCAAAGTAAATCCCTAAAATAGCAGACAGGTTCCCCCTTCCCATAAAGCTCAGAGATAGAGTAGATTTATTTTTAAAATGAATGAATGATTGAATAAATTAATAAGAAAGCATTCATTCAACTCTTTTCTGGGTGCTAGGGATACAAATAAAGTTAGACAATCCCTACCATTGAGTTGAGGGAATAATGCTCAAAGAAAGGACTTTTGTATGGGGAGTTACAAGATTGATGAATGTATTCATGAGACATCCCATCTTCTTTAGGAAAGCAATGATTGTGTTCATTTGAATATGATTCCTAAAGCAGAATAAGGTAATGGGAAGCTATGAGCAGATAAAAAAGTGGATGTCAAGATACCTGGGGTGAGATAAATAGGTATATTTATGGATATCATGTAAAGTTTAGCCTGGGTAAAAGAATAGAGTAATTCTATGTTTTGTCTCTCTCTTTTTTAAACATAACTGAATTCTATATACATTTCCCCCCCTTTACTTTAAAAATATGGTTGTTTTGAAAGTAAGTCAAAGATGATAAGAGTTCAAGATTTCTCTATTGAGACAAACATCACTTGTGGGTGTCAGTGTATCTCTGGGGCTTGCCAAGGTCTCATCTGGGCAGAGGATAGGAACTAAGCAGAATTCCTGACTCAGACCAATTCTGCTGCCACACTGTCTGCTCTGGTAAAGAGGGGTCCCTTCATCATGGTCTCCTGGAACTTGTTATTCCCGAGCTAAATTTGGAGTTGATGGGAGGAGAGAGAAAGAATAAACGGGGAGGGGGGGTAGAAGGAAAGAGGATGCCTTTCATCATTAAAAACATGAAAGGACATAAATCTGTCAGAGGGTGAAGGCAGTCACTTCATTGGGAGGGTGATTTATAATAAAACTAATTTTAAACAAGCATGTGCTTCCAAAGAACAGGCAAAGAGCCCATCCGTGGGGAGGCTGGAAGCTGCTGAACTATTAAAGCAGTAATCTCATTTGCTTTGTAGAATAAAAAGCCCTAAGTGTCTGTTTACTGACTAAGGAAACCGGATGAATCACAAAAACTCGTTTTTGTTTATGTACTATAAGACCGTAAAGATTGCCTTTCCTTAGTGTTCAGTTTCAGGAACATATGTGTATCCCAGCCACTGTCTCTGTCCCTCCTTTACCCAGATCACCATTAACTTGTGGAATTCTCTTCTCTGGGAGCCTACTGAGTGAGGCTATTGACTTTGGGGGCTAAAGAAAGGAAGGTGACTTCAGGCTTTAAAAGAGAGTTCTGGCCTTCTTACTTGCAACTTAGTACTGTGGACTGAGTGTTGATCTTGGAATCAGAAGACTTTACCTTTATAGAATACTGGTTCTGGTACTCACTACCTGTGTAAGCTCAAACAAATCATAAAAGTAGCATAGGAATAGGAAGATTTTTCATAGATCCTTTCAACTTTACAATCTATGATATAACTGTTAGAATTGTCTAGCATACTGTACATGGAAATTATACATTAAAATTATAAATGTATAAAATGTGTTTGGAATATGTATAAATGTAAAAAATATACATATAATATATAAAAAGTATACATTGAAAATATAAGTGAAAATAATTACAACTCAAATTAGGTTGAGCAGATGATGGCCATGTATGTTTAGGGCCACATAAGAGGCCTTGAGTGATAGAACACAGAATAAAAATGGCACAAAAAGGCCCTTTCTTTCCTCTAGTATTCATCATTAGTGAGTCATTCCTTTGGATTATTCCATTGAAAATAGCATATTACTAATACACAGAATGCCCCAGGAAAGATAAAACAGCAGGATACCTTAGTTCTTTTTTCATGTCTACCCTAGTTGTTTTATAGTTTAATGTTCAATGTTCTATTACATCATATTGCCTTTCTTTATCTCAGTTTCCATATCTATAAATTGGAAATATTGAATTCTGTAATAGTCAAAATCCCTTTCATTTTATTATTCTATGACTTTGCCTATGTCATCTTCCTGGTTTGAGCTTCTGGTTATTGATTATGGTCTAAATTCTGACTCTATTTCTCTATGTGGTCTCTATCCAGGTTAAAACTCTGAACACTAGGTTGTGACCTTTCCACTCAATTTTAGACCAAAATGGAAAAGAATTACAATAAGTTTCAAGCTCTATAGATTTTGCTAGAGCTTATATATGATGAAGTACACCTACTTTTTCTAGATTGAGTTCCAGGAGTAATCTGTAGCCCTATCCTACCTTTAGACCCTCCTTGATCCTGGTCTCAGATGCTCTTTACCTTCCTTATCTCAGTCACACGGCTTATTGTTGACAATTAAGTAGACATGAGGCTGGCTATTGGTCTTTGAACCTCTTATTCACATCTGGAAAATGAGATTAATAATACTGTTCCCATCTAGAGAGGGTTCAATTCAACAAACATTAAACTCCCTACTAGGTATGAGGCCCTGTGCCAGATACCAGGGATGCCCATCAAATATGGAAAATGACATGATTATTTCTTTCAAAGAACTTACAGTCTAATGTGATGGACTTTTGAGACATATACTCAAATTGCAGGAAAGGTTAAACAGAATGATATGACAACTAAGGTGAAAGAAAGCAGTTAACTGAGAGGGTAAGCAAAAGATTGGCTCTTGGGAAAGATAGCATTCAAGGTAGATTTGAAAGAATGGGTGGATTTCAAAAAAAAAAGCCATTGAAGATCATTAGGTTATTTCTTTTTTTGTTGTTGTTGTTGAAGCAATTGGTCAAGTGACTTGCCCAGGGTCACACAGCTAGGAAGTATTAAATGTCTGAGACCAGATTTGAAGTCATGTACTCCCTACTTCAGGGCTGGTGCACTATCCACTGCACCACTTAGTTGCCCCATTAGCTTATTTCTAAAATCTTTATTCATTCTTAATATTTTGAAAGATTAAAATAGGATGTGTAAGTAAAGGCATCCTTAAGTCATCAAAAAAAATAGGATTTAGAATTGAAAGATTTTTGAGTTAAGTCAACTAGCCTAGTTCCCTCATTTTATAGATGAAGGAACTGAGGCCCAGAGAAATGACCATTAAGTAGCAGACCTGGGACTTGAACCTAGCTCTTGTGATTCTATTTCTATATTTGTATCATTTTTTATATCTATATCTATAACTGTCTTTTTCCCTCCAGAACCTCTGGTAGCTAACATAAATATAAATGTTGGAATTAGTGATATTAATGACAATAATAACAGATTTAGATTAAATTTCCCAGAGGTGTCTGAATGACACTTTAATGTTTATAGAAAGTTGGGCCCTTTCATGGTAAGAGTCTGATGGTTTAAACCATTCTCAAAGCATTTTAAGGGGGAATCTGATATGGTTGTGGGAAATTTACTTGATAGAAACCCTTCTACTACCATGATTTAAAAAATGTAAAGCCTGGGTGATAGATTGATCTTTTGAAACAGTAAAATAAATAAAAAGTAGGCATGGGGATGGGGTGGGGCAGGGTGGGAGGGAGGCTGCTGACAGAGTAAAAAGGATTTGATTTGTCAGGGTCAGTTCTTCAAGGCTTTGAAAGTTGAGTTGTGGGGGCCAGACTGAGAGATTCCAAATTTGATTCTTTGGGCAGGTGGCCTTGGTAAACAAGGCCTCAGTGGGAAAAGCAGAGCTGTGACCCTGGGGAATGAAGCCTCCTTGACCGAGCCCATTTCTCTGAGTAAGATGTGGTTTTGGCTGTCCTGGAGAAACCACTTACACCTGGTTTACTGGAGCAGAGCTGGGCAGGATATGGTTTAAGACCTGGATCTTTGCAGATCAGCCATACCAGATATTCTCCCCAGAACACAGCCGCCCACCGTGGGGCCTGGGCACGACCCCAGCCCATTTGACTCTCCTGACCACAGTCCCACAATGGAAACAAGTCTTTCTTTGTGGAGTCCAGGGCGGAGGAGAGAAAAGGCAGTCAGGGAAAGGACCTGAGCAGAGGGTGATGGGACACAGAGCTTGGAAAACAACTGCCAGACTGTTTCCGCACAAAGGTGTGGGACTGAGGCCCAAGAGCTTGTTTTTACACATATTTCCTTACACTTGGATCTAGTGCTAATTTCTGAATTTCCCCCCTGAAAAGAAGCCAGAGGCTATTTGTTTACTTTGACTGGAAATACAGAGGCAAGTGTGCCCATACACACACACACACACACACACACACACACACACACACACACACATATACACACACACATACACACTTTTTTTTTAACATTTGCTCCTAATACAAATCTACACTGACCTCAAATTTAATAGCTTTGGATTAGATTTTAAAGTCAGTCATTTGGAAAAAGATGGGGAAGGTACTTTTGTCTCTGCCGCAAAGCAGAAACAAAGAATAGACAAGGTCCATGGTTACCCACTGAAAGGTGAAAGCAAAAATATAGACATTAATAAAGTACCCACTATGTGCTGAGTACTGTACTGAGTGGGTTGGAGGAAATATACAGTTTGGGTAAGATAATGCCATTCCTACTTTCATGGCAATCTCAATCTAATAAAAGAAATAAAGAGGAAAAGAATGTTTGATAATTATAATATTTATTCATTTATTCTCTCACTATTAATTGAAAGCCAACTGTATGCAAATGTTCAGTTGTTTCAGTCATGTTGAATTCTTGTGAACCTATTTGAGGTTTTCTCAGCAAAGATAATAGTGACTTGCTATTTCCTTCTCCAATTCATTTTACAGATAAGGAAACTGAACCAAACAGGGTCATGTGATTTGCCCAGGGTCACACAGCTGGTAAGTATGTAAGGAGAGATTTGAACTCATGAAAAGGAACCTTCCTGATTTTAAGCCTGGTGCTTTTTCCACTGTATCACTTAGCTGCTATATATGCTGAATACTACACTATAATTAGGTAAGACAGAATGCTTGCCCTTGCAGATCTAATTTTTTTATTTTTTTTTGCAGGGAAGATTTAGAAACCAATATAGTGCTCATTTATTTATTTAATCCCTCATGCAAAATGTATTAAGCTGTTGAAGTGGGCAGAGAAAAAGATAAAAATTTTAATAAATATGCCTTAGCTTCATATAGTACCTACATACACATACATGTGTGTGTATGTGTCTGTACACACACATATATACTGGGCAAATCACTTAACTCTGCCTCAGTTTTTTCATCTATAAAATAAGCTGAAGAAGGAAATAGAAGCCACTTCAGTATCTGCCAGGAAAACCCCAAATAGAGAGAAGAGTAAAACACAATTGAAATAATTCATCAAATAAACAAAAAAGACAAGCCACCAATACAAAACTATGAAACAAAATATTACATGATAACCTTGTTAGAGATCTACAAAATGAAATGGTACCTGAGGATACAGGGGCACAATTGTTAGCTATTTGGTGATAATTCCTCTATGTTATAGTGAAGGTTCAAGACTCCCCAATATTGGATATCAGAAGAAGAATTTGTTATTTGAGTAAAAGAAGCATTGTCTACCTCATTTATTTTTCTTTCTTTTTTTTTTTGAGATTTCTTTTTTTATATATAACTTTTTATTGACGAAACATATGCATGGGTAAATTTTTCAACAATGACCCTTGCAAAAACTTCTCTTCCAACTTTTTCCCTCTTTCCATCCACCTCCTCCCTAATGGTCTGCCTCATTTCTTACCTAGCCTTAATCCCTGAATGAGTGTTGCTTCAATCCCATACGGAAAAGACCTTAACTGAAAAAGGCCAAAATTTCCCACTGCATCCAGAGCTATCTCCAATGATTCTGATCTATAGTTTACCATTAGACCCAGATGTTTCTGGACAAGAAAGTGAGGCTGGTGACAGTTTCCCTAACTTAAATCCAATTTATTTGCAAGTAATGGCATCATGTTCCTGATTTCACTCATGATCCTCTTCAAGAACAAAAGACAAACAACTTTATCAACATACAAAGAAATACTAGATGTTTGTATGTAAGGTTACTTTATGTTATATAATATAATTTGGGCCTCCCTACAGCAAGGCAATCTTTAAAACCCCTCTCCCCCAATTGATTTCCTCACCACAAGCTATTCCAAAGCTTTCATCCTTCCTCAAGATTTGTATGGTAATCTCTTCTGCTAAGAATTCTTTCTTTTTCCCTTTCTTTTTTCCTTATCTCACAATACTCAGAAATCTTCTTCCAGTATCCCTTCCTCATAAAGACAGATCTTTCCAAATGAGCCCTTGATCCTCATTTATCTCATCTTCATCATTGAAATTCTTCATCCTTTATTAATCTTCAAATCCTAGTGATCTACTGATTGCTTTTTTATCTACAAATCTGAACAGATCTCCTTTTTAAAAAAAATCCATATTTTATCCAAACATCTCTGTAAGTTATCATCTTGCATCTCCTCTCCCCTTTGTGGTAAAAAGTCCTTAAGAAAGTTATCTACATTTGATGCCTTGATTTCCCCTCAGTAATCTTGACACACAATTTCACTCACAATTCAACTGAAAATGTTCACTCAAAAATTACTAGTAATCCCTTAATTGTCAAAACTATTAATGTTTTCTTATTCCTTTTTCTCTTGACCGCTATAATCCTCACAACAGCTGATCACCATCTTCTCCTAGATACCCTCTCCTTTCACAGGAGTTATTTTCTCCTTTTCCTGTTATCACTCTAACCGTTCCATTTCAGTCTTCTTTTCAAAATTCTCACCAATGTGTGAACACTGATAATCTGCCCTAGGTCCTCTTGCCTCTATCCTCCAAACTATCTTTCTTGGGATCTCATCAGTTCCCATGAACAGAAGTTTTTCACCATGCTCATTGTTTGGGTTTGGATGGTTCAAAGTGAGTGCAAATATCAATAGTTTTTTGTTCTTGCCAAAATCTTTGAGGATCTTCCTCTTCCAGATTGATTCTTTTGGGATGATCCAAACTAGATCATCTTTTCTCTCAATTTTAATCTAGTCTTTAGTCACTGAATGGGTATTGCCTCAGACACACTGAGACCTGGGAAAGACCGTAGCTTAAAAAGGCCAAGGTCTCCCACCACATCCTGGGCCATAGCAGTACTTATGTCTTGCCACTGGACTATGATGACTTTGGCAAAGAGTGAATTGATGACTCGGCATAGCTCTGCTTACTTAAATGCAATTCATTTGCAAGTCAAAACATCCCTCTCCTTATGTCATTGCTCCTCTTTGAAAACAAAGGATGCACAGCAATGAAGGCACCCCATCCTCTAAGCCATTCATGCTTGCAGCCTTGATGTCATCCCCAACACCTCACTCACCCCCCCCCATATACATAATCTGTTACCACGTGTTGTCACTCCTATCTTTCCAACACCTCTCTTATATGTCCTCTTGTCTCCACTCACACAGCTGCTACCTGTTACAGGCCCTCATCACATCGCACCTGGACTATTACATCAGCCTTTTGGCGATCACTCTGCCTCCTGCTTCTCCTTTTTCCAGTCTATTCTCTATATAGCTGCTAAAATCTTCCTAATACATAGGTATGATCATGTAACCCCTCCACTCAATAAACCTCTCTGTCTCCCTATTACTTGTAGGATCAAAGACAAAAACTTCTCTTGGGTATTTAAAGCCCATCATAACCTGGTCTTTACTATCCTTAACATATCCTGTGTTCTGCTGACATTGGGCTTCTTGTAGCTTTTTACACATGACACTCTAGATCCTGATTCTGTACCCTTTCCCCCTATGCATGGAAAGCTCTCCCTCCTCACCTTCACTTCTTGTCTTCCACAATCCCACTTTTTGCAAGTAGTCTTTTGCAATGCTACTTCCCCCATTTTTCCACCATCTGCTAGTACCTTCTCTATGATATATTATCTTCTATTTATGCTGAATTTATCTTATGTGTATTGGATATATCTCATATGTTTTCTACATTTTCTCCCCCATTGGAAAGTGAGCTCCTGGAAGAAGAGACTATATTTATATCCCTCACTTTATAGAATAGTACCTGTTACTGGTAAGCAATTAATCAGTCTCAGAGGGATAAGTGGCTTCCCTGTGATGTTTAACTAGTGTGGATCACAGCCAAGATTCAAACTCAGGATTTTTGACTTGGGTTTATCACTTTTTCTATGTACCTTCTTGGCTTCTTCATCTGTCAAAAAGATTGGGCAGCCCTATATATGATATCTATTCCAGTGCTATATCAATGATCCTATAAGCCTATGATTGGAATTTCATCATGTTTTCCACTATTTATAAACAATTCTATCCTGTTCTATCCTGGTCCCAGATAGAAAGCCTTCATGGACAAAAATGGTATGTTGCACAAGGCTGAAATAGTTAATGTCTTTCTCACTTAGATGGCAAGTAAGGTGGTTGGTGCCACACTTAAGACTTCCTTGTGTTCCTGTCTTCTGCTGTTACTGGGCTTTGCATGGTTACTGGCTGTTGAATTCCATATGCCAGTACCCTTATTTAGCAGTCACTAAGTAATAGACTTGGGGGAAGGCATTTTCAGGACTTGGAAATAGCACCTTTCATGGGACATGCAAAAGCAATATTTATAAAAAAATTTTCAGGAACACTTGGGAACCTCTATCACTGAGCATGAATTGCTGGCTCTCTGCATGTGCTCTTGTCCTGGCAGGGAACAAATGCAGAACTGACCCTCAGATCAGCACGATGCAATGATGTGATGAGTTCACCAGAAGGTGAGAGGAAATGAGGCAGGTCTTCAATTAAAAAATGATTGGTCCACATTTTGCCTTGAGATCTTGAAGAAGTTGATCCCACCAGACTAACAAGGACTATGGACTTCCTCTAGAGTCCATGAATATTTCAGAAATGAAAACATCTGCCGGGTAAAATCCAAGTGGAGTGGGGCAGGGATGGCTGCTCACAAGAAAACCAATGGATATCGGCTATATGATATTAAATAAGACTTTTTGCTCTTGGCTTTCACTTCTTCATGTATAAAAGGAAGGCAATGAATTCTAAGTTTTTTCTAGCTCTTGCATTTTAGGTTAGATGACAACATGATGCTGGAGGGAAAGTGTTGTATTTGGAGATTGAAGACCTGAATTTGATTCTTCAATCTGCTAGTTTTCACATCTATTGAAGCATTTCCTCACCTGAAAATAGGATATTTTTTACCTACTAATAATTTACTCAGTAATATTTGCTACCTATCTCACTTGACTTGTGAGAAAAATGCTTTTGAGGGTTATCTGTATTGCTGTAGATAAATAAAGAGATGTTAGGTAGATAGACCACTAAGTCAACAGTTAGGAAAACCTGAGTTTAAATGTGACTTCAGACACTTATTTACTATATGACCATTGGGAAGATAATTAACTATTGTCTGCTTCAGTTTCCTCAACTATAAAATGGGCATCATCATAGACCCTCTCTCACAGGGCTGTTGTGAACATCAAATGAGAAAATATTTGTAAAGCACTTAGCACAGTGCCTAGCACATAATAGGAACTTAATAAATGCTTATTCCTTTCTCTGTCCCTTATGCTTACTCTAGAATCTCCACTGTTACACTTTCTATTCCAACTCCCATTTTTCCATGGTCAAAAAGAATTTCAAGGTAAAAATTTCCCTCTTTGCTCTATAGTTTTCTTTTTGACAAATGTTGTCCAGTGAACTGGAAAGACTTTCCCCCTTTCTTTGGTCCTAGTCTCCTCTTCCATTATATAAAAGGGCTATAGTAGATGATTTCAGAGGTCCCTTTTAGCTTTAAATCGAAGTTCCCTTAATTAATGATCCAGGAAGATCAAATATGACCAAAGAAAGCAGATTCATCAAAGTCATGGAAGATACCTTAAAGATCATTTTTTTTCTTTGGACAGATTTGGACAAATTAAGGCTTAGAAAGGGATAAATAAATGGTAGAAGATTATTCATTTCTTTAGAGCCAGCTGCTCTCTAATTCTAGATTTCTATACTCCCTGTGCTCTGATCTTTGAGAAGACCAAAGTGGCCTTTGGGAATTTTCAAGGTTATTTTAATGATCTCAGTACTCCAAAGACAAGTACTCCAAAATTTTAAAACTGTCATTTAAAAAAACATATCTTATTTTCAGCTCCAAATTCTCTTTTCCCTTTTTTGAGAAAATCAGGGGGAAACAATCTAATTGAAAGCATGCATAATAAAGCAAAATAAATTACACATTAATTATACATGTATGTATTGTATGCACATGTACATGCATGCATGAATGTATGTATATTTATAGTTTGAACATATAAATATATCACATTAAATACACATGCATATACATATATACATACACATATTTGCCTCATTTTGCCCTGTGAGTCCATCATCTTTCTTTCTGAATATAGGTAGCATGTTTTGTCTTTGGAAAGCTATTTGTCTTTACAGCAATATTTTTCTTGTATAAATTATCTTCATGGTTCTGCTCACTTCACTTTGTATTAGTTCATACAAGTCTTCCCAGTTTTCTCAGAAACCATTCTCTTAATCATTTCTTATAGGTCTCTCTTCCGAACTTTAAAATTGATTGTGTGACATGGGAGACATTGGCACAGAACCCGTCCAACATGGCATGCCCTCATTAAAGAAGGAGCTATTCTCTATGAACAAAGTAGAATTGAATTAGCTGAGGAAAAATGTTTCAAGCATAAATGTTTATAGAGACTATTTGTGTCCGACCTGTGGTAAAACATTCTGAACTCATATTGTCTAATCAGACACCATCAGAAATACATTAACATGACCCCAACATGTGATGCTATTTTGATACTCTTTGAGAACAAAGGATAACAACCAAGCAAACAAACAGCACAAGAGTATTCCCTCACATTCATTATCATAATTTGTTTAACCATTCCTCAACTTTGAGAACCCCCTCAATTTCCAATGATTTGCCATTACAAAGAGAACTACTGTAAATATTTTTTGTACATTGTAAAGTCCTTTGTCTCTTTCTTTGATTTCTCTGAGATATAAACCTAATAATGGAATTACAAAGGTATCACTAGGCAAAAGGTATGCCCAATTTAATACCTTTTGGGAAACTGTTCTAAATTGCTTTCCAAAGTATCTAGATTCTTTCACAGCTTCATCAACTATTCATAGATGTATTTATTTTCCCACAGTCTTTCCAGCATTTAATACAAATATCATTCCAGTGATGTTACAGATAAACCATGAGTTATAGAACACTAACTCTAGTCTGAAGAATCTAATCTGAGGTTCATGAAAAGAATATTTAAGAAACACATGTTTGGCATGAGAAGGTTATAACATTTTACAAAAAAAACCATAAAGAAATTACTAGAAAGTATTATTATAAAACATGTCAACAAAAATGTATAATCAAAAAATAAAAGATAATCTGGTCATGTGGTAAGAGTTAGAGATAAACTGCCTGTAGGCAATTCATGTGTTTTATCGGTATTTTTGCAATGTTTGGGGAACTCAAAAAAAGGTCCCATCATATTATGCGGTTTGCCTTGATAAGTTAATAGAAAGAATGAATTAAAGAAAAATAATTTATTAAGTACTCACTACATGACAAGCACTGTGCTAAGCCCTAAACACACAAATAAAAAATAAAAGACAGTTCTTGATCTCAAGAAGTTTACATTTGTACAAGGAGAAAAATCCACATGGGTCAATGTTAATCAAGGAACAGTATTTTTATTTAGAAAATTATAGGAATGATAATTTGAGCCACAAGGGAATAGAGTAGCACAATCTTTCCAGTAACAATATCACCGATTTGATTTTAGGTCTTTTCCTTTACCTAAAAGGCCTCTGGGGGCAAGTAGTCTTGAATTTGCAAAGTTAGAAGCAACTGAGCTGTTTCTGGAGATGGTGTGGAAATTTCGAGGCTTGACTTCCAAGGGTGGGCCCCAGCTGAATCTACCTCCCAAGCCCAAGTTTGTCCCTGCTGAAATTGGCCCATTTCTGAAGCCGGAACCTGGTGGGAATGGGAGATAATGGATCTTAAAGAAATATCATTTTGCTAAGTCTGTGGAAGTTGTACTTAAGAGACCATTTGCTTGACTCCTGAAATAGGGGTGAAGGGGGGAGAGAAAGTACATCTATATCAGCTGACAAAAATTGGCTGAGGAGTAAAGTGAAATATGTCTGGAGCTAGCTTAGATATAGGAAGTCCTGTAAGGCACTCACCAATTATTAGTAGGAACTCCAGACTTGGAATTCTGAAACTGAAAGGGTAAAGTTCTTCAGCACATTTATGGTCTCTGTCTGAGACAGTTAGGCAGCTAGTGAGAAGATAAATACCAGAGACTAAAGTGAAAACAAGACAATAAAAACTCATGGATGAGCAAGTATGGACAGGTTAGAGTGTATTCCCAAATTGTTGAAGTCACAAATCTATTGGATTATTTGAATATTGAACTACATCACAGGTGGATATGGTTGAAGTCCCCTTCTAGTTTTCAGAGGTGAAGGTGAGCACAATGTTATTAAGACTGGAGAAAGAGCTAAGGTCTAGAGTCATTCTAGAGTAAGAACCCTAAGTCAGATTCTCCCTTGAGAGATGGAGCAGTTTGCTAGGCTAGAGTTAGAAAGATGAAAATCAGGCTTGGGATATGTGTGGGGGTGAGATGGGAAGGATGAGGCAGGCCAAAATGGAGGCTGCAATCTCAGAAAACCATCTTCTCCTCCATCTCCTGTAGAATATAACCTCTTTATTGTCCTTGATGGCATCTCCTTTTAACCTTAACCCTACCTCAAAGATGAATCCTCCACCTAGCCTGTTTTTTCTTCACATATTACCAATGATGAGATTGGATTACTTAAGCCCGTCTATCCAGCTGCTATACCCCTCAGGGTGAGAGGGCACATGTGGGCTGTTAGTATTTGGTGAGAGATGTGTTCTTACAGCTTAATGCCAAAATGAAGAACAACCTTTTAATTTGATTTTTTTCTTTAAAAAAATCTTGACTCTCTCCAAAGTTTCTTCTCCCTGTCCTAGAAAGAAAACATTTTCATTGTGTGGGCTGTGATTGGGAACACATGCAGGAGCCACACCCCAGAGTTCTGCTTTCTTCTTTTCTCTCCTAGCCTCATTTCCCTTCTCTCTTTTCTTTTTCTTTCTCTCTATTCCCCCTTTCCCCTTTAATTATTATCAGAGGACTTTAAGAGTTTGTTTCCTAGCCTTGGTTTGGAAGCCTGCGGATATTTAATTCCTGAGGCAGTTCTTCCTTCTCTTAAGGACAATCCATGCTTAGATTGGGGAGTGGGGTGGGATTAGTGGGTCAGACAGCCATATCTAATTTAAATTTCTACCCAATAGGAAAAGAATTTAGTACTAATGGTTGACGATGTGGTTAGGAGGTTAATGGAGGAGAAGAGGAATCCAGAAATCCTGTTTTCTATTCCTAGCTCCATCACAAACTTTTTGTGAAATTTGGTGCACATCAATTTTCTAAAAAAAAAAAAAAAAATTCCCTAAGGTTCCTCAGGGACCAGTTTCTCATGACAGATGAGGTCAGGAGGGCCAGATTGGGAAGAGTATAGGAAATATTCTTGCTTCAGTCTCCTCCTGAAAAACATATAGAAAGTTTGAAGAGAATTCTGGCCCTAATACTCTATATTTTACTCTTCATAACCAAAAATTGAAAAGAAGTTCATAAATGTAAATAATGTGCATATTCTTCTACTTTCTACCAAGACAGTTTTCTTGTCCAGATTATTTCCAATATAGCATTTAGACCCTTTTTAAAGTTTCAAAGGCAAAAAATGTAACCATGTAGTTGATAGATCTCTTTCTCTTTGGAGCAAAATTTCCTACAATTTTAGAAATTATATTTCAAATACTGTACAAGTTCTAAGCTATCCATTGGTATGGGTAAGCCCTCTACTAATACCTATGGCAGCCCCTACGTGTCTCTGTAGATGGTCTTTAGACGTCCCTGTGGCAATACACAAATGAATGAATAAAATTTTGATTAAAATGAAAATTACCAATTTTAGAAAAGGCAAATAATGAAAAGCTTAATTCTCATTAACTGAGGAACAGTTAAAACCATTTGTATATGAATGTAATGTAATATCTCCACCAAAAATAATGACTATGAAGAATTCAGAAAAGCATGGGGAAGACCTCTATGAACTGATTCAGAGTGAGGTTAGAAAAAGCATTGAAAACAATATAGACATTGATAGCAGTCAATTTAGAGAAAATGCCTCCTTTGTGATTCCCAAGTGCTTTCTCTATTCATGGCTGCTGAAATGTTCTACTTTTGGATTACCCTTTTCTTTTTTGTGAGTGATGAGAAAAGCCTTGGATAATGTACATAACCCAGACCAACCCCAAAGGGAGATTGGGAAGGAAAGGGAGAAAAGAGGTTCCCTCTCCTCTCCCCATCACCACCACTACTACCAAAAATAACCAAAAAAAATGAATTTGGGATAGTGGAAAATACAGTGGCTAGACATTGTGGGAGGGTAGAGGTGAATGATTCCAATGATTCAGTGAGCAGACCCAGAGATTTAACCAAAGTCCCCTTTTTGCTTCCCCCTTATATTTTTGTATTCATTTTGAACTTAAATATATAAGGACAAAAAGAGAACATTTTGATGTATACAGTATAATATAAAAGGAAGATTCAATATTTCCATTTTGTACTATTTACTTAAAAAGTATTCATTAAATTCTACACATCATTTTCAAAGCTAGCCTGCTTTTCTGTGCATCTAAATTTTCCTCAAGTTGTTCATTGCGTACTTTTTATTATTTTTTCCTACTTTCTTACCTCCTCTTTAAAATAATACAGAAAAGAGGCTACAAATACCCAACAGAAATCTTTCTGTTGGGGGCATGGAAGCAAACATTTTCAAAGGTCAGAGGTTCTTAAGAGACTGGAGGTAAGAAATGGAAGTCATGCTGTGACATTAGGTTCCAGTGTGGTATATTAGAATACCTTTCTGCCCAGAGCCCTCCAATAATCAGTGCCATCTGCTGAAAGAGACATGAGTATCAGCGAGAAATGATACAGAATTCAGGACAAGAGCAGGAGAAAGGTGATATAGCTTTTGCCAAAAATAGAAGACAGAGATAGTGGAAAAGTAGAATACTCCAGATAAGAGAATTGCTGGATGAAACAAAAAATAAAATAAAATTAATTGAGAGGAAGAATTTTAGAGAAAAAGGCAACTCCTGGCTTTCTCCATGCTGTGGCTCTATCTAGTACACTAGTATAATTCACAAGGACTCCTTTGGGACAAGGGTGACCCTTTAGGACATTGTTTTTAACTTTGTTGAGGCTTTGAGCTAAGTTCTCTCTCTTCATAACTAAATAAATAACATTTTTCTATGTTTTGATCTTTTATAGCCTTGAGTGCAAGTGAAGGGAGATACCAACAGTTCCAATGATTTTGTGATGAAGAGAGCCATCTACACCCAGAGAGAGGCATGTGGGAACTGAGTGTGGATCACAACATAGCATTTTCACTCTTATTATTATTTGCTTGCTTTTTGTTTTCCTTGTCATTTTTTTCTCTTTTTGATCAGAATTTTCTTTTGCAGCACATTAATTGAATAAATATGTATACATATACTGGATTTAACACACACACACACACACATATTTAACATGTTTAACATATATTGGAGTGCTTACTATCTAGGAGAAGAGTGGGGTAAAGGAAGGGAAAAATTTGGAACACAAGGTTTTGCAAGGGTCAATGATGAAAAATTGTCCATGCATATGTTTTGAAAATAAAAAAGTTGTAATTAAAAAAGGGAGTTGCCAAGCAGTAAATTCTAAAATCCTTTAGTTCTGTTTGGATGAGGGCAGAAGTCTGAGAAGTCCTTAAAGTGCCCCTGGTTTCTTGTGTCAGAAGGGGGTGTCTTACCCAAGGGGTGCAAACAAACATTCTGAACAGAAAGTTAGGCTTGCACATTTTAGAAAGTTTTTTTTAATATAGCAATCAAATTCTAGTGCTGATTAAAAGGTTAATTATTCAGATCTGTCCTTTCTCAAGCATTGTTAGTCTGTTGTTTAGTCATTTTCAGACCTGGTGGCCACTTTGTAACCTCATTTTGGATTTTCTTGGTAAAAATATTGGAGTTGTTTTCCATTTCCTTCTCCAATTCATTTTACAGATGAGGAAACTGAGGCAAACAGTTGAAGTGACTTACTGGGGTTGCATACCTAGTAAATGACTGAGTCCAGATTTGAATCAAGGAAAATGCATCTTCCTGATTTCAGACCTAGCTGTCCTGCTAGTCTAGAGTATGCATTATAATTTAACTAGAAATAGAATGTTGTAAACTTACTCTATTAATCAAGGACAATATTTTAATTCATCCAAATAATATTTATTAAGCACCTATTATGTGCAAGGTCTAAATACTAAATGCTTGAGATATATCTATACTTCAAGACATTTTTTCCAGGTTATCTAAAACCAAAGTGCCTTTGATCTTGCCCATGCATCAGCCTCTTAGAATATGAGGAAGCCCAGATCTCTGTAAATCAAGAGTTCTTAGTCTTAGGTCCATAGATTTGGGGGAACTATGATCTTGTTTATTTTTAATATATCTGTGTTTCAATATAATTGGTTTCCTTTAGAAATCCATACATTTTATCTTATTCATTTAAGACCATTATTCTGAGAAGAGGTCCATAGGTTTCATCCCATGGTAAAAAAGGATCCATGACACCCACAAACAAAAATATTAAGAAACTCTGTGGCAAGTAGAGCAGGATGATGATAAAACAAATCTTGTTAGTCTGGAACCCAGACCTTCTCAGGGAGTGATAGGTTGCATTGAGTTCCCAGATTCTAGTTTCAAAGAAATTTTTGGATATGTTTATCAAGACGGGTCCTGAATTCCTCTAAACTCCAAAAGAATACTGTTTTAAGATTACTACATATACCCCTTCATCCTTTTCACCTTTTCCCACTCTTGAACTCCAGGGAATTCAAACAAGGTATTAATATTGGAGACCCTAGAATTCTAGAGGGACATCAGGGGAAAGAAATAATCTTGTTTCCTGTCAGGATATTGTATGCCCCCGTTAAACAACAAGAAGTCAAGAGGGAAAAGCTCACTTAGAGTATAAAACCTACCTCTAAAAGAAAGGAGAGAACAAGGCTTGTTCCAATCATCATGCCTTGTTCAGTAATAAAAATGTATTTTTTTTTCTAAGAACAATTTAGTGTGGCCAATAAAAGCCCAGCTAATTTCTAAATCAGCATGGAGCCAAGTCAGCCACCCAGTAGCTCTATCCTAGGGCAATATTATTGAAGCACATGCAATCTATACTAAAGAGATCAGGCTCTCTTGGTCCTGCCAAGGAGATGCGTTAGCAGAGCCCAAAATATGACAGGAAGAAATTTATGTGCAACTTTTACACATAATATCTCATTATGACTCTTCCCAATCTTTCAATTTTAAAAATAAACGGCCTTTGTAATGATTTTACCAGGAGGACATTGGAAGTAAGATTAAAAAGGAACGAGAAAAGTGGTCTGGCTTTTCTGATTTCTTTCCTTTCTCTTTGTCTCATTTTTATAGGTCTTCCTCCCACTCTACCCCCCCCCTTTTTTTTTTTTTTTTTTTTTTTTTTTTGCTCTGTAGATGTTTCAATTTAGGGGAAATAGATTTTTGTTTGGTCATAGTTTTCAAATAACAGAATGGCTGAATTAATGTGGTATCTGTCAATAGCAAAGGTATTTTGGCTATTTGATAAACAATGAAAGTTTTTCTTAAGGGGTTGACCCAGTTCACCCTGAAGCCCATAAGTGGCTCATATGGCCAACCAGGAATTTTTCTCTGTCTTATCTCCACTGTTGTCTGTTTTTCTTTATCTCTCACAGAAAACAAAGTGAAAACAAGAAAGAAAAAAAGAAAGAAAGAAAAGAAGATGGGGGAGAGAGGGAAGAAGGAAGGGAAAAAAGGAAGGAGAGAGGGAAAAGGAAGGGAGGAGGAAGGAAAGAAGAAGAGAAAGATGGAAGGAAAAGAAGGAGAGAATGAGGAAGGATGAAGGAAGGGAGGGAGGGAAAGAAGTAAGGAAAGAAGAAGGAAGGTAGGAAGAGATGGAAAGAAGTAAGGAAGGAAGGAGGGAAGGAAGGAAGGAAGGGAGGGAGGGAGAGAGAGAAGGAGGGAAAGAAGGTAGGAAGGTAGGAAGAGATGGAAAGAAGTAAGGAAGGAAGGAAAGGAAGGAAGAAAGAAAAAGCAAAAAGAGTTAAGAAAAGATATGGTGGCTAAGGGTTATACCTTGGTCTAAAAGAAGCAAAACAAAACAAAACAAAATACAAGAATAATAACCTCAAATAGGATAGCTTCAGTCCCTTACCTAAATGAATGAGAAACAATAGACCTATAAATGAAGTATTATTGCATTCCATAGATTTAGAAGTAGAAAACAGTTTAGAAACCATTTAATCTAGCCATTGTATTGCACAAAGGAGGAAACTGAGTTGCAGAGAGGCAAAGTGATGTACTCTATGTCTCATTGGTAATAAGTAGGAGAAGCACAATTCTAACCAAGGTCTGCTAATTCCAAATCCAGCACACTTTCCAAGCTGTCTCCTTAACTCATATGTTAAACAGACTTTGACTTTTGACTGTCTTCCCAGGATGGAACCAAAGACATCAGTTTTTGGCTTTTCTAAATTGAGCTCAAGAAGATGATTAATAATAATTCTCTTTTCTGGTTTGCAAAGCATGCTCTTCATGACAACCCAAAAAATTTGTAGTACAAAATTAGATATCCCCATTGTTCAGAAGAAAAAAAGAACTGAGCTTCAGTGACTTTAAATAAGGTTTTCCCATGATCTCACAGCCAGTAAATGTCAAGTTGGGGATTTGAATCTCAATTTTGCCTGCCTCTCCAGTGCACTTTCCAATAGACCATACTGACTTTCTATAGTTAAAGGAATTGGAATAGATGGAAAAGCTCTTTACCAAATCTGTGTCTATTTCCCTGAGATATTTTTTATTGAAGCATTTTATTTTCAAAACATATTCACGGATAATTTTTTCTACATTGACCTTTATAGCCTTGTGTTTCAGATTTTCTCCTCCTTCCCCCAACCCCATCCCCAGATGGCAAGCAATTCAATATATGTTATACATGTTAAAATATATGTTAAATCCAATATGTGTAAACATATTTATACAATTCTCTTATTGCACAAGAAAAATCATACCAAAAAGGAAATAAAATGAGTAAGAAACAAAATGCAAATGAACAACAACAAAAAGAGTGAGAATGTTATGCTGTGATTCACATTCGGTTCCCACAATCCTTTTTCTAGGTGTAGATGGCTCTCTTCATCACAAGATCATTGAAACTGGCTTCAATCATCTCATTGTTGGAAAGAGTCATGTTCATCAGAATTGATTGCCATTTAATATTGATGTTGTGCACAATGATCTCCTGGTTCTGCTCATTTGACTTTGTATCAGTTCATGTAAATATCTTGAGGACTCTAAAATCATCTTTCTGATTGTGTCTTATACAACCATAATAATCCCTAACATTCTTATACCATAATTTATTTAGCCATTCTCCAACTGATGGGCATCCACTCAGTTTCCAGTTTCTTGCCACTAGGAAAATGGCTGCCACAAACATTTTTGCACATGTGAGTCATATTCTTTCCTTTAAGATCTCTTTGGGATATAGCCCCAGTAGAAACGCTGCTGGATCAAAGGGTATACACAGTTTAATAACTTTTTGAGCACAGTTCCAAATTGTTCTCCAAAAGGGCTAGATCCATTCACAGTTCCACCAACAATGTATTAGTATCCCAGTTTCCCCACATCCCCTCCAACATTTCTCATTATCTTTTCCTGTCATCTTAGCCAATCTAAGAGGTGTATAGTGGAGTTTCAGAGTTGTCTTAATTTGCATTTCTCTGATTAATAGTTATTTAGAGCACCTTTTCATATGATTAGAAATGGTTTTAATTTCTTCATCTGAATATTGTCCATATCTTTTGACAATTTATCTATTTGAGAATGGCTTGAATTATTTTTTAATAGCTTTTTATTTACAGAATATATGCATGGATAATTTTTCAGCATTGACAATTGCAAAAACTTTTATTCCAATTTTTTCCCTCCTTCCCTCCACCCCCTCCCCCAGATGGCAGGTTGACCAATACATGTTAAATATATTAAAATATATATTAAATACCATATATGTATACATGTCCATACAGTTATTTTGCTGTACAAAAAGAATCGGACTTTGAAATAGTGTACAATTAACCTGTGAAGGAAATCAAAAATGCAGGTGGACATAAATAGAGGGATCGGGAATTCTATGTACTTGTTCATACTCATTTCCCAGAGTTCTTTCTCTGGGTGTAGCTGGTTCAATCCATTACTGCTTTATTGGAACTGATTTGGTTTATCACATTGTCGAAGAGGGCCATGTCCATCAGAATTGATCATCATACAGTATTGTTGTTGAAGTATAATTCATGTAAGTCTCTCCAAGCCTTTCTGAAATCATCCTGTTGGTCATTTCTTATAGAATAATAATATTCCATAACATTCACATACCACAATTTATTCAGCCATTCTCCAATTGATGGGCATCCACTCAATTTCCAGTTTCTGGAATGGCTTGAATTCTTATAAATTTGAGTTAATGCTCTATATATTTTATGAATGAGACATTTATCACAATCCTTAAATATAAAAATATTTTCCCAATTTATTGCTTCCCTTCTAATCTTGTCTGAATTAGTTTTTTGTTTATACAAAACCTTTTTAATTTAGTGTAATCAAAATTATCTATTTGGCGTTCATTTATGAGTTCTAGTTCCCCTTTGGATACAAATTCTTTCCTTCTCCATAGATCTGGAAGGTAAACTATCCTAAGTTCTTTTCATTTGCTTATAATATTACTCTTTATGTCTTTATGAACTCATTTCAACCTTATCTTTGTATGTGGTATTAGGTATGGATCAATGTCTGGTTTCTTCCATACTCGTTTCCAATTTTCCCAGTAGTTTTTGTCAAATAGTGAGTTCTTATCCCAAGAGCTGGGATCTTTGTATTTGTCAAACACTACATTGGTATAGTTATTGACTATTTTGTCCTGTGGACAAACCTGTGGACTAACCTATTCCACTGATGAATTACTGTATTTCTTAGTCAGTACCAAATGGTTTTGATGACTGCTGCTTTATAATATAATTTTAGTTCTGGTACAGATAGGTCACCTTCATTGACTTTTTTTTTTCATTAATTCCCTTGAAATTCTTGACCTTTTGTTCTTCCAGATGAACTTTGTTATTATTTTTTCTACATCTTTAAAATAATTTCTTTGGAGTTTGATTGGTATGTTACTAAATAAGTAGATTAATTTAGTTAGTATTGTCATTTTTATTATATTTGCTAGGCCTATCCATGAGCACTTGATATTTTTTCCAACTGATTAGCTCTGATTTTATTTGTGTGGAAAGTGTTATGTATTTGTGTTCATATTGTTCCAGACTTTCCCTCGGAAGATAGATTTCCACATATTTTATAATATCAACAATTGTTTAGAATGGAATTTCTTTCTGTATCTCTTACCTCTAGAATTTGTTGGTAATATATAAAAATACTGATGATTTATGTGGTTTTATTTTGTATCTTGCCACTTTGCTAAATTTGTGAATTGTTTCTAGTTGCTTTTTAATTAATTCTCTAAGTATACCATCATGTCATCTGCAAAGAGTAATAATTTGGTTTTCTCATTACCTTCTCTAATTCTTTAATCTCTTTTTATTCTCTTATTGCCAAAGCTAGAATTTCTAATACAATATTGAGTAGTAATGGTGACAGTGGGCAATCTTATTTCATTCCTTATCTTATTGGGAATGGTTTTAGTTTGTCACCATTATATATGATGCTTGCTGATGGTTTTAAATATATGCTATTGATTATTTTAAGGAAAAGTCCATTTATTCATATGCTATCTAGTGTTTTTTATATTAATTGATTTTGGATTTTATCAAATAGTTTTTTTTCAGCATCTTATGAGATAATCACATGATTTTTGTTAGTTTGGTTATTGATATAGTTGATTATGCTAATAGTTTTCCTAATATTGAACCAGCCCTGCATTCCTGGTATAAATCCTACATGGTCATGGTGTATTTTCCAGGGAATGATTTTCTGTAATCTGTTTGCTAATATTTTATCTAAGATTTTTGCATCAATATTCATTAAGGAAATTGCTCTATAATTTTGTTTCTCTCTTTTCACCCTACCTGGTTTAGCTATCAGTAAATGTTTGGTAGAATTCACATGTAAATCCATGTGGCCATGGAGATTTTTTCTTAGGGAATTGATTAATAGCTTGTTCTATTTCTTTTCTAACATGGGACTATTTAAATAAATTATTTTCTCTTCTGTTAACCTAGGCAATCTATATTTTTGTAGATATTCCTCCATTTCACTTAGATTATCAAATTTATTGGCATTTAGTTGGGCAAAATAGCTCCTAATTATTGCTATAATTTCCTCTTTTTTGGTGGACATTTCTCCCTTTTAGTTTTTGAGACTAACAATTTGATTTTCTTCTTTCCTTTTTCTAGTCAAATTAACTAAAGTTTTATCTATTTTGCTTTTTTTTCATAAAACCAACTCTTAGTTTTATTTATTAATTCAATAGTTTTCCTATTTTCAATTTTATTAATCTTCTCTTTTATTTTCAGAATTTCAAATTTGATATTTACCTGAGGGTTTTTAATTTATTCTTTTTCTGGCTTTTTTAGTTGTAAGCTCAGATAATTTATCAAGCATAATTGGGGATTATATGAGCCACAAATTAGCACCTAGCTAGATGGATATTTAATAATATCTGGCAGTAAAGCTCAAATATTAGAGTCAGTAAAACAAGTTCAAATCTTGCTACAGATATTTAATAGGTGTGTGATCATGAACAAATCCTTTAATTTTTTTCAACCTTAATATCTTCATCTGTGAAATGAAAGGGGGGGAGTGAGCTTAATGACTTCTAAAGTTTCTACAAGCTTTAATTCTTTGATCCTATTCAAACTGGAAAGATGGCATAATGTCATGGATGTTAAGAAAGTAAATTCCTTGGATACTGCTTTTTTGTGAAAGAGAAAGTGGGCTCCTTCTCCTTAATTAAGGGACCCAGGAAACTAAAAAAATGGTACCTATAATTTCTGTAAGATTTTGCTCAAAACTAGCTCACCTTTGTCCCACCTTTATCCTACCTCCCAGACACAACTTGGATAATATTCTCTTTGTCATCTTTCCAATTCCACTGAGTGCTAAATGAAAGACAATATCCCTTCAGTGAATTTGACTGTATTGCTTGGAATCTGGCACCATATAACTCTAGTGCTATGGAGACAAGAAATTTTATAGAACAGACCACATATGGATTAGTTCATCATTCTTGCACATAATGAAAGGGAAGTATAGAACTGTACATCCACAAGGACTATGAGCCAGAGTACATGGGTGGTATAGTTAGAAACTTCAGAACTGTCTATATTTTCCTATAACTATCATCAGACTGAATGTTAACAATGCCTTTCAAAAACATTTCTCCACAATTTAATATATCATGTCTTGAACAAAGAAAATGATGGTTCCCTTGTACTTATACTAGTACTGTAGTCATGCATATTTCCCAAATGTATATGCATATATATGTATATATAAATATACACAATATATACATATATATATATATATATATATATATATATATATATATATACACACAAGATTTAGAGTCAGAAGTTCTGAGTTTATATTTCAATTCTGTTACTTACTACCTTTGTTATCTTAGCCAAGTTGTTTCTCCTAATGTAGACTTCATCTTCATCTTTGGCTACTGAGAGTGTTGAAATAGATGATGTCAAAGGTTTCTTCTGGTTTTCTGTCCCACAAGAAAACATCAGATTATGGACATGGTCAATGGATATGGAAGAAGAGATGTAGATAGGAGAGAATGTAGGAATAAGACTCAAGAAAAACATTTGACACTCATACTGTTCTTTATACAGGAGATTTAGGGATACATATCCAAATGCATAAAAAACTTGGTAAGAATAGGCATGAATTTGGACATTAGCATAAGTCTTTCTTGATTTTTTATGTGGCTGTTTGTTTATGTGGTGCTTAATAATAAGTGCTTAATAATGTTTACTGACTGATTATATTTGCTCTCAGATACACACATCACAATTTAGTTTTCAAACTTGACATTGTCAGGAATTTAGGAGTCAATATCCTCCAATCCCCGAATAATAAATAACATAAATTTGATTTCAAAAAGTCTCAAAATAAAGGATTTAACTGGTGCTTCATTTTCCCAAACTATCAACTGAAGTGAGTTTTCTTTCTTTTTCTTTTCCTTTAAAGTTAAATGATAAACTTGGGCTTGGAATATTACAGTGGTTACTTTCTACAGAAGTGATTCATTTTCTTCTGATGTCTAATATAAAGCAGTATTGGTAAAACCCAAAATTTGTTTCCTTTTCATGCAGCCTGTCATTTTTGTCAAGTAATATCCTAACAGAGTCTCAAGCCAAAGAGCAAAGTAAAAAGGAGAAGAACTTTCTCCAAAAAGGAAAGATTCAAGGTGAATTTCAGGAAATAAAGGGTTGAGTGATTATGTTTACAATTTCTGGATTTAAGTGATAGTCACCCTATATTGTTTCATTGGTTGGCTTAAGTGGAGTCATTCCTGTCTTGCTTTACTCTTTAGATCTGAGTGACCCCTAATCCAGATAATCTGATTATTTGAAGGGACAAGACAATGGGATATAGTAAAGCGAGCCCTATTTTTTAAATAAAAGAAGTTAGTTTGAATCTCAGCTCTCCTACATACTAATTGTGTAACTATACTAATCATCCATTTCTCTCTCAGTTTCAGTTTCCTCATCTGTAAAATAAAACTGTTAGATTTGTGTGATCTCTCAAGTCGCAGAATCTCAGCATAGGAAGAAACCTCAGAAGCTATACAATTCTTCATGTCTCCAAACAAGAATACTCTTCTCAACATCCCCAACAAGTGGTTATGTGGTATTCATCTCTAATTTTTATAATCTTATAAATCATCTTTGCACTGCTTACTAAGAAACAGTGATTCCCTGATTGATGAATATTCAGCTACTCTAACTCATTCTGACCAGCTAATCCTGATGAGGACCACAAGATGAATAAGGAAAATATCTTTTGTTTCTATTATGTGTTGTTTTGAAGATTCTTTCATCATTATACTCCTAATGAAGATTATACAAGTATAACACCTTGCCACTGAACTCAGATGACTCTGGAGAGAAAAGTGAGGCAGGCGACCTTGAACAGCCCTCCCTCAAATGAATCTAATTCACTTTCATGCCATGGCATCACCTCCCTGATGTCCTGGCCCTCTTTGAGGATGAAGGACAAATAGCAACTACAATAACAACAATTATGGCCATGTTGTAGATGAATAAACAAAACTCTAAAGCAGTGCAATTATTTCCCCACAGTCAAAGGGTATTAAAATGAAGACCCGAATGCCCACCTTGTAATTCCATGTCCAGTAGTCCTTCCCTAACTCCTCTCCCACCCCCCATATCTCTGTCTCTCTGTCTTTCTCTTGGCTCTCTGTCTTTCTCTCTGTATCTGTCTATCTCTGTCTCTGTCTATCTGTCTCTCTTTATCTCTCTCTTTATTTTCTAGCTTGGATCAGGGGGGTCCTAGTCCCTTGAATGTAGAGAATGGGAAGTAGGGAAATGAGCACTGAATTTGTGTTACAAGAATTCAGTGGGCCTGGAAAAAAATCCTAATCAAGCTTTTATTCTTCTAGCCAAAACAAATCTTCCATTAGGAGTCAGGCACTGACCTTGAAGAATTCCCAAAGGTTTCAATCTCACCTAAAGTTAGAAATACCACTACACTTGTATGGCTCAAAAAGTTTCCAGCCTTGAGAAAGTTCCTCTAACCCCTAGCTACTACAGGGTTTCCTGGACCTTCTTTGTGTCTTGGATATCTTTGGCAGTCCTGTAAAGCCAATGAGCCCCTTCTGAGAATAATATTTTTTTAAACATTCATAATTGAAGGAAATTCATTTAAAGGTCATGAAAATAAAGATTATTTATATATACATATATGTATGTTTCCATGAATATGTGCAGATAGAAACATATGTATAAACATATTGTGTATATTAATGCATTTGTACATGTTCATGCATTAAATAAATGTATATGCATACAGGTGTATGTGTGTATACACAAATATATACTCTGTTATCATTAATTTCATCATTATATTCACTACTAAATGACATTTAGTATTTTCTCCTATATATATATGTATATATATGTATATATATATACATATATATATATTTATATTCTCATACAAGTTCACAGATCCCCTGAAAACTCCTCACAGATCTCATTTACTCATTTAAGATGTTCTGTTCTCTTGGTTAAAGGGAGAGAGGAGAAGGCCAAAGCCACTTACATTTCAGTCTTATAGATTTAGAGATGGAAGATATTTTCAAGCTTCTCCAGGATAACCTTTTCTTTTTAATAGATGAAGGAGGCCCAGAGAGGTCAACAGATTTTCCCATAGTGAATCATGTAATAATAATAAGAAAAAAATAGAATTTGAAACCAGATCTTCTTGTCCCAAAAATAGCATTTTTTCACTGTATGCTGATGGTTTTCATAATTATAAAGCCTTTCTTTACATGGAAGATGGTAGGTCACTGGGCAGAAATTGAGTTGCGTTTTTTATAGCTGCCAGGCAAATACTCTCCTTGACCAAAAACTGCATCATTGAACTAAGTTAGGAAAACAATTCTGATTATACCATGTCTTTTTTTTTCCTTAGGAAAAGTCAAATAAACTTAACCTGGGGTTTCTTGAGAGATGTTTTATGTTCTTGTTGCCACAAAGAATAATCTGCCAGTAACAACATGGACGGGACACAAGTGTCCTAATACAAGCATACTTTTTTATTAGACCATGGGGAGAAAAAGAAGGAAGGGTGCTTGAGAGACATCAAAGGTCCCCTTCCTGTGCTTTTTGGAGGCAGGAAGGGAAAACCACAACTTGTTTATCCCAACATTTCTGATCTTGTTAGCAGCATGAACTTATAGGGCTGGCCTGGCATTCCCCTCCTCATTTGCTGAAAGGAGCAAAGCTTTTAAGGAACTGAAGGAATCATCATTGGTTGGAGATACATATACATTTGATTCCATTTCTTTCTGTATATTGAGAGCCTAGCCATGTAATGAGGATAAAAAAGTGGGGAAAAGGACTGGGAGTTCTTCTGGGCTATAGGTTACTTTAAGATGTTCTCTGAAAAGACTTTATCCTCAAAAAGTAGAAAATATTCCAGAAACTGGTTTTGAGGAAGGGATGATATATTTGATGAAAATGGCAGCAGGAGTAGGGAATGAGGCAAAGAGGGAAGAGACTGGGGATAAAGGTAAGGGGTGGGAAGAGCAGGGAGAATTTCTTTCCAAATGACAGCTATTTGGGGATTTTTTTTTTCTTTTTGAGAGACAATAAAAGTTGAGTGACTTGTCTAGAATCATACAACTAGGAAATGTTTGAGGCTGGATTTGAACTCAGGTCCTTCTAACTCCAGGGCCAGTACTCTAACCACTGTACCATATAAGCTGATACTTATTCAGGAATGCTTAACTTTTTTTCATTTTATGGACTCCTAAACTATGGATCTTTCCTCAGAATAATTTTCCACTCTTTATTAATTTAATTTTAATTTATTTTAAATACACATTGCTTTATAATCATGTTGGGAGAGAAAAATCAGGGCAAAAGGGACAACCCATGGGAGAGATAAAATCAGGAAAAATAAGTCAATATAACATGTATTGATTTACTTTCAGTGTCCTTAGTACTTTTTCTGAATGCAGATGGCATTTTCTGTCTAAAGTCTATTGGGATTGCTTTGGACCACTGAACAACTCGGAAGAAACAAGTCTTTCATAATTGATCATCACACATTCTTGCTGTTATTGTGTACAATGTATTCCTAGTTCTACTTGTTTCTCTTAGAATCAATTCATGTAAATCTTTTCAGGCCTTTCTAAAATTGGCTTATTTATCATTTTTACAAAACAATAATATTCTATTACTCTCATATATCACTTTGTTCGATCATTCCCAATTGACGGGCATCTACTTATCTTCCAATGCTTTGCTATCACAAAAAGAATTGCTATAAACATATTTGCACATGTGGATCCTTTTCCATCTTTTATGATTTCCTTGGAAATGGCACTTCTGGGTCAAAGAGTTTGTGCAGTTTTATTGTTTTATAGCTTTTGGGGCATGGTTCCAGAATGCTTTCAGAATGATTGGATCATTTCACAACTCTACCAACAATGTATTAGTGTCCCAGTTTTCTCACATCCCTTGCAACATCTATCATTATATTTTCCTGTCATCTTAGCCTATTTGAGAAATGTGAGGTGGTATTTCAGAGTTGTTTTAATTTGCATTTCTCTAGTCAATAGTAATTTAGGGCATTTTTCATATAACTATAAATGTCAGAATTACTTTTAAAATTTTAAATTGGTAGAAATGGTAAATTTCAATCAGAATTTGAAGATAAAATGTTTCCCATTTAAGTTCAAAGATCCCCTGAAATCTATCCATGTAGCCCTTGGAGATTCATGGATCTCAAATTAAGAATACCTTTTATAGAGTCTCACACAATAAGTTTTAATTGCCGGACCACTTTAGACTCATGGAAGCAAGGCCAGGCTGAATCTGTGAAATATTTAAATTGTAGAATTCTTTCCCTACTCCTTAGTACAAATAAAAAGTAAAAGTAAGCTAACCAAATTTTTCCTATTTTAATGAAATATTTTAAAATTCTATATACTTAATATGGTAAAAGCAAAGTTAGGATCCACTTAAATTAATTTTATGAAAGATTTTAAAAAAGATAAAATTTACAACCATATATATCTACATGTCCATATTCATATGTACATACAAGCATACATACTTATACATTCTGTAATAACAAAAAAACCTGAAAAGAAAAGATTTACCTACCTGATTTTGCCATAACAACCAACCTTTACAAAAATTTCAATAGCTTTTTTGAGAGAACCAGTTTTGTACACAACAGAATCTAATATATCCTGTGTATTTCAAGCACTCAATAAATGTTGGGGGTTTAGTTGTGTACAAAGGCAGTCTAAATAAATGAAGTCTGAATTAATACAATTTCTTTGTATTTCAGTTACTAAATTACGAGATAAAACAGTAATACAGTGTAACATACTTACAGCCTTTATGAAATTTCCAGAGTACTAATATTGATATTCTTTTTTACCCCATTAGTCTCCATAATTAAAATGGTTATTAAGTATTGGGCAACTACTCCAAACTTAGCCCAACTTATTGTCAGATAGCATGTGTAACTAAACATGTATTTAAAAACCTTCTAGTTCATCTCATTTATTTATTTATTTCATTTAAATGAGATTATATTTGTAAAAGATTTAACATAGAGCCTGGTTACATAGTAGGTGCTATTATTGTTATCAAAAGAAGACCTTTCTTGTCAGAAATTATGGCCACTGGTTTAGCTTTCAAGAACGTAGGATAGAACATTGTGAGAAGGTAATAGTATAGACCAGAAATTTCTAGGCTTTTCAGATTCCTTCCACAAATAAAAAGAAAATCACCACAAAATTAATGTAGAACAGAAAAAGTGGAGGAATAAAGTAACTGTTCTCTTTAGACAACTTGAGAAGACTTCAAAAAAGATTTCAGGAGTTTATGTTTAGTCTAGACACCTCCAGGATTACTCCACAGAATCAAGAAATAACAGGCCCTGGAGCATCTCTGTCTAGAAACAGAATAGGTCTCAGAACATTTCACCTCAATTTTCACCTCACTCCAGCTTCAAAAAATTTCACCTCAGGAACTTTTACCTCACTGTCTGAGGAACTTTCACCTCACAAATTTTTATCTCATATAAAGAATAGCAGATGGCTGAGTGGGGAACAATTAAACAACCTCACTGTTCCCAGAAAGCAGGCCTAATGGTGCTGCTCAGAAGTTATCCTAGTCTGTGACAGTGATTGAGGAGGAATGAGTGAGCATATGCCAGGTGAATAAAGTACCATAAGGAGCAAGAACATTTTGGAAAGAGCAAAACTGGGAGCCCTAATTACAGCTTAAGGGAGGAGAGAATTCAGAAAATAATATGAAGGATCTTAGGCTTAGGGCAACATTCCCCACAACTCATGACTGAAAGTTAATTATAATAAAAAAAAACTGCTAAAAATAAAACAGAACAAAATAAAAATGAGCAAGCAAAGAAAAAAGATCCTGAAAATAGGTATCAATTTTCATATAAAACAAGATCCAGAATCATATTCAAAATAAGATAATTCAGTTAAAAAAAACCAGTCCTACCCCCAAAATAGTAACATAAAATTGTCATAAGTCCAAAAATGAGTTCTTAGAAGAACTTAAAAATGAATTTTAAAAAATCAAATAAGAGAGATTGAGGAAAAATAGGAAAAAAATGCAACCCATGAGAATTATAAAAAGAAACTTAACCAATTAGAGAAAGAGGCCCAGTATTTTAAGAAATAGAAACTCCTTAAAAACTAGAATTGGGTAAGATAAATTGAATAACATTATAACATATCAAGAAATAACAAAACTAGAAAAAATAGGAGAGTCTAAGACACCTCATTAGAAAAATAACAGAACAGATAAAGAAGAACCAATATAAGAATTGTAGGACCACCTGAAAGTTATGATTTCTTTTTTATTATAGCAAGATATATGAATATATGCATGGATAATTTTTTCAGCATTGATAATTGCAAAACCTTTTGTTCCAACTTTTCCCCTCGTTACCCACACTTTTTCCCCCAGATGGCAGGTTGACCAATACATGTTAAATATGTTGAAGTATAAGTTAAATTCAATATATGTATACATGTTCAAACATTTATTTTGCTGTACAAAAATAATTGGACTTTGAAATATGTACAATTAGCCTGTGAAGGAAATCAAAAATGCAAATGGACAAAAATAGAGGGATTGGGAATTCTATGTAGTGGTTCATAGTCATCTCCCAGACTTCTTTTGCTTGGTGTAGCTGGTTCAGTTCATTACTGCTCTATTGGAACTGATTTTGTTCATCTCATTGTTAAAGAGGGCCACGTCCATCAGAATTGATCATCATATAGTATTGTAGTTGAAGTATATAATGATCTCCTGGTCCTGCTCATTTCACTCAGCATCAGTTTATGTAAGTCTCTCCAAGCCTTTCTGAAATCATCCTGCTGGTTATTTCTTACAGAACAATAATATTCCATAATATTCATATATCACAATATATTCAGCCATTCTGCAATTGAGGGGCATCCACTCAGTTTCCAGTTTCTGGCCGCTACAAAGAGGGCTGCACAAACATTCTTGCACATACAGGTCCCTTTCCCTTCTTTAAGATCTCTTTGGGATATAAGCCCAGTAGAAACTGCTAGACCAAAGGATATGCACAGTTTGATAACTTTTTGAGCACAGTTCCAAATTGCTCTTCAGAATGGCTGGATGTATTCACAATTCCACCAAAAATGTATCAGTGTCCCAGTTTTCCCACATCCCTTCCAATATTCTGCATTATCTTTTCTTGTCATTCTAGCCAATCTGGCAGGTATGTAATGGCATCTCAAAGTTGTCTTAATTTGCATTTCTCTAATTAATAATGATTTGGAGCATCTTTTCATATGGCTAGAAATCGTTTCAATTTCTTTGTCTGAGAATTGTCTATTCATATCCTTTGACCTATCAATTGGAGAATGGCTTCATTTCTTATAAATTAGAGTCAGTTTTCTACATATTTTCGAAATGAGGCCTTTATCAGAACGTTTGATTGTAAAAATGTTTTCCCAGTTTATTGCTTCCCTCCTAATCTTGTCTGCATTACTTTTGTTTGTACAAAAACTTTTCAATTTGAAATAATCAAAATTTTCTATTTTGTGATCAATAAGGATCTCTAGTTCCTCTTTGGTCATAAATTCCTTCCCCTTCCACAAGTCTGAGAGGTAAACTATCCTATGTTCTTCTAATTTATTTATAATCTCATTCTTTATGCCTAGGTCATGAACCCATTTTGACCTTATCTTCCTGTATGGTGTTAAGTGTGGATCAATACCTAGTTTCTGCCATAATAATTTCCAAGTTTCCAGCAAGTTTTGTCAAACAGTGAGTTCTTATCCCCAAAAATGAGGTCTTTGGGTTTGTCAAACACTATATTATTAAAGTTATTAGATGTTTTGTCCTTTGAACCCAACCTGTTCCACTGATCAACTAGTCTATTTCTTAGCCAATAACAAATGGTTTTGGTAACCACTGCTTTATAATATAATTTTAGATCTGGTACAGCTAGGCCACTTTCATTTGATTTTTTTCACTAATTCCCTTGAAATTCCTGATCTTTTGTTTTTCCATATGAACTTTGTTGTTATTTTTTTTAGGTCATTAAAATAGTTTTTTGGGAGTCTGATTGGTATAGCGCTACATAAATAGATTAGTTTAGATAGTATTGTCATCTTTATTATATTTGTTCACCCTGTCCAAGAGCATTTAATATTTTTCCAATTGGTTAGATCTGACTTTATTTGTGTAGAAAGTGTTTTGTAGTTTTGCTCATATAGTTTCTGATTTTCCCTTGGCAGATAGATTCCTAAATATTTTATACTATCGGTAGTTCTTTAAATGGAATTTTTCTTTGTAACTCTAACTGTTGGATTTTGTTAATGATATATAAGAATGCTGATGATTTATCTGGGTTTATATTGTATCCTGGATCTTTGCTAAAGGTGTGGATTATTTCTAATAGCTTTTTAGTAGAATCTCTGGGGTTCTCTAAGTATACCATCATGTCATCAGTAAAGAATGATAATTTGGTTTCCTCATTACCTATTCTAATTCCTTTAATCTCTTTCTCAACTCTTATTGCCAAAGCTAGCATTTCTAATACAATATTGAATAGTAGTGGTGATAGTGGGCAATCTTGTTTCACTCCTGATATGATTGGGAATGGTTCCAGTTTATCCCTGTTACATATGATGCTTACTGATGGTTTTAAATAGATGCTGCTGATTATTTTAAGGAAAAGTCCATTTATTCCTATACTCTCAAGTGTTTTTAATAGGAATGGATGTTGGATTTTATCAAATGCTTTTTCTGCATCTAGTGAGATGATCATATAGTTTTTGTTAATTAGGTTATTAATATGGTCAATTATACTGATAGTTTTCCTAATATTGAGCCAGCCCTGCATTCCTGGTATAAATGCTACTTGGTCCTGGTATATTATCCTGGGAATGATTTTCTGTAATGTTTTTCCTAATATTTTATTTAAGATTTTTTTTCATCAATATTCATTAGGGACATTGGTCTATAATTTTCTTTCTCTGTTTTCAACCTACCTGGTTTATGTATCAGTACCATATCTGTATCATAAAAGGAATTTGGTAGAACTCCTTTATTCTCTATTTTTTCATAGTTTATATAGCATTTGGGGCTAATTTTTCTTTCAACGTTTGATAGAATTCACATGTAAATCCCTCTGGTCCTGGGAATTTTTTCTTAGGGAGTTGACTAATAGTTCTATTTCTTTTTCTGAAATGGGAATATTTAAGCAATTTACTTCCTCCTCTGTTAATCTGGGAAACCTATATTTTTGAAGGTAGTCATCCATTTCACTTAGGTTATCAAATTTATTGGCTTAAAGTTGGGCAAAGTAACTCATTATTATTTCTCTAATTTCCTTTCCAGTGGTGGAAAGTTCTCCCTTTTCATTTTTAAGACTAATAATTTGATTTTCCTCTTTCCTTTTTTTAATCATATTTACCAAAGGTTTATCTATTTTTTTGGTTTTTTCATAAAACCAACTCTTAGTTTTATTTATTAATTCAATAGTTTTTTTTTTACTTTCAATATTATTAATTTCTCCTTTTAATTTTAGAATTTCAAGTTTAGTATTTGATTTTTAATTTGGTCTTTTTCTAGCTTTTTTAGTTGCAGAGCAAGGATAGGTGTATGGACAGTGGCTGTCCTTCAAATGGGCTGCAAAGAGTGGCAAGGTATAGGAGTACTCTGGGAAAAAGTTCCTTACTGGAAGTGACTAGGCCCAATGAAGAATGCAACTGTGCAGATTAGCAACTGCCCTGGGGCTAGAGGCTGAGCAGCGAAAGTGTCCACTGCCCCAAGCCAAAGCCTGCTGTGGGACTGTGGGTATAGGCAGTTGTCCAGTGAATAGCCCCACATGGACCGGAAGTGTCTCTGCCCAGGGAAGTACAGTCATGGTGCGGAAGTTCTATTTCCCCAGCCTGAGCCCCACACTGTTCAGAGTAGAGGCTGACCCCGGCTGCGCACCCTTGCTGTACAGATTTCTGACTGCCCTGGCCCGTGCTGCAGAATGCAGCTGCACAGCTGTGCTGTGGTCTGTGTTGAGTCACTTCCAATTTTGGATGGGTATAGCCAGATCTTGTTAGGTTCTGGCATTTTTTACAGTATCCTCTACCTTTGGCTTTAATTTCTCTGCTGGTCTACTGTTTTGTAATCAAGGCAGAGCAGTCAGCCTATGGCAGTCATCTCTGTAACCTTTCTAATATAATTTTCTAAGTCTAATTTTCTAAGACGCTGCCCCTGCCCCTGGTCCACTCCGAACCTTAGCCTCTGGTTCTATCTCTGCTTGCACTGATCTGCTCTAGCCACTCAGGACAAACCTTTTCTGGTGATCTTCCAGATTGTCTTCAGCTGGTAAGTTGCTGTGCTTCTAATCTTCTTGAATTTTACCAGTCAAGTGCTATTTTTGTGGCTGAATTTAATAATTGGTCATAGAGGAGCTTAGAAAGTTGCATGTGCCTTCTCTACCATTTTGTCTCTCCCCCCAAAGTTATGGTTTTTAAAGAGGGAATTTAGATTCAATATTACAAGAAATTAAAGTACTCTGAAGTTTTAGAATAGGAAAGTAAAGTAGAAATAAAAAAATCTACCTGAAAAAAGATCCAAGGAGGAAAACTTTCAGAAATTTCATAGCCATGTTTCAAAACTCACAAGTTAAGGTGAAAATGTTACAAACAAGGAAAAGTAGTTTAAATACTATAGCAATCCTTTTCACGATTTAACAAAACTTTGCATTTCTTACTCTAAAAGACTGTAGGTCTTCAAACATTATATTTTGAAAAGCAAAAGAGCTGAGTTTGTATCCAATGATAACTCACCCAGAAAAGCTGAGTATGCTTTTGACTGATAAAAAAAGGATATTTGATGAATCTAAGAATGTTAAGGTTTTTGTAACAAAAAGACCAGAACTCATTGGCAAATTCAATATCAAAGATGAAGAAGAGAAATAAAGAAAACCTTAAAGACAAATTGGAAAGTACAAATTAAAGCTGAACTGTTTATACAAACACACAAAACACACACACAATGAGTATGTATATATGTGTGTGTATATGGAAATGTTATCAATAATCCTTTTAAAGCTTTTTATTTTCAAAACATATGCATAGAAAGTTTTCAATATTCACTTTTGCAAAACATTGTGTACCAGATTTTTTCCTTCCCTTTCCCCCACTCCCTCCCCTAAACAGCAAGTAATCCAATATATGTTAAACATGTGCAATTCTATAAATATTTCCACAATTATCATGCTATACCACAAAAATCAGGTCAAAAAATGAGAAAGAAAACAAAAAGCAACTAAATAACAATAAAAAAGTGAAAATACTATGTTGTGATCCACACTCAGTCCCCATAGTCCTCTTTCTGAATGCAAATGTCTCTCTCTATCACAAGTCTATTGGAATTGGCCTGAATCACCTCATTGGTGAAAAGAGACACATCCATCAGACTTGAGCATCATATAATCTTATTTTAATGTGTATAATGTCCTTTAGGTTCTATTCACCTCACTCAGCATCAGTTCATGTAAGTCTCTCTAGGCCTCTCTGAAATAACCTTGATCATTTCTTATAGAACAATAATATTCCATAACATTCATATACCATAACTTATTCAATCATTCTGCAACTGATAGACATCAATTCACTTTCCAATTCTTTGCCACTGCAAAAGGGATGTTGTAAATATTTTTGTACATGTGGATCCCTTTCTCTTCTTTATGATCTCTTTGGGATATAAACCCAGTAGAAAATTGTCTCTTCATATCTTTGACCATTTATCAATTGGAAAATGGCTTGTATTTTTATAAATTTCAGTCAATTCTCTATATTTTAGAAATGAGGCCTTTATCAGAACCCTTGGATATAAAAAAAAATTTCCTCCAATTTACAACTCCCCTTCCAATCTCTTGTCTACATTGGATTTTTTTGCACACTTTTTTTTAACTTAATATAATCAAATATAATGCTGTGCTATAACAAATGATGAACTCATTACCTTCAAAAGTCTTGGAAAGATTGCATTAAATAATTATGCATATTTTGCATATTGCAGTGTACTCTAGTTCTTCTTTGGCCACAAATTCTTTCCCTCTCCACTGATCTGAGAAGTAAACTATCCTTTGTTCTTCTAATTTACTTATAGTATCCCTCTTTATGTCTAAATCATGAATCCATTTTGACCTTATCTTGGTATAGGGTGTATAGGGTCAATGCCTAGTTGCTGCCATAATAATTTCCAATTTTCTCAGCAATTTTTGTATTGATACGGCACCAAATAAGTAGATTAATTTACATAGAATTGTAATTTTTATTATATTAGCTCTGCCTACTCATGAACATTTGATATTCTTTCAATTGATTAGATCTGACTTTATTTGTGTGAAAAGTGTTTTGTAATTGTGGTCATATAGTTTCTGACTTTGCTTTGGCTGGCAGACACCCAAATATTTTATATTATCTACAGTAATTTTAAATGGAATTTATCATTGTACCTCTGCTGCTGGACTTTATTGGTAACATATAGAAATGCTGATGATTTATGTGGATTTATTTTGTTTATCTTGCAACTTTGCTAAAGTTGTGAATAGTTTCTAGTAGTTTTATAGTTGATTTTTTTAGCATTCTTCAAGTATATCATTATGCCATCAACAAAGAGTGATAAATTGGCTTCCTCATTACCAATTCTAATTCTTTTAATTTCTTTTTCTTTTCTTATTGCTAAAGCTAATATTTGTAGTATAAGATTGAAAAGTAATGTTGATAGTGGGTAACCTTGTTTTACCCCTGATTTTATTGGGAATACTTCTAGTTTATCCCCATTACATATGGTGCTTGTTGATTGTTTTAAAAAGATACTACTGATCATTTTAAGGAAAACTACATTTATCTCTAGTGTTTTTATTAGGAATGGGTGTTGGGTTTTGTCAAATGCTTTTTCTGCTTCTATTGAGATAATCATATGATTTCTGTTAATCTGGATATTGATATAGTCAATTATGGTTATAGTTTTCCTAATAGTGAACCAGCCCTGCATTTCTGGTATAAGTTCAATTTTGTCATGGTATATTATCCTGGTGATAACTTGCCGTAAACTCTTTGCTAATGTTTTATTTAAGATTTTTTTGCATCAATATTCATTAGAGAAATTGAGCTATAATTTTCTTTCCTTAGTTTAACCCTACCTGGTTTAGGTATCAGTACCATATTTCTGTCATAAAAGAAATTTTTTTGATAGGATTTCTTCTTTTCCTATTTTTCCAAATAGTTTACATAGTATTAGAATAAATTGTTTTTACATGTTTGGTAGAATTCATAATTCATCTGGCTCTGGAACTTTTTTCTTATTGAGTTGATTAATAGCTTGTTCTACTTCTTTTTTCTAAAATGGAATTATTTAAATAATTTATTTCCTCCTCTTATCAATATTCTTAAAACTGTCATCATTACTAAGGTAGTTTGAAATAAAGAATAGTACTGAGTTGTGTTTGCAAGGGTGATTCTAGAAAAACAAAATTGGGTAGGAAAAGGTAAAATAAAGCAATTATTTTATTTTAAAAATGGGGTGTGAGAGGAAGAATTTTACAGAGGAAGTTTGTGAAGAAGAAAAGCTGGTACTATTTGAACTTTATTCTCCTCAGAATTGAAGAGGAAACAAGATGATCACCTGGAATAATGTAGAAATTTTCTGCACATAGAGAGAGATAAGAAAACTTGGGGACAAAATGAGGAGGAACTTTTAGAGGGGTATGTGGATTGGGATTTAAAAGGCTGGGGAAAGGATGTGAGAACTTTTGGAGAGATAGGCAGATGAAAATTGGGAATAGGAGAGGCAAAAAAGAAATGTTGGAGGAATGGGTCAAGTGGATGGTGGAAGGATGAAAGAGAAGATAAAGTAACAGTGAAAAAGACTGGGAAAGAAAATGGTAAGAGCAAGATGGAGGGAAATTCACAAATAGTAATTCTAACTTTGAATGTAAATGGAAGTTTATAGAAGCTCTCTTTGTGGTGGCAAAGAACTGGAAGTTTTATGGATCTCCATCAGTTGGGGAATCAATGAACAAGTTGTGATGGAATACTGCTGTGCTATAACAAATGATGAACTCATCTTCAAAAGTCTTGGAAAGATTGCATTAAATGATGAAAAGTAAAGTAAGCAGAATCAAGACATCATTGTATATAGTAAGAGCAATATCAGAGCTTGTTTTGTAATAGCATCTTATTTTTCTAAATTATATGTAAAGGTAATTTGCAACATTCATCTTTGTAAGGTTTTCAGTTCCAAATTTTACTCCTTCCCTTCTTACCCTCCCACTCCTCAAGATAGCAATCTGGTTTAGCTTATACATGTGCTATCAAATTAAACATATTTTCACATTAGTTATGTTGAGAAAGAAGAATCATAACAAAAGGAGAAAACCATGAGAAAGAAAATACGACAAAAAAGGGAAATTAATGTGTTTCAATCTGCATTCAAACATCATAGCTCATTCTCTAGATGTGAATAGCATTTTTCATCATAAGAAGTGTTTTAAAATTGTTTTGAATCATTGTAGGCAATATTGTCTAAGAACTTGAGCTACTAAGTTACTTTGACGATTATAAATACTCAAATTTAAAATAAAGGATATATGAAGAGAAACACTTATCTGTATTCAGAGAAAGAATCAATGGTAGCTATCTCTGGGATGTGGGGAAGGAAAGAAAAAAGAGAAAAAAAATACATGTTAATTTTGTTGTACATTTGGAAGGAATAGTAAGTACATAGTACATTTGTAATTTCATATAGAATCATCTTTTTATTATACTATATTATGGAAATTTTTTTGTTCTCTGAATTGAAAGTAAAATAAATTTTAGAAAAATTAAAAAAAGGAATGCAGGGTCAATCATCATGCCATGATATCACACTTGTAAAAAATAAAGTTCATAGAAACTTAAAGAGCTCATATTTGTCCCTTTGTCACATGGCACTCTCTTTTGGTGGGTGAGGAAGTGGCTGACATTCCATTCACAAGTATTACTGATCATCAGAGTTTCATGTATTTATTTAAAAAAGTTAAAGAATCTCAACTTAGATACATAAGATAGGCCTTATCTTTTTCATCATGTATTGTTCACATTGTGCTTTTTACTTAAATTCATTAGGACCAGGACCAGGAAAAGAGGAATCAAGGATCTTTTGAAAGTTTTCCAGATTGTTTTGAATAGAATTGTATTATAGTCAGGATGCAGCATGAGAATGAATCAGCAAAATTCTGCCTGGCATAATAATGAGAAGATATATATATATGTCATGCAGCCTTCCTTTCAATTCAGGCTGGGGCAGAGGAGTATATAATGGAAGATTAAATATATTTAGAGAGGCTTTTGAATAGGACTTATTAACCATTTTTATGTCCTGGGTCCCTTAAAAAGGGATAAGAACCCATATGTGCAAAAATGTTTGTAGTAGCCCTTTTTGTAGTGGCAAGGAACTGGAGATTGAGGGGATGCCCATCAGTTGGAGAATAACTGAATAAGTATTGGCATATAAATGTTATAGAATATTATTTTCCATAAAAAATGATCAGCAAAATGGTTTCAGAGAGGCCTGGAGAAACATGAACTGATGCTGAGTGAAGTGAATAGAACCAGGAGAACACCGTGCACAGCAACAGCAAGATTATTCAATGATCGATTCTGATGGATGTAGCTTTTGTCAACAGCAAGGGGATTCAGACCAGTTCTAATGGTCTTGTGATGAAAAGGAGTCATCTACACCCAGAGAGAAGATTGTGGGGATTGAGTGTAGATCACAACAAAGTATTTTCACTCTTTTTGTTATTGTTTGCTTGCATTTTGTTTTCTTTCTCATTTTCCCCTTTTGATCTGATTTTTCTTATGTGGCACAATAATTGTGAAAATATGGATAGAATTGCACATTTTTCAAAACATTTATTTATTTATTCTATTAAAACTTTTAATTTACAAAACATATGAAAGAGTAATTTTTCAACACTGACCTTTGCAAAACCTTCTGTTCAAAATTTTCTCCTCCTTCCCCTCACTCCATCCCCTAGATGGCAGGTAGTCCAATACATGTTAAATATGTTAAAATATATGTTAAATACAATATATGTATACATATTTATATAGTTATCTTGCTGCACAAGGAAAATCGGATCAAAAAGGAAAAAAAAACCTGAGAAAGAAAACAAAATGCAAGCAAATAACAATAGAAAGAGTGAAAATGCTATGTTGTGGGTCCACACTCAGTTCCCACAGTCCTCTCTTTGGGTGTGTGTGGCTCTCTTCATCACTGAACAATTGGAACTGGTTTGAATCATCTCATTGTTGAAGACAGCCATGTTCATCAGAATTAATCATCATATAGTCTTATTGTTGCCATGTATAATGATATTCTGGTTCTGCTCATTTCACTTAGCATCAGTTCATGTAACTCTCCAGGCCTTTCTTAAATCAACCTGTTGGTTATTTCTTACAGAACAATAATATTCCATAACATTCATATACCATAATTTATTCAGCCATTCTCCAATTGATTGGTATCCATTCAGTTTCCAATTTCTTGCCACTACAAAAATGGCTTCCATAGATATTTTAAATTTGCACATTTTTAATGTATATTGGATTAATTGTCATTTAGAAGGGTTGGAAGGGAGGTAGAAAAAAATTGAAACACAAGGTTTTGCATACATGGATGTTGAAAATTATTTGTGCATATATTTTGAATATAAAAACCTTTTTAAAAAAGTAAATAAAAAGACCTAAAGAAAAAACTTATATCCTCAAAATAATGTTTTTAATGGATAAAATAAAGTATAAAGAGTTACAAAGGAAATCAATCATATTGAAATGCTATTTCTTTTTTTATTTCAATTTTTTAAACTTAAATACAAAATTAGAAATGAAAAAAAATGCATGCACATAGCAGAACATGAGATAATTATAAAGCAATAAATTTCCCTTTAAAGAAAGCTTATGTAATAAATATTAAACATTGTGTTCAGAGCTGTCCATCTTTTCTTTGCTTCCTTATAGGTTTTCTTTTATTCTCTGCTTTGCACTTTTACTTTATTTTTCTCCTCTTTCCTTCCCCCCACTCCAAGAAGGCTACAATTAAGCACATATATGTGTGTGCATATACATATGTATATGTATGTGTATACATGTACATACATGTATATATATGTATGTATACAGACACAGACATACATGTGTAGAGGGCCACAGACAGTGAGGGAATTCTTATATAAGGATATAAGACCCTTCAGAGCAAAGGGAATCTGCTCACAATGTCTGGTTCAGCTCTCATCTCTCCTTGGAATTGTCTCAGGCTTCCTGAGAAGTCAGGGTGGTGTGACAACCTGTGTTCTACTTGAAGCAGAGATACTTGCAGTAAAGAGGCATTTATATATTAATAGCAAGATTCTTATAATTAGCATATGTGCAATATGCTGTAGTGATATAATAACATGCTCAGTGTACTCTAGTGATGTAATTGTACTAAGGTATATAAGGCTGAGGAAACTTGGAATAAATGGACTCCATATTTGACTATCCACAGCGGTCCCTGCCTCATCACTCCTCCTCTAAGACCAAGGACTCAAGCTGGTACCAAGATCCTCCAGAGAGCTAGTCCAAACACTACATTTGACACCCCAATGTGGCTCCCTAGAAAGTACACTACATGCATGTATGTATGGAGTTATACATACATCTATTTACATAAATACTTACATATATATGCATGTACACATACATACCCATAATCATTTACATATATACACATATACATTCAAACATATATATTTAAGACAATACTATGCTTATTTCCAATTGTCCTTTGTTTCTTTGAAGGTGGATGGCATTTTCCTTCTAAGTCCATGTCTTTCCATATTTTTCTCAATCATTTTTAGCTCATCATTTCCTATACTGCAACAGTATTACAACTTTATACTGTTCAGATATTTTAAAGTCTAAAACAATATTGATTATTATAGTTAACATATAGTGCAACTTCCCTGTTTTCTCTTTTGATTAAATCTATTTTAACTTTAACTTTATGTGAGATCATGATTACAACCCCTGCTTTTTTAAAGCTTTCTAATCTTTATGTTTGTGTGTATTTCTCATTTTTATAACATTTCCTGAAAGCAATATATTATTGAGTTTAATTTTGTAAATCTACCTTTTTTCAATTTATGAATGAATTTGTTCCATTCACATTCTAAGCTATAATTAACTATTGTTTATTTTTCACCTTTTTTATTTTTTCAGCATTCTTTTCAAATATACTTTTACTTTACTAGTTTCTGCTTTATAGGTAAATTCATCTCATTCACATTCTAAGCTACTATTCTGGCTTATGATTTGGTCCTTAATATTTATGTTTCTCTTTGATTTTATATGTTGAATTTTCCCTTCAGTTCTGCTGTTTTTTTTTTTTTTTTCACAAATAACTGAAAGTCTTTCTTTAAATTACACTTAATTTTGCTGGATAAATTACCACTGGACATAACCTCAGCTTTTTTGTACTACAAAATTTATTCCAAAATCTATAGTCCCTCAACATAGTAGGGTTGTATATTCTTTTTTGTGTATTGTGTATTCTTTATTGTAGTTTCACAATATTTAATTTTTTTCTTGTTGCTTCCAATATTTTCTCCTTAACCTGGGGGTTGTGAAACTTGACTATGATATTCCTGTATGTTTCCCTCCTGGGATCCCTTTCAGATTGTGATTAATGGATTTTTTTTCCTATTTCTACTTTGCTTTTTTGTTCTACACCTTCAGGGCAATTTTTTGATAATTTCTTGTCATGCTGTATCAACATACTTTTTATTTTATCATAATTTTCAGGCAGTCCAGTTATTCTTATATTATATTTTCTTGATCTGTTCTCCAGTTCAGTTGTTTTTCTGTTGAAATGTTTTGCATTTTCTTCCTGTTTTGACAATTCTTTTGATTTTGTTTTATTATTTATTTAGGTCTTAGAATGTTGTCATTTATTCTTTGTCTAATTCTAGTTTTTATGGAATAATATTCTTCCTAAAGGTTTTCATTCTCTAGTTCAATTTGTTGCTTTTCTTTTCATAATTTTCTTGGATAATTTTTCCTGTTTTTCCTTAATCTCTTTTTTTTTAATTGTGAAAGAACTTTTATAATTATTCTAAGAAATATTTTTGGACTTGGAATCATTTGACATTTCACATTGAAAAACAAGTGGGTTTAGCTACGCCCAGAGAAAGAACTCTGGGAGATGACTAAAAACCATTACATTGAATTCCCAATCCCTATATTTATGCCCACCTGCATTTTTGATTTCCTTCCCAAGCTAATTGTACAATATTTCAGAGTCTGATTCTTTTTGTACAGCAAAATAATGGTTTGGTCATGTATACTTATTGTGTATCTAATTTATATTTTAATATATTTAACATCTACTGGTCATCCTACCATCTGGGGGAGGGAGTGGGGGGTAAGAGGTGAAAAATTGGAACAAGAGGTTTGGCAATTGTTAATGCTGTAAAGTTACCCATACATATAACCTGTAAATAAAAGGCTATTAAATAAAAAAAGTGGGTTTTTTAGCTATAACTTCTCTGAATATGAACCTTAATTTTCTCTATCTCCATATTAGCTATCTGTGGTTCGGTTCTTTCTCTTTTGCTTGCTCATTTTTATTCATTTATTTGATTTATTTTTTAGCAACTATTAGTCTGATCAAATTGCAGTCCCAAGATACAGGGATTAAGGTTCCAAACTTAGGTCTCACTGTTATTTTCTGAGATCTATTCCAGGGCTCAACCTTGGGCTTCCTCTCCACTCCTCTAGCCATGCCTAAATTCTCCCATCACCCTGCCCCACTTAAGATCTTACACACTGTGGTCCTCTCTTCTCTGGAACTGAAATCAGGGATTCTGCTCTCCTGAAAGTACCCACAGTCAGCAGTTTTCTTGCCCCCTTGCTATTGCACTCACCAGATATGTAAGAGCTCCCTTTTTCCAGTATTGGCACCCTAGCTTTGGATCATGTGGTCAGCACAGTTATCCTTCATTTTCTCCTACTTCTACAATCAGATCCCAACAACATCTATGAGATGAAAGTTTTTAAGGTTGAGGCTGCCTCCTCAATCCTAATTGTTCTTAGGACTTGTTATTTGTTGTTTCTGCTGAATTGGTCTGGAGATGTTATAAGTCATAGAGACCAAACCTCTGCCCCCAGAAATCAGGTCTTTCCTGGGGTTTTCTTCCATTGTTTTAGAACAATTGCTTTAGAATGACTTTTGTTTATTTCCATTGCTTTACATTACCTCTGAAAAAGTGGAGGAAGTTTAGAGAGCAGAAAGTTTTCTAACCCACTCTGGTATCTTCCTAAAATCCTTGCCTACCATTTAAATTTTAAAAAAAAGATACATTTAACCCAGGTTAAGAATTCATGTTTTTATGACCACAGGGCTATGAAAATATACATACCTTTTTTTCAATAGGTATTTTGACAGAACCCATGCCAGAGTAATTTTTTACATTATCCCTTGCACTCACTTCTGTTCCGATTTTTCCCCTCCCTCCCTCCACCCTCTCCCCCAGATGGCAAGCAGTCCTATACATGTTAAATAGGTTACAGTAGATCTTGGATACAATATACGTGTGCAGAACCGAACAGTTCTCTTGTTGCTCAGGGAGAATTGTATTTAGAAGGTATAAATAGCCTGGGAAGAAGAACAAAAATGTTTACATTCATTTCCTAGTGTTCTTTCTTTGGGTGTAGCTGCTTCTGTCTATCCTTGATCAATTGAAACTAAGTTAGATCTTCTCTTTGTTGAAGAAATCCACTTTCATCAGAATACATCCTCATACATTATCGTTGTTGAGGTATATAATGATCTCCTGGTTCTGCTCATTTCACTCAGCATCAGTTCATGTAAGTCTCACCAATCCTCTCTGTATTCATCCTGCTGGTCATTTCTTACAGAACAATAATATTCCATAACATTCATATACCACAATTTACTCAACCATTCTCCAATTGATGGGCATCCATTCATTTTCCAGCTTCTGGCCACTACAAACAGGGCTGCCACAAACATTTTGGCACATACAGGTCCCTTTCCCTTCTTTAGCATCTCTTTGGGGTATAAGGCCAGTAAAAACACTTCTGGATCAAAGGGTATGCACAGTTGATAACTTTTTGGGAATAGTTCCAAATTGCTCTCCAGAATGGCTGGATATGTTCACAATTCCACCAACAATGTATCCATGTCCCTGTTTTCACACATCCCCTCCAACATTCCGCGTTATCTTTCCCTGTCATTCTGGCCAATCTGACAGGTGTGTAGTGGTATCTCAGAGTTGTCTTAATTTGCATTTCTCTGATCAATAGTGATTTGGAACACTTTCATATGAATGGTAATAGTTTCAATTTCATCATCTGAAAATTGTTCATATCCTTTGACCATTTATCAGTTGGAGAATGGCTTGATTTCTTATAAATTAGAGTCAATTCTCTATATATTTTGGAAATTAGTCCTTTATCAGAACCTTTAACTGTAAAATGTTTTCCCAGTTTATTGTTTCCCTTCTAATCTTGCCTGCATTAGTTTTTTTTGTACAAAAACTTTTCAATTTGATACAATCAAAATTTTCTATTTTGTAGTCAATAGTGATCTCTAGTTCTTCTTTGGTCATAAATTCCTTCCTCTTCCACAGGTCTGAGAGGTAAACTATCCTATGCTATTCCAATTTATTTATGATCTCATTCTTTATGCCTACATCATGAACGCATTTTGACCTTATCTTGGTGTACGTATACATACCTTTTGATCCAGCAGTGTCACTACTGTGTCTTTATGCCAAAGAAATCATAAAAGAGGGGGGGAAATCCACAAGTGCAAAAATGTTTGTAGCAGCTCATTTTGTAGTGACAAAGAATTGAAAATTGAATGGATTCTCATCAATTGGGAAATGGTTGAATAAGTTATGGTGTATGAATACTATTTATATATGGTATTATGTATATTATTGTTTTACAAGAAATGATGAGCAGACTGATCTCAGAAAATCCTGGAAAGACTTACATGAACTGATGTTATGTGAGCAAAATCAGCAGAATGTTATGCAAAGTAATAGAATTATGTGACAATCAATTAAAATAGACTTAGCTCTTGTCAGCAATGCAGTGATCCTCAATAATACCAATAGTTTGGGGATGGAAAATGCATCTGCATCCAGAGGGAGAACTATGAATATTAAATATAGATCAAAGCATACTATTTTCACTTTTTTGTTTGCTTTTTCTTTCTTATGATTTTCTCCCTTTGTTCTACTATATCATTCAACAATTCAGAAAACAATTCTTGTTCTAAGAAAGTATCACAGGAAATGCTGAGCTAATAAGTGACTAATCTATGTGCTTTCATGATCTAAAATAATCGACTTTTTCATAGTGAGATCATAAATTGAATATCTGTAAAGTAGAAAACAACTTAGAATGAAATTTTAATTTTGCTGTGTAACTTTTGGCAAGACTTTCTTCCTCTCTGAACTTCAGTTATCTCTTAAAAATTAGTATGATGATGACCTCAAAGATTCCTTCAAGTTCTAGATTAGATCAAATGACTTCACATAGATAAACCATTTTACAAACTTTTAATCCAATCTCATTTGTTTTTGATCAGTCATTTCAATTATCTGATTCTTTGTAACCTCTTTGTGATATTTTGAAATGATATTGGAATCATTTCATACAAATGCAGTGGAGAAAAGATTACGACACAGGGATGATCCTCTCTTTCTGGCTAGATCACAACCCTTATGAAAGCAGAGACTGTGTCAGAATTATCCTTGCATTGTTGGTGTTTTTTTTTTTAAACAAGGCTGTATATTAAGTTTTACCAAGGTACCAATGCAATAGAAAGAATAATGAGCTTGACAGCAAAGCCTGAGTACTTGAATCCTGATTCTTAAACTAACAGTGACAACTTGAGAAAGTCACTTAAAGAAGTATAAGTGATTACATTTTGTCTTATTTCATTTGTTGAGAGTATTTTGTTTTGTTTACCTTTTATGAAGTGATATTTACAGTGAAAGTGTAGCAAGGAATGGAATGAAAGAATATCTCAAACTGGCAACATATTCTTTATATGTCCCTCCCTATAGGAAAAGCAGAATAAAATTTAAAATGTTGATAACAAAACATTCTCCCCACTAAGTTCAAAACTGAGTGTGGCACAGCTAATGGACTCACCACTCCCTTGCTTGCAAAACCCAGATACCAAGTTGATTCACTGGTGGACTTGGCAAGAGGATCATTTTTTTTCCATAATTTGATCCTTACTGAATTCAACTGCTGAAACCACTAGGAGACTCTATTGACTAAAATTGCTTTAATTTTAGATGGATCTTCCAATACTTCAATGATCAAAAGGTTTAACCTGATTCTTTCCTTGACAGATATTTAACATCAAGAAATAAGATACTATAGACAAAGAGAAGAATGATGTAACTAGGAAAGAAGGAGCTCCCCCACTCAAATAACTCCCATCAATGCTTAGTTCAAATATCACAATGAAAGTGAATATGAAATACAAATCAATAAGTATTTTATAATGACCTAATATATAAAAGTCACTGATACTTTCCCTCTCTGTGTTTCAGTTTCTTCATCTCTAAAAATGGGAGCACTGAACTAAATGATCTCTAAGGTCCTTTATAACTATAAAAATGTTATATTCTAAATGTTGGGTCAGATAAAAATGATTATGATGATGAATACAAAATTAGATGAGAATTATTTTAATGACAATTATTAAAAATGAAAAATAATATAATGGACTACTTGGATGAAACCTCTATTTTTCCCCTAATTTGCCTTATTTAATGCCCATTCAGACTAAAGCATTTAACTTCTTATGCTGTGTAAGAAAGAAATCCTTCCAATAGTATTCTAATCAGTGATAAGGAGATAAATTATCTATAATCTAGACTCTGGTCTCTCTTTAGACCTATGTCTACCCATTCAGATATCTTCCCCATCTCTAATTTGGGTGTCAAAACTCAGACTGTTTGACACTTTCATATTCCACTTTCATGGAGACTTCTAAAAAGTAAGTCTAATTAGGCAGAGACTTTTTCTTTTCCATCTACTTGAACTCTACCTCTGTGAATGGATGAATCTTAGGATATTAAAACCTGAAGGAATGTTAGAATGTAGAATATTCGAATTGGAAGAAATAGAATACAAAACAAAAGAGTGAATATAGAATATCAGAGCAAGAAGAGACCTGAGATGTCTTCAGCGATCATCTTTTAATAGATATAATAAACAGAGAAGTGAAACATTGCTCCAAATGGTACATTTAGCTCATGTTTGAGGCAGGGCTTTTAACTGAATCTTGGTCTTCTGTCTCCAAGGATGACTTGTTCCAACTATACCACCCCGCCTGTGGGAAGGTGTGAAAGATGCTGAGACATAAGGCTGCCTTTTCAATAAGTAAATACCTTTTAAAAATGTCTTCTGTAGTCTAAAGACAAATGCAGTGGAGAAAAGATTACAACACATGGATGATGCAATGTCTGTTGTAGGCGATATTCTCTCAGGGAGCGGGAGAGACAGACAGTGATAGGCAGGGGAGCAATACTGCAGCTGGGATTTGCTTTAAGCTGTTGTTTTGGCTCTGTCAACACAACCACAAGTCTGTTCATGTTAGCAACACTCTTCTTGCAATTGATTTCCAGGAATCAGCCTCAGGGATGGCAGCATTGAATAGTTAAAAGTAACTCTGAGCCCAGGCAAGGAGGTACCAACATTGGGAGGCCTTTGGTTTTGCTACACAGTACAACCATGGAACAGAAACTTAAGACAAGGTTATTATCCTAATAAAGTTAATATTTGCAAATCTCACACATATATACACATGACCAAATGCACACAGACACAAACACACACACATACACATACACACACACACCAAACATTCAAATCTCTACAGCTTTTTAAGGCTTACAAAGTACTTTTCTCACAATAACCATATGAAGTAGGTAGCACAAGTGTTATACAGATACAGAAACTGAGGCTCAAAGTTAAGTTAATTTTATATAAAAATAAGTACACATTTATACATTATATATATACACACACACACACACATGCATACACACACACACTCACATTAAAAACCACAATCATGTACAGGAAAATAATTAGACTGAAAGACATGATTTGGATGGGATGCTTCTACCTTCAAAGGTAGAAGAATAGACTTTGGGCATGGGACATTTGGGTCTGGGATCTATCAGTTTTGTAGAGCTCTTTACTCTGTATTAAAAAGGTGGGTCTCAGGTGATTTTTTTTTCATTGTATCTTTTTCCTCCTCAGCATGTCTATAGACACATGGGCTTATGTGGGCCTAGATAAATCTTATCAATGAATTTAGCTGGTAATGTCAAACTTCATGGTATCACAGATTTAGAACTGGAAAATACCTTAGAGATCATCATTTTATAGATGAAGACATAGGACTAAAGAGGTCAAGCAACTTGGTAAAGATCATAAAGGTAGTGTGTGAAAGAGGCGGGGTTTAAATTCAGACTCCAAATTTAGATCTACCTTCATATCAGGTATCTTACTCATTGAATCACTGTGCCTACTCAGACCAGATGCAAATCTTCTGTCAGTCTAAATATCAGCTATTCTGAGGGTTGCTTGTAACAAATGGGCTTTTACCATGTGCAGGCAATTCCAATTTGTATTTATTTTTTTATTTTATTAAAACTTTTTATTTACAAAACATATGCATGGGTAATTTTTCAACACTGACCCTTGCAAAACTTTCTGTTCTAAATTTTCTCCTCCTTCCCCTCACTCCTTCCCATAGATGTCAGGTAGTCCAATACATGTTAAATATGTTTAAAAATGTATGTTAAATTCTATATATGTATACATATTTTTACAATTATCTTGTTGCAAAGAAAAATTGGATCAAGAAAGAAAAAAAACCTGAGAAAGAAAACAAAATCCAAGCAAACATCAACAGAATAAGTGAAAATACTATGTTGTGGTCCACACTCAGTTCCCATAGTCCTCTCTTTGGGTGTACATGGCTTTCTTCATCACTGAACAATTGGAACTGGTTTGAATTATCTCATTGTTGAAGATAGCCATGTGCATCACAATTGATCCTCATATAGTCTTCTTGTAGCAAGGTATAATGATCTCCTGTTTCTTCTCATTTCACTTACTACCAGTTCATGTAAGTCTCTCCAGGCCTTTCTGAAATCATCCTGTTAATCATTTCTTACAGAACAATAATATTCCATAACATTCATATGTCATAATTTATTCAGCCACATCTCAACCTGAAAAGTGTCTGTTCATATCCTTTGATCATTTATCAATTGGAGAAGGGCTTAAATCTTATAAATTTGAGTTAATTCTCTATATATTTTAGAAATGAGACCTTTATCAGAAACTTTGAATGCAAAAATGTTTTCCCAGTTTATTGCTTCCCTTCTAATCTTATTTGCATTAGTTTTGTTTGTACAAAAACTTATTAACTTAATATAATCATCATTATCTATTTTGTGATCAATAATGTTCTCTAGTTCTTCAGCCCCAGTTTCTATGAAGGAAATTCTGAAGTGGAATTGGCTCAGTTGTTTTTGTCTACATGTGCATGTCTGAGGCAATTGTAAAAAAACTAGGGGCAGAAAAAAAGCAGCACTATATGGTGGTAGAGTAGTGAGATGTGCTTGTTAAGTCTAAGGTCATCAGTACCATAGAAGATGGGAAGGAAGTACAGCTACCTATGACCATTAATTATGCCTTTAAACTATTTAAGTATTATTAGAACATATTCTTGATGTTAGTATTTATGACAACATTGGTATAAACTAATCATTGTGTCTATGGGAGTTTGGAGGACACTAATATAGAAGTGTTCATCAGAGAAAAGTTAGTTTTTCCAGAAAGGATAGGCAGGAAGTAGGTTGAGAAAAAAAAAAAAAGTTGAGAAATATAGTGACTGGCCTATATGAGGAGTGAGTGACTCCTATATAGAGTCGTGGCTAATTAAGGGAATGGGAATGAGAATGAATGTCAGGAGAGAGTTCTGTGACCTAGTGCCCTCTCAAAATATCCAGAGACTGATGTCAGTCTTGGGAAGTTGTGATGAGAAAGTCCAATGAGATGACACATATAAATAGCAAATTTTAGATTTTACTGTCATGCAAAGAAAGGATCTAGAACATGGACTGCCTATAGAAAGAATTGAATTTCAAGGCAAAGATTGTGTATTCAGAGATGTGTATTATAAGCAAAGACTACACAATAGGCACACCAATAGCCTGCCTAAGGACTCCCATGGTTATATGAAGTAAACATTTACTGTGATTCTTTTTATTTTCAAGGCAGCTCTCACACCTATCCCTTATCTCCACTCTCCCAACTGCTCTAATTTTATCTTTAATCATCTCTCCTCTAGAATATTGTACTAGTTTGCCTGAGACTATACAGAAGAACATGACAATTCTTAGAGCTATATTCTGCCGAGTATCCTGGCTATGTTGGGATACACAAGGGTCCTGGGGTGGGTGTTTGCCTTTTCCACCTCTTTGGAGCTCAGGAACTATAGGTGTTTGCTGAAGTGGGTCTTGCTGCAGGCTTGCTAGGATGCTTCCTGTCCTGGACTGCATCCCCTTTTACCCAAATGAGGCAAACCTTTCTTGTTGATCTTCTAACTTTCTCAAAGATTGTTTTACCACATCCTTTTGTTGGTTATGCTGCTCCAGGATTTTGGGGGATGGCATTTTGTGCTTGTTTGGAGGTGAATATTGGAGAATTATGATGAAATTTTAAAAATTCAAAATATTTTGATTGATATTAAACTAAAATAAACTCTAAGCTACATTTCTAATGTTATTTCATATTAATAATCCTTTAATTTCAGAAATTAAAGTGGATAATTTAGGTATTCCCCAAACTCAGTATTCCATTTTCTACCTTCATGTATTTGAGCAAGCCCTCCCAAATGACTGTGATATACTCCCTGTACATTGTCTTTAAAAACCTTTTCCTTTCTCATTATACTTCTTTCTCTGTGGGACTTTTCATCATCTCCTAGCAGAAAGTATTCTTATTCTGCTCAAATTTTTATTTAGTGCTCTTTGTGTGTATGTGTGTCTGTCTGTCTGTCTCTGTCTCTCTCTGTGTCTCTGTGTTTGTCTATCTGTCTGTTTCTCTTTTTCTCTCTCTTTCTTTCTCTTTTCAAGCAGATTCCATAGTACTTTTTTTCTGAGTATCTGTCATAGAGGGTAAAGAATATGACATTTGTCATCTATATACACATAGTGTCTAGAGGAATGTCATGCATGTAGAAGGTGCTTAATTAAATGTGTCCTTGCTCTGACACTGTTTCTCATTTATCTTGGGTCCAGTTCTTGACTAGTTAATTTCATCATTTCTTAATAGCAGCTTTCACAAATGACTAGTAGGTGCCAAGCCAGAATCATTGTCAAAGTCTTTTGAAGTGCATCAGTATTGACAATTAAAGAGATTCAATTACTATTTATTCATTCTTCCATCCAACAAACATTTATTAAGCAAGTGTGCAGAGTACTGTGTTGAGTATTAGAGGGGAGACAAAACTTACATTAGAAAAGGTCTACTAGTAAGAGGACTGGTTCTTAAGAATATAGGTCAAATCTTAGCTCCATTTTTTGCTGCCTGTGATATCTTGGGCAAGTCACTCCCAGTTTTCAGAGTCCTCAGTTTCCTCTTATGAAAAATGAGCTGGTTGAATTAGATGACCTTTATGGTTCCTTCTATCCCTAAATCCAATCTTTGTGAAGTCAGCAGGTCCAAAAGGCAAGAAGGAAACATTTGTAACATTTCATAAATCTTGTAAGTTATAATTTTACCAAATTTGAAAAATAATGTTTATCACTACCAAACATGCCCAATTAATATAGTTTATAAAATCACAATACATTTCTCCCCATCCTTTCCCCAGGAAACATTCATTTTAGATTTGGCTTCTCTGGATGTATTTGTTCTGCATTTCTTTGACTTCTTCACCATGCTCCTACATTGGATAGCTTTCCATCCCCCTTTCAGGTTTTTCCTGTTATGTTGTCTTCTCCTATTAGATTGTAACCTCCTTGAGGACAGGGACTAACATTTTTTCATATTTTTGTCCCCATCACCTAGCACAATGTCTGTCATAGAATAAGTAATTAATAAATATTCTTGAGTATTTTACTGATCACTTGAGCCAATTTACTGTTCTATTGAAGCCAAGGGAAAAATAATTTTACATAATCCTTAATGTTTTCTTTTGTTCTTCCTCTTACTCTTTTGTCAGAGTGTTCTAGTGAGTATGTCAGTCTATGATTCCTCTAGTCCCTGGGAAAACAGTATTGTTCTATTGAGATTTTACAATTTCACTTGATTAGGGTCACATTACCCCAAATTCCTTTGGTTTTATATTATTGTTTCATTGAATTTACAACTACTGTTTTTTTTTTTATTTTCTAAATTCAGCAATTCTAAGTTATTTTCTAAATTGACCACTTGACAAGCCTTGTTAGGTTTCACTAATTTCCATAGTGCAACAGTGATATTGTACTATTTTTTTTCTGAACATAAATGAAACTATCATCTGGAAAAATTGTAAAGTACCATTAAATACTAGGGAGTTTTTTCAAGAAGTTTCTTGACCAGCTTGAATGAGTCTTATGTCAGTGTGATAAATCATTGGGATTCTTGATGGTATATTCTGGTGGAGACCATGAATATGTCCCTGCTATTTAATGGAGAATGTATCCCAAATCATTTAGGATGAATTGCTCATTTAAAACTTAAGGAAAGAGGTCCCATTTCTGGAGGCAATTTGGGGGAATATAAAGAGAATGGAATGTGGCATAAGAAGGATCTGCATTTGTATTACAGAACTGTCAATCCCTTGCAGTTCTGTGTTGCACAATCAATCGAAAATCACAATTTACTGCTCCTTTTTTTGTTTTTTTTATTTTCAAAATATATGCATAGATAGTTTTCAACACTCACCCTTACAAAAACAATTATCAATTGTGTCTATGATTTGTTGTTTCACCTACTCGTTTTTTAGAATTAGATTATTTAGTTTCTAATTAATTTTTGGTCTGTTTTTCCCTGGTCTTGTATTATATATAATTTTTATTGCATCATGATCTGAAAAAGATGCATTTACCATTTCTGTCTTTCTGCATTTGATTTTGAGGTTTTTATGCCCTAATACATGATTAGTTTTTCTGTAGATTCTGTGCACTACCAAGAAAACATGTATATTCCTTTCTGTCCCCATTCAATTTTGTCCAAAGGTGTATCATATCTAAATTTTCAAAAATTTGATTTACTTCCTTAACTTCTTTCTTATTTATTTTGTGGTTCAATTTATCTAGTTCTGATAGAGTGAAGTTAAGATCCCCCACTAATATAGTTTTGTTGTCTATTTCTTCTTGCATCTCTTTTAACTTCTCCTCTAGGAATTTGGATGCTATACCACTTGGTATATATATGTTTAGTATTGATATTATTTCATTGTCTATAGTACTCTTTAGGAAAATGTCATTTCCTTCCATATCTCTTTTAATTAAATTCCTTTTTGCTTTTGCTTGATCTGAGATCCGGATCACTACCTTTGCTAATTTTTTTTTACTTCAGCTGAAGCATAATACATTCTGCTCCAGCTTTTTACCTTTACTCTGTGTAGCACTCTGTTTAAAATGTGTTTCTTGTAAACAACATAGGATCATAGCTTTTAATCCAGTTTGCTATCTGCTTCCATTTTATGGGAGAGTTCAATCCATTCACATTCAAAGTTAAAATGACTAATTCTGTATTTCACACCATTTTGTTTTCCCCAAGTTATATTTTTCTCTTTCCTTTCTCCCTTTCCTTCCTCTCCAGTGTTTTGCTTCTGTCCACCACCTCCTCCAATCACCTTCCCCTTTTATATCCCCTCCCCCCTTTTATTCCTTTCACCTTTTACTTCTGTTCTCCTATCTATTAGCCTTCCCCTTTCCCCTGCTATTTTTCTATAGGGTGAGGCAGTTTCTCTATCAAATTAAATATGTCTGATGTTCTCTCTTTGAACCAAATCCAATGACATTAAGGTTCACACAATATTCATCTCCCCCACCTTCTTTCCCTCAATATTTCATAATGGAGCATTTTTGCCTCTTCATGGGATATGATTTATCCAGTTTTATTTCCCCCTTCCTCTTCTTCAAGTATAATCTCTTTTACACCCCTAGTTTTTTTATATCATCATAATAAAGTCAAATTATACTGATATCCTCTTAGTATATCATTAACAAAAACACAATTTTCAAGAGTTAAACATATTATTTTCTTCAGTTAGATTTTTCACCTCCTTTTGCATTTGGCCAATTGAACTTTTAAATTAGTTGTTTTGTTCATTGGATTTTTTTTTCCCTTTCACCAATTCTATTTTTAGGGGTTTTTTTTCCCACTTTTTTCCATTTTGCTAATTTAGTTTTTCAAGTAGTTCTGTTCTTTTCCCATTTTGCCAAATATATATATATATATATATATATATAATATATATACATATATATATATATATTTAATGAGTTATATATTTTTTTTCTATTTCACAAAAGTTATTTTAAGGAGTTTTCTTTAGATAATTTCCGTGTTTCTTTTTCCAAACTTTCCTGCAAAGTTCTCATTCCCTTTCCACATTTTTCTTCTAATTCTATTTAAAATTCTTTTTGAATTCTACCAAGAGAGTCTTTTGAGTTTTGCCTTTAGTGTCCTCAGGGTTTGAGGTCTATTCTTCCTTGTCTCCATAATAGCTATCTACGGTCAGAGCTCTTTTCATTTTTTTGTTCATTTTTAACAGTTAAGGTCTACAAAAGATAGATTGTCCCAAGCTTCTTCTACAGACAACAGTCACTTCATACTGCTTGGGGTCAGTGTTGCCAGCTTCCTTCCCTTGCTGGGTGGATGTGGTCATGTCCTACATATTATGCTGGAGTTGAGAAGCTTACTATTTATCTTTTGTATTTGCATAGGAAGTCTCATGGGTAGTCTGCTGATTCACTGGCTTCTGAACCAGGACAGAGTAGCCAACACTGCTGTATTTTGAATAAAAGCTCCCAGTAGATTCCCCCAGGGTATGGAGGCCTGATTGACCTGGGTCCATGCACTGCACCTGCACTGGGCTGCCTCCCCCCCTGCCCAATTGAGAGAGATTTTTCCTGAACTTCTTCCAAGATATCTTCTGTTGGCAATTTGTTACACCCAAAATATTTGTGGATTCTGTCACTCCAAAACCCTTTCAGATGCTTGATCTGGTGTTGATCTGAAGGAATCCAGGAAGAGCTCAGACAGAGTCCTGTCTACTCTCTGCCAAATTGGATCTGCCCCCCTCTTCTGTTTCTTCAATTATAAAATGAAGGAGTTCAACCAGGTGACCTCCAAACATTAAATCAATAATCATATAAAAGGGAATTTTTAATCAGACTGTCTTTTCCCGATTTTGAACAACATACCTGAATCCTGCAATATGGTAAATGATCCCCACTTCCCAAATGCTTCTAACTATTAATGGCAGAAACAAATTAGAGAAAACTGTTCCTTAAACCTTACTGGCCAAGAAGATTTCTGGACACTCAGCTCCTGGTTCCAGCAAAGACCTCTTTTCTGGTAATATATTCAAGTTATATGAAGGGAGAAATTGATATACTACTGAGAGAGGAGAACCCCTGGGGTATTCAAAGGACTGGTGTTAATTAAACCACATGGAATAATCTGTATGTAATTGTAGGAAACAAAATAGTGGTTGGAAATGAATATAGAGGAGAGTTATTATATGTTGCCTTTGTCTATGCTACTTATTGAGAATTGCAGGGTAGCTTGAATGTGCTCACTCAACATCTACTAAGAACCCTACTTTATATGTGATTATAAATAACTTTATAAATTTATGGAGAAAGCTTGTTCATTGACAGGTACTACACACTCACAAACATACACCCACTCATATATTTGTATGTATATTATATGTGTGTGTGTGTGTGTGTGTGTGATTATCTCATGGAAATTATATATAGCATAACACAACTATATAATATTTAATGTAATATTCAATCTACAAATAAAACCGTTCTTTGAGTTTTGTGAACTGTGTGTCTGTGGGAAGGGGGAAGGTAGGGAAAGGGTACTCAAAGAAGGAGAATAAATGACAAAACTGAGAATTGCCAAAGATAATGAAAAAAAAATCATTTTTATATGCCAGCCCATTTTTTATAGTTTTATAGGCTGTACAAGCACTGAAGATACAAATATAAATTGAAGACAATTTCTGCTTCAAAGAATTTTGATTTTAATGGGGATGACAATATTTAGAAAGAGCTAGTAGAGAGTGATCAATATTTTCATTTGGCCAATGAGTGAAGTCATGAAGGAATGAAGTAATAATAGCAAGGAAGGGATGGAGGGCCCTATGGAAAATATTTTGTGACAATAAAGGGTCTTATGAAGAGATAGATGGGGAAGGAGGAAACCATCATAGTGTATTGACCTATGATAGATACTCATTAATTAGGACAATGGGACTATAAGAAGAAAGTTTTGAAGATGAAAGATTATACAGTGACACAAAATTTAGGCAATTAGCCAGAAAAGTAAAGACTCCCATAAAGTATACTTGACCCATTTTATGTCATGTAAAAGCCTGTGATACAAGAGTTATATGTAATCATGTCATTTTTCTGCTCTTGGCCTGCTGTTTCTTCATCTTTAAAATAGAGGAGACCATGTTTGGGTTTATATCTTTCCTCAGAAGTTAGTAAAATGCTTTGTAAATGGTAAATTACTACAGAAGACAAAATTGTTTTATGGTAAGTCAATCTCACATTGAAAATACTTTTAGAATGTTTAAAAAAATCATCCCTCAAAAAATCAAAAAAACACAAGAGGAACCAAAGTTTGAGTTTTGAAAATTCACTTGGGATTTCTAGATATGGGGATGTGCTCCTATATTTCTTTGGTTATTTCCCCCAAAATCAATCTCAACCACATAGAAATTTTAATTATATGAACAATAGTATCACATTCATAGGAAATTTTTAAAATGCCATAAATGGGAGATTTTTTTTTAATTTGATGGGAATTAAAGAATCATATTGGAGGAAGAGGACAGGCTATTTGGGAAAGGAAAAAGGTGAAAGGAGATTGATAACCTTAACAAGGTCCCTACCCTCTCCAGTGTCCTTCCTCTGCACAGACTCATGTGGAGGAAGGAAGTGGGCAATTAAGAAGTGTGTGTCCTTCCCTGACAAATGGATAATTCCGCTCAGCCCTCATTCCGGGGCATTTGGCTCATTTTTTGGAAGTTCAGTGTCGCCTGTGATTTGGAAAGTACTAGACTGGATTTGGCTATAGGTCAGTGTTCTCTGGCTGTGAATTCAGCTTCAGATGAGAAATGAGATAGACAGGAAGCAGCACTCAGTGAAATGACCCTAGGGATGTCACACTGCCCATGCATGTAGTTATCTTTTTTTTCCTGAGTGATTTTCATTTTACAATATGTACATAGGACCAAACATTTTGATGGTAGTATTATTTGATAAGTTTCTACCCACTAACTCTCCAACTTCTCTCCCACTCATCTGCTCCAAGGGAGTATGACAATTCTAATTTTCATTAAAAATATATAACTATAAGAGCATCAATTTAAAAATATCCATATGAAAAAGTCCATTACAATACCAAAAATATGACTACAAAAATGATATGTGATTCTTAAACATAGAGAAATGGTGCTATGGGAATATCTTCTAACTCTCTCTACTACTACAGATTGCAGTCTGTCTGGGACTTAATAGATGAATCCTGTGGAGTTGATGAAGGCACTTAGAGGTCACACAGCTAATATCAAGAATAGGTAGGATTTAAAGCTAAGTCTTGTTTTTTTCTCCACTTAGTACTCTAGTCACTTCCTCATGTTACTGCTATGATATATAAACTTTATAAATGTATAAAGTAATTTTGTAAACTATTATATAAATTGTTGCATTCCTGGGTAACTATGAATCTCACCTTCTGGTATGCCCCTTGAATGAAAGACTCCTTTCCTTCCCTACATCCTTTCCTCTCTCCTTCTTTCCCTCATTCCTCTTTCTCTCTTTTCCTTTCTCCCTCTTCTCCCTTCTTTCCTTCCTTCCTTCTTTCTTTCCTTCCTTCCTTCCTCTTTCCTCCTTCCTCATCCTTTCTTCCTCCTGCCTTCCATCTCTCTTTCCTTCTTTCCCTTTCTCCCTCCATCTCTTCCTTCCTTCTTTTTCCCTTCCTTCCTCCCTCCCTCTCTTTCTTCCTTCTTCTTGTCAGCTTATATCTATAAACTTTCCTCTCTGAAAATTATTGATCAGCCTGTGTTATAAAGTCTGACTGTACCTGGGTAGGTTACAAATTCACTGTGCCTGGAACTTCTTATAGGTGATCAAAAAATATTAGATCGTAGATTTAGATTTGGAGGGCACTTTAGTTTAACCTCTAATTTTACAGATGAGGAAACTGAGGATGAGAGAGGCTATGTAGAAATAGAAGCCTTTGAGTGAAAAGCTCTTCCATTGCAGAGATATGCTGCCTCTCCCTGGTTAAGTGCTTTATTACAAAATGCAGAACTGGTCCTAGAATGGTGTTTCTTTGCTTATTTTTTAAATTTTAACATTCTAGGTAGCTACCATAGCAACAATATGTATATGTATATTTCTTGCCCTGGTGCAGAACATAGTCCTTTTCTGTGTGTGTGTGTGTGTGTGTGTGTGTGTGCGTGTGTGTACGTGTGTGTTCCTTAAATGTTCAATAGAGCATTGGAGGCCTTTCTCCAACCTTTTTTCTATGTCTTGGATACCATTATATCATTCAGACTATTTATCATCCATTCCCTCTAGCTACATTCTTTCCTTCTGATCTTACAAGTCCTGGACAGCTTTTATAGGACCTCTTTTGTTGTAACTGCTGTTTGAATCAAATAACAGAGATGGCTGCCCAAGGGAATTTCTCAGACCATGTCTTATTTCCAAAGCCACTGCATGGTACAGAGTAAGTTCTGTAACCTCTGAGTATTAGAGTAAGCTGTAGGTTCCCCTGTCTGGAATCTTCTCCTTCCTCATCCTAGCTTCTCAGTATCCCTAGTTTCCTTCACAGTATAGTATAGTATATAATAGGTGCCATTTCTCATGTGAACTTTTTAGGATTTCCCCCATCTCATCCCTCTCTATTTCAAAATCACTTTGCATTTACTTATCTTTGTATCTGCTGGTGTCCCCTAGGAAAATGAAAGCTCTTAGGGGATAGATCCTCTTTTCTCTTTGTCTTTTAATTCCAGTCTAGCACTATCTTTCATTTAATTTATCCTCCATACAGTATATAGTCAGTGATTTTCTAATGCACAGATCTGACCATATCACTGTCCTCAATAAATACCAACAGCTCCCTATTGCTTCTAGAATGAAATATAAATTTTTCTGTTTGTATTGTAAAAAGCCCTCATGACTTGACTCCTACCCCTCTTTTGTGCTGATAATTCTCACTTGTTGTAATACATGGCTTCCACACTTCCATTTCATAAAATTTCTAGTTTCTTTTACTGCTCAGCTCAATTGATACCTTCAGCCTTAAGCTTTTTTCTTTTGATGTCCCTAAGCTGTTAGACCTCTCCCAAAGAAAATTATCTTGTACCTCTTTTACACACACATGTTTGTGTATGTATTTTGTTGTTATTCTCATTTTGATCATTATGACTCCTTGTGATTTCATTTGGGGTTTTCTTGGCAAAGATTCTAGAGGCCTTTGCCATTAAAGAACTGAGGCAAACAGGATTAAGTGACTTACTTGCACAAGGTTGCACAGCTAGCATGTGTCTGAGGCAAGATTTGAACTCAGGAATAGGAGTCTTCCTGACTTATCCACTGTGCCACTTAACTACTCCATACACACACACACACACACACACACACACACACACACACACTCATATATAAATTTGTATATAAACATACACATAAATATATTCTCCCCTGATAGAATGTAAGCTTCTTGAAGGCAAGGATTATTCCACTTTTGCTTTTGAATTGACTTTTTTGGACTAGATGAAAGAGAAGATTGTTTGCTTCAATTGCTATCTAGCCTTAATCACTGAATGAGTGCAGCTTCAGTCAAACTGAGATCTGTTGAAAACCTTAGCTTCAAAATTCCAAGGTCTCTCATTTCATCCAGGGCCAGCTCCAGTCAGCTTGATCTATATGTGGCCACTGAACCCAGATGGTTCTGGAGAGAAAAGTGAGGCAGGTGATTTTGCATAGCCTTCCTTTACTTAAATTCAAATCACTTGCATGTCATGTCATCACCTTCCCGATGTTATTGTCCTCCTTGAGAACAAAGAATAAACAACCCCACCTTCTATTATAGTAACTGACACAAAGTATTAATAAATGAATGTTGATTATTAATAAATGTTTGTGGAATTAAATGTTTTAAATCCAATTGCTATCATCAAGGTAACTGGGTTCCTTCTTCATGACATTTATATTATTTCATTTGTGCATATCATCATTGGCCATATATATTCTAGAGTCTATTTTATGTTTACCTTCTCTCTTTTTTTTCATTATTATTATTCTTTGATAATGGAAATTACCACCTGAAAATATAATTCTTCTAAGAATGTGGCACTTTTTGAGTCTCTTAACTGCAGTATCCCAGGAAAAATATGAGCATTATAAAGATTTGCTTTTGAAAGTGGATGAGTAACCCGGAATCATTGAAAACATGAAATTAATTCCAAATTTGACTTGATCCTCCTTCTTTTCCACTGGTAATCATGCTAATACCATGGGAAAGAACATGAACTTGGAGCTACAGGATCTGAATTCAAATCCCAACTCTTCCTTTAATTACCTATTTGACTTTGAAGTCACTTTAAATTTCTTCTACTCAGTTTGGTCATCTGTAAAATGGAGAAAAAGAGTTATGAATGAATTAGATAATCTTCAATGTCCCTCTGGTTCTATACCAATGACTTATATATTATTTCATTCATGTTGGTCACAACTGGTAAAAAAAAAAAAAGAGAGACTTTTTATCTTACTTTGTATATCTCTTAATTCTAAGTTCTAAAATTGCATAAATTGTGTCTATAACACCTAGAGAGGTTTGTTTTTTTTTTTTTTAAATACTGATAAATGTGATGTTGACTTTACTCAGCAGTGACTTCAACTGGTGATAATATCAGAAAACAAAAATCTCTTCAGTCTTATATAAACTATTCTAATTCATTAAGCATTCTATCAAGCAGTCATTGGATAGAAAGGGTTCCCCTCCTTCAACTCCCACAGACCCCAAAGAGTGAACTTCTACAACTGCTGTTGTGGGAATGGTTCTACATAAAATTGGAGTTTGCCTCCACTCCCAGAAAGCTCTCTTTACTTAGAGTTACTTTTTGAAATCCCAAGTGCTACTCCCTACAAGAGACCTTGCCAGATCCCTCACATTGTTGATTTCCCCCCCCCATTAAATACGTTGTATATACATTGTATCTATTTATCCATGAATATTTTATAAAAGTGGGCTCTCGAGGGCAGGGACTGTATCACTCATACATATTTCTATCCCCTAAAACTAGAACAGTTCCTACATAGTAAGTGATTAATAAATGCTTATTGACTAATATTAACTAAACTAATAATTTAATTTTTTGTACATTTTATTATTTTACATATAGGTCTGGTGATAGAATATATCCCTGATATCTAAGGGAATGGCTATTGAAATAAGAGTCTTCACTACTTCACTACTCACTTATGATGACCACAGAAGGATTTTTTTTCTACCCAAACTCACAAAACATCCATTTATTAGAGTATACAGGGACTATGAACTGCATTGGAAGAATCTAGACCAGTGATATCACACACATCTAAATGATTCAAATATTAATGGGTACAAAAGCCTAAGAATTGAGAAGCCAAGAAAAGTAGAGACAGATGAAAGGAGAGAAGTCCTGGGCAATTTCCCTTGCCTATGTGGTCAGCCCCTACCCTCAAATATCTTCCCCTTGTTACATAAATTGCCTGAATATTTGTCAGGTTACTTAATTCCACTATTTAGGGAGCTATTAAAGTTAGCAAATTTCTTCTTTTAAAGAGACAAGTGACTCTGGGAGAGCTGAGGTACTAAGAACTTGGTACTTCATATTTCATAGCTGAGTTCAGAAGTACTGACAGAATCTGATTTTTGATTGGAGGAGAATAAATAGGTCAACCTGCAGAACAGAATAATTTAGGAGATAGCATGGATCAGAGGAAGGCTGTACTGCAGGTCTTAGGGAAACAAAGGTACCAGAAGTTAGCGAGAAGGACAATAGGAGATCAGAAGGTCAGAAAAAGAGATGGGAAGGGGACAAAAACTGATTTGAGCTTTATTTTTAAACTCTAAAAGCCAGTCCTGTTATTAGAAAAGGGAAAGAAAACATTTTTCTTCTTCCACATCTGCTAACTTTCCTCTTTTCTGCACCAAGTGGCCTTTATCCTGTTCTCACAATTCTAGATCTTAATTATTGTGTCTTGGGTAGGCATTTTAAAGATTAATACTTCCTAGGGATGGCTACCTCCATTTGTAACAATAGATGCTGAACACATTTTACCATAAAAATGGGCACATGTCCTTCAAAAGTGCATTGGTAAGCTAGTTAGAACAAGTTAACAATTATTTGCTTAATGCTTACGATGTGTCAGGTACTGTGCTAAGAGCTGTGGATACAAATACAAGCTCCACCCCCCAATAAAAAAAAAACTTCTTGCCCTCAAGGAGCTCATATTCTAAAGGAGGAAAATAGCCCATTAAAGGGAGTTGAAAAACTGAGGAGGGTGAGGAAAGAAAAGTAATCTCTCCTTATTCCTTCAGTCCCCACCCTAGTGGGAAAGTCTGTAGAATGAGGAATGACTTATTTGAGCTCTTATTCAAAATGGAGATTCTTGGAAAAACTTACCAATGAGAAAAAGAAGCCACAGGAGCAGAGGGGAAAGCCAGCTGAAGTCTGGTAACATTTCCAGTGATAAAGATCAGGACACTTCCTAGAGACTTTTGCTTCCCTCTGTACACAGTATCCTAGAGTACTTTGAAATGCCCTATACCAGCATCAGAATTACATTTGAATCCTGCCACTTACTGTGTGATCTTAGGTAAGTCATTATGCATCCTGACCTCTTTGTCCTTATCTATAAAATGAAAATGTTGAATTAGGTGATATTTAAGGACCTGACATATTATTCTCTGAGTCAGGTGACATCTCAGATATTTCGATTCATATTAGTAACACAGAGATACTCCAGAAGTTCAGACTCATGGACATTGCTTCAAAAGTCCTGGGCTCAAGCTGTGTTTTTGTCTCCTGCTGCCTGAGGTTACTGTCTGTGAGGGCACACACATCAGTCACCATGTTTACATTCCTTTTCAGTCAGAGGCTATTACTATGCCCTATGTTTATGTTGAGTGAGCTGATTTTCATATCTCAGCTTCCTCTTCTATATGTCACTTACAAATAAATAAATTGGACAGCTACACATTTTGTGTGAATCATACTTATATTATATAATGTAAACCTCATTTTTCATATCATGTCAAAAATTCCCTTTCCTGGAATGTTTTCCAATCTTTGTAGGAATTATTGTTGGAGGCAGGGGGTAGAGAATGTTTGGTTCCATCCATACTCCCACCTAAAACTTTTCTCTGATGCCTCACCATGGTGTGACATGATCTTGAGTTCTGAGGGCTGTGCCATTATAGACCATGGCAAGTACCTACCTACTGAGCAATGAAGATTTTAAATAGGGGGCCTCACAATAGACTATGCATCTGACATCCAAGAATCAACTAAACTAGAAAACTAGAAGTTCCTGATTGGATTGGCTATAATAATCATTTTTAGCTATAGATATTCAGACAAAGGCATAGAATATAAGGCATAGAATGTTGTGTTTTATATATGTAAAAGGGAGAACCCCAAATAGAAATTTGAATTTCACTGAAATCTAAAGCACATATCAATCAATATGGCAAATAAAAAATGTACAAAAAACTAAACTTAGAATTGAAAGCTAGGAATAACTTTTGAGGAACACAATCCATTAGTTTAGACTAAAAAAGGCACTAAAAAGTAATCATTTGACCCCAAAATTTTGTCATTGGGAATGTGCCTTGAGAGTGTTATTTTTAAGGAGTTGTATTTGTTTAAAGGTTTGCATAGCACCTTTATTTGACTCTGAAAAGCAGTATCCTGAAGTTTAAAGAGCCAGATTTGGAGTCATAAAACCTGAGTTCTAAGTCCTGTCATTGAAACATGTTAGCTATACAATCAAGGCTATGCCACCATCACTATATGCAGTCAGGTGAAGACAGAATGGTACAGGGAAAGAATGCTGAGTGGAGCAGAAGAGCTGTGTTCAGATCTTACCTTATTGGAGTGACCTTGAGCAAGCTACTTACTCATCCATAAAATGAGAAAGACGGCCTTTAACATCCTTTCCTGCAATAAATCTAGGATATTATACATTGTAAGTTATAGAAAAATAATGAATGAATCTACATTGGTGAAAGCAATTTCTATGCTGGGAACTTCTTGCATAATGAATCACATTCTTACCAACACTTTTCCCCATACCCTACAAAACACATACACCACACACACACACACACACACACACACACACACAACACACACACACACACACACACACACACATAGCACATACACACATCATTTGTAATTATAAAAAAAAGTAAAAGCAACCTAAATGCCCAACTAAAGGAATGGCTACATAAATCATGCTACATTAATGTAATGGAATACTATAATGCAATTAAGATTGACAGGTACAAGAAATATAAAGATATTCAGAAAGACCTTTATGAAGTAATGCCAATATGAACAAACAGGTAGAACTAAAAGAAAAGACAGTACACTAAATAGAAGCATTTAAAAGAATATATAAATGGAAATGAATGGACTAGAAAAGAAACAAAGTGGAGCCTTGGAATAACTAAAAATTTATTACATTTTATGTGCTGATGTTCATTTATTTAAATATAGATATTCACAAAGGAAATTCAATCAATTGTCTTGCTGTTTAAAACTAAATTATAATAAATTATTTTAAAAAGAAAACAGTTATATTCACTGATGAATTCACAGTATTCTTAATTTCATGTAGAGATAAATTACTTTTGGAATGGTGGCAATGCCTTCAAAACCATTTCCTTCCTCTCCTTTCCATTTCCACCCCGCCAATTTTGAATTTCAAAAGGTAAGTAATTTCCAATTCACAATTCTTCCCTTCTCTCATTCAAAGCTTTTACCCCTTGTTTTTTATTTAGAAGATGGTTCTTTTAAATTGCAGAAACACCCAAACCAAACCAAACAAAACACAAATTTCCTAGTGGCCAATATTTTGGTAATGAGCCTTGCCACAATTCCCTAGACTAGTCCAGTTTGTACTTCAAAGTTTTCCAGTTTAGTAGGAATTACTAGCCTTAGTTCTTAACTAGACATCCCTGATTTTTTTAATGTATTTTGACAACTATTTTAACACTTCCTTTGTAATCCTATGCATTTTGTTTTCTGCATGTAAAAACATAATTCTGAGAAGGAATACATAAGTATTACTAGACTTGCCATAGAAATCTCTAACAAAAAAGACTAGTCTAGTGTTAACTCCTCTGGGGCTCAACTTTAGTTACCTTTGAGAACTTGAGGCATCTCTTTATCAATGATGATTATTGGGGAGGGACTTTGGAAAAGAAAGGAAACCCTAACATAAAAATAAAACCCCCAACTAATCAGAGACTATGTAATGTCAGGTAAGCATGTCTTTTCAAGGGAGACATTTTAAAAGAGAAGAATGTGCAGAGTGATTTTCTGAACAAGCATTTTTAGGATTTTTACCTCTCCCTGAGCAACAACATAGATTCCTCTCTCCACTGAGAATTCATTCATTTAAAGCTTGTTTGGGGTCCATGTGAATTTTTAGTTTTCATTTTTTTCCTGGGAGAAATGGAACATTTGGAATTAGGACCAAGATAACAGTGGGTACAAGCAAGTTCCAACCCCATTTCCACCTCACTTCCTACCCTGTCCTATTGAACATGTTCCTCTTGATTGTTCAGGGGTTTTTTGTTGTTGCTACTGCCCTTTTTTATTTGTATTTTTAAGACTAAGTTTTTAATAATGCAATTTGTTTTATACAACAGTCATTTCTGGAAATGTACCTCGCCTCCGCTTTCTCTACCTTCCTGTTTCCTAACCCCTAATTTTATTAGCTTAGTGCTCTGCTGCTAAGCACAGCACATAGTAGATGCTTAGTAAACGCTTATTGATTGATTATTGGGAACCAAATAAACAGATCCTTTACAATCTGAAGCACTGGTCAGGCCAGGCAGCCATCCCTCTCTTCAATAAGTCAAGTCCAATCTTATTTTGAAATATGACAAGATATGTTACAATAGGATGATCACAAGATTTGAGTGAGGGTTCTTGAATTCACCTTTAAGCTCCAATTTTGTGATCCTGTGATACTGTAAGTCTATGATGCCCAATAAGATTTTGATAATGTGGACCTCCTGATCTTTACTATAGCCTTTCTCTGAGTTCCTCTGAGAAATGGCCACACAATATCTACATGCTTTCTGAAGAAAGTTTCTATTGCCCCTCCAAAAAAAAAAGAAAGAAGAAAACATAATTTTCTTTCTACTTTAACTGTTTTCTCTAATTTTAAAAAAGAGTGAATGCAAGGATCATTTAAGGAACCTTGAGAGGGCCAGGGAGAAATGGATAATTTTCTGTGATAAGACCTTATCCACAAATTATGTCTTGAATTGAATTATATCAACTCAGTATTAATGTTGTATAGAAATGGGAAAAAGAGAGCTCCTTTGACAAACTGACTGTAGTAAAAGAATATAAAAATTTCCTTTCCTTTCTTCAGTATCTTTCTCAATGACAAAGGTTAAAGAAGCTGAGTTGATTGGTCTTTTCTCCACTGTTAATCAAGTTCATCCATGGATCACAGATTTTCCTTTTGTAAGAGTTTTTCAAATGAGAGAAGATTAAGACATTCACTTTTCTCTTCTGAGTTTGCTAGGTTGAGAAACAAGAAGAGAGAAGAGGGAATATAGGCCCCTCATGGTTTTTATGGAGCTTTCTGCAACCATGATTATTTAGAAAGAGCTTAGAAAGTCTTCCCTGCCCCTGTAGTTTCCCCATCTTCCTGGATTCAAAGATGTCTGAACAATTGCCACTATAAATTTTGATTCTGAAATATCAACATTTTTTGTTTTTTTTTTTTTCAACAGGGCCTTGAGGGTCTTCAAATAGTTGACTAGTATTGATGGAAAATTAGTACAGAATGGGATAAGGCACTTGGGTCCAAACTTGTTGGAAATTCCATCAGGCAAGGGAAGAGGCAGTCCAAAGGTGGCATTTGAGTCATAAGAAGGAAGAGGAGAAACATTAAGCACCTGCTATTTGTCAGAACTTTATAAGCCTTTACTATACCAACCAGTTTACACAATCCTCACAATAATCATGGATTATTCCAATTTTTATATATGAGGAAATTGAGGCAGGAGGTTAAGTGACTAGACCATAGTCACACAATAACCAAGTATCTGAAGTCAGATTTGAATTCAGGTCTTCCTGACTCTAGCCCAGCACATTAGTCAAGGTACCACCTAGCCACCACTAGGCAACAAGGAAAAAAATGTGAATGAAGGTCAAGTATACAAGAAGTCTAAGACCAATGAGTCTAATTTCATAAATTTTCCCAGGGTCACTCTGTCCTATTTAGTTACTATATTATCTATTTAAAGATGTACTTTACCATCCTCTTGGAATCAAAGTATTTGATTTCCCATAAAAACATTTTGTTTTTTTGCCCTTAGCCTGCTCCCTATGAATAGAGACAGAGACAGCCTCTATCATTCACATGAAAAAAAAAAATTTATTCTAACCTTTGGGAGACATGTTGACTTTTGGTATTTGAGACAGAGAAAAAAAAAGACTATCCCTAGAAGGGAATCTACATAATATGAAATTTCCTTTCTAATATGGACCCCACCTTCTTCCCCCTAGATCTCATCACTCTCCTTATGGCACTCACAGAGATTCTATTATTTCAGAACACACTCCTGATGCTTTTTAGCAGTGTGATACTTAGCAAATCATTTAACCACTATGAGTTCTAGTTTCCCTCTCTGTAAAATTTAATTAATTCCTGTAATATGGTATTGATCTCCCAAGCTTATTGCAAGGATCAAAAAATATGATACTTTAAATCACTTTGCAAACTTTTAAGCTCCACATAATTATGAGTATTTAAAAATTAATTAGAAAGCAGATGATCTACTAGAAAACCCCCCAAAATTGCTATTTTTCTCTCTTGCTATCCCCAGTTACTAGCTTCCTGCACCCACCTTGCACCTAGAAGGTATCTGAGGCTCTATCAGGTTGCTATGGGGGTATGTTGTAACAGGGTCAAGGGTATATGGGAAACTGTCATTAGGAGGCAGAAGTTAGCAGGAAGAAGTGATATGATGTATGAAATTTAATTGCTCATTAAATGATCAAATTAGGCACTTTAAATTTTATGGTAAGGTTTTGTAATTCATTGCTATAGTTCAGATTGAAGGTGTCCCATAATGTTGAAACTGTCCCATAATGCCAGCCTGGTTTTCATGGGTAGGCACTGTGATGTGATTTTAGATCTTAAAACCATAAAGGTCTCAGCTCCAGGAGAAATGCTGGTCTCTGTTCTGCATTAATACATTCAAATATGGAAACCATATTAAAACACTTAATGACTGGCATGCAACAGGTTCCATGAAATGCTAAGGATTCTTGCTATGAGCAATGAGAGTAGTATGGAGCGAATTCTTAGGAAGAGTTCTGAGTCATGTGGTGACCCTGGGGATTGAGAGGAAACTGGGACAGTCTCCTGTTCTCTGGGAAACCTCCAATTTAGGGTAGGAGTCCAGTTCTTCTTAAACTGACAGGCAAAGGAAAGGGTTTTCAGGAATTTTAAGGTACAGCTAGACAGTGTCTTCACACATCCCATGTCACTAAATGTTGGATACAAAAGCATGGATTCAAAATAACAGGCAACTGGTATATTAGCCATATTGCTCAGGAAATGGCCATGTCCAGAGGCCAGACGCAGATATAGGATCCAAAGTCAGAGCCAGAGCCAAAACCCATCTTATGTGGACATGACCATCCTATTGGAGCATGGAGATCGTTTTGGTCAATCACTAAATTAAGAAGCATTTATTAAGTACTTACTACATGCCAGACACTGTACAAAGCACAGTCCTTTGTATACAAAAAAGATATAAAAGATAGCAAAAGATACAAAGAGAGACAAAAGACAGTCCTTGACCTCAAAGACTTTACAATCTAATGATTTAATATCCCAACTCCTACTACGTATGTGATCTTGGGCAATTCATTTGCCTTTTTTGAGTCTTAATTACATTATCTGAAAAATGAGGGGGTTTGGGCAGGTTGTTTGCAAAGGTCTTTTTTGCTAGGATTCTAAAATTCCTTGTAGAGTCTAAAGTTCTTTAAATTTGCAATACTGTGTAGCAGAAAAAACTCTTGAGTTGAAAACTTTTATCTTGTGTTACACTGCACAAAGTCAGTTTTCTTCTCTGAATCTCAGTGCTCTCCTCTGTAAAATAAGTACTTTTCACACTCAATAAGCTATGTTTAAAATCCCTTCCCTTTTCTGTGCCTCTGATTTCTCTGCTATAAAAGCAAGGGGTTTTCTTAATAGTAATTAGCTTAGTGGATAAAGCATTGGTCTTAAAGTCACAAAAATCTGATTTCAAATCCTTACCCAGATACTCATCAGCTTCTGGGCCTAGAAAGTAATTTAATCTCTCTTGGCCTCAGTTTCCCAAGATATATAATATGACAGTAAGGACATCTATCGCAGTTATGAGATCCAAATTGAAGTAATCTATGTACAAAATGCTTTACAAATGGGAAGCTAATTGATGTAATACATAGCCAGCCTATCCAGAAGTCAGGAAGACTCATCTTTCTGAGTCCAAATCTGCCTTCAAACATTATGACACTGGGCAAGTCACGTAACCCTGTTTGTTTCAATTTTCTCATCTGTAAAATTAGTTGAAGAATGTCATTTCTTTATCAAGAAAACCTCAAATAGTGTCATGAAGAGTTGGACATAACCGAAATAACTAAACAACAACAAAGCTTTACAAAAACTAAAGTGTATATAAATTATATCTATCTATCTATCTATCCATCTATCTATCTACCTCTATGTCCTGTTCTATAGTTTGAATGGATCCTGACTCTAGAGCTAGTCAAAAGCCAAAAAGTGTCTGGGGATCACCAGAAATAAAGGGTGAAACAGGTGGGAATACTTCCCTTTTCCTTAGTGCTATCATTCAGGAGCCAAATGACTGTTGAACCAAAGTTTGTCCCATGATGATAATGGGATGCACTCCTAAGATCCAACAGATCCCTGCCTTCAAGTAGTTTATGGTCTAACAAGGTTAAAAAAGGACAGTACAGCTCGATGAATTGACAGCAATATTAAATTAGAAAGTGGCATATGTATGTTGAGGGGAGAAAGATTGCAGAATAGGTTTTCTTAAGGAGGCGGGGCCTCCCCCAGAATGATTTAAAGGAAGAGAGGGTTGTGGTATGGTGAGCAGGAAATTCTTGTGGTGTTCTCTCTATATCTCTGCTCCCTCCTGTCTCCCCAGTCTCCTCAATATCCTTTCTCCCACACCCAGAAAGCCCATGTGGGTGATTTTTACAGCTGTTGCCAGGGCATTCCTGCTCTGGGACCTCAGAAAACCAGACAGCTCAGGAGTTTGCTCACTTAGGCTATTTCTTAGCAGTCTCTGGAGCCATCTGTTTGGGGGGATAGGAAGCAGTCTGAGAGATATAGCCCTCCATTACAGGGACTCAGCTTCCATTTCTGAGAAAGGGGCTTCTTAGGCCTGTGGAGAAGCCCCGGACCACCCAGCCAAGCGTCAGCGTGTGCTTGAAAAGGCTGGTTTAGGAGAATGCTGAGAAAAGTTACGTCCTGCCTCTCTCTTCCTTCTATTTCACTCCAAGTGAATGTCAGCTCTCAGAGTAAACTTTCCCATCTGTGTTATTCTATTAACTGAAAAGGAAGGGATTAGCACGTGGTCTTGTCACATCTTGTGACCTGCTGCACACTGAGACTGGAGGTAACAGCAAAACAAACAGCATTCTTTCTTTGGGGCTTCTCTCTGGCTAGCTCTAGGGTTCCAGGTTCCCTCCCCATCTACCTTTCAATGCTTCTCTGTCACTTTTTTTTGGGGAGGGGGGCCTCCAGTATTTTGAGAAATAAAGAAATTCTAACTACATGAAGCACACAAGTACTTTTCCTAAAATGAATCCTGAACTTTGGGACTCTCCACATTGCACCTTATAGTGAGCTGAGAGGCAGCAAAAGGGGGAGGGGAGGGAAAGAGGGGAAAATGAAAAAAAAAAAACCCTCAAAGGAAAGTTCTCCTCTCTGCCAAGCTCCAGATGGAAGACCTTCCCACGGAAATACTTACAGGAGACAGATCGCTGACAGAGAGCCCTGCCAAAAAAAAAAAAAAAAGGCCTGATTGTCCGACTGCTCAGACCCCAGCTTAGAGGATGAGACTATAATACTGACATGAGATCATGTTCAACTGCTCTGGGGAGGCCTTGGACACCCCGTTTCTGCACTGAGACAGAGAGAGCAATAGAGACAAACACACAGCTAGACATAAAGAGGAAGTGAGAATCAGAGACAGAGATAGAGACAAACTTCCAGACACACATAAAGAGAAAGTGAGACACAGAATCAGAGACACACAGAGAGACAGCAAGAGAGACACAGAGAGAAAGAGACAGAGATAGAAGAGAAAAAGGAGAGAGAGAGAGACAGAGACAGAGAGACAAAAAGACAGAGAGAGACAGAGAGACAGAGAGAGAGAGAGAGAGAGAGAGAGAGAGAGAGAGAGAGAGAGAGAGAGAGAGAGAGAGAGAGAGAGAGAGACAAAAGTGAGGAAGACAGAGTAGAATCAAATAGAAACAGGATAGAGAGAAAGCAACAGAGGCATAGAAGAAAGTAAAAAAAAAGGAAAAGATAGAGATACAAAGGGGAAAGAGGCACAACAGAGAGACAGAAAAGAGAGAAATAATTGGCAGCTTTCCTTTCTTTTTCCCTGGTCTCTGAATATAACATGACAACATACTGGAAGCTCCTTTGATCCCCCTTTTCCTTTCTACAAGGCTTTTACAAGGATCTAGGCTGGACAGAGTGTTGGATGCAGACACTGGTAGAGAATTGATGTGGATATAAATGTTGGAGTGGATTAGGCATCAACAAAATCTTTCCCTGATGGCTCTACTCTATGCCAGTTTGCCTTGGCACCAGCTGTGTTTGAAGGAGAGAAAGAATTGAAGAGAAATGGGATTTTTTTCCATTAGGTTGTTGGTCTCCAGTTCCCTTTTAAATTCAGCAGTTCTGCCCAGTCTGGGCTAGATCCCAGGATAGAAGCACACAGTGTTCCACAGGGCAGCTCTGGTCTGGGACTCAGGACTGCAGTATGGGAAAGTAAAAAGAGGGTAGATTTGGGAGTCAGAGGAAAGTGGGTTCAAATCTCAACTTCACATTTGGAAGGTTGCCTTGGACAAATTATTAAATCTTTCTGGGACTCCATTTCCTTATGTGAAAAATAAGGGAAGAAGGAAAGGGGTGGATCAGATGACTAAATCCATAATGCTATGAGGCTGGTGATTTTACACAGCCCTCCCTCATTTAAATCCCATTCACTTGAATGTTATGGCATTACCTCCCTTGTATCATAGTCCTCTTCATGGGATAAACAATAACAACAACAACTGTGATCCTATGAAGAGAGAAGCTGAGGTTTATAGAGAGATATTGGAGCAGATGCTAGGCTTCAGGAGGACTTTCATGAGAACGAGAGAACATCTGTCTCAAAAAGGACATTGCCTAGTTCCTCCTTCATGCATCCTCCCCAAAAGGTAAATGTATTAAAAACAACAACAAAAAAATAATAAATTTAACTATAGTCTTCTACTCAAAAAACAATTCCTATAAGGCAAGAAGCATTAAGAAAACATTTAAAATAGACAGTAAGATAAAGGCAGATAGACAAGGAAAACAGAAAGAAAGAAAGAACAAGAAAGGGAAGAAGGAAGGAAGAAAGGAAGGAAAAGAAGGAAGGAAGGAAGGAAGGAAGGAAGGAAGGAAGGAAGGAAGGAAGGAAGGAAGGAAGGAAGGAAGGAAGAGATAATCATGATAACTATGCCATTATAGTTTACAGTTTGCTAATACCATACAGAGTTTATATAAATTTTTTTGTACATATGGAACATTCTTTTTGTTAGGATATTTATTTGTTCGTTTTTCATATGTTTGTTTTCTAATTTTTATTGATATTATTTCATTTCCAGTTCATTGATTTGTTCTTTTTTCTTAGTGAAAGTGTGTAGGGAGATACATTTCCCCCCCTAAGCATTTCTTTGACTGCATCCCAAAATTTTTGGTTTATAATCTCATTGTTGTCATTATGTTTAATAAAATTATCCTTTCTACAGTTTGTTCTTTGGACCACCAGTTCTTTAAAATCAAGTTATATATTTTCCAGTTGATTTTTAATTCTTTTTTCAGTGATGCTTTATTTAATATATTTGTACTACATTATGATACACAAAAAATGATTAGTATTTTTGCTTTTTTTATTATGACGCTTTTATACCCTGATATATGGTCAAATGTTTGTGACAGTACTATGTTGAGCTGTGAAATATATATAGTCCTTTCTATTTCTATTCCAGGTCTAATAGTCCTAACTTTAAAAAAAAAATCTGTTCAAGGCCAAAACTTATATATATTTGGTTAGATTTATCTAAGGCTGATAAAGGTCACACTGAGGTATCCCACTATTATAGTTTTAAAGTTTAGTTTGTTCCTTCTAATTTATTTAATTTGTATTTAAATATTTATATGCTCCACCACATAGTGCATATATTTTGAATATGTGAAGTAATTCATGGTCATGGTACTTTTGAGCAAAATGTAGCTTTACCTTAAAACTCTTTTAATTAAGTCTGTTATTTTTGATGTTATTTTGTCTGAAATCATAATTGCTACTCTTGCTTTTCTGAGTTCATCTAAGACATATTGGATTTGCTCCCAACCCTTACTTTAACTCTGTAAGAATTATGCTTCAATTTTTTTAAACAGCATATTGTTTTGTTCAAAAAAAAAATAGCTAAAACATTATCTTATTTGATTCAAAAGAAGGAAGAAGAAAACCAAATTTCTAGTATTCAAAAAATGAACACAAACCAAAAAGAGAACATTCAAAACAAAGGGAAAAAAAGAAAGCATATTATTAGAAACTATTCAACCCAAATATATTATAACAAACTGCCTACTTATGCAAAATAAGTGAATATTTATGAAATATAAATATCCAGATGAATAGAATAACAATAACATAAAAAAGAACTCAAATAACCCAATTCCAGGAAATAATAACTGTCCAAGGCAGAAATTAACTACTTTGAAGGAAGGGGGAAGGACTAGCTTTATTTGTAAGTAAATTCTATCAAATATTGAAAGAACAATTGATTTCAACATTACATAGTTTGCAAAAAAATAGCAAAAGAAAGAAATTTCCCAAATTTCTACTGACATAAATATGGTCTTGATATCTAAAGGGAAAATCAAAACAAAATAAAATTTATAAACTAATATTTGTGATGAATATTGATTAAAATTTTTAAATGTTAGCAGAGTCAACTACAGGATATGTGCATATTCATATGTATATACACATATATACATGAAGATATATGTAGTTAGCAGATATATATATATGTATATATACTATGAGTATATTGGATTTACTTTAAGAATGTAGAATTGGTTTATTATTAGAAAAAGTTATTTAGCCAAATTAATAACAAAAAAATTATATGATTAGATCAATACAAGCAGAAAAACACTTTTTTTTTTTTTTTACAAAATACAAGACCCATTTCTGCTCCAATAAATGGAAACCATAGGAATAAAAGAACTTTTTCTGAACATGATGAATAATATGTATCTAAAACCAAGAGCCATTATTACATGTAATGGAATTAAATTAGAATCATTTCTAATAAGATAAGAAACAAAAATGTTCAATGACATTACTATCAGGCATAGTCCTAGTAATACTGGCAATAGCAATAAGACCAAAAAAAAAAAGAAAGAAAGAAAAGAAAGAAATTGAAAGAATAAGCATAAACAAAGAAGAAATCATCACTTTTTTGCAGATGAAATGATAGTGCATTTAAAGAATCTTATCAACTAAAAACTTAATCAACACTTCAACAAAGTTGTAGGATATAAAATAAATCCAAAGAAATTATCAGCATGTCTATGAGATATTAATTAATTTCAAGAGAAAGAGATAAAAAGTGAACTTCCAAATGAAATGACTCATAAAATACTTAGGTATCTATTTATCAAGATACAAGTATGTGGGTGTGGGTGTGGTGTGTGTATGTGACAAAGAGAGAGAGTGTGTGATATATATATTATACTAAAACAAGAAAACATAGTTGAGATAACTTAAAAAGACCTCAATAATTGTAAAAATATTAATTGTTCATGGTTAGACCACAGTGATAAAACTAAAATGGCATTACTGTTCAGTGCTATATCAATTGATAAGCAAATAATTTCCTTATAGAATTAGAAAAAAAAAAAACTCATGAAATTTGAATGGAACTATAAAATATCAAAGATCTCCAAAAAATGAAAAAGTAGGAACCAAGTACATCTTGCCATACCAGATCTCAAAAAAATACTATAAAGCAGTAATTTTCAAAATAATTAGATTCAAAATAAATAGAAAGTAGAATCATAAATGGAACAGATTTAATATACAGCATACAAAAGCATATGAACCTTCAATAATGACTCACTATGTGATTAAAAAAAAACTTTTGGAAAAACTGGACAGCAGTCTGGCAGAAATTAGATTCAGACTAATATTCACAGTTTATGCTAAAATTGTGAATTGATGTGACCTAGCTATAAAGTAATCATTAAAGAAAAAGAAAGAAAGAAATAAAGAAGAAATTATCACCTATAAATAAGGGAAGAGTTCAAGGAGAAAATAAGAGGTAGAGAAAAACACAGAAGATAAAATGAATAATTTTGATTATATAAATTTTTTAAAAGTTTTGCACAAATCCAACATAATTAAGATTAGAAGGGAAACTATTAACTGTAATGAATGTGTATGCATGTGTGTGTATACAGCAAATCTTGCTGATAAAAGTCTTATTTCCAAGATTTATAAAGAACTAATTCAATTTTATAAGAAATAGAGCCATTCCTCTATGGATAGCTATTATAAGCTAATAACTAATGAACAAGGGGTTTCAAGAGAAGGAATTCCATATTCATATGAAAAAGGTTCAAATATATAGAGAAATACAAATTAATTATGAGATTCTACCTCAAGCCCATCAGATTGACAACATGAAAAAAAAAGGAAAATAACAAATGCTGAAGAGGTTGATGAAAACTGGCATGTTGAATACACTGTTGGTAGAGCTGTGAATGGGGCCAACTATTCTAGAAAGTGATTTGGAATTATGCAAAAAATCTAGTAACTGAGCAATGAGTTTGACTCATTTATACAACTTCTAGTCCTATATCTGAAAGAGATCAAAGAAATGGTATTAAGTTTAATAAAAGAAAAAGAAAGAAAGAAAGAACAACCACCACCATCACCACAACAAAAAATGCCTCTTCTTTTTTTATTATTACATTTTTCACCGTATTTTCCTCCTTCTTTTTCCTGTACAATCATACTTTAAATTACGGAATTAGAAAAAGAGGAAGAAAAAATGTTCTATAAAATTAACAACCCTCAACACCCTCCCCCCATACCCTCATCCTCCCCCAAAAAACAACTTACATTATATACAGTTTTTAATACTATTTCTGACAGCACAGAAATATAACTTGTTTTTTTTTTTTTTGACCGAAATGTAATTTTTTACTTTAAATTTCCAGAATATGGATGGCATGGATTTTTTTTTATTTAATAGCCTTTTATTTACAGGTTATATGTATGGGTAACTTTACAGCATTAACAATTGCCAAACCTCTTGTTCCAATTTTTCACCTCTTACCCCCTTTCCCCCTCCCCCAGATGGCAGGATGACCAGTAGATGTTAAATATATTAAAATATAAATTAGATACACAATAAGTATACATGATCAAACTGTTATTTTGCTGTACAAAAAGAATCAGATTCTGAAATATTGTACAATTAGCTTGTGAAGGAAATCAAAAATGCAGGTGGGCATAAATATAGGGATTGGGAATTCAATGTAATGGTTTTTAGTCATCACCCAGAGTTCTTTCTCTGGGCGTAGTTGTTTCAGTTCATTACTGCTCCATTGGAAATGATTTGGTTGATCTCATTGCTGAGGATGGCCAGGTCCATCAGAACTGGTCATCATATAGTATTGTTGTTGAAGTATATAATGATCTCCTGGTCCTGCTCATTTCACTCAGCATCAGTTCGTGTAAGTCTCTCTAGGCCTTTCTGAAATCATCCTGTTGGTCATTTCTTACAGAACAATAATATTCCATAATATTCATATGCCACAATTTATTCAGCCATTCTCCAATTGATGGGCATCCACTCAGTTTCCAGTTTCTAGCCACTACAAAGAGGGCTGCCACAAACATTCGTGTACATACAGGTCCCTTTCCCTACTTTATGATCTCTTTGGGATATAAGGCCAGTAGTAACACTGCTGGATCAAAGGGTATGCACAGTTTGAATATCACTTGTTTTAAATAATAAAATTTGTTTTAGATATATACATACACACATATATATTTACATACATATACATATGTGCATGTTTATATAAGTATTTTATATACATGTACACACATATTTATAAAAGCATATATACATATATGTTTATATATATGTACAAATTTGTGTGACAATTGTTATTAGATTTATTCTCTGTTCTTTTATACCACAAAGTCCTGCTATGAACATTTTTGTTGTAAACAGTATCTTTTTTTTTTTCCTCATTGGCTTTCTTGGGATATATATCTAGCAATGGAACCTCTAAGTCAAAATGTATTGTATTATTTGCATACTTCCAAATTACTTTGCTGTATGGTTGAACCAATTCATAGCTCCATCTACAGAGCAATAGTGTGTCTGTTTTTTCATAGTTCCTACAACATTGAACTTCCATCTTTTGTCATTTTTATCATTTTCTCAGATGTGAGTTGAATTGTCAGGGTTGTTTTTATTTGCATTTATTTTATTGTTAATGATTTAGGGCGTGCTTCTATATTGTTATTAATTAGTTTTACTTTTTTGAGTTTGTTTATGTATTTTGATCACTTAATTATTGGGAAATGGTTTAATTCTTTTAATTTCTTTTGTGTATATAAATACAAAAGAAATTAAAAGAATAGATCCTCATGAGAATTATTTGATACAAAGATTTTACTCAGTAGCTCTTTCCTTACCCTACTTTAATATATTTTATTAATGGAAAATCTTTTCAATTCTATGTAATATAAATGATCTATTTTAATTTTAATAAACAGTCTCTATTCATTTAAATGAAAAATTATCTCTCTAGCTATAATTCCAATGGTCTAATTTTTATGGTATATGCTTAAAATTCAAAGCACATATCCATTTTTAATTATGGTATATTTTTCTAATAATTAAGAATATGCTTAAGAAAAACCAATTGACACAAAAATTTCTGCATTTATGAAAAAGAAGAGAGGACTTCATATAAAAACACAAATCCTTATTTTGAATATCATACTATAGGATATAAAATCTTTAGTTTAAACCTAATTTGTGCCAGAATGCTTTTAGATTTTCCTAGCAATTCTCAACAATTGAGAAGAATAGATGACCTATTTCTTAGATAATTTGTGTATGTAGATTTATTCAACTCTGGTTATTAATTCCAAATATTTCTAATTTTTGTATGCTCTATTGATCTGCTTTTTTTTTTTTAAATCAAGCATATCAAATGGTGTTGATGATTACTGTCATGTAATAAAGTTGGAGGTCTGGAAGTACTCTTTTCTTTTAACTCCTTCATTTTCCCTGTTATTTCGATTGATAATCTTTGATTCTTGATAATCTAGATCTCAATGAATTATGCTTTTTTTTGTTTAGCTCTATAACGCATCCATTTGGTGGTTTGACATAGCACAAAATCTAATTAATTTTTGGCAGTTTTGGCATGGTTCAGCTTTGAGTACTGAATATTACCCTATTATTTAACTTTTTCTTTTGGTCTTCATAATTTTATGTATTCAGAATTTGAGTATGATTTGGTCTATTGACTCACTGATATTTTGTGCATTTTATAATTATTCTGAATAGGACTTCTCTTTCTATTATGAAGCAATAGGGTTTTGAGCATATATATATATTATATATTATATATATATATATATATATAATTGGTAATTATAGCAAAAATACATATTTGTCAATATAGCCCCTTATCTGCAAAGAAGTTGATGCAAAGAAGTTTAAATGTTTTTTTGTTTGTTTTTTTTTGTACTTTTTTCCTCAGCTGAAATAAAGGAAGCTGTGTGGGATGGGTAAAGCCAGGGACCTTTGGAGTTCTAAGAAGAGGGATGAACCAGCACCAGTGGCCAGCTAGTTGTTAGTGAATGTTATCACCTTGTCTATCATGTTGGCTTGATTAAAAGTGTTCTGCTGGGCCAGAATTTCCTATTTCCCTGACTGGCATCATGTTGGGTAGCATACTAAATAGAATATGAAGCCTGCTATCAGGAAGACTCATTTTGCTGAATTTAAATCTGGTTTAAGAAATTTATTAGCTGTGTGACACTGGGCAAGTCCTTTCACCCTGCTTGCCTCAAGATCTTCATCTGTAAAATGAGCTGGAGAAGGAAATGGCAAACTACTCCAGTATCTTTGCCAGGAAAACCCTAAGTGGGCTTTCAAAGAAAAGGATATGAGTGAACAACAAACATGTGAATTTATTCTCTCTGTTTTCCCCCCTCCTATCTTGCCAAAACAGCTAGTCTTGCTGAGGGAGTTGGGGTTAAGTGACTTGCCCAGAATCATACAAGTAGGAAGTGTTAAGTGTCTGAGACTAGATTTGAACTCAGGTCCTCCTGATTTCAGGGCTGGTGCTCTATCCACTGCACCACCTAGCTGCCCACCCTCCCTCCTCCCATTTAAATTTTAAACTTGATTATATGCTATCCATATTCTTTAGTAAGTTTGGTTTCTAGGTAAAGGTAAACTGACTTGTATTTTGAGTGTTTACAAAAATGGATTTAAACCTTGCAATTGAGGAAAGACAAAAGGAAATCCATGGACCTCGACCTTCAATTGCAAATATATACTGAAGTTCCCATTCTCTCTGTCTCTGTCTCTGTCTCTCTGTGTCTCTGTGTCTGTCTGTGTGTGTGTCTCTCTCTGTGTGTCTCTGTTTTTCTTTTTCTCCCTCCCTTCCTCCTCCCCATCTCCCTCTCTGTCTCAGTCTCTGTCTCTGTCTCTCTGTCTGTCTCTCTCTCCTCCCCCCCCCAGATTCATTCTCTCTTTCTCTCTCTCTCTCTCTCTCTCTCTCTCTCTCTCTCTCCTCACAACTATAGAAGTTAGTGGTGGTCTTTTTGTCTCCCTGCTCCAATCCATCCTCTATTCAGATGCAAAAATATATTTCAAAAGTCCAGGTATGACCATATTACTCCACTACTCAATAAACTCCAAATGACTTTGTGGATAAAATACAAAAAACCTATTTGACTTTGAAATCACTTTGAAATGAACCTCTACAATCCCTTTCAACCTTTCAAGCTTTCTTATACTAATGTTATCTCCATGACTCAATAACACAGGCCTTTTTGTTGTTCCTTGCATAAGACTTATAAAGTATAATGGGTACCTTAGATTCCTTCTATTAGATTCTCTCAATATTTGGAAAATTCTCCCCATTTATCTCAACCACTTCCCAGACTTCATTTAATTCAGCTCAGATCCCATCTTCTATAAAAGGTCTTTCCCAGAATTTTCCCATTCTGAGATTATTCTCTATTAACACTGCATGTATCTTTTATATAAATGGTAATCTGCTTGTTCTTGATATAAATATCCACTAGGAGTAAACTCTTTGAGGAAGACACCTTTCTTTCTTTGTATCCCAAGTTATTAGAACAGTGCCTCACACAGAGTAACACTTAAACTAATTTCTGCTGATGATTTTGTGAAGGAGGAATAAACAGTCCTAGTAAAATCTAGGTACTGTTTAGGATGAAGTGCATGCAAAAAATATATACCACTCCAGCTCTTGAATCATATGACCACAGATGTATTACTAGAAAGGACCTTGGAAATCATCCACCCTAACCCTCTCATTTTACAGATGAGCACAATAAAGCCAAGTAGTTTGAGCAGTTGATAGCTATACTCATAGTAGAAATCAGAGTCAAGATTTGAATTCAGGTGTTATAACTTTAAATATGTGTATGTGTATATATTTATATGTGTGTGCATGTGTAAATAGATAGATAGATATAGATATAGATATATAGATATGGTTGATTTTAGAAAAACCTGGACTTTTTTTTTCCTAAGTAGGTACCATGAGAAAATTGAGGGTGCATTGTATTTGGAATCAGAGTATGTGAATTCAAACGCCAGCTCTTCCTCTTATTACCTGTATGATCTTGGATAAATTATTTTAATTCTATCTTGGTTTCTTCATGTCTAAAATGGAGAGTTGAGATGACATCTAAAGTTTTTCTCACTATTAAAACTGATAGGATGAATGTGAGCCACAGTTCATTTCTTCACCATTAGAAAGGTGGAGACTTTCTTTGAGTCATCTCAAGCTGACTATTTCTGATCACATAAGATAAGGACTGCTATAGGTGTGTGTGGAACATGTGTGTTCATGTACATGAAAATATATGGTACATCTTCAAAAAACTTCTTAATATATCAATGTTAAGCTATCAGAATAACAAAGATTAGAAAAAAAGGAAATGGATAAGTAAATGTTGATGGGAATATGTAACAATAGGAACATTGATATATTATTGGTTTACCAGTGAATTGGAGGAAAAATCCTGCACTGAGGAACTACTCTGTGTAAAACTAGGCACAGACCAACATATCACACATTATGCCAAGATATGGTCAAAATGTGTATGCAATTTGGACATAAAGAATGATATCATAATAAAGAGACTAATTTTTGGACTAACCTTTGGAGAAGGGAGAAATTACTAAACAAGAGATAGAAAATATTATGAAACACAAAAGAGATAATTTCGATTACTTTAATTCAAAAGATTTTGCAAAAAGAAAGATGAAAAGTTAAGCAGAAAGATGGGAAACCATTTTTACAGCCAGTCTTTCTGATAAAGATCTTATTTCTAAAATATATAGGTAACTGAGTCAGATTTATAAGAATACAAGTCTTTCCCCAATTAATGGTCAAAGGACATAAACAGGCAGTTTTCAGATGAAGAAATTAAAGTTATCTATAGTCATATAACAAAAGACTCTAAATCACTATTGCTTAGAAAAATGTACTACCTCACACCTCTGAGATCACACTCTAATATGACAGAAAAAATAATTGTTAAATGTTGGAGGGGATATGGGAAAACTGGGATGCTAATGCACTGTTGGTGGAATTGAAACTGATCCAACCATTCTGCAGAACAATTTGGAAATCTGTCCTAGGCATATCGTTTCATCCAATAATATCGCTACTAGGTCTGTATCCCAAAGAGATCATAAGAAAAGTAAAGGATCTACATATATAAAAACATTTATAGCAGGGTTTTTCTTTTTGTTTTTGGTGGAGCAAATAATTGGAAGTTGAAGGGATGCTCATCAAGTAAGGAATGGTTGAACAAGTTGTGGTATATAAATATAATGGAATACTATTGTCCTACGAGGAATGAAGAGCAGATTGATATTGGAAAAACCTGGAAAGATTTACATGAACTGATGTTGAAAGAAGTGAATAGAACCAGGAGAACATTGCACACAATAATAGCAACATTGTTCAATGATCAATTAAAACAGACTAATCACTTCTCAGTAATGCAAATGATCTCAGACAATACCCATAGACTTGGGATGGAAAATGCCATCAACATTTAGAGGGAGAACTATGGAAACTGAAAGCAGATCAGAGAATACTGTTTTTACTTTTTTGTTATTTTTTGTTTTCTTTATTTTGATTTTTCCTTTTTATTCTTTGACTTTCACAATGTGACTAATGTGAAAATATGTTTAATATGGTTATACATATGTTATCTATATCACATTGCTTTTTGTCTTGGGGAGGGCGGAGGAAAGGAGAGACATTAATAATTGAAAACTATATTTACATGTAATTGAGGGAAAAATATAATTAAGTAAAATAAATAAGTGTACTGCTCAGCACTCAGTCTCTCATATCTTTGTAATAATCCTTTATAATAAAATATTAAAAAGAGGGAAAAATAGTTCAGGAAAACTAGCTAACATCCAAAAAGTCTGACAATAATTATATGCAGTATTTCAAACTCATATGTCCTGACCTTAGATAAGTAATGGGAAGCGGTACATGTTCATATTTATTTTCTTTCTTTTTGTGAGAAGGTTAAACATTTTAATTCAAAACATTTAGCTTTAATTTTTATATTATTGTTTTATTTTTTCCCATGATTGTAGTCTCTATGCACATTGTTTTTCTGATTTTGTCTACCTTACATTACATTAATTCATATAAATCTCTCCATCTTTCTCTTTACTTACATATGCCTTGTTCCTTATAGCACAGTAACGATTTCATTTCATTATATTCACATATGTTCACTTGTGTAATCATTCTCTAATCCAGTAGTTATCTTTTTTTTTTATTTTTAATTCTTTGCTACTACAAAAAATGCTGTTGAAAATATTGAGATAAATAGAGGGTTTTCTTTTTGTCATTGTCATTCATTAATCTCTTTAGGGTCTATTCTTAGCAATGGAAACTTTGTATCAAGAGGTATTGATACTTTTGTCACTCTAAATAATTCAAATTTCTTTCCAGAATGCACCACTATATTACTGTGTCTCTTTTTCCCTTCTAATCCAATTATTTCTATTTTTTTTCAAGTTACTGGCTGTGAGATAAAACTCAACGTTGGTTTCATTTGCTTTTCTTTTAATATCAGTGATTTGAAACATTCTTTCATGCTGCTTTTGGTAGTTAGCAATTCTTTTGGGAACTATTTGCTCACATCATTTGACTCCTACTCTATTGTTGAATAACTTTTGGATGACCATTTGTGAGAGGAATTATAGAAGGGATTTCTGTCTAACTACAATTTGGATGGGATCACTTCTAGGGTCCCTTCCAATTCAGACATCCTAGATTCTCTGATAATAGTAACTAAACATGATTTGTGGAATTTTTATTGCAAATTCCAGAACAGCTAGAGGTTTCTAGGGACCATATGTGAATTTAAGGAGGATTGAATAGTGTATCTTCTGGGGGAAAAAAACTATCCTCACGACTCTTTAATGAAACAGCAGGAGGACTAGAGAGCTGGCCTTGACTTTGTTATTGTCTCCCTGTTTCTCATGTTCTGTCTCACTCTTTGGAGAGTCCCCTTCCCCCTCAATCCTTCTGTGATACTTCAATCCCAAATCTCTTTTTTGACTTGGCCACATTCCTCCTATGTAAACATGTGGCTGCTGCTTCTTTGCCCCACTAGTCACAGCAGGGCCTCAGGAGGCTTACCACATCAGAAGCTGAAGTGTAAGAGATAAAGTACAATAATCTTGGTTTTATCTGAGAAATGAGAGAAAATTCCTTGCATTAGAATCTCAGGATCTGTCATTGGAAGGAACTGAGAGAAAAAGAATTTAAATCTAATGGCCTTCATTTACCTATAGGAATAACAATCAGCAGAGAAGGTTATTTATCCAGAGTCATACAGCTAACTAAGCCTATAAAATTAGCTTTGGTACAAGGTCAAGAAAATTGGATTTGGTATCAGAAAATCTGGATTTCAATTCCAGCCCTGTCACTTACTAAATGAGTGTCCCAGGCCAATGCAATTACTCTTTGCAGGTCTCAAAGTTCCTCTAGTCTCATTTTATAGAAGAAAATAGTGTCCCCAGCTACAAGTATTAAAGCTATGATTTGATCATCTTCAAGCTCCCTTTTGTCCCTTTCAGTTCTAAATCTAACTTAGGATTCTATGAATCCTGGATCAAAGTTCTTTCCTCTACTTTGTGATCCTAATCTGTTAATCCTTATTTGTTTTTTGTATAACCAGTCAATTTATAAAAAAATAATAATAACACATATATTGGTTAAAGTTTGCAAAGTACTTTATATATCTTAACTTATTTGATCCTATTATCTTTCCCATTGGACAGATAGATGAGAAACTTAGAGCAAGGAAACTTAAGTAACTTGCCCAGAATTATACAGCAAGTATCTGAAGCACAATTTGAGCTCAGCTTTTCCTGACTCCAACTCCTAAACCCTGTCCTCTGCATCACCCAGCTGTCCCTGTACTTTTTGCATATTATCTTTTGAGACTAATTCAACTAGTATATTTATAGTTAGAACCATAGCTACATTAAGGACAGAATCATTTTTCTCCTGGGATCTGAAATTTAGAAGGTGCTGACAGCATTTACAATTCTTTAGGTGTTAGAAATAATTATGCTTAGTAACTATATTTTTGCTTGGTTGTTTTACTAGACTTGTAAGGTTATTGGTATAGGGACTTACCCCTAAGAGAAGCTCCTCTATCAATTTAGCTCGGTCCTTGCTCTACCTTTTATAATCTTAGCATTTCTAGAGGGAGTACTGAAAGAGGAATTCAGGGTCATACAGCTAAAATCTACCAGAGATGGGATCTGAATGTAGATTTCTTTATTTTAGGGCAATTAGGTGGCACAGTGGACAGGGTATCAGGTTCAGAGAGAGGAAGACATCTCCCTGTGTTCAAAACCAGTCTTAGATACTTATCAACTGTGTGATCTTGGGCAAGCCATTAGTCCTATTTCCCTCAGTTCCCTCATTTGTAAAATGAGCTGGAAAAGGAAATGGCAAGCCACTTCCATATCTCTGCCAAGAAAACATGAAGTGATAGACAGAACTTAAAAATATCTGAACAACAGATATTATATCATATCCTTATTTAGAATCTGTCTTGCCACTATCCAGCACTTTCCCACTTACTATGGGCATGAATAACTAACCAAGGTAAGATGTAACCACAAGCTTGTTGTCCTATCAATGGTTCCCATCCCAGAGGATCTGCTCTGTAGTCTGGCCTAGCCTGGTCCTCATGTTCCCTGTTTTATGATGATCTTCCCAGAACAGCCTTTAGATCTCTGCTCCACCTTGTGTTACTGTCCCCAGGCACAACATTTCTAACTGTGCTTTCAGAAAAACAACCTGGCATAGTAGAGAGAGTTCTGGCCCTAGAGTTAGAAGACTGGGGTGATACTCCTACTTCTGATAGCTACAACCTGTGGGATTTTGGCAAATCAGTTATCCTCTAGGGACTCAGTTTTCTTTTCTATTAAAGTATAGATTTGGAGTATATGGCTTGTGTTATCTCTTCTATCTCTAGATCTATGATCCTCAGTCATGAAAGATGGTGTTTGCGGGGGGAGGGAGGTTCCCAAATGTAGTCATATATTATTTCTTAATTTATTCTTAAATTAAGATAATAATTCTTAGTTATTTCTCAATTTCATGTGGCAAAAAAGGGAGTTAAATTGTAACTATACAGGTACTGAGCTATGTGGTTTTACTAGTTCGATCTTGAATATACAGGATAATGGACCATAGATCTTTAGGGGTCATCTAGTCAAGTATCTTTAGATGATGAGCCTCTCAGCTTCATACCCCACAAGGGTCTTCAAAGGTCTCTTGAATTTCTGTCTTCCTTCTCTTACTTTCTTTTCCCCCATTTTTCCAATCCCTATCATTTTTTGGCACAGAATAGTCAGATCTAAACCTTTTGAACATATGGTTGCATATGAGAACTCAAAATTCCATAAGATGGGACTGTTCATTGTTTCTTTGGAATATAATAATAGTTGCTGTCAGTAAAAGCCACAAAATTCACTGTCTACAAAGAGAATATGTGGTTCCATAAGTATTTCCCTTTTATATATGAAGAAACTGAGACTTTTAAAAGTAACTTATCTAGAATAACACAGTTAATATGTGTCTGGCAGAATTTGAACTCGGGGTTTCTTGAATGTGATCTGAGGACATTGTACCATCTGGGGGTAGGGACGGTCTATAACATCAAGTGGGAGTAGGTAGAGGTAACTATTGGAATCATGGATGTAGAATTGAAAAAACAAAAATTAGTTTGGTCATTTTTCTATTCCAGTGTTTCTAGTGTTTTAATAAATAAGGAAACTAAAGTCCAGAGAGATTAAATTTTATCCAAAGATATACAGGTAGTAACGAGTGTAAGTAATAGTTCTCAACCTGTGAAACATCAATTTTACAGGCATCCTCAGATCTGTAAAGAAGCAAGAATACTTGCAGAGTAACTCCAGAGGAGTATACTTGAAACAAGGATATTTACAACAAGGTTGTGATTGATGTGCGATTGAGGAGATGATGGTTCTCTAGTTCACATATGCTTAGTACTTAGTATGGTGATGTAATGATTCTCTAGTTCACACATACTCAGTATGCTGTAATAATGTAATTGTAATAGAGTGTTTAAGGGCTGAGAGAACTGAAGTCAGAGGCAGTCAATCAGAATGAACAAACTGTGAAGGAGACAATAAAGACTTTTCCTGACCATCCTTGTGGTGGCTATCCTGCTGAGACCAAAGGCCCATCCAGAGGTCCTCCAGAAAGCTACCCTGAGTATTTCAGATACTTTGTGAAGGCTAAATACCTAGTATTTCTCACAAATATATGCTCTATAACTTTTTGAATATGTCTAGATGATGTTAGAATTCATAAAAATTCATCTAAAAGATTACTGAGATTATCTACTATTCTGAAATCATCTTCCACTTATACTATAAATTATCTATATGTATTTATTTGTTTACTTGATGTCTCCCCATTAGAATGTTAGCTCCTTAAGGGCAGGGATCATGTTTTTGCCTTTATTTGTATCCCTAGTACATAGTACAGTACCTAATATTTGGGAAATAGTTGAATGCTTATTATCTGGAAATAATATATTCTTCTCTCCACTATCTTAGGATGTTTGCATGCTTCCTTTCCTTTTCTACCTCCTTCACAAAGTCTTTCCTTCTCCTTAAGGAGAACAGGAACTTTGGGGATCTTCAATTTACTTAGAGCATTTTGATGGATTCTCTCTTTTGTATTTATCATGTTTTTACATATTTGGGCTTTTTTGTTCCTCGGTTTAACAAACAGGTATTAAGGAACTAGTCTGTTAAAGGAACTGTATTAGGCAGTGGTGATTCAATTGCTTATTATCATTGTACTAAAGTATATGATTCCTGTACTAAAAATTTTTTACAATGTAGTGTGAAGTTTACATCTATTCAAATAAAGTATAGTGTAACAGAGCGCAAGAGATAGCTAGGCAAAGTGCTTTAGGAAAATCTGAGAAGCGAAATAAATGCTTTTAATTTGGGAAACCAGAGTCAATTTCACAAGAGAGATGTCATCAGAGAGCTCTTTTGAGGAAAAGGATTTTAACAGGCAAAGAGGACATGGAAGACTATTTGGGTAAAAATGCAGGGCAGGCAAAAGTATGATAACAGGAATAGCTAGTTATTCAGTTTGGTTGAAACATAATGTAAATGAAAAGGAAGAATTTGAAATGAGACTAAAATGGTAGGTTGGAATGACTATAGATAACCTTCACTATGAGGTGAGGAATTTCCATCTTATCTTATACATAATACAGAAACTTTTTTGACAAAGAGATTTTGTTGTCCCTATTAGATTGAAAATTAATTATAGTGGGGCAGCTAGGTGGTACAGTGGATAAAGCACCAGCCCTGAAGTCAGGAGGACCTGAGTTCAAATCTGGCCTCAGACACTTAACACTTCCTAGCTGTCTGACTCTGGGCAAGTCACTTAACCCCAATTGCCTCAGGGGAAAAAAAAACTATGAATATTAATTATAGATAGGATTCAGAGAGATCATAGGGTTGATACCAGACAAAACCTCAGAAATCATCTAGTCCAATATCAATTTTAATCAATCAAAAACATTTTCCCAAAGCAATTGTGGATAAGTGACTTGCCCAAGGTCACACAACTAGGAAGTGTTAAATGAATGAGGCCAGTTTTGACTCGGGTCCTCCTGATTGCAGGGCTAGTGCTCTATCCACTCCACCACCTAGCTGCCCCCAAAACATTTATTTTTTATTTTTCAGTATATATTTCGCAATTGCATGTAAAATTTTTAAACTTCTTTTTAACATTTTGAGTTCCTAATTCTCTCTCTCCTTCCTTAATATTCATTTATGTGTAAAATATATTTCCATATCAGCCATGTCAAAAAAGAAAACACAGAGAAAAAAGAAAGAATATTAGAGAAGTTAAAAAATGTTTAAATATTCATTTAGATTTCATCAGCTCTTTCTCTAGATGTGAATAATCTTTTGGAATTCTAATGGATCATTGTGTTGATCTGAGTAGCTAAATCATTAACAATTTATCATTATTCAATATTCCGGTTACCATGTACAGTGTTTTCCTAGTTTTGCACATTTCACTTTACATGAATTCATATGGCTTCCAAATTTTTTCTGAAACCATCTTGTTCAACATTTCTTTTAGCACAATAGTATTCCATCACAGTTATATATCTCAACTAGTTCAGTTATTTCACAATTGGTGGAAATTTTCTTGATTTCTAATTCTTTTCATCAAAAAGAGTAGCCATAAATATTTTTGTACAAATAGGTCTTTTTTCCTTTTCTCTAATTTCACTGGGATACAGAAATATTATCCCAAATAGTAATATTGCTAGATCAAAAGATACAAAGTTTTATAGTCTTTTGGGTATAGTTCTACATTGTTCTCCAGAATGGTTGGACTAGTTCACATCTTGAACAAGTTTATTAGCATCACAATTTTTCTACATTCCTTCCAGCATTTTCCCCTTTTGTCATGTTAGTCAATCAAATGGATGAAAAATTGTAACTCAGAATTGTTATAATTTGCAATTTTCTCTAATAAGTATTTTCTTATTTGAGCATTTTCTTATTTGACTATTGATACCTTTGATTTCTTCTGAAAACTGCCCGTTTATTTTTTTTGACCATTTGTCAACTGAGAGATGACTTCTATTTCTAATACTCCCAAGTATTTAAATTTAACTCAGTTCCCTATATATTTGAGACATGAAACATTTATCAGAGAAACTTGCTGTAAACTTCCTCCAGTTTCCTGTTTTCCTTTTAATTTTGACTGTATTAGTTTTTGTGTGCTAAAGCTTTTAAATTTCATATAATGAAAATTATCCATTTTACTTCCCAAGACCCTCTCTATGTTTTTGTTTCTCATAAATTTTTTCCCTTACATGTCTAAATCATTAATTCATTTTGACTTTATCTTGATATACAGTGTGAGAAGCTGTTCTAGGCCTAGTTTCTGCTAAGTTGTTTTCAGTTTTCCCAGAAATTTTTGTCAAATGGTGAATTCTTACTCCAAAGGCTTAGATCTTTGGATTTATCAAACACTAGATTACTACTGTCATTTGCTACTATCTATTGTGTACCTAATCTACAGTATTTCACAGTTCTCTCCTATTTCTTAACCAGCACCAGATTGTTTTAATGATTACTGCTTTCTGATGTAATTTGAAATCTGGTACTGTAAGGCTGCCTTCCTTCACATTTTTTCCATTAATTCCCTCGATTTAAAAAAATGTTTTTCCAGATGAATTTTGTTATTAATTTTCTAGCTCTGAAAAATAACTCTTTGATTGGTATGACACTGAATTAAGTAAATTAAGTTAGATAGAATTGTTATTTTATTATATTGATTTGATCTACCTTTCAGCAATTAATATTTCCCCAATTGTTTATTCTGTCTTCATTTTCAGGGCAAATGTTTTATAATTGTGTTCATATATATTCTGGCAGGTAGACTCCCGAGTATTTTATATCATCTACAATGGTGATAAATAGGATTTCTCTTTCTAGATCCTCCTTTGGTGATGGTATATAAAAAAGCTGATGATTTGTGTGGGTTTATTTTATATTTGGATGTTGTTTATTGTTTTACCTAATTTTTAGTTGATTTCCTTAAGTTTTCTAAGTTATGACATTATCTCATCTATAAAGAGAGATAGTCTTGCTTCCTTATTGCTTATTTTTATTCCTTCCATTAATTTTCCTTATCTTATTGCTTGAAGTGGCTTTTGTGGTACAATATTGAATAATAGTGGTGGTAAGGGACATCCTTGCTTCACTCCTGTTCTTATTGGGAAGGCTTCTAATTTATTCTCATTGTAGATAATAATTACTCTTGGTTTTAGACAGATACTACTTATTTTATGAAAAGTTCCATTGACTCCTTTGCTTCTTAGGGTTTTTAAAAGAAATGGGTATTGTGTTTTGTCAAAGACTTTCTACAACTATTGATATAATCATATAGCTTTTGTTTCTAATCTTATCAATTATCTATTCAGTTAGCATTTATTAAACACTCACTCTATTGTAGACATTATGCTGAGCAATGAGGACATAATGAAAGGTAAAAAACAGTTCATGGCCTTTAGAAATTTATATGCTAATGGTAGAACCAATATGTCTATAACTAGCTATATGAAAGATGATTGTACAATAGATTTTTACATAGAGTGAAAGTAAAGTAGTTAAAAGACTTGTTCAGAGTTATATAGGTAACCAAACAGCTGAATCATAATTTAAAGCTAGGTCTTCTAACTCCAATTTCGATATTGTTTTCACTATACTATGACACATTCAAGACTTTTGTCTTATTTTATCCTTGTATCTGTGGCCTTAAGTGCCAATTTTTATATGTTGTAGATAATTAATAAATTATCAATTGAATTGAATATCACTCCTAGCCTCTCTACAATCTCTATATAACTTCTGCCACATACCATCCTTCCTCCCCCATCTTTCAGATTGCCCTCACATGTAAAAATACTTTAGAATGACAAAGAAACAGACATCTGGATGGACATATTCCATGATTCCTCAGGATAGCAGATTCTCCTTGGATGAAAAAGTGGAAGGGACAATCTTTGGTTCCCAGGCTTATCAAACTATGGTGTAATAATGCATGAACTGATACCTGGAATTGGACCAACTGAATTCAGATGTGGGAACATCTTTCTTCCAATGCTCTCCTACTTCCCTTCTGCTGAGGGTTTGGAATGAGAAAAGTACAGAAGTTTATGACCCTCCCCCTCTTTTTTTTTAAGTTAGAAACTTTGAAGTGCCATGAAGAAGGTTTTTTTTTTTTCCCCTAAGTTCAATGTGAGTTCTGGGTGTGTTCACATATCAGTTTAACTTTTCCCCAGCCAGGTCAGCCTTCTCTAACACTTCGAGGTTAACATAAAGATGGCAAAGCATTTAAAATCAGCAAGTTAAACAAGCTCTCAGATTCCCATGTAAACTGCATTTAAGACTGGAAAATTTCTGTTACCTATTCTTTGGGTGGTACAAACCCCCCACATTCCTAAAGCGCTGCTTTTGGAGCCCAAGTCAAACAAGGAGATTGTCCTTTTAATGTCTTAAAGGCTCTATTTTCGTGTAATGCCAAATGCAATATTTTTTTGAAAACACTATACCAGAAGTTTCCCAGCTGAGAAAACAGGCTGGTGAAAAATGGTTTCAAAAAACGAAATAAACCATGCAAAAGCTGTTCAGGGTGTGTGTATGAAATGAACATCTGGATCTGGGTTACTAAATTACCTCCTCCTGCCCCCACCCCTTTTTCTTACAGCTGTTTGCAAGAGTTCTTAGGGCAAGGAGACAGGTCAATGGACTTAGTTGCACCTTTCCCCATCCCACTCCCCACCCCCATCCCTCTTGCACTTATTCAAGGAATCCATCCCACATATGTATTTAATATGTGGGCATGAATATGAGAAGAAGAAAAAAAATTATCTCCATTCCTATTGATTCTCTGCAGCAACACCAAAGGAAAATAAACTCCGGATTTCCAAAATTCTCAAACAAAACTTATGGTTCTAATAAAATATTGCTTTAAACTTGATTTTTTTTGTCAAGAATTGAACAAATCTTGCATTTCTCTTCATTTATTTTAAAGGGAGTTACTGTCTTACACTTTTTCCAAAGGGCATAGAGGCCTTGACTTGGTGCTCCATGACTTCCATCTGCCCTCAAGAAAGGCCCATAGCTGTAAAGTGAAGTTCTGTCAGATTGTTGGCCACATCACATCCAAACAGGTCATCCAGTGGAACAGTGAGCAAAGTGGTTGCTGGGATCTATTTCTCCTGAGATAAGCAGTGGCCTCAACAAACACTATAAACTGCCTTCAACTGGAAATCATACCATACAAGGAGCAGCTGAAGCAAGTTGTAATAAAAAGAACTTCAAATGAATTTGGAGGAAGAGAACATATGTTAAGATCCTTGATTTTGGCACCATTACTGCTGTGCCCTTGGACAAGTTGGTACTCAATTTCATCCCCAGCAGAACAAGGTGATGAGACTACATGATAAAAATAATAGCTATTATTTATGTAGCACTTCAAAGCTGGTAAAGCACTTTAAAATATCATTTCATTTGATCCTGATCATTTTGTGAGATAGCTGAGCAAACTGAAGTTGAGAAAGGGATTAAGTGACTTGTACAGGGTCACAAATGGAATGATTGTCTATTTAGAATTCCCTGACACCAGACTTCTAAAGTCCTTTTGAGTTCTGGGTCTGTGATCCTATAAGTCTGTGAAAAGCACTGCTTAATCTGGAGAAGAAAATATACAGGGCAACATGATTGTTATGTTCAAATAACTACATTGCAGAAAATGTGGGAAAAGGACAGCTCCCTAAAATGATTCAAGCTAGTCTTGTCTGGATCATGAGATTCTCTAAGGCTAGGGTCCAGTGCAGGACAGCTTATTTGACCTAGGCAAATTTGGGAGAGGGCAACATGGTAATGCTGGTATCAGAATTCTAGGGAGGTTCAAAGGGCAGAACATAGGCCAATGATTAGAAGTTGGAAGAAAGAATATTTCAATTCAATATATGAGAAAAGCAGTGGATAGAGTTCCAGCCCTTGAGCCAGGAGTTCAAATTTGGCCTCAGATACTTATTCAGACCCTAAAACCATTTAATTCAGTTTGCCTCAATCCCTCATTAAAAAAATGAATTGGAGAAGGAAATGGCAAACCACACTACTATTTTTTTTGCCAAAAAAAAAAAAAAGCTCCTGAATGGCAGCATGAAGAGTTATTATATACATCTAAAACAACTCAACAACAACAACAACAAAAGAAAAGATTGAGACAATCCCTAAAGTTTAAGACCTGGTTTCAGGCTCTGTCTCTGATGAACACTAGCTGTGTGTCTATAGGCAAATCATTGAAACTTTTAGTATCTCAAACAGATCTTCAAGACTAACTTGACAGCTTGCATCAATAGTAGAGGTTTTCACTAGGAAAGTTCCCAAAATTGGAATACTCAACAATGAAATAGAATAAGATTCCAACCAATGAAAATGTTCAAACAAGGTCCAAATGATCATCTATAAGGAATTTTCAATTCTATTCAATTAAAATGTATTAGCCTATATTGCAGAGGGGATTACTGGACCAGAGGAGGAATCTGAGGATAAGTGACTTGTCCAGGTTCACTCATAAGTAATAGGTAGCAGAACTAGGCCAAGTCAGGCTTTCTGACCTCAGATCCACGGCCCCTTCCCCTGGTCTATGGTACTTCTCAATCTGAAGTTCTTTCCAGTTCAGGTTCTATTATTCTTTGGCAATATTTCTGCCCATTGGGTTAGAGGGAGGCATTGACTATCTACCCAGAGGCCAGATTTCCTCAGCACAAGTGAAAGCTGTTGGATGTGGGACATGGATGGGAGGGCACTGCAGAATGGGACTTCTGATAGGAACCTGGGGTCCTGCACATGCATAGATAAATAGTAAAGTCCTGGGCCCCACATTCATTCTCTGGAGATTTGAAAACACATAGTGATAGAGAATGCTTGTAAAAGAATTTCTACTCATTTCTTTTCCCCTTCTCCTCCAGCTTCTTCTCCCAGCATCTAGCACTCCTCATGATGGGAATCTCTGGGTTCTAAAAGCATAGTATGCTATAATTTTATAAGTGAAGGAATGCTAGATTTATGAATATGACCCAAATTCACATCACAATTTTCCCACTTACTAGTGGTCAGACTTTATCCCCATTTAATGGATCAAGACCTGGATAACTTAGTAACAGGCCACTTATCTTTTAGAATAACTATAAGTCCAAGGTGAGATAATGATAATGACTGACATTTGCATGATACCTTTAAGTTGAAATAGTATTTTACATATGTAATCTCATTTAAGATTCACAACAAAACTTCTAGGTGGGTATTAGATACTACCATCCCAATTTTAAAGATGAGAAAAGTGAGGCTATATGACTTGTCACTGATTGTTCAACTAATAAGCTTGGGGGAAGTGCACAATAAATCTAAGTCTTCCTCCCTCCAACTGCAGCATTGTATTCCCTATGAAACACTGTCTCTTAGGAAACTGTTGAAGGAGGCAAAAATCATTATTAAAATATAAACTTCTATGGGAATCAAATGTGGATCATATAATATTATTTTCACATTTTTGTTGGTGGTTGCTTGATTGTATTTTTTCTCAATTTTTTTCCTTTTTGATCTGATTTTTCTTGTGCAGCGTGATCAATATGGAAATATGTTCAGAAGAATTGCACATGTTTAACCTATATTGGATTACTTGCTCTCTAGGGAAGGAGAGGGTGGGGGGAGGGAGAAAAATTTGAAACACAAGATTTTTCTAGGATGAATGTTGAAAATTATCTTTGCATGTATTTTGAAAAATAAAAAAATTATTATAAAAACAAAATAAAATTTGAATATAAACTCCTTGTAAATTGAGATTATTTCAAACATTGTATCTCCAGTAAATACCAAAGTTAAACACAATGGGTGTTTGATAAATCTTTGTTGAATGATTGATGAGGAAGTTGTAGATATGGAACTAAAAAGGGACTCTAGAAATCATTCAATCTATACCAATTTTTAAACACCATCTAGTCCAACTCCCCATTTTATCTGTGAGGAAACAGGCCCAAACAGGCTAAGTCATTTGGTTAAGATCAGACAGCTTTTAAGAGCAGAAATGGGAAATAGCCTCAGATTCCCTGTGATCCCAAGCTCCAAGTTTTTTTTTTCTTTTGCATCCCAATGCCTCTCCATTTTGTAAATTATAACATTTCCTTTGAATATGAGATTACTATTATTATCATTTCAAGGAGTCATGCATTGATGGCTGTGTTCTCAATATTAACCCAAACATATCAGCATACATACCAGAGGAGATTCTTTATAAGTTGTTGTGGCCAAATTGAAATCAAATACAATTAAAACAAAATAAATAAGCAAGCAAAAACAATAATCCTCTGGTGGCCTGCCATTCACTGATGAGCATCTGCATTTGGCTAGAGTGGTCCTTGCATATAAGACACAAGGTTCATCCGTAGGTCTTTATTGGAAACTTTTCCAAATAGGTAGAATATGACAAGATTTTTGTTGTGAGCCATTGGGACCCCAGAGGCAGTATCCTATATGCCTTAAATCATCATTGTCCTCTCCTTTACCCACTGAAATGAAGGAGTAAATATTTTCAAGGAACTGACATTTTCATTAGGGGAGATAATACATGTGGGAATGCATGGCAATAGGACAAGCCTCTGATCCTAATGGTATAACTGCATGGTTAATGTCAAGGTTCAGGAGTCCTTAGGTGATTGATAGATCAGATGGCAACGCCTAAGGAATCTGCAAAGCATAGTAGTAAAGCAAGATGATAAAGCCTGGTTGCCTATCATACCTAAGAACTGTAGCCGATGATTCTCTCTGATCACTCAAATAGCTTTATCCATGAAGTAAATGGGGAGAAGCTATAGAGGGTGAGTGGGTTCACCTTTGGGATGAGGACAGAGGGCCTGGGTTAACACAAGTGGGGATGAGAAGAGGTCATTAAGGAGAAGTAATAGAAAAGAGAATTTTGTTCAGAATTATAGTGGGATGGCTAAACTGGGGAGAATGCTAAACTGGGAAGAACAGAGCCTCAGAACTGGCACTGGCTGCCACAAACACTACAGTTTTAGCTGTTCTTTAGAAAGGAAATGATGTGCAATACTTCAGTCATGGGCTGTTGGAAACCAATTCTTCCAGATGAAGCGTGAAGTCTTTGAACTGATCCTTACTCTTGAGTCTGACTTGGCTGCTCTGACATGCAGAGTGCCCCTGGCAGGCCTAGAGGAGGGTGCAGCTAGTAGGAATTTGCCCCCAGGTCATGAAGGACCTGAAGGTGAGAGAAGTATGATTTTATTATTATTTCTGTTCCTTAAGTTGGGAAGTTAACTTTAGCTAGAAATACTGGTAACCTGGAATAATCTTCCTGTCCCTCCCTCCACCCTTGCCTTCTCCCCTCCCAGGGTCTGCCCTTCTACAATTCTCCCCCAAGTCATTCCAGAACCCATGTCTGATGAATCCCTGGAAAGTGCTATGGATCCCTAAATCCAACAGTCTCCTGGGATCACTCACTTACTTATGCACAGGGAATTTTAGGATTTAGACCTATAAGAGACTTTAGAGATTATCTAGTTCAACATTTTTTTAAGAGTCAACTAGAGTCTAGAGAGGTGACTCACAGGTCAGAATCAGAGCCAGGACTCAAATGTAAGGTTTCTAACTCCAAATTCAGAACACCAGCACCTAACCTTTGAAAACAGAAGGTTCACACACAAAAGCATGGCTCCCATGTTTTATTTTATCCTGTCAAAACTTTGACATGGCAGCAACATAAAAGGTTATATTTTTTTTCTTTTTGTAAGATTTTCTTACTCTGCTCATGTTGAAAAGTTGGCCTCTTCAGTAATGAACTGAACCAGCTACACCCAGGGAAAGAACTCTGGGAGATGACTATGAACCACTACATAGAATTCCCAATCCCTCTATTTTTGTCCGCCTGGATTTTTGATTTCCTTCACAGGTTAATTGTACACTATTTCAGAGTTCAACTCTTTATACAGCAAATTAACTGTTTGGACATGTATACACATATTGTATTTAGCTTATACTTTAACATATTTAACATGTATTGGTCAACCTGCCATCTGGGGGAAGAGGTGGGGAGGGATGAAGGGAAAAAGTTGGAACAAAAGGATTTGCAACTGTCAATGCTGAAATATTACCTCTGCATATATCTCGTAAATAAAAAGCTATTATAAAAAAAAAAAAAAGAAAAAGGAAAAGTTGGCCTCTTCTGCTCAGTCTAACTCCTGAGAATTTGACTTCTGACTTAATGAGTTTATCACGTTCAGCTTTGAGCAAGATTAGTGCAGATCACAAAATGAGGATCCTTTTTACACACTATTACACAAATGTCATATCATCCAAATCATTAAAGAAAAAGTTAAATAAAATAATAAATAGTAAAATTAAACTAGAGGGAGACCTCAACTTTTCCTTTAAGAGTTAGATAAAGCTAACCAAAAATTAAATATAAAAACTCAAATAATAATTAGACTTAGAAAAGTTAGATATATAATAAACCTCTAGAGAAAACTGAAGGAAGATAGAAAAGAGTACATATTTTTTAATGATGAATGTTGGAGGGGATGAGGGAAAACTGGGACAATGATGCATTGTTGGTGGAGTTGTGAACGAATCCAACCATTCTGGAGAGCAATCTGGAATTATGCCCAAAAAGTTATCAAACTATGCATACCCTTTGATCCAGCAGTGCTACTATTGGGTTTATACCCCAAAGAGATACTAAAGAAGGGAAAGGGCCCTGTATGTGCCAAAATGTTTGTGGCAGCCCTGTTTGTAGTAGTTAGAAACTGGAAAATGAATGAATGCCCATCAATTGGAGAATGGTTGGATAAATTGTGGTATACGAAGGTTTTGGTATATTATTGTTCTTAAGAAATGACCAGCAAGATGAATACAGAGAGGAGTTACATGACTTACATGAACTGATGCTAAGTGAAATGAGCAGAACCAGGAGATCGTTATATACCTCAACAACAATACTATATGAGAATGTATTCTGATGGAAGTCTATTTCTTTGACAAAGAGACCTAACTCAGTTTCAATTGATCAAAAATTAGAAGCAGCTAAACCCAAAGAAAGAACATTGGGAAATGAATGTAAATTGTTTGCATTTTTGTTTTTCTTCCTGGGTCATTTCTACCTTCTGAATCCAATTCTCCCTGTGCAACAAGAGAACTGTTTGGTTCTGCACACATATATTGTATCTAGGATATACTGTGATGTATTTAACATGTATTGAACTGCTTGCCATCTAGGGGAGAGGGTGGAAGGAGAGAGGGGAAAAATTGGAACAGAAGTGAGTGCAAGGGATAATGTTGCAAAAAAATTACCCTGCATGGGTTCTGTCAATAAAAAGTTATTATAATAAATTTTTTTTAAAAAGAGCACATTTTTTCCCAGTGGTACATGCCACCTATACAAAAAATTAACCATGTATTAGGGTATAAAACCTCAAAAATAAATGCAGAAAAGCAGGAAAACTAGATGCATCCTTTTCAGAGCATAATGAAATAAAGTTCACATTTAATAAATAGTTATAGAAGCATACACTAAAAGTTAATTGGCAACTAAATAAGCTAATCCTAAAGGATGAATGGTTCAAAAAAGAAAACAAACAAAAATAATTTCATGAAAAAGAATAACAATAATGAGACAACTTTCTAAAATTTTTGGAATATGCCAAAGCAGTACTTATAAGAAATGTGTGTGTGAAAATAAAAGAGAAAAAGTAGATTAATAAATTGAGAATGCAATATAAAAAACTAGAAAAAGAAGAAATTAAAATCCACAATTAAAAATCCCAAATGGAAGAAGTAAAAAATTTTAAAAAGAATAATAAAAGTAAAGTTAAAAAAAGTCATTGAACAAATAAGTGAAACAAGGAGCTGATTTTATGAAAAAAATTAAATAAGCCATTGCTTAATTTGATTAAAAAACAAATAAGAAAACCAAATTATTCATTTTTATTTTTTTTATTTTTTTATTTAATAGCCTTTTATTTACAGGTTATATGCATGGGTAACTTTACAGCATTAACAATTGCCAAACCTCTTATTCCAATTCTTCCCCTCCCTCCCCCCACCTCCTCCCCCAGATGGCAGGATGACCAGTAGATGTTAAATATATTAAAATATAAACTAGATACACAATAAGTATACATGATCAAACCGTTATTTCGCTGTACAAAAAAGAATCAGACTCTGAAATATTTTACAATTAGCTTGTGAAGGAAATCAAAAATGCAGGTGGGCATAAATATAGGGATTGGGAATTCAATGTAATGGTTTTTAGTCATCACCCAGAGTTCTTTCTCTGGGCGTAGCTGGTTCAGTTCATTACTGCTCCATTGGAAATGATTTGGTTGATCTCCTTGCTGAGGATGGCCAGGTCCATCAGAACTGGTCATCATATAGTATTGTTGTTGAAGTATATAATGATCTCCTGGTCCTGCTCATTTCACTCAGCATCAGTTCGTGTAAGTCTCTCTAGGCCTTTCTGAAATCATCCTGTTGCTCATTTCTTACAGAACAATAATATTCCATAATATTCATATGCCACAATTTATTCAGCCATTCTCCAACTGATGGGCATCCATTCAGTTTCCAGTTTCTAGCCACTACAAAAAGGGCTGCCACAAACATTCGTGCACATACAGATCCCTTTCCCTTCTTTACTATCTCTTTGGGATATAAGCCCAGTAGTAACACTGCTAGATCAAAGGGTATGCACAGTTTGATAACTTTTTGAGCATAGTTCCAAACTACTCTCCAGAATGGTTGGATTCATTCACAACTCCACCAACAATGCATCAATGTCCCAGTTTTCCCGCATCTCCTCCAACAATCATCATTATTTTTTCCTGTCATCTTACCCAATCTGACAGGTGTGTAGTGGTATCTTAGAGTTGTCTTAATTTGCATTTCTCTGATTACTAATGCCTTGGAGCATCTTTTCATATGACTACAAATAGTTTCAATTTCTTCATCTGAGAATTGTCTGTTCATATCCTTTGACCATTTTTTCAATTGGAGAATGGCTTGATTTTTTATAAATTAGAGTTAATTCTCTATATATTTTGGAAATGAGGCTTTTATCAGAACCTTTGACTGTAAAAATATTTTCCAAATTACTCATTTTTAAAATGAAATTGGTGAATGTACCACCAATGAAGATTATATTAAAGCAATTATTAGCAGTTATTTTGTCTTTTTTTTATATAACTTTTTATTGACACAACCCATGCCTGGTTAATTTTTTACAACATTATCCCTTGTATTCACTCTGTTTTGACTTTTCCTCTCCTTCCTTCCACCCTCTCCCCTAAGTGGCAAGCAGTCCTATATGTGTTAAATATGTCACAGAATATCCTACATACAATATATGTGTGCAGAACCGAACACACATAGCAGAACCAGTTATCTTGTTGCACAGGAAAAAATGGGTTCAGAAGGTAGAAATAACTCAGGAAGAAAAACAAAAATGCAAACAGTTTTCATTCATTTCCCAGTGTTCTTTCTTTGGGTGTAGCTGCTTCTGTCCATCATTAATCAATTGAAACTGAGTTAGATCTTCTCTTTGTCAAAGAAATCCACTTCCATCAGAATACATCCTCATACAGTATCATTGTTGAAGTATATAATGATCTCCTGGTTCTGCTCATTTCACTTAGCATCAGTTCATGTAAGTCATGTGATTCCTCTCTGTATTCATCCTGCTGGTCATTTCTTAAGAACAATAATATTCCATAACATTTATATATCACAATTTACCCAACCATTCTCCAATTGATGGGCATCCATTCATTTTCCAGTTTCTAGCCACTGCAAACAGGGCTGCCACAAACATTTTGGCACATACAGGTCCCTTTCCCTTCTTTAGTATCTCTTTGGGGTATAAGCCCAGTAGTAGCACTGCTGGCAAAGGATATGCACAGTTTGATAACTTTTTGGGCATAATTCCAGATTGCTCTCCAGAATGGTTGGATTCGTTCACAACTCCACTAACAATTTAGCAGTTATTTTGCCTGAGAAGGAATATGTACAAAAATATAAACTACTCAGATTAACAGAAGCAAAGTGGAATACTTAAATAATTGTATCTTAGAAAAATAAATTGAACCAACTATCAGTGAGTTCCCTAAGAAAAAAATCACCAGGACCAGACAAATTCTCAAGTGAATTCTATCATATTTAAGAAGCAATTAATCCCAATATTATATAAAATATTTGAAAAAATAAAGAAGACCAAATCGTTTTTATGATTTTAATACCTACAAAGAAAAGTAAAAACAGAGTAAGAAAACTATATACCAATTTCCTTAATGAATATCAATAAGGGGGTGGAGCCAAGAGGGCTCATTGTTGGTGAAATTGTAAACTGATCTAGCCATTCTGGACAGCCATTTGGAAGTATGCTCAAAAAGTTATCAAACTGTGCATACCCTTTGATCCAGCAATGTTTCTACTGGGCTTATATCCCAAAGAGATCTTAAAGGAGGGAAAGGGACCCATGTGTGCAAAAATGTTTGTGGCAGCCTTTTTTGTAGTGGCTAGAAATTGGAAATTGAGTTCATCAGTTGGGGAATGGCTGGATAAGTTAAGGTATGTGAGTGTTATAGAATATTATTGTTCTATAAGAAAAGATGCTTTCAGAGAGGCCCGGAAAGACTTACATGAACTGACACTAAATGAAATGAGCAGAACCAGGAGATCTTGTACACAGAAACAACAAGATTATATGATGATCACTTATGATTCACATGGCTCTCTTCAACAATGAGATAATTCAGGGCAGTTCCAATGATCTTGTGATGAAGAGAACCATTTGTACCCAGAGAGAGGACTGTGGGAAGTAAGTGTGGATCATAACATAACATTCTCATTCTTTTTGTTGTTGTTCACTTGCATTTTGTTTTTTTTTATTCATTTTCTTTCCTTTTTGATCTGATTTCTCTTGTGCAGCAAGAAGATTGTATAAATATATTTGTATATATTGGATTTAACATCTATTTTAACATGTTAACATATATTGGATTGCTTGCCATCCAGAGGAGGGGATGAGGAGAGGATGGGAAAAATTGGAACACAAGGCTATATACAAGGGTCAATGTTGAAAAATGATCCATTCATATGTTTTGAAAATAAAAAGCCTTAATAAAAAGAGAATATCAATACAAAAAATTTAAGTAAAATACTAGTAAGGATATTACAGCAATATAACATAAAGATGATACACCACAATTAAGAAGGATTTATACCAGAAATGCAGAATAGATTCAATATTAGGAAAACTATCAAAATAATTGACTATATCAATACTAAAACGATAAAAATGTTATGCCAATACATGTAGAAAATCACTTTAATGAAATACAACACTCATTCCTATTAAAAACTCTAGAAAGCATAGGAATACATGAAATTTTCCCTAAAATGATAAGTATTTACCTAACCAATAGCAAGAATTATCTTTACCAAAAAGCTAGAAACTTTTCCAAAAAGATCAAGGAAAAAGGAAAGGTGTCCATTATCACCACTATTATACTAGAAATGCTACCAGTAGCAATAAGACAAGAAAAACAAACTGAAAGAATAAAAATGCAAGAAAACAAAACTATCACTCTTTGTAAATTATATTATTGTATATTTAGGGGACCCCAGAGAATAAATTTAAACATTAAGTGACATAATTAGCAACTTTTAGCCACATTGCAGATATAAAATAAACCTACATAAAACATTAATAATTCTATATACTATTAACAAAATCAACAGAAGGATATAAAAAGAAAAATGTCATTTAAAATAACTGCAGACAACAAAAAATACTGGGGAGTCTACTTGCCAAAACAAACCTAGTTGCTCATGGTTAAGCCAAGTAAATATAATAAAATTATATATATACATATATATATATATATGTATATATATAATAAAAATATTCTGAGTTAATTACTCATTAGTTGCATACCAAACTATCAAAGAATTATTTTAATGAGTTAGAACTAATAGTAACAAAATTCATCTGGAAAAACAAAAGGTAAAGAATATCAATGAAATCAATGAAAAAAACTATTAAGGAACAGTTTCATATTTCAAACTATATTGAAAAGTGGCAATCATCAATCTGATACTTTCTAAGAAATATGGTGATGGATCAATGTACTCATTCAGGTACACAATACATAGCAATAAATGACCATAGTCATCTAGTATTTGATAAAATCAAATAGTCAAGCTTTGGGGGTAAGGAACTACCACTTGACAAAAATTGTTGGGAATACCAGGAAGCAATATGGCAGAAAATGTGCATAGACTATCACTTCTCATTATTTACCAAACCAAAGTCAAAATGCATAAATGATTTAGAAATAAAAAGTGATTTCACAAGCATAGAAAAAATGTACCTGTGAGATACAAGAAAGAGTTTATGACAAAAAAGACAGGATCATGAGTTATAAAATGGATCATATGCAGTTGCATGAAATGAAACTGCTTTTGCACAAGCAAATCTAATGCAATCAAATTTAGAGAACGGATGAACTCTTATTGAAGATTGAAGCATACTTTTAAAAATTCTTTATATTTGTTGTCATATTTGTGATTTATTTTTAATAGGGTTATTTAGAAATATGTTTTATATGACCTCACATATATTATGGATATGAAATTGCTTGCTTTCTCAAAGAAGGGGAAAGGTGATAGGGAGGGAAAGAATATGGATCTGAAAATTTAAAAGAAGACTTTAAAAGTTTTCACATATAATTGAGAAATATTTAGTGAAAAAAATACATTTTAAAAAACTAAATTATATAGACGACAATGAATTCCTGTAATTCAAAATGCTAGAATTGAGCTGTTATAGAATGCAAAGCCAGCATAGCAAAATGGATGAAGAACCTGATTGTGAATACAGAAGACAAAGATTAAGTCCTATCTCCAACAAATCAGGTTTCCAGATTTGACAATAGTCAAGTCATCTAAAGACTCATTATTCTTTGGCAATAAGTACTATGTCGTTATTTAAGTTGCAGATGAGTTACATATATTAAAGAACATATAGTGTCTGAGGGAAGGATGTGCATTCAGCTGAGTGTATAAGTTAAATCACAAATATAGATGTCTCCCCCAAAAAGTTGAATGAGAACATATTTTTGAAAGCAGCAAAATGTAATACATACCCAAAGGAAAAGTATTAAAAGAAGCAAACACAATGTTATTATTATAACTTTGTTAATGTTTGTAAACATAACTATTTCTTTTTAAAAATTCTAAATTATTTGGGAGTTCATAGATTACTGTAGAGTTTTATTTTTATTTGATGTTAGTAAAATGATTCTGTTGACAATAGTTTTGAAAAAGCACTGGATAAAAAGAATCCTTAATTTGGAGTTTAAAAACTTGGCTTCAAATTTCAGCTTTCTAATTTTGCTAACTATTATTTATCTCTTCTGGATCTCAGTTTCCTTATCTGAAAAATAATTATACTTTCATCTTTGTTCTAACTGTCCTAAAGAATTGTTTTAAAGAACATCATGTAGGTAAAACACATGATAAACACGTAAAACTCTCCATTAAATCTTCACTACCTTATTGCTATTCATCTCATTATCATCTCTTTCAATGGATTTGGGGTAGATAAAAACAGTTTCATGATAACTTGCTATTTGTTCTTATATTTTAAAATATTCTGCATATTCAACAATCTACAGATTATCACTAAGGCAGCTGAAATAAGTGCTTTTTGTAAATATCATTATCACTGTACAAATAGGCAATTATCAAGCTCCTTTTATACCAGGCATTATGCTAGATACAAAGATACAAATGAAAAAAGCCCTTGCCCTGAAAAAGGTTATATTCCCTAAGTTTCTAGCAACAACCTATTATTTATCTTTATTGCTTGAACTAAGTCCAAAGAATTTTGATTAGCATGACAATGCCTATTTGTTGAAGATCTCTAGTGATAGTTAGAAAATTATGATCTTGGCTCTGTAGCTTCATAAAATTACATCATAATTGTTTGTATTACTTAATTCCCTACGTAATTGATTGTAAGCCCCTTGAGGACAAAAATATTTTGGCTACAAAATCCATCCTTACATGACTTAATTGGTAATCTTGGAAATTACAATGTGGTAGAGAGAATACTAAATCAAGAGTCTTAAGTCCTGTCTCTTGTCATAACCCAACTTTCCACTCTTTATTAACTTTGTGTGACCTATGGCAAATAACTCTCTGAGCCTCAGTCTTCTCATCTGTATAATAGGGACAAGACAGGGTTGGGAATGAAAGGAAGGTCAATAAAGGACCTGCCTACTTCATAGGATTATTGTTGAGATAACAACATTATCTTGATCATCATTTTCACAGACATTATGATTACATACTGTCTTATCTGATCAGACAATACTTATTATGTCTTGGCAGTCAGAGGCAACATTCTACTCAATTCTGCCCTGAGGAATATGCTAGAGAAGGTGTACTTTGTGAGCTTCTTTTCCCAGGACTCTTCAATTGGACTAAAGAGACTCTTCACTTTCCTCCTGTGCATGAATATAAACCCGATAAACTTCAGGGGCACCTCTCTATACAAACAGCTAATGTAATCATTTATCATCCTGACCATTAACATACTTAGCCACATCGGTTTTAATCATTCCCCTCAGGGCTTTCATTGAATCTTTCCACTCTTTATCATATTGTAGGGATATATTTAACACTTTGCACTGTGGCTGATAGGCTTATGGCACGTCTAGGGTGTTTATTCATCTCTTAAAGCAAATTTATAGGATTATAGATAGAAACCTCAAAAGGAATATAGGAGCAAATATTTAAAGCTGCAAGGGGCCTTAGAAATTATCTGGCACAACCCTCTTGCTTTATAGATGAAAAAACTAAGGTGTTTTAAATATATATGATTTCTTAAAGGTCATACAGATAAGCATCAGTCAGGATCTTTACAACTGACTTCAAAGTAGGCTATCCTTTTGCTATCTTGTCTCCTATTCAGGCTTACATCAGCAGGATAATTTTGGATTATCTATTTCTGTCTCTAAATATGTATATATGTTTACATTTGTGTTGTGTATATGTGTTTGTGGAAGCTTCTGGCTACCTAAATGTTTCATGTACTAGAGCAAAATTATTCATTTTTTTCCTGTTATATGAGCTCAGGTTATCAAACCTCAGATCACTACAGGTTATCTGTAGTGATTGGTAGCTTCAAAGGACAAGATATGGGAAGTGTAGCTAACCAACTGTTGATCTGATAAATATCTGAGCATGGAGAAGGCTGAGGATGGGAAGGAGGAGGAAGTAGAGAATGAGGACCTGGAAGAGGAGGAAGAGAAGGAGGAAAGGGGATGAGGGAGAGAAGGAGGAGAAAGAGGAGAAAGAAGAGAAGGAGAAGAAGAAAAAAGAGAAAAGAAAAAGAAAAGAAAACAAATACCACTTGATGTTCCATTAAATGAAGCCCAGTGTTCAAAATGAGACCTCTTCACCTCTTGTCAGATCACATCTAGAGTAGTTTGCTCAATTCTCATTGCCCCATTTTGTAAGGACTTTGATAAGTTGGAGACAGTCTAGAGAAAGGTCATCAATCTGATAAAGGATTTTGTGATCATGTCATAAATACGAGGGTAGAAGGAAGGACAAGAAGCTGATTAACTTGGAGAAGAGTCAGGGGGATGTGTTAATTTTTGTCAAGGCTTTGATTAAAGGAAACTTTTTCTTCCTAGCCCCAGAAGGCCACTCTAGGATCAGTGGGTGATAGTTGCAAAGAAGGAAACATGTCTTGATGCCAGGAAAGCAAAAGAGAAAAGAAAAGAAAAGAATAAATTTTGAATATTTAGAATTACCAAGAAGTGTAATAAATTGTCTTAGGAATTAGTGTGTCCTTCCCTCCATAGAGATTTTCAAGTAAAATTGGAATGATCACTTTCCAGATGTTGAAAAAATAATTTTAATTTAAATGTGAATTTTATTAATGAAAAATAATTCATTCTAACTTTATTTCTGAACTTTTATAAATCTGTGAAGATCTATCCCATGGCATATATCCCAGGCGTTCTGCTTCTTATGTAACATGAAGGAACTAGATTTTAAAACAACAACAACAACAATAATAACAATTGCATTTTAATATATTGGTTTATTTTGTAATTCTGAGCATTTATTTTTATATACTATGTAATTAAATGCATTATTCTGAGAAGGGGCTCTTGAGACACAATGGGCTGTCAGAAGGGATTCAGACACTACCCAAAATTGAGAATTTATAAAATAAAGGGTTGAGAAGAACTAGCATATTCTTACTTTGATTGCATTATTTATATGTCTCAGGGGATTTTAAATGATTTGCCATTTATTATATTCTAGAACTTTTGGAAAACAGCAAAATCTATCACCTATATTTGATGACCCTAGATATACTGATAAAGAAAATTGTCTCATTAAAAGTGTTCAAACTAGCTCATTCTCAATATCTCCTGAGATTCTCAAGAGAATATATTTAATTGGGGGTTAATAATAGCGGTAATAGTGCCTTCCCCTTGCATACTACTCTTATTTTAATGAAGAGGAAACCAACTCAGTGGAATGACTTTTCGAATGTCATATATCAATAAGTGAAAAAGGAGAGACTTTAATCCATGTCTTCCATGAATTCCAAGTGAATTTCTGATAGAATATAAACTCTTTGAAAGAAGAAATCTTTGAATTTGAGTCTTTGCCCCACTCATCTCACACTATATCTGGCACTTGATAAATGCTTTGCATTCAATGCAAGTTCAAAAAGTATCATTAATTCTATTTCCTCACAAAAATAGCTTCTTCTCCTGGTAAAGAAAATTTATTCATCAATATATACACAATATTTTTAAAGATTTGAGGTCAGAATTGAAATTAACTTCTTTGATCCTCTTCCCTTCTTTCCCTCAATTATAATAGGTCTTTGACTCTTCATGAAATGTAATTTCCCTCATTTTGTCTCCAGTTTCCTCTTTTTCTAGTACAATTCCCTTTCCATCTCTGGTTTCTTTTTTATATTAACCCAGTAAAATCAAATTATACTTGCACTCTCTAAGTATAAACATTACAGAAATATAGTTCTCAAGAGTTCTTTCCTTTTTTATCTTTTTATGCTTCTCTGAAGTTCTATATTTAGAGATTAATTTTTTTGTTCAGCTCTGGTCTTTTCATCAGAAATAGGTGAAATTGACCTGTATCATTGAATGTCCATCTTCTTCTCTGAACGATAATGCTCAATTTAGCTGAATAATTGAGTCTTGGCTACAATTTGAGTTCCTTTGCCTTTCAGAATATCAGATTCAAATCCTTTCGAAAGGATTTTGAGACAGTCAGTTGGAAGGAGGTGGGTAATCCAGATTATGGCTCCTCAATATTTAAATTTTTTTCTTTCTGTCTGTTTGCAATATATTTTCTTGGTCTGATAATTCTGAAATTTAGCTACAATATTCCTTGGAGTTTTTCATTTTGGGGTCTCTTTCAAAATTGGTGAATTCTTTCAATGGTTATTTTACTTTCTGATTCTAGGGCATCAGGGCAGTTTTCCTTGATGATTTCCCAAAATATAATGTCTAGGCTTTTTTTTAATCATGGTTTTCAGGAAGTCCAAATAATCCTCAGTTTGTCTCTCCTGGATATATTTTCCAGGTCAGTTGTTTTTCCAATGAGGTATTTTACATCTTCTATTTCTATCTCTCTTTCTTTTTTTTTTTTTTGTTTGACTGATTCTTGATGTCTCATTGAGTCATTCATTTCCATTTTTTCAGTTCTAATTTTTAGTGAATTATTTTCTTCAGTCACCTTTTTTAATCCCTTTTGTATTTAGCCAATTGAGTTTGTAAATGGGTTGTTTTGTTCTATGGACTTTTTTTTCCTTTTCACAAATTCTGTTTTTCAAGGAGTTGTTTTCTTTTTCCATTTTGTCAAATCTATTTTGTAAGGAGTTATATACTTTTTTTCTTTTCACTAAATCTATTTTGTAAGGAGTTTTCTTCAGATAACTTTTTTTCCAAATCCTCTTGCAAAGTTCTCACTTTCTTTCTCCATTTTTCTTCTAACTCTCTTTTAACATCCCTTTTGAATTTTTTCCAAAAGAGCCTTGTGAGATTGGAATCAATTCACATCACTCTTTGGGACTTCATCTGGAGACAATCTACTTTTAATGTCCTTTAGAGTTTGAAGTCTGTTCTTCTCTTCCATAAAAACTATTTATGGTCAAAGTTCTTTTTGCTTTTTTGATCATTTTAAAAAGGTTGAGGTCTGCTTTTAGGGAAAAGAGAAGCTTGTCCAAGTTTCCTCTACAGGAAACAGTGGCTATGCTGGGTCTATACTGACCAACTTCTGGTGCTGTGTGGGTGTGGCCAGGTCCTGACATTCTGGAGTTTAAGAGCTCACTATTTGCTCTTTGTATTTGTGTCAGATGTCTTACAGCTAAACTGCTGATCTATTGGCTTACAACCAGAACAGAGTAGCCAACACTGTTGTAGATACCTCCCAGTATATCTCCCAGTGTGAGGAGCCCACACCACCCTGGTTCTCTGTACTAACTCTGCTCAGCAGCCTGTGCTCAGCTGCCTGTGTGTGGCCCACCTCCCTCCATGCCCAATTAAAGCAGACCTTTTCTGAAAATTTTCCAAATTTTCTTCTGTTGAAAATTTGTTACACTTCAAACATTTATGGGTTCTTTCACCCCCAAACCAGTTCAGAGGCCCAACTTGCTACCAATTTGAGGAATATGGGGAGAGCTCAGAAAAAGACATGCTTTTTCTCTATCATCCTGGCTTTGGCCCTACTTTCTTCTTTTCATTTTATTTTATTTTGCTTTTGCTGAGGCAATTGGGGTTAAGTGACTTGCCCAGGATCACACAGCTACAAAGAAGTGTCTGAGATGGAATTTGAGCTCAGGTTCTTCTGACTTCAGAGCTGGCACTCTATGCACTGTGCCATTTAGCTGCGCCCCTACATTGTCCTTTTAAAAGAAACTCAGGCACCATGTTTTGTGGTAAACTTTTACTGTTCTTTCATACCTAGTAAATGCTTGCTGATGGATTGGTTGAGTAATTTATTGACTGTGGTCTCCCCAGTGACTTTATTCGATATCCTGAGATCCAATCTATTTAGAGCTAACAATCACAAACCAGGAAGCTGCCAAAGCTCTCTCAGTTTCCTTCAAAAATCACATGAATCCAAGCCTCTGAACAGAAACTGATGAAATGAAACCAATTTCCAGATCAAGATAGATTGGAAAAATTTCAAGAAAGGTCATCTTCACTGGATGAAAAGGATGTTCAGACCAGCTCAGATAGTCTCTGGGAAAGCTGGTGAGAGGGCCTTAATCACAACAAATAAGCAATTAAGACCCTCACTCCAGGGTCAGTAGAGGAGCACAGCTCCAGTACCAGGTCAGGAGAAAAATTTTGAGAAACTAAAAAGAGCAGTCAAAGCCACCCCCTGCAAGCAAAAGGGTGCCTAAGCTCAAAGCCAAAGTTCAGTGCTACATAGGAAGCTTGGGACAGCGCCACCTTTACCAAAGGAGCAGAGCTCAACCATAAAATTTTAAAAAGAGAGAAAACACCAAAAGAAGAGGAAAGAAAATGATCAAGAAACAGAAAAGAACCTTGACCATAGACAGTTACTATGGTGACAGAGTAGATCAAAACAAACTTAGATGAGGACAAAATGTTCCTAGAAAAAATTTCAAAGAGTGATACAAATTGGTCTCAAGCCCATAGAGGCTTGTAAAAGTACTAATAAAAGACTTTAAAAAGCAAATAAGAGAAGTAGAAGGAACAATGAGAAAGGAAATGAAAGGTATGCATTCGAGAGTCAACAGTTTGGAAAAGGAAAGAAAAAATTATCTGAAGAAAACAATTCCTTAAAAAGTAGAATTAACCAAGTGGAAAAAGAAATACACAAGCTAATTGAAGAAAATCACACATTAAAAACTAAAACAGGGCAAGTGGAACCTAATGACTCTGTGAGACAGCAAGAATCAGTCAAATAAACTAAAAATAAAATAAATAATGGAAGAAACTGTGAAATATTTCATTGGCAAAACTGCTGACCTGAAAAACAGATCCAGAAGAGACAATTTAAAAATTATTGTCCTACCTCAAGGCCGTGACCAAAAAAGAGTCTGGGTAGCATTCTTCAAGAAATCATTAAGGAAAACTCTTCCAATATTCTAGAAACAAAGGGGGAAAATACTCATTGAAAGAAGCCATCAATCGATCACCTTCAGAAAACTGTCTCACAAGAAAAACCCCAAGGGACATTATTATGAAACTCCTGAACTACAGCCTCAAGAAAAAAATACTTCCACCTAACAGACAAAAAAACAATTCAGATATCAAGCATTAACAGTCAGGATTACTCAGGATCTGACATCTTCTATAATAAAGGATCAGAGAGCGTGGAATGCCATGTTCTGAAAGACAAAGGATCTAGTGTTACAACCAACAATTAACTACCCAGCTAGACTCAGCATTATCTTTCAGGGGAGGCAATGGACTTTCAATGAAGTAAGAGACTTTTAATCATTTCTATTGGGAAAAAAAACAGAAATAAATAGAAAATTTAATGTACAAACTAAACAACAAGGAGAGAAGGATGAGTGGATAGGAAAGCAAAAGGTGAGGTAAGAAGACAAAGGAGGGATTCTTGGGTGGGGGGGTTAAGTAATAGCAAGACAAGTTATGGAGCAGAATTTAATCAAAGAGTCAGCAGGGATAGGAAAAAAATGCATGTATGTGTGTGTGTGGGGGAGGAAACGAGTGTGTGAATGTATGTATATATCTACATATATATATATATATATATATATATATATATACATAAATATATTTTTCTTAACCGTATATTGCTAGGTGGTGGTGGTGGTGGGGATAAAAGAGAGAAAAAAGAATTAAAAAAATAACCAAAGAACCAGTTACAAGGAAGTGAAGAAAAATGGACATTCATGAATATAATTTCTTCTACTAATACACACACACACACACACACACACACACACACACACTTTATTGATCTGGCAAGTTGTTGTTATATATTTTGAATCCTCATGTTCTTCTGGACACATGACAATGTTCTATTTTTTTTGTATTCCTTTTTTTTGTTTGTTTTTCTTTTTTCTTACTTTTTTTTAAAATAAAATAAAATTAAAAAATAAAGAACCAATATCAACTATTAATTTGAAAGAATTCAACATGGACAAATTGTTTATGTTTTTTACATTGAAATATATACTATATAAAGTTTAAGACTGACATCAGTAATTGGGGAGCTCAAAAGAAAGATTGGGACAAAGTTGACCATGATCTGAATCTAAAATACAACTGCCTAGAAAAAGGTAAAAATCATAATTATCTTACACAAATGAGGTACAGAAGAAGAACCAATACAGATGCATTACATGAGACAGGAGGAATCATTCTTGATAGCAATAGGGAACTATGTCCAAAGAACTATCAAACTGTGTATACCTTTTGATCCAGCAATGTCACTACTCAGTCTGTATCCCAAAGAGATCATAAAAAAGGGAAAAGGAACCACATGTGCAAAAAATGTTTGCAACAGCGCTTTTTGTAGTAGCAAGAAACTGGAAACTGAGTAGATGCCCATCAATTTAAGAATGGTTGACTGAGTTATGGTAAATGAATGTTATGGAACATTATTGTTCTATAAATAATAATGAACAAGATGATTGCAGAAAGGCCTGGAGCGACTTACATGAATTGACGCTAATAAAGTGAGTAGAAACAAGAGAACACTGTACATAGCAACAATAAGATTATGATGAATGATCAATTGTGACAGATGTGGCTCTTTTCAAAAGCAAGGTGATTCAGTTCAATTCCAACGGTATTGTAATAGAGAGAGCCATCTGAACCCAGAAAAAGGACTGTAAGGACTGAGCATGGATCACATCTTATTTTTGCTTTTCTTGTTTTTTGCTTGCATTTTGTTTTATTTCTCATTTTCCTTTTTTGATCTGATTTTTCTTATACAGCTCAATAATTGTGGAAATATTTAGAGAAGAATTGCACGTGTTTAACATATATTGACTTACTTGCCGTCTAGGGGAGAGGGTAGGGAAAAGGGAGGGAGAAAAGTATTTGGAACATAAGGCTATGCAAGGGAGAATGTTGAAAACTATGCATATGTTTTGAAAATAAAAAAGCTTTAAATAAAAAAGACCAAAAAAAAAAAAAAAAAAAGATAAGAGGAGGGCTTGTAGTTCTGAAAACCTCCTCACTTCAGGAATAGATTAAATAAGGAATATTTTGAACTGAAACATAAGCTGCTCCCAGAAGTCCCCCAAGAAACCTGCTCCCAGAGAACATTATATTTTAGAGAAGAATAATTCTTAGATTTTCTCTCCTAGATCTATTTTTCAGGTCAATTGTTTTTCCAATACAGTACTTTATATTTTGTTCTATTTTTTTCATATACATATATATATATATATATATATGTATATATGTATATATATATATATACTATGAAGGATTTAGCACCCTCTATAATCTATAAAGAAATAAAGAGGGGGGAGGTAATAGGATATTGGGCTATAGATGCATATATAGATTTATGGCAGTGGGACAAGATGTGTAGATTACTAAACAAGGGATAAAAGATAAGATGGAGTACAGAAGGGTCTGTAGAGTTATGGAATTGGGACAAGATGTGTAGATCATTAGAAAGAGATAAAAGAGTGGTAAGAGTGGCTTAGAGAATAAGATAATAAGGTGGTGTATAAAAGGATATTTAGATTAACAGGAGTGGGATAAGGTGTCTAGATTAATGGGAATAGGATAAGGAAGAAAGGAAAAAGTAGGGGTAGAAGACAGACATTCATTAATATAATCTTTTTTATTATTATTATATATGCTGTCTTGAAATAGATATATATTTTGAGTCCTGAGTAAAAAACAAAAACAAAAACAATGGTAGAACCTGAACAAGTGAAAAATATCCAATTAAACATTAAAATAGAAATCCTGAAAATCAAAGGTTAACAAATTTGAAAAAAATTAACAAATAAAACAAATAAATACTTGGTTTAAAAAAAAACAATTTAATAGATAAACAATTGGATAATTTTATTTAAAAAGAAGAAAACCTAGGGCAGAACCAAGATGGCAGAGAGTAGTCAAGTCTTTGCCTGAGCTCTTCCTGTCTTCCCTCAGATCAACACCAGATCAAGACTCTGAATTTTTTTTGGAGTGACAGACACCACAAATATTTGGAGTGTAACAAATTTCTAGTAGAACTTCTTCAGAAAAGGTCTGTCTCAATTGGACAGAGGAGGGATTGCAGCCCAACATAGATTATCAGGACTCAGGAAGCTCTAACCCTAGGGCAGAGTAAAATCAATGTCACTTGTAGAGGAAGCTTGGGGCAATCTACCTTTTGCTCTAAAAGCAGACCTCAACCTTTAAAAATGAGCAAAAAAGCAAAAAGAGCTCTGACAATAGCTTTTATGGAGACAGGGAAAAACAGATCTCAAACCTTGAGGAGACTAAAGGTAAAACATCTTTAGATGAAGCTTCATAGTATGATATAAGTTGTTCTCCATCTCACAAAGCTCTCATGAAGAATTCAAAAAGGATATTAAAAGAGAGAAGCAAAAGGCAGAAAGGAAATGAGAGCTGTGGAAAAAGATACACCCAATTATCTGAAAAAAAAAATCACTCCTTAAAAACAGTTTTGTCAAAATGGAAGAAAAAATAAAACACAACTCCTTGAAAAACAGGATTTGTGAAATGGAAAACAAAAATTCAATGAACAAAGCAAGCCATTTAAAAGTTCAATTGGCCAAATGCAAAAAAAAAAAAAAAAAAAAAAAAAGCTAATTGAAGAAAATAATTGACTAAAAATTAGAATTGAACAAATGAAAGCGAATGACTCAAGGAAACATCAAAAATCAGTAAAAAAAAAAAAAATGAAAAAATAGAACAAAATATAAAGTACTGCATTGAAAAAACAATTGACCTGGAAAATAGATCCAAGAGAGAAAATTTAAGAATTATTCTTCTCTAAAATATAATGTTCTCTGGGAGCTGGTTTCTTGGGGGACTTCTGGGAGTAGCCTTTGTTTCAGTTCAAAGTAATCACCCCAAATGTAGCCAGGTATTAAAGTCCAAATCCTTTATTGTCTCCTTCAAAATAGCCCAGTTCACTTTTTAGAGGCCTATCTCTCTCCTTGGTTCTGAAAGCTCTTATTGCTAGTCCTTTGTCTCTTCCAGCTTCTGCCTCTAGCTCCCTCCAAATGTCTGCAGCCAGCACAGGGGTGGAAAATGGAATGAATCTGTCTCCTCCTCTGAGAGTGGGCTTGTCCTTTAGTGGCTCCTCCTTATATATGCTCTCTTAAAGGTGTGAATCTTGTGGAACTCTAATAAGTACTAAGTACATTACTGAATTAGAGAACTGTTAAGTACCATGCTAAATTAGATAATTATTGTCTCTATCAATTCCAGTGACTTAGCACCTTGTAAGAATCCTAACATGAAAACCAAAATGATAAAAAAAAAAGAACCTAGACAACATCTTTCTTTTTTTTTCTTTAAAAAATTTTTTTTATTGGAATAAAAAACAAAGAGAAGAAAAACAGAAAAGAAATACGAAACAAAATAAAGCAAAACAAAAAATAACACTGCAATGTGCTTAGCAGAATATCAGGAAGGATTCAACATATATAACAACAAATTACCAAATTAAGAAATTTTATATATATATAGAGAGAGAGAGAGAGATAGATATAGATATATAGATAGATAGATACATACATACATACACACACACACACACACACACACACACACACATATATATATATATATATGAAATTATACTCATGAAAGTCCATTTTTATTTCCTTGTAAATTGTTCTTTGGTCTTCTGCTGTGCACCTTATTTACTTTATTCATTTCCCCCCTTTCATATCTCCTCCATTCCAAAACTACAGTTAAGAAAAGATATATTTATGTATGGATATTTAAATATATACATACATACACATAACCCACATATACACAGTTCTTTCTTATTCTTACTGCCTCTTTAATTAAATTCTGTTCCATAACTTGCCTTGCAATTACTTAACCTCTCCCCACCCCAAGGATTCCTCTGTTGTCTTCTTTCCTGACCTTTTGCTTCCCCATCTGCTCATCCCTAGCCCTCTTATTTCTTAGATTTTGGAAGGTGCTCTACCCTTTGTGGTATATATATATAGTGTTGCCTATTGAACCCATTCTCCATGTGAGTAGGTTTTCAGAACTACCTACCCTTCTCCCCTTTCTAATACCTCTCTGTCTATTCTTCTTCATTTGTATAACATGATTGCTATTTTTACCTTACCTCTGCCAATCTTTCTTTTGAGCTATCCTATAGTTGATGTGAAGCTAAACATAATATATGTATATTAAAAACAATATAAATAATTTGTTCATGTTTAAACAGTTTGTCTATGTTAAATTCCTTAAAATTCATATGTCATATTGGCTCTTATGTGTTCCATTTTCTGTTAACTTTAGGTTTGAATGATAGAAAGTCCTGAAAATCTGCATTTTCATGAAATGTCCATTTTTTTTTGTCATTCAATATTATCAGTAATTTTGCTAGATATATTTTTGGTTGCAGGCCTAGTTGTTTTGTGAGCAGATATAATTCCAGTACCTACAGTCTTTTATTGTAGTTGCTGATCTGTCTTACACAATTCTAATTGTAACTCCAGCATATTTGAATTGTCTTTTTTCCTTGTTTCTTGCAAAATTTTCTCTTTGATCTGGGAGTTTTGGAATTTGGCAACATTATTCCTGTGTTTCCCACAAAGGATTTCTTTGAGGTGATGATCAGTGGATTTTTAAATTTCTACTTTTTCCTCATGTGCTATCACTCCAGAATAATTTTCTTGAATTATTTCATGCATTATTGTGTCAAGGTTTTCTTTTTGGTCACAATTTTCTGGCAGTCCAATAATTCTTAAATTTTATCTTCTTTATCTTTTCTCCAGATCATTTATTTTTCTTATAAGATGTTTCACATTCTGTTCTATTTTCTCATTCTTTATATTCTGTTTTGCTATTTCTTGATCTTTCATAGCTTCACTGGTTTCTCTTTGCCCAATTTAATTTTTTAAAGAATAATTTTCATCTTTGAGACACTATCCCTCCTTTTCTAGTTGGTTATTTTTTTATAATCTTCTTGTTTTTCTTGGATGATTTTTATTTTTCATTTTAATTTTTCCTCAAAGTCTCACATATGATTTTAAAATTCTTTTTTGAGTTTTTCTATAAATTTTCTTTGGGCAGGGAGCCATTTCACATTTCTCTTTGAGGTAGAAGCTTTTTTTCTTTTTTACTAAAGTGTCCTACTCTGAAGATGAACTTCAGTTTTTCCTGTTCTTATAATATGTTTCAATTGGGGGGGGGGTTTCTTTGTTCTTTTCTAATTATTTTTTAAGTAAGAGTTATTACGATAAGCACTTTTAATGGTGGGATGGGCAGATGTTACCTCAAGCTTCCCTTCAACTTTCCTCTCTGTCTAGGAACCCCAAACCAATAGCTCTACTCTACTGCAAGTATTCCTACCCCACTGCTTTTGCACTATTCAGATGCTGGCTCTTCTTGTCCACTGCCACAACAGCACAGCTGTGCCTAGCATTCCCAATCAGCTGAAGTTCATTAAGTCTTCCTAGACTCAAGCAATCTCAGAGAGAAAAGTCTCTGTGGTTCCTACTGAGTCTCTGGCTACACCCAGTTAGCCCCAGTGATCCCCACTTTATGTTTCTGGGGAGCAAGCACAGAGATATAGGTCTTTATACTTCAGACAAGTTAGTCCCCAGCTAGGGTCTTTCTTCAAATCTCAGATTCCATGAAGATCCTCCTGTTTGGCCCCAAGTCTTTTTGATTTTTCACCTGTCTATGTTCACCCTTTCACACAAATTTGTTCTTTTTGGAGGGGAAATCAGGAGAGCTTGAAATTTACTAACCTACTCTGCTGTATTCCCAAAATGCTCCAACAACATCTTTCAAGAAATCATTAAGGAAAAGTGCCTTGATGTCCTAGAACCAGAGGACAAAATAGCCACTGAAAGAATCCACCAACCATCTCCTGAAAGAGATCCCAAAATGAAAATTCCAAGGAATATTGTAGTTAAATTACAGAATTATTAGAACAAAGAGAAAATACTACAAGCAGCCAGAAAGAAATAATTCAAATATTGAAGAGCCATAATCACGATCACCCAGCACCTAGTATCTTCCACTTTAAAGAATCTAAGGTCCTGGAATATGATATTCAAAGAACAAAGCTTGTATTATAGCCAAGTATCAACTATACAGCAAAATTAATTAATCAAAATAGAAGAATTTCATTAATTTTTCATGAAAAGATTAGAGCTCAACAGAAAATATGATCTTCAAATAAAGACCTGAAGAAAAGCATGAGAAGAGAAAAAATAAGGGGGAGGGGGTACTATGTTTCTTGAAAGTTAATATCCCTATATGGGAAGATATGTTTAACTTTTGAGAACTGTATCTTTGTTAGGGGTATACCAGTAGGGGAAAATATGATGGCAAGAAATACAAAATTAGTAATTTTAATTGTAAGTGGGAATGGGATGAACTCTTCCATAAAATAGAAGCAGATTGCAGACTGGATTAAAAGGAAGAATCCTACAACATATAGTGGATATGAATTGACTCTGATGTGATGACATAAAAAAAGTCATGAAGTGGGAAGGATTTTATGGGGAGAAGAGGAAAGGGGAAGTAAAATGAGATAAATTAGATCACATGAAAAGACCCAAAAGACCTAGTTCAACAGAGGGACAGAAGGGAGTGGAATGAGTATTGTGAAGTTGAGTATCATCAGTTTTGCCATGGAGAGAATAATATATTTACTCTGTGGGGTATAGAAATTTATATTACCCTATAAGGAAGTAGGAGGAGAAAGGGAAAAGAAAAGTGAGGGTCTGTATAGAAAGGAGGGCAGAAACACTAGAAATAAGGGGTATGAGAAGGAAGATGATAAAAGGAAAGGCAGGTTGAGGACAGCATGGGTCAGAAACAAACCATGACTAAGGAGTGACAAGGTAGAAAGAGAGAACAAAAGTGTATATATGGGGAGAAAATAGGATGAAGAGAAATACACTATTGATAATCACAACTGTGAATATGAACAGGATGAACTCTCCCATAAAACAGAAGCAAATAGCAGAGTGGATTAAAAAACCTGAATGTTACAATGTGTTTTTTATAAGAGATATATTTGAAAGAGAGAGATATAAAGTCAGGGTGAAAGCCTAGAGCAGAACTTATGCCTCAACTGAAGCAAAAAAGCAGGGGTAGCAATTCTTAGATAAAGCAAAAGTAAAAATAGATCTAATTAAAAGACATAAAGAAGGAAACTAAATCTTGCTAAAGGGTGCTGTAGATAGTGAAGTTATATCAATACTAAATGTATATGCACCAAGTGGTATGGCATCCAAATTCTTAGAGAAGTTAAATCAGTTACAGGAAGAAATAGACAGCAAAACTATAGTAGTGGAGAACCTCAACCTCCCCCTCTCAGAATTAGATAACTCTAACCACAAAATAAACAAGAAAGGAATTGGGGGGGGGGGGGAGAGGGAATAATAGAAACTTAGAAAACTTAAATATGATAGAGAAAACTGAATAGGGATAGAAAGGAAAATACCTTTTTGTCAGCAGTACATGGTACCTACGCAAAAACTGACCATACATTAGGACATAAAAACCTCAAAATCAAATGCAGAAAGGCAGAAATTAGTAAGTGCTTCTTTTTTTCAAATAATGATGCAACAAAAAAATCATATTAAAGGTTCCAGGGAAAGATAGGCTAAAAACCTATTGAAAATTAAACAATCTAATTCTAAAAATGAGTAGTTCAAACAACAAATCATAGATACAATAATAATTTCAGCCAAGAAAATGCCAAAAATGAGATAACATAACAAAACCGATGGGATGCAGACAATGCAGTTCTTAGGGGAAACTTTTAAATAGTTACAGGAATAAAATAAAGAAAGAGGACTTCAATGAACTGGGTGTGAAACTAAAAAAGCTAGAAAAAAAAACAAATTAACCTCCCCAATTAAAAATAAAATTAGAAATTTTGAAAATTAAAGGAGAGTAATAAAGCTGAAACTAAGAAAATTATTGGACTAAATGATAAAATTAAGAGTTGATTTTATGAAAAAAATCATCAAAATAAATAAACATCTGCTTAATTTGATTAGAAAAAGGATAGGGAAAAAAAAAACAAATTATCAACATCAAACATGAAAAGGGTGAACTTATCACTAATGAAAAAGAAAAATTAAAGAAATATTTAAAAGCTATTTTGCCCAACTGTATGCCAACAAATATGACAATCTGATTGAAATGTTATGAATATTTACAAAAATATAAATTTCCCAGGTTAATGGAAGAGGAAATAAATTACTTACATGGTCCAATTTAAAAAAAAAGAAATGAAAAAATCATCAATGAACTTCCAGAAAAAATCTTCCAGGCCCCACAGATTTACAAGTGAATTCTACCAAACATATAAAGAATAATTAATTCCAGTACTATGTAACCTATTTGGGGGGGAAGGAAATAGATAAAGAAGAAATCTTGCTGTTACTGATACCTAAATCAGGAAAAGCCAAAACAGAGAAAGAAATTACAGATCAATCTCCTTAATGAATATTGATGCAAAAACTAAATATTAGCAAAATGACTATAACTTATCAGTAGGATAATGCACTCTGATAAAGGGGGATTTATATCAGGAATTCATGGCTGATTCAATATCAGAAAAACTACTGCCATAATTAACCATATCAATAACAAAATTAACCGAAATCTTAGGATAATTTCAACAGATTTTGAAAACCTTTCCTTAAAATACGATGTCCATTCCTATTAAAAAACACTAGAGAGCATAGTAATAAATGGAGTTTTCCTTAAAAGGATAAGCAGCATCTATATAAAACCATTAGCAAACATTATTGTAATAGGGGGAAAATAGAAGCATTTTCAAAAAGATCAGGGTGAAACAAAGATGCCCATTATTACCACTATCATTTAATATTGTATTTAAAATGTTGGCTTTAATGATAAGAAAAGAAAAAGAAAATGAAGGAATTAGAATAGGCAAGGAGGAGATAAAACTCACTTTTTGGATATGATATGATGGTATACTTAGAGAATCCTAGAGAATTATGCAAAAACCTACTTGAAACAATTAACAGCTTTAGCAAAGTTTCATCATATAAAATAAATACACACAAACATCTACATTTTTATATATTACTAAAAAAAAAAAAAAATCCCAGCAACAAGATGTACAAAAAGAAATTCCATTTAAAATAACATAGACAAAATATTTGGATGCCTACCTACCAAGACAAAGATAGGAATTACATGAATCCAATTTTGAAATACTTTTTATAAATAAAATCAAATCTAAATAATCAGAAAAACATCAATTGCTCATGGATAGGCTGAGGTAATATAATAAAATTGACAATTCAACCTGCATTGGTCTACTTGTTCAGTGCTATACCAATCAAATTGCCAAAAAAAAAAAAAAAAAACCTGGGAAAACTGGAAAATAATGTCAGAAACTCGGCGTGGGCCTATAACTCATACTTTATACTAAAGAAGGTCAAAATGGATACATGATTTAGGTGATAACATAAGCAAATTAGGGGAGCAGGGGAAAGCTAACCTATCAGATCTTGAAAGAAGGGAGAAATTTATGGCCAAAAAAGAACTAAAGAACATTATGAAATGCAAAATGGACAACTTTGATTACATTAAATTCAGTTCTTGTACAAACAAAACCAACGCAGACAAGATTAGAAGGAAAGCACAAAGGTGAGGAAGGGGGATTTCTACAGCAGTGTTTCTTTCTTTTTTTTTTTTTTTCTTTCTTTTTTTTTTTATTTAATAGCCTTTTATTTACAGGATATATACATGGGTAACTTTACAGGATTAACAATTGCCAAACCTCTTGTTCCAATTTTTCACCTCTTACCCCCCCCCACCCCCTCCCCTAGATGGCAGGATGACCAGTAGATGTTAAATATATTAAAATATAACTTAGATACACAATAAGTATACATGACCAAAACATTATTTTGCTGTACAAAAAGAATCAGACTCTGAATTATTGTACAATTAGCTTGTGAAGGAAATCAAAAATGCAGGTGTGCATAAATATAGGGATTGGAATTCAATGTAATGGTTTTAGTCATCTCCCAGAGTTCTTTTCTGGGCATAGCTAGTTCAGTTCATTACTGCTCCATTAGAAATGATTTGGTTGATCTCGTTGCTGAGGATGGCCTGATCCATCAGAACTGGTCATCATCTAGTATTGTTGTTGAAGTATATAATGATCTCCTGGTCCTGCTCATTTCACTCAGCATCAGTTCGTGTAAGTCTCTCCAGGCCTTTCTGAAATCATCCTGTTGGTCATTTCTTACAGAACAGTAATATTCCATAATTTTCATATACCACAATTTATTCAGCCATTCTCCAACTGATGGACATCCATTCAGTTTCCAGTTTCTAGCCACTACAAAAAGGGCTGCCACAAACATTCGTGCACATACAGGTCCCTTTCCCTTCTTTATAATCTCTTTGGGATATAATCCCAGTAGTAACACTACAGCAGTGTTTCTAATAAAGGCCTAATTTCTAAGATATATAAAGAACTGTGTCAAATTTATAAAAATACAAGTCATTCCCCAGTTGATAAATGGTCAAATGAAAAGAGCAGTTTTCTTTTTTTTTTTTTTCTTTTTTTTTCTTTTTTTTTTATTTAATAGCCTTTTATTTACAGGATATAAACATGGGTAACTTTACAGCATTAACAATTGCCAAACCTCTTGTTCCAATTTTTCACCTCTTACCCCCACCCCTTCCCTAGATGGCAGGATGACCAGTAGATGTTAAATATATTAAAATATAAATTAGATACACAATAAGTATACCCAACCAAAACGTTATTTTGCTGTAGAAAAAGAATCAGACTCTGAAATATTGTACAATTAGCTTGTGAAGGAAATCAAAAATGCAGGTGTGCATAAATATAGGGATTGGGAATTCAATGTAATGGTTTTTAGTCATCTCCCAGAGTTCTTTTTCTGGGCATAGCTAGTTCAGTTCATTACTGCTCCATTAGAAATGATTTGGTTGATCTCGTTGCTGAGGATGGCCTGATCCATCAGAACTGGTCATCATATAGTATTGTTGTTGAAGTATATAATGATCTCCTGGTCCTGCTCATTTCACTCAGCATCAGTTCATGTAAGTCTCTCCAGGCCTTTCTGAAATTATCCTGTTGGTTATTTCTTACAGAACAGTAATATTCCATAATTTTCATATACCACAATTTATTCAACCATTCTCCAACTGATGGACATCCATTCAGTTTCCAGTTTTTAGCCACTACAAAAAGGGCGAAAAGAGCAGTTTTCAAATGAAGAAATTAAAGCCATCTATAATCATATAAAAATGCTCTAAATTACTATTGCTTAGAGAAATGCAAATTAAAACAATTCTGAAGTACCACCTCATATGACTCTTAGATTGGATAAGATGACAGAAAACATGATGATAAATATTGGAGGGAATGTGGGTGGGAAAACTAGAACACTAATGCATTATTGGTGGCATTGTGAAATGATACAACCATTCTGGGGAGCAATTTGGAACTATACCCAAAGAACTATAATATATGCATATTCTTTGATCCAGCAGTGCCGCTGTTAGGACTGTATCCCAAAGAAATCATAAAAGAGGGGAAAGGGCCCACATGTACAAATATGTTTATAGCAACTTTATTTGTGGTGGCAAAGAATTTGGAAAATGAGTAGATACCCATCAATTGGGGAATTTTTCCCTCCCTTCCCCTTCTAGGAAGCAATTAATTCAATACATGTTAAACATATATAATTATTCTATATATATTTCCACAATTATCATGTTGCATAAGAAAATCAGATCAAAAAGGAAAAAAAATGAGAAAGAAAACAAAATGCAAGCAAACAACAACAGAAAGGGTGAAAATACTATGTTATGATCCACACTCAGTTCCCACAGTCCTCTCTTTGAGTTCACATGGCTCTTTTCATCACAAAACCGTTGGAACTGGCCTGTATCATCTCATTGTTAATGAGAGCCAAATCTATCAGAATTGACATCATATAATCTTGCTGCTGCCATGTTCAATGATGATCTGTTTCTGCTCACTTCACTTAGCCTCAAAAACAAGCTGATTTTAGAAAGGCCTGGAGGGATTTACACAAACTCATACTAAGTGAAACAAATAGAACCAGGAATACATTGTATAAAGTAACAGCAAGATTGTATGATAATCATCTATGAAAAACTTGCTTCTTCTCAGCAGTTCAGTGATCCAAGGCAATCTCAATAAACTTTGGATAGGCAACACTCTCCAGTTCTAGAAAGAGAACTGTGAAGACTGAATAGCAACACATACTATGTTCAAATTTTTTTTTCTCTTTGTTCTGTTTTCTCTCTCTCTCTCTCTTTCTCTCTCTCTCTCTCTCTCTCTCTCTCTCTCTCTTTTTTTTTTCTGTTGCCAGGATTTTTCTCTCCCAATGATTCATAAGAAATACATATGATGAATGTACATGTATAACCAAAACCAAAAATAATAATAATAATAAAGCTGTTTTTACATGTAATTTGGGGAAAACAAAACAATAATTAATTGATTGCTCTTTTAAAAGAAAAGACAGTGATCAGGGAAACATTTCCCACTTGTAGGCAATTCCATTGAAATTGCAATTCAATACATGTTAATTCATGAATTCATTAAATCATTAATACATGAATTCATATATTACATTGAAATCCTTCTCTCTGAAGTTTTTATCCCTTGTTCCTAGTTCTGTATTGTGAAATCAAATAACACAAATAAATCCTATCTAACAGGCATATTCAAATATTTGAAAACAATTAGACCACTCCCAGTCCCAGAAATGAAGGCTTTTCTCAGTGGTAAACATCCTCAAATATTCAATAATCTTTTTAAGAAACTGTTTCATTCAACTTACCATATGGGCCTCATTTTCCTCATCTTTAAAATAAAGAGTATAAGGATCTCTAATGCTTTTTAAAATTCTAAATCTATAATCCTATAATTCTACCTCTGAACCTATGACAGATTGTAAATGACTTTTTTTAACATATAGCATCCAAAACATAATAGATTTATCACTTCTTTTGTTCTAGGCAATATACATTCAGTATTGCATAAGTTTATTCTAGTTGTTTTTATAGATGTTTTCCTTGGACAACTATTGACACACATTACTCCTGTTAGTCAACTGAAATCCCCAAGTGTACCTCACACAAACTGCTGCCTATCTGATCCTTTTTTATACCTAAGTGTAGGACTTTACATTTATTCTAATTTGAGATATTTTAACTAGATTAAAGTTTTTTTCTAATATTTTTACATCCTAAATCTTATCCACTATGTTAGCCAACACTTCGATTTTATTGCATTGTAGATTTTATAAATATGTTTTCTGAGCTAGAGCCAAGATGGTGAAGAGAAGCCAGGAATTTGGTTGAGATCTTCCCAATTTCTCTTGAAAACAACTTGAAATTAATTCCCTGAACAGATTCTGGAATATCTACAAAGAGGCAGAATGAAACAATTTTCCAGCTCAAGATAGTTTGAAAGAACTTCAGGAAAGTTTAATGCCATTTAGGTGAAAGGGGAGTACAACCCAGTGGTGTCTGAGTAAGGTAACAAGAGGGCTAAGCCATAGCACAGATCAACTACTAAAATCCCTCAGTTCTAGCTCAGGAGAACAGTTTTACAGCAAACCAGCAGTGAATCCTACAGTCCTACTGCTGAATTAAGATTTCCAGCTCTGGAAACCAGACATCAACAGGCAGAACCAGGTGGAGCTACCCCTAATACTGTGAGTAATACCCCAATGTCCACAACACTCAAAACCAAAGTTCAAAGTGTCCCAAAGCTAAAAGTTCCACAAGAAGTTTGTGACAATGCCTCCTGTATCCCAGGAGCACAGCTCAACTTTAAGTCATGAAATAATTTTAAAAAGAAAGAAAGAAAGAAATAGAGAAGGAAGGAAGGAAGGAAACAATAAAAGAAGGAAAGAAGGAAGTAAAGAAGGAAGGAAGGAAGAATTTTAAAAAAAGGAAAAGGGAAGAAAGCCAAAAAAAATTAACTTTGACCATAGAAAGATACGATGGAGACAGGGAAGATCAAAACACCAATTCAGAAGATAACAAAATGCATATATGTGAAACCTCAAAAGAGCATATAAATTGTTCTCAAGCTCAAAAAGCCTTTTTGGAAGAGCTGACAAAGGATTTTAAAAATCAAATAAGAGAGGTAGGAAAAAAGTTGAAAAAGAAATGAGAGGTAAGCAAGAGAAAGTCATCTTGGAAAAGGAATGACAAAAATTGACTGAAGAAAACAATTCCTTAAAAAATGCAGTTGAACAAATTAAAAAAGAAAGCAACATTGTTAAAAGTATAATTAGCCAAATGGAAAAGGAGGTACAAAACTAAATATTAGCAAAGAAATTATAGCAATTAATCATCAGGATAAAACACTATGACTAGGTAGGGTTTATACTAAGAATGTAGGAGTGCTTCAATATTAAGAAAACTATCAGCATAATTGACCATATCAATAACAAAGCCAACCAAAACAATTTGATTATTTCATCAGAGACAGAAAAATACACTAATTATTCTTCTTAAAAACACTAGGGAACAGGGGCAGCCAGGTGGCACAGTGGATAGAGCACCAGTCCTGAAGTCAGGAGGACCTCAGACATTTAACACTTCCTAGCTGTGTGACCCTGGGCAAATCACTTAAGCCCAACTGCTTCAGCAAAAACAAAACAAAACAACCCCTCCTAAATTAGGGAACATAGTAATAAAAGGAATGTTCTTAATAATGATAAGTAGTCTCTTAAACCATCTTAAACTATCAGAAAGCATTATATATAATGGTGATAACTTAAAAGTCTTTCCAATAAGACCCTGGTGAAGCAAATATAGCCATTATCACCAACATTATTCAATATTCTATCAAGAATGTTAGTTTTAGCAATTATAGAGAAGAAAAAGAAATTAAAAGATTTAGAATAGGCAATGAAGAAATAAAATTATCACTCTTTGCAGATTACATAATAGTATGCTTAGAGAATCCTAAAGAATCAACTAAAAAAAATTACTTGAAATAATTAACAACTTTAGCAAAGTTGCAGGATATAAAATAAAACCACATAAATCATCAGCATTTCTATATATTACCAACAAAGCCCAGCAGCAAGATATATATAAAAGAAATTCCATTTAAAATAACTGGACCATATAAAATATTTAGTAGTTCACTTGCCAAGACAAACTCAGGAACCATATGAACACAGTAACAAAACACTTTTCACACAAATAAAGTCAGAGCTAAACAATTAGAAAAATACCAATTGTTCATGAGTAGCTAATATAATTAAATTGACAATTCTAATTAAATTAATTTACTCATTCAGTGTCTTACCAATTAACCTGCCAAAATTAGTTTAAAGATATAGAAAACTAATAACAAAATTCATTTAAAAGAACAAAAGGTCAAGAATACCAAAAGAATCAATTTTATAATGTGAAGGATGGAGGCCTAGTGGTACCAGATATAAAACTATATTATAAAACAGTAATTATTAAAACTACTTGGTACTTGGTAAGAAATACAGTGATAGTTCAGTGGAATAGGTTAGATACACAAGATATAATAATCAACAATCCTAGTAATCTATTGTCTGAGAAACCCAAAGACCCCCATTTTTGGATAAGTATTAACATCACTTTATATAAAAACTGCTGGGAAAACAGGAAAATATTATGGCAGAAACTAGGCATAGACTAATATCTCATATTGTAAAAAAGGTAAAAAGGTGCATGATTTAGACATAAAGGGTAATATCAAAAGCAAAAAAGGAGAGTAAGAGGTAGTTTACTTCTCAGATCTGTGGGGAAAATTCATTACCAAATAGGAAAACATTTTGAAATGCAAGATGAATAATTTTTATTACATTGAAATAAAAAGATTTTGCACAAACAAATCCAATGCAACCAAAATTAGTAGGGAAGCAGAAAAATTGCAAACAATTTTTAGGGCCAGTTGTCCTGATAAATAAATAAATCATAGTCATATAAATTATATGTCTGTATAATATTTGTATTGACAAATTGTGGATTGTTAGCTAGGGAGTTGATTCCAAGTCCAGAAATTCTGCATTCAAGTCCCACTTTTGATGCGTCCTTGTTCTGCAACCCTGAGCAATTTAGTTCCCCTCTTCTTGTTTTATACAACTTTCAAAGTTAAGAAGTTGAATACCTGCATTGAAGAGAGAGTATCTCTATTTCAACAAAACCAGGATTTGAACCTGTGTCTTCTTATTGATTCCAAATCCGGTGTTGCTTCAGCTACCTCACACTGCCTTCTTATAATGTCATTAACCAGCATTTGATTGTTTAGAGATAAGGAAACTGAGGATTTTCATTGGTCAAAGTATAACATTAAAGCTAAACAGTGACCAGAATCAGTGCTTATTTCACTATATACCATTTCGGTTTTTATGCTATAGAATTTATTACTATTTAGGTACCAGTTGGAATTGATAACCTCTAAGACTCTCCAAATGTAAGATACTGAGATACTGCAAATTTGCATTGAATTTTAAAGGCACATCCTTTAGAGCAGGAGTCTCTAAATGCCCCATTGGTTAAAAATATAAGAATGCACCCCCAAAATGCATATTTGCTCATTTACAAATTATAAATATATATATATATATACTAATAATAATTGTATGTTATAAAATTTAGAAATTGAATTTTTTAAAAGGATGAGATCAAGATGAAATATTTGATACTTGAATCAATAGGGATTAAATGGAATTTATTGATTAGGGAAGTGACATGGTTGGACCTGTACTTTAGGAAAACAATTTTGGCAGCTGTGTGGAGGAGGAATTGGAGTACAGAGAGACTTGAAGTATGGAGATCGAAGAGATGGTCATTACAATAATCCAGATGAGAAGTAATGAGGTTTTGAACTTAGGTGATAACTCTGTGAATAGAAAAAGCTGATAGTGTTTGAGAGATGTGTAGGTAAAATCAGTGCTATTTGATGACTGGTTGATTATGTGAGATGAACAAAAGTGAATAGTAGAAGATGATGCCAAGGTCATGAGAACTGAGGTGACTGGAAGGAGATGTTCACAGTAGAAATAAGAATGCTTGGAAGAATGGCTGATTTGGGAAGAAAAATACAAGGGCTTTGGTGGCAAGATCTTTCTTTTCTGGGTCTTCAGTGGCTATGGCTGAAGCACATGTAAGAGCAGTTGCCTGGCTGCCTCTATCTCCTCCAGGTTTGCTACTTCCCAGGAAGATGACCCAGGGCACTGAGCTGGAAGGACTACTATCTCCAAGGCTCTTCAATCCACAGTGCTGGGCTGTCCTCATAAAGAACTGGAACAAGGTAGTGATCAAGATGATGGTCGTAATAGTGGCTTGAGTCACCTTGCCTATGCTGCCTCCTTTTGAGGAGGAGAACAGTTGTAATTGGTGGGGATCAAGAAAGTTTCTACCTAAAAGGTGGGATGTAGGCTAAATATTGAATGAAAATGTAACCCTTCTTCCAACACCAGTTGATAAAGGAGTCTCTCTTTATGTAGGAAGATGAAGACCCTGCCCTATGTATCATGTGAGGCAGTTATCAAGAAACAAAAACCTTTACCTCTCAGTTGTCCCCCTTCTCAGATTATCCAAGCAAGTATTTTCTTCAAGGGTTGAGTCAGATTCCAGCCTCAAAAAAGAAAATGGAAAAGGCCCACCCCATTACAAGTTGCTGAAGGAAAAGATTGTGGGAAGAAATGAGAAGAGTGAGCAGTCTTAATCATATCCCTATCCAGGTAGTTACTCTAGAAATTTCAAAGTTTCCTTCTGGGTGAAATCCAAGATATTCCTTCTTAATAAGTAGTAAGAAGTAAGTTACCTTATTTCTAATGGGAGAGCTCCTTTATTTTTCAATGTATGGTATTCTTCCATGTGTATCTACTGCTATTTCTGTTTTGCAGTGATTTGAATAAATGGGTTTGTTTGCTATGTTTGTTCACTTTAGAACTGGTGATTGTTGTTAAGCCATTTGAAGCATGTGTGACTCTTTGTGACACCATTTGAGATTTTTTTGGCAAAGATATTGGAATGGTTTCCCATTTACTTCTCCAGTCATTTTTTAGATAAAGAAACTAAGGCAAAGAGATTAAATGACTTGCCCAGAATCATATAGCAAGTAAATGTCTGAGACTTGATTTTAACTCATTAAGATAAATCTTCCTGATTGCAAGAGCAGTGCTCTATCCACTGTGCAACTCAACTGTCCATACTAGCAATGTGGAACTGGTATTTCATGAGAAAGAAGTCCAAGCCTTGAATAAAGAGGTTGGAATATTTCTTTCTCCAAACTAATAAAGCAATCATAAGTTGGAAGGGATCCAATCAAAACCCATACAAGAATATTTAAGAGAGTAAATAGATATAACTTCTGAGTTGGTAAGTCCCCTCTGTATAAGGAGCAGGGAATGGCCTCTTGTCACAACTTTCTACTTCATTTCCAGGTATAAATGAAAGATTCCTTTGTAGAAGGGTGGAGGGAGAAGAGATTAGAGATTTTATTATGCTTCCTTTCATACTTGTCACTAAACATATAATCTTTCCCCTACACATGGAGTTTTCCATTCCTGAGAAGATAAGGATTCTGAGAAGAGAAGGTATGTTTACTGGTCAGGGGAGACAGACTATGACAACAACCCAATTATATTCTGATTTAGAGATTTCAGAGGACCTTTTCCTCTTCTGTCTCCCTCTAAGATCATGAAAACTCTGAGAGAAATACAGGAATTCTTGATGATTCCCATTGATAAAGAAACAAATACCCAGAAGTTAAGTGGTTTCCCTGAGGTTACCCAGATCAAAAGCAATAAAATTAGAATGACAATAGAAATTTACTGGCTTCTATTCCATCCATTGATGTCTCTAAATTAGTCATTTAACAATCTATTATTTCTGGAAGAGTTATTTTGTCATTATAGTCAGGAATTCTCTCCACCAAGATAACTAGATAACCTTCAGTTATTTGATCGATAAATCCTAAGGAATTCACTGAAGTCCAGAAAAGTTAATTGAGTTTCCTAAGATCATACTCAGAGTATATGTCAAACAAAGAATATGAAAGCTGATTTTCCTAAATTTCAAAGCAGCATTCTGTTTAATATACCATATTGCCTTTTGATAAAGTAAAATATGTATTTATCCATTCCATAAACATTTATTAAGAACCTGTTATATGCCTTGTACTATGTTAAATGTGTGCATATATATATATATATATATACATATAAATATGTATATATATATATATATATATACACTGCATGTATATATGTATGTATATGTATAGATCCATATGCATATATATTATGCATGTGTGCAAGTGTTTGTTATCATCATCATTATCCTCAGTCATGGATCTGACAATTGGCTCTGTAATCTTGAACACTATGTAAGCCACTACATTATTCTATTAAGAGAGGGTAATTTTCTCCCTCTCCTCTATCTTTGACCTTTCTGCTAGAATCTTTATTTTTATCTATTCTCTTATAATATATAGTGGTTTTAAAATAGTTTCCAACTCCCATCCCCTGACCAGCTGTGTGAACACATTGACAAACATCTAGATCTTAGGGAACATCTTGATGACTGGCTGAATTTCCCAGTTTTCATCAGACATCACAGTGGACATAGCCTGAATTTTCATTACTGAGCTTCCTGAGTTGCTTTAATTAGTCAGATTTCTTTAACATGCTTGTCTTCAGTGCACTAGGTGACTTCAATAAAGTATTATTTATGAAGCACCTATTAAAAATGCTATGGGGAAAAAATTCCTGGAAAAACCTCATCATGTGTCTGTAAATGATGAAGCCTTGACTGTTGATTTAGTGGACAAGGACTTAAGATATGTGCCCTATTTTACCAATTCTAAACCTTCTGCCCTCCTAAGAAGCTATGAAGATTTTGTTTGTATAAGGATTTTCTTGGGCTGAGGCTGTGAAAATCGTTCACAGAGTAGTTAGATCTCTTGTTAAGAGGTTCAAATTATAGAGAAAGCTGAGATAGCAACTATAATATCTTTGCTATGATTTGAATTAATTTTGATGTATAAATCGGAAGCTATGCATGGCCCTCTTCTGGTCCTGGAGGCAGGAAGCACAATGGACTGACTTTCTCAAATTGTGGGACAAAGAACAAGGAAATTAATGGATTTATTGTGCAAATATTTATTAATAGCCCACTATGTGAAATTAACTGTTTTACATTCTAGAGAAATTTCTTTCAATATTCTAATGAATTTGTAATAACATTGATCTACAACAATTAAGATTACTGTGACCTATTTGTTTCTACAAATCTTGTGCCACTATTCTCTATGTCCTTCCCAAAATCTTTCCTATTAAGATTGCAAAAAGTCCACCTAATGTGTTAGAGTGGCCTTCATTGTACTTTCTTGTATTACTTGATAGCAATTGAGATTAAAAGCAATCCATTGTTGTTCCTTGTTCTTATTATGAAATAGCTCATTTTTTTTTTTAGGGGCATCAGATTTCTGAAGACATTCTTCACATATTTGTGCATAATTTTTTATTGATAATCCTTTCAAATTTTGGAATAACATCTTTGAAAGACTGAAGAATTTTAATCAGTACAAAAGCCAAGTCTGATGGAATGATGATAATACCTGCTACCCATCTGACAGAAGAAGGGAGATGGATTCAAGATGCACAACAAGACATATTTTTGGAAATGTATAAATTTGCCATGCTTGATTATGCTTATTTATTAGGAGAGCTTTTTTCTTTCTCTTCATCACACCCCCAAATATGGGGTGAGTCAAGAGAGAAAAAGTCAATGAATAATTGGAATTTTGGAAATTATAAAACATAATAAATCATTAAAGGAGAAAAATTTTAAAAAGGAGTATTTATACTATGCACAGTTTGAAAGCCCTTTGGGCATAGTTCCAAATTGCTCTCCAGAATGATTATATCAATTCACAACTTCACAAATAGTATATTAATATCCCAATTTTCCCATATCCCTTCCAATATTTACCATTTTCCTTTTCTGTCACTGTAGCTAATCCTTTAGCTGTGAGGTGATACCTAAGAGTGTTGTTAATTTGCATTTCTGTTCAAAAGTGATCTAGAGAATTTTTTCATACAACTATAGATATCTTTGATTTTTTTGTTTAAAAATTGCCTATTCATATCTTTTGATTATTTGATCAATTAGGAAATGGCTTGTATTCTTAAAAACTTAACCCAATTCCCTACATATTTGAAAAATGAGACCTCTATTGAAGACATTTGTGTAAAATTGTTTTCTAATTTTCTGTTTTCCTTCAAATTTTGGTTGCATTTATTTTGTTAATGAAAAACCTTTTAAATTTAATATATCAAAATTATATATTTAATAGGATATATGTTATATATTTAGAATGCTCTCTACCTTTTGTTTGGTCATAAATTCTTCCCTTTCTCTATAGATCTGATAGGAAAACTATTCCTTACTTTCCTAATTTGCTTATAATATTAACTTTTACATTTAAATCCTGTATTAATTTTGACCTTAACTTGGTATATGGTATAGAATGATGATATACACTGTCATATGTTTCCAGTTTTCCCAGTAGTTTTTTTTTTTTTAATAGTGACTTTTTGTTCCAGAAACGTGGGTCTTTGGATCTTTCAAATACTAGATTACTATGGTCATTTGGTATTGTGTCTTGTGTACCTAATCTATTCCTCTGATCTACCATTCTATTTCTTAGCCAGTACTTCATTGTTTTAATAATTAACACGTTATAATATAGTTTGAAATCTGGTAGTTATATCACCTTCCTTTGCATTTTTTCCAAAGGCACTAAAATTAAGAGAGATTGGAAAGGCTTTTTATAGAAGGTACATTTTTAGGTGGAATTTAAAGGAAGTTAGGAAAGCCAGGGGACAGAGAGGAGAAGAAAGAACATTCCATGCATAGGAGTAGTCAGTAGAAATAACCCAGAGGGGGAAAATGGAGTGTCATGAGGTGACTGGGGGGAGGGGAGGTTATGAAGGTTGTGAATATAATAAATGCCAAATAAAGATTTTGATATAAATGGTAGCCGTCTCTATGACAAGGAAGGGAGAGGAAGAAAAAAAGGAGGGAAAAAAAGGAAATTTATCTGATAATTTTATTATATATTTAAAAGGAATAGCAAATTGTACATAATAAATGTTTAGTTTCATATGCAGTCATCTTTTTTATTATGCTACATTATGGAAATACATGTTTTATTCCACAAATTAAAAAAAAATTATAAAATTGGTAGGGAGATACTAGAGTTATTAAATGGCAGGAAGGGGTTTACATGGTTAGACTTTAACAGAGATAATTTTACCAGCTAAGTGAAGGATGAATTAAAGTGAAGAGAGACTTGTGACGTAGAAACCAGCCAGCAGGCCATTGCAATAGTTTGGACTAGAAGTGAAGAACACTTGAACCAAGGTGGCAGCAATGTCAGAAAAGAAAAGGGTAGTTTGCAAAATATCATTGTAAAGATCAAATCAGGAGGCCTTGGCAACAAATTGAATGTGGAGAGAGTGGGAAATTAAAAATGGCACATAGGTTGCCAGCCTAACTTGCTGGAAAAAATGGTTGTGCCTTTGTCAGTAATATGAAAGTTTTGAAGAGGGGAAAATTTGGAAGGAAAGAGAACAAAATAAAGTTTGGACATGTCACGTTTAACATATCTATAGGATATCCAATTTGATATATCCAACTTGTAGTATAAAGGCATTACAGCTCACACTCACTATGTTCAATTCTGTGCCCAGTTTACTGTCCATTTTCAATGACTGACTAATATAGTGTACCAATGGATGAGCCTGATAGATTTCCATTCAAATACTTCTCATAGCAAGACCAGGAGATCATCATATACTTCAACAACAATACTATATGATGACCAGTTCTGATGGACCTGGCCATCCTCAGCAACGAGATCAACCAAATCATTTCCAATGGAGCAGTAATGAACTGAACCAGCTATGCCCAGAGAAAGAACTCTGGGAGATGACTAAAAACCATTACATTGAATTCCCAATCCCTATATTTATGCCCACCTGCATTTTTGATTTCCTTCACAAGCTAATTGTACAATATTTCAGAGTCTGATTCTTTTTGTACAGCAAAACATAACGTTTTGGTCAGGTATACTTATTGTGTATCTAATTTATATTTTAATGTACTTAACATCTACTGGTCATCCTGCCATCTGGGGGAGGGGGTGGGGTAAGAGGTGAAAAATTGGAACAAGAGGTTTGGCAATTGTTAATGCTGTAAAGTTACCCATGCATATAACCTGTAAATAAAAGGCTATTAAATAAAAAAAAAAAATACTCCTCATAATTTGTACAAAAACATTTTTTTATTTGTTTTTTTTTCCTCTCTGTGGATAACTATGCAAAATTCTTTTGAAACAATTCTAAATATTGTTTTAGAGACTGGTTGAGATGTGGCAACACAGGAGCCAGAGCCAAGATGACAAAGTAAAGGCAGAAACTTATCCAACCTCTTCCCCAAACAACTCTGAATTCCTTTAAATAATGACTAATTAAGACAAATAATGACAAAATTTAGAGCATCAGATCGCCTCCCAAAAATAAAGTAGAACATTTTTCAGCTGAAGGCAACTCAGAAGTTGAGCAGAAAAAGTCTGTGACTCCAGGATTGGAGTCCAGCATGCAGTCCTGCTACAAGTCATGCTAGTGCAGTCAGGCCCCAGTCTTGGCCTCATTGCCAGCTCCAGCCCAGATCCACAGCTCCCATACCCCTCAGCAAGTAGGACCTCTCAATCTGTGGTGGTACTGGTGACTTCTGGACCTCTCTGCTTGGGGATACCAGTGAAGACTTGGAAGCTCAGCAGAGAAGGTCTGTGGCAATGGGGTGGGAATCAGGTATATAGTCTCTATCCAGGTTATGCCAGTACAGTCCCAGTCCCTATGCCAATGAAAGAGGAAGGACTCTGTTGCTTTAACACACTAGATCTTACAACTACAATGGGGTGGGACACTCCTAATACTTACAGTGCAGAAAAGAATGCTTGTGGTCCAGTTCCTGGAAGGATCTCTAAAAGTAGCTGCATTAAATATCTGAAGCTTGGGATAGTACACTCTCCACCCTGGAAATAGAGTCATATTTTAACAAAGAGTTAAAAGCCAAGTAACACGCTAATAAGCTCTATAAAGCTTCAAAATCAAGTAAGAGAGTTAGAAGAAAAAAAATTTTTAAAGGAATTGAGAGTGCTGCAAAAGGAAATACAAAAAGCTAAAGAGGAGAAGAATGTCTTAAAAAGCAAAATTGGTCAATTGGGAAAAGAGATACAAAAGCTCACTGAGGAAAGTAAGATTAGAATTGAGCAAATTGAAGCTAATGACCTTATAAGAAATCAAGATACAATAAAACAAAATAAAAAAGTGGAAAAACAGAAAAATGAGCTATCTCATTTAAAAAATAACTAATCTGGAAAATAGATTCAGAAGAGATAATTATAAATTATTGGTCTACCTAAAAGTCATGATTTTAAAAAGAGCTTTCAAGAAGCTATCAACAGAAATATCCTGATATTCTAGAACCAGGAGGTAAAATAGAAATTGAAAGAATCCACTAATCACCTCCTGAGATTCCAAAGCAAAAATTCCCAGGAATATTATAGCCAAATATGTCAAGCATACAGAAAGAAACAATTCAAGTGTAGGGGAGCCACAGTCAGGATAAAACAAGATTTAGTGGCCTCTAAATTAAAGAACTGGAGGGTTTGGAATACAGCTAAGATTACAACCAACAATCATAAACCCAGCAAAAAAAAAAAAAAAAAAGAATATAATCATTCAGAGGAAAAGGTGAATATTTCTTGAAATAGAGGATTTTCAAACAACCATGATGAAAAGACCAGAGCTAAATGGAAAATTGATTTTCAAATATAGGACTCAAAAGCATAAGGAGTTAATCAGGAAACTAATACCAAAAGAGACTTCATTAATTTTATCTGTTTACATTCCTACATGGCAAAACTTAGAACTTTCTTGTTATTATGGGAGTTTGAAGGAATATATATAGACAGAGGGCACAGAAATAAGTTGAAGATGAAGGAATAGTATCTTAAAATATGAAATTAAGGGCATAGAGAGGAATATACTGGGAGAAAGGGAAAGGGAGAAGTGAAATAGGTTGATTATCTGCAATAAAAGAAAGGGAAGAGAAAGGCTTTTTCAGAGGAGGAGAAGAGGGAGAAGAGAAAGTGAGTGAAACTTACTCTCATCAGAACTGGCTCAAAGAGGAAATAACATACACACTCAATATAGGTATAGAAATCTATCTTCCTCTGCAGGAAAATAGGAAGGGAATGAAATACAGGAAGAGGGGAGGGTGATAAAAGAGAGGGCATTTTAGGGGAAAGAGTGATCAGTAGCAAAACACTTTTTTAAAATTTTTAAAGTTTTTTATTTTGAAAACATATGCACAGATAATTTGACAACATTGACCCTTGCATAACCTTGTGTTTAAAATTTTCTCCTTCATCTCCCAACCCCCTTTCCTAGATAGCAAGCAATCCAATATATGTTAAACAGCTTAAATATATGTTAAATTCAAAATGTATAAACATATTTATACAATTCTCTTGCTGCACAAGAAAAATCAAATCAAAAAAAGAAAGTAAATGAGTAAGAAAACAAAATGCAAGCCAACAACAACAAAAAGAGTAAGAATGTTATGCTATGATCCACATTCAGTCCCCACAATCCTCTCATGTAGATGTAGCTGGCTCTCTTCATCACAAGATCATTAGAATTGGCTTTGGTCATCTCATTGTTGGAAAAAAGTCACTCACATTCATCAGAATTGATCATCTTATAATATTATTGTTGCTGTGTACAGTGATCTCATGGTTTTGCTCATTTCACTTAGTGTCAGTTTATGAAAGTCTCTCTAGACCTCTCTTATAATTTCTTATACAACAAAAATATTCCATAACATTCATATATCATAACTTATTCAGCCATTCTCCAACTGATGGGCATCCACTCAGTTTCCATTTTCTTGCCACTATGAAAGGGCTGCCACAAATATTTTTGCACATGTGGGTCCCTTTTCTTCCTTTAAGATCTCTTTGGGATGGATCCTTTCACAATTTCACTAACAATGAATTAGAGTACCAGTTTCCCTCCCACATCCCCTCCAACATTCTACTTTCCCTTTTTCTGTCATCTTAGCCAATCTGAGAGGTGTGTAATGGTATTTCAGAATTGTCTTAATTTGCATTTCTCTGATCAATAGTGATTTAGAGCACCTTTTCATATGACTAGAAATGGTTTTAATTTATTCATCTGAAAATTATTTGTTTATATCCTTTGACCATTTATCAAGTGGAGAATGGCTTGAATTCTTATAAATTTGAGTCAGTTCTCTGTATTTTAGAAATGAGGCCTTTATCAGAACACTTAAATGTAAAAATGATGTCCCAATTTATTGCTTCCTTTCTGACCTTGTCTGCATTAGTTTTGTTTGTACTTATAAATTTAATATAATAAAAATTATTTATCTTGTGTTCAGTTATGAGTTCCTGTTCTTTTTTGGACACAAATTATTTCCTTCACAGATCTGAGAGGTACAATATCCTATGTTCTTCTAATTTGCTTATAATATCATTCTTTATGTCTAAATCATGAACCCATTTAGATCTTAATATGCGGTGTTCAGTGTGGGTCAAGCCCTGATTTCCTTCATACTAGCTTCCAATTTTCCCAGCAGGTTTTGTCAAATAGTGAATTCTTATCCCAAAAGCTGGGGTCTTTGGGTTTGTCAAACACTAGACTGTTATTGTTATTGCCTATTTTGTTCTGTGATCCTAATCTATTCCACTGATCGACTACTTTATTCCTTAACCAATACCACATGGTTTTGATGACTGCTACTTTATAATACAGTTTTAAGCCTGGTACAGCTAGGCCACGTTCATTAACATTTTTTTTCATTAATTTCTTTGAAATTCTTGACCTTTTGTTCTTCCAGATGAACTTTGTTATTATTTTTCTAGATCTGTAAAATAATTTCTTGGAAAATTATTGGGCCCCCTTTAGAGCCCATTCCCCTTTTTTATACCTTTCCCTCATACTTCTGTTTTCCCTTCTGTGGGTCCTTCCTTTTCTTTTCCCCTTTTCTCTCCCACTTTCCTATAAGGTGAGACAAGTTTCTCTGTGAAACCAAATATGTCTGATATTCTCTCCTTTCCATACTCAGAGAAGAAAATGATTACGTCTGAATACAGATTGAATCATAATTTCTCTTTTTTAAACATTATTTTTCTTTTTTTTTAATTAGGGTGGGAGACTCAATTTTTCTTTTACATCATGAATTTTATGGAAAAATTTTGTATAACTTCATTTGTGGTTTCTTAATGGGGCTTGGGAGTGAAGATAAGGGAGAAAATCTTAAACTCAAAAGTTTAAAAAAATGTAAAAAATTTGTTTCAATATAACTGGGGACAATATTAAATAAATAAATAAATAGAATTAAGATAAAATAAAAAGAAAGAAAGAAAGAAAGAAAGAGAGAGAGAGAGAGAGAGATAGCAACACAACTGCATCTCCAAACAGGAACATATGAAAGACCTCACCACTTGTAAGGAATCATTTTTTTTTTTTATTTGAATGCAATACTGGGACATCATTCACTGACAACAGTCATCACTTTTAGTTAGCATGCATCTCCATGCTCTGTGCCTTATTTGATATTGATGTGATATGATTAGTATGAAATCAATATGATTAATATGTTATATAAGTATTAATTGCACTTACTAACTAACATTGCACTTACAATTGTTTCTGTGATTTTATCTTTCAAGGAATCTTGTTTTATTTTACCATATACAAATGATAATGTTGACATAAGAGAGTCTTTTGTTGTTGTTCAGTTATTTTTCAGTTATGTCCAATTCTTTGTGAACTCATTTGGAGTTTTCTTGGGGGTAAAGTGGGCAGCTAGTTGGTACAATGGATAGAGTTTCAGGAGTCAGTAATACTTCTCTTCAAATCAAGCCTTATACATTTAGTAGCTATGTGACTCTGGGTTAAAACCTTGTTCCCCTCAGTTTCCTCGTCTAAAAAATGAGCTGATGAAGGAAATGGCAAACCACTTCCATTATCTCTACCAAAAAAAAATCCAAATGGGATCATAAAGGAATATATATATATATATATATATATATATATATATATATATAATGCATATATATATATATATATATATATATATATATATTACTGTGAGATATTGTGTTCACCAAATTTTAATGGAATTGTGTAACCTATAAAGATAACATCTATGCAAGAATATCATGTTGGAAAGTTTGATAATGTCTCATAACTTCATCAAAGACATCATCTATATGTATTATTTTCATAAAGGTTTTGTAGAAACTTATACTATATGCTACAATAAATGAAAAACCAGATATGCAATCTGAACATTTTAAAAACTACTATTAAAAAGTTAGGGGAAAACTACATCGGGTGCCTTTTGGAACTATAATTAGTGAAAAATTCTAAGGCAAAAAAAGATATTAATGAAATCCTAAAAGATTGTATGGATTTTTAAGTACAGTATATTAAAGGTTTTTCTTAAAATCAATGAAAAAAGAATTTCAAGAGATGTGATAGAGAAAATATTGCATCAAATATTGCTAATAAAGTTTAATATCCAAAATATATAGAATATGAAAGAAAAACAGAAAAAGAGCCATTTGCCAATAGATAAGTTGTATATGTATTAAATACGTGTGCGCGTGAATATATATACATGTATGTATACACATATATATTGCAGTTTTCAAAATAAGAGCAGATTAATAATCAGACCTGATTAATATTTTAGGAAGATAATTTTGACAGCTGTGTACAAGGAAGTTTGAGAGAAGAAATCCTAGAATAAAGGAGAAATAGAACACCAAATTAGAAATATTATCATAGTAGTTCAGGGAAGAGACAATGAGGATATGAATTAAGATGTTGGCTGAAAGAAGAGGAGAATAAATACAAAAGGAGAGAAGTATATGAAAGAATATGAATGAGACTTTTTTTTTTGCTCCAAATCTGTGATATCATTGTTGTAGGGATCCCCCAATATGAAAAGCTGCCTCAGCTGCCTCCAAACTATAAATCAATCTCTCTCTCTCTCTCTCTTTCTCTCTCTCTTTCCCCTCCTTCCCTCTTCTACTCTTCCTTCCCCTTCTTTTTTTCTCTTTCTTTCCTCTTCTTTTTCTTCCTTTGCCCTCCTCCCCTTTTCTTTCAACTTCCATCCTCTCTTTTCATCTATTCTTTACTTTGATCTCTGTGCTTCTTCTCTAGTCCTGGCTAATTAGATCTCGAACAGAACACAAGGTACATTGAGAAGGATGCAAAGCAGTATTTCAGCTACCTGAAATATGTTTTTTTTCACTATTAGATAGACTATTACAAGGAATGTCTCAAGTTATGCATCATTTCTTCATTATTCTCCGAATATGAAAAAGAGGTCCAGCAGGGCTCTATTTTTAGAAGGCAAGAACTGTTATTTGTTCTCCATTACAGAATAAATAGCAAAGATTACACCAAATTTGCCTGCCCTAGTGAAGATTTATAAAATCTTTTCAGAGACATCAAGGTAAGGGATTGAGTTATAAATAATCTGACTTCTCTTACTGTTATAGAAATTGAGATTGTATATTGTAGTGTGAGGAGAACTTAATTTAGACTCTAATCATCTCAATTTAAATCTCAGCTATAGTACTTCCTGACTTCCCTAGTCAGGGAGAAGGGGAAGAGAAGGGAAAGAGGAAAAAAATAAGTATTTATATAATGTCTACTATGTGTGTGAAATTACATATTTCACATACTACATAAATATGTAGTAGAAAATGAAGCACAATAATTTTCCTAAAGTTAGAGCCAGTAAATGTCTAAAGCCAGATTTGATCTCTAGGCTTCCCAATTCCACATTGAGAGCTTTATTCATTGTAGCACCTAGAATCTCAGTTTATTCCTTGTAAAATGAGGAATGGATTATGTAGCCCCTAAAGTCACTTCCAGGTCCACAATTCTATTGTAGAATTCACTCCAGGGGTACTATTTTAACTTTCATTTGCATTAAAAAGTTCGATATCCAAAGAATCTCTAATATCATTCTCAGATACTAGGGACCCACTGGCTCTGAAGTTGCTAGAATGATTGCTCAGAAGCACTCAATGAGTGTACTTTTCATTGCTTATTAAACAGGCAATTAACTTTTTAAAAGTTTAATTATTAAATCAACAAAGCAAAGACATTTTTCCAGAACACCCCCTCCCCCCCACACACACACACACACTCATAATCAAAGTCATGCTTTCTTCTTCCATACACTATCATCCTAGGGAAAAACTTTCAAGATTACAGCACAAAGGTAGTGAGATACACATTTAGGGAACACATTAGAGTAACTCACAACTTCTGGTTATTCAGAATCCTTTTACATCTTCGTAAATATCTCACAAAGTTCCCCTGAAGTATAGTTCTAAAGTGAGTCCTGAAGATTTGTATCACATCATGTAATTCTTCACAGGTTTTATTCTGAAAACATCTTGATCACCATTTCTTGAGCCATAATCATTTTCCATCACTAACATATTTCACAGTTTCATCAGCCAGTTCCTAAATGATGGGCTTTCCTTCAATTTTTGATTCTTTGCAATCAAAAAAATATTTTCTATAAATATTTTTGTTCAAATAGGTCCTTTTCTCTTTTCTTTGAACATGTGAGGATATTGCTGTATTGTTGGATCAAAGGGCATGCACAATTTGATAGCCCTTTGAACATAGTTCCAAATTGTTTTCTAGAATGGTTTGACCAGTTCACAGTTCTTCCAACAATGCATTAGCATCCAAATTTTTCCACATTCTATCCAACATTTACCATTTTATTATTCTGTCATGATAGGTATGATGTGATACCTCAAAGTTTTTCTTTTTTATTTTTATAATCAATGGTAAAGGAATAGGTAGGTGGCACAGTTGCTAGATGTTGACCTTGAACTCAGGAAGACTTGTCATCCTGGGTTCAAATCTGGCCTCAGACACTTACTAATTCTCTGAACCTGGGCAAGTCACTTAAACCTAATAGTTTCATCTGTAAAATGATTGCCAAGTAAATTCCAAGTGTGGTCATGAAGAATCAGACATCATTGAACAACAACAAAAATCAATTGTGATTTAGAGCATTTTTTTTAATTAAAACTTTTTATTTACAAAACATGCATGGATAATTTTTCAACATTGACTCTTGAAAAACATTCTGTTCCAAATTTTTCCCTCCTTTCCCCACCCCATTCCCTAGATGGCAGGTAGTCCAATACATATTAAATATATTAAAATATATGTTAAATCCAATATACGTATACATATTTAGTCAGTTACCTTGCGGCACAAGAAAAATTGGATCAAGAAGGAAACAAAGACCTGAGAAAGAAAACAAAATGCAAGCAAACATCAACAGAAAGAGGGAAAATGCTATGTTGTGGTCCATACTCAGTTCCCCCAGTTCTCTCTCTGGGTGTAAATGGCTCTCTTCATCAATGAACAATTAGAACTGATTTGAATCATCTCATTGTTGAAGAGAGCCACATCCATCGGAATTGATCATCGTATAGTCTTGTTGTTGCCATGTATGATGATCTCCTGCTTCTGCTCATTTCATTTAGCATCATTTTATGTAAGTATATATTTATGCATTTAGCATCAGTTCATATAAGTCTCTCCAGGCCTCTCTGAAATTCTGCTGGTCATTTCTTAACAGAACAATAATACTGCATAACATTCATATACCATACTTTATTCAGCCATTCTCCAGTTGATGGGCATCCATTCAGTTTCCAGTTTTCTAGACACTATAAAAAGGACTGCCACAAACATATTTGCACATGTGGGTCCCTTTCCCTCCTTTAAGAGCTTTTTGGGATATAAGTAGAATAAGCAAAAACATTGCTGGTAGTAGAAACATACCAAAGGGTATGCACAGTTTGATAACTTTTTGACAGAGTTCCAAATTGCTCTCCAGAATGGTTGGATCCATTCACAGTTCCACCAATATATCAGTGTTACAGTTTTCCGACATCCCTTCCAACATTCATCAGAGATGTATAGGAGTATCTCAGAGTTGTCTTAATTTGCATTTCTCTGTTCAATAGTGATTTGGAGCACCTTTTCTAGGGCTCCAATTGAAACTATTTCTAGTTTCAATTTCTTCATCTGAAAATTGTCTGAAATGGGAATCAGCTCATGTCTCTCTTTGGGGCTTCATCTGTAGTTGCTTTGCCTTTAGATATCTCAGGATTTGAGGTCCCTTCTTCTCCCTCTCCATAAATACTGTCTACAGTGAGAGTTCCTTTTGGTTTTTTATTCATTTTTTAAGGTTTGAGGTCTGTTCAATGCAAAGGAATGACAGCTGCTTTAATCTGCCCTGGGGCAGTTCGGCTGATTGATTTCTAGTATTGGGTAATGGATAGGTCTGGTGATCTTTTGGGGTCTCATGTTTTACAATTTGCCAAATTTGGCAAATCTACAAAACAACCTGCTTGTAACTGGGACAGAATAGTCTAAGAGGCACCTAGAAAATTCCTAACTTTGTGGAAGCTACAACACTCTGATTCCCTGTGCGAGCTCCTTACCCCATTTAGTCCATTCCCTTGTGCTACAGTCTGGGCTTGGTAGACTGTTCGTCTGCCCATTTGAAACAGACATGTTCTGAAGTTCTTCCAAGGTAACTTCTTCTAGAAATGTGTTGTACTTCAAATATTTTTTGGATTTTTTAACTCCAAAATCAGTTTAGAGGCTTAATTTGCTGTTGGTTTGAGAAACAATCAGAGGTCACAGAGAGTTGTGGCTGCTCTCTGTCATCTTGGCTCAGCCTTTTTGAATCTAGAGCATTTTATCATGTGAGAGAAATATTTGATTTCTTCTGAAAATTTCCTGTTTATATTCTCCAATCACTTATCAGTTGTAGAATGACCCATTTTTAAGAAATTTGACATATATTTGAAGGATGAGGTCTTTCTCAGAGAAACTTGCTGTAATTTGCTATCATTCCCCAATCTCTACTCCAGGTTCCAGTTTTCTTCCTAATATTATCTGCATTGGTTTTGTTTGTGCAAACCTTTTTAATTTAATCTGTTCAACTTGAGCTTCTCTATCTCTTATTTGGCCATAAATTCTTCCCTTATCCAAAGATTCAACAGGTAAAATTTCCTATGGTGTCCTAATTTACTTATTGTATTTGTTTGTTTGTTCATTTGTTTATTCATTTAGTCGTTTATTTGTTTGTTTGTTTATGTACCTATTTTGACCTTACCTTGGTATATGGTGACAGGACCTATTAGTCTGCACTTAGTCTGTAAAACTGCTTTGCAGTTTTCCCCCTTACTTTTGTCAAATAGTGTAGTTTGGTCTCAAAATATCAAATTTTGGAGTTAGATCTAATTTCAATGGTGAAAGCTTATGTAATAAATATGGCAGGAAAGAAGAGAACTCTTTCAGATTTGTCAGACAAAATTTTTGTTGTTCAGCAGAGAATATAGAGACCTTATGACCTCACTTATCTTTTCAATTCATAGAACCTGAAGGATTATACATGGAAATGAAGGCTAATGATTGCTAACAGGAGCAGGATTGTTGAAATTAGCTTAGTAATTATTATAAATTAGGCTTTAGACCTGGAAAGTATGAGCTTTATTAAGAGCTGCCTATGTGAGAAGTAAGGTAGTTCCCATTCTCAAGAATGTCTATTGTCTCTAAGAATTGTTTCTAATTATGGAGACAACACATATGGAATCCATCTCAGCTATATGATAAGATGAAAGATTGCAGAGTCCTTAGGAATCATCCAGTCCATCCCCTTCCTTTTACAAATGGAGTATAGAAACTCAAATAGGGGAAGACTTTTCCATTGTCCCAATGAAATATAAATCCAATCCTTCTGATTTTCCTCTCCAGATTTTCTTCTTATAACATTTTACTTTGGTTTTTATAGTAGTGTACAATCACCCCATTGGATGAATTCATCTAATTAAGAAAAAATGAATTTTGATTTCCATAGAATTTCACACTTTACGAAGAATTTGCTTCACAATCACCATGAGTGGAACTTGTGCAAATATTAATGCTATTTTTACAGAATAGGATATTGAGTCTTAAGAAAGTTAAAAGATTTACCCAAAGTCTGGCTGAAGAGTGATGTTTCACTCTGAGGATCTAATTAACAAATCCACACATTTATGTTGCCTCCCATAGAACCATTAGAACTAGCAGAATGCAAGTTTCACGAAGGCAAAGATTGTTTGACTTTTGTTGTTATTGGCTTTTTCATTACTACTACATATCATACAGTGTTGTATGACTTTTTGGTAGAGAAGTTGGTCTGGATATGTGATTCAGTCAGGATTTGCACCCTCTATTTATGCCCTGGCTGATCAATCAATCAACCAACATTTAAGTGCTTATGCTTGTCTAACTATGTTATGAGGGTACTTATGTGCTCCTATATGTCATTACAAAAGTAAGATAGACATTTCTCTCAAGGGGCATAAGGAAGACAGAATACATATGGGCAACTGGTGTCTAGAGAAAGAAATTATGGTCCAGCTTGTCACAGAGATCATAAGTTAAGACAAAGAACAATAGATTGTCATATCTTTGCTAGTAGCAACAAAGCAATAGAAACAGTAATTTAATTATAATCTCAGAAGTCTGAGGTAAAAAGGTCTAGGTTTAGAGATGTGGGGAGGGGAAATTGAGTTGTGTTGTAACAGGGCATGTGGCAAAGTACTCAAATTAATTTAAGCCATGTTATCATGGATGATTTGATTTGTAATAAAGTATGGCATTATAGTAAGTTAATGGTAAGTTTTCACTTCTCACCAAAAAAGATAACTAAGCCCTAGGACTTAGTCTGAAAGTGGAATAAATTAACAAACCTCATCATAAATCTTCATCCAGATTCAGGTCAGTTCTACTGATCTTGTGATGAAGAAAGCCATCTGCACCCAGAGAGAGGACTGTGGGAACTGAATGGATCACAACATAGTATTTTAACTCTTCTTGTTGTTTGCTTGCATTTTGTTTTTTTTCTCATTTTTCCTTTTTGATCTCCTCTTTTTCTTGTGCATCATAATTGTGGACATATGTATAGAAGAATTGCACGTTTAACATATATTTAACATATATTGAATTACTTGTCATCTAGGGGAGGAAGTGTAAAGAAAAGAGAAAAAATTTTGGAACACAAGGTTTTGCAAGGGTAAATGTTGAAAATTATCCATATGTATGTTTTGAAAATAAAAAAGCTTTAATAAAAAAAAATGTCTTCACCCACCCAAGCATGCATGATCTCTATATGTCTAGTGAGGAGAATGGATCAAAAACAGGACCAATGGAGAGATGATTGAATTTTGTAGACAACAACTTTACTTTTAATATCTCCTGAAAGATTGTGATTGTCAATTAATTTATAATTCAATCACAAAGAGTTGTCTGGGAGCACTGAAAGATTAAATAACATGAGAGAGACAAAACTTGACCCTAGGTCTTACTGATTCTGAAATCTGTCTTCTATTCATTACACTCTCCACCATCAGTTCAATTTAACAAACATGACATCTCCTGTGTATTTGATGCTTAATACATATTTGTTGATTCAAACTGGCATAAAGTATGAAAAAATAGTGTTTTATTGTATCAAAATTCAAAGTGAGCAAGTAGCAAACATGGCACCATAAAAGGAAGCACAAAAGCTCAACTCTTCTCTACAACTACTTCAACAGACAGCACCAGAATGAGTTATGATTGGGATTTCATTGAAAAACTATCATTTCTTAGCCTTGGTCAGCAGAAGGAAAGAGAGCATGATCTGTGGGCATTAGAGAAAAATTCTAAATAGAAAGATTCAATTCAGGCCCTTCAAAACCTAGGCACTGTACAACTTCCTGCAACTGTCTACTAGTATAAAGAGCGGTCACAAATCCAGTAAGTACAAGTGAAATATTGTATTAGTGAGCAGAAATAGGAGATAATTGCCAGGTTTGCCTCTAAACTGAGGGTCCAGTTTCATATTCAATGTGGGCTGAGTTGGTCTGCACATAGGGACAGAACTAGACCTGCATCTTTGTACCAGGGCATAGAGTAGTTACAAACTTAAGACTCCATGCTGGGCTAAGAACAGGAATAGAAGCTAGCCTTTTCTATGTGACAATGACTTTTAAGTAAGTTCTAAGATTCATCCCCCAGCTTTGTATAAGACCTGTACCTATATAACTAGAAGGAGTCAGAATTAAGTTTTCTTTCTGGTTAGCTGATAGAAATTATAATTTAATTATCTTAAAAGAAAATAGAAATGTGAGACAAATGTAAATACATAAGGAAAGATCGAAGAGGGAAAGGCAACTTACTTTCTGACATATGTGGAGCATACACAGGGAAGAATTTATAAATAGAAAGAAATCAATGTTGGATATGTACTTCACTTGGGTTTAAATTCCCATTAGGTTGGTTAAAGGAGAATTATAATACACACAAGATTTAGGAGGATAAAATATGTTCAATTTAAAAGGGAAATGGGAAGATATATAAGATAAAAGAAGAGGAATTAAGAGAAAAAGCAGATTCATGGAGGGATAAGTACTAAAGAAAATAATTTCAAAAAGAAAATCTTAAAGACAACTTTAAAGGAAAGGAAGAAAATGCAAAATCTTTTTTGAGATTTTGATAAGTGAAAAAGTAAAAAAGGTAGGGAAAAGAAAGCAGAATGTTTGAAGTGCAAAGCCCTGGTACTGATGACAATGCCTTCTTATCACCCTCTTCTTAAAGTTAGGAGAGGGATCAAAGACAATTAAAAAGAGAGGGAGAGAATAACAAATAGGGAGATAATTAATGTTCATAAATGTGAATGGGATAAACTCACCAATAAAATGAAAGATGATCACAGAATGGATTAAAAAGCAGAATCTAATAGTAAGAGCCTTAAAAGAAACAATTGAAATATAAAGACTTACATAGAGTTTAAATAAGAATCTGGAGCAAAATATATTATGCTTCAATAGAAACAATCATGTCAGACAAAAGCAAAAATAAAAGACTTATTTATATTATTTTTATATGTCTCTCTTCAAGGAGATAGAAAAATTACATTACATTGAAAAATACTGGAGTAAATGAATTAATATTAGTACTTAGCATATCTCATGGTACTGATTCCTTAAAAAGGAAAAGCTAAAACAGAGCAAGAAAATTATAGAACAATTTCTCTCATGAATCCAACATGCAAAAACTTTGAACAAAATACTAGCAAGGTGATAGCAACAAAGACATAAAATGAATTATACATTATGAGCAGGTGGGATTTATTATAAGAATGTAGGATTGGTTTAATATTAGGAAAACTATATTGGCCATATTAATAACAAAGCCAACAGTAATCATATAATTATTTCAGTAAATGCTGACAAACTTTTTGAAAAAATATAGAATCCATTCCTATAAAAACACCAGAAATCATAGGATTAAAAGATACATAGCTTAAAATAATAAGCAGTATCTATCTAAAATCATCAGTAAATATTATCTGTAATGAGGATAAGCTAGAGGCCTTCCCAATAAGATTAGGGGTGAATTAAGAATGCTCATATGATCATTATTACTTTATAGAGTAATCAATGTAAACATTAGCTATAGCAATAACAAAAGAAAGAAAATTAAAGGAATTAGAATAGACAATGAGGAAACAAAAGTATCAGATGAAATCCCAAAGAATAAATTTTTTAAAAACTACTTCAAACAATTAACACCTTTAGCAAAGTTGCAAAATATAAGATAAACCCACATAAATCATTAGCATTCTTTTCATGATCAAGAAAACCCAGCAGAAAGAGACAGAGAAATTCCATTTAAAATAACTGTAGGCAATTATAAAATACCTGAGAGTCTAACTGCAGAGACAAACCCAGGAACTATATGAACATAATTAAAAACAATTTTTATGCAAATAAAGTCAGATCTCAAAATTTGTAAATTATCAATTGCTCAGCCTATATAATAAAAATATTTGGTAGTTTACCCATCAAGAAGCATAGAAGGAATTGATACAGGTGAAAAATGGAAATAAATGAAAATATTAATAATTACAGAAATGTTAATTGCTTATGGGTAGGCCAAGCCAATAAAATGAAAACAAGACCTAAATAAATTTATTTATTCAATCTCACACCAATCAATCTATCAAAGAATTGTGGTATAGATATGGGAGGAAAATAACAATTCATCAAGGATATGAAGGAAAGAGAGCTAGCAATATCAGATCTCAAAGTATATTTCAAAACTATAATCCTCAAAATAATTTTATACCAGGTAAGAAATAGAGAGGTTACCCAAATGAAAAAATTGGGAATGCAAGATGAAGAAGCAAAGAAGCACAATAGTTAAGTGATAAACCCAAAAGTCATAGATACAAGGGTATTAACACATTATATTCTTCAAGAACTTCTGGGACAATTGGAAAGCAGTCAGGCAAAAATTAAGTCTAGGTCACCATTACATACCATATAGCAAGATAAACTCCAAATGTTACCTAATTTAAATAAAAAGGATTGTGCTATAAGCAAATTAGAAGAATAAGGAAAACTTAACCTTTCAGACTTGTGGAGTTGTCAGATAAGTGAAGATAATAAATAAAAGGATTGGTAATTAATAAATGAAATAATAGGATCAAACAAGATAAAATGAACCATTCTCATTATGAAATTTGATTAATTTATTTTGCATAAAAAATTAATACAGCTTAAATCAGAAAGGAACAGGATCTTTTCAAGTGGCTTGTCTTTTTCAGTTCTGTGATTATTTTAAAAATTGTCCTCCTGATTTTACTCTATTCACTATGCCTCAGTTCATATAAATTCAGAAGTCTACATCTCTTCCAAGGTTTCTCTGAAACCTTTTATCATCTCTTACCACACAATAAATAATATTCCATTACACTGCTGTACTATAAATTTGTTCATCTAAATGACAAGCATCTCCTCTGTTTCCAGTTTTTTTTCCTACCATGAAAAGAGGTGTTATACATATTGGTGAAAATATGAATCCTTTTTCTTTGGCCAAGATTAATGATAAAGCAAACTATTAATCTTCTGACATAGAGGGAACTGAGTCAAGGCACAAATTGAGATGTCTTTTAAATCATAGCCAACAGGAATCTGTTTGACTATATTTATTTCTTACAAGGGTTTTGTTTCCTTTCCTTCTTGTCCCCTACTCCTTCTCCATAATGGTGGTGAGAGGGAGGAAAATATACATTCTTATTCATTGAAAAATAAAATAAAAACAAATTCAAAGTCATGTAAGAGGTTATCCAAATAAGCAGTGAATAAGGCCTATATTATGTGTACTGACTTTATGTCTCCAGGACATAACACACTTAATAAAGTTTTTATTTTCCCTTGGAATTTGAGAAGATGCATATAAATGGATGATATTAAGGTATTTCACTCAATTTATTACTGTCTATATTGTGTATAACATCTCTCTGAAGACATTGCAATGGAAACTCATAGAGTCAAGAATAATGATTCATAGGTGCTACTCCAAATTCTGAAAATTTTAAGAACTTTATTCCACTAAAAAGACCTTTATGGGACTGAAATGAACTGTGAAAAGTATTATTCCCCCACACCCTTAAAGAGTAAAGAAAGGATAAGCATTGCTGGGTATTACTTCTGAGACTGCAGAAAAAGCAAGAGAAGTTTGGACCTTGTGGCAACATAGAACCTCTGGCCTGGAGAGGGCCACAGATGAGACTGGATAGCAGTAAGTTATAGAGAAAAGAAGATTTGATTAAACCAATAGATCATGGTTGCAGTCTACTGAAGATAATTCCATAATTTCTCTGCCTTATGAATAAACTAGCCACACTAGAAAAGTTCCCTTTCAAGTTAACTATTTCATTTTCTGCTTCCTTATCTTTTTGAAACTATCAATGTCATACACTCCCACCATGCAATTCATATTACAATCTGCTGTGGTTTGTTTTTAATGGTTATTTCTGTTTCTATGATATTCAAAATCACAATTAAAATTTGTAGTCATTTATAATCATTTTATCTCAAGCCAGCAAGTGTACAGTTTGATTTTAAGAAAGTTGAAACTAATTCAAAAAGGAGAAGAATGGGAGGGGGAGGGAGAAGAAGGTAAATTTTGTCTTCTTCCTTCCTTGCTTCCCTCTATCTTTCTGTCTCAGTCTTTTTTCTTTCTTTTCCTTCTCCCTCCCTCACCTCTCCCTTTCCCTTTTTTCCTTCTTTCTCTTTATGTTTTTCTTCTCCTCCTCTTTATCCTTCTCTCCTTCAATTCTCCTCCTCTGTCTTCTCTATTTCTGCTTATGTATGTTTCTATTTGTCTTTCTGAATCTCTCTCTCTCTCTCTCTCTCTCTCTCTCTCTCTCACACACACACACACACACACACACACACACACACACACACACAATTTGCCTCAATTACAAGTCAGTGGCTAAGAACTATAGTTTCATTGTTTCTGCTCCATACATCATGCCCAACTAAAAAGCCTCTGGAATCAGAAGCAGACTTGGCAGTTGTGTTGATCCATGAGGCAGAACAGAAGGCAACTCCGTCTTCCCCAGCTACAGTACATTGGTCCTACAGTGCTGACAGGAGGGAAAAACGTGTTTTTCTCAGTCAACAAAGCAGTTGTGACTCAAACATGGATACCCAGGGTGCCCTGGAGCATGGACAGTCAGTTGTGAGCCATAGTTAAGACTTCTGACCATAGTCACACTACAAAAAAATCTGGGAGATAATTTCCCAGAGCTATTCCACTGGTACCTGACATTAGTAAATGACTCTAGGAATTCAATCATACTTATTCTTGATTGGTTTTTTCTAAAGCCATAAAAAGAAACAAAATTTCCATTTACAAAAAAGTGGGATAGTCATATAGAATATAAATTCCACAAGAATAAGGACTATTGATTTTCAGTTGTGTAACTCTAGCACTTAATTGAAGTAAATACTTATTAAAAGCTTGTTGAATGAATAAAAGTTCCATCATACATGAGAAGTAGTATCCATTTTAAGGTGTAATTATTTAGAATAGAAAATGAATTTTAGAGGATAAAAGGATTAACTTAAATGGGGTTCTACTTCCCACCCACATAGAGTATTTAAAAGAATGCAAAGCAAACAATCTGTTTTTCAGTGTAACCATAAATTCATTTAACTAAATATTTTGGTTAATTGGTTGGTTGTTGTCCTTCATTCTTGAAAAGAACCAAAACGACCTACTATGGTAGGGTCAAATTACAGTGTGTCTAACTGTGGCTGATTAGAGCTTGGAATGTTCTTCTCCAGTTCGGGCACAAATGTTACTATGAACATTTGGGGTGGATTCATTAAATTTATGCATTTCTAGTTTTTTTTTAATTAATTCAATCATTTGGTCATGCATCAGTGTCTGCCGTGCTATGCAATTTTGCTTTATAAAAAATAGCATATGCATGGATTACCAATTTTTAAAGAAAAAAGAATACAATAAAATACATCTGAAATTCAAATATATTGAACATTTAATTTATTTTAGATGATCAGAAGACACTTGAGAATCTTACTTAGCCTCAAGACTTTTATTTTAAACATGAATTCCCCTTGTAATGAAGATGTATGGAAAATGCTGGTTAATAGTGGTTAATTAATATCCTTTTAAATTTACTATATTTTAAAATAACCTATGCTCTCTTGGGGTTTAAAAATATTTTAAGTGATTATTGACAGAATACATCAGATTATGAAAAACAAATCATATCAAATATCTGCTGAATAAAATGATGTCTAGAACTTTCAGAAAATTAACACAAATGTATAAGATTAACAATTAATCTGCTGGGAGTGGAGCCAAGATGGCAGAGAGGACACATACTTCTTTCTGAGCTCTCCTACTACCCTCACACTAATTCTGAAATTTAGTCTCTGAATAGTGTTGAACTGGCAGAATCCATAAATATTGAGAATGCAGCAAATTACCAGTAGAAGATAATTTCAAAGATTGCCAGAAAGTTCTGTTTTGATCGGGTGTGGCATGGGAGGAGGCCAGACACAAGCAAGGACACAGAGCATGGAGGCCACCACACACTGAGCAGACTGGGGCAAAGTACAGTCTCCTCAGGGCAGAGAATCTATAGGGAGGACTCTACCACAGTGTTGGCTACTCTGCCCTGGTTTCAAGCCAGCAGATCAGCAAAGAAGTTATAAAACATTCAACATAAATGCAAATGGTAATGGGTGTACTTTAAAGTGCCAGAGTCTCACACCTATCCAACACCAGGAATGACTCAGCCCAATCCCAGCACAACCATTTCCACTTCCTGATGGCTATAGAGGAAGCTTGGAACCTCCTTACCCTAAAAGCAGATCCCAACAAATATTTTTTTAAATGAGTAAAAAGGCAAAGCAAGCTCTAACTATAGAAAGTTTCTATACAGAAAGAAAAGAACAGATTTCAAACTCTGAGGAGACTAAAACCAGATTGTCTCCAGATGAAGCTCCAAAGGATGATATAACCTAGTCCCCACCACACAAGGCTCTGCTAGAAGAAATTAAAAAGGATCTTAAAAGTGAGCTAGAAGAAAAATGGGGAAAGGAAAGGGAAACTCTGCAAGAGGCTTTGGAAAAGACATAACTCATTAAAAGAAAGATGTGATAAAGTGGAAAAAGAAAACAAATCCCTGAAATGGAAATGGAAAAGGTAAAGAACTCCTAGGAAAACAGAATTGGTGAATTGGAAAAGGTAAAAAAAAAAAACTCCCAGGAAAAAAAATTTGTAAATTGGAAAAAGAAAATGACTCTTTAAAAAAATTGTGAAATGAAAAAAAAATTCCATAGAACAAAGCAACTCATTTAAAAATTCAATTGAGCAAATATTAAAAGAACTTAAAAAGTAAATGAAGAAAATAATTAATTAAAAGTCAGACCTGAAAAAATAGAAATGAATGACTCAATGAAGCATCAAGAATCAGTCAAGCAAAACCAAAAAAAAAAAAAAAAAAAAAAAAAAAAAAAAAAAAAAAAAAAAGAAAGAAAAAATAGAAAAAAAGTTAAATACCTACTTGGGAAAACAACAGACCTAGAAAATAGATCTAAACAAGATAATCTAAGGATTATTGGACTCCCTGAAAATCATGATTGAAAAAAAGAACTTAGATAGTATTTTTCAGAAAATCATCAAAGAGAACTGCCCAGATGTCAGAGAATCAGAAGGTAAAATAGCCATTGAAAGGATTCATCAAACACCTCCTGAAAGAGGCACTAAAATTAAAACTCCAAGCAATATTGTGGCTAAATTTCAGAACTATTGGACCAAGGAAAAAATATTATGATCAGCCTAAAAAAAATACAATTCAAAAACAGAGGAGTCACAATAAGGATTACTCAGTAATTAGCTTCCACAGTAAAGGATCAAAGGGCCTGGAATCTGATATTCCAAACGGCAAAGGAACGTGAAATGCAGCCAAGAATAAACTACCCTGCTAAACTGAGCATTTTTGTCCAGCGAAGAAGATGGCCATTCAATGAAACAGGTGAATTCCATTTATTTCTGATGAAAAAACCAGAGCTAAACAAAAAAATTGACTCCAAATATAGGATTCAAGAGAAGCACAAAAAGGTAAAAAGAACTCTTGAGAACTATATTTCTCTTATGGATATACACAGAGAGTACATGTATAATTTGATTTTAATGTTATTAAAAAAAGAACTAGAAGTGGAAAGGGGATTGTCAGAAAAGGCGGAAAATATAGGTAAAAAGAGGGAAATTACATCTCACGAAGAGGCAAAGGAAACCTATTGTATCTGAGGGAAAGAAGGGAGAAGGATGAACATTGTGTGAATCTTACACTCATCAGATTTGTCTCAAAGAGAAAATATTAGATATATTTGGTTCACAGAGTAACTTTTCTTACCTCATTAAAAAGTGGAATAAGAAAGTTGAAAAGTGAAAGGGTAGGATAAATTGAAGGAAATACAGAAATAGTAAGGGAAAGGTATAAGAAAGGGGGAGGGCCTCTAAGAGGGAGGGATTTTAAGGGGGGAGGGCTATTTGAGGCAAGTGGTGCCCATAAGTAAAATACCAGGGAGGGGAGTAAGGCAGAAAGGAAAGATAAAAGTATAATCTGGGGATAATAAAGTGGCAAGGAAACACAGAATTAGTAGTTTTAATGGTAAATGTAAATGGGGTGAACTCTCCCATAAAGCAGAGGTGGATAGAAGGCTGGATTAAAAGCCAGAATGCTACACTATGTTGTTTACAGTAAACACATTTAAAGCAAGGTGATATATCCAGGCTGAAGCAGAATTTATTATGCTTCAGGTGAAATTAGGATGGCTTCAGGGGTAACCACTCTAATCTCAGATCAAGCAACAGCAAAATTTGATCTAATTAAAAGAGATAAGGAAGGAAACTATATCTTGCTAAAGGGTACCACAGATAATGAAACAATATCAATAATAAACATATATGCACCAAGTGGTATAGCATCTAAATTCCTAAAGGAGAAATTAAGAGAGCTGCAAGAAGAAATAGACAGCAAAACTATAATAGTGGGAGAGCTCAACCTTGCATTCTAAGAACTAGATAAATCAAACCACAAAATAAATAAGAAAGAAGTTAAAGAGGTAAATAGAATACTAGAAAAGTTAATTATGATAGATCTTTGGAAAAAACTGAGTGGACACAGATAAATCCAACACCCATTCCTATTAAAAATACTAGCGAATATAGGAATAAATGGACTTTTCCTTAAAATAGTCAGTAACATCTATTTAAAACCATCAGTAAGCATCATATGTAATGTAAACTGGAACCATTCCCAATAAAATAAGTAGTGAAACAAGGTTGCCTACTATCACCATTACTATTCAATATTGTATTAGAAGTGCTATCTTTGCCAATAAGAGATGAAAAAGAAATTAAAGGAATTAAAATAGGTAACGAGGAAACCAAATTATCACTCTTTGCAAATGATATGATGATACATTTAGAGAACCCCAGAAAATCTACTAAAAAGCTATTAGAAATAATCCACAACTTTAGCAAAGTTGCAGGATACAAAATAAATCCACATAAATCATTAGCATTTCTATACCTCACTAACAAAATCCAACAGATTCAAAGACAAATTCCATTTACAATAACTGTCTATAGTATTAAATATTTGGGAATCTATCTGCCAAGAGAAACTCAGGAACTATATGAGCAAAACTACAAAACACTTTCCACACAAATAAAGTCAGATCTAAACAACTGGGAAAATAATAAGTGCTCTTGGATAGGTTGAGCAAATATAATAAAGATGACAATACTACCTAAATTAATATATTTATTTAGTGCTATACCAATAAAACTTCCAAGAAACTATTTTATGGGACTAGAAAAAATAACAACAAGATTCATCTGTAAGAACAAAAGGTCAAGAATTTCAAGAGAACTAATGAAAAAAAAAATCAAATGAAAGTGGTCTAGCTGTACCAGATCTAAAACTACATTATAAAGCAGCAGTCATCAAAACCATTTGGTACTGGCTAAGAAAAAGAGTAGTTAATCAGTGGAATATGTTAGGTTCACAGGACAAAATAGTCAATAACTATAGCAATCTAGTGTTTGACAAACCCAAAGACCCCAGCTTTTGGGATAAAACTGCTGGGAAAATTTGAAACTAATATGGCAGAAACTGGGCATTGACCCAAACATAACACCATTTACCCAGATAAGGTCAAAATGGTTTCATGATCTAGACATAAAGAATAATATTATAAACAAGCTAGAAGAACATAGGATAGTTTACCTCTCAGATCTTTGGAGGAGGAAGGGATTTGTGACCAAAGAAGAAGTAGAGATCATTATTGATCACAAAGTAGATAATTTTGATTATATTTAATTAAAAATTTTTGTACAAATAAAACTAATGCAGACAAGATTAAAAGGGAACCAATAAACTGGGGAAACAATTTTACATTCAAAGGTTCTAATAAAGGTTTAATTTCCAAAATATATAGAGAACTGACTCAACTTTATAAGAAATCAAGCCATTCTCCACTTGATAAATGGTCAAAGAATATGAACAGACAATTCTCAGATGAAGAAATTGAATCTATTTGTAGTCATATGAAAAGGTGCTTCAAATCACTATTGATCAGAGAAATGCAAATTAAGACAACTCTGAGATACCACTATACACCTCTCATATTGGCTAAGATGACAGGAAAAGATAATGATGAATGTTGGAGTAGATGTGGGAAAACTGGGATACTCATACATTGTTGGTGGAATTTTGAATGAATGCAAACATTTTGGAGAGCAATTTGGAACTATGCTCAAAAAGTTATCAAACTAGATATTAAAGAAGGGAAAGAGACCTGTATGTGCAAAAATGTTTGTGATACTCCTTTTTGTAATGGCTAGAAACTGGAAATTGAATAGATGTCCATCAATTGGAGATTAATATGCTATATGAATGTTATGGAATATTATTGTTCTGTAAGAAATGACCAGCAGGATGATTACAGAGAGGCCTGGAGAGACTTACATAAAGTGATGCTAAGTGAAATAAGCAGAACCAGGAAATCATTAGACATGGCAACAACAAGATTATACAATGATCGACTTGATGGATGTCTTTCTCTTCAATAATGAGATGATTCAAACCAGTTCCAATTGTTCTATAATGAAGAGAATCAGCTACACTCAGAGAGAGAACTATGGGAAATGAATGTGGACCACAACATAGTATTACCACTCTTTCTATTATTGTTTGCTTCCATTTTTGTTTTCCTTCTCGGGTGTTTTTCTTTTTTTCTAGATCTGATTTTTCTTGTGCAGCAAGATAACTGTATAAATATGTCTACATAGAATGGATTAACATATACTTTAACATATTTAACATGTATTGGACTACCTGCCATCTAGGGGAGGGGTTGGGGGAAAAAGAGGGAAAGTTGGAATAGAAGATTTGGCAAGGGTCAATGTTGAAAAATTACCCATGCATATGTTTTGTAAATAAAAATCTATAATAGTAAATAAATAAAAAACAATTAATCTGCCAATAAAAAACTATTAAAGGAATATAAACAAATAATTCTCAAGAGATGAAATATAAACTGTCAACAACCTTATGACAATGTCAAAAGTTGGCATACTGAGATTTCTTATCAAGTAGTAAAAGATAGTAGAAGTTGGGAAAAATCAATGATGGAGGAACAATGAGAAGACAGACACACTAATTCATTATTGGTAGAACTAAGTATTGGATTCTGGCCAATATGATTGCTTGAACAGGAGACAGCTTGCTTAGGTCCTCATACCTTCTCCATCAAAATGCTGCAGTTCAAACCAGATCAAACAGTGATCAAGAAATACAGTGAGAAACCACATGAAACAATTTCTTCCATCTCATACAAAATAATAGGTTATCCAGAAGCCTGAGAGAAGTAGAAAAAAAAGATATTTGAAATTCCAATGTAGAGTAGCTTTTCAGCATAGCCAGAGACAGTCCAGAGACAATAATAACTTGTATCGAGAGGGAGAAAGCACCAAGGGCTTCCCTGGAAAGTTCTAAGGTACTCTCAGAGAGCTCCCAAACAGAAATTTTGGAAGCCCTGAGAGAATAATAACAGGATCACTATATTCAATAACTTGGATATCCCAGCATCTCAAAGCTATCTAAGACTGTTCTGAGACTACAGAGAGGGAACTAAAGATCCAGCACACTGAGGGCTACCTCAGGAAGTAGAGCTCAATGAAGGACCACATTTTCTGGGCAAGACCCAGAGCATCCAGCCACTGTATCACAAAAGTAAAGCAAAGAGGTGAGATCTAGCCTTGATACAAAACTCTAATTCAGGAACTGAAATTGAAGAGAAGAATAAATTTAAAAATTGACAAATATAAAAATGATCATGTAACTAGAGATCCCTAAAAGAAAGCATGAGTAAAACTGGAATTATGAGGAGAATCTCTCAAAAAAGCTGCATATGTGTTCAACCAGTTTAAAAAACAATTTCAAAGTGTAAGGGGAAAAGCTATTTGTTTATTCATACCGATTTATTCCCACAATTCCACCAATGAGTTTATATCACAAGGATGTCAGTATTGCAAAGATAAATCCCATATGTCCCATAATACACAGAGCATGATTTGTAGAAAAGAAAAAGTTGTCATTGAACCATGTGCTCAAGAGCAGGCTAATAATTGAAGATACTACATTGTGTGAATATCATGGAAGATTATTACATTGTAAGGAGATGCTTAAATAAGGAATTCAGAGAAACATTGGAAAACTTACATGAACAAAGAAAAGAAATCATTATGAATAGGACAATACTATGGATATAGCATAAATGAAGGCAAAAAATTCAGGTTAAATATAATGAATAATTTTTAGCTCTAAAACATTAATAGCTTGGACATATTGTAGGTTCAATTCTATACCATCACAATAAAGTGAGTGACATGAATTTTTTTTGTTTTCAAGTGCATACAAAAATTATATGTACACTATACTGTAATCTATTAAGAGTACAATAGTAGCATCCTTAAAAAGAGATTCCTTTATTGCTAAATATATATTAGTCACTCACTGAGACTTCAGTGAGTCATAATTTTTTTTCTGATGGAGGGTCTTGCCTTGCTTTTGATGACTGTTGACTGATCAGGGTGGTAGTTGCTCAAAATTGGGGTGACTATGGCAATTTCTTAAGAAAATACTGGTTTATCTTGTTTATTGATCCTTTCACAAAAGATTTTTTTCTGTAGCATGCAGTACTGCTTGATAGCATTTTATTTACAGTATAATTTCTTTCAAAATTAGATCAGTCCTCTAAAACCTTCTAATTCCTTTATCAAATTTATGTGATATTTTTCAGTGTTGTTCTGCTTATGGAATAGAAAGATACAAGGAAAGAGAAAGGAATGGCTGGTTAGTGGAGCTTTCAAAACAAACACAACATTTATGAATTAAGTTCACCACCTTATATGGGAACAATGTTGTCCAAAACAATTATAATAATATAAAATATTGCTGATCAGTGATCACCATAACAGATAATATTCAAAAGTTGAGACTATTTTGAGCATTACCAAAATGTGAATCAAAAAGACAATGTGAGCATATGCTGTTGGAAAAAAAATGATATCCATAAATTTGCTTGAGGCAAGGTTACCCCAAAACTTCAGTTGTGAAAGAAATAAAAAAGAAGAACAAGAAGGAGGAGAAGGAGGAAGTGGAGGAGCAGGAGTAGGAAGAGCAGGAAGAGAGGAGGAGGAGAAGAGGCAGGAAGAGGAGGAGAGAAAGAAAGAAGAAAAGAAAAGCTATATTTCCAAAGCTCCATAAAGTGAAGCACAATAAAATGAACTGTGTTTTACATTAATCTTAAAAAATGGAAAACTACAAAAATGTCAGTTACATATACTGTTAGTCACAACTGATATTTTGGCTATTTTTACTTATTTTTAATAGAAATTCCATGTGGGCAGGCCCAGGGTGAGAGAGGTTTCACAGGATTATAGAATCATAAATCCAAACTTATATTTAGAACTTCTCTCATCCAATTTTCCCATTTTATAAATTAAGAAAGCACAAAAAAATTAAGTAAATTGCCCAAGCTCTCATAGATAGAAAGTACAAAAACTGGGATTTGTAATTGTATATTTTGATTTCATATTCCATACCGTATGGAGTAAGGGATACAAACAAACAACTGATCATGTTTTTCGGGAAGCAGCTGGGGGCTTCAAACAAAATGCATTGACACTTTTTTAAAGTTTAAAATATAATAGGTGGATCAAATTCTACTCTTCTATCTTTGATACATTCAGGTATTCCTGGACTAAAGCAAGAGAAATCAAACTCTATCAGGTCCCACTTTGCTAAAGAGGGTTTATGTATGTTCTTGACAAAAAGATCTCAGGCCTGTCATTGGGGAACTAGACTAGCTAAGTGTGGAGCTAAGTGTAGGAATGATTTTTTTTTTCTGTCTATAGGAATTTATGGAGGAGATACACTTTATAAGAGTAGAGGCAATGTCCATAGTGATAAAATCAGTGTTCTTTTTAATTTGAAATATTGAAGTTTTCCGAATAATACTATATGTCTAAATTTTTTTTAAAAAACAACTGTTCATCAAGAATTTTTTGTCACATATCAGTCCCAGCTTGGCAGCTGGCATATGTATATTGGAAGCCATGTATGAATGAATGAATGTGTTAAACAGCATGTAATAATATGCTGTTGTGTTCAAAGCATTGTCAAAAGTTCTGTAGATGTAAATGAAAAAGTAATAAGGGAGGTAACATGGCATTATAGAAAGAACTTAAAGTCTGAGGATCTAGATTCAAATCCCAGATCTCCCCTTACTACCTGTGCAACCATCTCTAGATCTATAAACCTATGAAATATTCTAATAGAGACAACTATATCTCTGGCATAGTTAAATAAATTAAGTTACCAATTATTCATTAAAATTGGTCCAGTTTCAAGATAAGTTCTACTTAGCCCCACATATTATCTTTTGCCTTTTGGAGAGACAAGATTTTAAAGTCCAGTGTTTGGGAACCTTGGGATGCATAGGAAAATCCAAAAGAAAAAGTCACTACTTTAATACTGCTTTCAATGTTTCCTGGATGGCACAGTAAGTAGCTCATTTATTATTTTTCATTCTCCTTATTCACCCATGTCCTGCATGGATGGTTTAAAAAAAACAAAGATACTTTTCTCTCTCTAAGGGTAATAAGATTATAGATTTAAAATTTAAATGGATGTTAGAAGCACCTACTTCAACCCCTTCATTTCCCCCATTGATAAGTGTAATGGGCTGAGGTTTGAGTTGATGCACTGAGGTCCCAAGTACATGAGGCTAAATAGTAATTGAGCTATACTCTATTAATATACATGATTGGATAAAGAATGGTCCCTACCCACTCTCTGTGCAAGTCCTGATGTGTTGTACAGGAAATGACGATTTAGGTGGGTGGAGACAGAGAGACAGGAAGGGAAGTTGGGAGAGATTGACCTTGGTTGGATTCTCCTAGCTGCTGGTTGTGTGGCTGTTGATCTAGCTAGCTTCTTGACTCAGCTGCACACATTGCTATCGCCGATTATCTTCCACCCTTGATCCTTCTTCACTGAGAATAAAGACTGACGATTTTCCCCTAACCTGAATTCCTGACTCCTGCTGATTTTAAAATATGCGATCTTCCCAGATAAGGAAACTAAAATGCAAAAATGTTGCTACCATCAGAGGCAACATTTGAACCCAGAGTAGCTAGGTGGCACAGTGGATAGATTCATGATCCCAGAGTCCAGAAGTCTCATCTCCCCAAGTTCAAGTCTGGCCTCAAACTTTTGATAACTGTGTGTCCCTAGGTTAGTAATTTAACTCTGTTTGCCCCAATTTTCTCATGTGTAAAATGAACTGGAGAAGAAAATAGCAAACCATTCCAGCATCTTTGCCAAGAAAATCCCAACTAAGGTCATAAAGTTGGACATGACTAAAAATGACTGAAAAACAAGAACTTCTGTTTAGAGCTGGTGCTTTCTCCATGATGTCACACTGTCATTCTTGATAACATGCACTAGCTTGCATTCACTAAGTTGCCCTTTGGGTGCCATGAAGCTTTGATTCTCCTGAACATGACAGATACTCTCCATGTCAGGTGGACTGTATGTAACACATTGCATTGTGGCACACTGGCCCTTCCTTCCTAAGGTACTCCAGTCATATTGACTTACTTCCTTTATTAATAGCTGCCTTTAGAAGGGGTTCTGCTTTTCCTAAGGTGAACTTTCCTAGGATGAAGAACCCAGACGTACATTCATTCCGAGAATCCTTCAGCGGGCAGACAGTAAAAGCCATTTAGAGGTTTCTAAGTCTAGCCGGACTTGGCCAGAGGAGTCTGGAGCCAGGCAGGATTCCATCCTGGGTCTGAGGTGACCTGTAGGGGATTCCTGGAGTTAAGAGATAATGATGAATACATGATTGGTGGGGGTGCAGGGAGGGAACTGAAGGGAGGAAGGAGAAGTAGATGTGTGAGTCTGGGCTTAGACATTCCTTTTATCCTTAACTCCTTTCACCCTGGACTAAGAGACTGGTCACGGACATGCTTCTCTCCAGCATCGATTGAGATGCAGGGAAACATTGCTGCACTAGAGCTTTCTGTGGTTTCAGAGAGGAGCAGATCTTTGCTTATATTAAAACTCCCCAGTGGTTCTACATCTTTCTTTCTGAAAGGAGGGAGAGCATCTGTCAGTGAAGAGAGGACATGGATGAGAGGAGGAGGTGGGAGGAGGGAGGAAAGAGGAGAAAGAAGGGCCCCCTCTGGAGGAATTGATGTCTAGCCCTAGAAATTACTCCTTTTTATCTCAGTCAGGGGCAGTGACCCTTGGACAGCTACAGACTCACAATCCTAGCTGATTAAATTGGCTTGAGAGCTTACTTGGTGAAACAGAAAGAATAGAGCACTTGGAGTCAGGGTTCTTGGTTTCAACTCCCAGCTCTGTCATTCACAAACCGTGGGACCTTGGATCAAGTTCTTTACTCTGATTTTTGAGCTACTAACATGAATGCAGACAATTAAATTCAAACTATATTCAAAGTAGTTCTTGGTGGGGTGAAGGGACTAGAAACTGTGAATATCAGAACAGGACTCTAGAAAGAGATGGAATATGATTTGAGTTGTGGGGAAGGCTAAGGATTCTATGACGCAGAGGTTAAATGAGACTTAAAACATCATAAAAATGCAAACTATTGTGACTGCCATGCATTTGATCAGGAAGGATTATAGATCTAGAGGTACTGTAGAGGCTCTCTAATATCACCCTCTTATTTGAAAAGGATGAAACAGTCTCAGAGAAACAGCTGGTGGCACAGTGAATGGAGAGCCAGATCTGGAGTCTTGAAAACCTAAGTTCAAATCTGATCTTAGACACTTATGAGCTACTTAATCTACATTTACCTCAATTTTCTTGCATGTAAAATTGGATAATAACAATACTTACTTCCGAGAGTTATTATGAGAATCAAATGAAATAATATTTATAAAAGGGCTTTAGCAATCATAGGCACAACTGGGATTTGAACCCAGGTCCTCTGATTCCAGGTGCATTGCTTGTTTACACTGTGCCATGTTGATAATGACTACTTAGAGTACGCTGTGAAGTGAATTCCAATGATAGGATTTCAGCAGCAAAGAAAGTTCTTATAATAGATATGTGCAAGATGTGAGCTCTATATAGTTATATAAGGAAGTTATTATACACATATATACATGTATATGTATATATACACATGTATACACACATGTATTTATATTATATTATATAAGGGAAAGGAATAAATATAGCTAATATAAATATATGCATATATTAATATTATAAATATTTATATACTCATACTCATTACTACATAACTATCATTTTAATTTTATCTGAATAAAAGATCAATAATATACCTATTATTGATAAGTTCTGGATTCTGGGAATCTTTTAATAATAAAAATACCTCCAGAAGACATTCTTCCTTTTATCCTCGGTGAGAAAGAAAGAATAATGCCCTGTCCTTTTTGCTTTTTTTAAATCACTAGTGCTTGACAGAATTCTAGGCTTAAAATAAATTCTCATTGAATGGAATTGTTTAATCAAATTGAATCAAAGCGAAATACCTTTAATACAAGTACAAGACCCCAAATTGCTACTTGAGCTTTTATGGGGCAATGATTATAAGAAATCTTGACCCAAGAAAATGAACCACAGAAAAACAGATTCTCCCTCTGTCCCATGAGAAAAAAAATCCTGCATACAAACTATTGTCCTAAGAGATTATTGGATGAGATTGATGTCCAGTGATGGCTGCTTATGTGTTATGTTGGCAGGACAGCCTTCTGCATTACATCTGGGCCTGCATAAATGGACTCAAGGCAGCTCAGAACTCTTTGTCTCTGTCTCCTAATTAGTTGTCTTTGTTCCACCCAGTTCAGAAGTCTACCACTCATCTCTGCACTGCCAATATGGTAAGCATCTGTAGCCAAGGGGAGCAGATGCAACAACAACAGTAAAAACAATCTTCTATTATCCTGAAGGCTGGTGAGGTCAGACTGACACGACTGTGTACGTCAGAGGCTGCACAAATGAGAACACAGTGATAATATGTATGTTGTTCTGTGGCTTAGGGCCCAGGTACTGTCCTAAAGCTAAATTTCCATTCCTTTTTCAGTTTGCGAAACCACAGTGTGTCGGTGAAGTAGAAAAGAGAAAAGAGCACTGGACTTAAAGTCAAAAGACTTAGTTGAGAAGTATGGTTCTATGGAAAGACTCATGGATTTATTCTCAAAGTACCCAAGTTCTAATCTTGGATCTTCCTTAGACAAGTCACTTTATTTATCTGAACTTCACTTTTCTCATATGCAATAGTAAGTAGAAGAATTTGGTCACTTCAGATATCTCTCTTTTCTAGCTTTAAATCTACAATCCTAAGCTGTGTCCACCATTCATCAATAGTGTATTAAGAGAAGAATTAGAGTGATGTTCAATTAATCAAAATGTATTTATTAATTGTAGCTAGGTAGTGTAGTGGCATAGTAAACTTGAGCTCAAAACAGTCTCAGATATTAATAGTCTGACTCTGGGAGTCACTTTGCCTCTCTGTACCTCAGTTCCCTCCCTTGCAAAATGAAGATAATGATAGTACCTTCCTCTCAGGATTGTTGAAGATGATAGACATAAAGCAGTTGTATTCCTTTGATACATCAGCAAAGTTATGCTAAAAATTCTACAAACTAGGCTTCAACAATATTAGAACTATGAATTTCCAGAAGTACAGGCTATTTTTTGAGGAGACAGAGAGACTAGAGACCAAATTGTCAACATTTGTTGGATTATGGAGAAAATAAAGGATTTCCAGAAAAAAATCTACTCTTGCTTCATTGACTACTACACTAAAGTCTTTTGACTGAGTTGAGTACTGTGTCAAGTACTCAAATGGGTGTACCAGATCATCCTCTCTGTGTATGGACCAAATAGCAGCAATTAAAAATGAACTGATTGGTTTAAAATTGGGAAAGGAATACACCAAAACTGTATTGTTAGTTATTTATTTAACTTATATGAAAAGTAGATTATGAGAAATGCCATAATTAAAGTTGTTGGAAGAAATATCAACAATCTCAGATATAGAGATAATACAACTCTGAAAACACAAAGTGAAAAATAATTAAAAAGCCTCTTAATGGGAGTGAAAGAAGAGTATATGAAAATTGGTTTCAAACTTAACATTCAAAACTAAGATAATGGTAACAAGTCTCATTATTCCTGGCAAATAGATGAAGAAGAAATGGAAGTATTGTTAGATGTTATATTTTGGGGCTCAACGATTACTATACATGGTGACTGCAGCCATAACATTAAAAGACACATATTTCTTTGAAGGAAAGTTATGGTTAATCTCAACAGCATACTAAAAAGCAGAGATATCACTTTGTTAACAAAGGTTGATAAAGTAAAAACTGTTTTTTTCTAGTACCAATGTACATCTGTGAGGTGTACAGAGACATATAAGGAAAGCTGAATGTGCAGATTTGACACTTTGAATTGTGATACTAGAGAAGACTTTTGAGAATCTCTTGAACATCAAGGATACCAAAATAGTCAAAACTTAAAGCAATCAATTTAGATTAGTCATTGGAAGCACAAAGACGGAAGTTGAAGCAGAAATTATTTGTCCACATAATGAAGAGACAAGACTCATTGGAAAAGATATTGATTTGGGGAAAGATTAAAGATGGCAGAGCATGAAATAAATACATAGTGTCATGGAAGCAATGAGTATGAACTTGGATAGACTTTGGGAGATAATGGAGGATAGAAGAGCATAGCATACTATGATCCATGGGGTCATAACTGAATTACTGAACAAGGCATAAAGCATTTTGTACATCTTAAAGTGCTATATAAATGGTAGCTATTATTATTGCCGTTATTATTTATAAATCAAAAGACTCATATTCCAATCAAATTATCCCTTATATTAGCCATGGACAAATCTAGGAAGACTAATTCTATTTATTATAACAGAGAGCAACATGAAATACTTTATAAACATTAAAACAGTATACATTTATGAGTTCCTTTTATTATAAATATTTATAATTATATTATTATAAAAGGTATGGTTGCTTCAATAACCAGGTTATGCTTTGATTTCTAGCTGAAATATCAATTTTATGTTTCATTTTTATCATTATTGAAACAATAGGAACAATGGTCTAAAAAAATTCTCTCTCTTTCTCCCCATGCCTTCCCATGAAATGTAAGTTCTCATAGAAAAAACTAGAAAGTGGAATAGTCTTTGTTAGAAAGATGTAACAGAGAAATTTGTATTTGTCCCATTCTGGGGTTTTTTGTTGACTAGTTTCTATACAAAAAGTCCTTTTGCCTTTCAAAACTCTTCATAACTTTTCTCTCTTCTACCTTTCTGATATTCATATATGTTACTTACCACTATATATTATTTGCTCTAATGACCCTTCCTTCCTCAAAGAAGACACTTTATCTCTCAGTTCCAGATTTTTTTTTTCTAATTTTCCCCATGCCTGGAATACTTTTCCTCCTTGGCTCCAACTACTAAACTCTAGAGATGGCTCCAAGATGGTAGAGAAAAGATAAAAATTTTCCTAAGCTCTCCCAAATTTCCCTCTAAACAACTTTAAATAAATAGCATTTCAAAACAAATTCTAAGCAACAGAACCCATAAAAAGATGGGGAGAAAGAATTTTCTAACCAAAAACAACTGAAAAAGTTGGCAGGAAAATTTTATCATACTGGATGGGAGTAAAGTGTAAGTGGAGCTCCAGAAACTCAGAAGCAGACTTTAGGAGTGACTGAATAAGCAGCAGTAGTGACTGGCTCCAGAACTTTCAGTTCACAGATGATAAGGGAGTTGGACAATTGGTCAGAAGGAGATTATAGGGTTCCCTTTGCTGGCACTGGGTGTAGGACTCTGTTTGCATTTTCCATACTGTACAGAATAAGAAAAGGAGAATTTATAAGATAATTATCTTATGGAAAAGAGGCTTGAAAGAGTTTTTACAGTGGAGACATAGATGGGGGAAGGTGAATTGCTTTTATTCTCATCAGAATTGACTCAGAGGGAAATAAAATACACACTTAGTTGAATATAGAAATCTATCTTTTTTATACTTTTTTTATTATAATAACTTTTTATTGACAGAACCCATGCCATGGTAATTTTTTACAACATTATCCCTTATACTCACTTCTGTTCCGATTTTTCCCCTCTCTCCCTCCACCTCCTCCCCTAGATGGCAAGCAGTCCTATATATGTTAAATATGTTGCAGTATATCCTAGATATAATATATGTGTGCAGAACCAAACATTTCTCTTGTTTCACAGGGAGAATTGGATTTAGGAAGAAAAAACAAAAATGCAAACAGTTTACATTCATTTCCCAGGGTTCTTTCTTTGGGTGTAGTTGCTTTTGTCCATCATTGATCAATTGAAACTGAGTTAGGTCTCTTTGTCAAAGAAATCCACTTCCATCAGAATACATCTTCATACAGTATCGTTGTTGATGTATATAATGATCTCCTGGTTCTGCTCATTTCACTTAGCATCACTTTATGTAAGTCTTTCCAAGCCTCTCTGTATTCATCCTGCTGGTCATTTCTTACAGAACAATAATATTCCATAGCATTCATATACCACAGTTTATCCAACCATTCTCCAATTGATGGGCATCTACTCAGTTTCCAGCTTCTAGCCACTACAAACAGGGCTGCCACAAACATTTTGGCACATACAGGTCCCTTTCCCTTCTTTAGTATCTCTTTGGGCTACAATCCCAGTAGTAGCACTGCTGGATCAAAGGGTATGCACAGTTTGATAACTTTTGGGGCATAATTCCAGATGGTTCTCCCTAATGGTTGGATTCATTCACAACTCCACCAACAATGCATCAGTATCCCAGTTTTCCCTCATCCCCTACAACATTCATCATTATTTTTTCCTGTCATCTTAGCCAATCTGACAGGTGTGTAGTGGTATCTCAGAGTTGTCTTAATTTGCATTTCTTTGATCAATAGTGATTTGCAATACTCTTTCATATGAGTGGTAATAGTTTCAATTTCATCATCTGAAAATTGTCTGTTCATATCCTTTGGCCATTTATCAATTGGAGAATGGCTTGTATAGAAATCTATCTTACCCAATAGGAAACTAAGGGGATGAGACAATAAGATCGGGGCATGGCTGATGGAAGGAAGGGTAGATTGGGGAAGGAAGTAATCAGAAAAATAATAATTTTGAGAATGGAAGGTTGAAAAGAGGGAGAGTAGAATAAACAGAGAAAAATAGGATAGAAAGAAATCTTAATCATGACCGTGAAAAAATTACAACACATTTCTCAGACATATAGAGAACTGAGTCAAATTCATAAAAATAAGAGTCTTTCTTAAATTGATAGTCAAATAGACAGTTTTCAGATGAAATAATCAAAGTAATCTACAGTCATATAAAAATGTTGTAAATCACTATTGATTAGCGAAATACAAATTTAAGCAATTCTGCAGTACCACCTTACATTTATAAGATTGGCCAGTTTGACAAAAAAAAAAAAAAAAAAAAAAGGAAAATGACAAATATTGGAGGAGATGTGGGGAAACTGAAACACTAATGCACTGTTAGTGGAGCTGTATACTGATTGAAACTTTCTGCAGAGAAATTTGGAACTATGACCTAAGGGCTATAAAACCATGTACACCAAATATTCAATTAACTATAAAATACTGATTAACAAAAATGCTATCTGCATTCAGAGAAAGAATTAATAAATAAAAGGATATAGTGTAGTTTTATGTATATGGTGATACCTTAGCATTTGTCTGCTTTAAATTTGTTGAATTTGATATTTGAATCATTTCATCAAGAATAAAATGCTTCACATTTGATCAAATATGATTGCTTGTCACTTGACACATTTTGTGTTGCATACTGCCTAGCCTCTGTCACCTCTGCCATTGCCCTTGGTTGTGAGCAGCTTTTCTCCAGAGAAGGCAGCAGAGTGCAGGACTGTCATATTGGAACCCAAGATTCTGAAGAGTGCCCACTGCCAGGTAGATAATGGAGTATGATGTGATGCAATGTACAGTTTTCCAGCTCCCCAGATAGCACTTAAAGGAACACAAAGAGGATGGTGTACTCAGTAGGAAAAGGAGCAGCAGCAGCCAGGTCCCCAAGAAGAGGTGCAAATTTGAAAGCCACAAACCCCAGGAGAGCCAGACTCCTGGGCTGTGGAAGGTGTAGGATGGTAACTTCTGCCTCTACATCCAAGGACTTGGATGGTGTGGAGTGGGGAAGAGTTTTAAAGTCAAGGTTGTTCTCAGAAAGTGAGTTGGGTCAAGAAGGGAGGATCCTAGCTGGGCTGGGCTGGTTTCTTTCTCTGCAGCTGGAAGTCCCACTTGCCCTTTGGATAACTGGGTGGGGATGGATGGTTAGGCTGCAGACTGGAGATGTACTCCTTATGGAAAAAAAAAATCATTCAATATTCATCCTTTTCCCCACTTGCTGTGCTGTCTGGAACCAATTGATCATAAGTGCTGAGGTAACCACTGTATATAAATATTTGTGTCTTATGGAAGCTTTCTCTAGGACAGTGCAATGGGATTTAGAAGAGGGTAAGGGGAAGAAAGTTACACGTTAACTTTTTATTATATATTTAATAGGAAAAGCAAATTGTACATAATAGATTTGCAGTTTTGTGTGCAATTCTCTTTATTTTTTTAATCTACTTTGTTTTATTTTAAATTCAATTTTTTAAAAAGCCAAATATATAACACATCCAACCCAGCATACCATTAGATTTATATCCCAAAGAGATAAAAAAATAAAAAGGAAAAGCACCTAAACGTACAAAAATATTTATTCTACTTCTTTTCTTGAGGTAAAGAATTGGAAATTGAGGGGATGCCCATCAATTAGGGAATAAGTGAACAATTTCTGGTATGTGATGGTAATGGAATACTACTGTGGTATTAGAAATGATGAGCTGGAAGCTGTCAGAAAAACCTGGAAAGAATTTACATAACTTGTTGCAAAGTGAATGCAAGAGAGAATTGTACATTGCAAAAACAATATTGATCAACTGTGAATGACTTCGCTATTCACAACTATATGATGATCCAAGAAAATTCTGATTCACTTGTGATGAAAAATACTATCTATCCCCTGAGAAATTACCGATGGAGTCTGAATACAGATCAAAGCATGTTTTTAAAAAAACTTTTCTTTTGTGTTTTTTTTTATCATTTTTGTTCTATGTTTTCTTTCATAACTTGACTGTGTCTGCACATGTATAACCTGTATCAAATTGCTTGTCTTTTCAATTGGAGGAAGGGGAAAGAAAAGGGAAGAGAGAATTAGGAACTCAAAATTTTAAAGAATAAATATTAAAAAAATTAATTTTTTACATGTAACTGGGGGGAAAATATTAATAAATAATTTAATTTAAAAAGTATTGACCTCATTGGATTCTTTTAAATCCCAACCAAAATTCTACCTTTTACAAGAAGGCTTTAAGATTTCTTACTTTCAGTGCTTTGCTTCTTTTAATGATTGCTTATTTATTCTGTATATTACTTGCTTTGCATATCTGTTTTCATACTTTCACTCCTATTGGACTATAGACTCCTTGAAGACAAGGACTGTCTTTTACCTTTTGTTATGCCCCAGGTCTTAGTACAGTGTCTAGTTCAAAGTAGGTATCCAATTAATGTTTATTGATTGATTGCTATACAACTGAAGAAAAGTTGATATACAATACTATCCTATTCTCTCCAGCATCTTTAGCACAAATCTAAAAACTCCGCTTCTACATAATTCTATCTCTTATGTGCCTTTCCATGGATGTTTGACATAATTTTCCTTCATTTGGCTAACTAGGCTATCAATTCTTCTCTGAACTCCACATTTCATCCTGTTTCCCTGCTTTTGCACATGCTGTCCTATAAAGCTTGATTAATTCTCTCATCACTTTCTCTAAAAATGTTTTATCTTCTTCCTATGCTAATCTTAGATGTCATTTCTTGCAAGAAGCCTTTGCTTAAACCCCATCAGTCCTTCATATCCCAAATTTCCTTGTACTTAATTATTTGTGTGTCCATAGACAGAATAATTTCATTTTGATCTTTATGTCCATAACTCCTATACAGAGTCTTGCCTGTGGTTGAGCATTAATAAGTATTTGTTAGGCAATCAGGCACCTTCTGCAATTATCTGTACAGGAAAAATGCCTAATCAAATAAGTGATAGAGAAGATAATAGATTAAAATGGATAATTTTGAATATATGAAATTGAAAAAAACTTTCATCTGATAAAATCAATGTAACTAAGATAAGAATGTAAACAGTCAGTTGGAGGAAAAGATTTACATCAAATATCTCTAAAGACATTCAATATATAAAGTATTAACACGAGCATATAAGCCTAAAATCCCTTTTCTAAATGGATAAATTATCAAAGAACATAGACAAATAGCTATCAAAAGAAATAAAAAATATTAACAGTCATACTTTTTTCTACATCATTACTACAATAATTACAAGTCAAAAATGCAAAATGTTTCACTTTGTTTCTAGCCAATTGGCTTAGGCAACAAAAAAACATAAAATAAAATTGCTTTTGTTGAATGAGCTACAAGGAACCAACAATAGCATATTGTTAGTGGGGATTTGGTTTGGTTCAGATATTCTGGAAAGCACTGGAGTTAGACAAAAAGAAGTGATAAAGATGGCCATATTCTTTGATCTTGCTAAACATATGTACCAAAAGAAACAAAAGACAGAAAGAAAGATTGTATATATACATACATCAGAATATTCAGAATAGTACTTATGATGGTAACAAAGACTTCAGCAAAGTAAGTGCTCCTAGATTGGGGAATGGTTACAGAAAATGTGGCACATAATCACTTCCCTTTTATTTGCAAATACATGAAATATAGTAACGAAAAAATTTTTTAAAACTTGCAGAATATTGAATTGCAATATAAACAAGCACTGATTATATATTCAATACAAAGGTGTCATCCTATTTTCCTTTGGCTTAATGTTCCTTCAACTAGTATAAAACCTGATGGGTCAATACAAATTAAGTGGAATAGGTTGTGGTAATGGGAAATGATTGCATTAAACTATAATCAGAGAAGTGAAAGGAGCAGGTTTGAAGAAGTTCATATGCAGTGGAAGAGGTAGGTAGATATCTTAGTACTTATTGTTAATTGGTTCCATAAGGCACAATGAGAAGTGAAAATGACAAGAATTTTTCCCCATAAGGAGTGCATCTCCATTCTGCAGCCTAACCATCTCTCTCCACACAATTCCTTAAAGGGGCAAGTGAGGCTTCTAGTTGCAGAGGAACAAGTCAGCCCATCCCAGCTAAGCTCTTCCCTTCTTGACCCAACTCACTTTCTGAGAGAAACCTGAACCTTTATACTCTCCCTCCACCTCACACCATCCAGGCTTTCTTGGTGATAAGGGGTGGGCACCTGGATGTGGAGGCAGAAGCTATGGTCCCAAACCCTCCATAGCTCAGGGTTCTGCTGGCCCCCGGCTTGGGGCTGCCAAGAGTCCTAGGTCCTCCACCTCTACTTAGATTCCTGCCTGCTGCTCATGCCATCATTGCTATTCTTGTTCCTTCTGCTGAGCACATCAACCTGTCTGTGTGTCCCTCCCAGTACAACTCTACTGTACAATACAATTGGGAACCAGGAAACTATGCATTGCAGCTACATTGTTCTTCAGGAACTGCCCCCTCACCTTCCTGGCACTGGGCACAATCTCAACATATTGAGCTCCAATCTGACAGTCTTACACACCACTGCCTTCTCCAGAGATGAGCTGCCCATGGCTGAGGGCAATAGCAAAAGTGGTGAGAGCTAGACAGTGTGCCTGACCAACTTCAAATTCCTACTGCTCAAGTAAGACAAGTACAACAAGAGCCAAGCAATAACCAAGTGCTGAAGCATTTCATTCTTATCAAACTATATGGAACACTGAATTTCACAAATTTCAGAGAAGAGAAGTGCTGATTAACTACTGTATGTTGATGATATCCTGTATGAAAGCTGTCTGATTCTTCACTATAGCTCTCCTAGACCATGTATTATATTTTGTACATGGTGAGTGATTAATAAAGACGTGACTCCAGGCCATTCAATTCAAGTGTCCTGGAGATTAAAACCATTCATAATACTTTACAACACATCAAAATCAGGGCACCTAGTAAGAATAATTTGAGTACTCTAGCCCCCATATGTCAATGTTATTTTAGGAAGGGTGTGGGGTAGGAGAGAAGAGAACCCTTTTACTCCTAACCAGGCATGTTCCATCATATATTGGGTTCAGGAAAATGAATCAGGGGTATTAGATAAAAGGGATATAATTGACTAATGCTTAGACCAATTCCCAGGCAACCCTAAGGAGGAATACCCATTTCAACAAACATTTTATTAAAAGCTGGAGGTTTTGAGAAACCAACTTCAAATCAAGTAATTATGTATTCTAGAATGATTCAATTCAGTTAAGCAAGCATTTTTCAAATGTCTACTGTGTGTTAGGACAAGGGTCTAGGCTCTGAGGATTAAAGACAAAAACAGGCCTTATTCTTAAGGAACTTACATTTGAAAACGACTAGCATGAACAAAATTTTGGAAAGATAGGGCAGAGCCAAACTTTTCCAAGACCCTAAATGCCTGCCTAAGGAGTGCTAGATTCCATGGCAAACTGCTGAAGGTTTTTGAACAGGATACTTACATGGTAAACCTTATCTAGAGCATGCATGTATTGGAATGGAGTCCTCCCCTATTCTCTGAATTCACAGCAAATCACTTTCTTTTTCTGACCTTGTTTCCAGAGATCTTTGTTTTACAGAAACTCAGAATTGAGCCACCATAGTAAGAGAAAAGAACTAGCTAATTGGGGATAAACTGAGTTTAAAAAACAATGAAGAGTTATTAAGAATTAGAAAACAAAGAAAGCAAAATCTTTAATAATTAAATCATTTTCTGCCACATCAGGCATCCTAGAACTGAATTGAATCCAGTGCCCCTCAAAACTATTGGTTTCTGTAAGGTATCTCTGCCCTGTTAAATCGCCAAGGTTTCCAACAATAGTACAGGCACAGGAAAAGCTTAAGCAATGCTAAATCATCTGCTTTGTGAATCTTAATTCCTTGGGATTTCTGATATCCAGCTTCTGATGAATATGGGTGTTTTTCAGAGAGTTTGGTCTAACAATAACACTTTTAGAAAGGGGTAAGGAGAGCAGGAAAAGAAGAAGCTTTTTTTGTTGTATTCACTGGAGGCAAAGGCCTTTTTTCTCACACAATTGGAAAATATCTATTTCTCTTTCCTGTCTTGTTCCCATTTTCCTCTATTACAAAAGCTCCCTGAAAAAAATAATTCCTTAAAAATTAGAATTGAGCAAATGGAAGCTAATGACTCTTTGAAGAGTCAATAAAACAAAACCAATTTCTTTTTAAATAGAAGAAAATGGGAAATACCTAGGTGAAAAAAAAATTCACCTGGAAAATAGATCCAGGAGATTTAATTTAAAATTATTGGACTACCCAAAAGCCATGATTTTTTTTTAAAAAAGAGAGAGCCTAGACATCATCTTTCAAGAATTTATCAAGGAAAACTGCCCTGATATTGTAGAAATAGAGATAAAATAGAAATGGAATGAATTAACTTGATCACAATCTAAAAGAGATTACAAAATGAAAACTCCCACATTCCTCTTTCTGCATGCAGATGACTCTTTCCATCACAAGTCTATTGGAACTGGTCTGAATCACTTTGTTGTTGAAAAAAGCTATGTCCATCAAAATGAATCATCACATAATCTTGTTGCTGTGTACAGTGTTCTCTTCGTTCTATTCACTTTACTTAGCATCAGTTCATGCACATCTCTCCAGGCCTTTGTGAAATCATCCTGCTGATTGTTTATTATAGAACAATAATGTTCCAAAATATTCACTCTCCAACTGATGGGCATCCACTCAGTTTCCAGTTCCTTGACAGTACAAAAAGGATTACTACAAACATTTTTGCACATATGGGTCCTTTACCCTTTTTATCTCTCTGGGATACAAGTCCAGTGTAGACACTGATGGATCAAAGGACATAAACAGTTTGATAGCCATTTGAGCATAGTTCCAAATTGTTCTCCAGAATAATTGGATAAGTTTGCAATTCCACCAACAATATTTTAATGTTCCAGGTTTCCCACATCTCCTCCAACATTTATCATTATCATTTCCTGTCATTTTAGCCAATCTGAGAGATATGTAGTAGTACCTAAGAGTTGTCTTAATTTGCATTTCTCCAATCAATAATGGTTTGGATATTTTTTTCATATAACTAGAAATGGTTTTACTTTCTTCATCTGAAAAGTGTCTTCATATCCTTTGACCACTTATCAATTTAAGAATGGCTTTTTTAAAATAAATTTGAGTCAATTCTCTATGTATTTTAGAAATGAGATCTGTATCTGAATGCTGGGATCTAAATTTTTCTCTAGTTTTCTCTTTCCCTTCTCTTCTTGTCTGCATTGGTTTTATTTGTACAAAAATTTTTTGGCTTAATATAATTAAAACTAACCATTTTACATTTCATAATGTACTCTAGTTCTTCTTTGGCCATAAATTTCTTCTTTCTCCACAGATCTGAGAGAGAGACTATCCTTTGTTCTTCTAATTTGTTTATAGTATCACTCTTTATGTCTAAATCATGAACCCATTTCAATCTTATCTTCATTCTTTTTTTTTTTTTTTAAGGGGCAGGAGTCAGTGTTCACAAACTGCAATGGGATTAGTTAGTATCTCGTTATATATTATGGCAATGTCAACTGAAGTAATAGAAAGGACCTTACTTTGAAAACCATTTTATGTCCATTCGGTCTGGAAACTATAAACACTGCTTCTGTCTGGGATAAAGGGGAGGGGGCACCAAACATAAATGCCTGTCTCCCACCTGCTGGAGAAACACAAAGCATATAAGAGGAATGATAAGAGAGAAAAGAAACTACAAACCAGAGACATACCCACAGAGGAAAACTCAAAAGGTTAACTCCTCCAAAGTTGCTCAGCATTATTAACCTTTGTCATCTGTGTCATCTGATTGAAGTTCTAGGATTTTCCTGGCCCCATAGGCTAGACTAGGAAGAGAAAGATGGTAGTAGACAGCAGAAATAGATTTCTGTCTGCTCTAGGGAATTAATTCCTGGGGAGAAGGAAGTAGTATTTGAAATGCAAATGTTTCTTCTCTTTCTTCTTAACTTCCTTACTCTTTCACAAATGAGTAAGTAACTTCTAGGCTTAAAACCAAAACATACTTTTTCTTTTTTTTTGGGGGGGGGGGGATGGGGGAAGAATGGGGGGGAGGGGTAATTACACCAAGATGAAAAAAATCATAGACTCCAAAAGTGGAAGAAATCTCAGAGTCATTTAATCTAATCTGCTCATTTTACAGATAAGGAATCTGAGGCTCAGAAAAGCTAAGTAATGTTCTAAAGATAATACACAGAGTTAGCATCAGAGGTAGGACATAAAACCTGGATCCTTTGCCCAGTTCACCAAAACTTCAGGTACCATGACCAACTGCAATTGCAGAGTGACTGAAAAAAAATGATAGTATATGAATACAATAAAATATTATTATTGTGCAATAAAAAATAAGTATGAAGAATTTAGAAAAATAAAGGAAAACTTCAACACCTTGATGCAGAGTAAAATGAGCAAATGCCAGCTAGGTGGTACAGTAGAGAGAACACTGTGCTTGAAATCAGGGAGACTCATCTTCCTGACTTCAGATCTGTCCTCACACACTTATTAGTCGTATGAGGGGAGTTTACGGGGGGGGGGGGGGGAAGTTACTTAACCCTGTTTGACTCAGTTGTTTTTTTTTTAATCTATAAAATGAGCTAGAAAAGGAAATGGCAAACCTCCAGTATCTTTGTCAAGAAAATTACAAATTGAGCCATAGAAAGTCAAACATAACTGAAACAACTTAACAAAAATAAAACAAGCAAAATCAAAGGAACACTACACAGGATTATACTAAAATAAGGAACCATCACTAAAAAGCAAGTTTGAAATCTTGATAATGTGGAGGAAAAATGAAGGTTCCAGAGAAGAAATAATTAAGTGTGCTTTATCCCTCACTGCAGAGAGATAGATGACTACTAGAAGAGAATATTTTATGTATTTTCAGCTTCTATATTAAATATTTTGCTTAGTTTTTTTTTAGTTCCAAATAAGTGTACAGTCTGAGATAGGGAGGAGGGTGGGAAATAGTTTTGATTTAAAATCAAAAGGCATCAATAAAATCTATTTTAATAAAATAAATAAAATGGGGGGTTTAGAGCAGAGGTTTTTGAAGGTCCTTTCCAACTCTAAATCTATAAATCTTTGATTCCAGATGAGAGGAAGTCAGCAAGAAGAAAAAAGTGTTTTCTGGCTAGGTAGAGATGACATTTTCCTGTCAGCTGAGAGATGGAAAGGAGCAAAACACTAATTAAGAATAGATTTTGTAAAAGACATGATAATTTTTACATGACAAAGCGGTCTCTACTTTAAGTCCAGACACAGAGGGGAAAGTGTGTGTGTATGACAATCGGGGCATAGATGTTTTACATAGGCTGATTGTGTTATTCTGACTTTATCCAGGAGTCTAGTATAATTTTTTGAAGTTATACAAACCATTTCTATAAAAATCAAGTTATGAGAGAAAACATAGATCTCCCACCCTAATGAAAAGAAAAACCCTCAAAAAATAAAGAGAGAGACAGAGAGAGTAACAGAGAATGCTTTGATTTATATTCAGACTCAATTAGTTCCTTCTTTGCGTATTGATAGGATTTTTCGTTATAAGTCCTTCAGAGTAGATGTGGATGACTGTACTGCTGAGAATAACAAAATCACTTACAACTGGTCATCCCAGAATATTGCTATTACTTTGTATACAATATATTTCACTTTGTTCATGGAGGCTTTCCAGGTTTATTTGATTTTTTTTCCCCTGAGAGCATCCTGCTCATTTCTAGTATAATTTTTTAAACAGTACATATCATTGTGTTTTCTGAACTTCTGCTCTCTTCCATTAGTGTAGGTAATTAAAAGTTGATAGTAGCATGATGTTGTATATTCCTGGAGATCCTAAATCTCAGATTATGCTGAAATCATCATTAAGAGACATTTTATTTGCTTCATGGTTGCTATAGGGCAGAGAGAAGAAACCCAATTCTTATTTATGTGTTACAGTTAAACACCAGATGTAGCTAATGGGAATGCATCTTTATTGTCATCGCTTTCTTCCCTAATGCCAATCCTTCTATCAGATAACACACCCTAGCATTTTGGCAAGTATAACCTTCAGGCTAAATAGTCTATAGTATCCACAATTCAGCCATTTCCCTTTACAGAAAATTGAATGATTTTGCACATCTCTAATCTTCTGTTTCTTCTCTTGTGGAATATGAATGGAAAAGTATTTATTTAGCTCTTCCTATATCTCGGGTACTGTGTTAAGTTGGTTGGCTGTTATCCTTTGTTCTCAGAAAAGACCAAAACAACATTATTATTTTATTATATTATATTATTATTCAGTTGAGTTACAGTGTGTCCAATCTGATCAGACCATTGCAAACTCCGAATGCTCTGCTACAGATTGGACACAAATAGTCACTATGGACATTTGAACTAAATTTGCTAATCTCTTGTTTCTTCTGAACTACTTCAATTCTGCTTTGCTCATAGAGCACAGCACTTTCTCTGATGAGGACCACAACATGCTAGGTGGTCCTTGCCAATGTCTCCCATGTCGTACTGTGTTAAGTACTGGGGATATAACACAAGCAAAGAAGACAATCCCTGCCCTCAGTGAGATTATATTTAAACAGACAAAGACAACCCATACCAGAAAATAGTAGCCAGGTAAGGAAACATTAATTTGATTATTAATCTCAGACCTGGAGTCGGGGAGGAAGAAAGGGCAGGAGAGAGAGACAGATTTAAAGATAGAGACAGAGGCAGCAAGACAGAAAAAAAAAGAGAGGAAAGAAAAGAAGAGGAAGGATAAGAAAAGGGAAAAAAGCAGAGAGTGAAGGGAGAAAAAGGAGGAGGGGGAAGGGTGAAAGAAAAGAGAGAGAGAAACAAAGACAGAGAGAGACAAAAACAGAGACAGAGACAGACAGGCAGACAGAGAGAAAGAGAGAGAGACAGAGAGAGGGATAAACAGAGGGAAAAAAGGAGAGAAAAGAAAGAGACCTAGAGAGAGGCACAGAGAGAAGAAATAGAAAGAAACAGAGACAAAGAGAAACAGAGAGACAGAGAGAGACAAAACTATAGAATAGCAAGAAGACAAACAGGTAATTTCATTCTCCATGACTTTTTAAAATCTATAAACAGTAGCTCTGTGATCATATCTATAAGTTCTCTCTATTTTTGGAATGTAATTTATCTGGCCTTGAACTGAACTCAAGGAAAATGGTTCCTTTCTTAGGATTATAGATTATAGAGTGATTAGATGACCAGAACAAGAACTTGGAAGGACCTCTGAGCATATCTAGCACCCTCCTCCTCTTGAAAAACAGATTTTTAAAAGCTCCAATTATTAAAATCTCCTTTGAAAGTTATTCAATATTTATCACAAGGGTTGGGTCCCTGGAGAAGGGAGGGAGAAAAGGATATATGTGTGTTTCTTTTGTTTTTGTTTTTGTAACTTTAGTTTTTAGAAAGCGATTCAATAATCACTTTGAAGTGAGCATTCAGTACTTGCTGTTGCCCATGAAATCATGCAATTCCATGAAATCATACCTTCATTTTACAGAAAAGGAAAGGTAGTGACCCGCTCAAAGTCATATACGTGGTAAAGCTCAATCAGGATTTGGACCCAGGATTGCAGATCCTGGTCCAGGGATCTTTCCACCATGTATGCCAACCATGTTTCCTCTTACTATGTCTGGAATTTCCCACTTAATTATATGATGTATTGTTTCCAACAATATAAGAGAAGTAAGAGCTCAGTAAATGTGCTTTATCTGAAAATGACAGTTTTCTTTTGCATCAGAGCAGACCATAGCTGCTGGAGAATCACAGTTTCAGTTGTTCAGCCTGAACAACTTCATTCCAAGCAGAAGTATCTTCCTGTCTCCTTTTCCCAGAGCTCCCACTGTGCTGTGAAGATACCTAGGTCTGCACCCTCTCAAACACACTTTACTTCTCACTGGTCCATTGAAAAGTTGGACTCTCCTGTCTCCACTCTCAGTGCCAGCTTGATGAAAAGGAGTTGCTACTGACAGGTCCACTAACCTCCTCACCTCTCACCTTTGCCCTCTGTCTGGTGCTTGAGGCTGTTAGGGACAGTCTGGAGAGGTGGGAGAGATTAAATCAGGTGATGGAAGACAATACCAGCTCTTTCAGTGGTATTTCATCTCTTAGCAACCCTTCCTAGTTCCCTGAGAATGTAATCTGGAATGTTATTTCACAAGAAATAGAGAGAGACTCCTAGAGTTTATGCCTAAGGCCATATCTTGGACCCCTATTACCATGATGTGGGCTAGATTGGGGAATTCTGTGGAGTGGGTGGAGAGGGAATGATGGAGACCTAGGACACATCTATCAGGAAGCTGTGGAGGAAGGTGCAGCATGTGCAAACATGTGGGACCAATCTGGGGCCCAAAATGTCTATAGAGAAAACAGAACTTTGAAAGAATTTGTAGAAACAGCTAACAAGTGTGTGGAAAATATATATTTCCAGAAAGATGATAGATAGATACACAGACAGATAGATAGGTAGATGGATGGATGGATGAAATAAATAAATAGATTGAGAGGGAGATAAAGAGATAAAGAAGTAGACAGAGAGACAAAGACAAAGATAAAGAGGATGAAAGAGACAGAGTAAAAGAGAGGTTGAGGGAGCGAGAGAGAGAGAAAAAGAGAGAGACAGAAGAAAACAGAGAAAGGACAGGGCTGGAGGCAAAAAAAGGGAAAAAAGGAAAGGGAAATTGTGAAGTTTAGATATTTGGGGTATTTTCTTGAGAAACTACTCTAATGTAATTTCAAAAAATGAAGTGACCCACAAACAACAAAGCCATCAGTTCTTCATTTAAGCAGTGCAAGACCAGACACAAGGATGAAATACTGAATTGTTTATTTGTTTTCTTTTTCCAGTTTGGCTCCTGGCTGGACTCCACAGGTATTTAAGGTCCCAGAATATCTTTTTGAAGATATAGGATTATAAAATTTAAAGGAAGAAGGGACTTTATTGATAACACTTAGTTTTATGGATGAGAAAACATAAATCCAGAGAAAGTGGAACTTAGAATGACAGATTTGGGACTGGAAGAGACCTTAGATTTTAAGTTGTCCAACCCACTGATTTTGATAGATATAGAAACTGAGATCCAGAAAATTTATAAAACTTGCCTACCATCATGTGGGCTATTGAATGACAGAATCAACCTCTAAATTTTGTTCTCTCAAAGCCACAGAGCAATAGATTTAACTTTCAAGTTCTGGTCTTTTGTCTCTATATACAGTGCTCCTTCAACTTCTCCAGAAGCCCTGATATTTGATATCTCTTCTTCCTAATCTAACTAGACAATTGATTCCTAATCATTCTACAGATCTAAAGGAGCTCAGCTGGGCAATAATGAAAGCATGGAACTTAAAATACCTGAAAGATTTCTTGATCTGAACCCATATTGAAGAAAACAAAATTTCTGGATTTTATGTGTTTTATCTACATATTGAAATACCCCCTAAAATGGGTACATTCCCTATTTTAGTACAGAATATTAAGGTGACGAGATTCCCTCAGATTAATTAGTTCAGGCTCCAGGGGTTTTTTTTGTTTTGTTTTGTTTTTCAATATTTTTTTCTCATCTCTATTGAATGGACCAACACTGGGGAGAGGGAAGATAAGTTTTCCTGTCATTCAAATCTTAAAGATGAGTTTCTCTTAAAATTGGTTTATATTGAAATGAACCCCTCAATAAACTGTGTGGTGAAGAGCCAAAAATGAAGCTTAAAATTCAGTTATATATTTCACAGGGTCATAGATTTATCATTTTTAAGGGACCATAGATAAAGAAAAGCATGGAAAGAGCACAGGTTCTAGTATCAGAGGACCTAAGTTCAAATGCAGAGCATGCTGGAGACTGTGTGAATGACTTGCAAGAGTCTGATTGTTAAATTTTCAGTGTGATAATTTATATCTTGGAAACTAACAAACTTGGACAAGCTAGGGCTTGAAATGTTATTTTGTTAATTGTCTTGAATTGAAAAAGTAAGTGCCTTTTTACCTAACTGGAGAGGAATCAAACTAATTTCCGAACTCAACATGAATATACTGCAGGTCTTTTTGCTATATTTTTCCTAGCAGAATATATAAACATCTTCACTATAAATTAATATAGCAACAAAATGTTAATAATGCAGATTACATTTTTTCCTCATAAATACAGTTATTTTGCACTCACCAACACACTTCTGGTTCAAATTCAAAGTTTTGTCATGTATGACCGATGTAATCTTGGGAAATAAAGTCACTTCCCCTCGTCAAGCCTGTTTTTTCATCCTTTAGAATAGATGGACTCCGAGATTCCTTGCAACTCTCTCTATGTAAAATCCTAAATCCAATACTTTCATTTTACAAATGAAATAGGTAAAAACCTGACAGACTAAAAATAAGGACTTTTGGCAAAAGAAAAGAAAGATATGGAATTCTATCCTAGGTACTCTTTGATCCCAAAATCTGGATTTGGACTGATTGGGACTTTCTCATTCAATCTACATCTGGACATTAATTCTTTCTAACAATCTCTTGACAAGTGAACATCCTTTTTCTTAATAACTACTATGAGGGGAAACCCCCTTTTTCCCAAGGAAGCCTTTTTCATTCTTATTTACTTCCAATTGTAATAAAGTTTTCATTTTGTCAAGTAATACCTCCATCCCAGTCCTTGTCATTGGTTCTAGTTCTCTCCTTCAACAAAGAATAAATTGAATGCTTCTTCCCTATGACAGGCCAGCAACTATTCAAAGAAAGGAGTCAGGATTTTTCTAAGCCTTCCCTTCTCCAGGCTAAATATTTCCAGCTTCTTCACCTAATCTTCACATGAATCATTCCCCTATCCTACATTGCTCATCTTTCACTGAACAGATTCTATCTTGTCAACATCATTCCTAAATCATGGCCTCCAAACTGAACAGAATAACCCATACATGTAGTCTGAAGGATATAAACAAATCACCAAGAATTCAGTAATTGCCTAATTTATGCCACATGCTTTGCTGGACACTAGCATCCATGACAAGGAAAAAAATGTTTCAAAATATTATATTCTATCAGGGGAAGGACTTGTATATCTATGAGAATAAAGTCGTTAGAGAATCAGAAAAATTTACTGAGACCTAGGCAAGTAATTTGATTTTTAGTGGTCCAGGAATTGCAATGCAGGGACTGGTCTGTCTTAGTAAAGGAGTTTTTTGCTCTTTTGGACTTACTTGAGCCAATACTCTATCCCAAAACAAATTAGCTTATTATGATTCCATTCATCACTCACCCTGAGCTTGCAGTCCATTACAACTTCTAGATCCTTTTCCCCAATCTTCACCTCATATTAGCCTATCATAAATACAGCCACTTTTCTCCTATTTGCCTCAGACTCTGTTACTCAGATCGGCAGACAACTGGCCGTTTCAGCATACATAGCCATAGCATACCTTATTATGGATGTATGCTCTTGTCGACTATCAGTCATCATTCCAAAGCTGTGCTTTGTTCACTACTGCTTTTTGGCTCTCTTCCATCTACTTTCTGCTTTCTTCAAGCCTTGCCCTGGGCTCAAATCTCTTCACCTCTCCCTGAGCCCCTACAAGAACAACTCAGCAGCAAGCCAAGCGTGGAGGAGGCCCATAAGGAATTGCAGCACAGAGCGCCCTGGCTTGAGCACCTTCTCAGGGGCATGTGGGTCTCATTAAGGCTGCACATCAAACAAGGGAGCACGCCAGTGCCCCCTTGACATACATGTTGCCACTTCATTAATGACTATTTTAGGAAAGTTTTTATGAAGTATCAGAGCAGATGTGAACACACATAAGGAAATAGATATCTTACTGCCAACATCATGAAGGGTGAAATGAGCAAGGCTGACCTCTCTCTTATGTTCTGTAATCAGTCAGCAAGTATGTCCTAAACACTTTCTGGGTACCTATTAGGCAATGTCAGTAGACATGGGAAGAGGAAAACATAGTCCCTACTAGTCACAATCTCAGGGTTTCTGTGGAAACAAGGACTCAATGGCAGAGCTAGACTCAATCAGCAAGCATTTGTTAAGTATCTGTTGTATGCCCGGCATTGCGCTACATCCTGGAAATGCAAATGGAAAAAAATGAAACAGTTCCTATTCATGAGTTCATGAGTGGGTTTGTATTTGATGAGGGAGAGGGGAAGGAGACAGCAAGAATACATATATTTATGACACAAATTATATATGTATGTTATACTCATATTATCTATGTATATACATCTATAATATATATTTACATATGCATGCACATACACATATAAAATTCCAGTGCTAATGGTTTGTTTGTATTTTTTTTTTTTTCTGAAACAATTGGGGTTAAGTGACTTGCCTAGGTCACACAGCCAGGAAGTGTTAAGTGTCTGAGACCAGATTTAATTCGGGTCCTCCTGACTTCAGGGCTGGTACTCTATCCTCTGCACCACCTAGCTCCCTCCAATGGATATTCTTAATGAAGGAAACAATGAAGTTCTCACGTAGTATGCTTGAGCTTAAGAAAGCATTTTAGAAATTACTTAACCAAACATAGGGCTTTATATTTGGGAAAAATGAAGCCCAGGCAAAGGAAAAGTATCTATGTAATTCACTGTTTTAGAGATTGGAGACTGTTTTAGTCTTTTTATGGAGACTCCATTCTCTTTTCTAACATGGCACTAGTCTGATACAGGTGCTCATTCCCTCATGTCTGGATTACTGCAATAGCCTTCTGGTGGCTCTGCCTGCCTCAATCTCGCCCCACTCAAATCCATCCTCTATTCAGCTACAAAAGTGATTTTCCTAAAGCACAGTTACCATCATATCCCTCCTCTATTCATTATATTCGTGACTTCTTATTACTTCAACGATCAAATGCAAATCCACTTTTTGGTGTTCAAAAATCCTCCCCTGTTATGGGCCAGAACTCTGAATTTGAACCAAAGGATTCTTACAAGATGTTAAGTCAGTGGAATTGATAAAGACAATGGTAGTTCAGTACATGAACTACTATACTTAATACTTAACTATAGTTCTACAAGATTCACACCTATATAAGCTTGGACAAACTCAGGTTAATTCAGAGACAAGGGGACAGAAGGCTGAAGGCTGAAGGCTGGAGCACAAGCCCTTGGACTCAAGACAGATTCATTCCATCTCACACCTCCTTGGTGGCAGGCTCTGCTCCTTCACTTTTCCATTGAAACCAAGACTCCAGAAGACCTCCAGAAAACTAGCTGAGCTCCAAGTGACGGAGATAGGACTTTGAAGGAGACAATAAAGGGTTTGGACTTTAAACCCTGGCTGCACTTGTGATTACTGAACTGAAACAAAAGCTGCCCAGAAACCCCAAGAAAACTGAAACAGAGAACATTACACTCCATAATTTAGACTGCTCCTGTCTTTTCAGTCTTCTTACACCTTTCTCCTCAACATATAGTAACAGCGACCTCCTGTCTGTTCTATTAACAAGACACTCCATTTCTTGATTCTGGGCATTTTCCTTGGCTGTATAGAATGTTCTCCCTCCTCAGCTCCAACTACTGACCTTTCCAGTTTTCTTTAAGTCCCAACTAAAATCCCCCTTTCTACATAAGGGATTCTCTAACCCCTGTTAATTTTAGTGTCTTCCCTTTGCTAATTATTTCCTATTTATGCTATATATTGGTAACTTTGTATATATATTGTTTGTTTATATATTGTATATATATATATATATATATATATATATATATGTTGTTTCCCCATTAGAGTGTAAACTTCTTGAGGGCAGAAACTGTCTTTTGCCTTCAATAATTGGCTCATACAGAGTAGGCTATTAATTTTTATATAACAAATATTTGATATACCATAAGTGTTTATTGATTATGAGATAGGAAGCAAGGAGAGAACAGTTTACATATTAAATTGATGGCTATTCACAAAATTCTCAATTTAAAAATAAGTTTTTGAATATAGTTTCTGCACTTTACTTATCAAGTAATATATAGTTGCCCCACAGAAAATTGAAGAAAATAGAACAAAGCTAATTAATAATATCCAGTGTCCCTTATATATTAGGTGCTTAATAAGTCCTTGTTAAATAAATACATACTAATAATACTGATCTAGGTCCTAGGAACAAGAGGTCATATAGCTTAGAAAAGAAGAAGTATGTTTCCTGTTTTCTATGACAGAGTTGGTCTTCAAAAAGAAAAATCAAGCTAATAGGTAATTTGGTTTTGGTTCCTTCCCACTTTCCTTTCTATATAAGCTTGCATCTCCTGTGATACTCTCTAACACTCAACTCAAGATGTTCTAAGTCTTCCATTACAACACTTTCAGTATTATTGAGCCTTTCTTGATCTCTTTAGATGTTTAGAAAATACCTTGTAAGAGATATAAATCAAATATAGATTTGGATACATACATGAATATAGATATAGCTATGAATAGATGTAGATATTGTTATTTTTGTTTGTCCTTCATTTTCAAATTGTTTTCATTTGCCCATTCCACCATGAAAATAGACATTCCCCTAACTCATCAGTTTTTGGTTATCATTAATTTGGTTTAGAGCCTCTAAGAAGGCAACTTTACCAATATATGGGCACTATGCAGATATCTTCTAGGATCCCCGGGTGAGAATTGAGTGACAAGTGGATGCTACAGGAGCCTTGAAAAGGTCTTATCAAGTCCTCACCTCACAGATTCTAGTTCTCTGTTAACAATCCATATACCCTATGTAGATAAAGACACAATATATGTGTACATAGAAATATGCTTATATATGTTTCTTGCTTTATTCTATTTTTTTTAGGTTATACATGTACATTCATTTTTACACACTTCCATGTTGGGAGAGAAAAATCAAAACAAAAGGGAAAAAACCATGAGGGAAAAAAGAACAGAAAGATAAAAACTGAAAATAGTATGTTTCGATCTACATTCTTGTCTCCATAGTTTATAGATGGCAATTTTTCATCCAAAGCTTATTGCCTTGGATCACTGAATTGCTGAGAAGAGCTAAGTCTATCATGGTTGATCATTTATGTATGTGTATGATATATGTATCAAGATTGAATCATGTGTATGGTTCATAGGAAGGCAGGAATAAATGTATCTAGCTTTTCCTCCACCATTCTTTTCTAAGTAAGGCTTTAATTTCTGTTAGGAAGAGAAGCAGGAAGTAGACTAGAGGCTGGCCATTATACTCTAAGTATAATACTCCATAAGAGAAGGTGTATCAGGTTAGGGATACTATCTTATCTGTTCCCTTAAATATTGTTAGTCTATGGAAAGTAACTTCAAGATTCAATCTGAACTCAGGATTTATATTTATTAATGGGGAAAGGAAGGCATCAAGCTTTATATCCACAGCTTGACTAGTTTCCCACCAAATACCAGTTCTACAATGAATACACACATAGTAAATAGAAAAGAAACCCATTTATTTATATTTAGTGAAAAGCAGAAATCAGAAAAAAAAAATAAAAAATACAGATTGAAAAAGCTTTCCCATTAGGAGTAAGGTAAATCAGTTCAACCAAGAAAGTTAGTCCCAGATCTAACTCAAAAATAAACTTCTGAAGTATCTGATGTAGCCATCTGAGAATAAGTATACAATTGAAATTATACAAGTTTGCTTTTTCCCTATCATTCTTCCTTCATGACTCTTAAAGAGAAGTTGGAATCCTATGATTCTTCTCTTGATGCTAAAAGCTAGAAGAAGCTTGAAAAAACTCAACAGCTTATATTAGTCTTTGCTTTTACTCTCCTTTTATTTTCACACCTCATGCAGGTCTAGGTCAATGATCTTCACTAATAGAGTCCCATACTAATGGGCTTTGGAGCTTGGGTAGCATGCACATACACAGAGTTCCATTTTCCAGATAGATAATTTTTTGGAGTCAGACTTAGATGTCACTAAAAAACACAAGTATTAGGTCATGAAAAGTTAATTTACCATTGACTTTCTTTTATTGAAAGTTCCCTTTCATTATGACATGAAGGAGAGGAAAGGAGCAACTTTGTATAGAAGTGACATGAGACTTTGTAAATTAGAACTCTCATTAATGACTATTTAAGGGTAACATTTTCTGTCCTAATGCTGGAGTACTGGAATCCAAAGACACCTACATGCAATAAAGGAGTGGGTGGGGGGAGAAGGGAATAAGAGAATCTTATTGTACCAAGGACGAAAGCCCTCCAGGTCTTCCCCAAATTTTGACCCTTTGAATGTCTTCAATTCCCATGCCTTTGTCCAAATATGACCTTCTATTCTATTTTAGAATATTTTTGAGACATCAAATAGATTTCAAAATTTTATTTGGATGATATAAGTGTAAATGAATCAAAAAGCAGATGGATTAAATTTCCTTTGCAATATATATGATTAAAAATTAAGGAGAAAAATATTTGCAGCAAATATGTTTTGGATTTCCTGAACCAAAAGCACTTGCAAAATAGTTTGAAACTTCCAAAGCACCAAAAGGCAGCTGTTTTGGCTATTCTTCAATGGAACCATCAAACTGCTCCCAGTTGTCTTGGAAACCACTCTACATCCAGGGATGTGTTCTCCATTGTATTGTTGGAATGGCACGAAGTCTTCTAGGGTAACATGGCTTGACTGTAGTTTGTCTCTTGGGTACCTCCATAAACATAACATGACTATCTCCTAAGTCCATGCCAGTGAACAAAATCACACAAATAAATAGAATAGAAAGCGTGCTACATAGTTGTTTAGGGTCTTTCCTGAAGGAGAAAAAGTTTCTGGGATAAATAGCACCTGGGCTCTAGGGAAAGTTCCCTCCTGGGTATCTGTGCTAGAAAAGACAGAATCCTGGAGTTAGTCCAATGGAGCAGCCATGATGTCTTAAACCATCCAGGCTTCTTAGAAGATCCCAAACAGGGTTATTCTGTGAAGACACTAGGGTGAAGTTTTTAAACATAAAGTTCTGAATTCTAATTGTGACATTTCTAGATATTTAGTATTGTCCTGTTTACATACAAAAATAATCATCATCATAGATTTACAGCTGAAGATATTTTAGTGGCCAACAACTCTAACTCTCTCATTTGAAGATGAAGAAACTGAAGCACAGAAATTCTATTATGCAATCATCTTAGCAGGCATTTTTAGCTTGTTAACTCTTAGTAGAGAAAATTTGTATACTTAGTCTGACTTTAAAGGTTCGCTGTCAAGACCAATGTCCCCATAGCTCTACCTCTACCCTCTTTTCTATTCCCATTTCCTCCCACAAGGAATCTGGTAGTTTCACTCCCAAGAAGCAGCCAGGATTCATTTCTATGAAATAGATACACTTGGTTTTTGTATTTTGTTTTGTTGTGATTACTATGCAAGATTTCTGGTGTGATACTTTTGAAAATCACCCTTTGTATTTCTGGACAATGACTAGGTAGATTTAGATCTAGTTTTATTGATAATCTATTGTCCAAGATATTTGTCTGCCTTATATAATCACAGGATTTTAGACTGAAAGAATTAATATACTCTCATCCCATCATTTAATTCTTGGGAAAACTTGCCCAGGTCAACTGGGCAAAAGAAAAAAAAAGTTTATCATTCCCATCTTCTGACTCAAGAATCACAACTATGCTAAAACAATAGTATTAGCCATGCCTGTTATTTATACTTAACTAAAGCACTAAACAGGGTTAGTTTCAGGCTCTTCCCAATTTTCCCACCACAATGCTTCTTAAGATTGAAATTATCATAGTTTGAGATTTGGAAAGGACATTAAGACATTATTTAGGCTGACCTCATCCTTTTAGAGATAAGGAACCTAAGACTCAGACTTAGTGTTAAAAGACTTTTATTTCAAGCCTTTACTCCACATTTTCCTAGCCATGGGACCCAAGAAAGTCACATAATCCCTATAAATTTTACTTTCCTCATATGTAAAAAGGGGTTAATAACACCCAATCCACATCACAAGATTGATATGAAGATAAAATGTGGTACAACTAAACCAGTCCAGAAGGGAAAATATATCTCTAAATACTTTAATGAACAAAGGAGAGAACAAATCAATATCTAAGTCATTTAAGTAAAAACAAACAAAAACCTACTCCCCAAATTAAATGTTAAAACTGCAATTAAACACCACAACTGGTATTCTGAAAATGGAAGAAAAGCTAAATAGAATTGAAAGGGAAAGATAAAACACTTTTTAAAACTCTGATGTATTATATAAATAAGAACCATTGTTCTTTCACTGTCTTTTAAAGTGATGAGATTTCAGTTTTCACTTAGTAACAGCCCATGTCCAGAGGATTCCTCATCAAGATAAAGCTAGAAGGCAAATATTCTTTTACCTAGAGAATTAGACTAATCTTGAGCAGGTGAAGGGTCAGCCCTGCCCTCTTGGCTGCAAGTTCACTCAGCAGCCAGCACCCAATAGGTCATCCTAACCTCCCGTGATGCTTAGAGAGTTGACCCAGAGTAACTTTTCCAGAGCTGGCTAAGGCATGCCTATAAAACTTTCTTTGAGTTGTATCAGCTGTCCGGTCTACTAGGACATCATTTAATAAACTTGTAAACAATGAACCCTCAGGGGTTCTAAACTTCATGCAGGGCTTTTTCTTTCTCTAAAGAATTAGGTCCTTGATAATAATGAATGTGTTCATTTGGCAGAATCTAGATAGATTTTTTTTTCTTAAGATTCAGAGACATTTGCACAAAGAAAAAAAAAGAAAGAAAAATATTTCTCACAAAGCCTGTACATATAAATGTGCATATTTCTTAAATTGATGATACCAAGAAAGATGGAGCATGTATATACCTTGGCTCAGAAGAGATTGGGGGAAGGGTGAAGCCTCTGGTCCTTGGCCATTGACTGGAGTTCTGATTCCAAATAACCTCTGAACTTCCCACTGACCGGATCTGATGGCTCCCAGTCAAGGTTGGAACTAAGCCCTGGAGCTGAGTGGATTCCTTTGGGGACTCCATGGAGGACTGACTGCTGGCAAACTGATTAGATTCACATTGAGTGAGAGGAGTACGTGAAAATAGGTCAGTGATTATGGAAAAACAACCCTCAATTGGGGACACTGATTTGATGCCATAACCTAGATTGCTTTCTAGAGCAAAGTAATGGAGGATAAACAGATGACTCAGTCCCAAGAGTCTCGAAGTTTGAGTCAGCAGCATCCACAAATAGTCATGCCTCCTATTTTTAATCCTATCTCCCATTTAACTGCTGCCTTATAAATATCTCTCTCTACAGATCTCCCTTCCCTTCCCTTGCACCCCCCAAATTTGATTTCCCAAAGCTGGAAAGAAGTCTCTGCTTACTTCAGGGAGATTGTGCTAGTGTTTGCTCTTCCTAACTATGGCAAGTTCTAAATCAGAACTTTAATCAGCCAGTCAAAGGTTCCCAGGTCTGAAAGGTGGGATATCAGGGACACAATGCCCCTCATGAGTCTCCAGTCACTCAGGAAAAACCCAGCACAGGAGCTTTAACCTTACAACCTACTACATCATGTCCTTCTTTAGTATGAGCCAGAAGGATGAGACTATATTATATTTCATTTTTTTACCTCACATATCATAAATCTGGAGGTTTTTTGAATGAAGGAACAAAAGTGAATCATAGAAAGGAATTTTCCAAAGATAAAAAAAATACAGAAATTGATGCTTCTCCTTATGAATCTTTTGGGGACAAAGGAATAAAATTTAATAATGCTACAAAAGGCTCTCCTTTTCTCTACTTTTAATATAGAAAAGATTAATATAAAATATCAATATGGTAGATTAGAGGATCACAAATTTAGTGCTCTAACTTTTCATCTATCCCCTTGTCTCCACTCACATAGCCACTCCCTAGAAAAAGGCTTTCATCACCTCTTCCTTGGTCAAGTGTAGTAGATTTCTCAACTGGTATTTCTGATTAAACCATCCCTTTTTCTAACCCATCCTTTTCTTAACTGCTGAACTTAAATCCTAAAGCACAAGTTTCACCATGTCACTCACTTGCTAAAGAATGTCCCATTGCCCTATGCTAAAATATAAACTTTAGGATTTAAGGCTCTTTCCAATTTGGCTCTAGCTTATCTTTCCATGATTTTACTCCTAGGATATATTATTTCCTTTTAAACACTACCATCCAGTCAAACTAATCTACTCACGAATGACATTCCATCTTCCATTTGTGAGTCTTTGCACTAGTTGCCCAGAATCCTTCAATCAATAAGCATTTATTGAGTGTCTACTATGGGCCAGACACTGTGCTAAGTGCTGAAGATACAAAAAAAGACAAAAAAAGCTCCTGCTTTCAAGGACTTTATAGTCTAATGAGGTGGACAATAGGAAAAGAAATATATACAAAGCAAGCTATGCACAAAATAAATAATAAGAGGGAAGATATTAGAATTAAGAGGGGTTGGAGAAGGCTTCTAGTAAAAGTTAGAATTTTAGCTTAAGGGAAGCTAAGGCAATTCAGTAGGTAGAGATGAGCAGGGAAAATATTCCAGACATAAGGAACAGCCAGAGAAAATGCCTGAAACCAAAAAAAGTTTGTGAAACAGCCAGGAGGCCAGTTCATTAGATCAAAGAGTACAAGTTGGAGGAGTAAGCTGTAAAATGATTGGAGGGCTAGGTTATGGAGGGCTTTGGATGCCAAAAAGAGCATTTTAAAATGTGCTTCTGGAGGAAACAGGAAGTCCCTAGAGTTTTTGAGTGTGTGTATGTGTATGTGGAGGAATAAGGTGGGAAGAGAGGGAGGTTTGGTCAGATCTGCACTTTAGAAAAATCATCCCGGTGACTGAATGGAGAATGAATTGAATCAGGGAGAGATTTGTGGTAGATACACCCACCAAAAGGCTTTTGCACGGATTAAGAAATAAGGTGTTAAGTCCTGCAAGAGAGTGGTGGTCATGTCAGAGGAAAGAAGGAAGCATATTACGTCAGAGGAATAACCTTCCTTTTCACCTCTACCTCTTAACCTCTCTGGCTTCCTTCTAAAATTAGCTCAAGGCCTACTTCTGGTCCTTTTACTTTCCCCTCTAGTTTTTTAGTGCCCAACTGCCAGATTTTAATTGGTATGTATTTTGTATTCAATTATATGTATAACTCCTGTTTCCTCTGATAAAATTTAAGTCTCTTGAGGGCAGGACATGTTTCATTTTTATCTTCATATCATTATTGCCTAGATCAGTGCCTGGAATATAGTAAATAAATATTGATTGATTAAGTTGAAAGCATCCAGATGCCTCCCCTGATTTTACAGATAAGGAAGGTGAGGCCCAAAGCAATTCCACTTTCTTCCATTTGGAAATCCAGGGCTGCTCCCTTCATCATTATTATTACCTTTCAGTCTCTTTTGCCCTGGCCTCTTTTTTTCCCAGCTCTGCTTCAGAAAAAAACTCTGTTTTCCAACTTTTTCTCTCCAAGAATGTCTCTGAAACAAGCTTCCTGTTTAGCTTTTTGTTTGTGTATTTGTTTTTGTTTTGTTTTATTTTGTTTTCTACTAGAGACTACAAGGAGATTACCAATCATCCTGGAAACCCAACTGTCCATCTCTGGTGATAACAGCCCCACTGGATTAGGGATCAGCAGGCCTGGGTTTGAATGGAGAATTTGCTACCAATGTTGTGACCCTAGACTAACCATTTATTCTCTTTGGACCTCTTTTTCTTCATCCATAAAATGAGGAATTTAAACTTCTGCAACCTCTAAACAGCTAAATCCTGCTTGTTTTTTCCTATCTATGGGATATTGTTTTGAATGAAATTGGGCAAACACCAAATCAAACCACAATCCTGTATGTTGCAATGCCCACTTGTTCTGTTCCTTCTCCCATGCCATGGTAGTGGGTAAAGCAGTCCTATCAAAGAGTTTTACTTTCATGAAGTCTCTCACAGCTATTCATTGTCTTCCATGTAAATGGATTTTCTTTCATACTTCTCAACAGGACTATTCCAAATCTTCTCTTTTCTACAACTTCGAGTCCATTCCCAATCCTACTACAATCCTAACTCTTGGAGCAGTCAATTTAATTCAAAAGCTTTTATTAATTGCCTATCATGTGGCAGCATTCTATGGTGAATTGAGAGCTGGAATCAAAGCCAAGCAGATTTGGATTCACCTCCTGCTTTTGAAATAAACTCACTTGTGTGACCATCGCAAGTTATTCAACCTCTCTCAGTGTTCTCAGCCAGAGATGTCAAACATGCAGCCAGCAAGTCTTGCCAAGGGTCAGTAGGTTAAAATGTAGTCGAAAATTATTTGTTGTTGTTCAGTAACATCTGACTCTTTGTGATCCAATATGGGGTTTTCTTGGAAAAATATTAAATGGGTTTGCCATTTCCTTCTCCAGATCATTTGAAAGATGAGGAAACTGAGACAAAGAAGTAAAGTGACACAGCTATTAAGTGTCTAAGGCCAGATTTGAGCTCAAAAAGATGAATTTTCCTGACTCTGGGCCTGGTACTTTATATACTATACCACCCATCTATCAGAAAAATATTTACAAAATAAAATTTAAAATGCAATAGAACAGAGTGTTAACAAGGGTTTTTCTAAGTCAATATATGACTGGTTTAGTGCCCCAATTTCTATTAGGTTTGATATTACAGCTCTTGGGATTCTCTAAGATTATAAATTGTAGAGAAGATGCCCACCTATATTTGTGATAGTAGTTTTCCCATCTGAAAGTTGCCTATTTCAATGAAATCCCAGATCTCTATTACTATAATACTTTGTGCTAGATATTGTTTCAGATTAAATAAACAAATAACAGTTTTTCCCCTCAAAGATCTTATATTTTACACAGAGGAAATGGAATACACAAAGATAGAGAAAATTCAAGAGAAGGAAAGAGGAGAGACACATACACATGCACAGACAGAGAGAGACAGATAGACATGATTGATTTTTTATTGCTATATGAAAAATATAATAACACTTGGGGAAACTTCTAGGCTTTTTGTGAGAGGCAGCATGTGATGACTTCACACCTACTTTATGTAGAAAACTGAGCGTATTCTCTTTGACTCTTTTATGTCCTTATGTCTTTACCTTGACAAATATCTCTGCATGTGTCAGCCACATATAAGTAATGCTGTGCTAATTGGCATTGTCACAGGTATTGAAGCATCTGGCTCCTTTTCCATAATCAATACCATTCAAGAAAATTTCTTCCTTCCCAAGATGGCATAACTTATCAAACATATGCAAATATTCCCTGAATTGTTAATTGCTAGGGCTGATGGGTGATTAAATTCTGATTATGATCAATCACTACTCATGATTCCTTGTAAGTTGTTCAAAGCAAACTGTGCCGAGATAATAATGAGGATCTTTATCCAATCCTCTTATGAAATCCAAACTCCCCAGTGTTTCTTTGGAATCTGTCTTTCCAGAAGGAGTACTGGAAGAGACATGTATTGAATTGAGTTGCTTGCCATTAGATGAAAGGAATAACAAGGTTATTGATAAAGATGTGATCAGATATTTCCTCAATGCATAAAGAATAACTGTTTGACCATCAGAAAGTCTAAAATCTTATTTATGAAGTAACTCAATTCTATAAAACAACAACTGTGGGGGGTTGGTCGCATTATTATCTCTATTTTATATCTGAAGATAACAAGGAAGAGATAAAATGACTTTTCCTGGGTCATATAGGTGGTAAAGTTTGGGGCTAGATTTAAACACATGTTTTTCCTGACTCCAGGCCCAGTGCTCTGTCTGCTGCATTACCTTGTTCCCTATAGTTGCTAAATTGCAATGATTGTATCTCCACAATGCATCTCACTTTTGCCACTATACTTTCTCCATTCACATAGCCTCTGCATTGTTTGGATCCTTTATGGCCTTTCACCTGTATTACTGCACTACCTTCCTAATTAGTTTTCCTGCCTCCAGTTTCTACCATCTTCAATTCATCCTACATACTGATTGATATTCCTAAATCTCTCTTACCCAAAAGGGAAATAGATGGGGACAGGGCTGGGAAATACAGGGGGAAAGGTGGGATTTTAAGAAGGAGGACTGATTAAGGGAGGCAGTGTTCAGAGGCAAAATGGATTTCTGAGGTGGGACAGGATAAAGAGAGAAAGAGAAGGATAAACAGAAGAAAGGAGTATGAAGGGGAAAATACAATAATCATATCCGTGAATGTTCACCCACAAAATGGAAACATATAGAAGAGTGAATTAGAAACAAGAAGTCAATTTATTGTTTATAAGAGAAACACTTAAAATAGAAAGTCACACACAGAGAGAAGAGAGAGTTAAAATTCAGGGCTAGAGAAAATCTTGGCTAAAAAAGAGGGATAGATAGTATTCATGGTCTCAGACAAAGCCAAAGCAAAAAGAGATCCAAGTGAAAGAGATAATCAGGAAAACTACATTTTGCTAAAGGTACCATAGACAATGAAGTAATAATATCAAATAATTTTATAGCAAGTTTCTCTGATAAAGGTCATATTCTTCAAATATATAGAGAATTGAGTCAAATTTACAATAACAAATGTCATTTCCCAATTGCTAAATGGTCAAAGAAAATAACCAAGAAGTGTTCAGAAGATGAAATCAAAGCTTTGTACAGTAATATGAAAAAATGCTCTAAATCCCTATTGATTAGAGAAGTGCAAATTAAAACAACTCTAAAGTACACCTTCACACTTATCTGAAATTTCAAATGCAAAAAGAGATAAGGGAATATAGGTACACTAATAAACTGTTGATGGAGTTATTGAAAGTTTCTAATCATTCAATAGAACATTATTGGAATTATGCCCAAAGGGCTATAAAATTACACATGCTCTTCCATCCAGCAATAACACGACTAGGTCTGTGCCTTAAAGAGATCAAAGAAAAAGGAAAAGGACCCATATATACAAAATTATTTATAAGAGTTCTTATATAGTAGCAAAAAAACAAAACAAAACTGGAAATTGAAAGCATGCTTAACAATTGGAGAATGATTAAATAAGTTGTGGTATATAACTACAACAGAGTACCATTGTGATTTAAGAAATGATGGGGTACTTTGATCCAGCAGTGTTACTACTGAGTTTATATCCCAAAGAGATCCTAAAGAAGGGAAAGAGACCCATATGTGCAAAAATGTTTGTGGCAACCCTTTTTGTAGTGGCTAGAAACTGAGTGGATGCCCATCATTTGGAGAATGGCTGAACAAGTTGTGATATATGAATGTTATGGAATATTATTGTTCTGTAAGAAATGACCAGCAGGATGATTTCAGAAAGGCCTGGAAAGACTTACATGAACTAATGCTGAGTGAAATGAGCAGGGCCAGGAGATCATTATACATGGCAACAACAATACTATATGATGATCAATTCTGATGAACATGGCTCTCTTCAACAATGAGACGAACCAAATCAGTTCCAATTGTTCAGTAATGAAGAGAACAAGCTACACCCAGCAAAAGAACTATGGGCAATGAGTATGGACCACAACATAGCATTTCCATTCCTTTTGATATTGTCCCCTTGCATTTTTGTTTTCCTTCTCAGGTTATTTTTACTTTACTTCTAAATCCGATTTTTCTTGTGCAACAAGATAACTGTATAAATATGTATACATATATTACACTTAACATATACTTTAACCTATTTAACATGTATTGATATACAAATCATCTAGGGAAGGGGGTGAGGGGAAGAAGGTGAAAAGTTGGAACAGAAGATTTTACAAGGGTCAATGCTGAAAAATTACCCATGCATATGTCTGGTAAATAAAAACCTATAATTAAAAAAAAGAAAAGAAATGATGGGGTAGAACGAGTTCAGAAAAACAAAACAAAACAAAGCAAAAAAAAAAAAAAAACACATGTCAATATCTACAAGAATTGATGCAGAGTGAAGTGAGAAAAACCAGATCATTGTACACTCATCAATTCAATTATTCAAGACAATTCCAAAGGATTCATGATAAAAAAAAAGCTATTTACCTCCTGAGAAAAAATTAATAAACTCTGAGGATAAGCTGAATTATAATTTTCTTCCTTTCTTTATTTTTTTCCTTATTTGGCATTGTTTCTAACATGGAAATATATTTTTCATGATCACATGTATAGTTGATATTTTTTGGTTGCTTTTTGAGTAAGTAGGGGAAGGGAGTGGGGTTAGGAAAGAATATGGAATTCAAAATATAAAATAAAAAGAATGTTAAAAATAAATAAATTAGTTAATGGTCATATACATATATTATTTAAAAGATGTTTGTTGAATTTCATTACTTCAACTCAAATTATTTTGAACCCACTTTAGGAAATAATAGTTATAGCCCTAATTAAAGGATACTATTAGAATTAAAAAGCTGGTTTTCTAGTATTGAAGATGAACACACATCACACTTTTACATGCTGTCTCTCTTGACTGGTTCTGTGACCAGGGCAGGCATTTATACAGCATCTGGCCAAAGTGACGAAAAGAATTATGGAATCAGAGTGTTTGTTGTTGGAAAGTCATCAAATCCAACCCTGTTTATGTCTAAGTAGCCCTTTTTCTTACCACTTGTGACAGTGACGCATCAGTCTAAAACTATGAAAATCACAAAGCTACATGTTATCTTGTCAATCTAGAGCAGAGCTTTTTATCCTTTCTTGTGTCATGGGCTCCTTTAGAAATATGGTGAAGCCTGTATACCCCCCTCCTCCGCCTACTCAGAATTATGTTTTTAAGTAATCAAAAGAAATGATCAATTTTAGTTAGAGGTTGGTGATGTAAAGGCGTCATTTTCCCCATCCAAGTTCCTTAATCTACTGAAATCTATCCATTGGCTGTTCCTTGGAAGAGCCTGAGAACCCCAATTTAAGAAGCCTAGAATTCAAATGAAATGATGTTTTTAAAAATATGTAATAATCTTTGAGATCAAATATTTTTAAAAGCACTTAGCATAGTGCCTGCAAATTGTAGGCTTATTCTTTTCTTTCCTCTACTCCTGAACTCAAGGCATCATAAATAGATTTTGGTCTTGAGAAAAAAGAGAAAGAAACAGGGGGTTCTAGAGCCAAAGTGGGAGATGAACCTGTAAAGAGGATTACTGTTTGTTTCTGTAATTGTTACTATAATAATAGTAACACTGTTACTATTAGAAACATTTTCAGATCAGAAAGAGTCAAGATAAAGTGACAAAACCAAAAGAATAAAGACCAAATGGCACCTTTCAGGTCTAACTATCACTAATTCTAGAGGACCTGACTACTGTACTAATGACATATCATGACCTCCCCTTCTTTTACAGAAAAGCAAATCCCTAGGAGGCCCTAGTCTCCTGGTTATTTACTAGCCATTTTAATACCAAAAAGGATGATACTTACTCAAGAGAAATATCATAAAAACACCGTTAGAAAACTCCATGGTTGAAGGAGGAGAGCAGGATGATGGGGGAGGAAGAAATCCTACAAGGTTTGCAGTTACTGGCATATCCCATCTCTTAGCTTCACATTTTGACCAATAATTCTTAAGTGCTAAACTTAGTTATTCCTTGATGATGAATTACAAGTGCCATCAGCACCCTGTGGTTTGTCACTTTGAGGCAAAATCCTATCTTTCTCCAAATCCCTAGCTAATGTTCTGGCAATGAGTTTCAAACACTCCTGATTGCTAGACAAGAGTTCTCTTATTGTGCATGCTGCCTGTACTTTTTGTTAATTAACAAATTCTATTAATATTTCCTGAAAGAAACTGAATGTTCCAACCTCTTTTATGTGGGCTAGAATTTCTCTCTGGGGCTGGGGTTCCCCTCCAGTTTTAATTTGCAAGTACTTTTTTTTTAATTCACCGAACCATGAGGACCAAGTGTGCCTGTTAGCTTTCAAGAATAAAACTGTCAAGTGTGTGAGAACTACTCTACATCCCTATTTAGTGAAATATGATGATTGTAGCTGTAGAATGAATGGATACACTTTTTAAATCAGCCTAGAAAGCTGTAGGAGCCTGGGGCCTCATAGGCACCCCCCTCTGGAAGGAATACTTAGAGGATAAATTTGTAAGGACTAGAATCTAGAGGCCACATTTTAGAGTAGCTTTCTACAATAATTGTTATTGCTAAGGAGTCCATTGAAAAAGAAAGATACCATAGTTCTTAGAGATGAGATCTTGAAATCAGATTAATACAGGATTCTCATAAAAATAAAATAAAATAAAATTATGTGAGCCACTATGGTTCTTGAATGGGCATGGGGGAGAATTGGATCTTCCTGAGTAGTCAAAGGATGTGAGAGATGGAGATAATTACTTTATGCTTTGACAGCTATAAGGAAACTTGGTGTTTAGCCCTGTCCAGTGATATGCTCAGAGTAGTAATGAGCAAAAACTCAGTCTAAACACAAGTCCTTTGATTCTAAGCTCAAGGCTGTTTTGATTGCCCTGCTTCTGTTTTTCTGCCACAGAGACTAGCTAGCTAATCTTGAGCAAGTCACAAAATGTTGGATCTGGAAGGGTCTTTAGAGCCTGACTGGATCAATTTACTTATTTTATTGAAGAGGAAATTAAGGCTCAAAGAATGGAAATAGTTCATCCAAGATTACGAATATAAATAACTAGAAGCAGTTAAGATTTGAACTCAGGTCATAGAATCATATTTTTAAAGATGATCCTGCTATCAACTGTTGTGGTCCCCACTATAGTTGCCCATGAAATTTCTCTACTGGGATCTATGCTACTCTCCACTCTCCTGGGACTTGGGTTGCTCGCTGTAATTAAGGGGATTTCCTTCTTTCCTCACTTCTGCCTGGAAGCTCCCTAATACTTCCTTCAATACTGCTAATGCTATCTATGATGCTTTTTCTAAACCAATATAGGCACCAGATCCTATCAATTCTGCCAGTTTGATCTGGGACTAGGAATTTCCTTATAATGCACCACTCAGAGATCAAGATTTCGGAATCTTTTTGGCTAAACCTGAGGTACAAGTGATCACACTTCACCTATGCATTCTTCTATCAAGAGTGTTCATTAATATTTCCCTACTCCAAGGTAAAGGCAGAAAGGAGGTCCAGTGAATAGAGTGCTGGGTCTGGAATAGAGAACACTCACCTTCCTGAGTTCAGATCAGACCTCAGACACTCATTAGCTGTGTAACTCTGGGCAAATCACTTAATCCTAGTTGTTTCAGTTCCTCTTCTGTAAAATAAGGTGGAGAAGGAAATAACAAACTACTTCAGTCTCTTTGTCAGGAAAACTCCAAATGGGGTCACAAAGAGTTGGACAGGATCGAAATAACTGAAAAACAACAAATAAAAACAAACAAACAAGGTAAAAGTAACTTCCAGGGAATATCTCTTGTGGGGACAAGCTCCCCAAATTAAATTATTCTTTAACCCACATAATCTAAACCTGAGTTTCAAGGTCAATATACCAATGTGGGGGGGGGAGAGGGGTAGAAAAATTCTAATTCCTAGTATTCCTGATCAACTTTATCCTGGCCTTTAACAAACCTATTGCATATATATCAGTGGGCAGACTTGGCTCTTCCTGAGTAAGGCTTCCCATTGTTACTTTTCAGAACCCCGGCAATATGAAGAGTTAGCAAAAGAGGGGGGAAGACATCTCTGGCTTTACAATTATTGTTAACTTATATTCCCCTTTGGTTTCTCTTTCAAAGTTTCAACATCACCACCTCCTAGGAAATACTCAGGACTGAAATGATGTTTGTTTTTCTTCAATGCATTTTAACAAGGTGAAAGCTGGGAGGGGGAGGGGAAGGAGGGAAGACCTACCAAACAGCTTGTTTGTGGAGGTCACAGGCAACCCAGCCAAAATCATGCTCAGGGAAGGCCCATTTGTCAAAAGGGAAAGGAAATGAGGGGCAGGGAGCTGCCATGATTACGGACTGTTCATAAGGAAAGACAGAAGCCAGAGGTTTGATGTACAACTAGACAAGCAGAGGTTATGTGGGGAGCCAGAGCCCAGCTCATTTGCAAACTTGGGCCCATTTCATTAAGTGAGTGCAGAGACAGGCTGTCTCAGTCCAACAGAGAGGGATCTCATTATCCACATAGGGAGCAAGAGATAAGAATCTTTTAATAATTGCTGGGAATTTTTTTTTATTCTTATGTGGAATGCCAATTTATGCCTCTCCATACAAGTTAGATATAAAACAGCCTCTTTGGTGGTTAAAACTACTACCCCCCGGCTATGGTCATTAAGGACAAAGGGGGAATAGACTTAGAGACTCAGGAGAACAGGCTGCTGAGACTAGTGAAAGCCCCTGCAGAGAGACCCAAGGCCCACATAGGGCAAATAAAGACCTTGCCATCTATCCTTGTGGATGTGAGCCAGTTCTAGCGGGCGAGTCCAGAGGAATCCAATGGAGTTTCCCAGAGAGATTTCTCCAGAGTACATCTATCCTAGACTTTTAACTTTAGAAGGCTAGAGCCCCAAATCAGGAACTATGGAATTCATAAGGGAATCATTCTTAATAAACTAAGATAAAGTTTCTCTTTAAAGGCTTCCTTGATAGAAGGGGAAAGGGGTTAACATGTCTCTAAATAACTGTTCTTTCATCATCCAATAGAAAACTTTTGAGAATCTCCTTTCTGCTCACATGCTGAGGCCCTTAAACTGCCAGTCTCTAAGGTAAAGGTTTTCAATGGTTTGTGTATATATGTAGATGTCTTGGATCCCGCTGGCAATTTAGTCAAGTGTAAGAACCCATTCTCAGAAAGTTTAGTTGCTTACATTTATAATAACATGTTAAATTTCAATTAGTGGTTAGTGAAAATAAACTTTCATTTTTTCCCCCATACAAGTTAATGGATTCCCCTGAAATCTATCAATAGTTAGCTTGGAATCTCACAGATCCCGGTTAAGAACTAATTATCTAAGGAATTTCATAGATTTCCTACCTCTTTCCTCCTTCTAGGAAATTCCTATGGTGGTCTCTTGGTTCACTGATGCAAATCAGCAGAACATAAATAAATTAAAATCTTAGATTTACAGGGGGTGTCAAAGCTTAAATGACTTGCCCAAGAACACAGCTAGAAACAGCCAGAGACAGGACTTAAAGTAGAGGAGACAGGGCAGAACCTTCTTCTTCCTGACTCCAAGGCCTTCTATCCACTAAGGCATGCCATGTTCACTTTCAGATTTAGATCTGACAACTGACTAGTATATGGATTAAGGGGAAAAGACTCAAGGAAAATATCAAAACATTAATCCTGGGAGCGTGAGTGGTAAATAGGATGATGAAGCCCTCAGCAGAAATAGGGAAGTTCAAAGGAAGAGGAGTTTTTAGGATATAAAGTGAAGTGGGGACTTCATTACCAAATCATTGCCATTTTACAGATGAGGAAACTGAGGTTAACAGAAATCACTATCTCGAAGGGCAATATAGATACATAACATAATATGATCAGTATATTAAAAAGGTGAAAAATCAAGTACTAAGGAGGGGAAACATGACGCAACAATCAACAAAGTCCATTTTTCTAAAGAGATTTGGCTCCAATTCTTTCCCAGGCAAGAGTATCAGCAGAGGGTTAGACTAATTGATGAAATTACAATTATAATAACTTCTATTTCTTATAGCACTTTATAGCTAATAAAGTGCTTTCCTCAACAATCCTAAGACATGGTAGTGTAAGTATTATGGGCTCCATTTTACAAATGAAACAATTGGGTCTTGAAGAGGTAAGAAAGGGTTTGTTCAAGTTGGTGCAGCTTGTGTACATCATAGCCAGAAGGGAAGCCCAAACCTTGAGATTCCAAGTCTGGTGCTTTACCACAAAAGAAGTACCAGAGCCTCGCAGACCACTGTCTCAGGAGGATATTTGCCTTTGAAATTTGTCCATTGGCAAATTCTCACTTTGGCTGTTAATGTGGCAATGACAATCCCGAGGTTTTGGGGCTGTAGGACAGGAGCAGGTGCCTAGTGTTTGTCAGGAAGGATGTGTCTGCCATACTAGCACTCTCCAGAGTTTTCCCAGAGCTCTCTGTAGACCACTGGAGCAGAGTTGAAGTAGCTCAACAAGGAATAGGGGAAACATTGAGCCTGGTTAGGAAAAGAAAAGGTCAAAGTGTCATAAAGTCTGAGCATCAGAAAGGACTTTGAGGTTGTTTAGTCTTACCTTCTATCCTACATCATCATGATGCAGTAGAAAAACATTCTAGTACTAGGCAGCCTTTTTTCAGTCATGTCTAACTCTTTGGGACCCCACTAGGGATTTCCTTGACAAAGATATTAGAGTGGTTTGCCACTTGTTTCTCTAATTCATTTTACAGATGAGGAAACTGAGGCAAATGGGATCGAATGTCTTGCACAGGATCCCACAGCTATTAAGTGTCTGAGTCTGGTTTGAATTCAGGAAGATGAATGTTCCTGACTCTAGATTTGGTGCTCCTTTCTGGTTCTGCCATTTACTACTTTTCTGATTTTTTAAAAGTTCCTTAATGGACCTGAGCTCTAGTTTCTTCAACTATAAAATGAGGATTTTTGATTGTATTGTTTTTCATGTCAAGCTCCAAATCTATGATCCTACATTCTCCTCAGTTCCATTCTTGTGATTTCATAGGACTCCCATATGAAAATGATCCCTTTGAGTATGCAGGTCAATATCTTCTCAACAACTTATAACTTAGAGATTTCTTTACATCGAGGTTTCTTAAATGTTTTTACTCACAACCCCTTTTACCCGAGAAATGTTTACTTAATCCTGGGTATATAAATACATAAAAACAGTATCCAAATCAAATATTTACTGATAATAAATCAGTATTTCATGACCCCCACAAAACAATTCCAGAACCCCTTTATGAGACCTTAAATCACAGTTTAACAGGCTGGGGCCTACAGGATCTGAAAACTAAGTGCCAAACAGGCTTTATTGCATTAAAGGCAAGATTCATACCCAAGACTTCCTGGCTCAGAGATCCTCAATCTACTATTCCCATTATGTATCCCCAACAAGAAGTTGACTGACCTCTACTTGAAGATTTATGGATATGAGGCGCTCTCTATTTAGCTATTGAATCAAGATGACAACATCTAAGTTCAAAAATTTCATTAAATGTTTTTCTATTAAAAAAGAAATAGTGGCTCTATTTATTTTAACTAAACAAATCCTATAAAGGAAGGTGTTTTTCTTCCTTTGAATGAAATATACTTTATTCATTATCTACCTATTGGAAAGCATAAGAGGGAATGGATATCTCCTGACAGTTAATGTTCACAGAGTAGTCTGGCTTACCCTGTATCTGGAGTTAATTCGTCTTTCCCCCAAGTTGAAAAGAATGACTACTACTTGTGGATACTGCAACTGAATTTACATTTTGTTATTTTTTTTTCTCATGAAAAAGTTTCTTTTCTGTTCAGTTCAGATGCCACTTTCTTTAGTCATGTTGATCCAGTCTCCATCTCAGAGGATAAAAAGATGCCTTACATCTTCTCTATAAACCTATTCAAATACTTTTTTACTCACCCAATAGAATGTAAGCTTCTTGTAGGAAGAGACTGTTTCCATCTTTCTTTGTATCTCCAGCATTTAGCTAATGTCTGGCAAGTAATAAAGGCATAGTGGATGATTACTGATGGATGGGTTGTGCTGGCTCAAACACAGCATATCTGTGAACCCAAATTTCTTATGCACAATATCTCTGTCTTGCTGACTTACCAGAGTGGTATCTCCAAAGAGTCTTTCCTCTGGACTCATTCATAAATCACTTTGCCTTTCCACTGTAAGCTCAGTGGTTCAGTAAATCCATTCATAGTGGCTACCCAGACACAGCTCTAGGTATAGAAGAAAAGGAAGGAGCATGTGAAAAGTCAGATAATATATCCTGGTCAGTCAAATTCCAGTGTTCCAGTTTCTTCTTACTATAGCCAAACCCCCAATTCCTGCTCTAGGAACATTTACTTGAGTAGTCTAAATATTTCTAAATGTCTCTTAGAAGTAACAACCCATAATTCTAGGACACCTTTTGGGTTTTTTTCAAAGAGCTTTCTTCACAATAATCTTGAGAATTAGAGTTTAAAAGAGTTATCATACACATTTTACAGATGAGGAAACAATAGCTCAAACAAGTTCAAAGGTCTTCCACTTCCAAGGTTTATGTTCTTTTCATTATACCATAGTATCCTTCACTTCTCCACACCCTGGCCCAGTTCCAGAAAGTCACCTGCCTGCAGACTAGGGGAAATTGTGGGGACAGTACTTATTCCAACTAGAGCATGAGCTTAAAACAGAATGCCAGGGATGAAGATGAAGAGAGAAAAAGGAAAATAAGGAATGTTATTCACACAAGTAGAATCACTTTATGAAAGATATGCCATTACTAACTCTCTCCCCTTTGACTTTTTTCCTTGCCTTGAAATGGGAAATGTCTTCCAGTTTTAGATTTCATGAACCTTTAAGTTACATTGCTATTTGTCAAGCATGAAGGAGGTGCTTCTCTCATCCATGGGTAGTTCAGAAAACTGCAGGCTTCCATTGAAGTCTTTCTCCTCTCCTGGCTTAATTGTAGAGTATTGAAATAATGCTATTTTTTATTAAAGCTTTTCATTTTCAAAACATATGGATGGATAATTTTTGAACATTGACCTTTGCATATCCTTGTTTTCCAAATTTTCCCCTCCTTCCCCCCATCCCTTCCCCTAGAGGCAAGTAATCTAATATATGCTATACATGTCAAAATATATGTTAAATCCAATATACATACATATATAAACATATTTATACAATTGTCTTGCTGCTTAAGAAAAATCAAATCAAAAAGGAAAGAAAATGAGTAAGGAAACAAAATGCAAGCAAACAACAGCAAAAAAGAGTGAGAATGTTATGTGTGATCCACATTCATTTCCCACAGTCCTCTCTCTGGGTGCAGACAGCTCTCTTCATCACAAAATCATTGGAACTGGACTCAATCATCTCATTGTTGAAGAGAGCTACATTCATCAGAACTGATCATCATATAATTTTGTTGTTACTATCAATGATCTCCTGATTCTGCTCATTTCACTTAGCATCAATTCATGTAAGTCTCTCCAGGCCTCTCTAAAATCATCCTGTTGATAGTTTCTTATAAACAATAATATTTCATAACATTCATATACTATAACTTATTCAGAGATTTTCCAATTGCTGGGCATTCACTCAGTTTCCAGTTTCTTACCACTACAAAAAGAGCTGCCACAAATGAAATAATGTGGCATTATACCAAATAAAATAATGGTATTAAGGATTTGCTCATTGGCTGAAATTGTGTCTGTAATAGTCCTCTCAGAAAAATTTAAAAATGTCAAATCATAGATTCTTAGAGTTGAGAAAGATTTTACACACAGAATGTCAAACTTGGAACGGGATTTTGAATATAGAATATCAGAGCTGAGTAATGCAAACTCTTAGGACTGGAAGAAAAGTTGGAAATCATGTATATAATGTTTGATTTGGGAAATACATTTAGAGCATAAAATGTCAGAGGTAGTCCTGAATAGATGAACTAGTCCAAACATCCTATTTTGTAGGGGAAAGGACTTGCTCAAAGTCATACAATTGATGTATGGCAGGATAGTACCTAAACCCTGGTGCTTGGGATCTTTTGACTTCAAATCCAAAGCTCTTTCCAGTCTGTCATGCTTCCTCTCACACTTTACCCTTGAGATGGGCAACATATTATGACCTGACTCCCATTAAGAGTATGGTTTAGGACTAGTTTGTTTAATGATACAGGAGACACAGATCAGCCCCTTCACCCAAAGGGTATGAGGAGATAGACAAAATGTTTGATGAATATTTATGAGTATAAATTCAAAAGGAGTCCATAAACTCTCACACTTAGCCTTATCTGATTTATTCATGACTGTTTAAAGCTAACTAAAATTTACTCACTCAAAATTGAAGCTGTAAGTTTTGCCAGTCAGTTAATAAGCATTTATTAAGCACTTATTATATGCCAGGCACTGTACTAAATTTTAGGGATGCAAAGAAAGGCAAAAGATAGTCCCTGCCCTTAAGGTGCTCACATTCAAATGAGGATGACAACAAGGAAACAAATATGTACAAAGCTTTGATATTAAACTTCACAGACCTCTAATATCAGTGGGATAGCTCAAACAGCTCTACCAACTAGATGGAGCTGGGCTTCTTGGATTCAGCTACTTGCACATTTGCCATAGATTCACTACATCAGTACAAAGCAGAAACTCTGGGACGGCAGTCGGTCAGAAAGCCCCATTCATCTTGAATTTCTTTTTTAATATGTCCACTAAAATTGTACACTTTCGACAAACTCTGTAGTTAGAGCAACCTATTAGAATACCTTGTCTGGTTTCCTTGAAATCCCTGAAACCAATTAGATTGTTTCCTTACCTTCCTTTAACTTTGGAGGAGATGGGAATGTGGGTAGGGGGTTATTAGATGAGGGGAAAAGGGGAAAAGAGAAAAAGAAAGACTAGGACATGGAAGGTCAGGTTTAGTCAGTGGATGGAGGTAGAGATGTGGGTGACTAGTATTTTATAGTATGGGGAAAATCCTGAGAAGGAGGGAACCTCACAGAGTTAAGGAGGGGTCTTCCAAAGACATAATTTTCCAGTTTGTCTCATGTCTACCCCAAAATGGTGATTCAAAGCCAATTGATATAAAACCTGATAGTCAAGTATAGTGACCCAAAGCCTTTTACTTCTTCATATAGATCAAACTGGGGAATGAGACAGATTATATTAAAGGAAGCTTCCAGATTTTCTCAATATACAAGGTTAGAATTCCTTGAAGAGAATGGGTACATATCTTCAAAGTCAAAACAACAGGTGGAAAATTTGGAAATCTATTAATTCCTTCCCCCTTCAAAACTTACAGTTCTGTGATGCTTTGGTTCTTTGCATAAGATTAGATAAGGAGTCTACCACTGACCCTAGAGTAACTGGAATACTCAGAACTATTCATGAGCTTTAGGCTTGGAGGCCCATTTCCTTCCCACCTCAGAAGCAAGAACTACTGAAATCCCTATTGCAAGTTCAACTTTTCCCGAGGCTCTATCCTGAACTCTACATAAAGAAGAAAAATAGGATGCCTTTGGTCATTAGTTCACCAACTAAATATCCAGAATCCAGTTGCCGATGTTCCTACTTTGAATCTGTGCTCTGCTCCTGTGACTGGACTTTGGTCTTGTTAGCTATGACAAAGCTTCTTCTCACTCATCTCTGACTTGTGCATGGGCTCATATGATAGACTTTTATTGAAGCCAGTGGTGTAGGGAATGCCTCATTTGGAAACTCCTTCCACAAAAGTAGATAGGCAACTGTTCTGTGACTTACAATTTTAGAGAATGAATTGAAGCCCTGAGAGGAATTTGAGCCAATATATGTGGGATTTGAACTCAAATATTCTTGATTCCAAAACCAAGTTTCTATATCCATTATGGTAGTTTGCCTCTCATTTATGCTATTTTTTATTTAGTCATTCAGCCATGTCCAACTCTTTATGTTCCCATTTGGAATTTTCCTGGCAGAAATGCTGGAGTGGTTTGCCATTTCCTTTCTTAATTCATTTTACAGATGAGGAAACCAAGGCAAAAGAGCTAAGTGACTAACTCAGGATTGCACAGTTAATAAGGGTCTGAGGCTGTATTTGAACTTGGGTCTTCCTGACTCCAGACCTAGTGATCTATCACTGAGCCCACCTAGCTGCCTCCCATTTATATGTATGGCATGTGCTTAATAAATGTTTATTGTATTGAAATTAATTGTCTGACTACACTCATTCATGGTCTTGCTTTTATTGTCCCTTTCACTTTATTTCTGTGTCTCTGTCTAGTTTCTACTATGGTAGGAGATTCATGTAATTAATCAATCGATTTAATCAACAAGCATTTATTAGGCACTTATTAGGTTTCATCAGAGGTCACCTCCTTCATTTTGTAAATGAAGACACTGGGTCGGTAGAGTTTACATCACCCATCCAAAGTCATTCAGATAGTAAATAGTCATCTGATTCTACACTAAGTGTTTATTCCTATGAAAATACTGCCTCATGCCTGACATTGGCTATGCTCACTACAGCCTTTTGTGACAAGGATCAAGCAGCAGGATTGAAAGGGTGATGTAAATTCACAACCAGGAGGGAGGGAGGCAACAGAAATAGGGTTCAATCAACAGAAATCACAGAATACAAGACATGGGGCAGCTCATAGAGCGGGGAGGGCGCTGATTTGAAATGTAAATTATGTTCAGTGTGTAAGTCAGCACAGCACATATATTCTAGTATTGATCCCAGCTCTTTGGAAGCTATTAACTTTTTCAGCACACCTATAAGGCTGAGATTTATGCCACATTCTGCTCTTAACTAGCTTCCTAATGCACCATGTTGGAAGCTTCCTATTGGTAGATGTATTGTAAATTTTAGCCTTATCATTGCATTGATTTGCTTAGTGAAGTTGAATCTGGGCCTTTAAAATAAATAAATAAAATATATAAGTGGCATTTTCAGGCCTTCACATCATTAAAAATCAACCATCGTTGCATAGTACTTACCCTTCTGGTCAAAGATTTATAAGACATAGCAGACAGGGCAGATGGAGGTTTGGAGGAGATGGAAGACCCTATTGGAATAGGAACAGAGACTGAGATTTTATTCATTCTTTTTTTCATTCACTCACTCATTCATGAACACATGTATGTATACATTCATTCAACAAATATTTACTAAGTGCTAAGAACTGTGCTAGGTATAGTAATCCCTGCCCCCAGGGGGCTGAGAGGGGCCGGCACACGGGACATTAACTGGAAAATCAGAGAATCTGGATTCCACCTTCATCTTTGATCCTTGATAGCTGCCTGACTTGGACAAGGCTTCAGTTCCCTCTTCTTTAAAATCAGGGGTTCAGACTCCATGGTGTCCAAGGTCTCACCTAGCCCCAGGTCTATGAAGCTATGGACAGGTATCAGAGCTTTTGAGATGACTTCCAACTGGTGATCAATGGCCCTAGAAGTTATCTCCATAAAATTTCAAGACCTGCCTTAGGTGAAAAAATTGTAATAAAAATATAAGATTTGGAGAAACAACTGGAAAACTATTTGTATGAAAAGGCCTTGGGGATTTTAATGAGCTGCAGTTTCTGTAGGAATCCATAGTGTGATATGCTCAGACTCAACTATTGCCCCCATCTTAAATTGTCTTTATTTTTTTTTTAATGTAGCCTTTTATTTACAGGATATATGCATGGGTAACTTTACAGCATTAACAATTGCCAAACCTCTTGTTCCAATTTTTTACCTCTTACCCCCCCACCCCCTCCCCTAGATGGCAGGATGACCAGTAGATGTTAAATATATTAAAATATAAATTAGATACACAATAAGTATACGTGACCAAAACGTTATTTTGCTGTACAAAAAGAATCAGACTCTGAAATATTGTACAATTAGCTTGTGAAGGAAATCAAAAATGCAGGTGTGCATAAATATAGGGATTGGGAATTCAATGTAATGGTTTTTAGTCATCTCCCAGAGTTCTTTTTCTGGGCATAGCTAGTTCAGTTCATTACTGCTCCATTAGAAATGATTTGGTTGATCTCGTTGCTGAGGATGGCCTGATCCATCAGAACTGGTCATCATCTAGTATTGTTGTTGAAGTATATAATGATCTCCTGGTCCTGCTCATTTCACTCAGCATCAGTTCGTGTAAGTCTCTCCAGGCCTTTCTGAAATCATCCTGTTGGTCATTTCTTACAGAACAGTAATATTCCATAATTTTCATATACCACAATTTATTCAGCCATTCTCCAACTGATGGACATCCATTCAGTTTCCAGTTTCTAGCCACTACAAAAAGGGCTGCCACAAACATTCGTGCACATACAGGTCCCTTTCCCTTCTTTATAATCTCTTTGGGATATAATCCCAGTAGTAACACTGCTGGATCAAAGGGTATGCACAGTTTGATAACTTTTTGAGCATAGTTCCAAACTACTCTCCAAAATGGTTGGATTCGTTCACAACTCCACCAACAATGCATCAATGTCCCAGTTTTCCCGCATCCCCTCCAACAATCATCATTATTTTTTCCTGTCATCTTAGCCAATCTGACAGGTGTGTAGTGGTATCTTAGAGTTGTCTTAATTTGCATTTCTCTGATTAATAATGACTTGGAGCATCTTTTCATATGACTAGAAATAGTTTCAATTTCTTCATCTGAGAATTGTCTGTTCATATCCTTTGACCATTTTTCAATTGGAGAATGGCTTGATTTTTTATAAATTAGAGTTAATTCTCTATATATTTTGGAAATGAGGCCTTTATCAGAACCTTTGACTGTAAAAATATTTTCCCAGTTTATTGCTTCCCTTCTAATCTTGTCTGCATTAGTTTTGTTTGTACAAAAACTTTTCAGTTTGGTATAATCGAAATTTTCTATTTTGTGATCAGTAATGATCTCTAGTTCTGCTTTGGTCATAAAGACCTTCCCCTTCCACAGGTCTGAGAGGTAAACTATCCTATGTTCCTCTAATTTATTAATAATTTCATTCTTTATGCCTAGGTCATGAACCCATTTTGACCTTATCTTGGTGTACGGTGTTAAATATGGATCAATGCCTAGTTTCTGCCATATTAGTTTCCAATTTTCCCAGCAATTTTTATCAAACAGTAAGTTCTTATCCCAAAAGCTGGGATCTTTGGGTTTTTAAATTGTCTTTATAAAAACATAATGAGAAAGGTGATAATTACCCTACACTCTACCCTGGTCAGTTCCCATATGGATCAATGTTTTTACGTTTTGAGGGTAATATTCTAAGAAACACATAGTCCAGTGGGAATATGTCCATCCCATTTCATGATTAACATGAAAAGGACACTGGACATAATACTTTAATAAGAGCTAAAATTTCTGTAGTACTTAACAGCTTAACATGTGCCAAGCCCTATGCAAAGCTCTTTCAAATTATCTCATTAGATCCTCACAACAATCATGCAAGATAAGTGCTATTAATTCTGTTATACAGAGGAGACTGAGACAAATAGAGATGGAGTGATTTGCCCAGGATTATATAGTGGGTAAATGTCTGAGGGCAGATTTGAATTCAGTTCTTTTTGAATCCAGGCTTAATGCTCTATCCACTGTGTCACCTAGCTGTACTTTAGTTGTACAGCACAGTACATGGTTAGAAACATTAGTTCTGGAGTAATAGGATCTAGGTTCATATCCTACCAGTGGTACTTATCTTTATGAGCATGGCTAAATCATAATTTTCTCATCTATAAAATGAAGGAGTTCTTTTTTTCTTTTTTTTAATTTAATTTTTTATTTACTTATTTTTTTTTATAACTTTTTATTGACAGAACCCATGCCAGGGTAATTTTTTACAACATTATCCCTTGCACTCACTTCTGTTCCGATTTTTTCCCCTCTCTCCCTCCACCCCCTCCCCCAGATGGCAAGCATGATAAATAGGTTACAGTAGATCTTAGATACAATATATGTGTGCAGAACCTAACAGTTCTCTTGTTGCTCAGGGAGAATTGAATTTAGAAGGTATAAATAACCTGGGAAGAAGAACAAAAATGCAAGCAGTTTACATTCATTTCCCAGTGTTCTTTCTCTGGGTGTAGTTGCTTCTGTCCATCATTGATCAATTGGAACTGAGTTAGATCTTCTCTTTGTTGAAGAAATCCACTTCCATCAGAATACATCCTCTACAGTATCCTGTTGGGGTATATAATTTCCTGTTCTGCTCATTTCACTAGCATCATCAGTTATTAAGTCTTCCAATCCTCTCTGTATTCTCCTGCTGGTCATTTCTTACAGAACAATAATATTCCATAAATTATATACCACAATTTACTCAACCATTCTCAATTATGGGCATCCATTCATTTTCCACTTTTACTATAAACAGGGTAACAAAATTCTTTTTTTTTTTTTGGTTGTTTTACAAATCTTTTTTTTTAATTTATTTTTTAATAGCCTTTTTATTTACAGGTTATATGCATGGATAATTTCTTTAACAATTCCCAAACCTCTTGTTCCAATTTTTCCCCTTTTTCCCCCTACCCTCTCCCCCAGATGGCAGGATGACCAGTAGATGTTAAATATATTAAAATATAAATTAGATACACAATAAGTATACATATAAACTGGTATTTTCTGTAAAAGAATCAGACTTGAAATATTTACAATTAGCTTGTGAAAAACAAAATGCGGTGGGCATAAATATGGGATTGGGGTTAATGTAATGGTTTTATTTCACAGAGTTCTTTCTCTGGGCATAGCTGTTCAGTTCATTACTGCTCCATTGGAAATATTTGTTGATCTCCTTGCTGAGTGCCAGGACAGAACGGTCATCAATATATTGTTGTTAAGTTATAATGATCCCCTGATCCTACTATTTCACTCAGCATCTTCCTTAAGTCTCCAGGCCTTTCTGAAATCATCCTGTTTATTTCTTACAGAACTAATTTCCTTTTCATATACCAAGTTTTTCAGCCTTCTCAACTGTGGGCATCCATTCATTTCCAGTTTCTACCTACAAAGGGGCTGCCACAAAATTCTTGCACATACAGGTCCCTTTCCTTTTTTGTATCTCTTTGGGATATAAGCCCAGTAGAAACACTGCTGGATAAAGGATATGCCGTTTGTCTTTTTTAACATGTTAAATTGCTCTCCAGAATGGCTGGATGCTTCCAAACCACCAACAACGTTAATGTCCCTTTTTACCCCCTCAAATTCCATTATCTTTCCCTGTCATTCTAGAATCTGACAGGTGTGTAAAGATATCTCAGGTTAACTTAATTTCATTTCCCTTGATCAATAGTGATTTGGAAACTCTTTCATATGAGGGAAAAGTTTCAATTTCATCATCTAAAATTGTCTTTCATATCCTTTTGGCCATTTATCAATTGGAGAATGGGTTTCTTATAAATTAGAGTCAATTTTATATATTTTGGAAATGAGTCCTTTATCAGAACCTTTGACTGTAAAAATGTGTTCCCAGTTTATTGTTTCCCTTCTAATCTTGCCTGCATTAGTTTTGTTTGTACAAAATCTTTTCAATTTGATATAATCAAAATTTTAAAATGAAGGAGTTCTAAAGCTATTATCCTGTGAAGGGGTTTATTATGAATCAGAGGCTGGAACACAAAATTTAATAGAGAAGCAATATTACAAAGGCAGATTTTGGTTGGATTTGGGTGCCCGGAGAATACTTTTTAACAATTGGAGTTCTGAAAAATAGAATCAGTTGCCTGAAAGGAAGTAGATTCCTACTCTCTCACAGGGGTCCTCAAACTTTTTAAATAGGGGCTTCACTGTCCCAGAGTTTAGGGCCAAATTAATAAAACCAAAACTTTGTTTTGTGCCTAAATAAAGCTTATAGCCCTGGGTGGGGGATGTCCTCAGTGCTGTATTGGCCTTGAGCCAGTTTGAGACCCCAGGATTTGAAAAGAGGCTCAACTCTTAGGGAGATTTAAAAATTAATATTTCGCAGGTTATGCTTGATGTAACATGCCACCACCCCATTCTGTAATATTCTGCTATCCCTTAACACTTGCTGCTTGTGGCTTCAGAATTCTCTGGGAATAAAGGTCAACTTGCCAAGGAACCATTCCTCCTGAAAAGCCTTATGATTTCACATAAGAATTGTTCTTTATTATTATTATTATTATTATTATTATTATTATTATTGTAACTTTTTATTGACAGAATCCATGCCAGGGTAATTTTTTTACAACATTATCCCTTGCACTCACTTCCTTTCCGATTTTTCCCTCCCACCCTCCACCACCTCCCCTAGATGGCAAGAAGTCCTTTATATTTTGAATATGTCCTAGTGTATCCTAGATACAATATATGTGTGCAGATCCAAACAGTTTTCTTGTTGCACAGGGAGAATTGGATTCAGAAGGTAGAAATAACCCGGGAAGAAAAACAAAAATGCAGTTTACATTCATTTCCCAGTGGTTTTTTTTTTGGGGGGGGGGGTGTAGCTGCTTCTGTCCATCCTTGATCAATTGAAACTGAATTAGGTCTCTTTGTCAAAGAAATCCACTTCCATCAGATTACATTTTCATACAGTATCGTTGTTGACATATATAATGATCTCTTGGTTCTGCTCATTTCACTTAGCATCAGTTCATGTAATTCTCTCCAAGCTTCTCTGTATTCATCTTGCTGGTCATTTCTTTTTTTTTTTAATTTATTTTTTATTTAATAGCCTTTTATTTACAGGTTATATGCATGGGTAACTTTACAGCATTAACAATTGCCAAACCTCTTGTTCCAATTTTTCACCTCTTACCCTCCACCCTCTGCCCCAGATGGCAGGATGACCAGTAGATGTTAAATATATTAAAATATAAATTAGATACACAATAAGTATACATGACCAAACCGATTTTGCTGTACAAAAAGAATCAGACTCTGAAATATTGTACAATTAGCTTGTGAAGGAAATCAAAAATGCAGGTGGGCATAAATATAGGGATTGGGAATTCAATGTAATGGTTTTTAGTCATTACCCAGAGTTCTTTCTCTGGGCGTAGCTGGTTCAGTTCATTACTGCTCCATTGGAAATGATTTGGTTGATCTCGTTGCTGAGGATGGCCTGATCCATCAGAACTGGTCATCATCTAGTATTGTTGTTGAAGTAATGATCTCCTGGTCCTGCTCATTTCACTCAGCATCAGTTCGTGTAAGTCTCTCCAGGCCTTTCTGAAATCATCCTGTTGGTTATTTCTTACAGAACAATAATATTCCATAACATTCATATACCACAATTTACCCAACCATTCTACAATTGATGGACATCCACTCAGTTTCTAGCTTAAGAATTGTTATTTACAGAAAATTTCCTCCCCCTTTATTTGCAGAGTGGGGGACTATGGGAAACTCATATTCTGCATAAATTGTCATACTTTTCTCAATATGTTGATTAATTTTGATATTTTATCCTCTCATTTTTAGTCCTTATTACAAAAGATTACTCTCTGAGAATGAAAGAAGGGACAAATACATTGGAATTGTAGATGTTATGAAAACAAAGTAGATTCATTAAAATTTGCTTTAAAATGAATCATTCTATGATCTGTGCCCAAAGGATCATAAATTCATGGATATCCTTTGACATGACAACATCAGTATTTGCCATGAATCCCAAAAGAGATTCAGAAAACAAAAGGAAAATGACCTATATGTATAAAAATATTAATAGCAACTCTTCTCAGGGCAATAAATTGGAAATTCAGGGGAAGCCCATGAATTGGGGAACGGTTCAAGGAACTGTGGTGTGTGTTTATGATGGAAATTGTTCTTCTATGGGAAATAATGAGCAGGATGCTCTTAGGAAAAAAAAAACCTGGAAAAACCTCCATGAACTCAAAGTGAAATGTACTATGTAGAAAGTAATAGCAATGTTCTGGGATGACCAGCTGTTAATGACTTTGCTCTTCTCAGTAGTACAATAATCCAGGACTAATTTGAAGGATTTATGATGAATAATCCTATCCATACCCAGAGAAGAAACTAACTCTCTCTCTCTCTCTGTCTGTCTCTCTCTGTCTCTCTTGCTCTCTCCATCTGTCTTTCTGTTTCTCTCTGTGTCTCTCTGCCTCTCTTTCTCTGTCTCTCTGTCTCTCTCTCACTATGTCTTTCTGTCTCTCTCTGTGTCTCTCTATCTCTCTCTGTCTCTTTCTATGTGTCTCTCTCTGTTTCTCTCTCTTTTAAACTTTTTCTTAAGGTTTTTATTTTCATTAGTATGAGAGATCTGTGTTTTTTTCTACAATTTGATTTTTATGGAAATGTTTTGCATAACTTCACAAGTTGTTTTTCAATTGTGAGTGGGGATAAGGGTGATAACCTAAAACTCAAAAATTTTAAAAGCCAATGTAAAAAATTATTTTGAAAGTAACTGGGGAAAATATAAAATAAATAAGCTAAAACAGAAGAAATATTTTTGCATATATTTTGAAAAATAAAAAGCTATTATAAAAATCATTCACTTTAATATCACCCCTCTTTCCCCTCTCCTTTCTCCTCTGGGCCCTCCCTGCCCAGTCCAAAGGAGGAAACTCAAATTATTCACCAGAATCCTCAGGGTACCCAGCAGAAGGTGACTTATGAACTAACTCTTCTAAATAAAGGAGTTTGTGTTTAAGAGAAAATTGTATAATGGAAAGAACCCTCACTCTGGAGTAAGAAGACCTCAGTTCAACGCCTGGCTCATATGCTCACTGCCTGTGTAAACTTGGGCAAATACTGTCACATCCTTGGGCCAATGAGGCAAATATAGCAGAGGAACTCTGAGATCCCTTTCAGCAAGTGCCAGATTTGGTACTTTTTGTCTGAATGACCCTGGTCAAGTTACTGTCTTCGCACCCAGTGTCATCCTCTGGAAAGGGAAAGGTTTAGATTAAGCTTCCTTGGAGCTCTAAATTATATGGCCTTTTGGAAGATATCCAGATTCTACACATTATCAGTTTAGCACTAAGCAAAAGATTATTACAGCCTGTGAAGATGGTAGTTAAAGTCAGAGTACAAGAAAATATTTGTTCCTTTTATTATTTGGAAAGTTGTAGGTGGTGCTCATACAGACAGATATAGTATAACAAAAGAACATGTGTGGTGGTCATTCTCACCAGGGAAAGGTGCTTTTATCTAAGCATGAACTGCCTTGTAGCTGTCTTCATTAGTCCTTTTGAAAATGGGAATTGGGAGAGAAAAAAACAAAAAAGACCAAGAAATAATCAGCAAAACAAGAAAAAAAAATGAGAGAACTATATCATGAAAGACTGATTAGGAGAAAAGTTCAAGAAGGTAAACAATATTGTAAGGATGTGTGTCATTTTATAGGATAGTAGTGACAAAATGGGCTTTTATCCGTAGCTATAGGGCTTCAAATTCCCATCTAAATGTATTAAAAGAAAAAGAAAGAGACAGAATCTTGTAATTGTCGGAAACTGAAACACAAGGAAATTAGGCCTAAGAGGAACACCTATTATACTGTTCACCTCCTGTTTCCTTGGTTTATCAGTAAAACTATAGGGCCAATAGAGGACTATTGTACCTTATGAGAAAGAATACTCTTCTACTATATTTTGGAAAACATAAGTTGGTTTTTTTTGAAACATAACAAGTTCCTGGATTAACTTTTCTATTGAAGTGAGCCCTGAATCTATAGGTAGAGACATAGTTTAAGTCCCAAGCATTTTGTGAATTATAGAGGGTAAGCAAGAAAGAAATTTACCTTATAGTTCATTTTGCAGAAAGGGGCTCCTTCTTTTTCTTTTATTTTGTTTTTTTTTTTCCTCTTGCCACTGGGTTATTGGTTGTTTTTTTACATTTGTTTCTCTTCCTATATCACTATCATTTAGCTATAGAAAAACTCTATCCTATTCAGCTACAGAAAAATCAAAACCGAGCCAGCGTTTATTAGGAACTTACTATATTCCAGGCCATATGCTAGGCAGTGGGAACACAAAAATAAAAACAACATAGTCCCTGCCCTCGAGTAGTTTGCTTTCTACTAAGGAGAAATAACTTTTGCAGACATTTGGAAGACATTCAAATTATAATCATTTTACAAATGGATATAAAACAAACAAAATAAAGATAAAATTATTTCTGGTGACTAGTGGAGACATAACTGAAATCGTAGATAAGGAAGGAATCAGGAGAATATATTTGAGTTGAACCTTGAAGGGAGCTAGTGATTCTGAGGGATAGATGTGACTAGGGAGAGCATTCCAACATTAGGGATACCCAGGAGTAAGGCATGGTGGTAGAAGATAAAATGTTATCTATAGAAACAAATAAGGAAGCCAATTCTCCTGGAATATACAGTGTACTAGGAGAGCTATTATGAAATCAGATCAATATTAAGTCGTAAAGGGTAAGGGGAGGATACTCTAATTCTTTGAATATGACCATTAAACAAAAAAAAAAATTTGCTCAGTTCTCTGCTTTCTTTTATGTATTCTTTTACTTAATGTTACCATTTATCATTATGATTTCAACTATTATCTCCATATGTTATATCAAACTGCCTACCATCTTCAGAAGAGGGGAGGACAAAAAAAAAAGAAAATTTTGAAATTCAAAATCCTGTAAAGAGGAATGCTATGTGGATAAAATCAATATTAAATTTAATAAAAGGGAGAGATGAAAAGTGCAGAGGGTGAGGGGTGCGGAAGTGACCTAGTAACAAAGTCCAGAAGAGGCTGTAGCAGAGTCAGCAGAAGGCGGCTTCAGAAGGACCGCTCTGAGCACTTCCTCCAAATGGAAAGTCCAACAAGATCTCACCAATAGGAAAAAGAGGTTACAAGTATGGTGAGAAAGCCACAGAAGATAAGGAAACTCCAAGGTCGAGAAGGTTATGGTGGTTAAATCCAAGAGTCAGAAGAAGAATTAAGAGAGGAATTCACAAAGGCTAAATTAGAACCTTATTCAAACTGGAGATTCTAGAAGAAAATTATGAGTGAAGGGGGCTACAAGACCAGGGATGTTTCCCAGAGTGAAAAGATCACATAGGGTGAGGGCACTGTCTAAGAAGACAGCTTAGATTGGTATTTAATAAATGTTTTTTTTCTTGTATTTATTGTGGTACGTAGCAAATAAGAAACCACAATAAATTCTCCAATAGGGATATGACATAAACCATAACCTTAAGAATAATAGAACCAATAATCAAGAGGAAGCTTAAAGATCATGCAAATAAATATCTCACATTTTATTGAGAAGGAAAATGAGCTTCCATTATGTGAGTGATATTTGAGAAAGTTTATTTGGCAGCAGAAGACAAGAATCAAGTGAGGAGGTTCTAGTCCAAGAGGCTTCTGGTGGATATAGGAAAGCAGGAGGAGAATCTGTGTGATTCTGTAAAAGGAAGAAATTCTTAGTTACTTGACCCACTCCTTCCCATACTGAAGGAAGAATGTGGCAAGGAATAGCTCTAGAATGATTTCTAAATCAGAGAACTTCTAATGGTCTATGACTTTCCCCAGAGCAATTGGAGTCCTCAGTGAACAGTGGATGGTCCCAAGTTTATTTTGGAGGTGTAAGTCCTTTAGAGACTGTATCCCAGGAGGGCCACTCTCCTCAATTGTCTGAGATCTACCTTTGCCCAAACGACCCATTCTGGACCTGATCTGATCTAAATGAGAATTTAGGTTATCAAAATACACATGCCTGGCCTCTCTCCAGTGGAAGCACTGGGTCTTTTCAAGAGCTGGCAGTGATTTCCCTTCAGCTAATCGTCGATCACAGACAAGAGTCACAACCTGCCAGATCCGCCTTCTCCCTTCCTCTGTCTCTTTTTTTCATGTGCCTGTCCAGACAACTTCCAGAGCCCTGGTCTTCTTCTGCCCCGATAACATGGGCCTGTTTGGGCAAGTGCAGCCAAAATCCCTTCAGGGACAGGCCAAAAGGAGGGGCAGTCAGGAGTTGGGGAGAGACAGCTCCCACACATGATTGAAAACAGGATAGTTCTGGTCTTCTAAAAATTGATAATTTGTTCTCTTGTGTTTCTCATCTATCCTTTCTCCTCTAATTTCTCCACTCAAATAATGAAAAAAAGTGTCAATGAGTCAAAGGCTCACTGAAGAAATGACCCATGTTTCTTATTCCTAATGATTTGACTGCTACTTGGTTCAGAATGTTGCTGGCCTACAGAAGTAAGGAACTTCACTAGGTGTAATATCAATTACCAGGAAAAGGTGATGGGAAACATAATCTAATGACTTTCTCTTCTGAGGCAGTAAATGTGGTACTTGTAGGAAGACAGAAAGAAGATAAGGTTTTCTGCACTCAGTCTTATTCCTCCTGTGAGATCAACCACTTGGTGATATTGAGAAGTCACGATGCCCAGCCCTCCGTCCCTTAAATCCAATTCACTTGCATGTCATGGTATCAACTCCCTGATGTCATGATCCTCTTCAAGAATGATGAACAAACAACAATAACAACAACCTATTGAGAAGTATATAAGATTTTTCTTTTTTATTTCTAGCCCTCTTTACTGCATTTTTGAGCCTATTCCTTCTTTTCCCTTCTCTCTCAATTACAGTATTCCCTAAACTCTAGATCTTCTGCCTTTTTGTGCTTTATCATTTTCTGACCACTTGATTAGTGGTCTTCTGTACATTTTTTGTTTCAACCCAGGAATTTATAGAAAGACAGATCAAAAGGAACTCAATAGGCATCTAATCTAACCAATAATCTTAAAGTAACTCCAATTATATGGTCATACAGTTTCTCTGTCTCTGAAGATACCCAATGATGAGGAATCTATTACCTCCAGAGACTATTCATAATACTTTCTCTCTCAAGATATTTCCCTTTCCTCAGCTTTTAGTCCAAATAAACTCAATACTGTTCTTTCCCTCATCCTCTGAAGCCATCAAGTTTCCTCAAGGGATCAAAAATCAACATGAAGAACTCCTCTAGAAAAAAATAAGGGAGAACAAAAGCACAGTGTAGAACTTAGAATTCATCTCCCATTTCTTCATGATTGTATGAATTCACAGACAATTTGGAATTTTGTATACCGAATCTCTTTTATTCCTTTAGGCAAATGAAAGACTTGGTTGTGGCCAAAGACCATAGTAAGAAGTACAAAAAAGTTTCTTTTAGCTCTAGGTATATCCAGTCCTACTCTAACCCATCCCCCAAATTTATTTTCTTTTCTTTTCCTCCCTCTTTGGCTACTCAAGTTATCTGGGATATTTTCTAAATTCTGTGCTTTTTTTTTGTTTGTTTCATTAGTGTTTCCCTAGTCTGTGCCTTTAGCCATCTAAAAGGTCCTACAACTATTGCCAGTTAATGAGGCCCCATGACTAATATGGGGAAGGGAAACTCTTCAGTCTTAGTGGAATCTGAGATATTTGAAAGACGATACCAGTTCTCTCCTGATCATTCAATTTATCATACATGTATATATATTTATGTATATATAATACATATATGAGTGTGTATGTATAGATACACATAACATATGTATATATGTGTATATATCTATATTTATCTCTCTATACATATGTATGTATCTTGCTTATACATACTTATTTGCATATTGTCTCCCTCATTAGACTGTGAGCTCTCTAAGAGCAAGAGCTATATATGTTTTTGGCTTTCCTTTGCATTCCCTATGTCTAGCACAGTGTCTAATACACAGGAAGTGCTTAATAAATGTTTGCTGGCTAACTGATATATAAAATATCACATAAGATCAGGCCCATAGTCCCCCTATTCCACAAGGGTATGGGTCACATTGTCACATTTAACCTAACTGCACATTCACCAATTCCTGGGACAATGCTACAGGAACAGTAGATGCTTCATGTTGGTTTTTTCTCCTTAAAAAAAAATAATGAAAACAAAATGATGTAGTAGAAAGAGGGTTGGATTTGAAGTTGAAAGACATGATTTGCAATTTCAGTTCTATTACTTATACTAGATAATCATTTCTCTTCGTTGAGGATCAATTTCTTCCTTTAGAAAATGAGGTCTTTGAAAAAATTCAATGGTCCTTTACTGCTCTAAGGAACCTAAGATGAGAAGGCTTCTCTAAACCCATTCTGTCAGTGACAGGCCACAAAGGAGAGATTCTATGAGAGGATTTGACTCCCAGGTTAGAGACAATTTCTTAAGTTACCTATTTCTCACAGTAGATCATTTTAGAGAGGCTATACATCAATGTTAAAGGAATAAATAATGATACCTGGCATTTATCCAAAGCTGCAAGGCATCCAAAACAGACTTTCATATTCATTTCTTCACTTGATCCTCTCAACAATTCTGTGAAGTAAGTATTTAGGTATTAATGCTCTCATTTTACAGTTGAGGAGATAGATTCAGAGATTTTATATATATATATATATATATATATATATATATATATATATATATATATTTAATTTAATAGCCTTTTATTTACAGGTTATATGTCTGGGTAACTTTACAGCATTAACAATTGCCAAACCTCTTGCTCCAATTTTTCACCTCTTACCCCCCCCCCCCCCAGATGGCAGGATGACCAGTAGATGTTAAATATATTAAAATATAAATTAGATACACAATAAGTATACATGACCAAACCGTTATTTTGCTGTACAAAAAGAATCAGACTCTGAAATATTGTACAATTAGCTTGTGAAGGAAATCAAAAATGCAGGTGGGCGTAAATATAGGGATTGGGAATTCAATGTAATGGTTTTTAGTCATCTCCCAGAGTTCTTTCTCTGGGCGTAGCTGGTTCAGTTCATTACTGCTCCATTGGAAATGATTTGGTTGATCTCCTTGCTGAGGATGGCCAGGTCCATCAGAACTGGTCATCATATAGTATTGTTGTTGAAGTATATAATGATCTCCTGGTCCTGCTCATTTCACTCAGCATCAGTTCCTGTAAGTCTCTCCAGGCCTTTGATTCAGAGATTTTAAGTGACTTGTCTGTGATCACATAGCAAATCCTGATCCTAAATTTGACATTCAATCTGCTGTATGTCTGCCTTTCTAATAAATCTAAACATTTCCTACATATTGGACACATGTACTATAGGAGACACAAATATCACATAATTAGAAGGAGTCTCAGAGGCTAACTAGTTTAATACATATCTGAACAAAAATCACCACTACAACTCACTTAGCAGTTGATTAACTGGCCTCTACTTGGAGACCTTTAATAAGAGGGAACCAACTGCTAACTGAGGGAGACAGTTCCACTTTTAAGAAATTCTTCTTCAGTTTTACATGAACTCATTAATAGTTTTAGGTCATTGATTATTAGTTCCCTAAAGGTTAGAACAGAACTCTTCCTTTTCTTTTAGATTATTCCATAGTACCTAAAACATAGTTTAAACAGAGGAAAAGGCAAAGAAAAGTGGGTTCTTCAGGGAAGGTTCTTTGATGTCTATCATTCCACTGTACTAGTCCATCAAAGAGGCCCACCCAAAACTGACTAGCTAGACAAGCCCATTCCATGGTCACCACCAGGTTACCAGAGCTGCTCATTGCTTCTTATGCAAACATAAGCATGGCCCTCCAGATGAAAGCTTGTCCAGAAATGATGGCAGACAACTGGAAAAAGAGGACTCTCCTTGAATTTTTGATAGAAAATCCTACTTAACTTCCCTCATGTATACATACCCTTAAAAACATTATTTTATACATCATTTATTATCAGAAAACCAGAAATTGGACAAGTCATTTCTGCAGTGGGAAAGTTAATAAGAACCCACACCCCTAATCAAACAATCCTTCGGAGTATATCAAGTGATATGTTGCCTGGGACAGAGACTCTGACAGACTAACTAGATTTTGACAGCTGAATAAACTTTCCTCAACTGTCTCACTATTCTGCTAAAATTCTAAGAGACACCTGCCTTTTTCTCTGCTAATGGGGCTTTGGATGATAGGTGATCTCAGGCAAAACTTATCAGGAAGTTGGTTTGACTAAGTCAAAAAATAGTTTGCTATAATGATGGCTAATCTGAACTCTACCTTTTAAAGAATGGTTGATGTAGTCTGGGGAAGTGAGATGAGCACCAAAGAAAATATTCATATTTTTAGAATCATAATATCTAAGAGTTAGAAGGGACATTGAGGTTAAACCCAATCTGAGAAGCAATCTCCTCTATGAGAATTTATTAATCAACTACAGTGTGGCAAAAAGTGTGCTGGGTAGTAAGAATAGAAAGACAAAACAACAAAAAAAATTATATTTAAAAATTGTAATCCATTTTCTTCCTAAAGATCTCTGTTGATGACAAATTCATTTCCTCCTGAAGTAATCCATTCCACTTAAGAAACCCATTCAAGTCTTGAAGGAGGATTATATCTCTTTTTCAATAGACAAAGACTTTTCTCTAAGTTAAATGTCTTCATTCTTTGGCATGATCCTTTTTCAGCCTAGTTTCAAATCCCCTTATAACCTGGTTCTATGTTCTCTAAATTTCCACCAGCTTGTCACCATCCCTCCAAAAATGTTGGGATTCAAACTATAAACAATGATTTGACTGTGTGATCTAAGTCAGAGGAAAGAAATATTTTGGTACCCTCAAATTTCTATTAATTCAGATTAATCAATTCAATAGCATTTATTAAGTACATAAGATATTTCAAGCATTATACTAATGCTGGGAATATAAATACAAATAAAACAAAAGATAACTCCTATCCTTAAGGGGCTTACATTTTACTTGGGACAGATAATACATAAAAGGAAGCTGAAAGGGGTAAGGGAAGAAGGTGAGAGAAAGAAAGGTGTAAAAAATTGGCCCATCAAAGTGGCGTGGAGAAAAAGAAACAACTGGGATTACTGACCAGGATCCTTTCTCAAAATGAAGGTTTCAAGCAAAGGGACCTTTGGGGCTGAAAAACTAGCTAAAGTATAGAAGTTCGAGTGTCAGGCTAAGGTCATTTTTTTATCCTGTTTCATGTGAAAGGCCTTTGATCACTCCATCTAATAGGAGAGATACAGGGAAGTTTGTAATCTTTGGCTTTATCATAGAAACAATGCATGATAAATGTGTTAAAGGGACACAAAACAAGGATGTTATGTGATTTCTGAGGAGAGAACTTATTATTTGGCTGAGATGAGCATAGGATCAGAGAAGTTTTCATAGAAGAGAACTCACATGACCATGTTAAATATTGATATAAGGATGAGATTTCCTGGTAAAGACAACTTTATATCTAGCTGGAATACAGGTACCAATATATGTGACATAATTGGAGAGATAACCAAAAAGTCTTCTGCTCCAAATAGGCCTCTATAAGACTGAGAGGACAACTTGGATACTTACTATCTGTGATGCTTTTTCAGGGTAATTATATCACGTTATCTGGTGGGATAACACCTTAACTAGGCATGTTAGTTTCATTTAATTTGCTTCCATTCAATTCAACAAGACTTTTGCTGAAACAACACACATAATTTAAGTCAGTAAAGCTACTTAAGAATCAGTCAAAAGCTATTTTGTCCAGCTCATACCTTAGAACCTCTATAAAATATGTCACAAGTGGTATTCCAGTGTCTACTTCCAGACCTCCAAAGAAAAGAAAATGAATCATGTCTTGAGATAGCCCCGTTCCCTTTTGGACAACTTTAATTGTTATTAAAAAATTTCTACCTGAGATCAAGATTAAATGTATTAGATTAATCCCTTTTGTTTTATTTGCTTTGTGATAGCTTCTATGTTAAGGAAAATAAGGACAAAAATAAAAGGAGTTGCCCTCCATGAGTTTACATTCTGGTAGGGGTCCTGCCCACGGACAAATAAATAAAAAGTAAATGCAAAATAAAAAAAAATTCACAATGGGCTGGTATTTCAAATAGCTGAGGGAGGCATAAAAGACAATTTTTAGGAGCTTAGACAAAGTCAGGGAAATGGAATACTATGCATGAAAAACATCAAGAAGGGCTAGTAGTGAGGTTCTTAATTTGGGGTCCATTACATTAGCTTTTAAAACTATTCTGATAACTCTTTTCAATATCATCCCCAGATCCACTCTGTATTTCTATGTATTTTATCTAATGCATTTAAGAACATTATTCAAAAAAATGGGCCCACAGGCTTCACTAGATAGAATACTGAAGGAATATTGAAGGAAAATTTGACTTTTATCTTTGTGTCTTTGGCCAGCTCTAGATTCTGCCCCATGGAAGATTTCAGTGGCAAGAAATAACAGCAAGAAAAAGAAGACTGTAAGAGTCCTCTTTTTAAAAGAGGGCGACATCTGGACTGGTTAATTCTAGATAACAGGGCTCAGCAGTGGGTTATTGCAAACCAAGCTGGCAGTCAGTGCTCTCTATTTGCGGAGTCGGAAATTTGTGGGTGAATCAAAGAATGGGTGGAGGTGTCTTGAGTAGGGAGTGTTGGACCATGGCTGAGGGCAGGAGGAGCTAGGGATTTAGCAGGGCTGCCTGTGATATCCAAGCCTGATATCCAATCTGGTGTGAGCTCTGAGCTCTATTTCCCCTTGTTTATTTACACTAGGTCCTGTGGATGTTTGCATTGGCAGCCATCAAGTTTAGACCAGTGCCAAGCCCTGATTCCCTTGCCCAACCTGACAGGCTCTGGTGTGCACACCTGAAAGTCATTAGCTCACAGCTCCATTTCACTCTCATATTTCGAGGCAGTGACCTGCAGCCACGCATAAGACCACAGGCACTCTATCATCATCCCTCACCTCCGTCACCCTGCCCCCACCTTCAACCTTTGCTCTGTACCTGCCTTCACTCTGTTGGACTCAGGAAACACTAAGCTAATGAGAGCTCTTATAAAGTCTTCGTCTTGGACAATGTCTAGAAGCAGCTGAAGACACTTCCTAAGACAGCCCAAGAGGAGATCCTGCAGCCTGAACTGCTCTCTTTGGGGCAGCTGGTGTTTTATAGACTTCTCTGGTTTTGGAAGAATCACAGACACATAAAGGAGTAGCTAGGTGGGAAATCAAACTGCCAGCAAGAACAGCCAGGAGTGCCTCCTCCTCTGCTGAGCACTCTCTGGACCATGGACCATTTTCTCTATATACCTCATATGCCAGATTTATGTTGGGATAAATGAATGCACATAAGAGTAATTTATAGGAGTAAGGGAAAGGAGGTGGAGAGGGAAGGAGGGAGGGAGGAGAAACAGAATTTTCCATCAAAATTTCAATCCCTCCAGGTGGTAGGGAGCTGCCCAGGGAGAGAGAGAAACAAAGAGAAACTATCAGTGTGGGAGATGCTAAGTGACAGCAGTTTTCCTACCATGAGAGTGAAGGTATCAGAGATTGGAGAGAAGATCCACAGACACTTTGCTGCAGTCTGTTGATACATTATAGAATCGAAGGATTTAGAGCTGGGAGGAATCTTAAAGTTTATATAGTCTAATCTTTTCATTTTACAAATGAAGAAACAGAGGCTTGTAGAGGGAAAATTGATAAATATTTAACAACCAGTATACATAGGATACACTTTCAGTTTAAATTTATATGTTTAAAGTTTTCTGTTTTTCTTAAATATTAACAATCAGCAAAACAATAAACCAAGGCCCAATTTGTAGCATTTACTGATTTCTGAGGTGTAAATGCTCACATTGAACATTTAACAATGGGTTCTCTCAAGAATTGTTCAAACTGACTCCAGCATGTTTTTGGCCAAGATGAAATAGATTCTTTGTAACAGAACCAGAATTAAAATCCAGGTTCTTGGATTCTAGAACTATATTACTTCTATTAAACTCTGATGCCTACTCATTTTACCAATAACATTTAGTATCTTCCAACCCAGAGATCCACAGTATTTTAGAAATGACCTTCTGTTTTGCCAGCATCCATCTAAAATTGAATTTCCTTGCTTGAATATTTATGGCATTCTCATTGATTACTTGGATTGTTTCATAACAGGAGGTAATAACAACAACAATATTATAATAACTAACACTTATAAAGTACATAAAGATTTATAAAGTGTTACATATACTATATTACCTCATTGATCCTCACAATTACCCTTTGGGGTTGCTCCTTATTTCTACTATGTCCCCATTATGCAGGTGAAAAAGAAAACTTAAGCTAAAAGAAATGAATAATAATAATAAAAGAAAAATACTTTATGTAGCTCTTTAGAGTTTGTAAAATACATTATAGACATTGTCTCATTTAATAATCACAATAACCCTGAGAGGCAAGTACTATTATTATAATTCCCACTTTATTGATAAGAAAACTGAGGATGAAACAAGTTAAGAACTCAGGGTCACAAGGCTACATGTTGGAGGTAAGGCTGGTCTAAGATTGTCTGAACTCTATTAATGTTCTATCTATTGTCAACCTTTGAACAAAGTTAAGTCATATGCATGCTTTTATTCCTCTCAAGCAGGTTGGCATGTGTGCAGATCTCCAGTCAGGACTGAATTCAGAGTAGTTTTAGGCAGCAGGAATTATAAAGACAAAAAACACAAGTCAGAGCAGGGCTGGGGAGGATCAAACCATGACCTAATCAGGTTCAGCTATTTGTCCCTGGCCTGGGCTATTTCTCAGAAGTTGTATCAAGGTTTATTCAGGTTTGGCCACTGAACGAAACTATTCTCAGAGATTACAAGATATCCTCTAAGTACAAGGAAGTGGGTCAGAGTGGAAGATTCCCCAGAGGTCCCTAGTTCATTAGGGGTCAGCATGACCCTGTTTGAGCCAGCTCTGTGTCTACCTTTTGCACATCAGAGGGAGTTCAGGGTTTAGCAAGCAAATACAGCAAAGGATTTCTGGCATGTCCAGTGTAAAGGATGCTGAGTCTGCCTCCTGATTGGCTGCTTCTGATTCCCAGGTCAGTCTGGCCTCCTCTGGATAGTAAGGTCGCTCAAGCAAATAAGGATGGTTAATAAAATCATTAACTCCTTCAGTTTCACACTATTCTACAAAGAGAAGCCAACTATCCTATGTAGAGGTCAATAAAAGTTTAGGATGACATGCCCCTCTAGCTACAAGTTTAGAAAGAGAGAGATTGGTCAAAAAAAGATAACTAGAATGAATCCATTTGAACTTAAAAACTTAAATTTAAAAACCATTTTAAAAAATGGTTAAAGAAAGAAAAGATTCTCTAACAAGAAGTTAAAAAAAAAAGACGTAGATTCAAATATTTGCTTGAACACCTATTACTTATGTGACTTTCAAGAAAGTCAATAAACTAGATCTCAGTTTTCTCATTTGCCAAATAAGGGAGTTTGGAATAGATGGCCTTGGAGCTACTGTCCTTCTTTGAATTTAATATTCTATAATCCGGTGCTGAAAAAGATTGTGCAATTTGTTGTGAAATATGGGGTAATGATGTCATTCAGAAGGAGAAACTTTACTGGACAAGGTAGAATAACAAGACATCACAGATGCATTAACGGATCAAAGTATTCTGGAGTTGTGAGTGGCAAGGATACAAGAAAAACCATAACTCCTCCATGGTAACTGGGACTTTATATGAGAATACCTGATTTAGAAGATGCTACAAACATTAGTGGATCTCAAAGGCTTATAAGCAACAGAGCTCAACAGCTAGTTAGCAATATATCTAGTAAGTAATAAAGTAAAGTAAAAAAAAAAAAAAAAGCCTTTTTCAGAAGGCTTACTGCTTTCCTAGCTTATACCTCTATTCCAATACTGTAGTATAATTAACACTGGATTTGGTGTCAGAAGACTTGAAACTGGATACCAAAAATACTTATTATCTCTATGATCTAGAGACAATTACTTAAAATTTTAAACCATAGTTGCCACATTTATAACAGAAAGGGCCTGGACTAAACAAACTAACTTTAAATCTATGGTCTTTATAATTGTATGGTCTTTTCCCTGTTTTGACTCTATCTATCTTCCATGGTATTTGGGGTTATACCTGATTTAGGCCTATTTGGTGGCTTAGTTTAGAAACTGCAATTAAATGAGACACTTATTTAACAAAAGAAATTTTCTTAACAAGAGTACAGAAAGGATATTCAGCAAAAATATATCATTGATCCAGCTTGTCACTTTCCCTAGTGTTGCATTTGCTGGAGTGGATGACCTGGTCAGCAGGATGTTTCAAATCTAAGGAATTTATGGACTCTTCTATTTAAACTATTAAGAAGCTATATCAATGATTCAAGCATTATTGCTCTGGAATTCCTTTTGGGGATTTCCTTTCTTTTTACTTTAAGAAGAAAACAAAACAAAGGCTGCTTCCATCACACTTGGATCGAAAAAAATACAGTCAATTCTCAACTTTCATGAGGGGAATGTTCTTAGAAAACAGCATGAAAGTCAAAAAACAAATGTTGATACATAGAAACTATGGGAAATAGGAGTTAGGCTCTGTGACTCCTAAAAGTATAATCTTTTGCTAAAGATGGCTGAAAATGCACTTTTCTACATGCAATTCTTTGAAACAAAACATTAATTCTGATAATATGCGATATTCCTAACACAATAACCATGAAATAACTCCTGAAAACACAGTAAACAAAATAAAATTGGTAACATGTAAAACATTTTTCTCTCCAATGATCCCTGAGAATTTAGTGTTAATATCTCAATTTTTAATATAAACATTGATTTCAAATAAAATCTCTTTTTATAATACACAAAGTGTATAAAAACTATACAGCAAATAAAATTCTTAAAACTAAACATTTTTAAGCTGAATATTACCTTCCACTGTGTCACATAGTGATGGGAGGACATTATACTTTATACTGTAGCTGCTGCATCCTAATCTCTAAAAAAACAAGGGAGAGGTTGCTGAGATTTAGGCTTGCTGTTGCATGATGCCAGGACTAGCAAGATCTTAAAGCCCAAAAGATTTGAATCATATTTGGGGGGCATATTTGCAACACAAAACTTGAGTTTTAAAAGCAAATAATGAAAATATCAAATGCATGGGGTTTTTACAAGGTTAGGGTGAACAAGATAAGTGAAACACCTAGTAGGATACCAGCCACTACATTAGTGTGTATGTTGGTACTCTCATTTTTCTCTCTACTGCACATACCTGTAATTCTGATTGGTTGCCAATGTGAAAGTGAAAATGAGGTTACTAATGAAATCATGCAAATGCTTGAGGTCACAAACATGAAATGTGAGAATGTTGAGGATCAACTGCATATCTAAATCATATCTCTGGGGACAGAACACAATTAGACAGGAATATTATCTCCATACTAGGTGTTACATCTGTTGGATTTTCTAAAGTTTAATCGATCAATCAATTAATCAAAATGCCTTTAATAAGTGTCAATTTGGCACCAAGTAGGATGTTATAATTCTGGTCAGCCTACTGAGAGAATTTTGTTTTATGTGTTTTTGTTCAACTGATAGTTTTTATAACCTACAGCCATCCCAAAAGAATCATGAAACATGACATAAAATCTTTTTTCACCCCTAAAGTCACTTAGGTTCTGATTATAAAGGAATCCTTTTCTTTTCCATGTAACTTGCAATTTTCACAACCAGCCAACACATACACCTCAAACTAGAAGTTCACTCTGACCTTATTGGCTCCTTTTTTCTGATGGACTGGTCCTAGCCAACACCCTCATTTTAAAAAAATCTCCTAAGTCAGTCATGTCTCTATTATGTGCCTGAATATGTACACACACACACACACACACACACACACTCCTACTGCTTTATAACTTTCTTTCATGGTTTGGCTTCCCTCATTAGAAAGTAAGCTTCTTGAGGATTAGGGACTGTCTTTCTATTTATATATTTTTTCTAGTATTTTTTTCTTAAAACATAGTAAACTGCAACTTAACAAATGCTTATTGAAACTTTCTGTCTTGAGGGTTAGGCACCCTCTCACTTACTTTCCCATTTCTCTAAAGAGATATCCTTTCATTTAAATAATTATAAAAGCTGGTGTTTAACATCATACCTGAGAGTTGACAAAATGCCTTCCATGAATTTTCTCCTTTAGTCCATATATCAAATTTCTGAGGTCAGTACAATAGGGATTGTCTCTATTTCCAGATGAGGAAACTGAAACCTAAAGGGGATGACTAAGAAAGTGACTTTTCCATGATCACAGTTAGGAAAGAGTTGAGTTATGTTTTAGACCTAGATCTCTTAGTGAATTAAGGATTAGATCTCTTTCCATCATTCTTGTTGTTTCTAAAGGAAGGAAGGAAGGAAGGAAGGAAGGAAGGAAGGAAGGAAGGAAGGAAGGAAGGAAGGAAGGGAAGGAAGGGGAAGGAAAGGAGGGAGGAAGGAAGGAAAAGAGGGAAGGAGGGAGAGAGGGAGAAAGAAAGAAAGAAAGAGAAAAAAGAGAAAGAAAGAAAGAGAAAGAAAGAAAGAAAGAAAGAAAGAAAGAAAGAAAGAAAGAAAGAAAGAAAGAAAGAAAGAAGGAAGGAAGGAAGGAGAGAGGGAAAGAAGGAAGGAAGGAAGGAGAGTAGGAAGGAGGGGAGGAAGGGAGGAAGGAGGGAAGGAAGGAGAGAAGGAAGGAGGGAAGGAAGGAAGGAGGGAAAGAAAGAGGGAGGGAAGGAAGTAGGGAAGGAAGGAGGGAGGGAAGGAAGGAAGGAAGGATTGCCAAGAAGCAATCTCTCCATTGGCATGCTCTTAGAATCCACTTAATTGACAAGAAGTTTTAAATATTATTCCTGGCATCAACTTACCAAAAAGATAATCACTCTGCCAAAGTGAGTGATTTTTCTCCACCTTGCTTGCTACTCTTCCTTCTGTGCTAGATTCTGAATATACACTTTTCTTCTCTTATCCAATAACCGATTGCTTCCCTCCCTTCAGATTTCATCTATCCTTATCACCTTGCTACTGCTAGCTTGCTATTTCCCAAGTAGGATGCTACCTTATATCTTCTAAATGGAACCTGTTCAGTCTCTATGTTTCTGTCATCCCTCCTTCATTAATCTGGATTTGATATATTAAAAATAACAAAATTAGCTGATTTTTCCTTTATTACTATGTTATTATGTGGCTTTAAGACAAAGAAAATACAAGGTCCAAAGATTTTAAAATGAATGTCACACAAGCAGAATGCTCTCAGAAAAACTTGAAAAGATTTATATGAACTGATGCAAAGTGAAATAAGCAGAATCAAGAGAACATTGTATACAGCAGCAACAATATTATATAATGATCAACTGTGAATGATTTAGCTATTCTCAGCAAAATAATGATATGAGACAATTCTGAAGAACTTAGGATGAAAAATGCTATACATTTCCAGAGAAAACTAATGGAGTCTAAGTGCTGATGAAAGCATAATTTTTCTTTACATTTTATCTTCATTTTCTTCCACAATATGACTAACATGGAAATATATTTTGCATGACTGCACATGTATAATATATATTAAATTGCTTGCCTTCTCAATTCAGGGGGAGAAAAGGAAGGGAATGAGACAATTTGGAACTCAAACTTTTTTTTAAAAAAATGAACATTAAAAAAAGAAAATAAAATTTATGTAGGAGACAATAGAGAAGTATATGCTGTGCATAAGCAGGTCAAAACATATAAACAATGAGGAGCCTTGGAGAACAGGAATAAAACATAGAATCAGGGAAATTCATAAGGACAGAGAAAGATACATGGAAAGGACAAGAGATGACAGGTAAGTCAACCAGACTGCTTCACTCAAGATTTTAAGAGAGAGTGAGAAAAGCGTCCAGCTTGGTGAGTTAATGGAAGGGCACAGACAAGCATGGACAGGAACCAAAAGTGTGAGAACTGAATCCTTAGAAGGAATATATACAACAATGAAATCATAAGTACTCAATCATTTTTTATTGTACTATAAGGTTTACATAGTACAGCCAGGTCCCAATTAGTGTGATTAAAGAATCTTCTAGAGTATTTGCATTATTTGAATTCTCAAGATATACTTGCTTTGAACTAGAACAAATTTCCATCTTTTACATAATTATAACTTTGAATAATATGAATTCAAATACATGAAACCACTTCAGAGGATTTATTATTCACACTAATCTGGACCTGACTGTATTTTGCATGCAACATTTTGTTTGTTAAAATCAAAATTTGAGGTAGAAAGGACAAGTAAAGATGAGGAAATTCACAAAAAAAGTGAATTTACTTGCTCAAGGTAATAGGAGCCAGGATTTTAACACAGTCCCCAGGCCCAATATTTGTCTAGTATACCACATTCTTAACTCTTTATACATTTGTCCTTCAGCCTGCTTTTCTCCCCAGTGACTCTCTATATTCCATCTTTTCTTTCCTCTGAAATTCTTCTTCCATGTTCTATTTGTTTTCCTTTACTCCTCTTTGCCACCCTTCAGTCCCTTTTTGCCTGATGAGATCATGCCCTCATCTCTTTTGGTCCATAAATATATGTAAACTCATTTAAACATGAATAGGAATGGGGCTTCATTCTAACTTTCTAAGACACCTGAAACTCCCAGTCAAGTCAGGCTCTTATTTGTGAATCTCACCCAATCTTAAATACCACTATCAATAAGATATGCATGTACTTGGTACTTCAAGTCATTCCTAACAGAATTCTGTGAAGTGTGTAATAATTAGTTTTTTTTTTTTTTTTCTAGTCAAAGTACCACAAATCATATCCGGGGCAAGGACAACAAAGCATACCCTCAAGTGAGTGGGACAGTGGCACAAGAGTGGTACAGAAAAGGAGTTCATCCTATCCTAATTGTATGTAATAACATACAATTTAATTAGTTATTTTTGCTAAGTGGTGAGTTCTCTTGTTTCCATGTTTTTTAAGGGACTTCAAGGCCCAGATTGTGTCTTGCAATTTCAGCACCCTGGGGCCAAGTCCTGATTGTCCTATCCTGGCTAGGCGTCAGAGGTCTCCCACTTCTCACTTTTCCAAAGATAATAATCATCTTGGAGTACAGAAATAGAACTTGTTGCCAGCATATACTAATAAATGTCTAATCAAAAGGAGGAAAAAAATAACAAAGATTTGTTAACAACCGCCAAATCCTATGGGCAGCTGTTATTTTAATACTTGAAGAGTCCCCAGTGACTTCAACTCACTCCATTACACAAGGAATGATTTATTCCATCAGCTTTGTTGAAATGCTTGTGAATGTTGGAACTGTATATAGTCCTTTATATTTCCTGTTTGGTGGGGCTGCTGTGTACCCAGAAACCCCCATCAGAAGGGAATTTCTTTGCAAACTCTGCATCAAGGCACTGGCTGTGATATTGGGTTACAGCTTTGGTTTACTAATTCCAGCTTTTCTTCTCTGATAGCATTTAAACTTAAATAGCTATATAAGTTCAAATGTTCTTTTATAGGATGAAATAAACAGCTTTTTATGACTCAAAAACTGCAAGCTTCAAAATCAGGCATTCACCACTAACTCAAGCAGGTTGACGCTCAAGAAATGGGTTGGCATCTTCTTTGCCATAGTTAAGATTTTTTTTTATTTTACATTGAAGATGTCACATAAATTAGCTACTGTCTCAGTTGTCAGGGAAGAAAGCTGACACTGCATCAGGACATTTCGCTACAAGGCTGCCACCCTCTGGCTCCCATCTCCAGAGAAATACCAGGGAAATGTTGACTGTGGAAGGTTTTCGAGATCATCCAGGATCCCGGCAATTCTAGATGTCCATTCATAGAAACAAGCTTAAAATAGAAGGGAACTCAGAGGACAACTAGAGTGTCTTTTTGTTCATCTCTTAATGGAAGTTCATCATCTTAGAGTTCATCTCTTAATGGAAAACTCTTCTTTAGTCCTTACTCCTAACCTTTCTGCTTTTGTATAATTCCTGATAGGACAGCAGTAAATCTGTGCTTCAAGACCCTGCTGATGGGGAAATCACTAAGTCCTGAAGCAATCAATCAATCAATCAATCAAAACAATGGGACAATTGTTGGGAATTTCTTTTTTTTTATTAAATAATCTATTTCCCTGAAACTTCTGTTCTTTGCTTTTAATCAAATGTCTAGCAATCAGAGCATCACAGAATCTCAGAATTGGAAGAAATTCTAGAAGCCATCTAGCTCAATCTGTATGTTAGGTGCTCAATAATTTCTCAGGGAAACTATTGGCATTTCCTTCTCCAGTTCCTTTTACTGTTGAGGAAAATGAGCCAAACAGAGACAGGTGACTTGCATAGGGTCATAGTCAATAAGTGTCTGAGGCCAGATTTGAACTCAGGAAAATGAGTCCTCTTGACTCCAGGTCCAGTATTCTAACTATTACCCTACCTGCAGCCCTGACAGAAAGGATGCATTTAATAAATGTTTGTCTGTTGAATGATGGAAAACCTAAATTGTAGGTTGTAATCTAGGTTTTCTGATACAAATCCCAACTCCACCCTGAGCTCAGTTCTTTCCACTAAACTTTGCTACTTTCCAGTGAAGGAAGAATCATCATGTTCATCATAGCTCAGTTATTCACTGATTCTAGATATATTACTTGCCTCACATCAATCCTTTTGGGTGGATAGTGAAAGTATTATTATCTGCTTTTTACAGATAAAAATCATAACAATTTACATTTAGACAGAACTCTGTGGGCTTACAGCCTTTACTCACTCCTAACCCTTTGTTGCCACTGGCTAGAGGCACAAAGGATCTATCTTGACCCTTCCCAAAGCTGTTGGTGGAATCTCCTCTGATATACATAGGTCAAAGGTGTGACTAATGCTTTCAACTAATCCTAAGACTTTTTTCATCAACTGATTTCCTCTAGTGCTTCAAAGCAGCTTACTCCTTTACAATTTGATTAACTAAGCTGTTGAATCTAATTTATATCTTTGATTAATTCTGTAACACAAGAATTATTCTTAACTATTCTTAACTAATAAAGGTATCAGAACTATGAATAATTTGTTAGTTACATTCATTATTATTGGAGGTTTTGAAACACGTCTCTCATACCTGTATCTTTTTGTTTTTAATTCAATTTTAATTTATTTTCAATTTTGAATTCTCTTATTACATAGTCTTCATCACTTTCTTCTAGCAGAACTAATCAGAGTAGAAGTTGTAGTTGATGAAAGAAAAAAATTTCAATAATTACATCTATGCATGAGTTGAATGGTCTTCCTAGAGAGGTGGAACCTCTTTTCCCTAGGGAGGTCTTCCAGCAATCAATCAACAATTACTATTTATTAAACACTGGATGTGTACCAGGCACTGGAGGAACAAAGAGATATAAAAGTAATACCTTGCCTTTAAGGATCTTTCTTTCTAAGTAGGAAGTTATTGTTTGTCCTTTATTCTGGAAGAGGACCATGACCTCAGGGACTGAATGACTACTTGTCTTGTGCTTTATAAAAGAAATTATTTTGGGAGTATAGGTTTGTAACCAGCTGACTACTGAGTTCCTTTCCATGTCTGAAAGTCTGATTCTGTGATCTCAGGGAGATGGCCTCTAAAGTTCTACATAAATGCCAGCTATTATTCTTTCTCTGCTTCTCTGAGAAATCCTTTTCTTTTCTCCATTTAATGCCAGACTATTGTCCTGTATGGCTACTCCTTATCTATCTTGTTCTCCTCCTAAATCAAGAATTTTCTAGATCTCTACCTATTTTTCTTCCTTTAGCTTCTTAGATGGGGCACACATAGTACTATAATAACTGTAATTATTCCTTGGAATAGACTTTTTGATTCACAGTTAAATGATTGAGCTACCAACACTGGTGACAAAAAGTTAATTATGGTAACTCTATCACCTATACAGGCATGTGTCATAGCATCATAGATTTAGAGATGAAAAAAACCTTAATGGCTATTGAGTCTAACCCCTTAATTTTATAGATGAGGAAACTGAGGAAGAGAGAAGTTAAGGGACTTGGCCAGGGTCACAATGCCGGTGTCTAAGAATGGATTGGAATTTAATTCCTTTTGACTCTAAGACTAGAATTCTTTATACTGTACCCCCTCATCATGAAAGATTTCCTTGTAGTATTTTCTTTTTATAATTATTTGATGAAGTCTGAATGTATATGAATAAGATAGCTTATTCATTTTCCATTTGGCATAATGAGATGATTCCTACAATGGTGTTTCCTTTTCACATACAGTATCGTTATCTCATCCCTGTCATTTACTGACACTCTACAAGGACACTGAAGAGATTTTTGGAGAGGGAATCCTGATTAGAGAAAGCATTTTTCCTTCAGTCTAGAACTGTCTGGAGCCATAACCAAGATGGAGATGATTGGAATTCTGAGTTCACGTGTGGACTCTAACGCTACCTTTGCAAGGTATGAGACTAGATGATTTCTGAGGGTCTTCAATTCTATGAGCTTTGATACTTAGAATGTTTTCAGCCTTTCTGTACATTTCTACAATGAGGACATTTTTCCTCATCTGTACAATGAGGAATTAGATTAGATGACTTCTAAGGTTCCTCTCTATACTAGAATAATAACCTTGTAATCATTAAAAAGATTACATTCTCTTTTTTTTGGCCACAGATCTCAGGTAGGCTAATAATTTTTAAATTATCTCTCTTGGATCTATTTTTTTAAGTAGGCTGTTTTTCCAATGAGGCATTTTACATTTCCTTCCTATTTTTTCATTCTTTTTTATTTATTTGATTGTTCTTGATGTTTTATAGAATCATTAGCTTCCATTTTCTCCATTCTGTTTTTAATGTGTGATTTTCTTCAATTAGCTTTTGTATCTCTTTTCCCATTTAGTTAATTCTTCTTTAAATGGTATTGTTTTCTTTAGTGGATTTTTTTCTTTTCTTGCATTTGGCTTATTGTGCTTTTTAAGGAATTGATTTCTTCAGTGGATTTTTTTCCTTCCTTTTCCAAACTGTTGACACTTTCTTGCATACCTCTCATCTATTTTCTCATTTTTTCTTCTACCTCTCTTATTTGCCTTTTAAAAAATTTTATGAGCACTTCTAAGAAGCCTCTTTGGGCTTGAGAGCAATTCATTTCACTCAAGAGATTCCTTTTGTACACATTTTGTTCTCATCTGAGTTAATGTTTTGGTCTTCCCTGTCACTGTAGTAGCTTTCTATGGTTAGGATTCTGTTTCTGCTCATTTTATTTCCTTCTCACTCTCTTTTTTTAGTTTCCTCTTTTGTATCTTTTATGGTCAAGCTCTGTTTCTAGGGCAAAGGAGATACTATCCCAAACTTGCAGTGCAGCTCTGAGCCTTGGCTTTGAGTACAGGGGCCCCTTGTGTTTGGTGTCTTGCTCAAAGTAGGGAATAGCCACAGCTGCTCTCCCTCCAGGAAACAGCCTGGGTGCCCAGCTGGAAAACTGCCTTCTGTGCTGGGACTGGAGGCTGCCCCACAGGTCTGCTCTGCTTCTAAGCCAGGACCAAGATTCTCAGTTATTGATCTACTGTGATTAAGATCCTCTCATTGACTTTCACAGACAAATGTCTGATCTGGATTGAACACCTCTGTGAAACTGACCTTTCTTGAAGTTTTTCCAATCTATCTTGAGCTGGAGAATGGTTTCATTCTGTCAGACTCTGTTCAGAGGCTTGGTTTCATCACAGGTTCAACTCCAGCTGTGATTCTTTTTGGATACCCTTTCCACAAACCTGTATTAAACAGGCCACTCTGATCCCCAATACTAGCACAACTCATGAAATTGCAATGTGTAGCACCAAGCAACAAACAAATTTCAATTATTGCAAACCAACATTCTGAACATCTCGTAACATTTTTTCCTTGGGCTCTCAAATTATGGAGTTGTTTTGGTCTGTTGCTTTGTGGTGAATAAATCTAGGATAGTTCCCTGGAAAGAGTGAATTGCAGCTTCCTGGATGAGCTGTTGAGTCCACAGACCACAGTCCTCAACTCCACCCTCATGCTCAATGCAATCAGCAGGGTAAACAGATCAGGATGTTCTAGTTCTGTGGGAAGGTAAAAGGTGACTGCAGGTTAGTTTCTAAGATATCAAAGCTCATAGAATTGAAGATCTTCTGCAATCATCTAGTCTCATCACTTTATTTTATAGATGAAGAAAATGAAGTCCAGAGAAGTGACATGGAATATAATACAATATAGAACACATTATTACTATACAAAGTTATAATAATAAAATGAAAAAAATATATAATAAATCCATTGCTCTTTCTATGCTGAAATTCATCCACCAGAAGAGAATATAGTAGATTAAATAATTACTCATTGATCATAGGATCTGAGCAAAAAGAGATGGATATTCCTATATTCCTAAGAAAAATTTTTATCAAATTAGGGCTGCTACGGGGTGCCAAGGATAGAGTGCTAGGTCAGAGAGCAGGGAGAAATAAGTTCAAATACAGTCTCAGACTTACTAGTTTGCAGACTTTGGCAAGCCACTTACCCTTGTCTGTCTCAGTATTCTTATCTGTTATATGAGATGGAGAAAAAAAAAAGGCAAACTATTCTAGTACCTTTGCCTAGGACACCACAAAAAGGGTTAAGATGAGTTATACATGACAGGACAATAACAACAACAAAGAACACCTTAATGGATCATCTTTCTCTTTCTCTCAGTCTCTCTTCCCCTTGCTTCCTCTGTCCTCTCTACCCCTTCTTCTCTTTCTGTCTCTCTATGTGTGTCTCTTTTCTCTGTCTGGGTATCTGTGTCTTCCTCTTCCTTCCTTCCTTCCTTCCTTCCTTCCTTCCTTCCTTCCTTCCTTCCTTCCTTCCTTCCTTCTTTCCTTCCTTCCTTCCTTCCTTCCTTCCTTCCTTCCTTCCTTCCCTTTCCTTTCTTCTCTCTCTCTTTCTTTCTTTCTTTCTTTCTTTCTTTCTTTCTTTCTTTCTTTCTTTCTTTCTTTCTTCCTTCCTTCCTTCCTTCCTTCCTTCCTTCCTTCCCTCCCTTTCTTTCTTTCTTTCTTTCTTTCTATCCTTTCTTTCTCCTTATTTTTGTCTTCCTCATTCTCTTTCTCCTACTCATCTATTCTAAGCTCAATGCTGGGACATGGAATACCATGAAACACCTGTACTTTCTACTTTAATAAATTTAACAATCTAGGATTTAAAGGTGGGAAAGAGAAAGATGACATATATACAGGGATATAACAATTATTCTTTAACTACTATTAATTGCAAAGAACATAATTTAAGTAAAGTAAAAAAGAATCATGAAGTAAAAAGTTAGAAAAATATTTTTCATTGTAAACGGGGGAAAGGAAATAAATCAGAAAAGGCTTCCTGGAAGAAATAACTTTTGTGTTTCACTTTGAAGAATTAGTATGATCTGTGGGCAAGGATGAAAAGTTTAAAAGCACAGAAGAAGGAAAAGGATATATAATTAGGGAAAAGTCTGCATGAGACTTTTAAGAAATAGTACTATGTAGCAGGGTTTCTGAAACTTTTTCCACTTGCAAACCCTTTTTATTTGAGAAAATTTTATGTAACCCCAGATATATAAGCATATAAAATAAATATGCAAATAAAATATTTACTGATAATAAATCATAATTTTACAAGTCCCACATTAAGTTACAAGACTTTATATGGTGTAAGGAACCACAATTTGAAAAACTGAGCTACATAGGATGTAAGAGAACTAACTTCTTATCTTGCTCCTGTTACCTATTCATCAGATTTCACTGGTTTCAACTGTAAGGTAGGGATGAGAAGGACATAGACAACCACAGAATAATTTTGTTCATGAACCCTACAGCAAAGATTCACTTAACTCATTTTTATTGAAAGGTAAAACTTAAGGAATTAGGCAACCTGAAAGTTCAGTACTATAATAAACTTGAATGAGAATTGTAAGGATAATTCTGTGGTTGTGATCACATGTCTATCCTTTTTCTGAGTCTCTTATTTACAAGTCAAAAGATTGTTTTTTTCCTAAGTACCTTACCATGGCTGCAAACTCACCCTGAGATCGGAAAATACAGCTGTGTTCTTTCTGCTCTGTGCATTACAACGTTTCCGCAATCAAAGGAATTTCACTGATGAAGCTATTGATGATACATACATCAGGCGGATCTGAATTCCACTTTGCTCTCCCAAAGGTACGCAGACAAATGGAACCCAAGATGGAAGAATATCTGTATCTGTCATTTAAAAATGCATATCCAATTGGAAAAAAAAATAGATTGGGGAGAGATTTTGAAGGGGTGATTTTTCAGGAAAATAACCAAGCACTTAAAGTCTCTATTTTCCTGCCAGGTGAAAATCACCATATTTCAAGAGGGAAGTTGGGTATTGCAAATTGAAACACCAGTGCTCACTTTCTGTGACCTTTCCAAGGGAGGTGGGAACTGCCAACATGGCAGGGATGGGTGCATTATGATATTGTACATACTTCATACTTTCTTTGGAAATGGTCATAAAATTGGGAAAGGGAGTAGAATTTCACCATGTCTAACTGCAGAGAAATCCATCAGAATTAAGAATAAGTCTGGTTTAGGGAACATTTTTAAAGAAAATTTCACTTAAGTTACATATTATATTAGAAGAGGAAAGAAGATTAGATTTTTGGTTTGACAAAAGTAGAAGATAGAAGGAACTAATCTCTGACAAAGTAAGCATTATTTTCAGTAATTCACTACAACATATTATTCTCTACTACAGATAGAGATAGTGGTAAAGTAGATATCTCACTGGAAATAACATCCTTAAAGCAACAGAATTAAAAATAACTTCCCTAATATTACCTGTATGACACCATGGAAATCAATTAACCTCTTTGGGACTAAGCTTCTTCTGTTGAAAAAAAGGGGGAGTTGGACTAGATGACCCCATTGCTCTCTGGGATACAGTCTTGACTGCCCCTACTATGCCATTGAGATCTTTTCAGCCCATTCCAGAAGCTCACTCCAGACGCAGAAATCATATACAGGAGTATTCTACACTTTCGAATCACCTCCTTCTATTTGGATATTTCTTCTGAGAACCTGTATTTAACTAAGATGTCCAGGCCAGCCATGTCTCATTACTCTCTAGGTTTCATTCTGGACTTTGTCAACTGCCCCTCTCCTTTCTCCCCATCTTTTCAACTCCCTTTTATTTGCTATCTTCTTCCTTAGATTATAAATTCCTTAAGGGTAGGAACTGTTTTTCTCTCTGCTTATAAATGTTTGTGATCCCAGGGCTTATAGCACAGAATCTGGTATGTAGTAAGCATTTAATAAATGTTTATTGACTTGTTGACTCTAAAGTTCTTTTCACATGTAAATCTGCAATTGAGTGTCCAGGAGTAGATAGCTTTCCCTAGTAGAGATTTTTAATGGTTAGAAGAAAATATCAACATATCAATGGCTAAGTCATTCTAGAGAACAAGTTGTAATTATGCTCAAAAATTATCAAACTGTTCATACCTTTTGATCCAGCAGTGTTTCTAATGGGCTTATATGCCAAAGAGAACTTAAAGGAGGGAAAGGGACCCACATGTACGAACATGTTTGTTACAACCCTTTTTTAGTGGCAAGAAACTAGAAACTGAAGATGCCCATCTGTTAGAGAATGGCTGAATAAGTTATGGTATATGAATGGTATGGAATATTCTTGTTCTATAAGAAACGATCACCAGGATGATTTCAAAGAGGCCTAGGGAGAATTACATGAACTAATGCTAAGTGAAATGAGAAGAAACAGAACATCATTATGGCAACAACAAGATTATACAATGATCAATTCAGATCAGTTCCAATTCTCTTGTGATAAAGAAAGCTATCTACACCTGGAGAGAGGACTGTGGAAACTGAGTGTGGATCACAACATAGCATTTTCAGTTTTTCTGTTGTTGTTTGCTTGCATTTTGTTTATCATTTTTTATCCTTCTTGATCTGATTTTTCTTGTGCAGCAATTGCATAAATATGTATACAAAAATGGATTTAACATATATTTCAACTTATTTAACATGTATTGGATTACCTGCCATCTAGGGAGGGGGTAGGGGGAAGAAGAGGAAGGGAGGGAGGGAAGGAAGGAAGGAAGGAAGGAAGGAAGGAAGGAAGGAAGGAAGGAGGGAGGGAGGGAAGGAAAGAAAAAAAAGAGAAAGAAAGAAGGAAAGAAGGAAAGAAAGAAATAAAGAAAGAAAGAAAGGAAGGAAGGAAGGAAGGAAGGAAGGAAGGAAAGAAGAAAGAGGAAGAGGAAGAGGAGGAGGAGGGAAAATAGCAGGGGAAGGAGGAGGAGGAAAAGGGGGGAGGATGAAAAGGGGATGAAAAGGAGAGAACACAAAAAAATGAAGGTAGCAATCATGATCTCAGACGAAGCAAAAGCAAAACTAGATCCAATTAAAAGAAATAAGGAAAGAAACTACATTTTGTTAAAAGATACCATAGAAAATTAAGTAATGATATTACTAAATAAATACCAAAATGGTAGCGCATCCACATTTTTAAAGGCGTTAAATGAGTTATAGGAGGAAATAGGCAATAAATTTATGTTAGTGGGGGACATCAATTTTCCACCATCAGAACCAGATACATCTAACTCCAAAATAAGAAGGAAGTTAAGAAGGTGGACAAAAATTTAGAGAAGTTAGATATGCCAGATCTTTGGAGAAAACTAAATGGAGATAAAAAGGAATATACCCTTTCTTGGTGGTACATGATGCCTGAGCAAAAAAAAAAAAATGACCATTTATTAAGCATAAAAACCTCATAATCAAATGCAAAAAGGCAGAACTATTAATGGTATCCTTTTTGTATTATAATGTAATAAATGTTACATTCATTAAGAAGCCATATAAATGTAGATTAAAATTAATCTGATCCTAACAAATGTGTGGATCAAAGAACAAATCATAAAAACAATCAATAATTTCATTAAAGAAAATCACAATAATGAGACAACATACCAAAATTTATGGGATGTAACCAAAACAGTACTTAGGGCAAAATTTATATCTCTAAACACATCCATAAAATAGAGAAAGAGCAGATCAATGAATTTGTTACACAACAACAACCAAAACAAATTAAATCCTGAAAAAATCAAAGGAGAAAGTAATAGAATTGAAAGTGAAGTGTGTGTGTATGTGTGTGTGTGTGTGTGTGTGTGTGTATAAATAAATATATATATACATATATGAGTTTGGTTTTGTAAAACAAAAAATACATAAAATAGATAAATTATTTGGTCAATTTGGTGAAAAATGAAGAAGAAAAACAAGTTACCTGTACCAAAAATGAAAAGGATGAATTTACAACCAAATGAAAATAAAATTGAAATAATTACTAGAAGCTATTTTGCAAAAGTATATGCCAATAAATCTGACAATCTAAGCAAAAACAATTAATATTTGTAAAAATAAAAATTGTTCAGATTAACATAAGAGAAAGTAAAATTAAATAATGTCATTTTAGAAAAATGAATTAGATGAGCCATCAAGGAACTCTTTAAGAAAAATCACCAGGGCTATACAGATTTACAATTAAAGAGCAATAAATTTCAATAATATATAAACTATTTGGAAAAATGTGTGAAAAAAGTATTGGCAAATTATTTTTATGACACAAATATGTTGTTGACATCTAAACCAAAAAATAGGGAAAAAAATAAGATCAATTTCCCTAATTTATTTTGATGGAAAATTTTTAAATTAAATACTAGCAAGGAATAAACAATATATCACAAGGATCATAGACTATGATCACATGTAAATTTGCCCAGGAATACGAGGCTGGTTCTATATCACAACATAATTAACTATATCAATAACCAAATCAACAGAAATAATATGATTATTGTAATAGATGCAGAAAGTTTTTGATAAATTATAGCACTCTTTCCTATTAAAAAAAAACACTAGAGAACATAAGAATAAATGCAGCTTTCCTTATCTAAAACTATCAGCAAGCATTATTTATAACAGTAATGAAGTGGAAGCTTCCCAACAAGATTGGGGTAAAGCAAGAATGCCTATTATCACCACTTTTCAATATTGTACTAAAAATTTAGCTTCATTAATAAAGAAAGAATTTTTTTAAATTAAATTAGACAATGAGGAAACAAAACTATCACTCTTCGCTGACTATATGATGGCATACTACAGAATCCTAGAGAATGAATTAAAAAGTCAGTCTAGATAATTAATAACTTTACCAAAGTTGCAACTTATAAAATAAACCCACATAAATCATCAGCATTTCTATATTTTACAACAGAGTTCAATAGCAACTGATGAAAAGAGAAATTCCATTTATGATAACTTTAGACAATATAAAATACTTGGGAGTCTACATGCCAAAACAAACTCATAAACTGTATGAACACCATTTCACTTTTCAAACAGATTAAGTCAAATCTAAACAATGGAGAAAATATCAATTGTTCATGAGCGTGCTGAGCCAATATAATAATAATAAAAAAGAACAATGCTTTCAAAATTAATTTGCTTAGTGACATAACAATCAAAGTATCAAGAAATTATTTTATAGAGGTAGAAGACTAATCTTGATCTGGAAGAACAAATAGTCAAAAATATCTAGTGAGTCAATGGAGAAAAATGTGAAGGAAGGTGACCTAGCAGTTAATCAGATTCATATCTATTACAAAGTAGTCATCATCAAAACTCCCCGTATGGGCTAAGAAATAGTAGTGGAGCAGTGGAATAGATTAGATATACAAGAGAGAAATAAATGACCTTAGTAATATGATATTTGATTAATCCAAAGACCCAAACTTTTGGAAGAAGAATTCACTCTGACAAAAATTTCTGGGAAAACTTGGAAAACAGTATGACAGAAACCAGAAATAAACCATTGTCTTATGATGTATAGCAAGATAAGATCAAAATGGGTACATGATTTAGATCTAAAAGGTGATATCAAAGACCAATTAAGAGAAAAGGGAAGGGAGTATTTTACCTGTCAGATCTTTGGAAAGAGGAAAAATTTGTGACAAAATAGAGAATGTTTAAAAATGCAAAATAGATAATTTTCATTATATATGAAAGCTTTTATACAAACAAAATCAGTGCAACCAAAATTAGAAAGAAAGCAGAAAGCTGGGAAATAATTTTTACAACAAGTATCTCTTATAAAAGCCTCATTTCTTAAATATTTAGAAAAACAAGTCAATTTTTTAAGAATATAAGTCATTCCCTGGATGATAAATGGTCAAAGAATGTGAATATTCAGTTTTTCAGATGTAGAAATCAAAGCTATGTATCATTATATGAAAAAAAATGTTCTAATTCACTACTGATTAAAGAAATGCAAATTAAAACCCTTCATGTTCACACTTATCAGATTGTCTAATAAGATAAAGAAAATTATAAATACTAGACAGGGATATGGAATAATTGAAACCCTAATGAACTATTGGTAGATATGTGAATTTATCAGACCATTTTAGAAAGCAATTTGGAATTATGCTGAAAGGGCTATCAAACTGTGCAGCTCTTTTGATCCTGTAATGCCCTACTAGACTGTATCTTAAAGATAAAGGAAAAGGAACAAAGGACCTACATGTACCAAAATATTTAAAGTAGCTCTTTTTTATGAGAGCAAAGAATTAGTAATTTAGGAGATACCCATCAATTAGGGAATGGCTGAACCACTTGCAGCATATGATTGTAATGGACCATTACTGTCCTTTAAAAAATAGCAAGTAGGCAGATTTCAGAAAATCCTAGAAAGATTTATGTGAACTGATACAAAGTGAGCCAAGTCAGAAGAACTTCATACACAGTAACAGTAATATTGTAGGATGATCAATTTTGAATGACTTAACTATTCTCAGTAAAAATTATCCCAGACATTTTTTTTTTTGCTGAGGCAATTGGGGTTAAGTGACTTGCCCAAGGTCATACAGCTAAGAAGTGTAAAGTGTCTGAGGTCAGATTTGAACTCAGATCCTCCTGACTTCAGGGTTGGTGTTCTATTCACCAGCTAGCTACCTCTAGAAGTGTGTGTGTGTGTGTGTGTGTGTGTGTGTGTGTGTGTTTGTTGTTTTGGTTTGTGTCTTCTTTCATAACATGACTAATACAGAACTATTTTGCATGATTATACCTATATAATCTATATCAAGTTGCTTACCATTTCAGGGAAAAGGTAGGCAGGGAAGGAGGGAGGAAGGGAGAGAAACTACAATTCAACATTTTAAAAATTGAATACTACAAATTTTCTTTACATGTAATTGGAAAAAATAAAATATTGTTACAAAAAGAAGCAAGCAAGATAATTTCATGAGCCAGGCAGGTCAGATATTTAAAGCTAACACTCATGTTCTCCCTGATCATATCTTCTCCAAACTTCATATTCTCCAATTCCTTCCACTGATCTTTCTATGACATTAACTGTATTCCTCTCCAAACAAATCGGCTTCAAGTATGAGTACATAATTGAAATATTTCTTTTATGTTTAGAGTTTTCTCCTACAATTTATTCACTCATTCAATTAATTTAATCAATTGTTTTCTATGGCTAAAATTTTCTTTTACTTAGAGAAGTTTTTCTAGATGAATAAATAGTTCTAGTGTTCACTGTGTGACCCTGACCTTGCTTGGCAGATAACCTGGGATATAAAGGCCTTTGGGCACCTTAAGGGAAAAACATTTAGCCTGAAGGAATCTATGCTCAGAGGGACTCCTGCACAGTTTTTTTTTTTTTTAAACATCTGAAGGGCATCTTCCCTCTTTTGTACTTTCTCTATTTGGGTAAGCACCATTCTTCTCTATCAACTTCTCTTTTGCCCTGACTTTGCCCTGGATATCCTAATAAGTTATTGAATAGACAAACCTTTTACACTAAGTTGGGCTAAATAAAATTCACTATGAGCACACCTATTTTTATAGGTACTATTTCCATTTTTAGAGAAAAATCTTTCAGTACAGAGCATTCTAAAAAGAAGGCAGAATTTTGTGTTTTTTATTTTGGTATTCCCTTTTATTTTGTTTGTGAAAGACTTTTCAATTACTTGAAGCTCTTAGAACTAGGCTAAATTATGATTAGTAATATGGTAAAAACAAAACTGGAATCATGTGAAAACCTGTCATTTTATCTTCATAGAAAAATCTTGAGTGGGGGTAAACTAGAAAGCCTATCTGGCATGCTAACTTTACCTCTTGTTAGTTTGCAAATACATCCTCGGGAAAGGGGTTAAGTGCCTTCTCCAGGAGTCACAAATCAAGGATCTAAGGCTAGACTTGATCCCAGGTCTTCTTAATCCCAGATCCAGCACTGAATCATCTACAGTTTACTTACATGAAAGAATGAACATGATTTGCTTTTCATTAATATCTTCCCCTGGATGTCTTATCATTTCACAGAGAGCCCCCGGGCCATACTGGAGTAGCACTACCTTAGCTAGCTTCTCCAAAACTGGAAAGAAGAATTATACAGACATCGTGATGGACTTTGCTTATATCTGATACCTGGGGATCAGCTTACCTACATCTGGAAAGCTAATCATCAGGCTGGCCTCAAGGTGAAGACTTTTTTGGCAAGAGGGTGGCTAGTAGGCAACTCTCAAAGACCAAAATTATTTACAGGCAGCTTTGCATAGTAGTTAGAACACAAGACTTGAAGTCAAGGTATTTGGGGCCAGATAACTGCTACAAATCTTTTATTTTAGGCAAAGGAAAAGATGCCTTTGAGACAAAAGCAAATCACTTAGTTCTCAGAGCCTCACCTCCATCATGTGTAGAATAGGGATAATAATCCTTGTTTACCCTAACTAACCAGAGGAAGAAAGTGCTTGGTAAATTTATGGAACACTCTACAAATGTGAGTTATTATTATAAAGTGATCTGGAGCATTGGAGGGAATGAATTAGATAAAATTACTCTCAGTGAATAATTCAAGTAAAGGTTCATCTTTGATGTCTCATGATGATATGAATATGAATAGAGACTCTTGAAGCCTATTTGAATGAAGTCCAAATTCTGAAGAGTAACTCATTGTTGAGAAGCTTGACATCAAGGAACTTATTTTTATGATCACTCTGAGAAGATCTACCATTTGCTTTGGAGGAGTGAGTACCCACTCTGATAAAAAATCATGATTCTTTGAAATACTAGGATCATCAGCTCATAGACTTAGAGTTGAGAGGGATCACAGAGATCATTTGGTCCAAATTCCTCCCTTTACAGATGAAGAAACTGAGAGACACAGAGAAATGTAGTGACTGGCCTAAATTTGCAGTTAATAGTCATCAGAGATGGAATTTGAACCCAGAACCTCTGATTAACAGTGTTCTTTTCACTGTATCATTTGGTTTCCTCTTATTGAGAATTTGTTTTCATAACTGTTATAGCATTTATTTGATGGAAATCATCTTTCTGATATGTTTAAATACTTCTTAAGAATCCTTCAATTAACTATTGTTCCTCCATCAAACTAGAACCTCCTTGAGGGTCTGGATGATCATTTTTCATCTTCATGACCTTAAAGTAGAAGCACAGGCTTTGTACATAATAGAAGCTTAATAAATGTTAACTAAATCTTTAACTTCCTTTAAAGCTTAACTCTGGTGGTACTTTCTCTACAATGCCTTTCCTGAAGATTATCTTCCTCCTTGCTATTGACAATTTCTCTCAAAATTATTTTGCATATTATTTTGAATTTATCTGTGTGTCTTGGAATCTCCCAAGAGCATGTATATATGTACATGCCAATACATACATACATACATACATATATATATATGTATATATATATATGCACACACATGCACTCATACAATGTGAGCTCCTCAAGGATAATGACTTATTTTGTTATCTGTATCCTCAAATCTCAAAACAATGCATGTCACATAGTGGGTACTTTCCTTTAGAGAAAAATAGATGCCTTAGTTTTAAAATTACAGTCATTGCCAGATATAGTCCCTCATCCTCAACTTTTCCCTATACTCAAGAAATTTTCCCGTACCTAATGGGTATTTAATATAGTCTCCGTGATTTGAATTAAATTATTCACTTTTTAAAAAAACAATTCCATGAAGTTACTTATGTTAGTCTCAGGATGCTCATTCCATTTGTAGATGTTTCAGTTCTACCTGAGATTAAATGTATTATTATTGTTCCTCTAAACCTTGTTTACACTTACAACCTATGGTCTAGCAGCTGCCAAAGAATATGAGTTCAAATACATTGGTTCACTCTGCCTTGGTTTACTCTATGAGCTGATGATCCTAGTATTTCAAAAGAATCATGATCTTATCAGGGTGGGTATTCGCTCCTCCAAAGCAAATGGTAAATCTTCTCAGAGTGATCATAAAAATAAGTTTCTTTATGTCAAGCTTCTCAACAATGAGTTAACAGAGTGAACAATTCATGAAGGGTCATTTTCTTGATTTATCATCTCACCTAGAAGTAATTACAGGAAATATCCAAATTTAAGTTAATTTACATACCTTGCATCTAGGTTTCCCCAGATGTAAAAAACAAAATTAACAGTTCCTGCATAGGCACTAATAATTAATACAAAATGGAAAGAAGACAGCCTTCGTTTTAGCCCAGATAAATGCTACTGATGAGAAAGAATCACAGGAGCCTATAAACAGATATTTCCAATATATTTGGCACTCAGAAAAATTCATATAAACAAATTCCTATGAATAAAAACAGAAAACATAATCACTCAAATAATCTTCTGTCACAAAGCAAATACTCTTTTGGGACAACAAAATAAACAATTTCTCTCCTTTTGGATGTGCACTGTCCAAATAACTCACCATAACTGTTGCAGACAGGGATAATTCCAGATCTCATGCTTCATCAAACCAAGTATCCCCTTCCTTACTCCTCCACTTAAAGATGCTCAAGCAGATATCTTTTTTCTTTCTCTAGGCAGTACGATTGCTCACAAAATTCCCTTCTTTCTCTAAAAGTACTGATTCCAAGCACCTCAAACTTAGAAAGTCTTAACTCGAGGATTTTCTATAATACAATTTTCACAGCAGTTGATGCTTTGGAAATATTTCTTATCTCACTAGACAGTGAGATTCTGATATTATATGTGAAAGTGAAAATCCCTCCACTTAACACAGAAAGTTGGGGTTTCAGGAACAACTCTTTCCTGGGGCAGAGTGAACATGTACATGCCTGAGTTAGCCATGTGCTTCTTCAAGAGATATCTTAGGATTTCAGATGTGACTCCACTGTAAGAAAAAGGTAAATATGAAGAATTTAGAGACCCATGGGAAAACAAATGTAAACCAAGGCAGAGTGAAGTAACTGGAGTTAGTCAGAAGAATATTATACACAATCAATCAGTAAGAAATTTTAAGTCTTGTCATGCACCAGGAACTGTGCTAAGCATTTCTGATATAGAGACAAATCAAAACAACCATTTTCTTCAAGAAGTTTATATTCCAAAAAGAAGACAACACATACAAATATTAGGTATATACAAGTGCAAGGAAAATGAAGAGTTTGATTCCATCCCAGATATATATACAATTGCACATATTTGACATGTATTGGATTGCTTGCTGTTAAAGGGAAGGAGAAGGAGAAAAGGACGGGAAAATTTTGGAACAAAAGGTCTTACAAGAGTGAACATTAAGAATTATCTTCACATGCATTTGGAAAGTAAAAAGCTGTTATTAGACAGTCCCTGTCTAATCAATTGTAGGTATTCCTGGTAAGATTCAGCTAAAGAGGAGAAATCCAGCTCTTGAGAGGGAATCACTGGGTGAAGTAGAATGGAGGATTTTTCTTTCATCTTCCATCCATTGGTCATGTCATCTAGCAGACTTGCTTAAAGAGAGAGAGAAAGAGAGATATGGTAAGAAAGAGAAAGAGACAGAGAGACAGAAACAGAGAGAAAGAGACAGAGACAGACAGAGACAGAGATAAAGACAGACAGACAAAGACAGAGACAGACAGCAAGCCATTTATTAACTGGAAAGAGTTAAGATTGTCTTCAGAGAAGTAAGAATAGGGTCTGTTAGGTAGTGCAGTGGATAGAGCACCAACCCTGAAGTCAGGAGGACCGGAGTTCAAATCTGGCCTCAGACACTTAACACTTCTTAGCTATGTGACCCTCAGCAAGCCACTTAATTCCAATTGCCTCAACAAAAAAACAACAACAACAACAACAAAAAGCAAAACATTACAGGAAAGCAAGGATACAGAAAAACAGTCATTTCAATCAGGAAGAACTTCAAGTATGATTTCTAGCAGCAAAGAAAAGAGTAGATTATGAACTCAAGAAAGCACTAGCCTAGCAGTTGTGAGTTGGCTGCTGATATGACTGTACAAGGTGAGAAAGGATATGGCGGTATGGTAGGAGCTGCTGAAGGAATAGTCTTGATCACTTGTATTCCCTACATATTAATAGTCTTGATCACTTGTATTCCCTACATATTTACCACCATAGTGGTCATCCATCCCAAGAATTGTATGGGTATTAGTGGAAAGTATGTCCCAGCTTTATGGGGAAAATGTTTTCTCAATACTGTTTTTATTAGGTTATCTTAGTAAATGCCTTTGCTGAGAGCTAATTGTGTTTATTGCTTATCTGTTGGGGAAAGCACAATAGTATGATGCAATGTGCCATACCCTTGAAATAGAAATAGTAGCTGTCTTCTTCAGGTTACATACTAGACCAGAGAGGGTGATACATAAGATAAACATAAAGTATCTACTGCCATTGGATGAGAAATCAACAGGAAAGGCCCTTGTAAAAGGTAAATTTATGAAGGAAACTAGGAATTGCAAAAGGTATACAGGCAAAGCAATCTAGGAATATGAGAGGAACAAAGATAGAAGATGAGAACAGAAATAGAAGATCTTGTGAGGAACAAGAATAGCTGGATCACTGGATTGATGGAGGGGAATAATTATGGAAAAAGAAGAGTAGTAAGGATGAGCTGTAAACACTTAACAGAGGAGTTTATATTTTTTTTATCTTAGAAACAACATGGAGCTGCTGGGACTTTGTGACTTTGGGGAGATAGGAAGAGGAAATGACCTGCACTTAAAGAATGAATCACTTTGGCAGCTTAGTGAAACATAGATTAAATTGGTGGGAAATAAGAGACTAGGCAGAGAAAGAGATTGAGGCAGAGAAACAGATTTAGGCAAAGACAGACAGAGACAGAGAGACAACCTGAGGTAGAGAGAAAGATGGAGACAGAGAAACAGACTGAGGAAACGGTGGAGAAAGAAAGGGACACAGAGAGAGAAACTGATACAGAGAAAGAAAGAGAATAAATGGAGAGATAGAGACAGCCCAGACAGAAAAATGGGTCACTGAAGTAGCTACTGAAGTGATCTAGGCAACAGGTGATGATGGTCTGAACCAAGGTATTGACTCCAACAGTGTAAATTGAAAGAATGATTACAATAAAATATGTTATATAATGTTGTATAATATTAATGTCCAAAATAGTTTCTAAGAAAGAGATGAGGGAATGCATCTCCCTTCCCTTCTTATAGCTGATTATGTGTGTAGAATATTGCATAAACTATCAGACTCCATTGAGGCCAGAACATGGGGAAGCCAGAGGAAGTGCCCCTGTACCAGAGGTACTTCTTCCAATTTTCTCTTTCCTCCAAAGCAAGTCTCTCCAGAACTCTTAGAAAACAGAAGAGATTTGAAAATCAAATATTTCAGCTTTCCCCATCAATATTCCTCCTTCCTGGGTAGACAATGATTTCTTCAATCCTAAGCTCTCCAAGAAAGAATCCTAAAACTTAATTCTCAATGGGCCTTCAGACCAACTACATCCTTCCAGTGGTGATTTTCTGGACCTTTATAGATTTCCTCCACTCTGCAGAGTGACTATGACTGTTCACACCATTTGAATAAGGTTAGAATCATCATCTACATGAGTCTAGTAAAATAAAGATCACCCAGTTCTTAAATTTCCTCTTTCTCAGGGCTCTCGTATTCTTCTCCCTCTTTAACTTTTCAGTTTAAAACCTTAACTTACACTTCACTGAAAAAAATGAAGTCATTTGCCAAAGGCTTGCTTTTCTCCCATTCTCATGTCATATTCCTTTGATACTTCCTTCACTATCCTCTCCTTCTCTCCTGTCTCACATGAAGAAGAAACCCAAGAAGTTTGAAGAAATTTGATGTTTGAAAGTTTGCCAAGACAAACAACTGGACAAAAACTCTTGATCACATCCCAACAATTCTTCTCCAGAAAATTGATCATTTGGCCACCTCCACTCCAAATGGTCAAATTGTTCCACTTTTTTCTATTTAGACTTATTATTGTACAAAAATTATGATAATTGATTTCAACCCAATGAAATGTACAATGGAATTTTATGAAATAATTTTAATCAGTTTATTGATATAATATAATAGTGAAGGATAAGAAAATTGTAACTCTGATTCAATTCAGGTTTAATACAAAGAATTTATAAAAAGTAAAATAAAAATATTTAAAACCTAAAGATTATGCCTGAAGATGAACCTGCACTGATATATAATAGAAATGCCATATTGTCATTTAAAATATTTTAACAGTATAGACTGCATTGTCTTTTTATTTAAATATATATATATATATATATATATATATATATATATATATATTGATCTTTCTCCATAGATATATATGTGTATGTGTGGGTATATATACATATGTATATATGTATATATATATATATATATATATGTATATTAGGAGATTCAGAGCATCCACACATTGACCATTTTGCACACTCATTCTCACAAAATGGACCAAAGTATAGTTGGAGGACATGGAATATTATTTAAGATCAATAATGTTTTAAACATATTATTTTTATTCTTGGAATATTTTTCAACAGCTGGGTTAAAATGGTTTTAAAATAAAATTTTATCAAATAACTTTTGTGAACCATACTTTTTTATTACTCTTTCTTGTCACATTTTATCAACAAACTGGAAACAATTATCTCTCCTTACCCCCAACTTCTAGTCCATTGTTAATGACTTTTCTCTAACATTATTTTCCATTTATACTATATCTATCTCTATATAGCTATATTTATCTATCCATACAAAAATACATACACATATACACACATATATGTATATAATTTTATAGACTCCCCTATATATACCACATACATATAGCAATATATGCCATATATGTGTATACATATATATAGATCTACATTGATCTTTCTCCATAGATATATATGTGTATGTGTGGGTATATATACATATGTATATATATATATATATATATATATATATATGTGTGTGTGTGTGTGTGTGTGTATGTGTATATACATATAGAGAAAGTTCATTTTTTACACATTGTCTTCTCTAACAAAATATAAGTTCCATGAAGATGGATCCATGTGTCTGCCCCCTTTTTTGTACCCCATAAAACTTGGTACAGTGCCTAGCAAATTGGTAATACTTAATAAATGTTAACTGAGGGCTTTGTGTTCAATTCTTGCCTCTGATGCATTCTCTGAGTGATTTTAGGTAAGGTATGAAATCTCTTTAGGTCTCAATTTGTTCACTGTAAGATAAGGGGCCTGGATGCAAAGTCTCTAGTAGCTCTTTATTTTCATACTGTCAATTCTATGATCATATGATTCTTCACAGATCCCTATAATCCTTTGTATTATCTAAGTCCATTGTGTATCTAATTTATATTTTAATATATTTAACATCTACTGGTCATCCTGCCATCTAGGGGAGGGGGTGGGGGGGTAAGAGGTGAAAAACTGGAACAAGAGGTTTGGCAATTGTTAATGCTGTAAAGTTACCCATGCATATATCCTGTAAATAAAAGGCTAGTAAATAAAAAAAAAATAAAAACAAAAAAAAAATAAAAAAATAAAAAAAATAGAAAGTAAAAAAAAAAAAAAGAATAAAAGGTCACACAAACACACATTTTTATCCTCTAGTTCCTTTTCACTAAATTTCTCTGATACATACATGACCTCCAGCTTTCCTTCTCCCTCCAGAACAAAGCCTATCAGGAGAAATAAATTATTATTCAAAATGGAGAAAACATTCTTCAGCTCTTTTTTTTTCTTCCACAGGTAGGTGCTTCTCTTAAGTCTAAGTATAAACATTTTAAAATTATAAAGAAGCTGATTATACACAGGGAACCCAGGAAGAGTTCCCTCCCCTTCCCCTATGCTGGGGCACACTGGGGGCATCAGTGTCTAGCAAGGAAATCTACAGGACTGGTGTAGCAACTTCATCATAGTGATGGGGATGCAAAGCTTATCAGCTGGGGAAATACCAAGGGCCGAGTTCCACAATAATTATGAGACTGACACAAAATCTCTCCCTTTCCCTCTGACCCTCTCCCTCTCTCCCTTTTTCTCTCTGTGCCTCTCTTTCTCTGGGTATGTCTCTATCTCTCTCTCAGTGTGTCTATCTCTCTGTGTTTATCTCTTTCTCTCTGTCTCTAGATCTGTCTCTGTTCTATGTGTCTGTGTCTGTATCTGTCTTTCTGTCTCCTTCTCTCTCTCCCCCTCACTTTCTTCATGTGTATGCATGTCTGTATGTGTGTGTCTTTTGTCTCTGCCTTTGTCTCTGTCTTTGCCTCTCCCAGTGATAGGCTTACTAACTCTCCTTCCTCCCTCCCTCAATCTGGACCATTTTCAAAATTGTTTGTGGGAGGCAAATGCCACTTGGCTTGAGTCTTGTCAACCTTTGAGGCTAGTAGAAATTGACCAACCTAGACTATGCAACCTCCCAAGCAAGGAATATTTTTTCATTGTGGATATAAAGTGTGTATAACACACTGGATTTGAAATCATAAAATCAGGGCTTGAATTCCAATTCTGCCACTTTCTAGTTGAGGCAGCCTAGGATAATAGGTTCCTCTCTTTAGCCTCAGTTGTTTTTTTTTTTCCATGTGTAAAAGGGTGGGGGTGAATTAAATGTTCTTTAAGGTCCCTTCCAGCTCTAAACTCTATGACCCCACCAGAAGGAAGTGATTCCAAATCTTCCCCCACATCTTACTGGGTCTCCTGCAGCAAACCCTCAGTGCAGTCTCACAGACTCATCAGAAAGTGCAGCCTAAGTATTAATTGGTTTCCATTTTCCCTAATTAGCTTGTCATCCACCTAGATGGCTGCTTTGTAGCTGGTTGGCAGACCCAGTGCCTTCCCAGCAGATTTCACAACTCCAGAGTTAGCAGTTTAGAAGTGTGATTGTAATGACAATTCAGGATGGTGTGCACATGCATGCACGAACACACACGTCTGAACACACAGATACACACACATACACACACCTTCATATGAAGATATAGCAATTATAGCAGATTCTCACCGTGTTGCTAACAATCTCATTAGGCTATATTGTGTTGAGAAGCAAGAGATTTTTCTAACTTTGCTGTAATAATATCTATGCAGCTCCAAAGCTACATCCTCTTTCAGAGTTGGCTGGCAAAATTCTGGGAAGAAGAGGCCAAGTTTCTGTTCCTAGCTCTGAGGTCTCTGCATTTGTAGCAAGATCCTACCCCATGCTAAAGACTTAGTGACCATAGAGCAGACCCTCAAGGAGACCATCCTGCATGCCCATCTATCCATGGTTAAGACAGACTCATCAATCACTAGAACCTCTCCCTTTAACCTCCCTAAGATTTCATGTAAGTTAGAGCTATAAGTGATAGTTGGTTGTCTGTGGGGTCTCTCTCTCTCTCTCTCTCTCTCTCTCTCTCTCTCTCTCTCTGTATGTATGTATTTGCTGTTTAATTAATTGGAATAGATATCTCAATCCCTTCATTTTACAGAGTAGGTAACCAAGATCTGAGAAAAGAGCAGTGATCAATCCCAGATTGCCTTGGTAAAGTGGAATGATGAATGGATCAACCATCAAAGAACCTGGACTCAAATAACATCTGTATTTTTAGTACCATTTAGTTATTTTTGTGATCTTTAGAATGTCCTTTAACGTTTCTGGGTCTCAGTTTCCTCATCTATAATATCAAAAGGTTGGGCTAAATGACGTCAAAGATTTCTCTAAATTCTAAATCCATGATCCTCACATTACAGTGACACTGAATAAGAACTGATCCTAAGATTCTCACAGTTTAACTAAGGAAGCTGGGATATAGTCCTGGAAGGGAGGTCCCAAATAGAGAATGGAGATGAAGTAAACCAAGGATCTGAATGGGAAAGTTTAGATATGATCTATAAAGGTTTTTTTGGAGTAACCTTCATCCAGTCTGCAGCAAAGTTAGGATTAGAATCTTGTACTAGTTAGCAAATCTATTTTTTTAAAGTTGTTGTGCTGTTAGTAGTTTCTTCCCTCTCTACCTCTTTCTATTTCTTATTAAATTCCTCGTGGCAAATTGTAGTCTGCTTTGGCTACATCAAAAGAAAGAATATATGTATATGTGACCCCGGCTTCCCCAGCTGAAGAAAAGGAGAGAGCAGCACAGTCCCATGGACTTGGGGTGGTCAGAGCCTATAACCTCAGTGCATTGGTGGGACCTTTTATTTCTGCCATGGGCCATTTGGATATTTATGACACCATTCAAAGGCAATTAAAATTATCAACTTACAGAACTCAAGCAGTGGGAAGTTTTTGTTCCCAGATTTCAGTTCATCATTGCTTGTGATTGATCATGCAAATGATTTTTGGGCCTTATATGGCCCATGGCAGAGATTCCCCATCCATGCCTTAATATCTATAGAAATAGCTTGCTTTTAGAACCAGAGAACTCCAGTTCACATCCCACCACTTCTATTTACTTCCTATGTGACCTTGAACAAATTGTGATATTTCTGGTTCTATTTTTTCCTCTATAAAATGAGGAGTTCAGATTACATGATTTAAAACATCCCTCTCAGCTTTGTATTTATGACTCACCTTTAAAAAAAAAAAAAGTCAGGTGGGAGGAGTTCCGGCAGCTAGATAATTTTCAGGATATTTGTGACTTTAAATGGGGACAGTGAGGAGATAACATTTTCATTTCAGAAAAAGTTGTTTTCCTTTATAATCCCGTATATTTTGTTCCACAAATTTAAATAATATTTCTGAGAAGGGATTATGACACAAAGGCTAAGAATCTCTGCTCTAGCAGAATTCAAAGTCTTGGATATCAGTAAGAAAGTTGAGGCAGCAACAGTGAGCTCTTTCCCAGAAACAATGGAGTTGGAGGCCTCTCTCTCTGCTGGAGGCTGAAGCCCATTTTTTGCCTGGATCAAACCCTCTCCATTTCCTGATTCAGCTAGTTAAACTTCCTGACCCACAGAAGTGGGCTGGTGCCAGGGCTGATTTAGGCCCCCTTTCTGCCAAGGCAGGTGACTCATTCTACTGGATCAGTAATTGGGGGAGGGGATAGAGGTGGGAGAGACTTCATCAGAACTAAAGCCAGACCCCTTGCTGAGCAAAGAAAATAAGCTTGATCAGCTATTGTTTTTCTAAGTGCCTGTGTCCCACATAGAGAACTCCATTTCTACCTGCACCTATTTAAATTAAAGTTCATTGAGCAGTTCAGTCTATTTCTTGTAGTTAAGTGCTGAATGCTTTTGATTTGTTTTTTAAGAATCCTATTTCTAGGTATGGTGACACATATCTATAATTCTAGCTACCAGGATGGCTAAAAAGGAAGAAAAGAAGGAAAGGAGAAAAAGAAAGAGAAACAGAGATAAAGAGAAAGAAAGAGGAAAAGGAAGAAGAAAAGGAAAGAAAAGAAGAGAGATAGAAAGATAAAAAGGAAAAAAAGAAGAAAAAACAAATTGGAAGGAAAAGAAAGAGAAAGAAAGAAAGAAGGAAAGAAAGAAAAAAGAAAGAAAGAAAAAGAGAATGGGAAGGGATGAAGGAAGGAAGGAAGGAAGAAAAGAAGGAAGAAAGGAAAAGAAAAGAAAAAAGGAGGAAAAGAAAAGGGAAGAGAAATAAAAGAGAAAAGTGAATATAAATAGTCCTTTAATAGATTGAAATGAATTATAATAACAATTCATATTGCTACAGTGTTTTATTATGTAAAAGTACAGTTCAATACTCTACCAGGGAAGAATGGACACTGTGTTCTCAATTATATATGTTAAAATGAGTCTAAATTAAGGGATTTCCACAAGATAATATAAGAGTAACATCAATTAGTCCTGAATCTAAAAATGTGTTTATTCTGGTCTCTGGCTCTTCATATACTTGGGGTTAGGAAGACACAGGTTTAAATTTTACCTCAAACACTTAATAATTGTGGGATTCTAGCCCAATCACTTAGCCCCTTTAAACCCCAATTCCCTCAACTCTGAGAGATCCACCCCTAGTTTGGATGACCTCTAAGATTCTTCTTAGTTCTAACTCTATAATTCAATGATTTTATGATCTTCCCCTAATCCTTATACCCCGAGGCAATCATCTCTGAAGTAAGCAAGTAACACATTTGGCTGCTGGGTCACTTGGCTCCCTGTGAGCTTTGGCCTATCCAAGCAAATGGTTATTCCATCCTAGAAGAATGCATACTACCCTGTGTAACCCCCCTCACCCTCCCCTTTTCCTCCAGCACACATATACACACATACACACACACACACACATACACACACTCTCTCACAGCTGGAGAATTAGAGCCCTGGGTCAAATTTGGTCTTATGATTGAGGGGTCACTTGCTCCTGATGAAGTAGCCAAGTCCCAGAGAGGAAACAAAAAGACCATTACTAGATTTGTCCAAGTCAGTAACTTGGGCTCAAATGTGGTTAAATTAAAGTTTTCCTCATCCCGGTAGGAAGTTAGTGAGGTTATGGAAAAGATGACTTGGAAAACACTAGATTTTTCTAGCTGGCTGGCTGTCAAAGGCAGACAAAGGAGGAGTGTGATACAGTGGAAAGAGCTTTAGATTTGCTATCAGAGGACTTGAGTTTGAATCTCAACTTCAACACTTACTAAGAATGTCGCTTAGGGTCACATCAATTAGTTTATGGGGTTCAGTTTCCTCATATATAAAATGAGAAGGATGTCCGAGGTGATCCCTAAGATATAATCCAGTTCTAAATTGTAGGAGCAAATGAGGAAGAGAATTTGCTCAATTCTGTGATTTGAAACTTTTTTTTCCTCTGTATTCACTGTGAATCCACCAGTAACTGATAGACCCAAAACTGCCCTCATGCTTCAGACTTGCAGAGTGGGATACTTTAAACAGAAACAGATTTAATTGCTGAATACTACTGGGCTGGACAAATATGGACTGAAGCATAGTGAAGTGAACAGAACCAGGAAAATGATAAATGTGATTTCTACAACAATGTAAATACAAGAATAATAAACTAAAAGGGAGCTCAAATGTAATTAAAATGACAAAACTTTGCCCCAGAAAAGAATTTTTAAAGTCTGTTTCTCTCTTTTCATTGTAGGTGTGGGGGACTACAGGTACACAACATTGCATACAAGATCAAATCCAGGAAAGGTGAGAGTTTTGTTAAGTTTTGAGAAACCTTTGTTATAAGGGATAATTTCCTGGGCATGGGAGGTGAGCCTGGAAATACCTATAGGTAATAATAAAAGGAACAAATTAAAATATTTTAAAAATAAAAATAAAGTAAAATTTCTGGGTTTACTAGCAGGATCAGATCATCCATTTCTGGAAGGGTTAGATAGTGTCTTATGCTGTGAAAAGATGGTAGATTTTATCCATGTTGACAAACACCTTATAAATACAATACTTGTGAGTTTCAAGTCATAGAAAATGGGAGTGACAAGAGGCTTCTCCTCCATCAGTTATTAAAGAAGATGGCTATAATCACACACATTTATAAATGCATTTAATTTGCCATGAGTTTAGTGCATTGCATAACCTTTTCTCTCTTCGATAATAATGATTAGCATCTATATTAGTTTAAAAGTTTACAAAGCACTTTATACACATTATCTCATTTTAACTTCATAACAACCCTGTCATTGTTATTACAAATATTAATATTCCCATTTTAGAGAGAAGTATACCAAGGTTCAGAGAATTTAATGGGTTTGTCCAGTGTCAAACAACTAATCACCATCTGAAGTGAGATTTGAATGAAGGTCTTTTTGACTCCAAGTTGAGTACTTGATACACTATTCGATGTACTACATCATCCCCTGTAAAATTAATTGATCAATCAATAAAAGCACTTACTACATGATAGGCATTGTGTAAAGCCCTGGAGATACAAGTGGCAAAAGACAATCCCTGTGCAGTGTAAATCTTGGCACAGATTTGTGCTTTTTTTCCAATCTCAAGACTACTGATTGCCTGCAACCTCTGACATAGATATGTACCTAAAATTGGGAAGAGTTCAGAAATTATTGTAAAGGCATTAGCTCTTCTTCACCTTGTTAAGGAATCATCACTTCCTAGTGGTATATTAGGTTCTTTTGGTATATTAGGTTCTTGACCTATCCCCATACAACTAAAAGGAAGCATAAACACAGAAATACTAGGAAAGCTGTCTAGGTAACCAGACTCCCCAGAGCCACCTACAGATCTCATCTGTGCCTCTTGTTCTCCTTTCTCCCCAAATACATAACTCATCTACTATAGTTACAGTAAAAAAAAAATACTAGCTCAAAGACTTAAGCTTTTTTTGCTTTTATAAAGGCAGTTTCAGAATGGAAGAAAAGGGACCTTTCTTAAGAATGTTAGCAACTATTACTGTCTTCCTGACTTACAGGTTAACTGCCCTAATTCTGTTTATAACAACATTCAGTATCCTTCTTCCCTTTCCCTTTCCTCTTTCTCTCGTTTTCCTTAAAAGACTTTCTTTGGATGCATGTAGAACTGCCTAGTGTGGCATGGGAACTTTTTAATTTTTCTGTTTTCTTCATCAAAACGTACCTATTCTTTGATTCACTTCCCTAATCCAATTCAATGAAATTTAGGAAACTGACCAACACTGATGCAAAATGTTTCAAAATTGCTCTATTCATCCTAATTTGTCTCCCTCTCAGTGGCATATAAAAAAAGGTTAAGAACCCACCATATACTAGGTAGAGTACTAGGTGTTGGGGTACAAACAAAAAAGCTAGAAGAGTTTCTGCCCTCAGGGAACTTACATTCTAATAGGGGACCACATAAAGGAAGTTTTGGTCTGGGGAGTCACAGAAATGGTGGATGCAATCCTAGGAGAGTCAGTAGTGATGGCTTTTCCAAAAAACAATGGTAAGGTTGATTTTATGACTGTTTGCAGAAGTGTGTGTGTGTGTGTGCACGCGCGTGCGCTCACGCCTGAGCACTCGCTTGTATTCCAACAGGGGCTTTCAATCCCTGGACCTAAATGACTAATGGTAAACATTTTCAGGCTTTTTGAAATGGTAGCATTTCAAGCTACCAGAAGGGTAAAGAGTAAAGAGAGAGGAACAAAGAATGTCTGTATGGAGAATCTCAACTCACTAAATATAGGGGTCAACTAACTCCTACTATATGTAAGCTGCCCCCTTCCCCTACCCCATTTTTCCCTTATTTACACAGATGGCAGAAGTGAATATGTTAAAAAAAAAAGGCATAACATTGAATGATACCTGATGGGAAGAAATTAGGCAGGTTAAATTATGAAACAGATCCCCACAAATCTAAAAATGGCATACAGGAGTATTGCTGTTATTCTTGCCTCTCTTTTCCTAATGAAACTTATCATTTCTATCTTAAACCACAAAAATTCATAACTAGACATTGAGACTAAACAATAGGTATAAATAGTGGACAGTCAAGACTGCCTATAATCTACAGGTAGTAGATTCAAGTATGTCCTAACTTAATTAAATTAAATTTAAATTAATTAAAATTAACTTGATTTGAATCTATAAGATTCGAAAAGTGAAGTACTCATAGGGAGACCATGAAATAAGGCATTTTGTCAATATCTATATCACAATATTTCCCTATATTTTCCCCTTTCTCTTGAGTATTTCAAGGGCTCATTATCTCCCTCCTCATTCAATTCTATGGATCTTCACAGGTTAGTTCTCTTTTCTGGTAACTGAAATGACTAAACCTGGAATTCAGTGTAAAAATACAAGAAGAGAACTACCATTTTGGCTCCCAGGATCTTATCTCAAGGTATCCAGACCTGTTTTCTATCTAGGGGAAGTAACTGAGGCTGATCTCTTTGGTTCTGCTGGCCTTAGACCTTAAGTCCTTTCCTAGTGAGCCTGCTGGATAATCCATCTCTGGATAGGATGATGTAGTCCATGGAGAATTCCTGGCCTATATAAATTCATCTGGTGAAGGCCTGGGCTCTAAGTGGAAAATGAGATGATCATGAGTCAACCATGGAGCCCTATTATTTTTATATGTGTGTATTAAAAAGGCTTGATCCTGAGATGCAGAATAAGAAGCAGACCATGTATGAGCCATGAGGTAATTCTCCCATAGAACTCCTGGCCACATCCTTAGAAGCAGAGTACAGTACTGAAATGGAGAAATTAAGAATAGGAGGCATGAAGCCCAGTCTCAGTTCTGTCATTCACTATCTGGGTGACCCTGAATTAAACAGTCCCTCCCTAAAATGGGGGTGGATCTTAGGTGGATGATGACTTAGAGCCTGTCAGAGTCGAATGGACTTCAGAGAATCCTAAATATTGCATCCAGTTCTTCTCCCATATAGAGGGAGAGTGCAGGAGAGCATAAAGATGATTACAGAGTTGGATAATATGATGTATGAAGAGAGATTAAAATAATAACAGTTTCTTTCAACTAGGATTATTAATCCAAAAGCAAAAGAAGGCTATAGAGCAGTGGAATACCATACTTAAAGTAGTCAAAAGACTAATATCATAAATGAGTTATGTCTACACTCCACCTCTCCTGAGTCCAGTATAAGTGAGAATGGAATTAAATAAACTGCATTGGGAAGGATTGGGGAGAAAATAAATTAAAATTGGGGGTGGAGCCAAGATGGCGGAGAAGGCACACACGACTTTCTAAGCTCTCCTCTTACCCTCTTTATCAATATTATATCAAGCTCAAAAATAGTCTTGACTGCTACAATTCATAAAGATAAAAAGTATAACAACTCACCAGCCGAAGAAAATCTGCAGTCTCGCCAAAAAAGGTCTGTTCTGGGGCTAGGAGGGAGATCAGCGTAGACTGGGAGAGAAATTAGGTTCCAAGGAGAGCCTCAAACCAAAAGTGAGAGCACAGATCTCAGCACAAGCTTGCAGCCCCAACCCGCAGTATGGGGCTTTTCCTTGGGGCAGTTGTGAACCTGCATGGCAAGAGGGCACAGGCCAAGTTAGCCTCTAATCTGCACAGTGGGGGACTCTTCTTGGGGCCATAGAGCTTTTGCAGGGCCGATTCGCATCAGGCAGAGACATTGGGGCAGAGACTGCCGGGCAGAATTCCAGTAGAATCGGAGATTTGCAGTCAGCTGCCAATACCCACAGCCCCACAAGAGGCTCTGGCCTGGGGCAGTGACACTTTCACCCCTTAGTCTCTAGGCTAAGGCAATCGCTAACCCACACAGCCCAATCAGCACTTTTGATAGCCTCAGCACAGTGCTGAATCCACCTCCTGTTGGGGGAAGGGAAAATCCTCACCAGAGCACTCCCATACCCTCAGAACTTGGAAACTGGTTTACACTCTCCTGTTCTGCAGAGGAAGTGGTAACCCCCTGCCTAGGAGGATATACCCTAAAGGCTTAAAACACGAATAAAAAGATGAAAAGAAAGATGACAGCTTCTATGCAGAAAAGAGCAGGTCAGCAAACCTGAAGAAACTCAATAGCAAACAGGCACTCAGACTGTCCTCTTTACATGATGTCTACAGAAGAGACCATTAAAAGTCTCAAAAGAGAGTTAGAGATAAATGGGGAAAGGAAAGAGAAGCTCTATAAGAGAGCAACAACTTCCTGAAATACGAATTGAAAAGATAAAAAATTCTCAGAAAGTGCAGGGAAACAAAATTTGTGAATTGGAAAAGTAAAAATCTCAGGAAAGTAAGAATTGTGAATTGGAAAAATAAAGAATTACTCAGAAAGTAGGATTTGTGAATTGAAAGATCAAAGAACTCACAAGAAAGTAGGATCTGTGAATTAGAAAAGAAAACAATTCACTAAAAAAATTAGTGAAATGGAAAAATTCCATATATCAAAGCAATTCATTTAAAACTCAATTGACATATACAGAAAGAAATAAAAAGCTAATGAAGAAAATCAATTCTTTAAAAATTGAACTGAACAAATAGAAACTAATGATTCATTGAGATAGCAAGAATCAGTCAAGCAAAACCAAAAAAATGACAAACTGAAAACATGAATTATCTTACTTGCAAAACGACAGACTTGGAAAATAGATCTAGGAGAGATAATCTGAGGATTATTGACTTTCCGAAAATTACTGATGAAAAAAAGACCTAGATACTATTTTTACAAGAAATCATCAAAGAGAACTGCCCAGATGTAATAGAACAGAAGGTAAATAGGATGAAAGAATTCATCGAACTCCTTCTGAAAGAGACCCTAAAATAAAAACCCCAAGGAATATTGTGGCCAAATTTCAGAACTATCAGATTAAGGAAAAAAATTTTCCAAGCAGCCAAAAAAAAAAAAAAAACAATTTAAATACCGAGGTGCCACAATGAGGATCACCCAAGATCTGGCTGCCTCCACATTAAAGGATCGAAGGGCCTGGAATCTGATACTCCGAAAGGCAAGAGAACTTGGAATGCAGCCAAGAATAAACGACCCAGCTAAGCTGAGCATTTTCTTCCAGGGAAGAAGATGGACATTTAATGAAACAAATGAATTCCATTTGTTTCTAAAGAAAAAACCAGAACTAAACAAAAAATTTGATCTGCAACCATAGGACTCAAGAAATGCAGAAAAGGTAAAAAGAACTCTTGAGAACTGTATTTCTGTTGTGGATATACAAAAAGAATATATGTATAATTTGATTTTACTGATATAACATAAAAAGGGGAAGTAGATATGGAAAAGGGATGATGGCAGAATAAGGTGGGAAGGGGGGATAAAAAGAGGGAAACCACATCCCATGAAGAGGCAAAGGAAACATCATATCTGAGGGAATTTAGAGAGGGGGAGGAACATTGTGCGAACCTTACTCTCATCAGAGTTGGCTCAAAGAGAAATAATTGACATTTGTTTTAGAGAAAATTCTCTCTCACCTCATTAAAAAGGGGGGAGAGGAAAAGGGAAAAGAAAAAGAGTAATAAGGGAAGGAAGGGAAAAGATTCAAAGGGGGGAGGGAGGGATTCTAAAGAGGGTAAGCATCGTGATACAAGTGGGGTACATAAGTTCAAAAAAGGGGAAAGAGGGTTGGGGAGGCAAGAAAAGTAAAGCATAATCTGAGGTTATTAGGATGGCAGGAAATACAGAATTAATAATTCTAATCCTAAATGTGAATGGGATGAACTCCCCTATAAAGAGGAGGCAGATAGCAGACTGGATCAAAAGTCAGAACCCTACAATATGTTGTTTACAAGAAACACATTTAAAGCAGGGAGATACATATAGAGTAAAGGTAAAAGGCTGGAGCAAAATCTATTATGCTTCAGGTGAAGTCAAAAAACAGGGGTAGCCATCCTTATCTCAGATCAAGCAAAAGCAAAAATTGATCTAATTAAAAGAGATAAGGAAGGAAACTACATCCTGCTAAAGGGTAGCATAAACAACAAAGCATTATCAATATTAAACATATATGCACCAAGTGGTATGGCATCCAACTTCCTAAAGGAGAAGTTAAGAGAGTGCAAGAAGAAATAGACAACAAAACTGTTATAGTGGGAGATCTCAACCTTGCACCTAGAATTAGACAAATCAAACCACAAAACAAATAAGAAAGAAATTAAAGTAAATAGAATATTAGAAAAATTAGGTATGTTAGATCTCTGGAGAAAATTGAATGGAGATAGAAAAGAATATACTTTCTTCTCAGCAGTTCATGGAACCTATTCAAAAATTGACCATATATTAGGACATAAAGACCTCAAAATTAAATGCAAGAAAGCAGAAATAGTAAATGCTTTCTTTTCAGATCATGATGCAATAAAAACTACATTCAACAAAAAGTTAGGGGTAAATAGACCAAAAAGTAATTGGAAACTAAACAATCTCATCATAAAGAATGATTGGGTGAAGCAGCAAATTATAGATACAATTAATAATTTCACTCAAGATAATGACAATGATGAGATGTCATACCAAAATTTGTGGGATGCAGCCAAAGCGGTAATAAGAGGGAATTTTATATCCTTAGAGGCTTACTTGAATAAAACAGAGAAAGAAAAGATTAATGAATTGGGCTTGCAACTAAATAAAAAAAAACTAAAAAAACAAATTAAAACCCCCAATCAAATACTAAATTTGAAATTTAAAATTAAAAGGAGAAATTAAAAATATTGAAAGTAAAAAACTATTGAACTAATTAATAAAACTAAGAGTTGGTTCTATGAAAAGCCAATAAAATAGATAAGCCTTTGGTAAATCTGATTAGAAAAAGGAGGGAGGAAAATGAAATTAGTAGTCTTAAAAATGAAAAGGGAGAACTTTCCACCAATGAAGAGGAAATTAGAGAAATAACAAATAGTTATTTTGCTCAACTTTATGCCAATAAATTTGATAACCTAAGTGAAATGGATGACTACCTCCAAAAATATAGACTTCCCAGACTAACAGAGGAAGAAGTAAATTGCTTGAATAGTCCCATTTCAGAAAAAGAAATAGAACAGGCAATTAAACAACTCCCTAAGAAAAAATCCCCAGGACTAGATGGATTTACATGTGAATTCTACCAAACATTTAAAGAACAATTGGCCCCAATGCTATATAAATTATTTGATAAAATAGGAATGAAGGAGCCCTACCAAATTCCTTCTATGACACAGACATGGTACTGATACCTAAACAAGGTAGATTGAAAACAGAGAAAGAAAAATATAAACCAATCTCCCTAATGAATATTGATGCTAAAATCTTAAATAAGATATTAGTAAAAAAAACTACAGAAAATCATCCCCAGGATAATACACTATGATCAAGTAGGATTTATACCAGGAACACAGGGCTGGTTCAATATTAGGAAAACTATCAATATAATTGGCCATATTAATAACCAAATTAACAAAAACCATATGATCATCTCAATAGATGCAGAAAAAGCATTTGATAAAATCCAACATCCATTCCTATTAAAAACACTTGAGAGTATAGGAATAAATGGACTTTTCCTTAAAATAATCAGCAGCATCTATTTAAAACCATCAGTAAGCATCATATGTAATGGAGATAAACTGCAACCATTCCCAGTAAGATCTGGAGTGAAACAAGGTTGCCCACTATCACCGTTACTATTTAATATTGTATTAGAAATTCAAGCTTTGGCAATGAGAGTTGAGGAAGAGATTAAAGGAATAAGAATAGGCAATGAGGAAACCAAATTATCACTCTTTGCCGACGATATGATGGTATACTTAGAGAACCCCAGAGATTCTGCTAAAAAGTTATTAGAAATAATCCACAACTCTAGCAAAGTTGCTGGTTATAAAATAAACCCACATAAGTCATCAGCATTCTTATATATCACTAACAAAATCCAACAGTCAGAAATCCAACAAAGAGAAATTCCATTTAAAGTAACTACTGATAATATAAAATATTTAGGAATCTATCTGCCAAGGGAAAATTAGAAACTTTATGAGCAAAATTACAGACCACTTTTCACACAAATTAAGTCTGATCTAACCAGTTGGAAAAATATTAAATGCTCTTGGATAGGGAACGCAAATATAATAAAGATGACAATATTACCTAAACTAATCTATTTATTTAGCGCTATACCAATCAGACTCCCAAAAAACTATTTTACTGACCTAGAAAAAATAACAAAAAATTCATAGGGAAAAAATTCATATGGAAAAACAAAAGGTCAAGCATTTCAAGGGAATTAATGAAAAAAAAATCAAATGATGGTGGCTTAGCTGTACCAGATCTAAAATTATATTATAGAGCAGCAGTTACCAAAACTATTTGGTATTGGCTAAGGAATAGATTAGTTGATCAGTGGAATAGATTAGGTTCAAGGGATAAAACAGTCAACAAATATAGCAACCTAGTCTTTGACAAACCCAAAGATCCCAGCTTTTGGGATAAGAACTTACTGTTTGACAAAAATTGCTGGAAAAATTGGAAACTAATATGGCAGAAACTAGGCATTGATCCATACTTAACACCGTACACCAAGATAAGGTTAAAATGGGTTTATGACCTAGGCATAAAGAATGTAATTATTAATAAATTAGAGGAACACAGGATAGTTTTACCTCTCAGACCTGTGGAAGGGGAAGGAATTTATGACCAAAGAAGAACTATAGATCATTACTGATCACAAAATAGAAAATTTTGACGGTACCAAACTGAGAAGTTTTTGTACAAACAAAACTAATGCAGACACGATTAGAAGGGAAGCAATAAACTGGGAAAATATTTTTACAGTCAAAGGTTCTGATAAAGGCCTCATTTCCAAAATATATAGAGAATTAACTCTAATTTATAAAAAATCAAGCCATTCTCCAATTGAAAAATGGTCAAAGGATATGAACAGACAATTCTCAGATGAAGAAATTGAAACTATTTCTAGTCATATGAAAAGATGCTCCAAGTCATTATTAATCAGAGAAATGCAAATTAAGACAACTCTAAGATACCACTACACACTTGTCAGATTGGCTAAGATGACAGGAAAAAATAATGATGACTGTTGGAGGGGATGTGGGAAAACTGGGACATTGATGCATTGTTGGTAAAGTTGTGAACGAATCCAACCATTCTGGAGAGTAGTTTGGAACTATGCTCAAAAAGTTATCAAACTGTGCATACCCTTTGATCCAGCAGTGTTACTACTGGGCTTATATCCCAAAGAGATCATAAAGAAGGGAAAGGGACCTGTATGTGCACGAATGTTTGTGGCAGCCCTCTTTGTAGTGGCTAGAAACTGGAAACTGAGTGGATGCCCATCAGTTGGAGAATGGCTGAATAAATTGTGGTATATGAATATTGTGGAATATTATTGTTCTGTAAGAAATGACCAACAGGATGATTTCAGAAAGGCCTGGAGAGACTTACAGGAACTGATGCTGAGTGAAATGAGCAGGACCAAGAGATCATTATATACTTCAACAACAATACTATGATGACCAGTTCTGATGGACCTGACCATCCTCAGCAATGAGATCAACCAAATCATTTCCAATGGAGTAGTAACAAACTGAACCAGCTACGCCCAGAGAAAGAACTCTGGGAGATGACTAAAAACCATTACATTGAATTCCCAATCCCTATATTTATGCCCACCTGCATTTTTTATTTCCTTCACAAGCTAATTGTACAATATTTCAGAGTCTGATGCTTTTTGTACAGCAAAATAACGGTTTGGTCATGTATACTTATTGTGTATCTAATTTATATTTTAATATATTTAACATCTACTGGTCATCCTGCCATCTGGGGGAGGGAATGGGGGTGGAAGAGGTGAAAAATTGGAACAAGAGGTTTGGCAATTGTTAATTCTGTAAAGTTACCCATACATATAACCTGTAAATAAAAGGCTATTAAATAAAAAAAAAAATATATAGATTGCTTAAATTAACAAAGGAGGAAATAAATTATTTTTAAATCCCATTTTAGAAAAAGAAATTGAACAAGATAGTAATGAACTCCCTAAGAAAAAAATTTCCAAGGCCAAATGGATTTACAAGTGAATTCTATCAAACATTGAAAGGACAATTAATTCCAATCCTATGCAAACTATTCAGAAATATAGGAGAAGAAGAAGCCCCACCAAGTTCCTTTTATGACATAGATATGGTGCTAATACCTAAACGAGGAAGGGTCAATACAGAGAAAGAAAATTATAGAGCAATTTCTTTAATGAATTTTGATGCAAAAATATTAAATAAAATATTAACAAAGAGATTACAATAACTTTTCATCAGGATAATATAGTATGACCAAATAAGATTTATACCACCAATGCAAGGCTGGTTCAATATGATGAAAACTATTAGCATAATTGACTATATAACTAACCAAATTAACAGAAATCATATGATTATATCAATAGATGCAAAAAAAAAAAAAAAGCATTTAACAAGTACAACATCCTTTCCTATTAAAAACATTAGAGAGCATAGGAATAAAGGAAGTTATCTCTCTGCCATTTAGGGTCAGAGTGAAGAAGGCATCACATTTAAAACTGATCAAAACAAGTTAAGGAAAGGCATTTCTGTGTAGTTTCCATTTATGTTTTTGAAATTCCTAAAAAAGAAGTTTGTCCTTGGAACATGTGCTCTTGGTGTGTCCCCAATATTCTAATTTCTCTTGTTAATTAACCTGGCACAACGTCATGGCAACTTAAGAACTGGTAAAAAGCTATAGATAGTATTAAATACAGTGTTTTCTTATTCAGATTGTGCCAAAGTAGTTGATCTTGATTCCCTCTCATTGTATGAAGGTGAAAACAACAGAATCATGGAGTAATGGAAATAACACTAAATCTGGAGCCTCATCTGTACAGAAAGGAGATTTCACTAGATCAAGAGTTCTTAACCTCTGACCCAAGAACTTTTTACAAAAATGTTTTGATAACTGTATTCAAATATAATTGGTGTCCTTCATATTCCAATGTATTTTATTTACTACATTTAAATCACGCTATTGTGAGAAGGGTTCCACAGCTTCACCAGGCTGCCAAGGGATCCCATGACACAAAGAATGTTAAGAACCCCTAGACTAAATAATCTCTGAGATCTTTTCTGGCTCTATGTCCTATAATTCTAAGAGATAAGAGACCTGCTATGCTCTGTATTTAACCCAAATTATTTTTTTTCTTTCCTTTTTCTCTTTCCTTCTTTCCCAGTGTTTTACTTTTGAGCATCAATTGGCTCAAGCAGCCCTCCCTCTTTCTTATGCCGTTCCCCTATTATTTCTATTTTCCCTTCTATTAGCCTACCCCTTCCCTTGTCCACTTTCCTCTCCCACTTTCCTGTATGGTGAGAGACTGTTTCTCTCTGAAACCAAATATGCCTAATGTTCTCTCTTTGAGCCAAAGCTGATGAGAGTAAGATTTACACAATATTCTTTCCCCTTCCTTATTTCCCTCCATTATAATAGGTTTTCTTTGCCTCTTTGTGAGATGTAATTTCCCTCATTTTACCTCCACTTTCACCTTTTATCCAGTACAATTCCCTTTCCACCTCTAGTTTCGTTTTTATATTATAACACTAAAATCAAATTATACATGCACTCTCTATGTATACTCATAACAGAGATACAGTTCTCAAGAATTCTTTTCTTTTTACCTTTCTATGCTTCTCTCCAAATGACCTATATTTGGAGGTCAAATGTTTTATTCAGCTCTGGTCTTTTTATCAGAAATAAATGGAATACACCTGTTTTATTGAATGTCCATCTTCTTCCTGAAAGAAAACTGCTCAGTTTAGCAGGGTAGTTTATTCTTGGCTGCATTCCAAGTTCCTTTACCTTTTGGAATATCAGATTCCATGCCCTTGGATCCTTTAAGGTGTATGCTGCTAGGTCCTGGGTAATACTTATTGTGGCTCCTCAGTATTTGAATTGTTTCTTTCTGGTTGCTTGCAATCATAACTATTTTCAATAGTTCTGAAATTTAACCACGGTATTCTTTGGAGTTTTAATTTTGGGTTCTCTTTCAGGATGTGTTTGATGAATTCTATCAATGGCTAATTTACCTTTTGATCCTAGGACATCAGGGCAATTCTCTTTGATGATTTCCAGAAAAATAATGTCTAGGCCCTTTTTTTCATCATGGTTTTCAGGAAATCCAATAATTCTTAGATTGTCTCTTGTAGATTTATTTTCCAGGTCAGTTTTCCTAAATTGCTTTTTTACATTTTCTTCTATTTTTTTGTCTTTTTTTTGTTTTATTTGACTGATTTTTGATGTCTCATTGAGTCATTCATTTCCATTGTTCAATTCTGATTTTAGTGAATTATTTTCTTCATTTATTTTTTTAGTTCTTTTTGTATTTGCCCAATTGAATTTTTTAATGAGTTGCTTTGTTCTAGGAATTTTTTCCCCATATCATAAATTCTGTTTTTAAGGAGTTATTTTCTTTTTCCATTTCACAACTTCCGTTTTTCAGGGAGTTGTTTTCTTTTTGCAATTCAGAAATTCTGTTTTTCAAGGAGTTATTTTTTTTTCCATTTTGTCAAATCTATTTTTTCAGGAGTTATATGCATTTTTCTACTTCACTAAGTCTATTTTGTAATTAATTTTCTTCAGATAATTTCTGTTTCCTTTTCCAAACTCTTGCAAAGCCTTGTGTCATGGGGAACAATTTATATCATCCTTTGGGGCTTCATCTGGAGATGATCTGCTTTCAGTCTCCTTTTTGCTTTGTTACTCAATTTTTTCTGCTTTTAAGGCAAGAGAGATTGCCCAAGCTTCTTATATAGCAGCACCAGTCAGTGCTGACTGATTTCTGATGCTGGGTGGATATCACCAGGTCTCATGAAATTCTGGCATTTTGAGGTTCACTATTTTTGTGTTTGTGTTGGATATTTTATAAGTTCTCTGCTGATCTGTTGGCTTGCAACCAGGACAGAGTAGCTAACACTGCTGTAGATTCCTTCCCAGAGATTCTCCAGTGGGCAGAGCCTACACTGCCTCAGGATTGTGGGCTGCCTGCATTCTGCATCTATGTTCATCCTGCTTATGCTTAGCCCACCTCCCTCCATGCCTGATTGAAGTGTACCTATTCTGGAGATCTTTGAAATTATCTTCTACTGGTAATTTGTTGCACTCCCAAAATTTGTGAGTGTTGCCAGTCCAGAACTAATTCAGAGTCTGGATTTGCTAGTTATTCTGAGGTTCATGAGAAGAGGTCAGGGAAAAAACATGTGTCCTCTCCACCATCTTGGCTCTGCCCCTCTAAATAGTCCCATCTTAGAAAAAAAATTGAACAAGTCATTAATGAACTCCCTGAGGAAAAATCCTCAGGACCAGATGGATTCACAAATGAATTCTACCATACATTTAAAGAACAATTAATTCCAATACTATGTTAACTACTTAGAAAAATAGGTAAAGAAAGAGTCCTGCCAATATGATACAAATATGGCACTGATACATAAACCAGAAAGAGACTAAACAACAACAACAACAACAAAATAACAGACCAATCTCCTTAATGAATTTTGATGCAAAAATTTTAAATGAAATATTAGCAAAGAGATTACAGCAATTTATCAGCAGGATAATACATTATAACCAGTGAGATTTATATTAGGAATGCAAGGTTGTTTCAACTATTACCATAATCGACCATATCAATAACAAAATCAACAGAAGTCATATGATAATCTCAATAAATGCAGAAAAAGTGTGTGACAAAATACAGCACTCATTCTTCTTTAAAAAAAAATACTGAGAGAGCATAGTCATAAAGAGAGCTTTCCTTAAAGTAATATGCATCTAAAATCTACATTAAACATTATTTGTAATGGAGAGAAGCTGGAAACATTCCTCATAAGATTAGGAGTGAAACAAGGATGCCCATTATCACTAGAAATTTTGGCTATAGCAATAAGAAAAGAAAAAAATTAAGGAATTAGAATAGGCAATGAGGAAATAAAACTATTACTCATTGTATATGATATGGTGATATATAGAGAGAATCCTAGAAAATCATCCAAAAATTTACTCAAAAAAATTTACAGCTTTAGTAAAACTGCAGGATGTAAAATAAACTCACAAATCATCAGCATTTTTATATATTCCTAACAAAGCCCATCAACAACAGAAAGAAAGAGAATTTCCATTTAAAAATACTCTAGACAAATTAAAACACTTGGGGCCTACCTGCCAAGACAAACCCAAGAACTTTATGAACACAATTACAAAACACTTCTCACATAAATTAAGTCATATGTAAACAATTGGAAAAATAGCAATTGCTCATGGCTGGGCCTAACTAATATAATAAAAATGACAATTCTGCCTTAATTATACTCTGTACCATATCAATTAAACTACCAAAACATTAGGTTATTTAACTATAAAATTAATAACAAAATTCATCTGAAAGAACAAAAAGTCAAGAATACCAAGGGAATTAATGAAAAAACAAACAAACAAACCAAAAAAAAAAAAAAAAAAAAAAAAAGAATGGTGGCTTAGCAGTACCAAACCTAAAACTATATTATAAAACAGCAGTCATCAAAACCATATACTGGCTAAGAAATAAAGTGGTAGATTAGTGGAAAAGATTAGATACACATGACACAATAATCAAGACCAATACTAGTATAGTATTTGATAAATCCCCAAACTCCAGTTTCTGTAATAAGAACTCTATTTGACAAAAATTGGTGAGATAACTGGACAATAATATGTCAGAAACTCAGTATAATCCTAAATCTCATACCCTATATCAAAATAAGGTCAAAAATAGGTCCATGATTTGGGCATAAAGGATGATATATAAACAAATTAGGAGAGTAGGGGATAATTTATCTATCAGATTTTTGGAAAAGGGATGAATTTGTGATCAAAGAAGAACCAGAGAACATGATGAAATAAAAAATGGACAACTTTGATCACATTAAATTTAAAAAGGGTTTTCATAAACAAAACCAACAGAAACAAGATTAAAAGGGAAGTACAAAGCTAGGGGAAAATTATACAGACAGTGTTGCTGATAAAGGTCTCCTTTCTATGATATATAAAGAATTGTATCAAATTTATAAGAATACAAATTATTGCCCAGTTGGTAAATGGTCAAAGGATTTGAACAGACAATTTTCAGATGATGAAATCAATGCCATCTATTGTCATATGGCAAAATGCTCTAAATCACTCTTGATTAAAGAAATGCTAATTAAAATAACTGAGGTACCACTTCACACTTCTTAGATTGACTAAGAAGACCAGAAAAACTGGGACACTAATGCATTATTGGTGGAGTTATGAAAATATTCAATCATTCTGGAGAAAAATCTGGAATTATGCCCAAAGAGCTATCAAACTATGCATATCCTTTGACACAGCAATGCCATTACTGGGTCTATATCCTAAGGCACCCTAAAGGAGGGGAAAAGACCAACATGTGCAAAAATGTTTGTAGCAGCTATTTTTTATGGTAGCAAAGAATTGGAAAGTGAGTAGATTCCCATCAATTGGAAATTGGTGAATGGCTGAATAAGTTGTGGTATATGAAGATAATGGAATATTATTGTTCTATAAAAATGATGAACAAGCTAATTTTAGAAAGACCTGGAAATATTTACATGAACTGATACTGAGCAAAACAAGCACAATCAGGAATACATTATATACAATAAAAGAAGAATGTGAGATGATCATCTATTAAAAAAAAGAGTTGGTTCCTTTTAGTGGATCAGTGATCCCAAGCAGTCCCATAAGACTTTGGACAGAAAATGCCATCTGCATCCAAAGAGAGAGTACTATGAACACTGAATGTAAATCAACACATGCTATGTTCACTACTTTTACTGGTTTTTTTTTTTAATCTCTCCCATAATTTTTTTCATTTTATTCTGATTTTTCTCTTCCAATGTGATTCATCAAGCAATTTGTATTAAAATAAATAATTTTTAAAAAAGAAATGGAATTCTCAAAATATTATAGAAAATGCAAATAAGTACATGGAGTCCAGGTTAGGAACCTTTTTTCAAGAATCACTAACTTCATTTCAGAAAAAAAAAATAGAACAGGCAATTAAACAACTCCCTAAGAAAAAGTCCCCAGGACCAGATGGATTTACATGTGAATTTTTCCAAACATTTAAAGAACAATTGGCCCCAATGCTATATAAATTATTTGATAAAATAGGGAATGAAGGAGTCCTACCAAATTCCTTCTATGACACAGACATGGTACTGATACCTAAACCAGGTGGGCTGAAAACAGAGAAAGAAAATTATAGACCAATCTCTCTAATGAATATTGATGCTAAAATCTTAAATAAGATATTAGCAAAAAGACTACAGAAAATCATCTCCAAGATAATACACTATGATCAAGTAGGATTTATACCAGGAATGCAGGGCTGGTTCAATATTAGGAAAACTATCAATATAATTGGCCATGTTAATAACCAAATTAACAAAACCATATGATCATCTCAATAGATGCAGAAAAAGCATTTGATAAAATCCAACATCCATTCCTATTAAAAACACTTGAGAGTATAGGAATAAATGGACTTTTCCTTAAAATAATCAGCAGCATCTATTTAAAACCATCAGTAAGCATCATATGTAATGGAGACAAACTGCAACCATTCCCAATAAGATCTGGAGTGAAACAAGGTTGCCCACTATCACCGTTACTATTTAATATTGTATTAGAAATGCTAGCTATAGCAATAAGAGCTGAGAAAGAGATTAAAGGAATAAGAATAGGCAATGAGGAAACCAAATTATCACTCTTTGCCAATGACATGATGGTATACTTAGAGAACCCCAGAGGTTCTGCTAAAAAGTTATTAGAAATAATCCACAACTTTAGCAAAGTTGCTGGTTATAAAATAAACCCACATAAGTCATCAGCATTCTTATATATCACTAACAAAATCCAACAGTCAGAGTTACAAAGAGAAATTCCATTTAAAGTAACTATTGATAATATAAAATATTTAGGAATCTATCTGCCAAGGGAAAATCAGAAACTTTATGAGCAAAATTACAGACCACTTTTCACACAAATTAAGTCTGATCTAACCAGTTGGAAAAATATTAAATGCTCTTGGATAGGGAATGCAAATATAATAAAGATGACAATATCACCTAAACTAATCTATTTATTTAGCGCTATACCAATCAGACTCCCAAAAAACTATTTTAATGACCTAGAAAAAATAACAACAAAGTTCATATGGAAAAACAAAAGGTCAAGCATTTCAAGGGAATTAATGAAAAAAAAATCAAATGAAGGTGGCTTAGCTGTACCAGATCTAAAATTATATTATAGAGCAGCAGTTACCAAAACCATTTGGTATTGGCTAAGGAATAGATTAGTTGATCAGTGGAATAGATTAGGTTCAAGGGATAAAACAGTCAACAAATATAGCAACCTAGTCTTTGACAAACCCAAAGATCCCAGCTTTTGGGATAAGAACTTACTGTTGAGATTAGAAGGGAAGCAATAAACTGGGAAAATATTTTTACAGTCAAAGGTTCTGATAAAGGCCTCATTTCCAAAATATATAGAGAATTAACTCTAATTTATAAAAAATCAAGCCATTCTCTAATTGAAAATGGTCAAAGGATATGAACAGACAATTCTCAGATGAAGAAATTGAAACTATTTCTAGTCATATGAAAAGATGCTCCAAGTCATTATTAATCAGAGAAATGCAAATTAAGACAACTCTAAGATACCACTACACACCTGTCAGATTGGCTAAGATGACAGGAAAAAATAATGATGATTGTTGGAGGGGATGTGGGAAAACTGGGACATTGATTCATTGTTGGTGGAGTTGTGAACGAATCCAACCATTTTGGAGAGTAGTTTGGAACTATGCTCAAAAAGTTATCAAACTGTGCATACCCTTTGATCCAGCAGTGTTACTACTGGGCTTATATCCCAAAGAGATTATAAAGAAGGGAAAGGGACCTGTATGTGCACGAATGTTTGTGGCAGCCCTTTTTGTAGTGGCTAGAAACTGGAAACTGAATGGATGTCCATCAGTTGGAGAATGGCTGAATAAATTGTGGTATATGAAAATTATGGAATATTACTGTTCTGTAAGAAATGACCAACAGGATGATTTCAGAAAGGCCTGGAGAGACTTACACGAACTGATGCTGAGGGAAATGAGCAGGACCAGGAGATCATTATATACTTCAACAACAATACTAGATGATGACCAGTTCTGATGGATCAGGCCATCCTCAGCAACGAGATCAACCAAATCATTTCTAATGGAGCAGTAATGAACTGAACTATCTATACCCAGAAAAAGAACTCTGGGAGATGACTAAAAACCATTACATTGAATTCCCAATCCCTATATTTATGCACACCTGCATCTTTGATTTCCTTCACAAGCTAATTGTACAATAATTCAGAGTCTGATTCTTTTTGTACAGCAAAATAATGTTTTGGTCATGTATACTTATTGTGTATCTAAGTTATATTTTAATATATTTAACATCTACTGGTCATCCTGCCATTTAGGGAGGGGGGGGTAAGAGGTGAAAAATTGGAACAAGAGGTTTGGCAATTGTTAATGCTGTAAAGTTACCCATGTATATATCCTGTAAATAAAAGGCTATTAAATAAAAAAAAAAAAAAAAAAGAACTTACTGTTGGATAAAAATTGCTAGGAAAATTGGAAACTAATATGGCAGAAACTAGGCATTGATCCATACTTAACACCGTACACCAAGATAAAGTCAAAATGGGTTCATGACCTAGGCATAAAGAATGAAATTATTAATAAATTAGAGGAACACAGGATAGTTTACCTCTCAGACCTGTGGAAGGGGAAGGAATTTATGACCAAAGAAGAACTAGAGATCATTATTGATCACAAAATAGAAAATTTCGATTATACCAAACTGAAAAGTTTTTGTGCAAACAAAACTAATGCAGACAAGATTAGAAGGGAAGCAATAAACTGGGAAAATATTTTTACAGTCAAAGGTTCTGATAAAGGCCTCATTTCCAAAATATATAGAGAATTAACTCTAATTTATAAAAAATTAAGCCATTCTCCAATTGAAAAATGGTCAAAGGATATGAACAGACAATTCTCAGATGAAGAAATTGAAACTATTTCTAGTTATATGAAAAGATGCTCCAAGTCATTATTAATCAGAGAAATGCAAATTAAGACAACTCTAAGATACCACTACACACCTGTCAGATTGGCTAAGATGACAGGAAAAAATAATGATGATTGTTGGAGGGGATGCAGGAAAACTGGGACATTGATGCATTGTTGGTGGAGTTGTGAACGAATCCAACCATTTTGGAGAGTAGTTTGAACTATGCTCAAAAGTTATCAAACTGTGCATACCCTTTGATCCAGCAGTGTTACTACTGGGATTATATCCCAAAGAGATTATAAAGAAGGAAAGGGACCTGTATGTGCACGAATGTTTGTGGCAGCCCTTTTGTAGTGGCTAAAACTGAAACTGAATGGATGTCCATCAGTTGGAGAATGGTTGAATAAATTGTGGTATATGAAAATTATGGAATATTACTGTTCTGTAAGAAATGACCAACAGGATAATTTCAGAAAGGCCTGGAGAAACTTACATGAACTGATACTGAGTGAAATGAGCAGGACCAGGAGATCATTATATACTTCAACAACAATACTATATGATGACCAGTTCTGATGGACCAGGCCATCCTCAGCAACGAGATCAACCAAATCATTTCTAATGGAGCAGTAATGAACTGAACTAGCTATGCCCAGAAAAGAACTCTGGGAGATGACTAAAACCATTACATTGAATTCCTAATCCCTATATTTATGCACACCTGCATTTTTGATTTCCTTCACAAGCTAATTGTACAATATTTCAGAGTCTGATTCTTTTTCTACAGCAAAATAACGTTTTGGTCAGGTATACTTATTGTGTATCTAATTTATATTTTAATATATTTAACATCTACTGGTCATACTGCCATCTAGGGAGGGGGGTAAGAGGTGAAAAATTGGAACAAGAGGTTTGGCAATTGTTAATGCTGTAAAGTTACCCATGTATATATCCTGTAAATAAAAGGCTATTAAAAAAAAAAAAAAAAAAGAATCACTAACTTCTTTCAAAGTTTAGATGAGATACTAACTCCTATATAATGCTTTTTATATTTCCTCCTCCCAAGATATTAACTCCATTGTTCCTCCCAATTATTTTCATTTACTAATGTGTATGTTGTATTCCCTTGGTGAAGGGTATTTTTTTTTTTTTTTGCTTTTATCTATTCCCAGACGCTAGTAAAGTACCTAATCTGAATTTTTTTAGGGTTTCAAATCTGCATCTTTATCTATACAAGGAACTCTACATAACAAACTTCCCTCACCCATACCAAGATTTCTCTTCAAATTAGATTCTTAATCAAATGAGGGATTAGGTGACTTGCCCAGAGTCATATATCTAACATATGTCATATTAGAGAATCTTGGCCCCAACTCTATGTTCCTTACAGCATACTGCCTCTTGATTATAGGAAATACTTGAAGTTAGTTGAATTAAAGTATAAAAATTCCACTTGAAAATCATGGACTCACTAATAGAGATTATCTCCCTCTCCTTTCTGCCCACCCCATCCTAATCTTCTTTTGTCCATGTTAAATATACTCAGTTACTTTGACTGATCTTCACATAGAGTGGTGCCTCAGTCCCATATCCTTTGATCACACTCCAGTCCATTCTAAAATGTAGAGTTCCAAATTGGTGAAAGAGGCAATACAAAAATAGATTAAGATTAGGAAATGTCTTTGTTGTATATTTCTTCAACGAAAGACAATTGAATTGGTCTAGCATGGAAAACACATGGCATGGGATCTGGCCTGAAAGAATTAATTCAATAGTAATAACTCACTAATAAAGTAATAAAAAACCCATCACTTCTTAGTCCCCTTTGTTTAAATCAACAAAATGAAGGAGAAAATTAATCTCCCAGTTTGTTTTTCTAAAACAAGAATTCAAAGACACCAAGTGAATTTTGAGAAAACACGTTAAAAAAAAAGTGTTCAGACACAGGTTGTTTTATGAGAAGGGGGTAAATGTGAGGTTAAAAAAAATCATTTTTCTTTGATTTGAGGAAGTTGTAGCAACCTGTAGGAATTGGACATTTTTCCACAAAGAAGATTTGAGTGACAATACTTTATCCTTGAATTTCATTTTACACCCAAAGTGAGAAGGTGCTAAGTGACTGTGTGTGAAACAATTTGCACCAAGCTTATATGGTTCTCTCCCTCCTGGATTTTCCTTCCCTTCAATTTTCCAGTATAGCTCAACATTTAAGTATGAAAGAACAAAACCTTCTTAAATCTTTACTCCTTTGATCTTCCTCTCTCTCTCAAGATTCATTTCATTAGATTCCTTAATGCCAAAATGCAGAATGAACCTTCTTGTTAAAGAGGGAAAGAATGGTATACGAATTCAGATCTATCTTGTTCTGTCACTTATTCCAGTTGTAAAACTCAGAACAGCAAATGTATGAGTTAATTTCATGTTTCTGTAAAATGGGTACAACAGATGCACTGCATATCTTAAGATACAAGGATGTATCTTAAAAAGTTTTATAGGTTGTTTGTAAACTGCGGTATAAGAAAAGAATTGTTAGGAGCAGTAGGAAGACAAGTGAATGAATTATTGATAGATCATGCTTCATTTTTTCTGCAAAGCAAAAGGAAGTTAAAGACTACTGTATTAATGTGAGTGGTGAGGCAATGATATCAGGGATAATTGGAGTCATGTTGTTTAGAATGAATAGCAAATGAAACTTGTTTCCTCAATAGCTTATTCTCTTTGACCTAATTCTTTCCTACCTTTCCTGCTTCTGTTTTAGTTTGGTACCTTGGCTAATCTTCATTTTTGTTCTCAAAGCATGGGAAGAACTGAGTTCTAATTCTACCTCTGACACTTAGTAAGTATATATGTGTGTGACATTGAGCCAATCACATAATCTCCCTGAGTCTCAGTTTCATTGTCTCTAAAAGGGAATAAAAATATCATTCACTATGAAGATCATTGAATGGGATGACATATTTAAAATATTTGTGAACTTTAAAAAGAAAATGTGACCCTCTACACCCTGCCTTACTTAAATTCAATTCACTTCTATGTCATGGCATCACCTCTCTGAGATCATGATCCTCTTTGAAAATGAAGAACAACAACTTCAATGAATCTGGAAGACAAAATGAGGCTGGTGACATTTTATAATTCTGAATCACTTAAATCCAATTTATGTATGTCAAAATATCACTCATGGTGTCACCAATCTTTGAAAATAAAAGAACAGATAACAACAAGAGGTTGGACAAAGTAGCATTCAAAGTCTTTTTACAATTGGTACTTTACAATTCTCAATTTCATAATAACTTTACATTTAAGTGGTAGAAAGTGCTTCTATTTTTATCAATCCATAAATGATATTCTCTTCCTATTTTATACATAAGTAAGCTGAGGCTTTGATAGGTGAAGTCACTTCCCAGTGACTGCATATGTAAGTTTTCTGACTCAAAGCCCGGTACTCCTTCCATTGCATCAAATTTCCTCTTTAATTGATATGAAACAAACCTCACTTTGATACATCAAGGGCTATGGTCTAGGTGATAGGCACAAATTCAGTAAGACTTAGTAAAGTCTGGATTCCAAATCCAAATATGTTGTGAAGCTGTAGACAAATCATTTCCTTATCATAACATCAATTTCCTTCATAAAATAATACCTATTGTTCCTATGTCACAGAGTTGTTGCGAAGATCATAAAAGATAATTAATAGAAGTAACTCACCAACATTAAGATTTTTATTATTACAACAGAAAAAAAATTAGAAGTGCTTACTAAAGCTCTAGATTTTGTGTAAAATCTGGGTTCAAATCCAAGCTTTGATGCTTATCACCCATGAAATATGGGTCAATTCATTTCATACTCTTGTCCTCAATTTTCTCAATAAAAAAATGATGGGAGTGGACAAAATAGCTTTTGAGATCTCTTTCAGCTCAATCTAAAGTTTTCTCATCCTATTATCTCTAAGATTCAAACTTAAAAATAATTTCAACTTTGGTTTTGTTGATCATCACATGCAGTGGTGATGCATATGTGTAATCTAAAATAGAGGAACATAGCATTATATAAACATATATATGTGTGTGTATACACATATGTATATATCTATGGAGAAAGAGAAAGACAGAGGCAGATGGAAATGGAGACAGAGACATAAAATTGGAGAGAAAGAGAGAAAAAAGAGAGAAGCAGGCAGACAGAGAGATAGAAACAGACACAGAGAGAGAGACTGAGACAGAAAGAGCTGCATAGTTCCTTGGAAAGCTTTAAATTCAATCACTCTATTTTATAGAAGAAGTACAAAGTGATTAAATGACTTCCCCAAGGTTGTATAACTCCTAAGTATCTGAAGCAGGATTGCAACCCAACTCTCCCTGACTCCAAGTTCAGTGCCCTGTCTACTATAACATGCTACATTTTAAAACATAGGTATAAATGATTATAAATATCATATTTAAGGACAGCTAGCTGGTGCAATAGACAGAGTGCTTGGTCTGGAATCAGGAAGACTCATCTTCCTGAGTTCAAATCTGACCTCAAACACTTGCCAGTTGTGTAATCCTGGGTAAATCACTTAATCCTGTTTGCCTCAGTTTCCTCATCTATAAAATGAGCTTGAGAAGGAAATAGCAAACCACTCCAATATCTTTATCAAGTAAAACTCAAGAAGCAATGATGAATGTTGGAAGGGATGTAGGAAAACTGGGACACATATTTTTTTAGTGGAATTATGAACTGATTCAACCATTCTGGAGAGCAATTTGGAACTATGCCCAAAAGGCTGTCAAACTGTGCATAATTTTGATTTCTAGTAGGCATGTATCTTAGAGAGATCATTAAGGAAGGAAAGGATCCACATGTGCAAAAATGTTTGTGACAGGCCTTTTTGTAGTGGCAAGCAACTGGAAATTGAGTGGATGCCCATCAACTGGAGAATAGCTGAATAAGCTATGGCATATGGATGTAATGGAATATTATTGTTCTATAAGAAACAATCAGAAAAAAACAAAAAAACAAAACAAAAATAAATAAATAAATAAATAAAAAAGAAACAATAAGGGGTGTTGGAGCCAAGATAGTGGAGAGGACACACACTTGATTCTAACCTCCCCTTCTACCCTCACTAGTAATTACCAAATTCAGCCTCTGAAAAAGGGCCTTACTAATAAAATTCACGAATCTTGGGAATACAATAAATTACCAGCTGAAGATAATCTGGAAGATCACCAGAAAAGGTTTGGCCTAATAAGGCGGGAGGAGGCCAGTACAGGCAGAGAGACAGAACATATTGGCTAGCACGCTGAGTGGACTGGGGGTGGAGGCAGTCTCCACCGGGTGGGGAATTTGCAGGGAGGCCTCTACCACAGATTGGCTGCTCCACTTTGGTTGCAAAGCAGTAGATCAGCAGAAAAGTTATACAAACACCAAAGGTAGAGTATACCCCAAAACCCCAGAGCTTAACAAGAACTGGCCACACCCACCCAGCACTAGAAGTGACTCAGCATGGACCACAGCACAGCTGTGCAGACACCTTATGCAGCACAGGGCTTTTGCCCAGGGTAGCCACACTTCTGCACAGCAGGGGGGCTCTGCCCAAGGCAGTGGCATTCTGCAGCATGGCCACTCTTCCCAGGGTAATGACATTTCCACTGCAGGGCTCTTCCCAGGGCAGTCACACTTCCACAGCTTAACTGCTCTTTGCAGCCCATTTGCAGGATAGCTTATGTCCATGTATCTATCCCTGTTCTGTAGAGGAAGCTGGTAACCTTGCCATGAAGGCAGACCTTAAGGACTTTTTTAAAAATGAGTAAAAATGCCAAGTGAACTCTAACTATTGATAGCTTCTATACAGAAAGAGAGCAGGTTTCCAACCCCAAGGAGGCTAATAGCAGACAGTCTTCAGACAGAAGCCCAGAGGGGGATGTAACCTGGTCCCCATCACACAAGGCTCTTCTAGAAGAAATTATAAAATATCATAAAAGAGAGCTAGAAGAAAAATGGGGAAAGTAAAGAGAATCTCTTCAAGAAAGTATGGAAAGGGCATATAACTAATTAAAAGAAAAATTTGATAAAGTAGGAAAAGAAAACAACTTTGGAAAAGATAAAGAACTCCCAGGGAAACAGAATTTGTGAATTGGAAAAGATAAAGATCTCCCAGGAAAGTAAGATTTGTGAATTGGAAAAAGAAAATAACTCAGTAAAAAAAAAAAAAAAATAGTGAAATGGAAAAAAATTCCATAGAGCAAAACAACTCATTTAAAAACTAAATTGGACATATAGAAAAATAAGTTTAAAAAAAAGCTAATGAAGAAAATAACTCATTAAAAATCAGAACTGAACAAAGAGAAATCAATGATTCATTAACACATCAAGAATTACTCAAGCAAAACCAAAAAAATGACAAAATAGAAACAAAATTGTTAAATATCTCCTTGGAAAAACAACAGACCTGGAAAATAGATCTAGGAGAGATAATCTGAGGATTACTGGACTTCCTGAAAATTATGATGAGAAAAAGATTCTAAACACTATTTTACAGGAAATCATCAAAGAAAACTGCCCAGATGTAATAGAATCAGAAGGTAAAATAGGCATTGAAAGAATTCATCAAACACCTTCTGAAAGAGACCCCAAAAAAAACTTCAAGGAATATTGTGGCTAAATTTCAGAATTGTCAGACTAAAGAAAAAATATTACAAGCAGCCAGAAAAAAAATATTTGAAATACCAAGGAGCCACAATAAGGATCACTCAGGATCTAGCTGCTTCCACATCAAAGGATCAAAGGGCTTGGAATCTGATATTCCAAAAAGCAAAGAACATGAAATGCAGCCAAGAATAAACTACCCAGCTAAGCTGAGCATTTTCTTCCAGAGAAGATGGACATTCAGTGAAACAGGTGAATTCCATTTATTTCTAATGAGAAAACCAGAGCTAAATAAAAAATTTAATCTCCAAATATAGGACTCAAGAGAAGCATAAAAGATAAAAAGAACTCTTGAGAACTGTATTTCTATTATGGACATACATAAAGAATGTGTGTATAATTTTATTTTACTGTCATAATACAAAAAAAGGGAAGTAGAAGTGGAAAGGGGATAGTATCAGAAAAAGGGAAAGGGGGAGATAAAAAGAGGGAAATTACATCTCACAAAGAGGCAAAAGAAACCTATCATATTTGAGGGAATTTGGGAGGGGAAGGACCATTGTGTGAATCTTACTCTCATCAGATTTGCCTCAAAGAGAAAATATTAGACATATTTGGTTTACAGAGAAACTTCTCTCATCTCATTAAAAAGTGGGAGAGGCAAAGGGAAAAGGAAAAGTGTAATAAGGGAAAGGTATAAGAAAGGTGAAGGGACTTAAAGGGGATGGGAGGGATTCTAAAGAGGGAAAGCTGCATGAGGCAAGTGGTGCCCATAAGTTTAATACTGGGGAGGGGGGGATAAGGAGGAAAAGAAAAAGAAAAGCATAATCTGAGGATAATAAAAAGTGGCAGGAAATTCAGAATTAGTAGTTTTAACCATAAATGTGAATGGAATGAACTCTTGCATAAAGCAGAGAAGGACAGCAGACTGGATCAAAAGCCAGAATACTACAATATGTTCCTTACAGGAAACACCTTTAAAACAGATACAGAGTAAAGGTAAAAAGCTGGAGCAGAATCTTTTGTGCTTCAGGTGAAGTAATAAAAAAAAAAAAAAAACAGGGATAGCCATCCTTATCTCAGATTAAGGAAAAGCAAAAATTGACCTAATTAAAAAAGATAAGGAAAGAACCTATATCTTGCTAAATGGTAGCATAGACAATGAAGCAATATCAGTACTAAATATATATGCTCCAAATGGTACAGAATCTAACTTTCTAAAGAAGAAGTTAAGAGAGTCGCAAGAAATAGACAGCAAAACTATAATAGTGGGAGATCTCAACCTTGCACTCTCAGAATTAGATAAATCAAACCACAAAACAAATAAGAAAGAAGTTAAAGGGGTAAATAGACTATTAGAAAAGTGAAGTATGATAAATCGTTGGAGAAAACTGAATGGAGACAAAAAGGAGTACACTTTCTTCTTAGCAGTTCATAGAATCTATACAAAAATTGACCATATATTAGGACATAAAGACCTCAAAATTAAATGCAGAAATATTAAATGCATTCTTTTCAGATCACAATGCAAAAAAAGAAAAAAAAAACTACATTCAACAAAACCCTAGGGGTAAATAGACCAAAAAGTAATTGGAAACTAAATAATCTCATCCTAAAGAATGAATGGCTGAAACAGCAAATCATAGACACAATTAATAATTTCACCCAAGAGAATGACAACAATGAGACAACATACCAAAATTTGTGGGTTGCAGCCAAAGTGGTAATAAGGGGAAAATTTATATCTTTAGAGGCTTACTTGAATGAAATAGAGAAAGAGAAGATCAATGAATTGGGCTTGCAACTTAAAAAGCTAGAAAAAGAGCAAATTAAACATCCCCAATCAAATACTAAACTTGAAATTCTAAAATTAAAAAGAGAAATTGATAAAATTGAAAGTAAAAAAAACTATAGAATTAATAAATAAGAGTTAGTTTTATGAAAAAAAAGCAATAAAATAGATAAACTTTTGGTAAATCTGATTAGAAAAAGGAAAGAGGAAAATAACATTTTTTGTCTTAAAAATGAAAAGGGAGAACTTTCCACCAATGAAGAGGAAATTAGAGCAATTTTGTGATGCTTTGGTTCTTTGCAAAAGATAAGATAAGGCGTCTACCACTGACCCTAGAGTAACTGGAATACTCAGAACTATTCATCAGCCTTAGGCTTGAAGGCCCATTTCTTTCCTATCTTAGAAGCAAGAACTACTGAAATCCCTATTGCAAGTTCAACTTTTCCCAAGGCTCTGTCCTGAACTCTACATAAAGAAGAAAAATAGGATGCCTTTGGTCATTAGTTCACCAAATCCAGAATCCAGTTGCCAGTGTTCCTACTCTGAATCTGTGCTCTGCTCCTGTGACTGGACTTTGGTCAATTTTATGCCAATAAATTTGATAACCTAAGTGAAATGGATGACTATGTTCAAAAATATAGGCTTTCCAGATTAATCGAGCAGGAAGTAAATTGCTTAAATAGTGCCATTTTAGAAAAAGAAATAGAACAACTATTAATCAACTCCCTAAGAAAAAATCCCCAGGACCAGATGGATTTATATGTAAATTCTACCAAACATTTTAAAAACAATTAACTTCAATGTTATATAGACTATTTGAAAAAATAGGGAATGAATGACTCCTACCAAATTCTTTTTATGACGCAGACATGGTATTGATACCTAAACCAGGTAGGTGGAAAACAGAGAAAGAAAATTATAGACCAATCTCCCTAATGAATATTGATAATAAAATCTTAAATAAAATATTAGCAAAAAGATTACAGAAAATCACCCCCAGGATAATTTATCATGACCAAGTAGAATTTATACCAGGAATGCAGGGCTGATTCAATATTAGGAAAAGTATTAGCATAATTGACTATATCAATAACCAAATTAACAAAAACTATATGATCATCTCAATAGATGCAGAAAAAGCATTTGATAAAATCCAACATCCATTCCTATTAAAAACACTTGAGAGTATAGGAATAAATGGACTTTTCCTTAAAATAGTCAATAGTATCTATTTAAAATTTTCAATAAGCACCATATGTAATGGAGATAAACTGTAACCATTCCCAATAAGATCAGGAGTGAAACAAGGTTACCCACTATCACCATTAATTTTAATATTGTATTAGAAATGCTAGCTTCAGAAATAAGAGTTGAGAAAGAGATTAAAGGAATTAGAGTAGGTAATGAGGAAACCAAATTATCATTCTTTGCAGATGATATTGTTGGTAATCTTGTTCTTCTTTAAAATATAATGGTTCTCTCTGGGAGAGAGGTCGGTTTCTTGGGGAGGTTTTCTGGAGGCAGCCTTAGTTTCAGTTACAATCATTAATTACTCCAAAATGCAGCCAGCTGGTAAAAATGCAAATGTTTATTTCTCCTTCCAAAATAGCCCAGTTAGTTGAGGCCTATCTCTCTGCTTGGTTCTAAGAGCTCTTGCAGCTTTGCCCTTGGCTTCTGCCTCTGCTTTCTTCAGCCTCCAGCCAGCACCAAGGTGGAAGATGCAATGATCTCTCTTGCCTTGGAGAGAGGGCTTGTGGGCTTCCTCCCAGAGTGCTCCTCTCCGACCCCAGTCAATGTTCCCAAGAAACTCTTTTTAAGCTCTAAGTGCTTCCTCCATATATATGATCTCCCAAAGGTTAACTCCTCCTTCTGGAGGCAGGGTTTAAGGGAGGTATAAATTCAGATATCTCATACTAAACCATGTGAACTCCAATGAGTACTTAAATATTTCTTGCTTCTATGAGCTCTCTAAAGGTATGAACACAAGCATTATTGTCTATCAGTATTAGCAACCCATCACCCAGCAAGGATTCACTCTAAGGTGTGAACCAATGGCACTGTATCAATTTTATTGAGTTAACACCAGGACCCTGACATCACCCTGGAGTTTTCACCTTGTTTCAAGTTGAGTTAGCACTAGGATTCCAACATGATATGATGGTATACTTAGAGAATCGTAGAAATTCTACTAAAAAGCTATTAAAAATAATCCACAACTTTAGCAAAGTTGCAGGATACAAAATAAACCCACATAAATCATCAGGGTTATTTTATATCACTGACAAAATCTAACAGTTAAAGATACAAAGAGAAATTCCATTTAAAGTACCTACTGATAGTATAAAATATTTGGGAATCTATCTGCCAAGGGAAAGTCAGGAACTATATGAGCAAAACTACAAAACACTTTCTACAAAAATAAAGTGAGATCTAACCAATTGGAAAAATAATCTTGGATAGGTTGAGTGAATAAACAACTCTGAGAAACCACTACACACCTGTCAGATTGGCCAGGATGACAGGAAAAGATAATGCTGAATGTTAAAGGGGATGTGGGAAAACTGGGACACTGATACATTGTTGGTGGAATTGTGAATACATCCAGCCATTTTGGAGAGCTTATTATATTTGCTGAATACCCTTTGATCCAGCAGTGTTACTACTGGGCTTATATCCCAAAGAGATTTAAAAGAAGGGAAAGGACCTGTATGTGCAAAAATGTTTGTGGCAACCCTTTTTGTAGTGGCTAGAAACTGGAAATTGAATGAATGCCCATCAATTAGAGAATGGCTGAATAAATTGTGGTATATGAAAGTTATGGACTATTATTGTTCTGCAAGAAATGACCAACAGGAAGATTAACAACAATACTATATGATAATCAATTCTGATGGATGTGGCTCTCTTCAACAATAAGATGAATCAAATCAGTTCAATTTGTTCAATAATGAATAGAACCAGCTATACCCAGTGAAAGAACTTTGGGAAATGAGTGTGAACCACAAAATACTATGTTGTTTTTGTCTACTTGCATTTTTGATTTCCTTCTCAGGTTAATTTTACTTTATTTCAAAGCCCGATTCTTCTTGTGCAGCAAAATAACTGTATGGATATGTATAAATATTTTTAACATGTACTTTAATATATTTAACATATATTGGTCTATCTCCTATCTAGGGGGGAAAGAGGGGAAAAGTTGGAATAGAAGGTTTTGCAAGGGTCAGTGCTGAAAAATTACCCATGCATATATCTTGTAAATAAAAATCTATGATAATAATATTAATAAAAAGAAACAATCAGCACGGGAAAAGTAGAATCTAGTATGGCAGAAACTAGGCATTGACCCACACCTATACCATATACCAAGATAAGGTCAAAATGGGTCCATGTTTTAGACATAAAGAGTGAATTATAAGCAAATAAGAAGAACATAGAATAGTTTGCCTCTCAGATCTGTGGAGGAGGAAGAAGGAATTTGTGACTAAAAAAGAAATGGAGGTCATTACTGAACACAAAATAGATAAATTTGATTATACTGAGTTGAAAAGTTTTTGTACCAACAAATCTAATGCAGACAAGATTAGAAAGAAAACAATAAAATGGGAAAACATTTTTACTTTTAAGGATTCTGATAAAGGTTTCATCTCTAAAATATACAGAGAACTGACTCAAATTTATAAAAATTCAAGCCATTATCCAATTGATAAATGGTCAAAGGATATGAACAGATAATTTTCAAATGAAGAAATTAAAACCATTTCTAGTCATATGAAAAGGTGCTCTAAATCACTATTGATCAGAGAAATGCAAATTAAGACAACTCTGAGATATCACTACACACTTCTCACATTGGCTAAGATGACAGAAAAGGATAATGATGAATGTTAGAGGAAGTATGGGAAAACTGAGACACTAACACATTGTTGTAGAATTGTGAATGGCTCTAACCATTCTGGAGAACAATTTGGAACTATGCTCAAAAAGTTATCAAACAGCAGTGTTTATACTGGCTTCTATCCCAGAAAAATCTTAAAGGAGAGAAAAGATCCTATATGTGCAAAAATATTTGTAACAGCCCTTTTTGCAGTGGCAAGAAACTGAAAACTGACTGGATGTCCATCTGTTGGAGAATGCAAAATAAGTTATAGAATATGAATGGTATGGAATATTATTGTTCTATAAGAAACAATCAGCAGGTCTGAGGAGACTTACATGAATTGATGCTAAATAAAATGATCAGAACCAGGGGATCATTGTGCACAGCAACCACAAGATTATACAATGATCAAATCTGATGGATGTGGCTCTTTCCAACAATGAGATGATTCAGACCAGTTCTAATAACCTTGTGATGAAGAGAGCCATGCACATCCCAAGAGAGGACTGTGGGAACTGAGTGTGGACCACAATATAGCATTTTTAATCTTTCTGTTGTTGTTTGCTTGCATTTTTTTGTTTGTTTTTTTCTGTTTTTTTTCCTTCTTGATCTGATTTTTCTTGTTCAGCAAGATAATTGTATAAATATATATATATACATACATTGGATTTAACATATATTTCAACATATTTAACATGTATTGGATTACCTGCCATCTAGGAGAGGGGGTAGGAGGGAGAGGAAAATTTGGAATTTGCAAGGGTCAATATTGAAAAATTATTCATGCATATGTTTTGTAACTCAAAAACTTTGTTAAAAAATTAAAATGTATTGGAAAATAAAAAAGAAACAATTAACAGGATGACTTCAGCGAGGCCTGGAGAAGACATGAAATAATGATAAGTGAAATGAGCAGAACCAGGATATCATTATACACAGCAACAGAAAGATTATATGATGATCCATTCTGAGGGATATGGCTTTCATCAACAATGAGGCGATTCAGACCAGTTCCAATGGTCTTATGATGAATAAAGTCATTTGCACCCAGAGAGAGAACAGCTGGAACTGAATGTGGACCACAACATAGTATTTTATTTTTGTTCTTGTTTGCTTGCATTTTGTTTTCTTTCTCATTTTTTTTCCTTTTTGATCTGATTTTTCTTGTGCAGCATGATATTTGTGGAAATTGTATAGAGGAATTACATATATATAACATATTGGATTGCTTGACAACTTTGGAGGGGGTGAAGGGAAGAAAGGGAAAAATTAGAACATAGAGTTTTGTAGAAGTGAATGTTGAAAATTATCCATATATATATTTTGAAAATAAAAAGCTTAATAAAAAATAAAAATAGTTGTCCTTCTCCTAAGGAAGTGCAACTTATTCACAGATAACTAGCTCTTAGGTGTAAGATATCTGTTGTAGTTGCTGACTGAATATTAAGACATCTAAGTTTAAATGTATCTGGGATCTGATGTGGAGATCATGGAGCCCTCTTGAAAGAAGTCTGCGATTTCTGCATTTCTGAAGAGCAAGAGGAGTATCTAAATACTTGTGCCTTTCCTCACCTATGTCTAAGAGAGAGATTGGGCTAGAATTATCTCTGTTAGCCATGCTTCAAATATTAATAGTTCTAGGGGCTAATACTTTGGGGCATAGAATAAACCACTTTCCCTGACCACTTTGAATGGAAAAGTATTGTTTAGATTTATATCTCTACCTTAGTTCCCTCCCACCAAATGATGATTGCACACAAGACCAACACAAATACCTAATATCTGTTCTGTAAGAAATGACCAACAGGATGATTTCAGAAAGGCCTGGAAAGACTTACACGAACTGATGCTGAGTGAAATGAGCAGGACCAGGAGATCGTTATATCCTTCAACAACAATACTATATGATGACCAGTTCTGACGGACCTGGCCATTCTCAGCAAGGAGATCAACCAAATCATTTCCAATGGAGCAGTAATGAACTGAACCAGCTACGCCCAGAGAAAGAACTCTGGGTGATGACTAAAAACCATTACATTGAACTCCCAATCCCTATATTTATGCCCACCTGCATTTTTGATTTCCTTCACAAGCTAATTGTACAATATTTCAGAGTCTGATTCTTTTTGTATAGCAAAATAACGGTTTGGTCATGTATACTTATTGTGTATTTAATTTATATTTTAATATATTTAACATCTACTGGTCATCCTGCCATCTGGGGGAGGGGGTAGGGGTGTAAGAGGTGAAAAATTGGAACAAGAGGTTTGGCAATTGTTAATGCTGTAAAGTTACCCATGCATATAACCTGTAAATAAGAGGCTATAAAATAAAATAAATAAATAAACAAAACAAAACAAAAAAAAAAACAGATACCTAATATCAAAACATATTATATACAGAAATAAAAAAAACAAACAGATTAAAATAGACTAAATAATGAGTTAAGTAAGAGTGAGGTAAGATCTTAACTCAATCAAGGAGTAATAATAAATAACAGTAGTGCACATATATATTCTATTATGTGCTAGACACAGTGTTATGTGCTTTATATTTATTACTTCATCTGATCCTCACAACAACTTGGAAGATTACTGTTATTATTATTTCCATTTTACACATGAGAAAACTTAGATTGAAAACTAAGAGACATATTGAAGGACCAGATTCTTCTGCATCTCTTTGAACATATTTGTCTCTCTCAAGTCCCATCTTTCAAATATTCAACTTCTATTGAGTCTTTCCATTTTGCCTTCAAACATTTACCAGGAAATCATTGACTGAAGGCAATTCAATCTTATTTCCCAGTCGTTGGCCCCTACACATACATTATCTTCGCTTTCAAAACCCTCCACTCATCTAAACTTACTTATCTTTATTGAAGTCACCATCAGCCTCCCAGTCTCCCAGGTTTGCAAACTTAGCATGATTTTTGACTCTACTCTCCCTCATCCAACCAGTCATAAAATCTTGCCATTCCTGCCTTTATCTTTCTTCTATCCAGTTTTTTTCTCTTTATTCACACAGCTATCACCTTTGTTCAGGTCTTCATCACCTCTCACCTCAAATATTACAAAAACCCTTAATTAATCTTCCAGCCTCAAGTCTCCCACCTATCAAGACCATCTAACACACTGCTGCCAAAATCATTTTCCTTAAGCACATTATCTATCTGTGTGACTCCCCTACTCTATCAATTCTATTGGCTTCCTACTGCATCTAGGATAAAATATATACTATACCCTGTTTTTTAGCTTGTAAAAACCTGGCCCCAAACTCTCCTTTCAGCTGCAATAGATACTTCTCTCCCTCCCCTACTCTGAGATCTAGCCAAAGTGGCATTCTCTCTGTTTCTCACACATACCACCACTCAATGAAGTCTTTGCGCTTGCCCAGACTATCTCTTTTGGGTCAGTGTAATGGATGTTTGATTCATTACAGATTCTATCAACTTGCTAAAATGGTGTTTCTCTGTAAAAACTACAAGCCTTCTTATGCTGGAAAAGTTTTTTCACCATTGCTTCAAATGATAAGTTCTATCCCAGAATCTCCATTTGAGAAAATAAGATTTTATTAGTGTCTTATGTTTCTTACATTATCTTTGTTATCCTCAGTATTTCTTCCCTTTGTAGAGAGCAATCCCATAAAACAAAATTTATTATTTAGGAAGGAAAAGAAAAACAGCAAAACTGATTAATACACTAAAAAAAATCTAAAAATATTTGCAATGTATATTACCTGCAGACCTTCCATCTCCATTGTGGTTGGGGGTATCCACTAATATCTTTTCATTTGACTCCTGTTTGATCTTTATAATTTTGTTTAATAACTTTTTATTTTTGGTGTGTAGTTGTTCTTTCCATTTCCATTATTTCAGTTAGTAGATCGATAGGTTGATATATATATATATATATATATATATATATATATATATATACACACATAATTTTCTTAACTCTGCTTTCCTCACTTGTCATCAAGTCACTTAGATGTTTTTGTACTTTTCTATCTTCATCATATACTTCATTTCTTGGAGCAGAGTAATATTCCATTTCTTTCATGTATCACAATTTATTTTCAATTTTCTCATCTTATTCCTTTTGCTAACATTTCCAAAACTACATAAAACAATAGTGAGGAGAGTATGCATCTTTGATTCACTTTTTGAATTTGTTAGGAAAAAAGTACTATTGTATCTCTATTGCATATGATACTTATCTTTGATTTTAGATGGATGTATTTTCTGATATTAATAAATGTTCCTTTTTGCCTATTCTTTGTAGCTTTTAGAATAAAAAACGTCCTACTTTGTCAAAGACTTTTTCTGCATCTGTTGAAATGATCATGTACTTTTGGATTCTTTGGTTTTCAATATGTTAATTTTGTTGCTAGTTTTCCTGATGTTGGAATTTCCTTGTATGTCTGGTATAAATCTCAAGTGGTAATAATGAATAATTTTTCAGATAAATTGTTGTAGTCTATTTGACAAAATTTTATTTAAAATTTTGGGTTTGGGCAGCTATGATGTTGTGGATAGAACAATGAAGCTTAAGTCAGGAGGGTCTGAGTTCAAATTCAGTTTTAAATACTTAGGTACTTGACATTTACTAGTTGTGTGAGATCCTGGGCAAGATACTTAAACCTCAATTACCTTACAAAAATAAATAAATAAAATAAAATTTTCAGTCAAAAGGTATTGGTTTAAAGTTTTCTTTCTGAGTTCTTATATTTCTTTGATTTAGACTTTAGTACTATTTTTGTTTAATAAAAGGATTCTCGTAGGGTAGTTTCTTCCTAAATTTTTGAAAATAATTTGTGAATTATGGGAATTAAGTGTTTTTAAAAGTTTAATTATATAGCTCTACTGTGAATCCATCAGGATCAAGAGATTTTGTTGTTTTTTCTTTAGATGTTCATTAGCAAAATTATTTTTATTTTATTCTTTGAGATAAGGTAATATAACAACGCTCTTATTTATATCGCTATTTGTCTATAGATAGTTTAAGCATTGACATTTTTTAAAATTCCTCTATTTCTTTCATATTCTTATTTTGCTAGCATATAATTGGACATAACATGTTCTGATTATTATTTTTGTTTGTTCTGAATGTGTTGTGATTTCACTTTGTCAATATGTTATCTATTGATTTTCTGCTCACTTCATTCTAATCTGATTATTTAAACATTTATCAATTTTATTAGTCTTTTTAAAAAGAAACAGTTTATACAGTTATATATTCTTCTTAATTTTTGTTTTAATTTTCAATGTCTCCTCTTTTTTGCTTATTTTAGATTCATTTTTTGCTTTCTAAGTTTTAATGTACAATCAATTTGCCAAGTTTTCCTTTTTATGCTTTGTTAACCTATGTTTGTAAGGATGGGATTTTCCCTCCCAAGTTCTGCTTTTGTTGCTTTCCAGAAATTTTGGTATGTTTTTCATCATTGTCATTTTGTTTTACATAATTATTAATTGTTTCTATGATATATTTCTTGACAAAAACCACAATTAAAGTTTTCATTTTTAAGTCTACATTTAATTTTTATCTCTTATTTTTGGCTTCTAAATCAATTTTCATTTTTATCATGCTAGGATCTGTAAAGAATTATTCATTATTTCTTCCTTTTCTCATTTCTCATAGTCAGTTCTTATACAAAATTTTCATGTGCAAATTATTTTTTTTTGTTTCATTTAGATGATGTCTTATCTTTTTACTTTGGTTTCACAAGCAATTTGTTCTGTTTCATATTTTTCCTTTCATCCATCTGTCTGTAAGACTTATCCAAAATTGAGAGAAGAGTATTGAAGCTTTTCTTTTCATGATTGTATTAGTATGATCTGTTTCATTCAAATAATGTTTTCTTTATGAATTTGAAAACTAAAGGATTTGGAACATACTACTGACGATATTTTTTTTACTGACTGACAATATTTTGTTATCTATGCTTCCTTTTAGCATGATATAGTTTCCTTGCTTATTTATTATTTTTTAATGTTTTTGTTTTGACAGATACTGTGATTGCATCTCCTGTAAATTTTTTAAAATTTATTTGTTGCAGTCATTTTTTCTCTATCCTCTCAGTTTTATTTTCTGTATGACTTTGTTTTTCATTTTTTTATGCTTCAATATGTATTCAGACACAATCAGTACCTTTTCTGGATATGAATAGGATTTTTCATCATAAGTACTTCAGAGTAGTCATGGATCATTGTACTGCTGAAAATAGCAAAGGCATTTATAGCTGGTCATCCCAGAACATTGCTGTTACTTTGTATACAGTATATTTCACTTTGCCTGAGTTCATGGAGGATTTTCTAGAAAAGTTTTTTTTTCCCCCTAAGAGCATCCTGCTCATCATTTACCACAGAACAATAATATTCCATCACAAACACATACCACGCTTTATTGAACCATACCCTGAGTGATGGACATGCCCTTGATTTCCAGTTTTTTTGCCCCAAGAAGAGAGCTGCTATAAATGTTTTATACATATAGGTCATTTTCCTTTTTTTCTAAAACAAAATCTATTTTGGATGCTATCAAACTTCGCATACCTTGGATCCAGCAGTGTCTCTACTGGATTTCTATCTCAAAGAGATCATATAAAAGGGGAAAAGAAGCTACATATGCAAAAATGTTTGTAACAGCCCTTTTTGCACTGACAAGAAACTGGAAAGTGAGTGGATACCTATAAGTTGGGAATGGCTTGTAAAGTTATGATATATGAATATTAACGAATATTATTGTTCTATAATAAATGATCAGTAGGATGATTTCAGAAAGGCTTGTAGAGATTTGCATGAATAATGCTAAGTGAAATGAACAGAACCAGGAAATCATTGTACATGGCAACAAAAAGATTATGTGATGATCAATTCTGATGGAAGTGGTTCTTTTCAACAGTAAGGTGATTTAGGCCAATTACAATAGACACATGATAGAGAGAGCTATCTGCATCCAGAAAAAGGATTGTAAAGACTGAATGTGGATCATAAGATGTTTTTGGTTTTTTTTGTTTTTTTACCTTTTTTGTGGTTAAATTGCTTTTTTTCTCTCATTTTTTCCTTTTTGATCTGATTTTTCTTTGAAGCATGATAAATGTGGAAACACATGTGGAAGAATCTACATGTTTAATATATATTTTATTATGTCTAGGGAAGGGAATGGGAGAAGGGAGGGAGAAAAATTTGGAACACAAGCCTCTGCAAGGATGAATGTTGAAAACTATCTTTGCATATATTTAGAAACTAAAAAGCTATTAATAAAAAAAAAACTTCTTTGTAGTCATGTCTAGTAGTAGTGTTGTAGGTCAAAGGATGACCTACATAATTTATAGCCCTTTAGGCACAGATCATATTTTTTGGTTATTTATCAATTGGGTCATTCTCTTATAAAATTATGTATTTAATAAATCAACAGATTTTAAGAGTTTGTTTTCTTATCTATTCTGTCTCTCCTTTTCATTTTATTTGATTGTTCAATCCATTCACATTCAAAATTAAAATTTTCTTCAATCTGTGAATAATATTATTTTCCTTTCTTTTTTCTGCTATAGAGTATTATATTTCTTCAGTTATTTTACCTTATTATAATTTAACATGATCCCATTTACACTGGATCTATTCTTCTCATTTCTATCTCCCTCCTCTTGTTTATTAATCTTTTTACTTTGGGATTTTGCTTATCATTTCCTTTTTCCTTCCTGCTTTATCTGGTAATATAATTTCCCCTATTTTTTTGTTTCCTCTCAACAAAGTAAATTTTTCGCATTCTTTTTTCCTCTTCACTAGTTTTTTAAAGTTTCATTTATGTATCTTTTTCCAAAAAGGATTTTTCCTTACTCTTTTCATTATCCATCTTCTCCTTTCACATCTAGACTTTCATTTTCTGATTTTTGGCATCATTATTATCTAGTATCTCTCTATTCTCTATATTCTTCATGTAATCAAAACTTCCAACTTCTCCCTTCTAGGCTTCTTTTTTGACCACTTTATTGAAGAGCTTGCCCCTTACATTCACCTTTTCCATTGTATCTCACTCCCAGAATAATGCAGATCATTGCAAGTAGCGGTAAGGATACTGTTCATTGATAAGTCATTCCCCTACTTCGATTATGCAACCCACCACTAATCTATACCCTTCCCCACTTACTCCTCCCCGCCCCATTTTTCTCAAAACTCCACTCCACACACATCCCATTCATGCCTCCCTGCTCCCTTTGGTTTCAGTTGTTCTAGCAGTTCATCTCCACTCCTCTTTAAGTGCGATAAAGTTTTCAGTTACTAAATACCCCAGCTCCATGTCACTTAGTGGAATTCCCCCTCCACACCATGAAAGTAAAATTTCCTTTTTTATTCAGTCTTCTTAATCCTCCTCTCTTTTCACTTACTCCTCTGCAAGCTTTTTTTTTATTACTGAAGCCCCCAGAATCACTTACCCCTCATTTCTAGCATTCAATTTGACCCTTTATCCTCCTGCTCCCCTCCCTTCTTTTGGGCAGTTTCCCACATTATAGTCACACACACACACACACACACACACACACACACACATGACTGTTTCCTGCATCCCCCATCCCCATATCTTGAATTGTTACCTCTATTCCTCAGTTCTCTGGCCTGGTACCAATACCTCAGGTTGCTACCATATTAGTGCTATGGGTTTGAATATTATAATTTGATTCTCTCAGTCTCTGGGAAGAGGTGGGACAGTGATCAGATGAAGTTTTGAACATTTTTTAAGTCCCAGGCCCATTCTACTCCTTTTCCTCTGTTCCTGGCTTATTTAAAGAGATCTTTTGTGTCACAGAACACTAAGGCTGTGTTTCCCCAGCAAGTTTCTGTAGTCTGGAGCATGACAGAGTTGCTGGATATTTCTGAGCAGACTTCTGCAACCTGGGGCTAGGATTTCCATAGTAGGAGAAAGAGTGAGATGAGATTAGAATATGAGATTGGGTTTTGTGAACCCATGAAGATTACTTAATATAACTTTGCTGAGGATAGAGTAGGTTGTTTGAGAGAGATACTAAATGAGCTCAGTGTAGAAGGAAGTTCGTGGGTTTGTTTTTGTAGTAACTTCTATTGGATTCTGGGTATTTTAACTCATGGTGACAACTGAAATTTCTATATCATTAAAGAATAATTTCTATTTTGGAGAAATTTGAGAGCTTAAAGGGATCAGAGAAAATTCTTAATCTTCCATCTTGTTTGTCACCCAAACCAGAAATCCCATTCTCTGGACTTTCGGGCCTCTGCTACAGATCCTTGTCAAGCTAGAGATGCCCTCTTTCTTAATTCCACAAATATCTTCTATAGGGGCAGCTAACTGGTACAGAGGATAGAGCATTGTCCTTGGAGTTCCTGAGTTAAAATCTGTCTCAGACCCTTAACACTAGCTGTATGACCCTGATCAAGTCACTTAAACCCAATTGTCTTACACAAAAAGTTAAATAAAACCTATGATTGGTCAGTTCCTGCCTAAAAACTCCATTTGAGCAAGTATCTGGGCCAACTATGCTATCTTTTAATCCATCTTTACTGTTGACTCTAAAAACTTGAACACCTTTCCTAATCTTTTACTTTTCATTTCTCTATTATGTAGACTAATTGTAAGCTTCTTGGGAATAGGGATTAGGTATTACACTTAGCCAAGCACCATTTGTAAGAACAAGGGTAAAACTTTGGAAGTGACTTTAGAAATATGGAACAACTCATCAGGTAACAATGTCACCTTTGGTTATGAACATCATAGGAGTAATGTTTTCTACGAAATAAGGTAAATGTTTTAGTCTAATCTCCATCCCAGGACTCATGTGGTACAAGATGCATTTATTCTTGCTATATCTTTGAAATGAATATCTCTTTATAAAAGCCAGTGGTGTTGAGTAGTAAAATAGAATTAGGGTACTGAAGTTGTTGCTGTTGCTGTTAAATTCAACTTTTTCTGACTTTTTGTGTCTGCATTTGAGGTTTTCTTGGCAAAGATACTGGAATGATTTGCCATTCCCTTCCAAGGCTCATTTTATAGATGAGGAAACTGAGGCAAACAGCATGAAGTAACTTGGCCAGAGGCACACAGTTAGTGTCCGAGGCCAGATTTGAATTCAGAATTTTCCTAACTCCAGACTGGTATGCTGTGTGGTATGGTTCTGCCTACTGCCGATGACACTGGTTACTGAAGAATATGGAGAAACAAAGCCAGTGCGATTTTTAACTCATCTCAGAAAAAAAAAGAGATACTTCATCAAACTTTCAGATTATCCTGGCATCCTGAGGGACAATGTAGTTTGCCTGATCCTGAGAAAGCAGTGACAAAGCATGCAGGTTACAACCTGGAATTCATTCTATCTTTACCTGGATCTAATAAAATCACCCTTTTCATTTAAGGTGAAGCTCAAATACCATCTCTACAAGAAACCCTTTCAGAGACTCTCTAACTGCTATTGCCTTCCTTCCCAAACTACCTAATTTTGTAACTATTTTATATATATTTGAATTTATTAATTTCTATTTACATATATTAGTTATCTCTTGCTTTAAAATGAAAGAAGGAATTGTTTCATTCTTTCTATTTGTATCCTAGGGCCTAACATAGAGCCTGGAACACAGAGGTTATTTAATAAACACATTTATTGACATTTGACTTATCTCTGGTCCAGATCTGTGATTTCTTAAGTGTAGGGACTTCCCAGGATGGAAATTACCAACCAATTCAAATAGTCAAGTTATCTGAATCTTAGAGGGTTGTCTTGGGTCATAAGAGATTCTGCAGAGTGCCTGAGGTGATACAACTATTATGTATGAAAGGCAGATTCACTGAATCACTGACCTACTGTTTATTTCCACTTTTTCAAATGTTTTTTTGAACTATAAAATCTACTGGCCTATGTCTTTTCAGCCCATAAAATGATGAAACTAGACTAGATCCTATTCTGCAGTAACATGATAGCCTCTTCTTCCACCTTGTAGGAAAGAAATCACCCAGCTGGCATTTTGAGTATTGTTTATAGCGCATTAGCCTCAAAAATGAGTCCAGATCAGACTCTGGGTTGCTGAGTAGCTCCACAGAGAAGCACACTTTAGCTGGGTTTGTGAGAAGATAACCGGATGCTCAATGCACAAGGAGAGAAGAAGAATCATTGAAGGAAGATGAGTTGAAAGGATGTGGGAGTTTTATTTTTAGCCTACTGTCTGGACTCCAATGAATATAACTTGCATTTGCAGCACCAGTCCTTTTTAAAACAGTCATTACAAATAGATCCTGGTTATTAATGATCTCACTTTAATTTTAAAAGTGAATTTCATGCTTTAGAGAAGTACAAGATTGACAGATGGACTGAACTATTCTAAAACTCTTGTGGTTAATAATTGGGGTTGTCTTGTTTGCTAAGTATGTGTTTATTATTGGCTCTGGATGAATTATTATTGTCATTAAATAAAGTATATAGAATAGCAGTTAAGAATCCCAAACTTCCCACTAAAATACTGTCTGTGTGTTTTTTCAACTGTGTAGCTGATGTAATTGCTGTCATCAACCACAATTATGTATTAGAATGGACTGTGGTACAGACACAGGCCATTCAGATGGCAGTGCCAATGTAACTCTGTCCAATCCCCCAGCAAATACACATATTTCTTTTCTTTTATCATTTACTTAAATTGTGAACAATGCAGACAGATACTAAAAATAGATCTGTATATGACATTGAATTTCTATTATGTATAGTTGTTTGATTGTTTTTAAATATGTATGTGGGAAACAGATTGAATATGGTGGAAAAGAAAAGCTGAAATTTCTCAATAATCCTTTCCAAAAACTTTAAAATAAGTCCCCCAATCAGATTCTGGAGTGCCAGAGTTACCAAAAAGTCAGAAAGACATTTTCCCAACATATAACAATTTGAGTTTAGCAGGAAAGGTCTATGATACTGGGTATGTAGGAGAGGGAAACATTGACCTGCAGTGGGTTCTGGAGATGGCTATAAAAGCAGCAGCTTCAGGAGCTCACAGTCTAGATATGGTAAGGGAGAGAGCAATTAGAAAGTGATTATAGGAAATCTCTAGTTGGTAGTTTTGCTTTACTTATATGTAGTAAAAGATCACAGTTCCAAGGTGAAGAGAAATATCAGTCCTTGTAACTTCAGAGAAGCAGAAGACTTGGCCACAGTTTCAGGCTAAAAAAGAATGCTTGTGGTTGTTCATATGGGGTAGGATCCCTGGTTTCAGTACCAAAGCAGAAAGAAGACTGGCACCTGTGTGTGCAGGAGAACAGGGGTCTTGGACACAGCTCTGACAAAAAGGAATGCTAGCACTTGCTACAAAAAACCAAGGTTCTTTTCTGGGTAAAAACCAGAGTACAGTCTAGGAGAGCAGTAACCATTTCTTCTTAGATTGAACCACCTTAGAAGCAACAAGAATTTACAGAATAAGTAACTAGCTTGGAAAACAGCAGCACAAAAATTCTGAAGTTTAAGGTAGTAAATTTCTTCTCCCAGGAGCAGAATTTAATTTCAATACAAAGTTAAAATCAAGAAATAGGTTAGAAAAATGAACAGGTAATAATAATAATTAGAATCTGACCATAAAACCCTATTATGGTAACAGTAAAGATCAAGACACAAACTCAGAAGAAGATGAACTAGTTATAGGCAAAAACTCAAAGGTTAAAAAAAGAACTATATATAAACCAAATGAGAATTCCTGGAAAACCTTTTTAAAATATTTTTTAAAAAAAAAACCAAATAAAAAATAGAGAAAAAAATTGAAAAAAGAAATAAAAGTGATGCAAGAAAATTATGGACAAAAAAGTCAACAACTTTGTAAAAGAGGCATAAAATACTGAAGAAAATAGAACTTTAAAAAATAGAATTTCCCAAATGGCACAAAAATTCATTAAATAGGAAAACTCTTGAAAAACAGAATTGGTCAAATGGAAAAAGAGGTACAAAGTTTCACTGAAGAAAACAACTTCTTAAAAATTAAAATTTGGCATTTGGAAGCTAATGGCTCCATGAGACATCAAGAAAAAAATAAAACATTGTTTAAAAAATGAAAAAATAGAAGAAAATGTGAAATACGTCATTAGAAACACAACTTATCTGGAAAATAAATTGAGGAGAAATCATTTAAAAACATTGGACCACTTGAAAATTTTGATTTAAAAAAAAGAGTCTAAACATAATATTTCAAAAAATTTTAAAGAAAAGTTACCTTCATATCCCAGTACTATAAAGTACAATAAAAATTGAAGGAATCTACTGATCACTTTCTGAAACAGATCCCAAAATGAAAACACTCAGGAATAGCACAGCCAAATTCCAGAGCTCTCAGGTCAAGGAGAAGATTAACAAGTAGCCAGAAATAAACAGATATAATGAAGTTATAGTCAGGATCACATAAGATTTAGCAGCTTCCCCAATAAATGAGGAGAGGGCCTATATTATGATATCCCAGAAGGGAAAGACAAACAAACAAAGAAAAACAGAAATATTAAATTTATTTTTAGACCACAATGCGATTAAAAATTACAATCAACTAAGGATTGTGAAAATGTGGTTTAAAAACTAATTGGAAACTAAACTTAATTCTAAGGAAAAGTGGGTCAAAGATCAAATCATAGAAAAGATCAATAAAGGAGGTGGAACAAAGGTGGTGAAGTAAAAGCAGAGATTCCCTGAGTTCTCCCCCAAACCACTCCAAATGCCTTTAAATGATGAGACTAAACACATTTTAGAGCATCAGAACACACAAAAAGACAGAGTGGAATATGTTCTAGCCCAAGACAACTTAGAAGGATAGTAGGAAAGTTCTTTGACACTAGGATGTGAGTTCAGCACACAATCCGGTGACACAGGCCATATCAGTGTAGCCTCAACCCTGATCCCGGCCCCTCTTTTTTCTTGTCTTTCCTTTGACATTACATTTAAGTTATTTGTATACTATGTACACCTTGGCTCCCCCATGAGATTGTAAACTCTTTGAGGGCAGGGTCTGTTTTTGCTTTTTTTTATTCCCAGTATTAGCACAAGATCTGGCATATAATGAGAACTTAATAAAGGCATTAAACTATGCTTGTGTAGGGTTAAACTGAGCAAATTGAACCCCTTTTCCATATGACCAACCTTGAAAAAATCAGAAGGAAATAGCTATTTACCTTCTTTTCACATACAAACATAATTCAAACTTTTTCTACTTTAAGCTAAACATCCCTGATTGCTTTAAACCATACCTGAATGGAGAGCTATCATGTCTCTACTACATCTATTCTTCTCCAGATAAAACAATCCAAGTTGTTTTAACTGGAAACTCAAGTTCAGAGTTGAGGGAGAAAGTGATTTGAAGAAGGTCACAGATCTAATAAGTAGTGGCCTTCAATGCCAGGCCTTCCTACTTAAGATCATTCAATGTTCTTTATGTTGACTCATGCCAGGAATACTCTACCTTTGTCACCACAAGAAGAAACTCTTAACTGATCTTCAGCTTCCCTGGACAGATGCCTCCTTACAAGCCATCATCCCCCCATTCACTTCTACAGCCAAGATTTTTTTCCTGTTGTTTTCCTGGCTCCAGGCCTTGCATTATTTCTCTCTTGGAAGTCTCCTGTCTGGAGCCAGCATGGTTTGTCTGCTTCCCTGGGTTTGGCTAATAAATTGGGGTCGGGGGGTCACTCAGCAGGGGACCTCACAGACTGTGAGCCTGTGACACCATTTTTATTAGTTTTTACTTCACCTCACATTTCAAGGACTGGGATGCCATCCCAGTGGGGCCCTCGCAATTGCTCGGTAACTAAGATTTTGTAATCTACGGTTTGACAAGGTCATTTTTTACTGGCAAAGGGGGAAAAAAAGCCCTCAATATTAATTATACAAGCAAAGTGGGGGCCAGAGCAGTCAGAACCTTGTCTCCCTTCTACATCAGCTCCTCACCTACTAAGGGAGATGGAAAGAATAGTAGATAGAGCTGGTATCTTTTAGTGGTCACTGAGAATCTGCCCCATATGCCAAAAAGGATGGGGTGGAGATGGATAGCATGGAATGAATGATGGAGTAAGGGGAGTGGCTCCTTCCTTTGTTCATTTGGAGAAAAGGAAGATCAAAGGGGCATCATTGTATAGAGTGCCCACTTTTGCCCCTAAAGTACTAATCATTGAAAAGCAAACTGAAATAGATCCAATCTGTGGAGTTTCTGGAATAAGAATGGCAATGTGAACAATTTCCCCAAAACAATCGTATAAGGTAGATAACATAAGAATTATAGAGAAAGAGACTGAGGCTCAGAGGAGGGGGGGAGTGTCATATGATCATGTATTTAACCCCTCAAAACACCTTAAAAGTTTGTAGATTTCAGGTTGAGACCATAGATATAGGGTTAAAAGTTATCTGATTAAACCTTCTCATTTAACAAGAAAGAGAGGGAGAAATCAGTACCTTTTGGTGAATGATGGGACATCTATTTCATCAAGAAGACAGAATATTTAATTGTGGGATTTGAATCAGGAAAGGACTTTAGCCATCATTATCTAGACCTTTCATTTTATAGATGGCGATACAAGGTCCTAAATAGAAGTGATCTAATGAAAAAGTAGTAGAAAGCAGAACAAGAATTTAGAACTGCAAATTTTGGAGTCAATTAGATTCCAAATCCAGATTTCTTTCAATGCTAATTAATGTGTTCTTTTATGCCTGAGAAATAGGAGAGTCACACAGTAAAGCAATAAGGATAGATAGGTGGTAAAGTGGATAGAGAACTGAACCTGGAGTCAGAAAGATGTTTTTCCCTTCAATTCAAATCCCATTCTAGACACTGTCTGTGTGACCCTGAGCAAGTCACTTAGCTCTGTCTACATTTATAAAATGAACTGGAGAAGGAAATGACAAGGCACTCCAGTATCTTTGCCAAAAAACTCCAAATGAGGTCAAAAAGAGTTGAACACAACTGAATAATAGTTATTATTGGAAATGTCAAAACCTAGAAGAGAGGAGAGTTTCATTTCCCTAGGACTTTGGGGCATACAGTTAATCACATCTTCTCAGTATCACACCATTTCCCTAATGCAGCTAAATGGTAGAATGATTAAGTGCTATATGATAACAAGTAATGAAAGTTTATACCATTCATATTTATCATTATAAAGAGATAATTCCAACAACAAATTCCAGTTTTAGCATATTAGAGCCATATCATATATACAAAATATACATATATACAATGTATAGCATAGTAGATATCATCAAAAGAATATCTTAAGAAACAGAAAGAGGATAATCATACAGCAGGAAAGAATAAATGTGCCAGTGATACATTGGAACATAAGACTTCCCCAGGTCTTATAGCTTAGATAATTGTTGAGTAGATTCTCTATGGAAGATTTATAGAAAGGTGTGGATGAGGCTCATAAAAGAAAAAGGCATGGATGAGTTGTGGTCTACATCAGCAGAAGGAATAGCTACATTAATAAATTTGAAGATTAGCCAGAGGCAGAAGAGCCCAGAAGCCACTGCAGTGATATTTAATCATCCATTTGTAGAATATTGTATATATGTGTGAAAGAGAATTGTAAGAGATAGACTTAGAAGGTAGGATATGCTCATATCACAGAAAAGCTTGAGTACTGGATAAGGAATTTTATCAGATCACTATCCTACTAAAACATCATAATGGTTCCCTGTTACTCAGCAAATAAACTCCAATGTGGCTAGCCTGAGTGGTATAAACCTGTAATTCCTGCTATAAGTCAAGGCTGATTCTGATGGATCACAAGTTCAAGAATTGAGTTGGATTAAGGTTAAAACTCTTTGGGTGAACCCACTAAGTCTAGCATCAATTATGGTGAGTCTCTAGGAGCTAATGGCTTCCCTGGGTTGTCTAAGGAAAGACAAACCAAAGTTGAAAATATAATAGGGCTAAACTTCCTTACCAATCAACAATGGGATTGGGTACTCGAGAATAAATGGCATGGAGAAGGAAAAATTGGAATCATAACTTATTTTCAGATGCTCCAAGAAGTCCTGCCTTTTGACTAAGGCAGAAAGAAGAAGGAACATGTTGCTGGGTGCACAGCTTAGGAACAAAGCTGGGCTCTCCTATCCCTGGCTATTACCACAAGGCTGGGTTGCAAACTGGGTGGGCTCTAATGGTAAGCTACAGAATCTGGACCTAGGTCCTGAGCTGTGGTTGCCTGATTAATTCACTATTCCCAGGCTTTCAATACCCCCCAAGTGAATTGGATCTCCATGACTAGAAAAAGAATGATTGGCTCCACTGGCATGGGTTCAAATCAATCATTTGGAAAACAGGGAAACAAATGTCAACAATATGGATTTTTTTTAAAAAAAAAAAAAAAGGAAGGCAAAGGAAAATATTTTAAATTTAAGAAAAGCAGAGATGCTGACATCTGGATCTTAGAGAGTATTAAGGCAATATTTGTTATTTCAAGTAGGGATCAGAGTCCCTCAAAGTCCAGAAACCAATAGAAAAGGGCATAAGTAATATGGCTGGGGAAAGGCTATTCTGGAATTCAAGACCTTCAGGCTTTCTGCCTCTGTCCATACCACCTACTCTTCTGATCCAAAGTCAGAAATGGAACATAGATGTTCCTGGCAGTCCTGGAAGCTCCATTCTCAACAAAGGGGGAGACAGCCTGACTCCACTGTACTACAGTTATCTAGGGACTTTGGCTCCACCCAGATTGAGAATGAAAAGATCATTGGCTCCTTCTGTCTTAAAGGTGGGCCTATAAAACTGGAAACCTAGGATCCTTCACCCTAAAAAACCCTAGGATCCTAGGTCTAAAGTTGTAAGGTACCTCAGAGAACCTCTATCCAGCCCCTCTTTACTTTAGTGATGATTAAATCCAAAATAATTAATTGTGTCCGACATCATATAGGTCAGATTGAAACCCAAACCTTCTTGCTACAGATTCAGTGATCTTTTTATAGCCAAGAGTAGAGCAAAGAATATTTAATTTGGAGCCAGGGATTGGCTGAATCTTATTCTGACCCTTACTAGCTATGTGACCATGAAGTCATCTAATGTCTCTGAAATTTAGTTTTCACATTTATGTAATAAGGAAACTAATGCTTGCACAACTGATATTACAAGGATATTGTGAAGAAAGTGACAAACCAAAAAGTACTATAACAATGAAATTACATATATTCTGGACTTTGGACCATCCCTCCTCCTTCCAGGGTAAATAGCCTAAGGGATGTTTGCATAGATGCCCTATTCAATTCATCTTGTTTTAAAAAATCAATGTCATGTCTATAGTTCAGTACCATCTTTATGGCCTTTATTAACATCATTCTTTCTCTGCTGGATACTCAACTTTCTGAGGAGCTTTTCTGTGTGGGCTAAACACATTAAAGAATAGAGTTTCTCTGTTAGCCAAAAAACTAGAGAGAGATTAGAGTTTTTTCCTGGGCTCTAATGGCAAGAGGTAGTCTCTTGCTTGAAATGATCACTGAAGACCAAAGTATTCCTGAACTTTATATCATAAAGACCCTTAAACTGTGTTTATTAATGATTCAATTAAATAAACATTAATAAAAAGGAAAGGCCTTTATTAAGAGACATCCAGACCCAAGGCAAAATTCTAATGCTAAAGAACTTAGTCTTTGCAACTAACTGACTACCCTTCTACTGTTCCTGCCTCCAGGTTCAGAGTTAGTTCCTTAAGGGTCCATTATTCATCCCTTCCTGGTTTCCTGACCAGACCTCCCTCCCATGGTCTTTCCTCATACTCTAAGCATCCTTTATCTTCTCCTGTTCATCAAACAGCTCCATGACAGCAGATGTTCTAGATATTATTATCTCCATTAGACAGATGAAGGTAGTGAGGCTCAAAGGGGACACCTTGTCTAGTAGGAAAATAAAGTGAAATTTGTGACTAAGGAAAATGAAGAGAAATTTGAAATTAAGACCAAAGCCCTATCGTTTATTCCAGGTTCTCATTAAAAAGGTGCAGATTTGGTTTTTAGTAATATATAAATAGTCATATTAAATACTTTGTGAATCGTTTAACTGAGGCTTTTTTGAGATAATGCCTTTACTGAGTCAGTGTTCTATCAGTCATTGTAGATCACCATGGTAAATAAGTAGACAGAGCATGTAGAGAGATGCCAGAAGAGGACTCAATGCAGAGTCTTGATGCTATATCTATAAGTAGTAGACATGACAAAAAGATGGAGAAGAAAGCAGTCAGACGTGTAGTAGAACCAAGAGAAAGAAGTCATGTTACAAAATCTCAGAAAGGATCCAGGATCTAGGAGAAGACAGTCAATAGTGTTAGAGACTGAAAAAAGCCAAGATGGGTGAATTTTGAGAAGATGGCATTAGATTTGGGAATCAGGAGATCACTGGAAATTTCAATGAGTATATTTCAGTTTAATGAAGAGAGCAGAAACCTGATTGCAGAGGGTTTAAAGAGAAAGTAGGAGAAAAATTTGTTGAATTTCTATCAAATAGATTGGACCTTTTGCTCCCCTTCATATTCAGTCATGTTTAATTCAACTTTTTGTTCATTTTTGGCCTTATGGTCCAGTGGATAAGATATTATGCAAACCAGTGGTTCTCAGACTTTTGTTCTCAGTATCCATTTATATCATAAATTATTGCAGATCTGTCCAAAGTTTTTCTTTATATGGACCATATTTATAGATATTCACCATGTTAGAAATAAAAACTCATTTTGAATTTGTAGACCCTCTGAAAAGGATTTCAGAAACCCAGGATTCTCTGGACCACACTTTGAGAACCATTGATGTAAATGCCTGCTTAATTTTGTGGAAGTGTGTGTGTGTGTGTGTGTGTGTGTGTGTGTGTGTAAGTAATGGGGAAAGGGGATATATCTTGGAATAGAATGTAAGAAATATTAAAAGTATATCAATACATATTTAAATTTTCAAAGTAACTTATATAGACATAGGTCACAATATTTATCCCTTTTCTGTGGGATTCTTTTTCATGTCCTCCCATTAGTCTTCCATAGAGATCTGCTTAATTTGCTGGAGGACTTCATTGTTTTTTTAATATTCTATGAATACCAATGTAACTGTCCAGCTGTCTACATGTAAACTATCACTCTTTTTTTTTGTTTTTGGATTTTTATTGGGTTTTTATTTGGGTCTAGTAGAACCTCTTTTTTATTTATTTATTTAATAGCCTTTTATTTACAGGTTATATGCATGGGTAACTTTACAGCATTAACAATTGCCAAACCTCTTGTTCCAATTTTTCACCTCTTACCCCCCACCCCCTCCCCCAGATGGCAGGATGACCAGTAGATGTTAAATATATTAAAATATAAATTAGATACACAATAAGTATACATGACCAAACCGTTATTTTGCTGTACAAAAAGAATCAGACTCTGAAATATTGTACAATTAGCTTGTGAAGGAAATCAAAAATGCAGGTGGGCATAAATATAGGGATTGGGAGTTCATGGTTTTTAGTCATCACCCTAAACTATCACTCTTACTACATTACTGGTATACTTACTTTTCCAATGGTATATTCCCTGAGTATTATCTTTTATGCTGCTTCTTGCATGTATGTCATCATCAGAATTATGTTCTAAGCTACTCAATATAGTTTGCTTCATTTTTTTCCTTGCCAAAAAACATGACCCTATCACTAGAAATGACAGAACCACCAAGCCTAAATAGGAGTTAATATCCAAGATAAATAAGGAGGTTTTTAGAAAACACTGGTTCCTCTTGATTCAGTCCAAGCTAAACTACATCCTTGGAGAAAGATAGAATCAACAGATGTCATTGCTGAGTTACTGTCAGCAATAATGGAAAGATCTTAGAGAATAGGAAAAATACCAAAGGACCAATGCCATGGCAATGTTTGGATTTTCCAAAAAAAAAAGAGAAAAGAACTAAATCCTCTAGATCCTCTAGGCCAGTGAACTTGACTTTAATTCTTGGGAAAATTCTTGGAAGAATGCAAAAAAAAAAAGACCTGTTAGTGAATCTCTGTAAAAGATAATGATAATTACAAAGCGGTAGCATGGATTCATCAAGAATAGGTCATGCTAGACCAACCTTTCTTCCTCCTATTTTTGAAAACTAACTAGATGTCCATGGTGGAAGGTTTAGAGATTGGGTTACAATAGCTATATTCAAATAATTAACATCAATCACATGGTAGAGGGATTAGTCTTATTTTATTTGGTTCCAGAAGACAGAATCAAGAATAATGGAAGGAAGTCATAAAGATGCAAATTTAAGTTTGATGTCAAAAACAAACAAAATTGTCAAACAAATAGAACTGTTCAAAAGATGTCTTGGGAGAGCACAGATTTTTCTACATCAGAGATATATTATAGTTAGCATTGCTTTTCAGGCATAGGTAAGCCTAAATGCTGGTGAGGTTCTTTTTGCCTCAAAATTCTGTGATCTTGTGATTATATAATCACATCCAAGTCCACCCATCACATCCATGTCACATCCAAGAAGCATTTTTTCATTACCCTTTAAATCACTTGAAATTTTGATTGTAAAAAGACTGGGGCATTACAAGTCTTCAACTATACAACATCACTGAGATAATACTAATGATAAAACAAAAGGCTTTCTTTTGTTGTATCTGGAAGCATCTCAGGGTCATTGGAAGTGCTGCAGAATTTCTCAAATACAATGTTGCAGACTTCCTTCTTTCCCTACAATTCTGCACCTGGATCATTGTCCATCTTCAGGGCCTGATCATTATAAAATTACCTAGACTAATTCAAATGACCACCAATTTAATGATATGTGGGCTTTAGTTCATCTATTTTTTTTCTGTATAAATTGATACTTTCTATCGTCATGGGTATGAGGATAAGAACTGGACTTCTTATCTCTCTTCATGGACCAGAATAATTCTCTACACATGATAGGTATTTAAGGAATGTGTATTGAACTGAATTGCACTTAGGATATAACATTATATCCTGGACTTTGGAGGATGGAACATTGTGATTGATTGGTTGATTGATTTGTTAAAATATCTGTTAAACATTCATTATGTGAGAAGAATAATGCAGAGCACTGGAGATATAAATACAAATAACAACAATAACAAAATGCAGGCCCTATTCTGAAGAAGCTTACATTCTAATAACAGAAAAGAAAACATTTATATAATGTTGATGATAAAGAAGGGGTGCTTTATTCTGGAAATGCAAAGGGTTTGTGAGTGGAGTCATAGGACTATAGACTGACATACCCTTTCCAGGAATGATAATGGTGATTTGATTATTCCTAGAGCAAGAGGTAAGGGGTATATGGAAATGAAGGCTAGCTATTTAATATGCAGCATAGCAAGAAAATGGCCTGAGTGCAGCTTAGTGAGTCTGGGACCAGGTAAATATGGTAAACATACCAATCAAGGTAGCATGGTCTCATATTTAACTCTAGAAGACTGAGTGGAAGGCAGAGGGACTGACATTTGGCACCTGTTCTCCTAGGGAAAAGGGAAATGTCTATACTGTTTTATATTTTAATTTACTTCTTAAAATGTCTATGTCTCAAGCAACAATCAAATGGTGCAGTTGAGAAATGTGATCACAGAACTGTGGAGATTGAATGCAAAATGCAAATCAACACATGCTATTTTCACTTCTTTTTTCTGAGTTTTATTTTCTCTCCCATGTTTTTTTTTTCACTTTTGCTCTGATTTTTCCCTACCAGCATGATTCAAAAAGCAATGTTTATTAAAAATAAATAAAATTTTAAAATAAAAAAGAAAGAGAGAAATGTGATCACAAGAGGCAGAGACCAATGATACCTGGAACAATCAAAGAAGACTTCCTGAAATCTGGATCTCAATCTTAAAAATGGATAAGATGGCAACTATACAGAGGTATTTCCATTTCCCCTGTTCCCTTGGGGAAGCTCAATCATTCAGCTAAGCATGGAAGCTTAGGATAAACTTATCTCAGTCATGTATGATGGAGGAACTCTTTTCTCCCACTTCAGAACATGTGCAGCTGTCTTCTGTTTCCCATTGGTTATTATCTAGTGAAGAAAAGGTCTTTTATTTGTCTTGAACTAGAACAGGAATTTCAGATAAAAGATCCAGGTAAATGACTTCTCATTCTCTTTCCTTTCAAGTGAGGAGGACTTTTGTAAACCATTGGATGAAAGAGCCTACTCTATCTTTCACATTACCACGATTTGTGGTAATATGGAAATATAAATACAAGCATTCCTTCAAAAAATTTACATTCCATTGGGTAGATGACATATGAAAAGAAATTGATATAATTTGCTTGGTGGTTAAGAGTATTGGACCTGGAAATCAGAAAAAAAGAAAGTTTAAATCCAGCTTCAGATTTAATTACTTATATGATAGTGAACAAGTCACTTAACTGCCCATCTCTGCTTGCCTCTGTTTCTTTACCTATAAAATGGGGATGATAATAGTACTTACCTCCTACAGTTTTTATGAGGATAAAATTAAATAACATTGTAAAGCACATTGAAAACCTTACAGTGTTATTAAATATTATCATTGTTGAAAGCTAGGAATGCAGAGAGGAGAAGGCATTCATGCTGGGGCATGATGGTGAACTCTGGCAATTCAGAAGCACAGGTGAAGAGAAATGAAGCATAGATGGACTAAGCCCGTTACCAAAATGGAAGGCTGATAAAAAAAAACTCCCCAATGGAAGGAGGAGATGTGTAGAGAATTGTCAAGAGGTGAGGAGGCAGCTGAGTCATAACAGAGAACATCACAGTGAACTTGGTGAAGACTCCTCAAAGGGGAGAACGAACTCTTGAACCAAGCATTATGGGGTACTCCTTGACCCCTCACTTTTCTTATCTGGGTGCCTTGTACCTTTAGGCTTCAAGTTTATGCCTACTCTTGCCTGAGATCTTATTTGTGGAGGAGAGAAAGTCACTCTTGCACTTGAGGTTGAGGGGAGGCAAATGTCCTCTACTAGCCACTGTAAAATGAAGCTCATTCTCCTCAAAAGAGATTGTATTCCAAACTTGGAGAGTATTTTATAACATCTTTTCTACCTCATTTTCAGAGTAAATATCCCTTTGTAAAAGCTAATTGGTTTCAACTGGTTAACTGATATTGGAGACCACAGCAAATAAAAGCCTAAGCATGGTTGTATCAGAAACCCCAACCCTTCAGGATTATGAAGGATGGAACCCCAAAGGGAAAACTAGTCAGATGTCCTCTGGGCATTTAAGCTATCCATGTGAGCTCCCATGTCCCAACATGGGAGTTGGAACAACAAGCCCTTTTGTTGATGAGGGAAGATGGGTGACTTAGAGAGAATAGATAAATGTATTTAACATGAGGTCTTTGCATAGATTCTGATTCTGCCCTGCTGTATGTGTGTGGCAAAATTAAGAGGGCCTCTTATCCTCATCTATTAATTGGGTTCAACCAAAGTGGACCACTTCAACTCTCAAAATCCACTTTGGTGATTGAAATGCTATTGTGGGCACTGGGCCATTCATGACTCTGGCCAAATTCTAATTCACTTTGGGACTAGTCCCTTTACAGCAGTACTAATAGAATTCATAGCCAGTCAAGTCAGCTGCCTTGAGCTAGGAATCTACCTATCCTCTCTGTGGCTCTTCAGACTGATTCAGCCTAATAAATGGGTTCATAGTTCTCTATCAAGGAAGTGTCATCTCTGTTATTCCCATTTAATCATGAAGCCAAAAGCCCCATAAATTCCTGGTACAGTTAGGAAATCAACAAAGTTTGGTATTAGTCCTTTTCCCATCTCCTCTTCTAGAACCCTTCTTTCTATTAGTGACTTCCCAGCGTATTCTATTCTCCAGGCCCTGCTCTTTGCTTCCTATCAATTTGTCCTCTATAAATTTGATACTGGACAACATTGTGAGATCTGTCTCCTGTTGACATATTTCCATTTTCAATGGGGGGTCCCTTCATTTAAAAATCCAAAAGACCAGTGGTGTATGTAATAGTAGTATTTCAAGCACCAGATCACTCAATAGCAGATACACTTGCAAGTTAATTCTGTTCTAAGATCTTCTCACTGTACGTTGTAGAAGCTGCTACTCATTTTGTCTAGGGACATCGTCACCTTTACCCACTGATTCACAAATAGGAGCTAGTGAGGAGACTCAATGCTATATTAATTTTTCCTTCCTGTCCTTTTCTTTTTCTCTCCCTTGAAAATCTTTTAGGGCTTGTAGTCACCCTACAAAATTTGTAAGCTACCTATGAAAGATTCTGGAGCCAAGCCAGTATCAGAAAATTGCAGTGCTCTTCTAGTTTCTCAACAAACCTCTCTTGTGTTGCTTTGAGGATATGTCTGTGTGTGTGTGTGTGTGTGTGTGTGTGTGTGTGTGTATGTTTGGGATAGGAGGAGGATGGTATAACTAGAAATATAAGACAAAGCCCAAGCCAACCAATTGTTCTCTTCACTCACTGCCTCATTCTCTCTCCAGTGATTTTTTCTTCCTCTTTCTCACCCTAACAGAGAAACCGATGTTTGTCTGAAAGTCTGTTGAATGGAATCCAACTTTGCAGCCAGCATCAGTTAGTGTAGAGAAAACAGCTGATGGGAACCACAAGCTAGACCTAATCATAAAAACAAAGTCTGGAATCTTCACAGGAAAAAAGAGAAACATGCCATGTTAAAAAGAAGAGGGAAGAGGGGGACAGTCTCTATTAAAAAAAATATCCATGGGAATCAAGCCCCCTAGCAAATGAAGAAAAAAAAAAAAAAAAAAAGCTTGGCTCCAAGCTCTACTCCCCCATCCATCCACCTCCAGCTTGTTCTAGCACGCTACTCCATCTGAGCTTCATGAAATTAAATTTCAGTAACTTGAAAGATCATATCGTTTATTCACAGTGTGCTATCCAGTAAAGAATACTGATTCTCAAGTCTGAGAATATGGGTTCAAATCTTGCATTTACTACTTACTACAGGGGTGACTGAAACAATTTGTTCAAATTCTCTGTTCCTCACTTCCCTCATCTGTCAAGTGAATGGGTTGGACTAAATACATACCAGCTGAAATCCCTTCCGGCTCTAGACTCCTTTAATTCTAATAAGTCATTTCCCCAAATGACTAACTAGCCTTGAACTTGAAGAATATTCAGGATCAGAGATAGGGGACTCTCATTAGAGAATTCAAACAATAAGCTTGGAAGGGAGTTAATTTGGGAGCACTGAAAGTAGCACCAAATGATAGCAGGGATAATAGGCTTAAGAGACTATTTTAGAGGTCTCTGTTGCATCCAGCATAAGGAAGAATTTCACTGACTGTTCTGTAAAATCACAATAATCAAAACTGATTTTTCTCACTGTTCCTCTCACTGGGCTGTGGCCAAGATCAAAAGACATGATTGCAAAACAATATGGTGCTATGTAATATCAATTGTTGTCACAATTGTTATGATTATTATTCTAATTCATTGCCCACTCTCCTTTTTCTACCAGATTGTGAGTTGTTATTCTTTTTTTTTAAATAATATTTTATTTTTTCCAACTGCATGTAAAAACAATTTTTAACATTTAAAATTTTGAGTTACAAATTTTCTCATTCCTTTCCTTCATGAGACATATAGATTATACAAATTATTATTCTTAATGTAATCTCATAGGATTATAGATTTGGAGCTTGGATGGACTCAGAGGCCATCTTCTTATTTTATAAAATGAAAGATTGCACATATTTAGCCTATATCAGATTGATTACTGTCTTGGAGAAGGGAGAGGGGAGGAAGAGAGAGGCGGAAATTTGTAACATAAAGTCTTATAAAAATGAATATTGAAAACTATCTTTACATGAGTTTGGAAAAATAAAAAATACTATTGAGAAAAAAAATAAAATGTTGTCTATCTAATTTTATAAAATGAGGAAACAGGGGTAAGCAGGAGATAAGTGACTTGTCCAGAATCATACAACTATACAACTATTATAGCTATGTGTCTTCCTGAGGTCTCACATTTGACCTCAGGTTTAATTAACTCCAAAGTCAATAATTTATTCACTATATCAGAGATGTCAAACTTGCCCACTTCTAGTATAGGGCAAAATGAATTAAAATATAATTGAAAATGAGAAATGGTTAAAATAAATAAATATAGGATACAACATAGATAATATGAATTCATGGTTTTCAAAATTCATATGCAAGGTTCTAGTTCTATTTGAGCTTGACACCACTGCAATATACCAAAGAATTCAGCCCCACTCTTTCACTGGTGCCCAACTTTCAAGACATAAGGATCTTTTTTTTTAAGAACAAAGATCTGAACATCATACTATTAGTGTCTCTTTAGTATCTCTCTATTGAAAACATTCATAATAATTGTTGATATGTATATATGATTTTAAAGTTTGCAAAGTGATCTGCAAACATCTTTATTTCATTTGTTCCTCAAATAATTTTATGAGGCCACTTTTTTATTCCTATTTTTCCTCTCTACTCCTGATTGCAATTGTTCTCCACACTACCACAGCAGTCTACCCACCCTAGAAGGATATTCTCTATCTCTGAAGCCCTTTCCTCTGATTAATCAGATTCTCTTGGAATCTCCTCTTTAAGAAAACTGCCCAGGCTAGCTATGTTTTCTTTCTTCTCCAGCCTCCACTTCAGACTTTCTCCACCATGTCCCCAAAAGGTAACTTTCTCTTTTTCCCTTCCCCTCCTTCTTACCCTTTTCCTCCTGCCTACCCCTGCCCACACCCAAACACATACAATCCCCTTTTGTTTATAGTCTTTCACCATTAGAATATAAACTCCTTGAGGACTGGAACCATCTTTCATTATGCTTGAATTTGCATTTACAGCACTTAGCACTGCATCTAGTACATAATTTAAATAAATGCTTATTAATTTGGCTGAAGTGGGGAAAATGATATTTGAAGAGCTTAAGGGACTTATTCATGGAATCCTAAAATTGTTAAGGGGCAGGGGCAGGATTTGAAACTTTCAACTCAGTCTGTGTTGACTCCAACACAGATGGATTCATAGAATCCTTGCTAAATCCATGATAACCCTGGAGACTGCATCTCAGATTAGAGAATATTATTCCTCTAATGGACCATATATCTGCTAGTATCATATCACTGGGCTAGATACTTTCCAACCATTATATTAGTAGTACTGGGGAAGTCTTAGTAAATTTAATCAAAGCACAGATAGCCAAGCACATGGAAACACAAGCCCAGCAGACCTAAGTAGCCCTCAAAGCTGTTCTAGCCTCCACTGACCAAACCTAAACTTTATCCTGTAGTAAAAATCAAAATAAAATCATTTATGCTGGTAGAGTATCCTTTGATGGTACCTTCTCTCCTCAGCCAATATTGGTCCAAGAGATCCATCAGAGAGGTCTCCTGGCACAACACAAAATTTGAGTTCCAGACCAACTCAGATTCATGGAAGCTGGAGCCCAACCAGATTCACACAAGCTTTAGGGAAGTCAGCCATGTTACAGCTGTTGCAACATGGTCTTTTCCCTCACTGCCTGCCTGGCTTGGGCTTATTTTTAATCCTTCCAAATTACAAGGCATCAACTATATTTTGCCAGAGATAACAATCCCTGGTCCTGTTGTCACTTCCTGGCAGGAGGCTACATATATGATTACCTCATCCTTCCCATCCTTCTACCTCCTACTCCTGACATTCCACTGAAAGGATCACCTCTCTATCATCACCAACTCATCTCACCCCAATGAACAAGAAACCTGACTGGGTTAAATTTTTCCAATATCTGAGAACAGTTGCACCATTGTCTTAGAGTCATCATTCACCCCAGCTTTTCTGATGTCATTCTTTTATTTTTGTCTCATAAATCAGGCCTTCCATTGCTATAATCATTGTTCTTGTTCTTCCTTAGGCTCATACCAATTGGTTTCCATATTCCTGGTCATAAGGAAGTCCTGCTTGCCTTGCCTCCCTGGGGCCAAAGTGAGCCAATTTCCCTCTGCTCTACCCCAAATGGGCAGAGAGAACTAAACCAATATTTCTGTCAATTATAACATGGTTAGGTCCCCGGAGTCCAAGTGGTGATTGGTCAGAGAAAAGATTTCTACTGGGCTTGTCTCTTTACTGCTTACTGCCTTCTCCGTCTGGGCCTGCCAGGGAGCTTCCATCTCCACCAGTGAGTGCTACAGCCTGAATTCATTGCTCCCCAGTGCATTGATTTCATGTTTTGCAAGATGAGTCTTGGTCTGCTATTTCCTGCCCACATTTCTCTCCCCTTAAGGACCTTTAGTATCATCTCTCGGTGCTCTATTGTGTCAGCACCACTAGCCAATTTAATGTTTACCTGTAAATGTCATTAGCTCTTTTTTCCTACTCTCCCCTGAAACCCCCACATAATCACCAATAATCCCTAAAGTGTCCCACCCAGAAGAGTCTGAGACGGAGTCCACCAAATGCCCTATTCCCCCAAGATTCTTGTCAGCATTAACTTAATTACTAATACAGACAGGAAGGATGGAAAAGAGAGGATGCAATAAAGGAGACCTCAGATGACCCCATTCCCTCCCTCTTTTCTGGTCTTCCTGAGAGAGGATGGGTTACTAAAGTACAAGAGGATTCTATTCTCTCCCCGAATATCGATATGGGAAATGCAATGCAAAGAGGAATCTGAGCCTGGACCAATTTAGGCTCAGTCATGCCCATCACTGAGCAAGAGTAGTGTTAGGCAATTATAGGAGACCTTGAATCAGAAAAAGAGGGTCTGAATTTTGAATCCCAAAGCTGATATTAGCTGTATGATCTTGGGGAAAGAGAATCCTCTTTCTTCTAAATAGGAAATTGGACTAAATGATGTCGTAAAGTTCCAACTGAGATGATTGATATATCCCTTTAAAATTTTTCTTCTCCTCCAAAGGAAATTAAAAAATTTTAGATCCTTAAGCCTTAAGCTTAAAGGGAAATGAGACCTCCCTGTAGCTATATCCTACTTGGAGTAACACCTCTTACACTTGAGTAGTGTTGCCTTGGAGAACAGGAGGGAGAAGAGATTAGATCAAAAAAGCCATAGGAAACCAGGCTGCTATTGAGACCAGAAATACAAAAAACATTTCAAATCTCTACTCAGGTCTATTGGATCAGGCTTAGAGATAGAAGGTCAATAACCCAACATTCATATTTTATAGCCAAAGATACTGGAGCCCAAAAAGGTCATTACCTTCTCCAGGGCAGAACATATTGTAACTAGCCAAATCAGGTTTTGAACCCAGGGTCTCTGATTACAGATTTCAGTTTCTTACATTTCTCTCTGAGAAATGGAATGAAGGGATCTAAATCTCAACCCCCTAAAAAGAGAAAATTTAACAGATTAATCAATGGCATTCATTAATTCCTACTCTGTGTCAGTCACTGAAAATATTATAACAAAAATAAAAGTTTCTCCTCTTAAGAAGCTTACATTCTTTTCTTTAGAATAGAATAAAATTTAATTGCACATAAAATTAAAAATCTATTATGTACAACTTGATACTCTTTTTAGACATATAATAAAGTTATTATATAATTATTTTTTCCTTTTTGCTTCCTTCCCCTTTCCTCCTCACATACAATTAGAAGCAAATGTGTGCACACACACATACATACATAGAGACATATGCATGTATATATCTATACATACATATTTAGATGTATGCATGCATATGTAAAACCATTTTATACATACTTCCATTTATCAGTTCTTCCTTTGGATGCAGATAATATCTTCTTTCATATGCCCTTTGTAGTTTATTTGGGTATTTATAATAGTCAAAATAACTCAATTACTCAAAGTTGTTCTTAAAACAATGTTGCTATTATTGTATACAACATTCTCTTGGTACTGCTTATTTTGCTCTTCATTAATTCATGTAAATCTATCCATGTTTTTCTAAGATCATTGAGTTCATCATCTCTTATAGTACAGTGCTATTCCATCACAAAAATATACCAAATTGTTCAGCTATTCCCCCAGACATTCCTGTAATTTCCATTTCTTTGGCACTTAAAAAACTATTATAAATGGTTTAGAACCCATAGGTTATTCTCCTTGTTTCCTAATCACTTTAGAAGTAGACCTAGTAGTGACATTACTGAGTTAAAGGGTACAGAAAAAACTTCTATTCCAATGGTGGATAAAAATTGCCCATATATGTGTGTATATATAAATCATATTCAAGATAGATACAGGATTATTTGGTGGAGGAAGGAAAGACATTAGCTATTCTGGGGATCAGAGAATACTTCATATAGAAAGCAACATTTGATCTGAGTCTTAAGAGAAACTAGGGAATCTAATCGGCAAAGGTGACGAGAAAGAGCAGTTTAGTTGTGAAGAAATTTGTGTGTCTGTATGTGTGTGTGTGTGTGTGTGTGTGTATAACACACACACACAAATCTATAGATAGATAGATATAGATATATATACAATAGAGCCAAAAGGGACCTTGGGTGAGGAAATTAATACTCAAAAATAAGAATTTAATTATTCAAGATCATATAGGCACTAAGAAGTTATCTGAGAGAACTGTTTGGTTCTGCACACATATATTGTAGCTAGGATATACTGCGACATATTCAACGACTGCTTGCCATCTAGGGGAGAGGGTGGAGGGAGAGAGAGGAAAAATCGGAACAGAAGTGAATGCAAGGGATAATGTTGTAAAAAATTACCCTGGCATGGGTTCTGTCAATAAAAAGTTATTATAATAAATACAAAATAAAAAAATACTATAAAAAAAGAAGTTATCTGAATTATCAATCAATCATCCAATTAGTTCACCCTCTTATTTGTGTAGCATTGTACTAGATGCTAGAGACACAAATAAAATGAATAAACCAATTCCTACTTACATATATGTAGCAATTGGCTTTTTTTAGCTTTAAATTAATTGTACTCCTGTTGCATGCCTGTGGCCCCATTTTATGAGTCTTTCTTTTCAGATCACCTTGTTTTCAGGCCCTTTAAAGCCACAGAACAAATTCACTAGATATATGTGCAGTAAATATCCATCCTACTTCAGATATAGTGTTTCTTTGGCTATAGAGAGCATCTCTCCTTGGAGTTGTTTCAATTGTCACAAAGATTGCTTCTTCTTTGGGTTTAGGATCATATTAGGCTATCTCTAAAGTTTCATGATTCTTTGAAATAAATGTCACAAGTGGGGGCAAGAGGCATCTTCTAGTTATTTGAATTAGTTAGCAATGAGGTTAGAAAATGAGGTCTATTCCCTGGGCCACTACTTTCTAGCTCTATGGATGTGGGCTCATCATTTAATCGCTCAGAGCTGCAATTTCTTCATTTCTGAAATGAATATAATGATACTTACACTATCAGCTTTCCAAGATTATTCACAATCTAAGGTAAAACCATAGATTTAGGGCCTCAAAGGCCTCATGGTCCAAACACTTCTTTTACAAATGAAGAAACTAAAGCCTGAGTATTTTCAATGATGCCTTATGTTATACAAGAAGCAAGGATTAGAGGTGGGATTTGAAACTAGACTTTTAACAACTAAGTAATTAAAGTGTATATGGCACTGGGGATACAAACTATGTAAGTAATTCTGCCTTTGGAGAACAAGAAGGATACAAATACCTAGACAAATAAATATAAACTTTATATTTATCACTTGAAGTACCATAAGTATTTATTGGATCATTTCTTTAGAGATAGAAGCATCAAAGAATTATAGATCTCTTAGAGGTAGAAGGGACATAAGAGGTCAAAAGCCTCATTTTAAAGATGTGTAAAGTGAGAGCAAAAAGGAGTTAAGTGCCTTGAACTAAAGACAATAGCAGAGGTAGGATATAAATCTGGTCTTCTGACTCTAACTTTTTAAAAATAAATTCATGAATCCCGGGTAAAAAAAAAAATTGAGAATTGTACACAACACTGAAAGTTTAAGTAACTTAACTATTATCACAGAGTTAAGTATCAGAGTCAACTCAGGTCCTCTTTATACCATACTAGCTCTCATTTAATTCATTCAAAGGTTTGAAAAAAGGAGGAATACATATTACAATTGATTAGTTGAAAGATTCCCAATATTTATTTATCTAGTTAACTGATTAACCAAAGTTAATTTCCACCTCTGTTATTCCTGTTCAAGATTCATTCATCTTTGATGTCTCTTATCACTTCAGTCACAGGATAAAGTGGGAAGGGTTAGAGTAGGGATTTCAGTTCCCTCCTATCCACTACTTCATTCAATTATTGCTCCTCATGGCAATGCCCATCCCCGCCCCCTCTCCTGTGTTCTCTATCCTAATTGGCTTAGCCCTAACTTAAGGATGATATGTCAGAATTTTATCCTGGAAAATTGCCAGTCTTAGTTTCTGTTTTTCCTGAGTTTGTTTGTTTTCTCAGAAAAGTCACTGAAAATCCCATGACTCTGGACTCTGGCCTACTCCCTGCCCCAAAAGAACAGTTGATGACTAACAGACATCCCAGACTGTCTTTGACAATGAAGATTTTGCCTGAAGAGGACTTGGACTCCTGCCTTAATATTCAGGGACTTTGTAAGAAATCAGCATCTCTGCTTGCTTGGTTCTCCAACCTTTTCTTTTTTAAAAAATTTATTTCCTTTCAGTGGCCTTTCCCAGGCCTAAATTCCAAAGTACTACATAAGGCAAAAGTTGATAGCCACTTAGAAGGGTGTTATTTATATGTCCATTCAAATGTGTTGGGAGATATGATGGGTTTGGGAAGAGAAACATAGGCCAAATAGCTTGTAGCAACTATGGTCTTAATCTCAAATTACTGACACTCATAATTACAGGAGTTCCCACAATTCACTGTGACAACTCAACTGGAGAAAGTTAGAATAGGAGAAACTAAAAATTATTTCAGGACATTTCAGGACACTTCAGACACTTGAACTTCTTTGATGATAAATTTAATACTCACAAATACAGATCTAGGCCTTTCTTTTGCTCTGTTAGCCTTTGAAAGAAAGGACAGTTAGACTACACAAGTTTCTTTCTCTCTTCAAGACCCAGGAACACATTAGTCACATATCAGGAAATGGAAAAACTATTTAGGGGTATGTTATGAGAAGCCTAAAACAAGACTGATTATGGTACAGTGGATTTGGAGGGATAAGACAGAGGTTCAAAGCCTGATTCTGTTACTTATTAATTTAGCATGTTCATTAGATGTTCAGTGCCTCCATTTCCTCATCTATAAAATAAAACAGTTGGATTAGATGGCCTCTTAGATCTCTTCTAGCTTTAAATTCTATAATAACATTAGTCTTGCTATAGAGAAAGGTTTATTGAGTGGGATGTAAAATAATCTTAAAAGGTTTAATGAAATGGTCCACATTCTATTCTATGTAAACGGTTTGGATTATGTACATACCCTAAAACATGGGTTGAACAACATTTTTATAGTACAAAAAGATCTCAAAGGCCATACAGTCCAATCACTTCATTTTTACAAACAAAGAAACTGAAGCTTGAATAGTTTTACCCACTGAACCTAATGGTTTTAATCCCACTCTCTGAAGCCACATAAACTACTCTGATACCCAGAGGCAACTATTATGCCTCTCCTAGCTTCAGGTTTATCTTCTCTGGATTAAAGATATCTAGTCTCCCTAATTGCTTAGGTCTAACTCTTTTAAGTCACCTCCTATTTCTAAAGATAAACCCAACTGAGCCATCTCTAGGATTTAAATGCTTCATAGCTGTAGGGCTGAGGTCACAAAGTGAATTGCCCAGACTACCAGACAAGAAGATAATAGCCTGGAAACCTAGACAAACTTGTCATTAGATCCAGGGCATCAAAAGACTCAGTCTCTGTTCTAAGGCAAGAAAAAAGATATGGAAAGGAAGAGAGGTTGGAGGTTAGAGGAGACAGGGAAAGGCCAGATCTTTTTAGAGAGTCAAGATTTTACTGCTGAATGCTTGAGAGAATAAGGCAGTAGGAGTCATGTCTCAGGACTCAGTGCAGGTTAAAATTTGTTGTAGGAGTTCTGGATTCAGAAAGAGAATGAAATATATGTTCTCAATATGTCAGCTCCCAAAGAGATGGACAGACAGGCAGTAAGCTTAGGCAAAATCTTTGCTAAACATTTCCAACATTTCCTTTGATCAATTTTTTTTTTATTTTTTCACCTTCTCATGAATATAATTAATTCAATGTACACACACACACACACACACACACACACACACAAACACACTGCTACAAAAAGCTGCATAACTATAGCACAGAAGATAACTAGGGAGCATTCGGGTGACAAAAAAACAAGTCATGAAATTTTAGAGCAGAAAGACATCTCAAGACTATATATTCCTGATCAGGAATCTTCTACATCTTCAACAAATATCTCTAATGATGGAAGACTCACTACTTTTCTATTGAAGCAACAATAGGCATCTCTCTAATTGAATTTCTATATATCTGCATCTTCCCTAATGGAAGATTTTCTATATATCAAGCCAGCTTGTCCCTCTCCATAGCTTCCATCTATTGATTTGCCCTTGATGGCAAGCAGAACAAGCCCAATCATTTGGATCATAAATTTAGAGCTGGAAGAAACCTCAGAAAACATCATGACCAAACCCTTTACTTTACAGCTGGAAAAATTAAGATTGAGAAGTATTAAGGAACTAGATCACACAAAAGATAGAGTGCTGCATCTAAAGTCAGTAAAAGCTGAATTTAAACCTTATCTCAGATGCTTACTACCTATGAAACTCTGAATATCAATAATCTCTGAATGCCTCTATTTCGTCATCTAAAAAAAGAAGATAATAACATCTACCTCCACTGCTACTTGCACTGTTGTTGTGAAGATAAAGTGAGATAATATTTGTAAAATATTTCCAAATTTAATGCACCATAAAAATGATAAGTAGTTTAATAAGTATATTAAGTAGATAAGTATAGTTAAAATACTGTGAAATTTGACATTGTTAGCCATCTTTTCCTTCTTAGATACTCTTTCCTTTCTAGATTTTCTTAATTCTCTTAACTGTCTGATCATTCTTTCTCAAACTCCTTTATTATATTATCATTCATATCCAACTACTTACTGTGAACATACTCCAAAAGTTCTATCCTATCTTTTAGCTTTATACTTTCTCATTTGACTTCTTCAGTTCTCTTGGGTTCAATTCTCATCTCTATTCAGATGACTCCCAAATCTACTTATTTATCCCTAAACTCTCTGGAGTCTATTGGACAATTTGAACTAACTGTCTTATAGGAATCTCAAGCTCAAGAAATCTAAAATAGAACTCATTGTCATTTTTCCCTCACCCACATCTCTTATCAATGTCGTTATTTCTGTCAAAGATGCTACCATACTTTCAATCAGGCAGGTCCACAGTCATAGAGGCCTGCTTGCCTCCTTCCCTCCACATTCCCAATCAGTTTTCAAAAATGATAGATTTTACCTTCATAATACATCTCATATCAGTTCCCTTCTTGACACTTCCAAGTTACTACCTTAACTTGGACCTCATGTCCCATCTCTTAGATATTACACTATTTCCTAAGTGGTTTTCCTGCCTCCAGTTTTCCCCCTTGCTGATACAACCTTCATACATCTATGGGGATAAAGTACAGATCTAATCATATTACTCCTTTGATCAATAAGCTATGATTCTGTGATCTATAGAATCATATGCAGATTTTCTCATTGTCATTTAAAGACCTTCACAGCATGGCTCTAGTCTTTCAAGTCAAGTCAACAAAGATTTATTAAGTGTTTAATATGTGCCCAGCACCACTATGCTGAGGACTAGAAATATAAGGAAATTCAAAAGATAGTCCCTGTTTTCTGATAGCTCTCAGTCTAATGGAGGAGACATGCACACAACTATGTACAAATAAGACATACAGGATAAGGTAATCTCAGAGGGAAGTTGTCTTCCAGACTTATATATGATTCCCAATCCCATATGACTAACTTTCTTACAGCTATTGACACATAATATTAAATCTCGTATCTCTAGACCCTCCTATATTTGGAATTCTCTCTCCTTCACTTTAACTCTTAGAATCCTTATTCCAAACTCAATTCAAATATCACACACTATATCAGCTCTTTCCTGATTTCTCCACAGTCACTAGTGTCTTTCTCCCATAATACCTTGCATTTATTCAATATGTAATTATTTTATATAACCTTAGATGTAACTCTATCTGATAAAATGTAAGCTCCATTAAGAGAGGCAGTAATTTATTTTTGTCTTTGTATCCCTAGAAGTTTGTGCATAGTCTGGCACATGGTGAATGTTTTCCAAACATTTCTTGTTTATTTGAAAAGTAACTTGTCAAGGGCAAAAACAAGATGGCAGAGTATAGGCAGCTCCAAACAACTTTAAAATAATGCCACAAATCTACTTTTTGGAATGGCAGAGCCAAGAAAGGGTCTAGGTAAAACATTTCTCCAGTCCAAGAAAATTAGGAGGTTTACAGGAAAGGTCTATTAATTATACTTGGGTATGAGTAAGCCCAAGCTGCAGAGCATACAGAAGCAACACCAGCAGCAAGCCTTGGAAGTGACTGCAACAATGGCAACAGCATTCCAGCCAGAAGATGGTAAGAGGGTTGGACAAGTGGTCAAAAAGATATTATGGGGGGGGGGGGTCCTTGGCTGGCAGTGGGTACAGGAACCTGTTGTTCTAGGTAGCAGTTCCAGAGCAAAGAGGAGAACTAATGTTTGCAGTCACAGGGGAGCAAGGGACCTGGTCACAGTTTCATGAGAAGACTGCTCATGGTCACTTACAAGGGTATAGAGGTCAACTATAAGGGTAGAGGCTCTCAACTCTAAGGCAAAAAAAAGCACTAGCATTTGTGGCTGAAGGAGAGTAGGATACCTGGTTACAATTTCAGAGCTAAGATGACTTGATGGAAGAGAAACTAGGTCAAAAGAAGCAGTGCTCAGCAGCAGAACATACTTTTGAGGAGAGACAGTAGAAAGAAAGACAGGGACAAATAAAGGAGGAAATAGAAAGGAGATAAATACACAAAAAATAAAAAGGTGAATGTGAATGGGATGAACTTACACATAAAGCAGTAGGTGATGACAAAATGAATTAGAAACCAGAATCCAACAGTATATTTTATTACAAGAAAGAAATTTTAAAGAGTAAAAATAAAAGGTTAGATGTGAATTATGCTTCTGCTGAAGTTAAAAAAAAAAAGTGGTAGTATCATGACCTGAGACAAAGCAAAAGAAAAATAGGCCAAATTAAATTAAAACATCTCTGTATACTACGTCTTATCTATCACATTGGCTAATATGACATAAAAGGAAAATAACAAATTTTGGATAAAATGTGGGGAAAATGAGATACTAATATATTGTTTATATAATTGTGTGCTATTCCAGTCATTCTCAATAGCAATTTGGAATATGTTCAAAAAGCTACAAAATTGTGCATAACCTTTGATACAGCAATACCACTACTAGATGTGTATCTCAAAGAGATCAGAGGAAAACAATACACACACACACACACACACACACACACAAATATTTATAGCAGCTTTGTAGTGGTAAAAAAATGGAAATTATTGGGATGCCTATCAATTAAGTCAATTACTAAACAAGTTGTAGATGATTGTGATGGAATACTATTGTACAGTAATAAATAATGAACAGGCAGATTTTAGAAAAATCTTGGATGACTTATATGAATTGAGCAGAACCAGGAAAACATTGTACAAAGTAACAGTAATACTGTATGATGGCTTACCTATTCCGATAAATATAGTGAATCAAGATGATTTTGGACTTATATTAGAAAATTCTCTCCATCTACAAAGTAAGAATTGATGGAGGAAAAGTGCAGTTTGAAGGTTTCTTTATCCATTGTACCATCTACCTGCCTTTTTTACTTTAAACTTTTTTTCTTGCTTGTTTTGGTAATATGTCTAATGTGGAAAGAAGTATTTCATGAATGGACATGTATAATTGATGTCACATGTCTTACCTTCTCAATGAATGAGGGAGTTTTCAGAGAGGGGAGAGAATTGAGAATTCTAAATTTAAAAAAGAATGTCAAAATAAATAATACTTAAAAATAATAAATAAAATATTTTGTCCACAGTCATATATGCAGTAAGGGCAGAGCTGGGATTCAAAGTCTGGTCCTCTGATCCCAGATCCTATCCTATAGTCTATTCTCCTATTGCACCATCCTATTCCACAAAACAGCCTTTTAAATACTTGAATACAGTCTGTCTGCTCTTCTTGATAAGTTTTCTCTTTGCCAAGCTAAACACTATCATTTTCTTCATCTAATTTTCATATGCCCCAGTAGCTAGTTCACTCACTACTTTAGTAGACCTCTCCAACTCATCAATGTTCTCCCTAAAATGTGGTACCCAAACCTGAATAGAATGCTTCACATAGAATAGAATGCTCTAGAGCAGAGGACAGGGATGGGTATCATCACCGTTTCTGCTTCAGATTCTATGCCTCTTAGAAGGGGACTGCCATGCCATCAACAAGTTGTGTCATCCATAGATATATCCTTAGTTCTACTGCATATAAAATGTTATTCAATCAAATTTTCCTCATCCTATAATTTTGCTATTGATTTTTATTTTATCCTAGTCTTTGAATGATCTATAATGAAATAGTCTTCTCAAAGCCAATGATTGCAAATGATAGGGTACTAGCAAAGTGCCATGGTTGGTGGTACTCTTCTGGCCCTGACATTTCCCAGTTGTGTGCCCCTTTCTTGCTTTGGGACTAGTGGCTGAACATTCCTGCCAACAAGCAGCATGGCATGGGAAGGAAAGGAACATACTGGGCATGGAGCCATTCTATATGGGCACAAGGCCCAGGGCTTCTCAAGCGGGTGGCAGTGGTGAACTCCCTTACAACCCTGGAATTCCATAAGCAAACTAATGATTGTACAGAACAGATAAAATCTTAACTGTTACTATTGTAGTGCTCTAAGAAGCCAAGACCATGGGTATATTACAGTCTTTACAAGTCCCTTGGCTCAAAACATATTAGACAAATAGGCTTTGACTGCCCTTTTATCCTCTCTAAAGAGCAAGATATTTATTGTCACTCACATCAAAATATCCAACAGTGCACAGAGTAGAGATTGTGCTGGAGAGGAAAGCAGCCTTGTCTGATGGCTTTGGAGATCAGGACTTGAGAAGCAACTTCCACTGTTTTCATGTGGTATGGATTTAGAATGTGTGATAGAATAAAAAGCCCTAATCCCACAAAAAGAGAGTCATTTCTTTAGAGTTGGAATTAAACTTAGAGACCCTTAAGTCCAACTTCATTTTATAGAAAAAAAAAGCTGAAGCTGAGGAAGCCAAGTGACTTTGCCAGAGTCGTACAATCCAGTAAGTATCTAAGGCAATATTTGTACTCAGATTCTTCTTTAACTATAAGCCTCAAACTCTTTCCACCTGGCTTTAGCTTTCTATCTGGCTTTAACTCAGAATTTAAGCTGGGGGTCTCAGCTCTGGTATTTTTTTTCTTGCTTTGTCTCTCAGTGTCTCTCTCTTTCTCTGTGTGTTTCTCTCTCCTTCTCCCTCTGTCTTTTCCTCTCCCTCTCCCTTTCCCTTTCTTCTATTTCTGTCTCTGTCTCTTTTTGTCTATCTCTCTGCCTCTCTCTTTCTTTTTCTCTTTCTCTCTCTCTCTCTCTCTCTCTCTCTCTCTCTCTCTCTCTCTCTCTCTCTCTTTCTCTCTTTCTTCTCTCCCTCCCTCCATATAAATAACTGTATTTATATACATACACATACACTTACATATCTCTATTTCTCTAATTTGCTATCTATCCTTCTATCTATTATCTATCTATCCATCTATCTGTCTATCTGAAAGTCTACCTATCTAGCTAGCTACTCACTTAATTTCCCCAGGCTTCTGCTTTTCCATATAGCAAAATAAGAAGTTAATATGTAAAGTCCTTTAGAACCCTATATCCTAAAACGTTTTTTTTTACTTTAAGAGAATGAGAATATAAGAATAAACACCCAACATTTAGAATCAAGGTCAAGTGCACTCCTCTTGATTGAACTCTTTAAAAAACAACTTCAAGGTTTGGACTTAGCCTAATATTCAGCTTCCAAAGATAAATTGCACATGGGGATGGCTTAATTGAAATCAATATTTTTTTTGAAAGACTTGAATAGCTTTGGAGGTTAGTTGACCATAGGCTTTATGTAACTCAACATGATGTGATGGCTAAAAAAGCTAGAATCCTCTTTAACTTCACAATAAGCAGAATTTCACAACCATGGAGAAAAAATATATATGCAATATAACATTATTTCAAGTTAAGAAATGATAATAAGGACAGTTTCAGAAAATATGAACTAATGTTGAGTGAAGTGAGAAGAACCAGGACATTGTACTATATCCTAAAACTATAAAGAGAAACAACTTTGAAAGACTTAAGAACTTTAATCAATATAATGACCAATCACATTTCCAACAAACATATAAAGAAGGATGCTCCTCTTCTCCTGACAGAGAGGTGATGTAGATTGAGACATGGTCAATACATGAATTTTTATTGGTTGGCTATAAATATTTGTTATGAGGATTTTGCTTTTTTATTTGGGGGGAGTAGGAGGAGGTAGGGAGGAGAAAAAAAGAATAAATAAGAATAAAAAATAAAAAAATAAAAAATAAAAAAATGAAAACCATAATTTAAAAAATCAAGAAATAATTCTGTTGTCCTCTGCCCTAGTCAGATGTTATCTGGGATATATTTTCTCCACCCCCCACTTCTGGGACCATTCTTACTAAAAAGGGAATATCAGTCTGCTCCTCTATAACTCCACTTCCTGAAACTTACCCAACAGAAATATCCCTCCTAGCCACTACTCCCCTTATTAAGTAGCTTCCTCCTACTAAAATATATGTTCCCTGAGGGCAGAGATTACCTTCACTTTTGTATTTGTATCCTCAGTTCTCACAATGCTTGTCAATTAATATTTTTTATTCATTGTGTTCAGTTTTGAGAAATACATTTAAATACTTTGATAAGCTTTCTCTTTCAGTAATGTTTAACCAAACAGGTAAGAATATCGTGTCATATGAAAATAAATTGAGGCAAAAGACAACTTTTAACCTGAAGAAATAAAAACTCAACTAGACATAGAAGGTGGACTTATGGGAACACAATCATTATACTGAAATATTTGAAAGACTATTATATAGAAGAAGAATGAGATCTTGCTGTTTAGTTATAAAGCACAGAATATTGATCTTACTTATTCCCAGTATATGAAAGTGATAGAGAGGCAGATTGTGGGTTTTTAATATACTATCAATATATTTAAATTTTCACATATAGGAACAAAAATAATAAAAATTAATTAAATCAGAGAACAACAAAAAACTATCAAAAAGAAAGGAGAAAAGAGAGAATATGCAAAAATGCAACTAGAAAAAATTATTCTGAATAATTATTCAAGAAAATATCATCCATTATATTTTATACTATGATTTTAACTTCTCTTTTATGCTTTCTTCCTTTATATAGATTTAATTATGGCATTTGCTTTTCTTTTGTCTTTGCTTTTTTTGTGTGTTGCTTTTTTTGTCTTTCTATGTTTTTTAGTATTCATCATAAACATCTTTTCTAATAATACAACAACATTTACTAATATTCATGTATCTTGATTTACCTTTTCTTTCCTCAACCATTGGGCATATGGTTTATTTCAATTTTTTTAAATAAATAAATAACACTATAAATATTTTGTACCAATAATTCTTTGTTTCTTATCAATAGCTTCTAGGATTTTTTAATCAAAGGATATAAAAATTTAGCATTACTTGCCTTACAAAAGGAGAAAACTGAGTTATTCACTCAAATGGCAATGGATTAGCATGCTTTTTTTCTCATGCCCTTCCTAACATTGTACTTTCCCATCTTTTACCATCTTTGTCAGTTTGGTGAACATAAAATGGATGCTACAGAATTGTTTTAATTTGTATTGCTCAGAAATACATTCACATTGATGAATTGTTGATGGAACAGTGAATTGGTACAATCATTCAACAAAGCATATTAGAATTATACCCCAGAGGATATTAAAATGTGTATACTTTTTAACCCAACTATAATACCATTAGCTATGTCCCATAAAGACATCAAAAAAGAAAAGAATTCATGTGTACAAAAATATTAGTTTGATTCATAGTAGCTCCAAACTAGAATTCAAATGGATGCTTTCCTATTGGGGATGAAATTATGTCATATGAGTGGAATAAAATATTACTACACCTTGAAAATGATGAGAGAACATTTTAGGGAAAGGAAAAGACTTTTATGATTTGATACAGAGTTAAATGAGCTCATCTAGGGTAACAATTTATGCAATAACAACATTATGGAGGAAAATATTTTTTGAGCAACATTAGAACTAACATTATTTCAATCAAAACCCATAAGTCCAGAAGATTAAATATGGATCATGTCACCCAGTTTTTGCACAAAAGATTGGACTTAAAATCCAGAATAAGGCATATATTTGTAGACATAGTCATTGTGAGAATTTATCTTGCTGAGCTTGTGTGTGTGCTATGAAGCTTTTGTTTTGTTAATTATTCAACACTGGGGGGAGGAGGAATGAGAGGGAAATATCTTAGAAAGCTTGTACAATAAAGAAAAACTTCAAAAATTATGTTTCTTTATTAGTAATAATTTAAATGTTTATCCAAATGAGCATTAGTAGTTTATTACTCTTTTTTCAAAAACTGTCAGCTTATATCCTACATACAAATTTCTATTGGAAACAGGTCTTATTTTTTAAATTTATGTCAGGTCCCGGTAGCTTTTGCAATTCAGTATGTTATTAGGAAAGCTTAATCAATATATTTTTTCCTGGGTGCATTATTTTATTTTCATAAATTATCATTATATAATCAAATTGTTTATTTAACTCACCATATTAGAAAAAATAAGAATTTTCAAACAATTAGAAATGCCCAAGAATAGACCTGTCTGTCTTATCAAATAGTAAATTCCCTATCTCTGGCAGTGTTTAGACAGAAATTGGATGACCATTTATTGAAGACATTTTAGATGGAATTATAGCTAATGATAGGGAGTTAACATTAAAATCATGATAAGTATTGTAGGAACAGAGAAACATATCTGGGATATAGTACCAGGGTTATGCTTCAAAAGCTCACATCACAGTAGAGAAAGTATTTGGATAAAGTAAGTTGATATATGATTATCAAGACTGTGAAGTCTTCTCATCTTTGGTGAGATTTGTAGCTCAGTGTGTGGGAGTGAACATTCATGTAAGGCTCTGGGGAATTTGCAGCATCTGGGCTGCTGTGATCTGGTTCCCTATCTTTTTCTGTGTTTGTTCTGTATTCTTGTCAGCTTAAACTTTGTGAGAGGCAACAAGGAATCTGTGGAAGTATATCTCTATTTGTCTGGGGACTGTGTGTGGGTTCAAAGTCAGGTTCTGACCTTTTCTGCGGCTAGAACATCAAAGAGGTATGAGTGATTTGGATGAGTCTTTCTCCGTAAGACTAGACACAAATATGACAACTCCAGCAGTCTCAAAAGTATGGTTTACATCAACCTCTTGTCCCTAATACTAGTCCCTAATGAGTACTAAAGTACTAAAACACAACGAGTTACTTAGAAGACATATTATAAAAGATGTCATAAGATTACCTAGAATCCTCAAGAGCTAATGAAATCTAGTCTAGCTATAAGGTGAGCTGCTAGGTAACCTGGAGTCAGGAAGACTCATCTTCATGAATTTAAATCCAATTTCAGACCCTGTGTGACTCTGGGCAATTCACTTAACACTGTTTGCCTCAGTTTCCTCATCTGTAAAATGAGTTGGAGAAGGAAATGGCTAACTATTCCAGTATCTTTGCCAAGAAAACCCCAAATGTGGTCACAAAGATCTGGACATAACTGAAAAATGACAGAGCAATAATGACAACAAACCATAAAGTACTTAATAAATGTGAATTGTTTTGCTACACGTATCTGTGCATTTTATAAATCTTTTTTAAGCTTCATTTACAAACATCAGCCCATCTTGGAGAAATACATTTCAAATATCAACTATTAACACTGTGAAGTCAAAGTTGGAATTCTTTTTGATCTAATTTACTTTTTCTTCAAGTATCAAGGGTTCTGACATTTATTCCACTATATCAAGAGTTCATGAAATTCCTTCTCCTCAACATCTTCTTGCCAGCTACCTTGTCAGAGGAGCCAGAGATTATTTCTATGAATTTATTCCTTTTAGCTCATAACTCTTAATCTGGGAACCTACTGGTTTGACTAGTGAGTGCCTCATGAAGCCAGCATTTTCTGAAATTCTCAAGCTATGTTTCATTTTATTCTTCAGTGGTCTTCTAACCAGCCACCTTGACCTTTTCCAGACCAGAACATCCCTCCTTGATTACCAAGCATTATATATTTGTTGTTTTCCCCAATTAGAATATAATTTCCTTGGGCTCGGGGGCTGCCTTTGATTTTATTTCAACATTCCTTATTTTTAGTGCTTGATATGTAATAACCACTTTATGCTTTTTCATTTATTCATTCATTTCTTCCTGCATTCATAAATTCATTTATTCATCTTTATTTGCCCTTTCTTTAGAATGCTGAGATATAGCATCCTTAAGCCTCTATGACCTAGCTCATCAATCAATATGATAAGTGGATTGTATGTGAATAATAGTGTCTGAATCTAAATCATATATGATATATTTCATGTATATCTACGTGAGACAGGACTGGGTTTTGTGAAGCAAATAAAATGCGCTTATGAAAATCTACCTTTCTCATAATCATTTGGATTCTGTGATTCACTTATCTGGACAATCTTATTAGAGCAATACTGTTCTTCTCTCCTCTAAGAGCATCTCTCCCCAAAATACACCAGTTCTTCAAGGAAGCAGGAAATGTGCCATATCAGAAACTGTTTGGCTTTGGATCTCATGGAATTTTAGAGCATATACAAAACAGATTATGGGGGTGGAGGGGAGGAAATGTTAACGTCAGGACCATTGGAAGATACTCCTTAATGTATATACTAGAGGAATAACTTTGCTTACTATTACAATATAAACAGAGTAGATTTATTGTCATCATCAAGTCTTGGGTTCAAATTCCATATTTATGTGTCCCAGATTGTGTGCACATAGGCAAGTAACACAAGCATTCTGAGGCTCAGTTTCTTTATTTGTTAAATTGGTATAATAATAACAATTTGAAGTCAATCAATAAGCATTCAATAAGTATCTTTTTAACACCATCTGAGCCACTATGCAAAGCAGAGGTTGGAGATAAAGCGTTCCAAACCTGGAAGCAGCCAAAGCAAAATTCTGCTATTATTCCTGGAAGAAGTACTTTAATCTATTCTCCACTCACCTTTCTAGAACACCATTCATTTAGGTGCATTATCTTCCTTATTAAAATGTAAATTACTTCAGGGCTGGAGTTTTCTTTGATTTGGGATTTGTAACCCAAGAACTTATCATTTAGTAGGTACTTAATAAATGTTTTTATTTATTTACTCCTGTCATTTACTCATTTACTCCATCAGCAGCAGCATGAATCACCTTGCTTTTTCTATGGAATTCACATAGAAATGGTTCTGAAACAAGAACCTTGCTATTCTTATATTATTATTATTATGTATTTAATATTCTATAGCCAATAACAGAATATTGAATAGGGAAGTATTAGGATGTTAGGAGCTATTTCATGGGCTCCATTTGAAAATAAACCACTTTCAGTTACATTCAACAAATCTAATGGTGTTTACCTCTGATGGGCTCAGTTTGGTGATGTCTGCTTGCTATAAAAGTATCTCTTGACTTTAAAATCTATTTTTCATGATGATGATGACATGATGAAAGAAGTCTTTTTTACTAAAAACTTTCCAAGGTCCTGGGTACTGCAAGAGGCCTGGACACCTACCATAGATGAAGTTGATCCTTACCACACAGCTTCACAGAACCAGTCATCTTTGTGGATTTTCCCATAAGACACTTCCACCATCACAGCACAATCCTTGTTAAATGAGAGGCAAAAAAGAAATGAAAGAGTAGGTAGCTAGATGGCACAGTGGATAGAGTACTGGCCTTAGGTAGTCAGGAAGATCTGAGTTCAAATCAGGTCTCAGACACTTAATACTTCCTAGCTGTGTGACCCTGACAAGATCTCGATTGCCTTGCAAAATAAAAAGTTAAAAAAAATTAAAGGGAAATTTTAGAACTTTGAACTATATAAGAAGGAAAAGAAGTGAAAGGAAGAAGAAAAGGAACACAGGAATGAAGGGCACACTTTGCTTTAGCCAAAGCAAATTATTCTTTGTGACACCCCCTAAAAAATCTCCTGCAATTTTCTGATTCTACGCCTCTGCTCAATATGTTCCTTATTGCTCTTTCTACTTTTAAAAAATTCTGAGGCATAATAGTAAAAAAGGAATAAAAGCACAGGGACTTTTAAAGCTGAAAGAGACTTCTCAATGGCAGGATGAGAATCCAGGCCTGCCTCACTACTCATACAAGCTTTATATATACTAGACTCTGGTATCTTTCTGGAAGAGAAAGAAAAAAGAAGGGAAGGAGAATAGAAGGAGGATGTAGAATTTCAAGGGCTCAGTTCATCTTGGTGCATGGCTTTTTGTGGATCCTCTCCACTCCTTCCTTATTTTCCTTGGAATGCATCTGCATCTGGATTGTTTTTGTGACCTTTACACTTTTTTCCTTCGCTGTTTGGTTGGTTGTTTTTCCATTTTGAAGCAGTTGTTTCCAATAAATTTCTCTTGTTTTCAGGAAGATATTGGGTTATTTTAAGTCTTCTCAATTCTCTGCTACCCATCTGGCCACTTAAATTTTTTTTTTTACTCTGTGAAATGAGAGAGCTTGAGTACATCTCTGCAATGCTCCACATTATCCCTGAAAGGAAGAAGAATGAGGAAGAAAACAAGGCGACCTCTCCTCTCCTTGAGCATAGTCTGTCCAATTGCAGGTCACTCGTGTGAGCTATAACAATCAGATAATTGCTAAGGTGGTACATAAATAATAATAATAACAATAACAGTCTTAAAAATAATGCTTTAAGGTTTACAAAAGACTTTACACATATTATGAGCTTCTTGATGGCCTTTGCTTTTGTTTTAATATTGTCATTGTTTAAATAATATTTAAATAAATTATTTAAATAAATTTAAATAATAAATAACTCTTCCACCATGCCTGGCACATAGTAGACACTATAAAAAAACTAGTTATTATCATCTCTATCATCATCATCATCATTATATCACATTTTATCTTCCCAACAATCCTAGGAGGTAGAGGCTAATATTATATCCATTTTTCAGAAAACTGAAGCCTAAAGAAGTTAATTGACTGGTTTACAGTTACACAACTAGTATTTTTGAGGTAGTATTTGAACTCAGATCACTGCATCATCTAGCTACCTAATATAAAGATGCATAAGAATTATGCAAACTGAAATTAAGCAGGACTGCAGAAACATATACACAAAGATTATAACAATGTACACAGAAGAAAGAACAAAATGAAATTGAACTTCCTTAATTATAATGATCAGAGTTGATTCTAGAGAAGAAAAGAGAAAATGCATATTCTTGCTTTCATTGAAGGATAGAGGGAGTGGGAAAGGATAGGGGCCTCTAAGTAGACGATGTTTCATATGTTGTCACACAGTGTCAGTATGATAGCTGGTTTTACTGAATTTCATTTTAAAGAATCTTTGTTATAAGGAGAGATTTTCTGGATAGGAAATAGAAATAGTATATCTGGAAAGAGAGGTTATATATAAAAGCAAAAATTATTCATAAAATTGTGTGGGGATGGGGGGAATTAGCCAAGGTAGACTTTGTGGATCCTTCCACCTGCCCCTCACCTTTCCTGGCTCTAATGTTCATATTCCTTTCTTGACCATTCTGAAGCCTCACTCAAGGATGTCCCATGGAGTTAGACCGAACAGTGAAAGGAATGTACACAGGAGATGTGACTCACTTAAGGAGGAAGTCAATTCTAATTAGCAGAGTCTTAAGGACTGAAGATACAAAGCTTGGGTAGGAGACATATTTGGCACAAAGGGGAGGAATCATCTCATCCTAGATAATTGAAGGGATATTTATCTTCAATAGGTAACAAAAGCAAAGCAAATTAGTTTGATGTGCTGGAAAGAGTTCCATATTTAGAACATAGGATTATTATCTACTATCTGTATGATCTAAGCCAAAGCATTTAACTTCTGGGTCTAAGTTTTCTCATGTTTAAAATAAGATAGCTGGACTATGATCTCTAAGGTCTTTTCTATTTCTTGATTCTATGATATATGACTGAGAAGCACAAAGGAGATGAATTAATCAAACAACAAGCATTTTAAAAATACCCACCAGGCACCATGAACTAAGCAAAAGTGAAATAACCCCTTATTCTTAAGTATATGTATTTTAACAAGGGTTCTTTTTAAAGGGTTCAACAGTCTAATCTTTTAAATATATTTAATGTTTTATTTTCTAGGTGGGTTCAACAATCTGATCTTTTTTTAGCTTTTAAATATATTTAATATTTTATTTTCCCACAATAACATGCAAAATTTTTAAATTCTTCTTTTTTTAATTTTGACTTCCAAATTCTCTTTCTTCCTTCCCCTGCCCCCTCCCTGAGATGGCAAGCAATATAATATTAGTTATACATCTGCAGTTTTACAAAACTTATTTCCATGTTAGGCATGTTGTCAAAGAAAACGAGGAAAAAAAAATTTAAAAGGCATGCTTGAATCTGCATTCAGACTTTTATCAATTCTTTCCCTGGAAGTGTGTAACTTTTTTTTATCATAAGTCCTTCAGAATTTTCTTGAATCAATGTATGCCTAAGAATAGCTGAGTCATTCACAGTTAGTTGATCATCATGTAATACTGTGTACAATGTTCTCCTGATTCTGCTCATTTCACATTCTATCAGTTCATATAAGTCTTTTCAAGTTTTTCTGAGACCACCCTGCTTGTTATTTCTTATAGCACAATAGTATTTTATCACCATCATAAAGTACAATTTGTTCAGCCATTCCAAAATTGATAGGCATCCTCTCAATTTCCAATTATTTGTCATCATTAAAAGAGTTTTATGTATATGTGTGTGTGTGTGTGTGTGTGTGTGTGTGTGAGTACATATAAGTCTTTGAAATAGACCTAATAATGATATTGCTTGGTCAAACATTATTCTCAATTTTATAGTTCTTTGGGCATTCAGAATGGTTGAATCAATTTACAACAGTGCATTTGTATCTCAATTTTCCCATAACCTCTCCCATATTTGTCATTTTCCTCTTTGTTCCTATTAGTTGATCTGATAGATATGGGATGGTACCTCAGAGTTGTTTCTCTAATAATAGTGATTTTGAGAATTTTTATTGTGAATATAGATAACTGATTAATTCATCTGAAAACTTTCTGCAAAGAATTAGGGAAAAGGAGGCACCTTTTTGTATTTCTTTAGTATATTTAGTATATATTTTCTCATTTGGTTCACTTTTCTTTGCAGCAAAGCAATTTTCACATGCTTCTCTGCATTTATCATACTCATAATTTCTTACAACTCAGCAATATGGAATTGCATTCATGTGTCAAAATATATATATATATATACACACATATATACACATGCATATATGTACACACATATATAGACATATAATATATGTATGCAAATACCTACTTATATATGTATGTATATATAGATAAGTATGTGTGTATATACATGTGTCTAAAGGCATATAATTTGTTTCTAGTTCTTTCCAAATTGTTGCTATTAATATTATTATTATTTGCTGGATTATTATCCTGCAATGAAATCTCTAGGTCAAAAAGTCTGGACATTTTAGTCACTTTCTTCAAATTGCTTTTCAGAAAGCTTGGACCAGTTTACAGTTTCCCAAACAGTGCATTTCACTTGTTTGCCTCCTCAACGCTGATTTGCACACTCTAATTTCTAATCTGACTTCCATCATCACATCTTTTTTTTTTAAAAAATGCGTTTCTTTTGAAGAAAATTCCTTAATGTCACCCCATAGTCTTTGAAAAATACACACAATTGTCCTTTTCATTCAGGATTTTTGGTTGATCTTCCTCCATTGCAAAACACTGCTTTAAAGTTATGAAGTTTTAATTTTTAAAATTTTTTTTCCTTTTATACTTACATTTTGGGATGCTAGGAATATATCCAGTCTTTCTCCTTTGCATTTTTTTCTTTTAATCTTTTTTTTATTTTTTCTTATAAATTGTCTCAGGCTTCCTTTCCCTTTCTTCTAGGGGAGTCTGATTTTTCCTGCACAGACATCAGAGACTGAGAGTTCTCATCCTCCTTCAATTTGGATGTGGAAACCTGAATTGCCCCCCTTCTTTGTCTCTTAAAATTAACTTAGAGGAGAGGAAACTGACTCTAGCAAGGTTTTTTAGGTCTCTCTCTCTTGAACATAGAAGCCCCTTCCCTTCTAGCTGTATCTAAACTCACACCAACAGTTGCATCTGCTTTCCTTTAAGCAAACAAGGCTTTAATTGGGAGTAGCTTCAGACTGATTCACTACTACATAGGAATGAGAGAAAAGGCGCTCTACAAACAGATAGCTCTCCATTTAAGATGAATTTTCTTTCAACTCTGAATTTTATGACTTATCATATCATTGTCTCTCTCTTCGTGGTTTTCTCTTCTGACTCAGCTTTCTTTCACAAAAGAGTTTCTTCCCATCAATTTTTCTAATTTTGTGTTTTCTTCCTGTGATGTGTCCCTTTAGGAAAGGTTCTTAGAAGCCTGAAGATGGATGAGAAAGGGCCCCCATTTTGCCCTGAAGGTCTAATGGCATTTGTTACACTGTCAACCCTGGGGATGTGGGGATGGGATGGAGATGAACATGAGCACTTCCCTTGACAAATCCCATGTTTCCATTAGAATTTAACTTAGATTTAATAAAATGCTTAATGAATCTTAATTAAACCCAAATTGAAATTAAAAACATTTTTAATGAGGTTAAACAGTGATGTGAGAACTCACACAAATTCTGTTTCAATAAATATTTTCCTAATAACAAATAACCATTTCATTAACAAGAAAAAATGCTGTCATTAAGTCTAAATTAAATTAAATTATACATAATTTACTTGCATAGTTAATGGAATATGTTAATGAAAATATGTATGTAAAGGGTCTGTTGTTGTTTTTTCACACCACCTCCGCTTCCCCAGCAGAGCAGCCCTAGTTCAGAGAATTTGTAAAACTGCTCTATGGATCTCATAAGGCCCAGATGGTTTGGAAATGGCTGCTTTGATGCTTTGGCTGTTGTTTAAACCCAACCCTAAGCTGCAACAGTTGAAACCACTACAGATAGTAATAGATCAGGAAGTTTCAGATTCGGGCTTGGCTCCCAATAATGCAGTACCCAGAATGGTCTCAGACAATAGTGGAAAGAGTCCTGGGCTGGGAGTCAGAACACCTGGGGTTTAGATCCTGTCCTACCACTAACCTACTTTGTAAATGGGAACAAGTCCCTGGAGATCAATTTTCAGAGACCAAATAGTAACTAAGGATCTTCCACATCTGATACTCAATTTTCTTTGTTCTGTGATGACTTTTAAGTGAATTACTCAGGAAAGAAAATAAACTTTTAGTCCTGCTTCTTCTAATTCATCATATACATGTTATCTAAAGAATTTTCCTAAAATACCACTATCATAGTCATTCCCTTCCTCAAAAATGCTTCTCCATTGACTACAATACACAATCTAAACTTCTTTGGTACTTTTCACACCTCCATATAATAAGTAGAAAAGAAAGGAATATATAATATTTTGAAAAATTCTAATGTGGAAAGAGCAACACCAGCAAAGGAAGAAAAAGATATATAAAAGGTTTAGTCATTTGTTAATCCTTTGGACAATCAGGGAGAAAGCAAGATAAGCAAAGCTGAAAAAACATTGCTGCCCAATTTTTAAGATATATATGTTCTTCTGATTAATTTCTACTTCTCTCTCCACTGACATCAACCTGCTTGTTTTTAGTCCTTAGGAGCTAGCTGAACTTTCAGGTACTGATCTTGGCCAGTCATAGGGCTTCTCTGATTTATTCCATATTTGTTTATTCTCTGTAGTCGGCTGTTTGGCTTAAGCCTTTCTGTCTCTTGTGAATCACTTAAAGATTAGCATTAGGGCTACTGGTTTTAGATTTCCACTAGTACATGCAGGATTGAAAATGTCAACTTTAGTTTAAAGTAATTGGATCAACATTATGCAGTTGTATGCTAAAGTGAAATTTAATTCAGCCCAGAAATGGGTGATAATTTATTCTCATATTTCTCTCCACCATAGGATATATGATATTCCACCATAGACAACTAAGTACATACATACAAATGCTCCTATACATGTAGAACACACCTACTTACATATGCATTACACATACACTTCTGTTAACTCAGAAAGAATCCCCTAAAACATTCTCTAAAGTTCATCCAGTTTTCACTTGGAGACCTCTGGTGATACAGAAATTGGCAATATTTCTCACTTTTAGACTTTATTGTTAAGAAATTTTTCCTCCTATCAAGCCAAAATCTGTTTTTCTGCCTTATCATTCATTATTTCTAGTTCTCTATGGAGTGAAGAAGATTAAGTACAATCCTTTTTATAACCACCTGTCAAATATTTGTGCAACAGGAGGAGATTAAAGAAACTGTATTTTACTGAGCTGGGACACCTCCCAAGGAAATGGAGAAAGGTGCTAGCTTTTCTCTGTAGAATGTGTGTTCTGATCTCCTGCTAAAGGATATAAGCCTTGCTGAGGAACATGCAGAAAATCTGATTGGTTCCTGTAATTGAATAGTTGTCTTGAAAAGAAACTGACTCTATCTCAGATGAAAAGTTATGAAAATGGAGCTGTCTACACTCTTTAAAGGCTTCCTAGTTTGGGATTCTTTTCCAGTGCATTTTCTCCATTGAACTTTCAGCAAAATAAAAAGAGGTGACTTTTTTTATCTTTCCCCAGAAGTAATGGTGGCTACGAGAACATGGCAGCAGGGACATTAGATTTCATAGGTAAATTCAAAATGGGACCTTGTGTTCTTGCTGCTTCTTCCTCTTTCTATTTCTTTCTTAAAACAGAAAACAGCTACCATGAGCCTTAGAAATGGATGATTCTAGCCATGGCTATTACTTCATAAATGGAGAACTATTGACTTCCTCCTAAACATGATGCTTGCTCTCTAGGAGAAGTTATCTCTTTAATGGTTTCAGGATTTTTAAAGGAAAAGATAACTGCCAGTAGCTCTACTGTAGCCAAAGGGCTAAAGAAAATTCATGATTTGCCCCAACTTAGAAATGTGTTGGAGGCAGTTCAAACAACCTGACAAAATTTAAAGAGACCAAATTGTACAAAATTCCCCAGTTACTTCAGGGTATGGTGAAAGTTAGATAGAGAAGACTAATTCTCTAGTTTCTAGAAGACTAGAAAGACTAGAAAAAGAATACTTTTCTGAGATGCTTCACCTAAAGCCATAGCACTCTGTAGAAAGGAATCGTACCAGACTACCAAATAATTATTATAACCTTGCTAAATCTTCTCTTTGCAAAGAGAATGAACCATTTTGTTTCACTGATCCACAAATGGCGTGGTCCCCAATCTCATCACAAGGTCACCTTTTACTAAATATATTCTAATTGATAAATGTCCTTCTTAAATTTTGGCTACCTAAAGAATTGGAAGTTGAGGGGATGTCCATCAATTGGAGAATGGTCTAACAAGTTCTTGTATAGGATTGTGACAGAATACTATTATGCTATAAGGAATGGTAAGTAGGATGATTTCAGGAAAAAAAAAGGTTTAGAAAGATTTACATGAACTGATGCAAAGTGAGGTAAGCAGTACTAGGACATTACACACAGAAATAAGAATTACTGTTTGATGATCAACTGTGAATAATTAAGCTATTCTCAGCAATACAATAATCCAAGACAATTCCAAAGTCCTCATGATGAAAAATGCTATCTACATTCAGAGAAAGAACTGGTAAAGTTTGACTATAAATTGAAGCATACTATTTTTCACCTTTTTATGATTTTTTTTTCGGTCTTTATCTTACTCACAACATGACTAATATGAAAACATGTTTTGCATGATTGCACATGTATAAACTGAACCAAATAGCTTACTGTCTCAGAGAGTAGGGAAGGGAAGAAAGGAGAGGATTTAGAATTCAAAATATTTTTTTAAATGAATGTTGACAATCATTTTACATATAATTGAGAAAAATAAAATATTAAAATATTTGTAATGAAAAATAATAAAAATAGATGAAGTACTATGGATGGGTAGAATTCTCTTTTAGAGAAGATTACAATAAGAGTATCTCACACACACACACACACACACACATACACTTAATCTAAACACTGTTCTTTGGTTAATGCAATTTTTATATATGTAGAGAAAGCCTCTACCCTAATTTCAAGTTTTCTTGTATAACTTCAGTTTTCCCACAGTTTTGACATAGCTGGAACTGTTGGCCACTGGAGCAAACTCCAGTACAAGATACTCCAAGAATCTCCCACATCTGTGAATGAGGGTTTGCTTGAGAATTGAGGAACAAACTTGAAAGAAGAGCAAAAGAATTGAAAAAGTCATAAGGGCAATTAGATAGAAAAGCCAGCAATGAACTCCAAGAGCTTGGAAAAACATGGAAACAAACTATATGGCATGGTCTAGTCACAGAATGGTGATTCAAGCATAGTGGTATTTGTGCACTAGAAGCTTTATAATAAAAGTATATAAGAAATAAATTCAAAAGACAGAGAGTATCATACCTACAGTCAAACTGATTTTTCTTTTCCCACTATTACAGGGAAACCAAGAGATTAGAGGAATAATTGAGGATCATTAACTTAGAAGAGTAATGAGTTGGAGGACTCAGGAATGAAAAGGAGGAAAGCTGAGATCTACTTGAGAATGAGTATTGAGAAAGTAATCATTAAGTTCCATATTATTTGGTATTCAATTAAATGTTTTTCATTTTAATATTCACATGTCTTTTGTATAGTCTGGCTTAGAGATGTATTGGTAGAAAGTCAGCTTGGGTTGATGGGGTTTTGAAGAGGTGATGACAGGACATTCATTTTAGGGAAAATAGAAGGGTCTTAGAGTATGTTCAGAAAGTGTAAAGAACCAAACACTACATAGCCTAGGATGTCACTAACTTTTCTATTTGTTATATCATACCATTGACTTATATTCAACTATTAGTCCCCTAAAATCTATTTTTGTTTCTCATGATTTATTGAATAGCCATTCCTCTCTCCATCTTGTATTTAAGGAGTTGACTTTATGGAACCCAAGTACAGGATTTTATGCTTATCTCTATTAAACTTGATGTTACAAATTTCTGTCCATCATCTAAGCCTATTAAGATTTTTTGGAATTCCAATTCTGTCATCTGCAGTGCTAATCATCCCTCTAAACTTGACACCATTATTGAAAGAATTGTAGACAATATGGAGCCACTGAAATTTTTGATTGGAGCAACAATGTGATCAGGTCTATACATAAGGAATGAATCAGATTGCTAGTTTTCTACTAGTGTGGCCAAATGGGCATTTCCCAAATCAAACAGTATGTCTTACTCATTAACAGACAATCTCTTTAGCTTTTAGATGTGATATAGGATGACATGTACAGTAGGGCCTGTCAGGTTGGATCAAATCACTCCTGATTCACTGTCAATAAGTTGTAATCAAGTCCTTTGTCTCAGTCATGTATCACACTTAGCTTCACCATTGGATATTGAAGAGTCAGTGAGTAATGTGGAATAGGAAGCTGGGTCTATAGACTATCAGAAAAGTATGTGTAGCAAAGACCATAGCTCATGTTCTAAGACCAATCAGTTTGGGGAAATATAATAAATTCTCTATGAATGAGTAAATATGCATATATGAATCAGTGTGCACAGCATTTGGCAAAGTCCTTTTTCAATATCCCTATAGAGAGACAGGTTGAATTAAGAGTGGTAATTAATGAATCTGTGGCAATGTAGAAGGGAGTCTCTAGTGGCAGCTATAAGGATCTGTCCTTGTCCCTGTCTTGTCTAACATTTTTGTCAATGACTCAGACAAATGCTGCTCATCAAATTTTCAGATGACAAAGTCATTTGTAGTCAGAGAATCTGGCTCTGTAATTTGTTACCTATGTAACCTTGGATAACTTAAGCCAAGGTAAGTTTATAAGTATTTATTAACCATTTACTATGTGCCTGACATTGCTAAACGTGGGGGAAATCACAGCCTCTTCAAGATTAGATTTTCTTATCTATAAAATGAAGTATTTCAACTGGGTGGCTTTTAAGATCCTTTGTAACTAAATCTAGACTTTTATAACTGACTACTAATATGTCTGAAAATGTCATCTTCATCCTTTTTGATTTAAGGGTTTTGCAGAAATCATCCTCAACTCGGAATTATTTTTGATTTGTATCATTTTCAGCCCAAATTTTAAAATACTATTTCATTAGAAATTAATTGCATGTACTATAATCTAGTCTCTGGAAGCTTGCTGTATTATGCATGTAATCCTGCTTCAAAGTCAATTAATATGGAACTCTTTTCAATAGTGGAAATAAATATCCTATTCTGTGTAAGGGGTAGGAACAGGTGAAAGGAGAATTCTTTAGGTTTTTCTTTATATAGTCTTGGATATTTGGGGGAATTCTGCAAGCTTCAAGTCATCTTCTAGTTCTTCAGTAATTTCTGATTCTTCTGACTTGTAGCTTTGATAGGTAAGATAAGAGACGCTCACCCTACTTTGGTTGCTGAAGGAAAAGACTCCCAGAAGACTTGAGAAGAACTGGCAATTTCCGTTATATTCCTATCCCCAACTTGCTACACTAAATACTTCAGGAAGTTTCATGTGGGATCTAGCATTCTTTTTCTTCATTAAGTGTATTTACTTTGCTCCAAAAGGGAGAACTGCTTTACTCTACACTGTGTACACACACACACACACACACACACATACACGCACACACACACACACACACACACACACACATATATATATATCTTCTCTGATTTTTATGCTAATTTGGATAAATGGGCTTTCTTTATTATTTAGTATGTGTGTTCATTATGAAACTGGTTATTAGGTGAGAAATGGGCTAAACTTTAGATATAGAGTTTAGGGTCCCCCTCCTTCTCAATAATGATAACATAATCAAAAGTTAGATTGAATCTGAATATATCCTCAAACCTAACAATATTTAATATTTAATGGAGCAGAGAGAAATAATTCTAGCCTGGTATTCCCTTTTTTTTGAGAAAAACAGGATAGCCTCTGGCCCCAACTTCCTGCTTCCCTTCCTAGAAGGAATGAAAGTCTCCCCTGGAGAAGGAGAGGGGGAGAAAAGACTAGAGATGTCTCTTCTGCTTCCATTCAAGTTACACAAAGATGTGTGTACACATAGTACAGGGGTATAGCCCCTCATCACAAATGAAGGCCTTGCCACACAAGATCCTAGCTATATGTGATATCTACTTCATTATACAAACATCAGTAAAAGGTTCTGACTCCAGGACTTTTCAAAGTTATCACAGCAAAGTTCTTAAGGCTCACAAATAATTGCTGATTTACATACTTTTGTTAGCTCTGGTTACTTAAATTACAATGTTCCATTTGCTTTTATAGTTATTTTCTTTAAATATGTGAAATGGCCTTAAGTGGTTCTCTGGGTTTAGGCAGGGACAATTCAGCCATAACAAATACACTACATAAACTGATATATAAATGTTATGAACCTTTGTTATTTCTTTCTTAATTTTGCCTTCTCCTCAATCTATTTTCCATCCTTATCATGACCTTTTTCTATCCAAGAATTTCCCAAGTAATCACTCTTTTTCTGACCACACTCTCTTTCTTTACAATCTCAAACTCTTGGTGAATCACTTCAACTTTAGACTAGTCTCTGGTTCAAACAATTGCCCCTTTTGCTATTTTTGTCAAACCCCAACCTTTGTTTACTTTAATCATCAATCACTTCCACTCTTTCTCACTCGTTGCTAGACAATACTGGAGAAAATGATGAAACCATGATGGCTGAGTCCACGATAAATTTAAGTCAACTAATTTCAATTGGACCCTCACAGCAGCAAGACATTCCTATTATGCCTTCCTAATTATTCTGCTCTCTGACTCACAAAGAAGCTGTTCCTAATCTTCTCTTCTATTTTTATGTCTCTATGCCATATGCACCATCCTCAGTCTCTCAGTTATCTCAATTTATATTTGACTGGAAAAATTCAATCTCAAACCTAAGATCTTTCTCCTTTCCTTTTTTTCTTACCTAACATTCCTCTAGAGCCAATCTCACTATCTTCTTGATTTCATTATCTGATAATGATGTAACCCTTCTGCTTAACAAGGCCAACTTCTCTCCATAAGCTCTTGATCCCATTTCCTCCCATCTCTTCTAAGATTTTTCCCCCACCATCATTCCTGTTCTACCTCTAGTTTTTAATTTATCTCTACTTAAGGTTTTTTCCCCTGCTAAAAAAAGATACACATTCTCCTTCATTCCTTAAATAAACTTCATTGATCCTATCATACCTACTACTATTGTCATAACTCTCCTTGTCTTGTCAGCTACCGTCATTTAAAAAAATCTATACTGAGTGTCTCTATTTCTTCTCCTTTTACTTTCAGCTAACCTCTCTTCTATTTGGCTTCTGAGCTTATCATTCAACTGAAAGTGATCTCTCCAAAGTTATCTCTGATTTCTTAATTATCAAATTATTATTTTCTCAATCCTTATTCTTCTTGCCCTTTCTGTAGAACTTAACCATTATAATCCACCTTCTCCCAGAAAACTCTCTTCTCTAGGTTTTCATAACTCCTCTCTATCTTTTCTCCTCCTGTCTGATTGCTCTTTGTTGGTTTTTGAACCAAGTAATATACACATCTTACGGCTCTTTCTTGGTCCCTCTTCTCTTTTTCTGTTCATATTCTTTTACTTGATGGTTTTATTAACTCCCATAGGTAGAATATTATCTATAATGTAATATAAACTGATCCATATTTCTTCATCTGTGTTTACCCCAATTCTCTTTCCTGAGTTCAGTCCTATATCACAAGGTGCCCACTGGACCTTTTAAACTGGATATCCAGCAGGTATCTCAAAATCAGCACATCTAAAACAGAATTCATTATCTTTTAGTCTATCTCTTCTAAAATGTAGTCAAAGGCACCACCATCCTTCCACCTACCTAGGTCTGCAATTCTGGTGTCACTCTTGATTTTTTTCTTTTGCTCATATCATGTAAATAATCAGTTGCTAAATCTTGGAGTACCTTTTGCTGGGCATCTCTAGCATATGTCCCCTGATTCTCACCCTCACCATCTCTTTTTTGTGACCCTTTCCAAAGAAGATTTTTTTCTCTCACTCTCTTCATTAACCATTTTTTCTTTCTGCTTACTATAGACTTTCATGCTCTCTATTTGTCTAGTCCTTATCTATTCTCTGCATTCCTCAAGGATCAAAATTTCAGAGTTGTCTATTATGGGGTCTCCCTTCTAATCACTTTTTGCCACTGCCTTACAGTTTGCCCTGAGGACTCTCCTTTCCATTGTGCTTTATCCCTATCCCCCAATTCTAATTCCTGCAGGTAAAAGAGAGGATATTGCCTAATGACATGTTCCCCCACATTGCTGATTATGCAGGTCACCACTAGTCTATACTTTCCCCCAGTTATCTTCTTTCTCCATTTGCCTCAAAATCTCTTCCTTGAATCCATACTCTCCCATTTCCTTAGATGCCAGTTGTTCCCAGGAATTCCAACTCCCCTTCTCTCAAAGGTGGGTCAAATGATATGTTCAAGTACAAAATTCCCACAGTCAACGCCCAGTATATTGTCCCTATCTCCCCTCACAGAATATCTTCTATTATTCACAAGAGCAATCATCAGTGGAACTTCTTCCTACCACCATTTTAAATCTTCACCCATTCCTCTGCAGGCTCTTTTTTCCCTAAAAAACCACAGGGCTCATCTTCCCCTCATTGATAATCCTTTTTTCACCCAGTATGCAAGGACAGCATACACACACTTCTGTCCTCTTCTTTCCCTTCTCCTTCCATATACCTTCCCATTTAGTGCTAAAAAAAATAAAACAAACAAATCAAATTGATGCACCCATAGACAGGAGAGTTAGAAGATTACAACCAGAACGATCCAGCCCCTATCTCTACCATTACCTCTGCCTGGTTTTCACCTTTACTCATATCTCCTTGCATACATTTAGAAAGAACTCTCTTCTGTCCTTCATATCTCTTCTATCTATCACTTGTTTTTCCTTTTGTCCTTTACTGCTGCATTTGGTCACCATAGTTGCATTTGTGTTATCTGAGGCATTAAAGAAACAAATAATTTCTTCAGGTCTGGTTTCTTTCTAAGAATGTCGAATGCTTCTTTATTATTAAATACCTATCTTTTTATGGTTAAGTTCATATTTTTAGGGTAGATCACCCTGGACTGCATTCAGAACTCCATTGTTCTTTGAAATAATTATTCTATTCCCTCCTGTATTTTCTGGTAGGTGAAGAACAATCTTGCATTATTCAAATTTCCTTTTCTTTGTTTTTGAAGATCTTTCTCCTAGTACCTTGCAGAATTTTTCCTTTCTTAATTGAATTGTTAATTTTTTTCACTATGTGTCATGTAATTAGCAGCTTCATTTTTGTTTTTGTTTTCTGGAAATGATCTATGCATTCTTTCAATTGGTATTTCATTTTCTGTGTTCAGCAATTCTAGGCAATTTGCTAGTATTATTTCTTGGGTTATGAAGTTCAAGTTTTTTGACTTGTTATGTTCTTCCAGGAGATCTGTAATACTTAGGCTCTCTCTTGGCATAGTGTTTTGATCAACTAATCAATATCTTTTTCTTGAATAAAGATTATGTTTTCTTTTAAAGCTTTGTTTTTTACTTCTCTTCTTCTAGATTGTCCTTCATTTCTGTATATTTGCATTCTCATTCTTTTGTTCTCTCTTCAGTTTTGTTTTTGTTTTGTTTTGTTTTGTTTTGTTTTTTGTGAGACTTGCCATTGCAGGTTCAAATTTTTCTATTCTACCAATGATATCATATGTAAATAAATTTGGGTCTCACAATTCTCATTTCTCTTTTAAACCATTAAAGAAAAGTGTGTTGAGGTTCCACAGGGTGGTCTGTGTAATCAAGTGTTGAATCATTTTCCATCTCTAGATAGAGGACCCAATCCCTAGCTACAATTCCTTCTTATTCAAGACAACCTTCCTCCACCCAATATTTAGCTTATGTATACCAATTTATGTAAATATTGTTTCATCTGCTAAAATTCAAGATTAACTGAGGAAAGGGGCTTTTTTATTTTTAATTTTTTTCATTGTATTCCTGGTACTTTTTTGTGTTATTGAATGTTTATTTTTTAATTAAGTAGGTACATGATAGGCTTCCTGGATATGTCCTTCTGGGTTTTAATTGGTGTGAGTAATCCTTCTAACAATATAGATTGCAACTTACCATGATCTTAATAGTTTATTTTGGACAAAAATATTTCTTCTGTTGACCAACTCTCTAGTAGTAATTGTCTTTGTATTTTGCCTAGGATAATCCTGAAAAATTAACCACTAATGGAACCATATTAAAAATCTTTTCAACTTTATAGGACTTTGCAAAGCTTGGGCTTTCCTGGTATAGTCTTCAAGAACTAATATTCAACAAAGTTAACCTTAAAGAAATGAGAGCACAAAATGTTTGTGGCAGCCCTTTTTGTAGTAGCAAGAAAATGGAAACCGAATAGATGCTTATCAGTTGGAGAATGACTGAATAAATTGTGATATATGAATATTATGGAATATTATTATTCTATAAGAGATGATCAGCAGGATGATTTCAGAGAGGTCTGGAGAGACTTACATGAACTGATGCTAAGTGAAATGAGCAGAACCAGGAGATCATTGTACATGGCAACAAGATTATATGATGATCAATTCTGATGGACTTGGCCCTCTTCAACAATGAAATGATTCAAAAACGAAAAGTTCCAATGGTCTTGTGATGAGGAGAGCCATCTACACCCAGAGAGAGAGTTCTGTGGGAACTAAGTGTGGTCCACAACATAGTATTTGTTGTTGTTTGCTTGCATTTTATTTTCTTTCTCATTTTTTTATGGTTTGATTTGATTTTTCTTGTGCAGCAGGATAATTGTATAAATATGTATGCATATATTGTATTTAACATATGTTTCTACCATATTTAACATATATAGAGCAATTTGCCATCTAGAGGAGGGGGGGGGAAGGAGGGAATTGTAACATAAGGTTTTGAAAGGATTAACATTGAAGAATTATCCATGCATGTTTTGAAAAATAAAAAGCTTTTACAAAAAGAAAGAAAGAAAGAAAGAAAGAAAGAAAGAAAGAAAGAAAGAAAGAAAGAAAGAAAGAAAGAAAGAAAGAAAGAAAGAAAGGAAAAAAGGAAGGAAGGAAGGAAGGAAGGAAGGAAGGAAGGAAGGAAGGAAGAAAAAGAAAGAAAGAAAGAAAGAAAGAAAGAAAGAAAGAAAGAAAGAAAGAAAGAAAGAAAGAAAGAAAGAAAGAAAGAAAGAAAGAAAAAGAAAAAGAAAAGAAATAAGAGTACACTTCCCTGCCTTCTCTGTAGATTGCAAGGCAGGGTAAAGGAGGGCAAAGAGGTGCTATGGGTTATGGGACAAATCATGTAATGTCAGGTATAGTTTATTTATTTGTATAAATAGTATAGTATAGCCAAGTAATTTTTCTTTCTCTATGGTATAAGTATATTTCTTTTTGAGAGGAAAGGTACTGCAATATACTTGGAAATGTAAATTATATATATATATATATATGTATATATATATATATATACATATATATATATATATATATATATATATAGGGATAGGAAATGGACTATAATTTTACTGTTACAGAGAAATTCCAATTAAAGAAATTTCCTTTACCAACATAGGTTAGTATCTTCTCTGTAGTATGGAATAGTTTGAGTCACCAATGATTTGCGTAGAATCATAATCATAATATTAGTATGAATCTGAGACAGAACTTAAACCTAGATTGTCATAAATTTAAATACAGACATACATGTATGTATACATATACACACATGTATTATTATGTAGCTATATACATATATTTATAAATGCATTCTTCTGTATATATATGTGTGTGTTTTCATGCATGCATGTATGTCTAAGTGATTAAGAATCCAAGAATATGTTATAACATCACAGGCAAGGATTTATCCAGCTGCTATGTGGAAATCTTCAAGAAGGTCAAATTCATTATCTCCCCAGTGGCCCATTCCACTTTTGGACAGATAAAATACTAACAAAGTTGTTTTTGTTACTGCTTCTTCTCTACCTTATTCAAACCTGAATTTACATTGATGGAACTTTTACCAGTTGCTCCTTTAATAACAATATAAACTTAAAACTATATTAAGATTTTTGTGATATCAGATAGCTACATAGACAGACAGATGGACAGATGGACAGATGGATGGATGGATGGATAGACAGGTAAGTTTCTATTCTTCAGTCATTTTCAACTCTTTGTTATCCCATTTGGGGTTTTCTTGACAAAGATACTGGAGTGATTTTCCATTTCCTTCTCCTGCTTACTTTACAGGTAAGTAGACTGAAGCACACAAAGTGTGTTTAAGTTAAATGTGAGCTCACACAGCTAGTGAGTGTTTGAGGCCAGATTTGGACTATTAAAATGAGTTTTTCTCATTCCAAGTTCCTCTTCTATCCACTGTGCCACTTAGCTGCTCAGAGAGATAAGTAGGCAGACTGACAGATAGATAATAGATATTTAGATAGAAAGGTAGATAGATGAGTAGGTAGGTAGATAAATGCATGATAGATAGATAGATAGATAGATAAGTAGATAGATGGATGGATGATGGATGAAAAAGTGAATCAATAAACAAAATCTTTTGGAACTTCTGTCAATGGGCTACATACCAAAGGCCTGATCATATCTGTTCTTTTCTCATTAATAAACAGCAAGTCTTGCAGCTTAAGAGAAGTAGGAAAGGAAGCTTTAGTGTTTTTAACTGAAGAGCATTTCAGATGTTTAGGTATTGTGATTCTCCAACATCTGTATTTTTATTTAGTTCTTTCAGAAATGTGATTAGGGGATATCATGTGATCTTGCTCAAAGCAAACACCTGTAGTTAGAATTAGGACCTTTGAAACTATGACTATTCATTTTCCCAGGATTTATAAAGCACATGGGGGTGGGGAGGGGGGTGGATTTCTGGCAATCACATTAGCAGTCTTATCAAGACTGCTCCAGATCTGAACCACTTTCCTGTCTGTAAATTAAAAAGAAAGAAAAAAAAGTCAGACTAGCTCCAACCAGAAAAATGCCTAATATAACAGTGAGCATTTCCTGCTGCAGCTCCAAGCTTCCACTCAACATTCAGACTGGCAGAGCCTATGCCTGGGGGTCAGAGGCCTCACTCAGATGCAGGTTGGGGTCAAAAGCCCTAAAATTCTGAACCTCGTTGCTGCTTAGCAGGAGACAAGATCACTTCAGGCACACCTTGGGCAACACCCACTAGTTGAATTCCTCTGGAAGAATCTATGGCTTTGGGCACCAGGGCAGGGCACAGAATGGAAAAGTGGCCCAGCTATTGATTTATAGCCCAATACTTTCCAGAGGCCTGAAAGTTTAAAATTTAAAAATAGCTAATATTTCATAACACTCTAAAGTTTTCAAAGTGAGAGATATATATATATATATATATATATATATATATGTATTTGTGTATGATTTCTTTTGATCCTTATGACAATGGGGAAACTGAGACAGAGAACAAGGTTAAATAGGATCACAAAACTGGTATCTGTGGGAGGATTTGAACTCAGACCTTCCTGATTCTAAGTCCATTTCTTTCTCATTAAATATGTTAAGGATTAACATGAGTGATAGCCCTAGAAGTCCAACTCCTGAAGTTTGAAAATCTGAAAAATTCTAAAAGTATCTTATTCATAACACTAAGAATTAAGGTCTTAATAGTTCCAAAGGACACATGATTTTAAAATGCTATCCAGCTCCAGAGAGAACTGATAAACACTGGTGTAGATTAAAGCTTACTTTTTTCTCCTTATTTTTTTTTTTTTTTTTTTGGTTTTTAAATATATTTTCTTATGCACCATAGCTAATACTGAAATGTGTTTTGCATGAATTCACATGTATAATTGCTATATATTGTTTGCCTTCCTCAGGGGTGGGAGAAAAGAGGAGGAAGGGAATTCGGAACTCAAAATTCAAAAAAAAATCCAAAACTATTTTTAATATAATTGGGGAATTTTAAAGAAATTAATTAAAATCTTCATTTTAAAAAGAATCACTATTTAAGGCATCACTACTAATAACATTTATTGATTGAAGGATTTTGGCCTCAGATACCTCAGTATCTTCTCCAAGGGACAGGAAAGTTTCTCCAAAGGAAACCTAGGCTCTTTCTGTCTAGAACTAATCATTGCTCCAAAGCTAACACAAAGAAAGTACTCTAGCCCTCGGTGCCTGAAAGTCCCAGGTCCAGTTTTCTCCACAGACTTTGGGGGTACTTCATATCTCAGTTACTGATTCAAATATCCACCAATCATGTTTCCTTGATTTCAGGGATTAGGATAATCCATTTCCATTTAACCATTTAACCATTTAATTCAATCATTTAATCACTTAGAGAAATATATGTCCTTTGTAAAAAAGTTAACCTGTCCTTTGATAAAGGACAGATATTCCTTTACTTCAAGACCTAGCACAAACAAATACCACCTCAGTCTCAGGAAAGGGGATTAGGTGTACAACTTAAGTAATTTACTATCTAGTATAGTTTTATCAGGTTCTAAGCCCAAAGGGCCTCTGAGCTCTCATCCCAGCACCTTGGCTTTTCAGGACTTCGCTGCTGAGCTGGTAGCAACATCTGACATGGAAACAGACTACAAGTTTACTGTTGCTAAAGATTACAAGTTGGGTGACTCCACTATATATGCCTAAAACTAAAAGGGACAGGTAAAGCAGAACAAAACTCTAAGCCCATTTGGAAATGCAAAATGTATACTTCCAGAAGTAGGTCTTTACTATTTCCTGACAGGTGACAGTTACATGGAGCCTAGAGTCAGAAATACTTGAGTTCAAATAACACCTGAGATCTAACTGGAAGTGTGACGCTGAGAAAATGACCTAATTTACTGTGAAGATTAAAGGAGATAATATTTGTAAAGCACTTAGCACACAGTAGGTGCTATATAAATGCTGGTTATTTTTATTATTATAGTTATTATGAGTACCTCCATCTAAGATAATCTGGATCTGTGAAAATCCCTTTTCTACTTGGAAGACAGACAACTTTGTGAAATAGAGAGGAGACCTAATTTTCCATGCCTCTTCCTGGAGGCCAATCTATGGCACCATGCAAGTCCTTGATCAGAGAACCATTTTCCTGAAGTTTAGCCATCGTGGGATGCAGGTTTCCCAGAGGCAGTGGGTGAGCTCCCTGATTCATCTGAGAGTTGATGACTCAGCAGCTCCCAGACTGCCTAACTCAGCAACCACAACAGTTGGCTGTACCCTGGCTTTTGAAGGAAACAGGGCACCTGGATTAACAAACACATGAAGATCAGCAGCTGAGGCTTTTGGGAAATAAACAGGAGGCATAAGACAGACGGAGAGTTTAAATATCTATTTGTTTTTCAACTAAAGACCAGATCTGATCACGCAAGCAAGTCTGTGTAATGCTCACTACATAGTTCTTGTGTCATTCTCACTATCCAATAAGTATAATAATATTCTTTTTGGAGGGCCAAAGAGCTGATTGGAGGGGAAGGAGGGCAAGCCCAGTGGATAAGATGAGCAGCTCTCTATGACTTGACTTTGAGGACTGTGGAGGTAGATGAATAATTGGCAAAAGAGATGAAAAGATTCTGTAGCTACAGTCAATTGGATCAGTGCTGGACAGAACTTTCTTGTTTCTCTTTTGCTCTCTGCTCTTCCTCTACCTTCCCCATGGAGATTATTAATCACATTAGGTTTTAGGATCCATACTTGATAGCTTAAACTGTTCTGTCTTGCAGTTATAGTTCAGGTTTCAGAAATCTGTTTTACATTTAACAGGAATATAAATGGACAGGGTCAACCCTTTGATGGGATACACAAGACCAGCACAATCTTTTGTTCTTTTAGTTCACTGAATGCTGTATACACTTGACAGAATATAGATATCTATCACAAGCTCAAATAGTTATTGCTTGAAAGCACAGGTGTCTCTTATTTCATGTCAATTCAGGTTATAGAATTGAAGAGAGCTGACCTTGATAATGCACGTGGAAACCTCTGTCTATGTCATCTCATTTAATTCTCACCAAAGCCCTGAAATAACTATTCTACCCATTACCCCCATTTTATAGAGAAAAAAATGAGTTCCAGAAACATCAAGAGATTTACACATACCACACAGCCTGTACTATTAAGGCAGGATTCAAAGTAGGGTATTCCTCATCCCACATCCAACTCCTTTCTTCTTATACTTCATTAACAAGCTTAAAGCTTTCATAAAGTAGGTTAGCTATTGATTAGACTTAGAGAATTTTAGCTAGAAGTACATCAAATTGTTGGGTGAACAAATGAATGAATTCTGTTTCCAGCTGTAAACTTCAACAATACCAAGAGGCAGGCTAGCATCTTTGAATTTCTTCCTCATTAAAACTTACCATTTCAATTTATTGAGTACTTCCCTCAGCCCATGAAAATACATCTTCAATTTTTATAATGAATACCAAGAGTCAAATAAAACAGTAAAGTAGCCAGCATTCCTTTCCTATACATAGTAAGCATTTGGAAGTGTCTTTGGGATTAACAAAGGATTAACCCAAGTAGGTGGTACAGTAGATAGAGCTCTAGGCCTAGAATCAGGAAGACTTGAAAGATCTGAGTTCAAAACTGTCTTCAGACATTTCCTAGTTGTGACCTTGGGCAAGTCACTTGATTCTGTTTGCCTCAGTTTCCTCATCTGTAAAATAGGCTGGAGAAGGAAATGGCAAACTCTTGCAGTATCTTTGCCAGGAAAACCCTAAATGGAGTGATGAAGATTCAACTGAATAACAATAAGGTCCTTTCTGGCTTTAAATTGAATATCCTAAGACCAAATGAGATCATGGAACTTTACACACAACTTAAATGACAGAATAACAATAGCAACTCTGGAATTGAATCGGAAAACATCCATTCCTTGCAGCAAGAAACACCTGTCTATTCCAATCTTTGAAGGAAGGGACTGAAAGCTCTGTCTTTGTAAAGATCTCTCTCCCCTAAAGAAAGAAGACAAAAGCCATTTCTATAGGATGAAGTGGAAGATATTGATTTGGCTGGGCCAGAGAATGTCAATGTTATATACAGTGGCTGACACTATTGGTGCTCAGCAGATAGTATTGTTCAATAGTAATAAATAATAATTATGGATGGGAATTGCCTCCAGTGAGGGTACAGGATGCTGTCTTTACTAATAATCAAAACCATAGTCTCTATAAGACTTTCTCTTCTCTGCCCCTTAATGATGCTCCTACAGAAGATTTTTTTAGGTGGGAAGGGGCTTTTTCTGTGTTGTTGTTTTTTTGTTTTCTCCCTGTAGGATACATTATTCATTTACCCTTCCTATAGTGAATTTACTTCATTGGTCTCATCTGATTTTGTTTCTAAATGAAGGCTCTGAACAGGTTCTGATGCCCTCAGGTGACTGTAATTACTTGCTACATCATGAATGTTAAACTTCTTTCTGGATTCCTCTAGGAACAAATGCACCATGCATGGCAAATCTCATGCCAGAATACAGCAATGACAGCCTGTTGGATCTGGAGAGAGAGGACAGAATTTGTATCTTAATTCTACTACTTAGCCCCTATATAAGTCACTTAACCAATCTTAGTTATCTCATCTCTAAAATGAGGGGGTTGGACCTGATCAGAGATTCTCAAAGTATGTGCCGTGGCACACTAATAATTAATCCTGAGTTTTGCTAAGGATGCTATGAATTGTGTGGAATTTATGCTTGCAGTCAATTACATGCGTGACAGTTTGTAGTGTGGCAAAGAATAATACCACACCTTGAGCAAAAACAATTTGAGAACTACCAGATCATCAAAGGACATACTGTATTTATAGTGCTTTGCCAATCTTTAAGCCTATACATAAATATAAACTATTATTCTTCTTTCCAAGACTTCTTCTATCTTTAAATCCTATGTTTCAGAACATGGAAGTGTTTGAATTTCCCCAAAGAGTGAGATTTGGTGGAATTTTGACTCACATCCCATAAATTTCACTTTTCATTTAATCAACACGCAAAATTCTTGCCAAAGATTCCTGAAGTTTGTGGACTAATATTGATATTGCTAAATAAAAACAGGTAAGCTAAGAAGAGATTTTTGATAATGAAGAGAGTAGAAAAGGCAAACTACTCCTCAATTCCATTCAATATCATTTTCCCCATTATTCACTCCATTTCCACCTCCAACAAGAACAGCATCAGTGTTGTGGGCAGTCTTAAATCTATGACTTATAATTTTTTAATTATCTATTACTTGGCATTGATATATCCAGACATTTTTATAATATTCATGGGCATTGTTAAATATTTCATTCTCAGAAAATAAAACATCACAGTTACAAAGTAAACCCTGAGTTTGTGTTGACCTGCAATTTGGAAATGAAACTCACATCATTTAAATATTTTCAGACCATGAAAATATCAAAAAATAAATTAATTAAAAATTAATTAAAAACAAGTAGAATTGGGAGAGCTAGACTGATAAATGGTGACAAAGAGTCTTTTATCGCTTGGATTCAGATCTCTCTAAAGGAACATTTGCTTTGACACTAAGATGATTTTAGTTTGTCTGATCTATCACTGCCACCTGCTTAAAAATTCTTAGCTGTATGCTAGGAAATACTAGTCGTTTAGGAGATTAGTCTGGCAAGAGAAAGAAGGGGGAGAGATGAGATGGAGGAAAGGGAAAGGAAAGGAAAGAAAGAGCAGGGAAGAGAAGACGGGAGACAAAGAATCAACAGATCAATAAAAGCACTTTAGGATAATGGCCCTACCTAGAGAAGAGCAGGTCTGGACTCCAGGCTAACTCCATCACTGCCAGGAAAGGTGCATTTGCAGGAACAAAAAGCTTAATCCATCCTGTCAAGGCAAGGAGCCCATGCTCCAGTCAGGATAGCCCTTCTTCCTCTATTCCCTAGTATCTGGTTTGGATTTTGTTGCAGGTCTACTCCTACTAAGATTTGGATGAACATTATTGCATAAACTGAATCAAAGAAGGGGCAATCACCTATTTCTCAAACTAAATCCAGTCTAAAAAAATTACAGCTCCACTTCCATGATCTTTGTCAACATAATTAGAATACACATTATATAAATCCTATAAAAGTGAGTTTGGCATAAAGAGCTGTCATTGGAGTCACGGAGACTTGGGTTTAGATTCTACTTGTTATACATACTAGATTGTAGATGAGTCATTTAATTTCTCATTGTTCCAGAGAACTATTTCCTGAGAAAAGCAATAGAGTAAAGGAAAGACTAGACTGGAAATCAGGGGATGAGGATTCAGATTTGGGCTTTCCTACTCTATCTGTATAACTTTAAAGAAATTATTTGCTTTCTTTAAGTTTCATCGTTCATTTCTGTAAAGTGGGGATATTGGAATAGTTGATTTCTAAGGTCCCTTCCTATTCCGGATCTATGATCCTATGATATTTAATTTAAAAAGTTATCTGTATCAGTGGGGTGTTTCAAAATGGGAATTTACTACCTACTATCTTGGTGAAAACACAGAAATGAACCTCCAAAAAATCAATGACTTTAGATTTTGCCTCTATTTTACCATTTACCTGATAATACCATAGGATTTAAGTCAAAGAGAGACCTTGAACGTCATCTACTCCACCCTCACTACTTTACAGAGAAGTAGAAGTGATTTCTCTTAAGATTACAGGGCTAGGAAGCAGCTGAACTCAGCCAGGTGTTCTGATGGGAAATCCACTATCCTTTCCACTCTTCCTCCATCCTTGCCATTTTTCTGATTGGATCTTCCTTTACCTCCTCTCCCATCGATTACTAAGTAGATAGCCTAAAAAGTAATGAAATACCTTTTCATTGTCCCCTTCAGGGGGCAATGATGACAGGGAAAGAGTGAAGGAAGAGATGTTAAGAGGTCCTGATAATCCTAAAACTGAATAATCAAATGTTCCCTTTACAATAATGTCTAACAAGTCTTAATGGTACAACATTATGCAAGTGAGAAGAGGGCAGTGGATTGAATGCACGCACATCTGGCAATATTCTCAAATGCCAAATTCAATCTCTGATGAGACCTGACTAGGGGATGAATATATCCAAGAGAATGGGTCTCATGGGGGTGGTAGCATAATCCTGGAGAAAACAGAATACATCTGGAGAGAAATGGTGGCAATTATTGTATTTTATTCATTGAAATTAATTTAATTGTAAATGGACACTAAACTTAGGCAATTTAGGCAGTTGTATTTTGCATTCAAAAAGTTTTCAAAAGAAAAATTAAGAAACAAAAAAATAGGGAATGTGTATTGTCCAGGGAGGGTTATCCTGCTTAAATAGAGGTGATGGTTTCCAGAAAGGGAAGAATGCACAGAGACAAATTTTGTCCAGATCATAGTAATATTTTTCTACTGTAGTGATCATACACTAAGAAGGAGGGGTTAAGTGAGATAGACAAAGAGAATCCCAGAGCCAATAAAATTAACAGATTATTAAAAGGCTAACAGTGCTGTAAGTAAACTCTAAGAAAGTTTGTGGAAGGAGCCAGATGAGATGAAAGTCATGGATGGATCATAATCTGAACCTTTCTAGGGGATGATCATTTAAACTAGACCATGGACTCAGTTCAATTCAACAATTATTTCTTAAATTCCTGCCAGGACAGAAATCATAAATAGTATTTGCATAGATAAATAGGAATAAAGTATATCTGAATCTCTAGAGGAAGAAAATATGCTTCAGGTGAGTAAGAGTCACCTTCCTCATAAGGGTCATGGTGTGACTAAGAGCTAATGCTATAGAGATACATGAGACGATTATAGATTTGAGGTAAAAGGGATCTTGTAGTAGTCAAGCCCAAGGCACTCATGAGGAAATAGAGGCCCAGAGAAGTTAAATATCTTGGTAAAAGTGGAAGGACCAGCATTTTAAGGCTGGTTCTTTGATTGCATATCTAATGCTCTTTCCACTATATCACACAATTTCATGGGTGGCATATACAATGAGCCTTAATTATTTAATATCAGAATCATGATTAGCATGGAATGAGAGGGGTTTTGATGCAGGAAGCCAACATGAGGGGAAAGGGCAAGTGGTCTGGGGAAGATTCCTCCCCAAGAGAAGGTATTTCACCCCTATAGGGATCACTATCTGCAAGATCTCTGAAGGTCTACCTCATCTTCCACCCTACCTTTCCCCTATAAAGCTTGTGCTTGGAGAATGAGAAACAAGGTCTCATTCTTACTTCTTCTCTTTTTGGTATAACTACCCCACGTTGGACTATCCAATATGCTCTTCCCTTTACTCTTTACAATACACCCTTTATCTTATTTCCCCCCAATAATGAATATTCTTAATTAATTTTTGATTTTATGCTGATACCTAAGAGTGATGTAAGAAAATGATTGATGCCTGAGGAGAAGAGAAAAAGAACCTCAAAATAAATATCTGAAAGTACTGTGGAGGTACTTGTTCTAAGGTATCTTGACCTTGAAGAACTTCCTAATAAGACCTAGTGGCTTTGGATTTAGAGATTTTTGTAAAAAATAAATTGCCAAAGTATCGAAAAGGAGTCTCTTTAATTACCTATTTTGCATGTTCCCTGTCCTACCTCCCCTTAGCAGCAAGCACCTTTCTGTCCTTCCTCTTTCAAGATGAGGAGAAAATTACAACTGTTCAAAACTGGAATGGACTACCTTAGGAAGCAATATGTTCCTGTTACCCAAACAATTAATGAGTAAAATGTGATATTGATTCTAATAGGAATAAAACTTCAAAGAAAGGAGACTAGCTTTCCTAGTGCGCTGAGGAAGTCAAAGAAGGCATCATGGAGAAGGCAAGCCTAGAGGGAAGCTTTGAATTTCAATTATCATTGGGATTTAGATGGTGAAGAGGGTGGGGAGAGGTAATGGTAAGGAGGAAGAAGTCCCAAAGGCAAAAATCAGGATAGCTTGTTCAAATCGAAATGAGAGTGAAAAGCTTGCTTTAGGTTCTTTGCAAAGCCAGCTTTCTTACAAATCTTAAGCTAAATAAGGGGATATGGTGAGGAAGAACACTAATAATTTATATTTCTATGGTGATTCTGGGCTTACAAAGCACTTTTCTCACACCTCCTTTGTGAAATAGATACTCCAAAGTATTGATTCCCATTTCATAGATGAAGAAACTAAGGTTCAGATACTTGTTCAGTGGTTTTCTTTTTATTTTTGTTTTTCTATTTTCTACTTTGCCCTCTTATTCTAACACTTTAAGACAACTTTTTTAATATATCAAGATTCTTTTTTATTGTAGTTTTTAGGTAGTCTGGTTATTCTCATGTTTTCTCATCTTAATGTGTTTTCCAGATTGGTTGTTTTTCTTCTGAGATGCTTCAAAATTGCTTCTGTTTTTTTCCATTATTTATATTTTATTTTATAAATTTTTGGTCTTTTATAACTTTGCTGGCTTCCCCTTGCCCAATTCTAATTTTCTAGGAGTAGTTTTCTTCCTTAAGATTCTGGATCTCCTTTTCTAGTTGGTTGACTTTCTTTTCATAATCTTCTTTTCTTGGATTGTTCTTATTTTTTTTAATGTACTCAATCTCTCTCATTTGAGTTTTAAAACCTTTTTTTAAAGTTCTTCTGTGAATTTTTTTGGAGATGACCATTTGACATTACTCTTTGGGAAAGATAAGGTTTTTTGGGTTTTTTTTTGTTTGTTTCTTTTATTTCTTTTACTTCAGTATCCTCTTTTGAAGATGAACCCTAGTCTTCCCTATTCCCATAGTAACTTCCTGTATTTGGGTTCCTTTTCCTTTTCCTCTCTTTTGAGCATGTTAGTAAAATCACTTCTAGTTCTAAGATGTGGGAGATGGTAACTGCAGCCTCATGTCCTTCTTCTGGCCTAGAACCAAAACCATGAACTCTGCCATCCTATCAGTGCCCAGAGCCAGCAGCATCCCTGCCTCACTGCTTCTGAACTCACCAGTGTGTGCTGGTTCCTTCTTGTTCAGGACCACTTTTTGGCAGCACTGGGCTTGGAGTCCCTTATCAGCAGGAGTTTCTTCAGTCTTCCCCAACTCAGACTTCCGACTCCCCACACTGTCTGGGAGGTGAAAATTGCCGTGACTGGGGCTGAGGCTACCTGACAACCCAACTAGTCCCAGTGTTCACAGCTTGCTGCTTAACTGGAGCTAGTCTGGAAATGTTTACACTTCCCGAGGGCCAAACCTCTATTCTGATATCTTTCTTCACATCTTATCCAGTTGTCCCAGGAGATCACAGTTCTGCCCCAACTTTTGTTTATTTTCACCACTCTACATTGGCCCTGAGGCACTATTTTTTTCTTGTTCATGGGGGAAGTCTGGAGAGCTTGGAATTTCCTGACCTAATCCACCATCTTCCCAGAAATCTCTCCAGATACTTGATCACAGTCACACACAGAGTTCATATCTGAGCTAGGATTTGAGCATGATTTTTTTTGGACTTATCACTTATCACTCTTTTACACTGAAGGAGATAATGTTAGAATGGTAAAAGGTGAATTAGAGGACAGTGAGTGATAGATTTACAATTAAAAGAGTAGGAAAAGGGGAAAGCATTTTAGGAAGATGATATTTGCTGTCATTTAAAATTTTCCACTACTAAGACTAACCCTTTTAAAGACTCAATATTTCATCTCATGGTCTATCATTATAATTTTTTTAACACTCCCTAGATTATCAAGATTAGTGAACTAGGTTTTCCCCAAGTGTAGACAATAATCTCTCAAAATAGCATTCAGCTCACAGCTGACTTGACATATCTGAAAGACTCTGATTTGAGAGTGAGATTGTTCTGGCTGACTCCAGAGTCCAAAACCAAAAGCAATTGGTAAAAATTCCAAAAAAAAAGTCTGAATTAAAACCTGATATTAATAAAAATCTTCCTAAAAATTAGAAATGCCCCAAATTGGAATGGGCAATCAATGTAAATCCTGAGCTGTCCTTCTTATTAGAGACCTTCATGAAAAAGCTGAGTTACAATTTGTCAAGTATGTCATAGTGGAATCCTCATTCAGTTAAGAATTGGGTTATATACATGTTAAGGTCTCTTTCTACTTTGAGGTTCTATTATGTTATATAATCCAGGCAGTTATTTTTTTTCTATTTTAAAAATCTTATTTAAATAATAGCTTAAATAAATATTGATTGATGTCTATATAGAAAAACCAATGAGGTTTTCTGCTGGCAGAATAAAATACAAATAGATTTTTGTTGCTACTAAATATTCATCTTATGGACAGGAATATGGTCCAGGAGGTGAGAGGATGATTGCCTTATCTTCCTCACCTGTGATTTCTTCTGGATACTGACTTCATTTGTATGCCAACAAAAGAGGATGTTAGGACCAAAATGACAAGACAAAAATTTCCAAAGAGCTTCACTGAAATTTTGTCAGGTAAAGAAAGTCCATGGAATAGTTCTGGGAACAAGGTTCCCTACAATAGATTTAATAGGAATCAAAGGAATTTTCTGGGACTGAGGGCTATAAGTCTGCAATGGAAGAAAAGTAGTCAATAAATAACCTTTGCTTAGGGTTTTTTATTAGATTTTCTTGTATTTCTGGATAAGTGTGATGGCTCACAGCCTTAGCTCTGTATTAAAATTAAGTTATAAAACAAAGTTTCTTAAACCATAACTGAGTGTGGAGGTTGTAAATTTTTTATTTATTATCAATATGATTTGTATACCTATTTTACATATATACATATCCCAGATTGCATAAAAAATTCTTGGACAAAAAAAAATCATGAGGGAAAAAAGTTTGAAAAGCCCTGTCACAAAGGAACTAAAGCCTCAAAGATGATGGCTGCAAAGATCTCAGTAACTATGAACCTAAAAGAAATATTAAGCAGATATAATCATATAAGAGATAGTGGAGACAGCACAAAGAGGGTTTGTATTAGAAAAGACAATTATGTAAAGATTCAGTGGTTTATCCTACCATTGCTGACCATAATTTAGTTCACTATCCCCAGGTATTCTAGTAATGGTGCTATCAAGGAGAGAGGACTCAACATTTCCCAGGAATAAAAAGAGATACAAAAGAGAATAGCAAAGAATAACATGCTGGTTATTCAATGCACCAAAGGCATCTGCACCAAAGGCAGCGGGTAGTGCCATAGTGCACAGAGCACTGGACCTAGAGTCAGGAAGACTCATCGTCCTGAGTTCAAATCTGGCCTCAGACACTTGCTAGATATATAATCCTGACCAAGTCGCTTAACTCAGTTTGCCTCAATTTCCTTACCTGTAAAATGAGCTGAGATGGAAATTACAAACCAGCCCAGTATCTTTGCCAAGAAATTCCCAAATGGGATCATGAAGAATTGGAAACTATTGAAAAAAGACTGAACTGGATACCAAAGGAGCTGCCAGGTACCTAGCCATGCTTGAACCCTAGTGCAAGCCCGTCTTAGTCACAAGAGCTTCTGGTAACCTAAGTGCAAGTTTTCTGCTCACATATATTCCTTACAAGGATATCCTTCACACATGGTCCTTGATTAAATGTAGTCTTTGTGTATACATCCTGCTCCACTGGGGGCAGGGTAATTTGTGGAAGAATGCAGCTTATGTATCTAAAGAAGATCTTTCCTCGATACTGTATTTAATTTGATATTTTATTGATATCTTCCTCTTCAAACTAATATAATTGCTAATTGATGACTGGTAAAAGTAAACACATTGATGGGGACTCATGATCGAAAGTTTTAAATAGGTGCCCACTTGAAGAGTCCCTTGAACCTCAGGTAGCATCTCTAGGATCCCACATAAGCCAAGTGGCCTGCATCAAATTTCTAAGGTTAAAAAGTATTTAGAATGAGAAACCCGCCCACTTGGATACCAATAAAATGTCTTCTCTCAGAAAGTTAACTATTATCTATCACTGCTTAGTCAAACACTTGCCTTTCTTGGTCTAATTTAAAGGAGAATCTTCAATTTTTTTTTCATTCACTCTTTAAGTATCTATGTGATGGTTCACTGTTCCTTGTCCTGAGTTTCTCTGCTTTGGCTTCATTCTACCTCTTAATTACATTATCAAAGAGAAAGAGGGAAGACTAAAATGCCTCCTTAGCATTGCTAACTCTGAGGATTCTAGTCTTCAAAAAGCACTTTTTGTTTTGCTTTATTTTCAATAAGAGATTTTATTTTAGCTTTGCCAGAGGAAGTTTATTTTTGGTCTCTGAATTCTAATAATTTATCTCCTCTAAGGTATTATAGGTATCAGAGGAGGATGCATAGTACATCCCCTATTTTTCCATTTAAGGATCTCATCTTTTCTCAGAATTAAAGTTGTTCTTTATAGGAACAGAAGATTTAGAGCTAGAAGGAACTTTAACAGTAGGTAGTTAGGTAATAAGTATTTACTAAATACTTACTTTGTACCAAACACTATCCTAAATTTTAGGGATTAAAAACTCAGAAATAGTCCCTGCTCTCAAGAAGCTCCCTTTTGATTGAGGAAGACAACAGGTAAATAACTAGATATAGACAGAATGTATATAGAGTAGATGGAAGGTAATCTCAGGGAAGAAGGCATTAATAGCTAGAAGAATCAAGAAAAACTTCTTTTAGAATGTGGGACTGGAGGTAAATCTTAAAGAAATCCAGAGTAACTAGGAAATAGAGATGAAGAGGAAGAACACTCCAGACATTGAAGACAGACACTACAAACTCTTAGAGATAATATAGAGAATGTTGTGCATGATGGGGAGCACCAAGTAGCTAGTGTATATGGCCTATATAGAGTGTGTAGAGGGAAGTAAAGTGTTAGGAAATGGAATAAGGGTCCAGATTGTGAAGGGATTAAAATGTCTTTCTATTTATTATTTGATCCTGGAAGTAATAGGAAACCAATGAAGTGACAGTTTTTAAATCTGTGTGCTTTAATAAAATCTCTTTATAGCTGATTAGAAAATGTATAAGTGGGGGAGATAAGATAAAAAGAAAAGTATAGGCCCAAATTAGAACAATGGTTGTATAAATGGAGAGAAGGGTATATATAGGAGAAATGTGAGTATATGTGCGTGGGGGGGTTCTATTTGCAAAGGGCAATGGAAGTTAAGGTTGACCACTTTGCCTTCTTCACCTAGCTTTGCTTCTGACTCCTTTGAATGGAGAAGAAGGGGATATAAAGATTATTAACATCTGCAAAGCAATCACAGTGGATCCTGGGAGAGGGATAAGCCCAAGTTATTCAACTTTCATTAAGTGTTAGTGGAGATTTTTTTTGCACAGAGTCCCTGAATCAAGTTTAGGGGGCATAAGTTCACAATGAGGAATTTAACAGAATTTTAAAGGAATTTATAGCACTGAATCAAATAGATAAGTTCTAATATTATGAGTATGCATTAGGGGAAAAATAACAGGAATGAGGTTTTGAGTTCCCCATTCCTAAGAATCTTTAAGTAAAAAATAGATATTTTTGTGATATTAAAGTTACATCAACTTCTACCCAACCCCAAAAATCCCCTTGACAAACATCTGTGACAAATAATAATCTGACTTTTCCCTGAAGACTTCTAGTGAGGGGAAGCCTCCTAAGTTTGCCTAATTCCACTTTGGAAGATTTTCATTCATTTTTCTTAGTTCTATCCTCTATGGTAATATCTAGTTTTTCTTCAATAGGATAGGCCTTACAAGGCCTGGTCTACGATCATGATCAGCCCTCCCCAAGTCTTTTCTTCTCCAGGTTAAAATTTCCCAACTCCTTTAAGTAATTCTAGTGTGGCAACATTTCAAAGTTCTTTTCTATTCTTTTCCAAACACTGTCATCATGCCTGAAACTTGCAGCTCATGAAAATAACAAGAGTCTTATTTTCAAATAAATAGTTATATAAAATGGTTCAAATAGATCTACTATCCTATACTTGTGAAACTTGACAACTCAAGTAAAAAAATCATATTAAAAACTATATCAAATACAGTGCAAAAGTGTATAAAGGATAGTTGTCATTTCAAACATGCCCAATTCTTCCTGATCCATCTGGGGTTTTCTTGGAAAAGATACTGGAGTGCTTTGTTATTTCTTTCTCCAAATCATTTTGCAGATGAGAAAGTGATGCATAGTGGATTAAGTGACTTGCCTAAGGTCACACAGCTAATAAATGTCCAAGGACAGATTTGAATTCAGGTGTTCCTGACTCTAGGTCATAATTCTATCTACTGCTCCACCTAGCTGTCCAGGAGTCAGTGAGCCCTTTATCAAAGGCTATGATAAGCAACACCTTCTGGTTATTAAAGTAGATTCACTAAAATAAAAATGGTCATTGTCCTTGAAAAACTCACATTTTAATGGAGTATTTGTTTGAACTCCTGTGAAGGATTTGACATTTATCTACAGTTATCCCTTCCAGATTGAGACTTTCTCCACTGAAGTTTCAATATATCATGGGTCTGCATAAGAAATTAAATGAGAATTTGAGGGGAGTTTTGAAGAAGCTACAGACCACATGCAAAAGCTAACAGACACGGAAAAAGCTTAGAAACTCAGAAAATATATGTATGGTATTATATACTATAAACACATTTTATCTTTTAATACCATAATAATTCAGACTTCTCTGATACTCCTGGAAAGCCAAAAAATTTTACATGGATTTTCCAGATCTTGGGGACACCATGTGGATGGTCTATGATGTGGATGGGATAACTATATAATAATGGCAACTTTTTAGATTCAATTAATAATTCAATCCCATTGAGATATCTTGGTATCCTTTGGTTACTCAACATATTCTCAATTCTAATCCCTCCAAGAAGCATAAATCCTGACCAAAATATTTTTATGAGTTATATTGTAGCTTTTTCTTACTGACTTCAAATCATAGTAATCTACTATTGGGCTTTTCCCTTGTTTCATAGTTTTTTAACTTGCATATTGTTTAACTTGTACGTCATGGGAGTTAAATGATTCTGAAGTAAAGGGAGGCTGATTGCTACAGAGAAACTGGAAAACCAGAAATCTATGGATTTGATCATGAATAGAGATTACAATTCTCAGTTATTACTAGCAAAAATCTACCCAAAGGAAATATTCACAATTATCTCACTGTTAAATGGTATTTTCCCCTAAAGATGTTTCCAAAAGGAATGTCTAATTACAGCTGAATTTATACTACATAGTTAATGTTTTTGCAATTTAAAAGCATATGATAGCTTCTGATCCCCTGCCCAACTGTCCCCTTAATAATCAGGTCTACATTGACCTGATAGGGGTAGGGAACCTTGGGACTATCAGGGTTGGCTCCATATATTAAGGTAGTCAGCAGCAGATGAAACAACCTCTTCCTGTAGTCAGTGAACCCCTTTGAGCAAAGGCCATGGTAACCAGAACTTCCTGATTATTAAAGTAGATTCACAAAGGATTAGCAACAACAGGAGAGATATAGTGCATCTTGTAAACCTATTTCTCAAACCACGGGAGACAGGTTTTTCATAATTAATTAAGCTTCAATTAACATAAAATAATGATACTTTATATCAGATGGGAATCCATCTTATTTTAAAATAAGGAATTAAATATCTCTTTATTAATAGCTAAAAGACTGAAATTTTTGTCCCTATGAATTGCAAATGTGTCTTGCACACAACTGGTGTTTAATAACTCTTTACTGACTACATGAAGAAATGAATAATAAACAAATAAGTGAATAAACAATAGAAATAACACATAATTGAAAGTTAGGAGACCTGAGTTGACAGGCTGACTCTATTTCATTACCTTATCAATCTCATTTAATCACTCTCCTCATATTTCAGATGGGAATTACCTCTGCCTTACACAGAGTTTAAGATTTGCAAAGCTCTTTCTCCACAATGACAATGTGAGGGAGATAGTATAAAAATCATCATATCCATTTCTGTAATAAGGAAATGAAGGCCACAACATGAAAGTCATACACCACAAGCAATTCCCCCTCTCAAATTCACTAGCTTCTTTATCTTCTAGTTCCAAGGGAGCAAAACAAGGGGTCTCCTTCTCTGTTATTTGAGCCAAGACCTTTTAATTCTAAGTTCAGGGCTCTTGACTCTACATGAAATGATTGTTTTTCTTGTCTAAGTGGCCCCCATGGAAGGTCATGTCTTTATTCCCACAGGGCTGGTATTACTAAGGATATTTCTTTGGAAATCCAGGGGAAAGTTAGGGACCATGAAGTAAAGATATATGTTAGGATATAGGGAGACTCTACTTTATCCTCAAATGCTATTTTCTATCCTGCTCATTTTCTCTGTTCAGCAGATTTAACTATGATCAACATTCAACAGCCTTTGCCTCTTTATGAAAATTTAATTGATGTTCCAATTTGCCCATCCCATGGAAATAAAAAAGAAAAACAAACTATGAAGGCTTCCAGTATGTTTAGCAGATTGCCTTTAAAAGATGGAGGACATGAGCAACAATTGCTCAGAATGGGAAGGCATAGGTCTGTGACCTATATTTTCCAAGTGGGCCTCCAGTCTCCAATGGCAACTCTGGAACAGTAGTTCCAAAATTACTGAGAAATGGTGACCCAATTGAAATGGACACGTGGTTTCCCAAGGGAATTATTTTGAAAGACAATACTTGTTTTGAAGACAGAGTTCTGGTCTGTCAGTCACATGACCTAGTAGTCACTCCTCAAATGTGATCACTCTTTACAGAATTTCTAAAGAATATTTCACTTTGGGTCAATCAGAAAAAATATTGTTTGTTAATTGCCCCAGTACATAGCCAATTTCATTACATCTTTGTGTCCATCTATTTTATCCAGGAACTCAGAGCTTCATTTTAAAACTTTGTAGAAAATGTACTTTAAACCAGACATGGTTTATCTTCCTTTAGAAGAGGGGAAAGAAGTACTAAATTTCAACTGAAGCCTTGAGAATCCACCCTATTGGAGCTAGAACCATAGGGAAGGAGGAGCTGCCCCACAGAGAAGTTCTGGGATTTTGTATGCTGCATACTCATCCCAAGATTCATGGAGAAAAGCCCAAGAAGAGTCTGGCCAAACTAACTCTGAGTCTTTCAGCCTCAGCCGAGGCCACTGGCAGCCTTTACTATAGAATCTTCATATAAGAATGACATAATATTATAAAAGTAATATTAATGATAATAATGACAACAGTACTGACCATAGACATGACATTTTAAAATTTACAGTTATTATGTGTAATCAATAATAATATAGTAAACCTAATATTCCATCCACATTGCCATAATTTGACAGACAGTACCAATATAAGTTGAAGGTATTATAATGCTAGAATGTGAGCAACATTTATCCCATCCTCTCATTTCATCAGTCCACCTGTTGAAATTCTTTTCCTTCAAGGCTCAGCAAACTTTCCACTTTCTCTGTAAACCTTTCTCTAATAATAATACTAAGTAGCATTTACATAGCACATATTTCATATAAAGCACTTAATAAATATCTCATTTTATACTCACAAAAAAACCAGGAAATAGTTGCTATTATTATATTCTTTTTTTATAGTTGAGGAAACTGAGAAAAACAGAGGCTGTTACAGAGCTAGTAAGTATCTTAGGTCAGACTTGAATTTCCTGACTCTAGGGTCAGTTCTCTACTCACTGGACCCCCTAGCTGCCTCTAATTCTTCTAATCCTAACTGTTCCCTGATCCTTCTCTACTCAACAATTGAAAGTGCTCTTTTAACTCCTCCAATTATCCTGAAGTTCTTTGATTGTCTTTTTTACCCTTTTTACAAACTTATATTTTTTCACATGCTTATACTAATTTATACACACATTGTAAAGATGACACTCACCTTAATCAATCATAAACTCTTTGAAAGTAGGGATGGATGGTGCCATTTTTTTTTCTGGATCCCTACTGCCATATACAAAACTGTACATGACAATAACTTCACAAATGCCTTATCAAGCAGGATTATAGAAGCAAGAAGGAACCTCAAAAAACTATCTGCATCAACTCCTTCATTTTATCAAAGAGGAAACCAAGTTCCAGGATTTTCAATGACTTGCCCTTTGAAATGGCAGACCAGTCATCCTCTCACTGCTTCAGTTACATTTTTCTCATTGGCAAAACAGATGTTTTCCATGAAAATTCTGAAATAAATTTTGGATAGTTTGATTAAGACAATTGGAATGTGATTTTTGTCAGTTCTTTTTTTATTGTTTTTGTTTTATATTTTGCAAGTATAAGTGTTGCCCAGATGTGTTGTTCTGCTTCTAGTTTTGAAAGAAAAGTTCAACCAACCCTAAAAGGAATAACACAGTCATTATGTTACACTTATATATGAAGGAATAGGAGACAAGCATCCACAACTATGGAACAGCATGCCACTGCAGAAGATTACAAGGAGAGAATATTTATATAGTATTTTATTAGGTGAAACCATTGGTAAGACTATTTGAAATCCAAGAAAGGAAACCATTAATGGCAGGAAATGTACATAAAATATTCCTTCTGCTTTAGGTCATAAGAGTGAAAGATAAATGTCATAAGGAGACTATTATTCCTGGGTTTCACTGTTACCTACAAAATGTTTCATATTAATTTGATCATTAACCCTTATAGTGATAGGCTAGGACATATAGATTTCAGGGGCCCAGAAAGATTAGTGATTTGTTTATATTGAACACAGTAGATAGAAATCAGATTGCCCACCTAGAAAATTCAGGCTGATCTAAATGACAGATGTTTCAAGTTCTGTCCTTAAAAACCATTCAAATCTCCACTATTCTAGTAGTAGAAGAAAATATATTTAGGCAAATCATAATATCTACCCTCATGGCACCTATGATATAGGAGGGGACTATGAGACAAGCAGAGATAACTATAATGCAAAATATCAAACTCCTTTCCAACTCTAACTCTGTGATTACAAACAATAATCATAGTAGAAATCTGCAAAATAAAGTATTCTGTTACCAAGGAAAGGTTGTTACTAACATAGAGGAATCATGAAAGACTTCTTAAAGGAGGTAGCATTTGATCTGGGCTTTAAAAGCCAGGTAAGAATTCAGGAGGCCAAGAAGAAATAAAATACATTCCAGTTAGAGAAGATAGTTTAGGGGGATGAGAGGGAAAGAGGGGAGCAATACAGCTGAGACAGAATTCCAGTTTGGCTAAGCATAGAGTATGCAGAAAGGAATGATATAAGATGAAGCTGGAAACATTGGGTGACAACATTGTGAGAGGTCTTATACACTAAGTTTAAAAGTTTGAATTTTTGCTTAGGCAGCCATAGGGAGCCTTTAAAAAGTTGATTTTTTTTGTTGGTTTGTGTTGTCTTTGTTTGTTTTTCAACATAAGTATCAGGACCAGAAACAAACAAATAAAAATTAGCTTTGCATCATAAATACAGTCTAACCATTTTACATCAAGGAGATGGTACAAGAAAGTATGCATCCATTGGTTCATCTCTTCCTACCATGTTCCTGGAAAGCTAACATTACAAGTTACTCAAACAACAAACAAGAATTATGGGGTCAGTCAGAATATCTTTGAATAGGAAGATTAAGAGCAAAAACGTATGATATTCATTGCCCATGGGAAATGTTTTAGAGACTGTCATCCTTTTGGGATACTCTGTCCATCTTGGGACATGAAGGATCTAGAATGATCCAATCTGCCCACATGCAGTAAAGAAACTAAATTGATGGTGACCACATGCTCAACACTGTCACAAATCAATCAATCCTTTCCATTAAGGGAAACTAAAAGAGAATGATATTTTCCTTGGCCATAATAGTCCTAAACCAAGATCAATAGACCTACTTGCATCCACAACACATCACAGACACAGAGAGGCCAGACACTTGGTATATGAACACACGGTTCTCAGATTCCATTACAAAAATAATAAAGCTTGGGAGGAAGTGAGATTGGGAAACTAGTACAAGTGGAAGATTCAAGACATCCTCCTATTTGTTTTTCTTTTGTTTCTAGGCCTCAAGCCAGGAGGGCCCTCTTCCCTATGGTTGCCTGGTTACCACCGGAGAACCTCTCCATGGTAACATCTGGAATAAAGGTGGGTGTGCAGAAAGCCAAGGCCAACTCAATTTAAGCAGGATCAGTGAAAGGAAGGAAAATGGAACTTTTTTGTTGTTGTTATTTCAATTACTGACCAATCTTGAGGACAAAGGAAGGAAATATTTGAGATAAACAATAAATATGAAAAGATTTTTTTTTCTTCTGTAAGGGATTTAGTTTTCTTATAATTCCTGGACAAGTTGGAAGAGCCATTGTGGGTATAGCCATTATCCAAATTGAATCAGAAAGTAGATGGTTACTTGACATGACACTGGCTCTTAATTATTTATCCATTTCAAAATCTGCTCCAAGATTAATTTAGTTTCAAGTCATAGGAACAATCATTGTATGTTTAAAACTCTAGGGCATTGTCTCACAGAGAGATAGAGTAAGGGGTATGAGACTTGTAATTCCTGAAACCTTTGACATTAACTTTCTACTGATCCTGTTGCCCATGGAATAAAGGCAGTTATGGTGTAAGAGAATCTATACTGGATTTGAAGTCAGAGTTTGAATCCTGATTCTGCCCCTCCCCACCTAGGAGAGCTTGGGAATTTGGATACTATGTCTGGCCCTCAGTTTCTATATCTACAAGAGAGGAAATTGAATTAGATGATCTCTAAGAGATCTTTCTACTTTAAACATCTAATCCTCTTTAATCCCTGCCTGACATTCAAGTCTCTTAAGTGAAATGATTTGTAAGGTCCTTTATGTCGTAAGTCTATGATTCTACTATCCCTCCATAATTTGGTACTGCTCTACCTTTCTAATTGTATATCATATTATCCCTGAGAAGATTTAAACCATAAAAGAAAGTGAATAGAAAACTGGATTTTGAGTAAGGAAGACCTATATTTGAATCCTTCCTTAACGGCTATGTGACTTTGGACAAGTTTCTTAACTTCCACAATTCATCATCTATTATATGTGTATTAGTTTGGATGATCTGAGACTCTTGGACTCCCATGTCCACACTGAGTTTTTCAGTTGACATGATTTTACTCAATTTCTCCCCTATGCCTATGTTGGTTCATTCTTTCCAGTTCAGTTCCACTCTTCTAAAGTTCTTTTCTCTTGTTTCTTCATGACATAATTATAATACTGAGATCACCCATGGCTTTTCTAGTTAAATAAAAAAGTTCTAATGGGTTCTTCTAAACTGGAAAATATCCAAGTACAGGCCCAAAAACTGTTTGCCTTTTATTCAAACACCAGCTTTTCTTAACTCAGAGAGGCTTAACTTTTCTCCATTTTGACTTTTTCTTTTTTCTTGAATCTAGGTCTTCCTAGGTTATCAGCCATTCATAGGTTTGATCCCACTATTACCTTACCTTTCCTTAGCCAAGCTGATATTCCTCCCAACCTTTTTATTGGGGACTCACCATATGGTGTTGGACTTAGTGTAGGCAGCTGATTGGTTTTTGTTCTATTGAAGCTCACATCTCCCAAGCTCACCAGTCTTAACTCTCTCAGTAGAACTGATAACAAAAGTGAGCCATCATACCTGCATCTATTAGCAATTCTTAAAGATTGTTTAATAAATTATAGAGGTGTCTCAATTTCCAACAGTGGATAGAATGACAACAGGATTAAATTACAGATCCATCAAGTGGTGATTTACTGAAGAAATGGCCAGAAGATGGGTCAGAGATTGAGCAAGAAGACTTATAGTTCAACACATATTTTTTCAGCATGATGCAGTACAAAAAAGAGGTAACATCAGAACCTGGGTTGGAAGTAGATGCCTCAATGATAGAATGCTGAATCTGGAATCAAGACCTAAGTTCAAATATGGCCTCAGAAATGTTGATTACATGAATGGAAGATCTCTTGAATCTCTTGCAAATATCATGCTACTTTGTCAATGCATAGAAATCCCCCTATTGCCACTATATAAAAATTATTTAAAAGGCTATTCTGATTCCACCCTCTCTGACCCCACTGTGACTACAGCTATGCTTAAGTTTGGAAGAAAAAAAATAGGTTGGCTCAATAAGGAATCCTTCATGGAATCCAAAGGGAAGACACATTTAAATTCTTTAATATTCTCAAAAATTTCAACAGAGTCATAACCGATACAGAAGTTTCTGCCTGTATAGAACTCTAAACTTACCAAATACTCTTGCATCAATGATCTCCCATTTGATCTCTAGGATAGGCCTGTGAGGTATGCAGGATAATAATTATTAATCCTCTTTTATAGGTGAGGAACCTTGGGAGACAGTGCTGAGACAAAGACTAGGACTTCTGGATCTTAGGCCTTGTTTCTTTTTATTGAATCTCACCTCCCACCAAGAATAATCTGGGCCACTCTGTCCAGGGACTGAATGTTGTCCTATTTCACTAGGCAGAGAATTTGGTTGTATGGGGCAAGAGAACCTTATTCTCCTAGAGTAAGCTTTTTGGTCAGACACCATCATAAAACTCATCACTCATTTTAGGCTGAAATTTATCTCTGTCCCACTCAGGCCAGTTACTGTTATATTACTGTTGATCAGGAAAATTTATCTCTAAACTGCTGAATCATGAACTTAGCTTTAGAAAACTTGACATGAATAAATGAATTACACAATCTTCTGGGCTTCTTCTGTGTCTGGACATAGGCCCTAGTGACATTAGACGCCTTGGGTCACAAATGATTTAGAAATTGAAGAGACTTTATTGGCCAGTGAGGGTCCAGTCCTAGGAAGATGTACATTTGATGAGTCTATTTATGGAAGCATGTCATGAGATGGAATGGAAGGTTACATCTCCCCACTTCAATGCATACGCAAATAAATATTCTTTGTGACTATTTACTACTCACTAAATGTGTGTTAGAGAAAAATATTTTGGGTTCACTGCTGAGTCAAAACACAAAGTACATAAAAAGAATCCAAAAGGAGAAATTTTGACTCTCTCCTCATAATGTTTAACAACTCCCTTGTTCTGAAGGACTGATGAAGGAGGAGAAGTAGGGATTTGGGATGATACATAGATGGGAGCCCATTAGCACATAGTCTCCTAATCTACCTGGTATCCAGGATCTGACACCTTTATGTGGTCTGTGAATTATGTGGGTATTGCTTCTGTTCCTATTATATCTATTATTTCTTAATCTGAGATGAAAGAAAATAGGAGATGCAATGTCCTTGTAATCTTTAAAAGGTTGGAAAAGCCAGCCTGAGGAGCAACCAGTGGGATTCAGCCCAGCAATAAATCTATCCAGCAGCTGAGGCACAATGTCCTCGAGGCAGGGAGTAATTTTGTCTATTGACTATGACATGTTTTAGTGGACTTTGTGGAGCAATGCTTTGTAGCAACCATCTTAAGTTTGATTTCATTCTCCCCCCAAAAAGAAAAGAGTAAAATGAAAATTGTGCCCCCATGTGGTTTGATATTTCTGTTCTTGCTATGCCTATTTTAATAAATAATAATAATAAATAGCCTTTTGTAAAAGTTGATTGATGTTAACTTGATTAACATAGTTAACTTGATTAATTATTGATGGTAAGGTACTAATCAATAGTATTTATGATATAAAGGAGAAATTACCTGGCACTGGTAGCACTATTGAGAAGAATACACTGTAATAGGGCTTTAGCTGATAACATTTCTAGGACACCCTTAGAATCCTGATGTGGAGACAAGGTTGCTCTATGGGCATGTGACTTGCTGGTACAAGGCAAGTACAAGGTACTAATCTCTGTAAAATTACTATTATTCCTCCTTCATTCTTGAAGGTGATGTCTTTACTTATACATGAATTGAATTTAAGTGAGGCAGGGCTACACAAAGTTGGCAGCCTCACTGTCTCCTCTAAAATGATCAAGTCCAGTAGCAAAACAAAAGTCAAGAGCATTGGTGATGGCCCAGGATACAGTAATAACCTTGCTCTTTCCAAATTAAGGTCTTTCCTAGATTTCAATTTATCTGAGGGAATACCTATTCAATGACTAAAGACTAAATAAGACTTGAGACAAAAGATGGCCCAATTTACCATCACAAAGATACCATCATTTCTCCTCCAAGAGAAGTCACTTCAAAATTCTGGCCAGAACAGAAAACAGTTGCTATTTCCATTCATTCTAAGTATCAAACCTAAACAGTAAGCCACAGAGGCTTAGGTTGGAACTAGTATTGACCATTCAATGAAGGCCATAGTGATTAGGGTTTAAATGCAGAGTCAATTAGCTTTGTTTAAAACACAACAGACTTTTTAAAAGCCTGTTTTTTCAGAACTATAGTTCAAAAAATCAAAAAGAAAAAAATTGAGCAGAACAAAGGTAACGTCCTAGCTTTTTGAAGAAAAAGAAATCATGATCAAAAAGAAAAAAGGATAGGGGAAAAAAAGAAGAGAAGAAATGGTAGCATTCCTCAACTACTATTCAAATATCAGAGATAGAAGAGATCTTAAAGATGATTAAGTCTAACATAAGTTAAGACATGTGCAAAGATTTTTAGTTTCCAAATAAACAGGGCACTTGCTAATATTTCACTGTTTCTATGAATTTTTCCTTTGAAAGGAGCTTAAGTAACTTCTCTCTACTCTAGCCTCTTAAATTCTAAACAAGAAGCTTGCTTCAGATGTTGTTATCCCCATTTTAGGAAGAACTTAAACGAGGTGGAAAGTACATTCAGGATCACGAGTTAATAGCAAAGCTAAATGCAGAGGCTGGGGTTCTGATTTTCCTGTTGTGATCAAGCCCTGGGGAGGTGAAGGTCAGTCACAGAGGAGTTTGGAGACTATTTTTGAGAAGGGCAGACTTTTTGGCTCCTGAATCAGCTCTTTAAAATGCTTCACACATGCATATTATTTTTCCTCTACTTTATTTCTTTGTCTCTTGGCTTCACTACTTGAAACATGTGCCTTTTAACATGGCTCATGATTTCCTAACCCCTATGTTGACTCATAATTCATTCTGTGGCTGTCATAACAAGTTCAGAGAGTTTATCTGTGAGGAAAAATCTGTTTGAGTGTCCATAGTGACTTGTGATATTCAATAGTGGTTAATGTTTGTAGTGTTTATTATGAAGAAGAAAGGAAGGAAGGAAAGAAAGAAAGAAGGAAGGAAGGAAGGAAAGAAGAAAGGAAGGAAGGAAAGAAAGAAGGAAGGAAGGAAGGAAAGAAGAAAGGAAGGAAGGAAAGAAAGAAAGAAGGAAGGAAAGAAAGAAGGAAGGAAGGAAGGAAGGAAGGAAGGAAGGAAGGAAGGAAGGAAGGAAGGAAGGAAGGAAGGAGGGAAGGAAAGAGGAAGGAAGGAAGGGAGGGCAGGAGGGAGTGAGGGAGGGCAGGAGGGAGTGAGGGAGGAAGGAAGGAAGAGAGGAAGGGAGTAAGGGAGGGAGGGAGAGAGGAAGGAAGGAAGGAAGGAAGGAAGGAAGGAAGGAAGGAAGGAAGGAAGGAAGGAAGGAAGGAAGAAAAAGAAAGAAAGAAAGAAAGAAAGAAAGAGAGAGAGAGAGAAAATGTGAGATAGTGAAATGAACACTAGGTTTGCAATCATAAGATCCTAGATTTAGAACTAAATAAAAGAGATCTCATAGGCCATCTAGTCTAACTCCTTCATTTGGACAGATGGGGAAATTCAGGCCTAGGGAGATTTAAAGGACTTGTCCAGTTTCCTTTGCAGGATATGAACTAGTAAGGTTTTTCACTACAGTGCTAGCATTCAATTCTCACCCCACGACCTGGCTATGTGATACCACTTCAGCTCACTGATCCTTAGGCTCCCCACATGTTGAACACAATGATCTTTAAGGTTCCTTCTAGCTCTGGAATTCTGTCATCTCACAGAATAAGGAACACTGAAGTCTGGAATTAGCAAGTTCCATTCCCCACAGGTTAAGTTGTCACACCAAAAGTATATTGTCAGTATGTTAGTATGTTAGGGGGTGGGAGTGGGGGTTGTCTTCTGAAGGAAGGAAACAACCAAAGTTGGAAATGTCAATGAATCCATGGCCACCTCAGTATAAGTATACCCTTCGATAAAGCAAATCACACACACACACACACACACACACACACACACACACACACACACCTCTTCTTACCTTTATGCACAGTTATCTGTTTTTTATCCTTATCTTTCAATATAATTTTTTATAGAACAGTTTACCTAGCCTACTTTGTGCTGCTGCTTCTGTTTTTCTTAAAGGAATTAAACATTTAAGAAATGTTTTTCTTAAGATAATGCTGAATATTGGAGGAGATGTGGGAAAACTGGGACACTGATACATTGTTGTTGGAATTGTGAATACATCCAGCCATTCTGGAGAGTAGTTTGGAACTATGCTCAAAAAGTTATCAAACTGTGCATACCCTTTGATCCAGCAGTGTTACTACTGGGATTATATCCCAAAGAGATCATAAAGAAGGGAAAGGGGCCCATATGTGCAAAAATGTTTGTGGCAGCCCTGTTTGTAGTGGCCATAAACTGGAAACTGAGTGGATGCCCATCAATTGGAGAATGACTGAATAAATTGTGGTATATGAATATTATGGAATATTATTGTTTTGTAAGAAATGACCAACAGGATGATTTCAGAAAGACCTGGAGAGACTTACACGAACTGATGCTAAGTGAAATGAGCAGGACCAGGAAATCATTGTACACGTCAGCAACAATACTATATAATGATCAATTCTGATGGGTATGGCCCTTTCCAACAATGAGGTGAACCAAATCAGTTCCGATGGAGCAGTAATGAACTGAACCAGCTACACCCAGGGAAAGAACACTAGGGAATGAGTGTGAACTACAACATAGCATTTCCACTCCTGTTTTTGTCCACTTGCATTTCTGTTTTTCTTCCCAAGTTATTTTTACTTTCTTTCTAAATCCGATTTTTCTTATATAGCAAGACAACTGTATAAATATGTATACATATATTGTATTTAACATATACTTTAACATATTTAACATGTATTTGACTAACTGCCATCTGGGGAGGGGGTGGAGGAGGAAGGGGAAAAGTTGGAACAGAAGTTTTTGCAAGGGTCAATGCTGAAAAATTACCCTGAATATGTTTTGTCAATAAAAAGCTATAATAAAAAAGAAAAAAATTGTTTTTCTTAAAAGGAATGGTTATTATAAAAGCCCCAGTAACTAAAACTCAAATTTTGGAATGTTATAATAAATTTCATGCCTTCTTCTTTTGCTGCCTTTGTCCTTAAATGATTAGTAGATGGGTTTAACTATACTATGGTGCTCATGACTCTAGATCTGGAAAGGACCATAGAGACCATTCAACCATATCACACCATCTTATCAGTGATGAAGCTGAAGGTCAGAGAGTTTTAAATGCCTTATCCAAGGTCACAGAAATACTGTCAGATACAGGATATAAGTCTAGCTTCTCTGAGCCCAAAACTAATGTTCTATACATAAATCACACTAGAAGATCATGTGTCCCACAGATATTCTTTTATTTCTTCCAGCAAATATTAAGGTACCTCCAGAACATTCCTATGTTTTAGTGAAGACATAGACCCTGCCTTCCAGGGCATACAGTTTAGGAGAAGACGTCAATGCACACAACTAAGATACATATTACAAAAACATATAAGAGAGATACAAACTAAAATGGTTTGGGCAAGAGGATAAGAAAGAGCCTTGGAAATAAATAATTACCAACAAGTGAGATCAAGAAAGGTTTCCAAAAGAAAATAATAATTAAGATGGGTTCTGGGGGAATGAGTAGAATTTTTTTTAACTTTATTTTTTTTACAATTTAATTTTTTTCTCTTTTCAGCTTCAAATTTTCTCCACTTCCACCCCTCTACTTTCTCCTCATCCTTCCCATTAATAAAACAAGAAAAAGCAAAATCTGTTACAAATATGTATGGTCAAGCAAAACAGATTTCTTCATTAATCTGTTAAAAAAAAAGTTTAACAATCCACTAGATCTCTCTTTGGAGATGACAGTACTTTTCATCATGAGTCCTCTGGAATTGTGTTTGATTATTGTGTTGATCAGAGTCCCTAAATTTTTCTAAGGCAATTTGTCTTTTCAATATTGTTGTTATTGCATAAATTGTTCTCCTGGTTCTGTTCACTTCAATTTGCATCAGTTCAAACAAATCTTTCCAGATTTCTTTGAAACTATTCTCCTATAATTTTTATAGCACAAGAATATCCATATATCATAACTTTCTCAAATATTCTCCAATTGGTGGGTATTGAATGAACTGAACTGTGAAAGCTGTCTCAAGATGGAGACAGGGTTCTAAAGAGTAAAGGTTGGCTATGTCCCAGGCCTAGGTTTCTTTCTCCAGAAATCACATGGTTTACAAGGAGTGGGTCATTTTCTTTGTGAGACTAACTTGGGGCCACTTTGGCATTGAAACTTCCATATAAGGTAATTTAGTAATCCTAGAGATGTGGTTGGGTTGAAAATTTTTCCTCATTTATGACTTAGAATGTGAGATCACAGCAGTACTACTACTGGGCTTATACCCCCAAGAGATACTAAAAAAGGGAAAGGGACCTGTTTGTGCCAAAATGTTTGTGGCAACCCTGTTTGTAGTGGCCAGAAACTGGAAAATGAATGAATGCCCATCAATTGGAGAATGGTTGGGTAAATTGTAGTATATAAATATTATGGAATATTATTGTTCTGTAAGAAATGATCAGCAGGATGAATACAGAGAGGTCTGGAGAGACTTATATGAACTGATGCTAAATGAAATGAGCAGAACCAGGAAATCATTATATACCTCAATAACAATACTGTATGAGGATATATTCTGAAGGAAGTGGATTTCTTCGACAAAGAGATCTAACTCAGTTTCAATTGATCAATGATGGACAGAAGCAGCTACACCCAAGGAAAGAACACTGGGAAATGAATTTAAACTGCTTGCATTTTTGTTTTTCATCCCAGGTTATTTATACCTTCTGAATCCAATTCTCCCTGAGCAACAAGAGAACTGTTTGGTTCTGCACACATATATTGTATCTAGTATATACTGTGTCATATTTAACATGTATAGGACTGCTTGCCATCTGGGGGAGGGGGTGGAGGGAGAGAGGGGAAAAGTTGGAACAGAAGTGAGTGCAAGGGATAATGCTGTAAAAAATTACCCAGGCATGAGTTCTGTCAATAAAAAGTTATAATTATTAAAAAAAAAAAAAATAGAATGTGAGATCATTTGTCCTGGCTAATCAGGGCAAAGATCCAGCCTATAGGGAGTGTTAGCCAGGCTTATCTGTTAACTGGGCCTTGCCTCTCCTTGCCTGATTGCTTGTGGGGAGGGAGACACCCTTTTTCATGAAATTGTAATAAAATTCCTTTCTGCTTTTGCCTTGAGAAATCTCCTTAATTTATTTGATATATTTGAGTTGATGGTCTTATCCCACACAGTATCACCTCAGTTTATGGGGGTATTTTTTACCACTAGAAAAAGAGCTGATATGAATATTTTATATATGAGTCTTATTCAGAATAAGGACTTACTATTGTTTATTCTTTATTCTTGAAGAGAACCAATGACATTAGAAGGAGGATGCATTTACTTGTGAGTGGATTTTAGTGAGACAGGGCTGTTCAAAGTCATAAACTTCACTCTTCTCCCGAGTCATTCAAAGTCCAGTGGGACAAGACATAGGTCAAGACTACTGTCTATTGCACAGGATATAGTGGGAAACCGGCCTTTTTAAACAACATCTTTCCCAGGATTCAGTTTGTCTAAGGCAACACCCATTGCTAGGTAACAACTGAAGCAAAAGATGGCCTAGTTTGTTTTCTCAAAAGAATCATTCTGAGAGGGGAAAACCTTTAGGGTTTCTATCCAGAGCAGAAACAATTGCTATTTTATAAAATATAGCTCTGGAAAACTAGACTTTGATAAAACCCATTGGGATTTAAATGGAGCTACTTAACTGTCTTTAAGCCCAAATCACTCTGGCTCTCCCAGCACAAAGCCTCATAAATTGGGTTATGATGGCTTAGGATAAGGATGAAGACTGATCTGATAGGCAAAGAGAAGGCATTAAAATAGAAGGGTTTTTTCATCTTTACTCTATATGAAAAGAACTAGGTTCTTCAAGCAATTCAAATAGTGGCCCTAATGGTAAAAAGAGCCATGAGATCATGAATTTAAAATATCGTCTTGGAGGTTATCTAGCCTAACCTTGACCCCTTTTTACAAATGAAAAAATGATGTCCAAAAGGATTAAGTGACTTGCCTAATTTTACATAGCTAGTAAGCAGTGGAGCTGAATTTTAACCCAAGTTCTTTGATCAGAATCCTTAGGCCTCTGCCCCAGTAGCTCTCATGTATGCATTTGGCAACTCCCCTAAGGAAATAAGAAAACTTTCAGGGAAAGGAATCCCGGTTGTTATTTTTGTTCAGTTGTTTTCGATCATGTCCAACTCTCTGTGACCCCATTCAGTGTTTTCTTAGCAAAGATAGTTGAGTGATTTTCCATTTCTTTCTCCAGTTATTTTTACAGATGAGAACATTGAGGCAGACTCAGTTACAAATATGGATCCTCTTTTCTCCTTGTGGTCCTTCCTACACATGTCTCCCAAATAGATAGGCAGGACTAAGAAAGTGGGAGAGCTCCTCTGTTCCACTTGGTAAATTGATTATTTTTACTCATCAGGTGAACAAAACCTAGGTTTAGAAACCACGGTCTAACTGCCAGAGTATTTAAGATGATTTATACTGTACAATGTTGCATGGAGGTACCTTACAAGGGGGACGATGGGATGTTGATGACTCCTCAACAAAAACTGACCCAAAAGAAGGCAGCTGGGGGTGGGGCCATTTTTATAATGTGAATAAACTTAACAAGATGCTGAGAATTAGCCAAATATAAAGGAATAAGAGAGGCATTGGAATATATAGTAAACTATATTTCCAGGAAATATAGCAGGAAGCAGGATTTAGAATAAAGAAAGACCTAAGAGATTTAGATTCACTCATGACATTCACGACACATTCACACACTCAATAAACTCTAATGGCTCCCCATGACCTCCAAGCTCAGATATAAAATCTGGCATTCAAAGCCCTTCATAACCAACCTACACACACACACACACACACACACACACACACACACACCCTTCTATTATTCTTATATCTTACACACATATCCTTTACATTTAGATCTAGTGACAATGGTCTCTTTGCTATTCTTCTCACAATCTCATTTTCAGATTCCTGGAATTCTCATTAACTCTCTCCCATGACTGGAATGCCCTCTTTCCTCATCTCCAACTCCTAACTTCCCTGGAGTTTCCAGTTTACTGGAACTTTCATCAAATTTCAGGTGAAATCCTACCTTCTATAAGAGGTCTTTCCTAAACCTTCAGTTCTAGTGACTTCCCTCTTTTGATTATTTCCAGTTTACTCTGTCTATAGCTTGTTTGTACATAAATTCACATGTTGTTTCCCCTGTTAAATTATGAGCTATTTTAAGAAAAGAGCTGTTTTTTACTTTTCTTTATATTCATAGCACTTAACATAGTGTTTGGCACACAGTAAGTACTTATTAGACTTTAAGGCAGAGTCTAATAAATAATTATTCTGAGTTTCATCATGAGAATTTAATTAGCTCAACTACATACAATTCAGAGAATGCTTGCATATAAGATAAGAAATCTAAAGCTGGAAGGAACCTCAGAAGCCCCTATCTAGCTCAATCTCCTTATTTTACAGATTAGGAAATTGAGCTAAATAACTAGTCCAGGAGCACTGTGATTAAGATTCAGAAGAGTTTGAGCTCTTTTCACATAATGCCATCTCAATGACCTTGGGCACGTACTACTTTGGATCTCTGATTCCATCTTTGAACAGGGAGATTCTTAGGTGAGATACTGTCTAAGGTCTCTTCTAACTATAAAATACCATAACATAAACTTAAAGGAAAAGTACTATTCTCATTTTGATGAAGTTCATTGTGAAAGCTCTCATGAAGCAAACCTTAAATCAAGTGCAACTCAGACTTAACAGAAAAGTCATATTCAAATAGAGCAACTCTAATAAACTTATCTACAGGAACTTGGGCCAATCCTTGGATATAGTTGGACTATCCTCATACTTTTGGGAGAACCCATGTAAAATAAGGCTATCAGAAAATTCACTTTGAATTAAATGGTTCATTATGCTTTTGGTTTCAAAGCCAAATTCTAGGAGAACTAATTTACCACATACCATTTGAGCTCATGGAGGATAAAGAAGGCTTCAGACCAAAGTGCAAGGAAGAGAATCACCAGGCAGGTGCATTACAACTTATACACAATGTAAGAGACACACTGGTTCTATTTTAAAATAAACTGATATTCAGGCACACAAAAAGTTTGTGTTTTATTTTACTTTATGGCTACTTCTCATCTGAGTGTCTTTATTTTTCTAGCTTTTTTATTGTAAAAATAGAACTTCTGTATAAGTGAACACATCCATCAGAGAACTCAACAATCTGGTTTGAAAAGCAGGTTTGAGAAGGCAAGATCCTGGGGAAATCATAGACAGAAATGATTTAAAATGATCATTCTGTTCTCTGCTAGTTGACATAGAGCACCATGACAACTGAGCAGACTGTTCTCAGTTCACAAGCAGGGTTCAACTTATGTTAAAAAATGTCATTCTGTCCTCTCCTCCCCTTTCCTACTTTAATCCTAGAGCAATCCCTTATAGATCCCAGCATGACTGAATTGTACATTTCCACTGGAGTAGAAAATGGTAGAGAAGACCTCATGTCCTAGATTATTAGGCTAGAAGGGATATTAAAGATAATCTAGACCATCCTTCAATTGAGAATATTGCAAGCTTACATAGTAAATATTAGAATTGGGAGCTAAAATCAGGTCTTGAGATTTCAAATCCAGGTCTTTTTACAGAGCATACATAAATCAACAGATAATCTTGTTCTTTGGTCAGCTTCATCATACCGGAATGCACAACCTTTTACCTCTGCTTCTAACCTTACTCTAAGGCTCTGCTCAGGTGACACCTCCTAAAGAAGTCTTTCCCAATTCCCCAGTTATTATTACTTTCTATTTCCTCTAATTATTTTGTGTTTGTTTCTCTGTTTATGAGTCAATCTCTTTGTAGAAAGAAATTATTTTTCAATTTTAGCTTTATGTCCCCAGCATCTAGCGTGATACCTTGCACATAAAATCATGGATGTAGAATTGGAAGGAATGTTAAAAATCATCTAATCAAATGCCTTCATTTTACAGGTGAAGAAATTAAGACATAGATTAACTTATTTGTTTATGATCATACATATAGTAAGTCTGAGGTAGGATATGAAGCTATAGTAGATATTGTATAAACATTTAAGTTGAAATTTTTGTTATTATTATTTCTCATTCATTCTCAAAGAGGACTATGACATCAGGGAAGTGATACTATGACATGCAAGGTAACAACTGAGGCAAAGAATCTCCTCTTTCACCTAGTTCAAAAAAAATCTAAACAAATAAATAAATGAATGAATTTGGAAGAAGAAAACTCTCAAGGTTTCTGGCCAAAGTAGAAATAACTGCTATTTATATTCAATCTGAGTCAATCAGGACCCAAACAACAACAAAATGGAGCTTGGTTTAGGACCTATTGGTGGCCAATTAGAATCAGATTGGTTTTAGAGAGAGAAAAAGAAATATAGCATATATTCCAATGATGCCACAAGGTTGACAACAATCTATAATTATGTGGCAACAGTTCTAATGTTTCTGCACTGGACAATTATTTAAATCAAAATAAAACCTATACCCAGATGCTGAAGTCCAAAAAATTTATTCTTAAACAACAGAGCACACGATGATGAGTTAGAAGCCATGTCAAAGTCCTTGGAATGTGACTATTAACTTCTTGGCAAAATCCACAATAAAATCTAAATAATGCAAAATTCTAAAAGAATGGTGAATTATGATGAATTATTTTCACTTTTGAATCTGGATAATTATCTAAAATGTCAAAGTCTACTCTTCTGTACTAATTATGCAAGAGAAAGTCTAGAATAAGTAAAGAAAAAAAGAGAATGGTGGTAAATGATCTAGTCTAATTTTGCCCTAATTAGCTGTTTAACTTTGAATAAGATACCACAACTCTGGGGTTCAAATTCACCATTTATAAAATGAGGGAGTTCATGAAATCATAGAATTTTAGGATTAGAAAGTATCCATGCCATACCTGAAGGAGTTCCCACCTTTACCCAACAAGTTTCCATCCAGCCTCTGCCTTAGGCTCTCCTAAGAGACAGAACTCACCACTTCTAGAAGCAACCTATTCCATTTTTGGACATCTTTGATATTTAAGAAGACCTTATGAATTTATTGGTATATTTGCTTCTATCCCTGACATCAAACCTAAAAATTACTTATTTTCACCCAATGATCCTGATGCTGTCTTTTGGGATGAAACAAAATTAGTTTAATCCCTTTTCCATAGAATTTTCTATGCTTAAAAACAGCTATTCAGCTTCTCCCTGAGACTTCTCTTGTCTTAGCTAAACATTTCTAGCTCCTTCACATGTTTCACATATGATATGAATTCAAGGCATTTTACTAGCTTGTTGAGTTATATGATTCACAGTTTTCTATGGATTTTGAAAGATTCTGGGCATCCTTTTTTTTAACAAACAATATTTATTTTTTTCTTTTATATGTATTTTACAATATGTACTTCAATCATCTTCAGAAAAAGATGCTGCTATACCATCATATTTTACTATTACCGAATAAGCATTGACATTCTCATTAATGTAATAAGACAATTTGCTACTTAACATTCAACACCAGTCCAATATATCCCAAGAACATTCTTTTGGTCATAACCAAGGAATTTCATAAAAATATAACATCTGCAAATATATTGCCAGCAAATATACTAAACTCTTCACATTTTACACAATATGCTGTGGTAATAAATAATATCACTAATTTCATTCATTACTTATTAGCTGGCCACAAAAAAAAAAAATCATTTGAAGAGTAACATTGTACATTCTATTATTGTGATTTTAATATAGCTTTTTAAAATGGAGTCTTTTTTTCTTGGATACAAGAAAATGTACAAAACTGGACTAAAAAAACAAGTTTTGGTTTACTTAAAAATATTCTATGTTCATGTGACTAATATGGAAATATATTTTACATGTAGCACATGTATAAAGTATATCGTACTGTCTGCCATCTTCAGAAGAGGAGAGAGGAGGGAGGAAGAAAAGTTTGGAATCAAAATCTTAAAAAATGAATGTTAAAAATTTTCTTAACATATAAGTAAGGAAAAATACTCCATGTTCACATGTTACATTCCTAATGTGTATTTAAACTAGAAAATCTAGCAATCAAAAACATAAATGTAAGAACTGGAAAGAAAACATTACATATAAGTTTGTATTCATGTGCAAGTTACAGTACTAGCCCAGTAGAATTACTATCAGAAAAAAAAACTCAAGAGGAAAGAACAGATGGATTTCTCTCTGCAATACATGGTTTTTCTCTATTCCATAGTTAAATGTATTTTTGGTATGTCTGTTGACCTTGAACTCTTAACACCTTCATTAATAAGATCCTATCCTTCATTACAACAAATAAGAAAATTGCATGCATGCTTTCAATCATTGGCAAAAACTGAACCAGAATCAACAATTTAGGATTTTATTTTGTTATTGTGGTGCTTTTCAGCACCATAGCCTGTTAGTATTTATTGCTTTCTGAATCAAGTTGCTAAATACTATAAAGAATGCTAACCCTTTATTACACTAAATATAATTTTTCAATATGTTAAGTCATTACAATAAATTATAATACATTTCCAATACAGAATTCTAAACAGAAGTTCACAGATGTGATCAAGGATCCTGCTCAACCATATTCTAAATATTGACTCTCATAATCAAGGACTGAGAAGGTGAAGGAAATTTAAAATAGTATGGACAGATCTAGAGGTTTCCCTTAGAATTTGTTCTTTTCTTTCTTCCTTCTGCCTAAATATGTGTTTATTTACCTGAAGTTTGTCACTTTCTTCCTAAAAGCTGAGAATACACACACACACGCGCGCACACACACACACACATGCACACACACACACACACATATATACATACACACACACACTAGCTTCCTGAAAATTAAGGATGGGAGATAAGTTGTTGAAGATTGTTTTAAAACAAGATTTGAATGTCATTTTCAAATACTAGAATTGTGTGTTTTTTTTAGTCAGAACTTCCTATAGTCATACCTTCATTAATTCAATAATAATTTACTGGGAACTTAATATTTTCAAGAAACTGGGTGCTTGGTCCATGCCATCCTCAATTTCCTCATTTAAAAAAAAAAAAACAATCAGATAAGATGATCGGCAATGTTCAAAGCATCAGTTCTAGAGTCAAAGGGCCTGCTTTTACACCCTACCACTGACACTTAATGTCTGAAGTCTGGAACAAGTCAATCTGCTTTAGGCCTCTATTTCTTCATCTGTAAGTTGAGGGAGTTAAAGTAAAGAATCTGTGAGGTCTCCTCCAACTCTATATCTATGCATCTATAATTCCTTCCAACTCTCTTTCTATGATCAGGTTGGAAGAGTTACTGAAGACAGCTTACAATTCTCTTGAGACATTGTTAGACCACCCCAAATGTTCATCTGGAGGAGTTTCAGATTCAACATTATTTGGTTGGTTCAGACAAGTAAACAAGAGCATCATATAAGACTGGGCTAGACAGACAAGTCAAAAACACATTTGCAATAGTTCCACATGATGTGAATGAAGCCAAATCATCAATAAATTACTAAGTGACAAAGCTTAGAATGCATGAGGCTTTAGTCCAGACCATAATTGATACAGTGAAGGATATTTAGCTAAGTCAGTCTACATGAGCTTAAGGTTGTCCCTGAAGGAAATGCCTGTCTACCAGGGCCCTTCTTGTGCTCCAACTTATGCCCCAGTAGTTTCTAAAATCAAAAAAGAAAATGAAGAAAGGAGGCTCTCAAGGAGCTGTAAAGCTGATCCATGTAACCACTATGTACTTCCTTAAGAAATGGCCCTTGTGTTCCAATTCTCTTGGGTCTTGGATTTTTCAGAATCCATCAGGTATGTTGCACTGCCTTCTTCTGTCTGCATGAGAGACAAGTTATTTCTTTCCTTGTGATAAAAAAATATATATCATTTGATACCTTGATCATAGTGGAAAGCTGCTGCTCTTCCTACTGAGGGTCTCATCTGCCCCTTCCACACGATGCAGCTCCCCAAAAGGGACCAAGTAACATCAAAAGTTCTGGTTTGAGCCCCAGGAAGCTAAGTGAGCTGACCTTGAATCTTTGGAGTTTGGTTATTTTTATTTCACCTGACATGTTGGGACTTCCTCCAAAGAGCCTCTAAGAATCAAAGTAAATTGCAAGAAAAAGAGTGGGGAACATTGAAACTATGGAATCCAAATACCACAATGTGATTTTTCCTGACTCTAAGAGAAATAGTAGTCTGCTTTTAGTGAGCTTGAGGCAGCTGCTGAAAATCATCTGAGCTAACCCTCTAACTCACAGAAGGCTTAGATGCTAAATCTGGAACAGGTCCAATGTTTTTTTTAGAACTGGAGCATAATAAACAATGAACAGTAAACAATAAATACTAAACCCCAATTCAATAAACATTTATTAAGTATCTAGTAGGTGCAAGGCACTTTACTAAGTACTGGGGATGCAATTAATAAAAAAAAAAAAAAAAAAAAAAAAGACAATCCTTCCCCTCAAGGAGCTTACAATGTAAGGAGGCAGACAACACAATATGCAAAAGAGAAAAGAAAGGGGAGGACAGACACCAGAAGGTATCCAGAGTGTGAGCATCTTGTGCTGTGGAGTTGAATAAAAAAATTATAAAACAAAAACAGGTGAAGCAGCAGATGCAAAGTGGAGAGATACTGTATACATGTCCCTATGTAAACTCTGGGCATTTCTTCAAAGACCACCCTTATTTATCCCCAAATGACACCTGATAGAATCTGAAATATATGAGGCCTGAGAAAGAGTGGGACAATACCTTCTGCTCCTGGGATGATGGAGGTGGAGACAACTCTTCCCAGATTGTCCATTAGTGAAAAGTACACAGGGAAACGATCTCATAATTTTCTAACTGTACTCCTGGACTCTATTATACTCCCTCCCTGCTTCTGTTGTTAACTTTACAGATTCTTCTTGCATGTTTTCTGCTCCCTATCCCCCATTAGCTTGTGAGATCATCAGAACCAAAGATTATCCTTTGCCTTTCTCTATATCCTCAGCATTTAGTAGGAACCTAATAGAAGAAGGAGGAAGTCAAAATGGCAGAATATAGGGCTATGTTGCATTGGCCATATATAGTTCCTAGTTATAGTCCTAAGGTGAAAAGAAATATTGGGCCATGGAGGAGCTCTTATGTAGGCTTGCCAGACAAGAAGGCAGTGACCAAATCTCTCCTTAAAACTTACAGGTCTTCTACAACTAGCTTTGAAAATACTAGCACAAAAAATCTGAAGTTTGAAATAGTGTTCCTTTTACCTAGGGAGCAGAGGCCAACTTTAACATAAAATTTAAAATAAAGAAATAGACTGGAAAAAAATACCAAAAAAAAAAAAAAAAAAAAAAAACCTGACCACAGAAAGTTACCATGGACAGAGGGAAGATCAAGACACAGAAGAAGATAATGAAATCAAAGAAGCTACATGCAAAGCCTAAAAAACACAAAACAAAACAAAACAAAATTTAAACTTAAACAAAGTGAATTGGACACAACCCAAAAAAACTTCTAGAAGAGATTAAAAATAATTTTAAATAAAAGACAGAGGAAAATTTGGGAAAATAAATAAGAATGATTCAAGCAAATTATGAAATGAGAGAGTCAACAGCTTGGCAATAGAGTCACAAAAAAAATTCTGAAGAAAAAAACACTTCAAAAATCAGAATTGGCCAAATAATAAAAGCAGCCAAAAAAAAAAATTGAAAAGAACTCCTTAAAAACAAAATTGGCCAAATGGAAAAAGAGGTACTGAGACTCACTGAAGAAAATAATTTCTTAAAAATTATAATTAGAAAAATGGAAATTAATGTCTCCAACAAACTGTAAAACAAAAAATTTTTAAAGTAGAAAGTGTGAAATTTTAGTTGGAAAAACAATTGGCTTGTAAAATAGAACAAGGAGAGATAATTTAAGAATTATGAGAGTACCTGAAAGCAGTGATCTAAAACACAGGGACTTAGTGTTTATTAAAAGACTGACTAAATAGACTTTGCGGTCTGAATTTCAAGGCTTCAAGATTCAAATATGAGCTGGCTGAATCAAGAGCATTCATGCATTCTCTGTGATACTGACTAGTTACACACAGACAAAATAATGTTCCAAAGATTGTGGATAGAATACTAAAATCAATAGAATATTTGATGATTAAAACCAGGATAAATACATACAGAACCTGGATTTAACCCCAGCAGTCTCTTGTACAAGGTCAGACAGTAAGTGACTTAGGCAGATTTTAAATCCAAATCTTCCTGATGTCAGGCTCATCACTCACATCACATGCAACATTATTGTTCCAAGTTGCTACCCTGGGTTTCAACAGTTTTCTATATAAAATGCCTTCTTTAGCTCTTCTTCTTTTACTTGAAATCTGAAAACTATAACCCAACTTTACTCCCTAAGTCCACTCAAGAGACATCCTAGTAGGAAAGGTCCATGAATTCATGTCAGTTTACTTTGATCAAATACTGACTCCTCCTAAGAGTAGACTACTGATTCCACTTTCTTAAAAGCTAGAATGACAATATATTGAAGGCAAGGGAAGAAACATAAAACAGGTGGATCAGGCAGCCTTCTTAATCTAAGCAGAAAGAAAAACTGAACATTCTCAGTGGAAATTACAACCAATGAAAAGGAACCTCTGGGATATGTTAGCAAGGAATTTCTCTAAGATGTGTGCATGTGGGAGAGGAAGGGAAAGAAGTAGAATAGGATCCTAACATGAGAACAGGAAATCCTTTTCTGTTAGACTAATGGGTAGCTATATGTCATATAAAAAATACAAAGAAATTTACCTGCCTAAAAGCAGAGGAGCTAGAATAGGTAATTTCTTAGTGTTCCCAAATCCATGACAAAGTTGTGATATAGTTATACTTCCTTAGTTTAAATAACACGTTTTCATGACAACAAGATAGTGAGCAGCTCTGCAGAGACAGAAACCTACTGTACTCTGTGAGAACTATTAAAGAACTTCTGTTTTCAGTGGAAAGAGAAAAATCATACTGAAGCAGGATATTTTCCAAATACATATAAACATCAGTGGAAGGCAACAACACTGGCCCATCTAAGATTCAAATTTCCACAGAAGGCAAAATTAATTTAATTTCTATATCCTAGAATAGACCTTTTCCAGGTCAAGGATTTCCCCCATATGCTTTCCTTGCAAGTAATTTATCTAGCATTTTGTATCAAATACACTTTTTATCCTCTACATTAAGTCAAATCACATGAGATCTGGCCTAAGGTACCCTAAAAAAAATTAGGTCCTTTTTGCCTGTGAGAAATCTTTCTCCCTTAATTCCAAGTGTTCCCCATCATCTCATGAATAGTCTTCATACTGTGGAACCTGTAAATCTTACGCTTAGATTCGTTGCTTCTAATCAGAATTCATGGCCCATCTTCTTGGTCAGATGTACATTTGTGTTTCAGATTTCCCTAGATGGCAAATTTAATTTAATTTCTATATCACTTTTTAGACTTTTCTCAGCTCAAGGAGTTTCCCCATCAGGCACTTCTTTCAGAGAACTGACCAAGTATTCATTACAAAATTAGGACAACTCCTCTACTCCTCTTCATCCTACCTACCACACTCAGACTTACCCCAAACCCCATAAGGCCTGGCCTAAAGTAAAGATGTATCTTTTTCCTTCTTTGATAGCTTTTTATTTTTCCAAATACATGCAAAGATATTTTTCAACATTCACCTTTGCAAAATCTTGTGCTCCAAATTTTTGCCCTTCCTCCCTTCCCTTCACTCAGAGAACAAGTAATCCAATATAGATTAAACATATGCAATTCTTCTAAACATATTTCCATATTCATCATGCTGCACAAGAAAAATCATATCAAAAGGTGAGAGAAAAAAAAACACGAGGAAAAAACAAGCAAACAACAACAACAAAAGTGAAAATACTATGCTTTGATCCACATTCAGTCTCCATACTTCTCTCTCTGGATGGGGATGGTACTTTGCATCATAAGTCTATTGGAATTGCAAAGAGGTACCTTTTTGATGAAAACAATTATCTCTTTTCCCCATCCCTTTTCCTGGGTTTCATAGGACCCATATTTCTTTTGCTTCCTCTCCCCTGTTGTTTTGTTTTTTTGTCCTTTTTAACAGTATTTTTTCAACTATTTTTCAAGATAATTTTTAACATTCATTTTTACAAAATTTTGAGTTTTGCATTTTTTTCCTTTCTCCCACCACTCTTTGCTTCCAAAAATGGCAGATAATTTGATGTAAGTTATGCATTGCTATTATGTAAAACACTTCCATATTAGTCACAACTGTGAAAAATGAAACAGATCAAAAGGGAAAAAACACACAAAAAAACATAAAGTAAATGAAAAAACTATCCTCTAATTTGCATTCAGAGTCCATCAGTTCTTTCTCTTGATGTGCATAGCATTTTCCTTTGTGAGTTCTTTTACCTTGTCTTAGGTCATTGTGTTGCTCAGAGAAGCTTAATCATTCATAGTTGATCATCACACAATGTTGATAATACTGTATACAGTATTTTCCTGGTTCTGATCATTTCATTTCACAGCAGTTCATACAAATCTTTCCAGGTTTTTTTTTTTCTGAAATCTTATGGTTCATCATTTCTTCTTGCACAATGATATTTTCTTATATTCATATAACACATCAATCATTTCCCAATTGAAAGGCAACCCCTACATTTTCAATATTTCAATATTTTCCTACCACAAAATGGTTGCTGTTAATACATGCAGTTCCTTTACTCCTTTTTATGATCTCTTTGGTATACAAATCTAGTACTGGTATTACTAGATCAAAGTGTATGCAGTTTAATTACCCTGTGTGCATGATTCCATATCATTCTCCAGAATGGTTGGATCAATTCACAACTCCAACAGTGCATTAGTATATAAATTTTCCCACATTCTCTCTAAAGTTATCATGTTGTTGTGGTTGTTTGTCATATTAGCCAATCTGACAGATATGAGGTAGCAACTCAGAGTTTTAATTTACAATAATCAAAAGGGATTTAAAGCACATCTTCATATGCTTATGGGTAGCTTGATTTCTTCACCTGAAAACTGCCTATTCATATCCTTTTACCATTTATCAATTGGGGAAATGACTCATTTTCTTAAAAATTTGACTCTTTCTCTATATATTTGAGAAATGTGGCCCTTATCAGGGACATGCTATAAAGTTTGTTTCTCAGCTTTCTGCTTTCCTTCTAATCTTGATTTCATTGGTTTTGTTTGTTAAAAAAATTTTTTTTTGATTTAATATAATCAAAATTGTGTATTTTTTATTTTATAAATACTCTCTATCTCTTGCTTGGTCATGAACCTGTAAATCATCCACTTAACTTCTCCTTTAAGAATTTGAATTCTATATATACCACTTGATGTATATATTTTTAGTATTGATATTGTTTCATTTCTATGATACCTTTTAGCAAAATGTAGTTTCTTTCCTTATCTCTTTTAATTAGATTTTTTGCTTTTACTTTCACTGAGATGATCTCAGGACTACTACCCCTGCTTTTTTTTTTTTTTTTAATTACTTCAACTGAAGTATAATAGATTCTGCTCCAATCCCTTACCTTTATTCTGGATGTTTCTCTCTGCTTCAGTTGTGTCTCTTGTGAATAACATACAGAGGATTCTGATTTTTGATACATTCTGCTATCTGCTTCCATTTTGCAAGAGAATTCATCCCATTCACATTCACAGGCATGATTATTTGTGTATTTTCCTCCATCCTATTTTTCCTCCTGTTTATCTCTCTCTTTTTTCATCATTTCCCTCCTCCATTCCCTCCTTCACAGAGTTTTGCTTCTACCACTTTCCCTTATAAGCCTCTCTATTATTTCAATATTTGAATTTTTTCTGATCACTTGCAGTATTTTTTCCTTGACCTGATAATTATGTAATTTGTCTATCATATTCCTTCAAGTTTTTATTTTGGGATCTCTTTCCTGGAGCGATTAATAGACTCTTTCAATGCCTATTTTACCCTCTAGTTCCAGAATATCAGGGCAGTGTCCCTTCATAATTTCCCAAAGATGCTGTCCAGGTTCTCCTTTTGATTATAGCTTTCAGGTAGTTCAATGATTCTGACATTGCATCTCTCAAGTCTACTTTCCAGATCAACTGTTCATCCTTTATATTTTTAGCTATATGATTGCCCTGAAAACTCTAAAAAGATCATTTTACAGAGGTCCATGAGAAGGACATTGACCTTCTCAAGGTTATATGGCACTAAGAATGTTTGTGACAGCCCTCTTTGTAGTGGCCAGAAACTGGAAACTGAGTGGATGACCATCAATTGAAGAATGGCTGAATAAATTGTGGTATACGAATCTTATAGAATACTATTGTTCTGTAAGAAATGACCAGCAGGATGATTTCAGAAAGGCCTAGAGAGACTTACATGAACTGATGCTGAGTGAAACGAGCAGTATCAGGAGATCATTATATACTTCAACAACAATACTATATGATGATCAATTCTGATGGACCTGGCCCTCTTCAACAATGAAGATGAACCAAATCATTTCCAATAGAGCAGTAATGAACTGAACCAGCTACACCCAGGGAAAGAACTCTGGGAGATGACTATGAACCACTACATAGAATTCCCAATCCCTCTATTTTTTGTCTACCTATATTTTTGATTTCCTTCACAGGCTAATTGTACATTATTTCAAAGTCCAACTCTTTTTATACAGCAAATTAACTGTTTGGACATGTACACATATATTGTATTTAACTTATACTTTACCATATTTAACATGTATTGGTCAACCTGCCATCTGAGGGAAGGGGTGGGGGGAAGGAGGGAAAAAGTTGGAACAAAAGGATTTGCAACTGTCAATGCTGAAAAATTACCCATGCATATATCTTGTAAATAAAAAGTATAATTTAAAAAAAAAAAAGGTTATATGGTATTTTAGTGAAATAACTGTTAGAACTCAAATGTCTTGACTTCTGATCCATTACTCCTTATTATTCTATGATATCTACAATTCCATGCATAACTACTTCCATGAGAAAAAAAAAAGTCAGTGAAACCCTTCCTCATATTTACGTATTTCATTTTTCTTTGAAGATGGAAAAAGTTCCAACAGCACAATGTCAGAGAATGTGGTAGTGCTTCCATTCTCTTTGCCCTACCTTATGTCTCTGAGGCTTCATTGAAAGATAAAACACACCACCATGCACCAACTACAAATGTTGAGGTAGAAAAGAATGGAGTCCTCCTTAGATATCTCACTCCCCAGATTCACAACTCCATATCCAATGACTTTCACTTATAATCTCTTCCCAATTAAGAGAAACCTGTACAGTCTTCCCTTGATGGGATTAGCATATCCACCAGATGGATGAATCTATTGGCATCTTCCAGTTCAAAACTTCTCTCCCCTCTCCTGTTCAAAATTATCACCACATCAACATCATTTATGGCCTCATTGTTGCAATATGAAACCCTTAGGAGGATCAGCTGATGTGTGTGCAGTATCATTACATTTTTCTCATAGATCAATGGAACAACTGTACCATCTCCTCAGTCAAATATAGTAAAAAATGTTGAATATATAACCCCACTACACCTTAATGTGACTGCTTAAGAGGTCTGTTCCTTGCCCAGACTTTTGATTAAGTGGGCTCTTCTAGTTTATGAAATACATTTTGATGTGGTACATAGAAAATGTCTTTATTTTATGGGTCTCATCTTTTATCAGGTCAGTTCTCTATTGGATTTTCCCATTTTGAGAACCAAAAGGGGAGAAAGTCTGACCCAGATATTCCTTGAGCAAGTATTTAAGTGGGTTTCAGGATGCCACATGTTGGCATTTGCTGACAGCCAATATTATCAGAAACCCATATGGTGAAAGCTCAGGTCACTGCCAGCAGTGGATTCCCTATGAATCAATGACATTCAGGCAAGCTTGGACTAATGAGTAACAATTTTCAATGAGTTAGTTTCCAGGACCCCACATTGCAAGGACAGTGATATTTTGCCTCAATTTCAGAATTCACATGGTGAGGTTTATCCAGTGCTTGTCCATTGACAAGAAAAGGATTCGATTAACAGGCTTCCCAAGGTCTTTTGCTTTTTCTACATTATCAGAAGTATCCACTATATGGCAAGCACTATGCTAGGCACTGAGGATATAGAAAAAGATTAAAACAGATCCTGCCCACAAGAAGCTTACATTTTCCTGAAAGAAAAACATGTGTACAAATAAGTAAAAAAAAAACGCTGAGAAACACTTATAGGTATGATCAAATGTATGTAAAGTTATATGTATATGTATGTATGTGTATATATAGATATAACTATATATATATATGTGATAACAAGTAAAGGAATAAGAAAATGTACTTTGACATAATAATAATAGCAACAATAATAATATTTATGTATCAGAAACTGTGCTAAGCATTTTACAAATATTATCTCATTTGATACCCACAACAACTCTGGGAGATATAATTATTATCCCCATTTTATACCAGAGGAAACTAAGACAAACAGAGATTAAGTAAATTAAATCAGATGAGAAAATATTTTTTTAAAAACTGTCATCTGTTTTAGAGGAAGTATCTATAACTTAGAAGAACCTCATGTAATATCTGCAAGTCTATATAAGAGTACAAATGTTTGTGGTCATGCCAAGATGAGGAAAGTTGGTTAGTTGTTGTCTTTTGTGTTCAGAGAAGTCCAAAATGACAGCACTATCTTGGAGCCAAAATGTAGTGTGTCTAACCAATACAAGCTCAGAGAGCTCTTCACAAATTGTCCATGTAAATATTTTTCTCTAAATTCATGCCTCTCACATTTCTTTTGAGCTACTACAATTCTGCTTTGTTCATAGAGTACAGCATTTTCTTTGATGTGAGCACACCATACTGGGTATTCCTGTACCAGTGTTTCTCTTGTATCACAATTGATGCCAAAGTTCTTCAGAGAGACCTTAAAAGTGTCCTTGTATTATTTCTTTTGACCATTATGTGAGTACTTGCCTATGTGAATTCTCCATAAAATTGAATTTTAGTAAATATATATTTGATATTTGATTTGATTTTAGCTTTCTCTGCAATAGAATTTGAATGCTTACCAGTTCGTCTTGAGAAAAGACTTCAGTATCTCTCACCTCTCAGATTGGCTAAGATGACAGCAAAAAATAATGCTGAATGTTGAAGGAGATATGGGAAAACTAGGAAACTGATACATTGGTGGATCCAACCATTCTGGAGAGCAATTTGGAACTATGCTCAAAAAGCTATCAAACTGCATACTCTTTGATCCAGGAGTGTTACTACTGGGCTTATATCCCAAAGAGATCATAAAGAAGGAAAAGGGACCCATATGTACAAAAATGTTTGTGGCAGCCCTCTTTGTAGTGGCTAGAAACTGAAAATTGAATGGATGCCCATCAATTGGAGAACGTCTAAATAAATTGTGGTATATGAATATTATGGAATATTATTATTCGGTTAAGAAATGACCAGCAGGATGGTTTCTGAGAGGCTTGGAGAGATTTATATGAACTGATTCTGAATGAAATGAGCAGAACCAGATCATTATGCTACTGTATGAGGATGTATTCTGATGGAAGTGGCTCTCTTCAACAATGAGATGAACTAAATCAGTTTCAATTGTTCAGTAATGAACAGAACCAGATACACCCAGTGAAAGAACTATAGGAAATGAGTGTGGACCACAACATAGCATTTCCACTCTTTTTGTTTTTGTCTGCTTGCATTTTTTATTTCCTTCTCAGGTTATTTTTACCTTACTTCTAAATCCGATTTTTCTTGTGCAAAAAGATAACTGTATAAATATGTATACATATATTATATTTAATATATATTTTAACATATTTAATGTATTGTCTACCTGCCATCTAGGGAAGAAGGTGGGGGAAGGAGGGGAAAAGTTTGAACAGAAGATTTTGCAGGAGTCAGTGCTGAAAAATTACCCATGCATATGTCTTGTAAATAAAAAGATATTAAAAAAAAAAAAAAAAGACTTCACTGTCTCTTATCTTGCCAAGTGATCTTCAGAATCTTCCTAAGAAAATTCAAAGGTCAGCACAACAGCTCTATAGACTTTCAGTTTGGTAGTCAATCTAATACCTCTTCTCTTCCACATTTTTTATTTAACAAGAAAGCTTTAATGCTAATTGTGTACTATGTAAATCTGTGTAGACCTGGACATTCCATTCTGATCAAATAGCTACATAAACAAATTTAAAAAATACAACTACCGCAATCACTTTAGCAAAATAACACAAGAAAGATTGTGGATGATAACACATGTAATCATGATTGTTTGTAATTTAACATTTGTTAACTTTTACAGAGTAATATCAATGTTGCCCATTCTTCAACCAAATTTTTCTATATTTATTTATTCCTTTTTAGTTACTTAGTTTTGTTTTTTATCCCTTTAGTTAGTATGTATTTTGTCTTTTTGGTTCTACTATCCTTATTCTATATCCCTTCATATAAGTCTTTTCATAATTCTTGGCATTTCTTAATTATTTTTTCTAAATAAAACAGTAATATTTAATTACATTCATGTACCACATTTTATTCACCTAATCTCCAATAACTGAACACATTATTTCTAAACTTTTGCTATTGCAACACTGCTAGTAAGAATGTTTCTGTACAAATATAATTTTTTCCTGGTTACTAATTTCATTTGGGCATAAACTAGGAATGAAGACTAATAGGTCAAAAAACACAGTTTTGCAACTTTTTTTTAATATACTGATTTTCAAAAAAGTACAGCCAATTCACTTACCAACATCTGTGAATCAATGAGCCTGTTTTCCCTCTACCCAACAACATTGAATTTTTTCTTGTTTTGTTGCCAGTTTAATAGATACATTGTTTAATCTGAATATCTCTGATTGCTACCAATTCCAAACTTGAAGATTTTTTTCTTTCATACAGCTTGTATCTTACCCCTAAAAATTTCTTATTCATCTCTCTTAGTCACTTATCTATTAGAGAATATATTTTAAATTTGTATTTTTATATAAATTACCTTTAGATTTTGGATGTTCAATTTTTACCAAAAAGTTCAATGCAAAGGCTATTTCCCATTATCTGATTTTTCTTTTATCCCGGTTTCATTGCTTCTATGGGGAGAGGAGAAGAAAGTTATTTTTTATTAATATTTGATTGAAAGCATCCTGTTTTGTCCTTTATAATTTTCTTTACATAATGCCAGATTAATCTCTTCTTTAATACAAATCTGCCTTTGATGCAATGATGGTCTTGATATCTGTTAAACTTTTCTGACATAAAGGTGATGGATTCAGAATGCAGATGCAAGGGTTTTTTTTAGACATGGACCATGAGGGAGTTTGTTCTGCTTAAGTATGCATGTTTGTAACAAAGGTTTCATTTTTCTTTCTGAATTAAAATTGGGTGGGGTAGATGAGGAAAAGATGGTGAGAAGAAAAAGCAGGTTTTTATTAGCTGAAAAAAATGTTAAAAAAGAAGAAAACAGTAGTTCAAGACTAACCAATACAGAAATCAAATTTGCCAACATTTATAATTCTCTAGTCTCCCCACTATTAATTAATAGTTGAAATTAAAGAAGAAACATTTCCCCCAGTCTTTCTGGAAGTCAAGCTTGCTCATAATATTTATAGCAGTTTGTTTCATTTTTGTTGTTTATTCCATTTACATTGTTGTAGTTATGGATATTATTTTCATGGTTTTGCTAACTTCACTCTGCATCAATTCATATAAGGGATATCATGCTTTTCTGAATACTTCATATCATCATTTTTTTTTACAATACAATAATACTTGGAACAAGAGGTTTGGCGATTGTTAATGCTGTAAAGTTACCCATACATATAACCTGTAAATAAAAGGCTATTGAATAAAAAAAAAATACAATAATACTTAATTATGTAAGTAATTCAGGTAACGTGATCTGTTTAGTCATTTCCCAACTGATATCACTCATTTTGTTTCTAGTGCTCTGCTACTCCAAAAGTGAAAAAAAGGAATATTTTAAAACATATATAAATGAAATTTGTATGTATATGTATCACCTTTCTATTTGTCTTTGACTTTTTTAATGCATATTCCTAGCAACTTGATCTTTTGGTTAAAAAAATATAGCCTATATTTCTGTCTCTCCTCTCTGTCTCAATTTCCATTTTTCATCCTCTGTCAATTTTCTGGGTGTGAATGAGATAAAATTTGGGTGTTGTTTTGATTTTCATTTCTCTTATTATTAGCAGAGGGATCATTTTTATTTAGACATTCTATTTGTTAAGACTTCTAATGATTTCTCATTGAAAATAATAGTTGTTTTACATACATATACTTTTTTAATCATTAAAAGCATTTTGTGCCCCTGCATTGTAAAGTCTTTAATATAAATGAGAATGCTTATGTACTTTGTCAAAGGCTTTTTCTATATATGTTGACATAAGCATATAATTTATTATTTGTAATAATAAATAATTGTTATTTCTTCCTTAATGTTTAATGTTTGAATCAAATGCCAGATATCTTGGCTTCTATATCTTGCTTAGCTTACTCAGTCCATTGATCATTGTTATATTTATTAAATATAGCAGTAGGCACTGTTAAAATTACTGTTTTCAAATTTGAAATCCTGCAATGACATTCCTCATCTTGGAACACTGTATACATTTACTTGGTTCGTATGTATTTTGGCAAGTTACTTTCAAAATACTTAATTTACTTAATTATAATTATAAATGACATTTCTCCATATCCATTTTCCTGAGATATTTTATTAACAATACATAAATTTCCATGGATTTATTTTGTATTTTGTTGCTTTCTGAAGCTTATTTGTTGTTTTTGTTAATTTTTCATTAATTCTTGATATTTTAAGCAAATCATCATATAACATGTATGAATATTTTTTGCTCTTCTTTGATAGTTTGTTTAGTTCTTTTTTCTTGTTTTATTGCTATCACTTGTATGTCTAGTTGGCATCTTTGCTTCATATCAGAACTTAGTAATAAAACATCCAATGTTTCTTTCTTATATATAATGCTAGTAAATGCCTTTCAAAAGGATGCCTGCATAGAAGGTATACTACCCAGCTCCTTAGCAAAATCCTAACTGAATAATGGTTAAGATATTCAATAAGAATAAGTCACTTTTTTATCCCAGAACTGCACAAGAAATGATCTGGAAGCTTCCTGAGAGCACCTTTCAGTACTACTAATTTAGGATAGCCTCCTTGCATGGTTGGATATAGCCACAAACATATGTAACCTGAAATACTCTATCTCCTATGACAGCAAGAGTAAAAGGTTTTCCTTATAAATCCCTCAAGATGAACCAAAAATCCTAGTGTGGGGTCCTTGGCAATGCTGAAGAACAACAGTAATTAATTGGCATTGTGGTAGGGCAGTGCTCAGACCAGGACAGTTCAAGCACAGGGGTTTAGAAGTCCATAAAAATCTGTCTTGAGATACCAAAGAAAGCCTGTAAGTATTCTAGAAAAACCTAACTCCAGGAATAGAGGTGACTGCTAAAACCAAAGAGAAAATACAGAGAGAAAACAAGCAAGGGCTGATGTGCTCCTCCAAAAGCACAGCAGGGAATGGAATCTGGCCATAATACAAAACCCCCAGTTTAAGAATTAGAGTTGAAGAAATGAGTAAATCAAAGAAAATACCAACCAACATCAAAATTTATTGTAAACCTACAGATCTCTTTTTAAAAAAGGAGAGGATAACGATATAATCACTGCCCTCAAAGGCAACTATGGTTTTTCTGCAAGGACTACATGAATACTGAGAAGAAATAAAATGAAACATAAAAATGAAATATAAACTCTTTAGGAAATAATTGGTAGGTGAATAAATATCTTAGAATAGAAACTGCTATACCTATACCCTAAAATGAACTTGTCATATACTAGTGTAATGAGAGCTGACTCCACTAGCATTTGGACATCATTGTGCAGGCTAAATGGAAGCAGAGTAGACTCCTATAGCCTCTTTCCCCCCCACATTTATCTGAAGGAAATCAATTTCTGCTTACAAAAAGGGGGAAAGCAGGAACTTGAATCCTATCGCTTGGGTACTCTGTTCTGGGTGGGGAGGGAAGGAATACTAGGCTACAGTTATATCTACTCACTTTCATAATTATTATTAGTCTAGGGGATATAGTTTTCAGATGCAGGCTAAACCCTGATCATTACTTACTAATGGGGAAAGGAAGATCCAAGTTTTATATTCCAAGTTTTAGTCCCTTCCCACCAAATATTAGTTCACATACACCAAGTTCCATTTATGCAAATCAATAGCAAATTAGAGTCATCTAAGGGGAAATGCCTCAAAGTCTCTAGGATAGCCGCTGAAGATAAGGACATGATACAGATTGTCATTCCCTCTCATTTCAACTTCTTCCCAGACTTTTATTCTCTCTTCAGTAACTAGAAGGGAGATTGGTATCATCCTGCTTCTCTCTGGATGTTGGAAGCTAAAAGCACACAAAGAGACTCCAGAGACATGAAGAGACTAAAGAGACTGAAACTTCCTCTTTCCACACTTACCAATTGCATACATTAAGGTGGGACATTAATCTCCATTAATAAGGAGAGACTCATACCAAAGTAAAAATAACTACTTCATGAGGCAGCAAGAAATATTTATACAAAACCAGAAGATTGAAAATATAAGATGTCACCACCTATGTCTCTCAGAATGGTTAAGATGACAAGAAAAGATAATAATAAATGTTGGAGGGGATGTGGGAAAACTGAGATTCTGATACATTGTTGGTGGAATTGTGAACTGATCCAACCATCCTAGAGAACCATTTGGAATTCTGTCTAAAGGGCTATAAAACTGCATATCCCTTTGAGCCAGCAGTGCCACAACTATTCCAAAGAAATCACAAAGAATGGTAAAGGACCCACATGTGAAAAAAAAAAAATGTTTGTAGCAGCTTTTTTTGTGGTAGCAAAGAATTAGAAAGGGAGTAGATACCCATCCATTAGAGTATGTCGGAATAAGTTGTGGTATATGAATGTAATGGAATATTATTTTTACATAAAAATGTTGAACAAGCTGATTTTGGAAAGTCTTGGAAAGATTTACATTAACTGATATTGAGTGAAACAAGTAGAACAGCAAGAACATGTGAAAGATATCAGTTCTATAAAAGACTTGGTTCTTTTCAGTGGTTTAATGATCCAAGGCAATCCCAATAGACTTGGAATAGAAAATTCCATTTGCATCTAGAAAAAGAATTATAGAGACTGAATGTAAATCAACACATACTATGTTCTTTTTTCCTGATCTTTTTTTTCATTTTCCATAGTTTTTCCCTTTTATTCTGATCTTTCCCTCCCAATGTGATTCATAAAGCAATGTGTATTAAAATAAATACAATAATTAATAAAAGAAAATAGAAGATATCTGATATCAACAACCAAGCTGGAAAGCAGGTCAAAGAGAGTTAATTTAAGAATCATTGAACTTGGGCAGCTAGATGGCACAATGGATAGAACCCCAGTCTTAAAGGTCAGGAAGATTTGAGTTCAAATCTGGCATCAGACATTTAATAATACTTACTAGCTGTGTGATCCTGGACCAGTCACTTCACCCCAATTATCTTACCAAACAAACAAATGAAAATCTTTCACTGAACTCTCTGGAAACTAGTATTATAAAAAAGAACAACCATAAACTATATTTTAGGAAATAATTAATGAAAACTGCTCAAAACTATTAGAACAAATAAGGAAAAAATTAAGATAAAAAAGTCTCCTAATATTATCCGGAAAGAAATCCTAAAAGGAAAATTCCCATGAATTTTATAACCATATGATTGCAATTAGTGTATATAAGGCAAACCATAACTTGCTCTCCTTTATATACAAAGGATATTCACCCACTGTCCATAGGGTATTTGCTTTCTGTTGTTTACACAGTAATGATAACCAATTCCTCTTAGGCACATTTACAAAGCAGCTGGCCAGAAATAGGGCTACAACCCAAGATTAGGCTGGAATTTTGTCGGGATCTGAAATTTTCATCACTATTTGAAAAACAATTCAAAGCCATATCCTAATGATAGGGGGTCAGTAGCATCACATATATCCTATGCTCTCTTGAATATAGTCAGAATTTATTAAATATTCAATGAATGAATGAAATGAATGAACAAGTGAACAACTGTTTGAAGTTCCTAAATTTAAGCCTGAAAGAATAGTGGATCCCCATGCATATACCCTTCCACACTGGCTCAACAGAGGACAGTAAATAAGCCATTTATTGGATTAAGATTTAATCATATATCCTTATAGCTATTCACTAAAATAATGGCCTTGAAATAGCCAAAAACTTTTCTAAACATTCTGAACATTATTTGAGTCTGTGTAGGAGATAAGAACTTAGAATGGGGCTCCAGCAAATGACCACTTGACACCTTTCAATCTCTAGGTGTCTAACTGAAGAGGAAGTACAGATTTTAAATGTCCCACAGGTGTTGCATGATTACAGAAGAAAGCCCCTCTTCAAGGCTTACAAACAAGATTTCATTTCTTTTCTCACCATTGCTAATAGTGAGATTCTCAGTCTCAGGAATGGAAACCAACCTAGTTCTCAGGGGAGGAGAAAGTTGTTCCCTTTTGGGTTCCCCACTAGAGATTTCCTTATAACCAGACAATCAGGAAAAACAAATTTGTAAGAAATAGGTAAAGAGAATGGCAAATAATTCCTTGAAGAGGACAGGATTCCTCAATCAGTAAATAGGAACTTACAGATAGCTAGGACCCCAAGCCTCATCTGACACATACTCAAGAGGAAACAGAGTCACAGAGTATTAAGAGCAGAAATGGACCTCAATGATTTACTAATTAAACTGCCTCATTTTACAGAGGCAAAGGAATTTATTAAAGACCACAAAAATGTAGGTGATGGAATCAGGTCTTGAAGACACATCTTCTGCCTCTTAAGACCAGTTACACCATGATGGTTTCTAGTTCTAGAGCTGCCAGCTACCTAGCTATGAGTTCACAGTCAACTTTCCTAACTCTTCTGGATTCATTTCACCTAAATGAAGAGTTTGGAATAATTATGAAGGATTTCTTTCAGTTATATAATTTTACACTTTTAAGCTAATTTCTGCAGCCATGTGAAGGCTGACCAGTTCTTCCTTCTTCTACAATGTGATCATAGAACTTCAGCAAAATGAAAAATAACCTTCCTAATGAGGTTGGAATTTTCTAAAGTAGAAGAATCAGTAATAGTACTTATCCACACCCCCAGAAAATAGACTTTAAGTGATCTAGGCTTAAGAAGGTGGCTCACTGCAATTCTTTTTTTTTCTAATTACATAAGCACAAAGCTAATTCTCTGAAGTTTTTTAGTATTCCAAATCTTCCATGTGGGTGTTCCCTGCTTTTTGTTTTCATTTCTGTCTCTATTTAGGCTCTTATTGCATGATCATTCTGGAAAATTAATTCTTGCTCTTCTCTGTGAAAAAAGGGCTAGAAACACTTGTGCCAGAAGTCCTATTATGGAAAATTTTCATTTCTTGCTATTATATGAAACCATGGCCATTTTTAAAAGATAAAACATACTGTTAAAAATCAATGCATAAAAATAAATCAACAAGAGACAATAGTAATAGCTCTTCCTATTGAAAGCTGCAGAAATAATCAGAAAGATAAATAAATCTCAATACAATGATCTGTCTTAAAAAAAAGTTTTATCAATATTCACCAATGTTTTGTATAATTTCATTCATTTATTATTATTGCTTCCCTAATGTTGAATAATCTTTATATTTCTAGTATAAATCCAATTTGTTTGTAACAAATATCTTTAATATTAATTATTGTAATCTCTGTCACAATTTTAATTTAATCTATTTGTGCACCAATATGCAATATTAGTTTATAGTTTTGTTGAGTTTTTTCCTCTGCCCTATGCTTTCCTCTTTGGGGAACAAATTTATATAATGAAAGGATTTTGGTAGAATGTCATCTCTCTTTCCTTATGTCAACAGTTTGTGTAGCATGGGAATTGTTCCTTTAAATGTTTGATGAAACTCATTTGTAAATTCATCTGTTCCAAAAGTTTTTCCCTCCTTTTTCTGACATCTGGTTTGTTGCTTTTTCAACTTCCTTTTTGTGATATTTGATTGTTTAGGGTATCTATTTCCTATTTCTGTATTTAACATTTTTCTAGGTATTATGTCACTTAAATTTTCCAATATTTTAACATATAATTGAGCACAATGGTGTTTGATACTGTTTTCTTCTCCAGTAATTGTGATCTCTCATTAATTCTTCTTTCTTTATATTAATTTGTTGTCCCACCCTTTCTTTTTAATTAGACTAATACACTGAATTTTAATTCCATTTTTATTGAATTTTAAATAATTTTACAATTTGTTTTCAAAAATCATTCTTTTGTGCTTAGCTTTGGCTTTATTAATTTGTGATTTTTTAAAACTCTCTACTGAGCATTCAATTCACTGGTCTTTTTTGTTGTTGTTGTTGATATATAATCAACAAATAAATTAATCTCAAAGGACTACTTTACTTTAATTCCACAAATATGGCATGTCTAGTGACTATTGTCATTATGGTTAATGTAAGTATTTATTGTTTCCATTCATTATATTTAATCAATTCATTCCCTTCAGATCTGCATCATTTGTTCATATTCTCTAATGGGTATCTATTTTATTAGATTATGGCATTAAAATGATATTTTTAAAGTTTTTGTTTTTCTACATTTATTTTTACATCCTCTGCGTCCTAGCCCAAGACAAATTATATGAAAAGAACAATTCTATTCATCCTGAAAAATAAGCACATTCTCATATTCCTATCAAATTCTCTCAATGTTTGTCAGTCCAGTTTTATTTTGTCAACAGCTTGATAACTTGTACAAATATGTGATGTCATTCTTATCTTTCTATTAAATGTATTTCCAGTGATCTACATTTCCAGGGATCTACATTTTGCTCTCTCTTTTCTAGTCATGGATATAATCCTGAAGATATTTCACTATCAACATGTCCCAGGGATAGTCTCCAGAACGATGTCTGGAGATGTGCCTTCCCAGAAGAGTATTCTTGGAAAACTAAATCCCTCTGGAAAATAAGAAAGAATAAAAGAGGAATCTATTCAGAAATTTAGATTACATATCAATAAAAAAGGTAAAACTATTGCAAAATAATTACCAATAAATCTCCTTAATCAATATAGAAAAAAGAGTTTTTTTGAATCTATTGTGTTGACATGATCTGTTGAACTAGTTTGCTAAACATATCTAGGATTCTAAGATGAAAGTAAGACTTTCATTTTAAGGTAACTACTGGGTTTACTAATAGCATAAAAATTCATTCACCCAAAAAGGATATCAGAAAGTCTGATGATCTCCTTTACAGTCATTCTTGGCTCCTAGAATTAAATTAGAAAATCAAAAACTACTATCAGAACTTTGACTCTATCCAAAAGGAGATGCACAAAACCATTCTAGAGTATGCAGGCTCCATGACTAAAACACACTAGTCATGAATGGGTCACAGAACAATAAGCACATGAAGATGGTAGGACCCCTTTGGGCTCTAACACTGCACATTGGTAGAGTTATCATTTATTTTGTCTCTATCCATATGGCCCATTTCCTCTTTCTAGGAAAAGGAGTCAGGCTCAAAAATCCTGTTTCTTTCATTAAATAACTTAGAAAGATGCTATCCTTTATAATAGGTGAGGAAAGACTAGTGAGTGGGAGATAGCAGAGGGAAATTGCCTTCTGGCTGAGATTACAGGTATCTAGGTGAGCCAAACTAACAGCTTTCTTATAAAGTCCCTCTCTGGAGGAGGACTTGAATTCCCTCTCATCAATTTTTCTGCCAGAGTATTTATGCTGCTTCACAGTGCAAAGTCACCTAAGCTAAGGGCAGTCAGAGAAGGAATGAAGGAAGGAAAGAAGTGGTCATTTTCTCTTCCAAAGTGATCCAGTGTATTGGGTCCATATAAAAGGGACAAGTGGATCAGCTATAGATCAATTTAGCATAGAAAGTTTCAATCTAGATGCCAGAAGCTGGATCACAAGGCATCCAGAGGTTTTTCTGAGCAGAGAGAGGAGTGATCTGGCCTCAAGATACTAAAATCAGTAAGATGGAACCCAAGCAGTTGGCATTTGGATTCTGGTTCAGATATCCAGGTTATGCTTCTGTCTAGCTCTGTCTTTTCCCTTATATTGTTTTGCCTCAAGTATCTATCAAGCGAAGTCAGTCAATGAGTCCCATCCCGCAGGTGGGTCTTTGCTGGTGTCCCTGTCCCCTGTCTCCAAACATGTCAGCAAGTAAAAGAAGGTATTGGAGTTGGGGAGAAAAGGGGGTGTCAAAACAGCAGTTCATCATAATGAATTGTCAGGACCAATCAGTCTGAAACAGCAGTTTGCAACTTGGGTGCTAACAAATCTTTTCTGGGACATTATCTCACAGAAAAAAAGGAAAAAAATACAGGATAAATTCTTAGCACAGTGGGGCTCCCTCCCTCCACCTCCTCCCCACTTCAAAAAGATTTAACATCTAATTCAGGTTTTGACGAGCTGCTTCATCTCTGCAGAAACACTGTTGATCTCTGTCGGACCCCAACGGCCTTGGGCAGAACAGACTGAAAAGCAGTAGAAAAAGAGCAGTCCGTCTGTAATGATAAATAAATACATTATAGGATCCAGCTCTGGGGAAGGGATGCCGACACTGATGGAGCGCCATGACCTCCAACATGACTGCCAAGTCTGAGGCTTTTAATAGGAGTCAACTCTCCCCTTCCACCCTAATCTCCTTTCTTAAAGGGCTCGTGCCAAAAAAGAAAAAGAAAAAAGAAAGAAAAATTCCTACCCCCGCCCCCAAACTCCAGAAAATGTTCAATTAGCATTTGGGATTAGGCCAAGCTTCTCAAATATTCTGCTATTTGAGTTTTTCTGGTAGGTCCAGAAGAAGAAAAGGAAAGGCACAGAATGATCAGAGTACTCCTAGGTTTTTTAGTTCTAGGGCCTTCACTCTGTTAATTATTTCCTACCTATTTTGTCTAGAACATTTTTATGTATATTTATTTGCTTGTCTTCTCCCTCTAGATTATGAACTTCTTGAGAGCAGGAACTGCCTTTTGCCCCTTTTTGTACCAGCGAACTTAGTGCAGTTCGCTGCACTACTACTATGTGCTTAATAAATTGATTGAGTGATATGTTCATGTCTTACCAAGGACAAGAAGGACATGTAATCTACAATAAAATCTAGGTTCAGACTCAGGTCTTTGAATTATGAATCCAGTATTCTTTCCATGATTGAGATAGAAGGGAGATCAAATACCATATTTGAAAAACTGTAGTGAGCCTGATCCTCATATAATTTAATTAACCAGTCTCAGGATAACAGGTAGCAATGACTGAATAGAGGGTCTGCCTTTGAGTCCCAGGTCCAGTAATAACTAGTTATATGTACCTGGAAAACTGAGTCACCTTTTCTGGTTCTGTTTCCTCATCTATAAAATGAGGGAGTTGAGCAGGTAATCTTTCAGATTCCCTAAAAGTCTAATAATCTATTAACAAATTTATAATCTCATTTCATATTTTATATAAGAAAATTATTGTACCCAAGTTGAGCAGTATATAGCTATTGGGTCATAAAAAATTAGAAGGGGTGAGGACTTAGAACACAAAATAAAAACTGTCAGAGAATGAGAAGATCTCAGGACATGTAATATTAGAGCCAGTAATGAACTTTATCATAGAGAGAAGAGAAAGAGCCAGAAGGGACTTTAAAGATCACCGGGTTTAATACTCTCACTTTCAGGGAGAGAAACTGAGACCCAAAGTAGATACAAATGGCAGATGTATGACTAGAAATCAGGTTTTCTGACTCCTAATAGAACACTTTTTCCACCAATAATAATACTAAAAATTGCTACTGTAAAAGTTCTGCAAAAGGAGGAGCGATTTGGCCACAAGATACTAAAATTAGTGAGATGGCGCCCAAGCAGTTGGCATTGGGACTGTTTCTTACAAACAGTTATCTCATTCAATCCTAGGAGGTAGGTATTATAGACATTATTACCCCAATTTTATTGAATTTCAGAGAGGCTAACCCCTTACTAGGATTCACACAGCTAAAATATACTAGAGGTACCACTGAAGTCCAGCTATCTTCTGACTCCAAAGGCAACACTCTTTACATTAAACCACTATAACAGGCCCCTGCCCCATTAAAATATTTGAGTCATACACAATGATAGAGCACCAGCTTTGGAATCAGGAGGACTTAAGTTCACATCTGGTTCCAGAGAATTAACACAGACTACCTATGTGACCCTGAGCAAGTCACTTAACCCCAATTTCTTCTATATAAAATTTAGTTAGCATTCCTCTCTCATCTCTTTAAAAAAAAAAAATCTATCCATGGAATAGATATATTGAGGTAGGAATGCTCTATCTAAAATATCTGTTTATTGTGTTAATTCCCAAGCATGTGTCCCTGTTTTGTTTAACATCCACTATGAAAAACTAAGAACTTCATTAAAATAAATAAAAAATAAAAAAACAAGAAATATATGGAATATTTCCATTCTTCTCTTCCTATGATATTTTCTCCTCTCAAAAATTAAAGTTCTCTTCATTAAAGGTAAAACATTACCCAGGTGTGGACACATCTGAAATGACAATCTCAAATGATTGCTATCAGACATACCATCCATAGAAAAAATTTGTGCCATCTATGGACAACTCTCCCTGATGTTTCAGATGGTAAAAGGGGAATCTGATCTGGAAGTCTTCCAAAGAGGTGACCTTGAACCTTTCTACCTTTGTAAACTCAAGGAGGGTCAAATTGAAGTCAAACCTTCAACAGTACAGTATAGTGGGGGAGGGGGGGGTAAAATACTGGCTAGGAGGGCAAAAGGATTGTGTCTTATCTAAATTTTATATCCACCCACCCTATTCCCTACTGAAGGATTTACATGCACTAATGGGCACATAATAGACATTTACAGATAGATAGATAGAAAGAAAAATAGATAGATATTGATATGTTTGTACTATTTATATTTTTAAATTTTTTTATTTACCACTTAATAGCATTTTATTTTTTCCAATTGCTCGTAAAGATTCATTTTTCTAAGATTCTGAGTTCCAAATTTTTTTCTCCTTCTTCATTCCCTGTCCCCTCCCCAAGATAGCAAGCAATCTTAAATAGGTTATACATGTTTTTAACATTTAATTTTTAATTTTAATTAATTAATTTTTAAAACATTTTAAACATGTTTTCATATTAGTCATGTTGTGAAGAAATTCTATTTATCTTGTATCTAACTTAGGCAAAGGAAAAGGGTAAACATAACTACTGGGGGATTGATACCTATTTAAAAGAGTTGACAATTCAAGTCAACTCCTTACTTACTAAAGGACTAGAAACTATTGATGTCAACACTGCTTATTATTTTGAAATGCTAATTACAACTCATTCATATCCATTCATGACAATAGGAATTTACTAGGCAATGTTTACTCATTTAATCTACACAAAAAGATATAGAGACAGAAAATCTAAATTGGAAACCAAACAACCCCATTTAAAATTTTTTATTATTATTATTTTTTTGGCAAAACAATCATGGTTAGGTGTCTTGCCCAAAGTCATACAGCTAGTAAGAGCCTCCATTTTTTACAGCTCTTTTCTTTGTGAGCTTCCAGTTTCTTCTTTAGTCAGATGAGAGAGTTACATCAGAACAAAGGAATACTGAAATATCCCAAAAGTAGTGAAATTAGTGTGAGGGGGGCGAATTATGTGAACTGGAGACAGAACTTTATGATAATTACAAAAAGTCATTATTTTATTTATCTTATTTTATGTTATTTCTTATGTGCATGGGAATGCATGGGAAACTAACATATTTCAATATCTAGAATATTGATATTATTTCATATTGAATAGAGAACATGGGATGATTTTAGTAAGCCAAAGTTACCCCTTTGGTCTTAGTCCAACAAAGCCTAAAAATGATTGGATAATTTCTAAGAGATCTTCCTACTCATAAATCGTATAATCCTGTGATGGGATCAACCTTTTCTCCTTGCCTTTCCCTATATGGTCCTTATAATTCCTTTCAGACCAGAGCAGCAGGCTATAAAAGACAGAGTGTCACAGACTCTATAGTTTGAACAGAGAGGGCTCTCCACCCCTCCCCTAATCCTCTTCCATCCCCTCCCTCCATTCCCCTTCCACCCATCCAGTCTCTGGCTTCTCTTCCTGACAGCCCTGGAAGCAGTAATCTCTGTCAGGCTGTAATTTAAAGCAAAGCAATGCAAACTTGAACCAACTGTATGGGGGTGATTGATGGGTCGAGCTAGCAATTGTTTTTGTACCTTCACAGGATTCATGTAAGTAGGTATTGTGATCCTAATCCATCCTCTATCATTCCTTAATCCACTCAAAAGCAATGTTTAGCATCTTAACTTTATAATAAAAGGTATCAATTAGGACCTGTCAATGTTTTCAGTGGCAGTATCTAATTACAGTCACTTGCTATAGGCTATCTTGTTAAAATTTTTTGAACTGAATGACTAACTATTCCTGACAAGTTTAATGCATTATTAAAGGTGTAATTACCCAGTTATTGCTCATGGAATTCTGAGTTAATTATGTGACTTCTAAATTCATCACTTTTATGTTTATTGAACTTTAGTAAGTTCACCCCGGTCTTATGCTTTTCACTGATCCATTTTCTGACTCATTTTTAACTCTTGGAACAGGAGAGCTACTAAAGAAATAGAAGGTGTTCAGGTCAGTTTGTATTTACAATCTGAAGTAGAGGAAAGAGTGACGAATTTGAAGTTGGAAGAACAGGGTTCAAATTCTCTTGTTTCACCTGAGTTCAAATCTGGTCTCAGACACTTAACACTTCCTAGCTGTGTGATGCAAGTCACTTAAACCCAATTGCCTCAGCAAAAAGCAAAAAAAAAAAAAAAAAAAATCTCATTTCTTATTCCTTGTGTGATCTTGAACAAGTCCTTTCTTCTCAGAGCTTCAATTTTATCCTGTATAAAAAGAAGAGGTTCAGAAGCAACATAGTCTAGTAGATACCCATTGGATCAAGCAAAAGAAAACCTGTGTTTGAATCCTTGCTCAGATCCTCAAACTATCTGTTTGAGTTTAGGTTATTTATTTCTCTTCCATAATCCCATTTCTTTTATTATTATTTTGTTAATCTTATTGTTATTGTTGTTGTCATTATCATTATTATTATTGATAATGTTATGAAAGAAATATCTTTTCTGTGATTCATATAGTAACTTCAGTATATTTACCACAACATGGAAATTATAGAGGTGAAAACTTAGATTTTATTAGTATGCTCAAACAGATTTAGACCTCTGAGAAAACCTAGACAACCAAGATGATTCTGCAAAGGCTTCTTTTTAATCTAAAATTATGTCAGTGACAAAGAAATAATCCATTTACATATTGCAATCTTGTGCATTCCTCTTAAGCCATAAATGTTAAAGAGAAAATAGATCCATAATCCCATACTTCCTTCACTGTCATAAAAGTTGAACAAATTTAAACATTCATAATCTCATACATTCCCTAAAGAAATAAACCTCATAAAATAGACTCATAAAATAAGCAAAGTCAGCTTACAGATTAAACTATATTTAGAGGATTCACAAATAGATTGATAGAAGAGGAGGATTTATAAAGAGTCAGGGACAATTGAAATTCTTCCTCTGGCTTCTTATTTAAAAAATATTTGAGGCTCTCAGTAAATTTTTATATCCCATAGGACAGGTTTTGGTCAGGTAAAGTTAACATTAAGACAAACTTTTAATTGACTAACTTTGCAGGAGGAAGCATCCTGAGTCCTAAATAATAAAAAGAAATAACAAAATAATAGCCAGCATTTATGTAACACTTCAGTGTTTTCAAAGTGCTTTACAGATTTTATCTCAATTTATCTTTACAACAATTTTACAAGGTAGATATTATTATTATCCCCATTTTACGAATAAGAAAACTGAAGCAGAATATCAGTGATACTTTCAGACTCATAGGGTTAGTAAAAATCTGAGGGAAGATTTTCAATCAGGTCTTTCTGACTCCAGATCCAGCATACTCTCATCTTGGTTTTTTTTTTTTTTGTTTTTTTTTTTTTTTTTTTTTTTTTTTTTTTAATGAATCAGTTTATCTAAATGGGTCTTAAATCCAATCCAGATTTAAATACATGAAAATATTATGCTATTAGTGGATGATCTTTGAGGATTCATTCAGTTGTAAATCCAATGGTTAGTTTCAAAGGAACAACCTGAGTTCCATATCATTACTAAAGTCTGATATAAGGGAAACCACTTAACACTTAGAAGAGTAAACACTGGTGATCATTTATGTCTGTCAAACTCAGAAAGACTTCTACTCCATTAAAAAAGGGTGCATAAACTGCAAATTGACTTGGAAAATCACATTTTATTAATTTTTAAAAATATTTCTCAATGTCATTTATTTCTGATTGTCTGCACCAGAGAGTGTTACAGGCCATGTTTGATACTTCTTAGTTAAGGAGAGAGGACATACAGGACATCCTTGAATATAATAAGGATTTGAGAACTAATTAGCATTCTGGGATTTGTAAACATTCCTTCTCATCCCTGAAAGTTATTTGGACTAGCATAAATTTTAAATAGAGACAAATTAGGTCAAACTTTGTAGTTTTATTTTGATTTCAAGACTGAGCATCACTTTCTATCTAACCCACGATTGAAGTATAGTGGCCACTCATTGGTCTGATCCCACTCTTGACCCCCAGAAGCTTTGACCTGTTCTTTCCAAAGTGGGGTAGTTTGCCCAGCCTTTGGCGACCCTTTGTTCCCCTTGCTATGGAGTTTACCATATTGCTGCTAAACATTGTAAGCATCTACACGAGCACCACTACAGCTCAAAACCCCCAAACTTAAGAGATTCCCTAGCTTTAATCTCTCAGGAGCAGAGCTTACACTTGTGTATTGTCATATCCAGTCAAAACCTGGGACTTTGAAAAAAACATGAAGGATTATGAATTATGTAAGTTAGTAACTGGTAACAGAGCAGTTAGGTGGATAATGAACAGAGTGCCAGTGTCTGAGTCAGAAGAACCTAAGTTCAAATTTGTCCTTGGACACTTATTAGCTATGGGATCCTGAGCAAGTCACTTCACCTTTCCTCATAAAAAAAAACAAAAAACAAAAAAACAAAAAGTCTGGAAAAGAAGTATCTTTGCCAAGAAAATCCAAAATGGGGTAATGAAGAATCAAATACAACTGAAAAATAACTGAAAACTAATGGTAGTAGGGAAGATGACATCCTCAATTCCATCCTAGACTTAATGAATTAAACAAATGTAAAGGGAAGCAGAGAGAGGGATGTGTATGGGGGAGGTGTAAGGTAGACAATGAGATCCCTTCAGGCATCTTAGATCAGAGAACACAAGACTGAAACTGGCAACTGGAATCAATGCATGAGGAACAAAAGAAAGTTTTTAAAAGATCTGCTTTTACCATAACTTCCCTTCTTTTGAGTATGCTCAGTAAAAGACACTGTGATCTAGTCTTCTCCTTTCTTTTATTTAAATATTTCCAGTATATTGATTTTCATATATATATGTGTGTATATATATATATATATATATATATATATATATATACATATAAAACCCATGGTCAAACATGAAGGCTTGTATTGTATACTTAATCCATGTGAAGAAAAGGGGAATGGAAGAAGCCAAGGGTTAGCTAAAACTAAAGGAAATTCAAATTAGAACAGAGAACCAAACTTTGGCTTGAATGTTAGGAAATTTATATAATGGTGATGAGAATAAAATCTGAAATACTCTCATTGTATTAATTTTTCATCTGATAAAAATCATAAAGTAGCATAGAAAGGGATCTCTATTTGTCCTGAGACCGGAAAAGGGTGCATTATTGCAACAGAGTATGGTCAATTAAATCTCTTGGAAAGAGGAAAGCACAAGTCAGAGGGCAATTGTCAAAAAAGATCTCTTACTCTGAAAACAAAGCAAAGCAAAACAAAATCTTAGGAATAAGATAGTCTAGGCTCTACTCTCCATAGTGACACCCATCTGTATTACACATAAATAAATCAAAATAATAAGCACATTTTAGGGAAAGAAGGAGATACTAATTTGAATACCTAGAACTCAAAAGATCTTATGGCTTAATTAGGGTTGTAGAATATTCTTGTGTGAAAAATTAAATTACTGTATTTTGATAAGTAAATAGTAGTTCACAATATAGATCATAATTTTAGAACTCAAAGAACCCTCAAAGGTCATCTTACCTTACCTTAGCTTTCCATTTTTTTAAATGAGAAAGCTAAAGTCCAAAATGTATAACTTGTTCAAGGATTTTTTTTTTAAGAAAATAAAAAGATAATAAGTACCAGAGCTGGAATTTGGCCCAGACTCTATAACTTCAAATCTAGTATTGTTTCTGACAGGACATAAAGCTAAAAGGATAGATGAAAATTATTTTATCCAACCCACTGATTTTACAGAAAAGGAAATTAGACTGACATTGAGTAATATAGCTAAGAGGTAGAACCCTTTGACACTGAGTCTTAACATGAAATTCAAATTCCCTTCAATAAGAATTAACTCATCCAAATTAGAGAGAACACATTTTAGGAATTCAAAGAGAAAAATCAGATTTAGATTTATTCTTTGGATCCCCAAGAATGGCAACAGAACTAATGGATGAAAAGTAGAAAGACTTCAATCAATGGAAGAAAGTAATTCCTAACAATTTCTAACAACACAGCAAATTTTCTTTTAAAACAGTGAGATTGAGATAGCAAGGTGACACAGTAGATAAAACATTGGCCCTGGAGTCAAAAGGACCTGAGCTGAAATCCATCTTCAGACATTTACTAGCTATGCCATCTATCCCAGATTGCCTCAGAAAAAAACAAACAAATAAGCGACAACAATAACAACAACAGAGTGAGCTCCCAACAACTCAGTATCTGATAAATTTGAAAACATAAATTACTTGGGGAGGAATCTCTTATTTACAAAAAAAAAAAAAAAATCTTCTGAGAAAAATCAGGAATGTGGCAGAAACTAGGTTTAGAGAAGTATCTTGTAATATATACCACAATAAGTTCAAAATATATAAAAAACCAAATTTAAATAGGCACAACACAAAAGAAAATTTAAAACTAAACCAGAGAAGAGTAAAGAGAAGAAAAATGATTGAACAATATCATTAGTGACTATTGATGAAAGAATTTTAAATAAAATTGTAGTAAAAATACTATATCAACAGAGCCAAAAAAAAGGATATATTATGGCAAAATGTATTTATACCAGATTCAAGGATGGTTTAACATTAGAAAAAACAAGTAACAAAATTATATTAAAAATAAAGAAATAGAAAATCAGTGTTATTTCAGTTCCTTTTCTTTATTTAAAATGTATTTATTTAGATTAAGATTCTTTTCTTTTTAAATTTTGAATTCCAATTTTTTTCCCTTTCATCTTTCCTGTTCACTGATAAGTCAAGAAAAATGATGTCAATTATACATATGAAATCATGAAAAACATATTTCATTATTAGCCGTGTCACAAAAAATTCAAGATTCATAGAAAATAAGGAAAATATGCTTCAATTTTTATTTCAAATTCAAATAATATCTGATGAAAAGCCTAAATCTGGTCAGAAAACTTTTCACTCAAACACAAGGCTGAAGAAAAGCACAAAAAGGCAAATAGGAAAGTGAAATCACCAGGAATTCAATTTACATTATCTTTTCAACAGAAGTAGAAAAAGAGTTTTATTAAATATGAAACTCATTAATGCTATTAAAAAAAGACCTTGTAAAGTATAGACATTGAGGGGTAATTTTAATATGATCAAAAGTGTCTAATATGAAAAACCATCATTTTATGCAAAGCACATTTACTAAAAGCTTTCTCAACATATATCAAAGTAAAGTAAGAATGCCTCTTCTTCCATTTTTATTTGATACAATTCTAAAAATCTTAGCAATCTCAATAAGACCAAAGAAAGAAATTGATGTATAAAGATAGGTAAAAAGAATTTAAAAGTGACATAATTTGCTGATGACATGATGATTTGCTTAAATAATTCTCAGGAATGAGGAAAGAAACCAAGGGAGAAAATAAATAGCTTCAGCAAAGTTGCAGGTGAAAAAAATTAAAAAGAACACATTATTTCTATATAATAATAATAAAATATAAACAAAATAATAAAAAGAGATGTTCTATTTTAAAATAATGAAAAATGCTTAAAATATTTTGAAAATTATTTATCAAAGCTCACTTATTAATTGTGTATATTCCATACAGCATAGTCCTTAAAGCAACAAAAAATTAAATCGATAAAGGAATATTCAGTGCTTGTGGTTGAGCCATATCAGTGTACTAAAAGTGGCAATATTATCAAAGTTAATTTTCAGGTTAATGATCAATCAATCAAATTGTCCAAAAAAGAATACTTTTAAAAATCCAATAAAATAATATTAAAATTTATTTTAAGGAATATCAAAGAAAATAATTTTTAAAGTAACACATGAAGATGAATGATGCTTCCAAATCTCAAACATATATTATAAATCAGTCCTAATCAAAACAATTGGTTAAGAAATAGAAAGCAGAGATCAATCAAACAGACTAAACATGGAAAAATCAGAAATATGAGGATTCAAAAACCCTCTATTTGATAAACCTGAAAACATAATAAGAATGGTCCATTTGTTAAAAACTGTTAGAAAAACTATTTTTGGAAACTGTTTTTAGAATTGTTGGAAAAATAGCAGAAATTAAGTTTAGACCAATATCTTACATTATGATTAACTATGAATAAAATATGTTTATATGACTTTGGTATAAAAGAGAAAGAAACAGAGAAGCAGAGAGCTAGAAAGAAGAGGGTGTCAGTAAGAATAAAATTTCAACCAAAAAGAGCTAGAAGTGATTACAAAAGACAAAATACATATTATTGATTACATGAAGTTGAAAAAAATTTTTTTGCATAAACAAAATTAGTTAAACATGTAGGCTAAGAAGGAAATCAATTAACTCAGGAAAATATTTGTATCAGAAATCTCTAAAAAGAATTTGTTATAAGCCGTTTTCCCCCTAGAGTTGTCTAAGAAAAAGTTAGTGGAATGTGTGTGTTTATTCTTCTAAAGCAGGAAGACATTCATGGGAGCAAAAGTTAGAACTGAAGTCAAGGTGGACTTAGGCAGCACTGATTATAAAGACAACAACCACAAGCCAAGGGCAGGGTGTAATTGCATAGTGGTCTCTTCAGGTTTGACCATTGGTAACCTGTGCCTCAGAGCAGGAAGTTCCCCAGGAATCCCTTAGTTTGATGGGGTTTAACATGAATCAGTCTGAAGTTAGCTCTGTAGCTAATGGCAAGACAGAAGAAATTCCAGGTTTAGCAAGAGAACTCTGCAAAGGATCTCAGATATGTCCAAAAAGAGATGCTCAATTTGCCTCCTGCTTATCTGATTCTGATTCCCAGGTCATTCTGACTTCCTCTAGATAGTAGAGAAGTTCAAGCAAATCAACATGGTTAGTAAAAATCATTAACTGCCTCAATTATACATACATACATACACATTTGTGTGTGTGTCCATGTGTGTGCATATTTACATATATATGTATATGTGTGTCTATATAGTTCTACAAGTTATATAGACAAAGAACTAAATTATATAAGAAATAATAGAACTATCTAACCAAAACTCATTTTCCAATAAAAAACTAGACAAAGAATGTCAATAAATCATTTTTAAAGATGTTTTCAATTTTAATACCCATGTGAAAGAATGCTTCAAATTTTTTAAGTGAAATTCAAATCAAAATAATTCTGAGGCTTTACTCTGCATCCAAAAAAAAAAAAAGTTAAGACAAAAATAATGACTTTTAGAGGAATTGCAGAATTATAGAAACACTAACACATTAATGGTAAAAGTCATTCAATGAACATTAAGCACTTAATAGCTACCAGACATTATGCTAAACAATAAAGATATAAAAGGGACGAAAGAGAGTCCCTGATCTTAAGGGGGGGGGGTCTTGATTTAATAGAGCAACATGTTAACTAATACAAGTATTTTTTTTTATTAAATAACTTTTTATTGACAGAACCCATGCCAGGGTAATTTTTTACAACATTATCCCTTGCACTCACTTCTTTGATTTTCCCCTCCCTCCTCCCCCTCTCCCCAAGATGGCAAAACAGTCCTATACATGTTAAATAGATCACAAAGATCTTGGATAAATATTGTGTGCAGAACTGAACAGTTCTCTTGTTCTCAGGGAGAATAGGATTTAGGTAAAATAACCGGAAGAAGAACAAAATGCAAGCAGTTTACATTCATTTCCAGTTTCTTTCTTTGGGTGTAGCTCTTCTGTCCATCCTTGATCAATTGAAACTTTAGATCTTGTCTTTGTTGAAGAAATCCCTTCCTTCAGAATACATCCTCATACAGTATCATTGTTGGGATATAAATTTCCTGGTTCTGCTCATTTCCCAGCATCCAGTTCCAAAGTCTTAACCTTCTGTATTCATCCTGCTTCATTTCTTACAGAACAATAATATTCCATAACATTCATATACCACAATTTCTCAACCATTCTCAATTGATGGGCATCCATTCATTTTCCAGCTTCTGGCCACTACAAACAGGGCCCCAAAACATTTTGGCACAATAGATCCCTTTCCTTTTTAGTATCTCTTTGGGGTTAACCAGAGAAACACTGCTGGATCAAAGGGTATGGAAGTTTGATAACTTTTTGGGATATTCCAAATTGCTCCAGAATGGCTGGAATTTCAAATTCCACCAACAATGTATCAGTGTCCCTTTTTTCTGCATCCCCTACAAATTCCATGTTATTGTTCCTTCATTCAGCCAATCGACGGTGTGTAGTGGTATCTCAAATTGTCTTAATTTGACCGATCAATGTATTTGGAACACCATATGAATATAATAGTTTTAATTTCATCATTTAAAATTGTCTTTCATATCCTTTGACCATTTATCAATTGGAAATGGTTTTTCTTATAAATTGAGCAACTCTATATATTTTGGAAATGAGTCCTTTATCAAACCTTTATGTAAAAATGTTTTCCCCATTTTTGTTTCCCTTCTAATCTTGCCTGCATTAGTTTTGTTTTACAAAACTTTTCAAATTTGATATAATCAAAATTTTCAATTTTGAGTCAATAGGATTTATTCTTCTTTTGGTCTAAATTCCTTTCTTTCCACAGGTCGGAGGTAAATTATCCTGCTCTTCCAATTTACTTATGATCTCATTCTTTATGCGTAGATCATGAACCCATTTGACCTTACTTGGTGTACGGGTGTTAATGTGGGTCAATGCCTGTTTCGCCATACTAATTTCCAATTTTCCCAGCAATTTTGTCAAATGTGCATTCTTATCCCAAAATGGGGTCTTTGGGTTTGTCAAACACTAAATAATTAAAGTTATTGGCTGTTTTTGCCGAACCCCTTTATTCCATTGTCAACTAGTCTTTTTCTTAGCCAATACCAGATAGTTTTAGTAACTGCGCCTTATAATATAATTTTAGATCTGGTACAGCAGGTACCTTCATTTGATTTTTTTTTTCATTAATTCCTTGAAATTTTGACCTTTTATTTTACCATGTAATTTTGTTGTTATTTTTTCAGGTCATCAAAAGGTTTTTGGGAAGCTGATTGGTATAGAGCAAAAAATAATTAGTTTAGGTGTATTTCATCTTTATTATTTTTCGCCCAATCCGAGATTTAATATTTTCAGTTGTTGATCAGACTTAATTTTGTGGAAAGTGTTTTGAGTTTTGCTCAAAAGTTTCGATTTTCCCTTGGCGATAGATTCCTAAATTTTTTACTATCATATTACTTTAAATGGGATTTCTTTTGTAACTCGCTGTTGGATTTTTTGGGAATATAAGAATGGATGACTTATGTGGGTTTTATTTTATAACCAGCAACTTTCTAAAAATTGTGGATTATTTCAATAACTTTTTATAGAATCTCGGGGTTTCTAAGATATCATCATATCATCACAAAAGTGATAATTTGGTTTTCATTTCTATTTTATTCCTTTAATATCTTTTCAATTTTATTGCCAAAGCTAGCATTTCTAATCAATATTAAATAGGAACGGTGATATGGGCAACCTTGTTTCCTCCTGATCTTATTGGGGAATGGTTGCAGTTTGTCTCCGTTACATATGATGCTTTTTGGTTTAAATAGATGCTACTGATTATTTTAGGAAAAGTCCATTTTTCCTATCCAAGGTTTTTAATAGGAATGGATGTTGGGTTTATCAAATGCTTTTCTGCATCTTTGAGATGATATATGGTTTTTTAGTTTTTATTAAATAAATTGCTGATAGTTTTCCTAAATTTGAAACCCTCTTCCTGGGTATAAACCTACTTAATCATGGTGAATTATCCTGGGGGATTTTCTGTAGTCTTTTGCTATTATTTTTTTAAGATTTTAGCATCAATATTCATTAGGGGATTGGTCTTAGTTTTTTTCTCTGTTTTCAGCCTACTGGTTTAGGTATCAGTACCATGTCTGTGTTAAAAGGAATTTCCAGGACTCCTTCATTCCCTACTTTTTCAAATAGTTTATAAGCTTGGGACTAATTGTTCTTTGAATGTTTGGTTTCACATGTAAATCCATCTGGTCCTGGGGATTTTTTTAAGGGAGTTGATTAATAGCTTGTTCTATTTCTTTTTCGAAATGGACTATTTAAAATTTCTTCCTCCCTAAATCTGGGAAGCCTATATTTTTTAGGTATATCCATTTCGTTTAGGTTATCAAATTTATTGGCGTAAAGTTGGGCAAAGTAACCCCTTACTATTTCTTTAATTTCCTCTTCATTGGTGGAAAGTTCTCTCTTTTCATTTTTAAGACTACTAATTTGATTTTCCTCTCTCCTTTTTACCAAAGTTTTATCAATTTTATTGGTTTTTTCATAAAACCAACTCTTAGTTTTATTTATTAGTTCAATAGTTTTTTTAGTTTCAACTAATACAAGTATTTTGAAAAAGATAATTTGTAGTTATGCAAACCATGGATTAAAATATTCAAAATATATGATTCCAAGATACCCCAGCTATGCAGTAACAAGGAGGTCATTAACAAAAAAAAAAAAAAAAAAAAAAGCTCCATATACATAAAAAGATTCATATTAGCACTTGAGAATAAGAAATAAAGTAGATATTCATCAATCAGAGAATAGCTAAAAAATGGTAGTAGATGAATATTACTTTCTTTTAGGAAATTATGCACATGATAAATGCAGTGAATTATTGAAATTTAATATTAAAAAAAATAAAATCTTGGCAGCTGATCCCCTCACTTCCTGGTAAATAGAGGGAAAATAAATGGAAACAGTACTAAATTTTATATTTTTGAGTTTAAAGATCACTGCAAATGATGATTGCAGCCATGAAATTAAGGCATTTGCTCCTTCAGAGGAAAGCTATAGAGAATCTGGACAGCATACTGAAAAATAGAGATGTTACTTTGCTGACAAAGGTTCAAATAGTCAAAGCTATGGTTCTTCTAGTTGTAATGTATGGGTGTGAGTTTCAGAAATATTAAATACATTCCTTACAGACCAAACTGCAATAAAAATAGTACTCAATTTAGCAATTTCAAGCAAAACATTTAGACCTAAGTGAAGAAGTAATAAAATTCTTAACAAATGGATCAAAGGAAGAAATCCTGGAAACAACTGATAACTGAAAAGCAATGTCAATGGTGAGATAATAAACTAAAATTTCTAAGATTGCAGTACTCTGCAGAGAAAAAAAAAATGTACCTAAAATCACACATTAAAGAAATAGAAAAAGAGAAATAATGAGATGAATGTGCAAAAGGCAACAAATAAGCCCAGAGAAGGAAATATCAAAAATGGAAGAAGTAGATAAATTAGAAACAAAAAGACTATAGAATTGGTAAAGAAAAGCAAAAGTAAGTTCTTTGAAAAAATCAGTAAAATTAACAAACTTTTAGCCAAACTGAATGTCGATTAATGGGAATAGGACAAGAGAGAAGGAAAAAGTAGAAGGAGAAGATAAGGGAGGGATCCATGGGTGATGAGAGAAAATAATAGCAAAGCAAGTTAAGAGTAGAACTAAAGTAGAAGAGTTAGCAGAGATAGGAAATAAGAGATATACACAAACACAGTAACAAGCATCAAGAGAAGAGTTTTTTAGAAAAAAAAAGTATGTCTAGTAATCATTCATTTTAGACAACGTCAAACTTAAAGATTCAATCGAGAGAGACATCTCTATTATATATCCCTATTGTTTTAGATGCATGTCTATGTTTGTATAAATGCATATGCATATGTGTGTGCATGCATGTGGGTGTATTGTGTGTGTGGGTACATATAGTTTTTCTATATATGTATGTGTGCATATGTGTAGGCATGTATTATATATATATATAAATATATCTGTGCTTAATTGCAGCCTATTTAAGGGAGGTCAGAGGGATGAAAGAGGGGAAAAGAATAAAATAAAAAGTGCATAGCAGAGAATAAAAAAATAATCTACAAGAAAGCAAAGATGGACACCATGAATATGTCTTCTATTATTATATATTCTTTCTTGAAATGGACATTTATTGTTACATATTACAAACCCTTCCCAATGTTCTGCACTGCAAAGTTTTTTTTTTTTCCTTTTTCAACCTTTATTTTTTTCCTATTTTTTCCTTACTTTGTATTTAGTTTTAAATAAATAATTTTTAAAAGAAATTTTTTAAAATTACAGTGATTGGACTACCTGAAAGCCATAACCATAAAAAAGAGTCTAGACATTAGCTTTCAAAAATTATCAAGGAAAGTTGCTCTGATATTCTTAGAACCAGGGGATAAAATAGAAATTAAAAGAATCCACCAATTACCTCCTGGAAAGAAAAAAATCCCCAAACAAAAATTCCCAGGAATATTATAGTCAAATTCTAGTTCTCCCAGGTCAAGGAAAAACTACTGCCAGCAGACAGAAACAATTCAAGTACTATGAAGCCATAGTCAGAATAATACAAGATATAGCAACTTCCACATTAAAGAATTAGAGGATTTGGAATAAGATATTCCAAAGGGCAAATGTTAGGGTTACAACTAAGAGTCACCCATATTTAAGAATTCTCTAATTACTAATCATAATAAATAATAAACACTAATAATAATCAAAATAAAAAATCCAAGAAACTCTAGAATTTCATCTTACACCTAGAAAATTAGTAATGATAATAAAGGATGTAAATAGTATTGAAGGGATTGTCAAGAAATAGAAATATTAATACATTGTTGGTAGAGCAGCAGATGGATCCAACCATTCTTGAAAAGTATTTGAAATTATGCAAAGAAAGTGACCAAAATATCCATATTTTTTAAACCACAGATTCCATTGCTAGGCATGTATCTTTAAGGAAATGAATGAGAAAAAAATGGCCCCTAGTCTCCCACACTTCTCAGTCCTAATGCCACTTTATTTATAACAATATTTTTTGTTGTAGCAAAAAAGATAGAAATAAATTTGATTGAGAAATTACTAAACCAAATGTAATAAATGTATAGATTATATTACAATGTTATAATAAATGATTGATATAATAAATGGAGAACATGGAAAATTTAAATGAATTGATACTAAGTAAAATAAGCCAAAAAAATATAAAATGACTATAATATTATAAATAGAAAGAATAACAATAAAACTATTTCAACTGAATTCTATGAGATTTATGTTGATATTCTTGGTCCTAAAGAAGAGATTTGAGAAAATAACCTCTCCTTGCTCCTCTGCAGTGTGTGTGTGTGTGTGTGTGTGTGTGTGTGTGTCCTAGGGTTGGGAAGTAATGAGTATACAATGATGCATATAATATTAGATAGTTTTGATATGTTTGTTAGTTTTACAGAACTTCTAATTATTATTTTTCTAATTCCCCAATTTTTAAATTCTCTTTCAATGGATAGTTTCTGGGAGAAATAATACAGTAAATAAAATCAATAAAAATTGCTTTGAAAAAATAAGGACTCTATATAGAAGGCTTCCAAAAATCAGAAATAAATTTAATTGGGTGGGATTAAACAAATGCAAATTTAACACATATTATTAAGTTCCTTTTAATTCAATGTTTTTAGATTTCCCACTTTAGATACAAAGCCCATGACTCTCTAAGAGTTAAGTTTAATAGGCAGAGTAAAGAGTACAACCAATCCATCTAAATCTCCTTGATCTTTCTTGCTTCTTGGCGTAATTTCTCATTAGTCTCTTTTCCACTTCTGCTTATATTTAGGCAGGCAGGCAGGCAGGCAGGCATTTTGCCTGTCGCTAGGATTCATCACCCCTATTTCAGCCTTTCCTCTGTCCCTGTACCCAGCAGGGCCTCCTATGTTCTATAACTCTAGCAGGCCATTGGCTATCCCACATTCACTACAAAGTGAAATCTCTGACATGCTACAGTACCATCATTATACAGGCCATGCAACTGAGGTGATAAATCTCACTTCATTCCCATTTGGAAGAAGGATCTTCAATTAAGCAAAAATTGATTTTCTAATGATTTTCTTCCTATGCTTGTGATTGGTGGATTGTTTGAGCCTGCTCCAACTCCTCCATGTAGGGGAAAGAACAATTAAACCCACTGAGTCATCAACAGCAGGACTGTTTTTAAGTGAGTGAATGCAATTTAACACTTTCATTTTTGGCAAGAACAGAATCTTATAACCATTAGAGGAGAGAAAATGGCAGAACTCTTAAAGTGCCAGGCCACTGGGAGGGAAGGAGAAGGAGAGCTCCTCTGATCTTGGAAATCTCTTTATGGCAGGAAGTGACTTCCTCATACAAATGGCATCAATGGGTGAGAGTCAATGGCTTAATGTCAAGTTTTTTTGGAACTGTTTGGCATAAAGCTTTATTTTCAAATAACAGGAAGATAGCCTACACTCATGGGTTTTAGCCTTAGCTTATTTCTGCCACCTTAATCAGGGAAAAGGGCAATTGGTCTCTGGAGTAGAAAGGCAACAGATGCTACCCACATCCCCACTGAGGTGACTGGCCTCTCCTGCAGATGACATTTGACTGCAGACAACTTTTAAAAATCAGTATCTCCATACTGGCTGGACCATTAAAATATAGTAGTTGAGTTGTGTATTTGGGGGAGGAAGGAAACAAGAGAATGAGCTGATGGCTGTCCTAATAGGGAAATGTGACACAGAGAAAATGCCTGGTTTTGTGGGAGCTTTCCTCTGGTTGTCTTCTGTCCTCCTGAGTTGAGTTTTCCTGTGAAGTATTCTCTGCATTGGGATGTGCTATAAACAGTTTGATGTTGGGTGTACAAAACAAACCAAAGAGCTGGTCAGTAATGACTGTCACAAGTTTAGCATTAATGTCTTCTTGAGGGCAGCTTCTGAGCCCTTCTATTTTCTCTTGAGTGTGTTTGGGTCAGAAGTCATAGGACCCTTGCTTTCAAGAACTGTAAGACTAACATTTTAAAAACCTCAAGCATCCATGATTCCATAACCATGGTGTTTCTTCTTCCGATGCACCCCTCCATATCTTAGTATATGGAGCTGCTATGTATGAGTATGAGCTGCTATGATAAAAATATCATTACACTGAAGCCAATATTCTAGTTATGAACCTTTTCACACTCAACTACACTGGTCTTCAAACACAGGAACATAATCTGTCATCAGATCTTTGCTTAGTTTTTCCAGCTTAATAGTAGTTGCTGAAAATCCCTCTCTAATCATATGGTCTTGAACAGCTCAGAATCACTTCCTGATCAGTAGAAACAGCTAAAGAGAAAGAAAAGAAGGAGGGGAGAAAGGGGAAGGAAGGGAAGAAATAAGGGAGGAAGGAAGGAAAAAAGAAAGGAAGGAAGGAAGGAAGGAAGGAAGGAAGGAAGGAAGGAAGGAAAGGGAGGGACAGAAGGAGGGAGGGAGGGAGAAATGGTGATGCAAAAGAACTATGAAAGAAAGAGCCAACAGCTCAGAAAAAGAAAACAATTGTTTAAAAAATAGAATTGGCCAAATGGAACAGGAAGTACAAAAATTAATTGGGAAAAACAACTCTAAAAGTTAGAATTAGACAAATAGAAGCAATGACTCTGACATATCAAGAATCAATCAAATAAATTCAAAAGCATGAAAAAATTGGAAGAAAATATAAATACTTCATGTAAAAAATAACTGACTAGGAAAATAGATCCCTGGTAGATACACAATGTCAAAATCATTGGACTACCTAAAAGCCATAATCAAAATTATCAAGGATGTCTTCAAGATTTGTTTTTGTTGTTGTCGTTGTCAAGGGGATTAAAACTTGATCATACCTTGCTCATTACTTGAAATATGGCCTACTCCATTTTTTCTATGCAGTAGACTGCCTACTCTCTTTCCCTATTTTCATTAAGATTATCATATGTCTATATACCTATATTTATATTTGACAATGACAGAATCAGAAAGAGTTTATGGAAACAAGTGGCATCTAGTTAAGTAAATACTGAAATCCTCTGCATAACTTTTTTTTTGGTAACAATAATTTATGATTTCCACTCTTATCTCCACTTATTTGTGATAAGGCTCTTTGAGATATTTTGAAAATCAGTCCCTCAAAGTTTTCCAAATTGTACCAGCTCCAGCACTGATCTCTTCTAGAAAATTTTTCTGATACCACTGCTCTTCCTACCTTCATAATCTGTACAGCCATTTGTTCATAGTTAACAAGGGCTACTGAGATGGTAGAGTCCCTATATGGCACTTTTACCATCTTTAATGTGAGAGGGTGAGTGACTTATATCCCAAGTTTAAGTAATCAGAGGAACTAGTATTCAAATTCAAGTTTTCTTACTCATTATGCTACATTTATCCCAGTATTAGTCTGTGAACTCTATGAAAAGTTATGAAAATATTGTGTATTTTTAAAAATATCCTTCTACTCTTCTGATATACTAAGTGGAAGAGCAAGAAAGTGGGGTGATGGACAAGGGAAGCTTGTCCTATTCTCAGAATTAATGAGAAGTGACTCCAGGAAAATAATTTGAAATGACTGATGGATGTGTGCAAAGAAACAGGGATATATTCTCAAGCTTGTGCAATCAGAATCTGATGTGGTCAGAAAATATATTTCCTGGATGTCTGGGTGGAAAAGGATGTCTGACCATGGGATTACTACATCTCAAACTGGTGTTGGTGATAGAGATCAGTTCAAAAATGAGAGACCAAAAGTGTATTCCTGACTTATGAGCAAAAGTTCATCTCAGCCCTGAGGTCAACTGAAAGAATAATGCAGAAGAAAGGTTTCAAAGACATTCTTTGGTCTGGTCCTCCCTTAGCCATAACAGAATGGCCACAACAAGTAAACTCTCCTTGGTGATTGGGCTGATGATGGAGAGGTATCCTGTCCCTGGGATCTTATTGAAGAATGACTTGCTGTGGGCTACAGAGAAGCATATAGATGAAGTTACACAGACAAGCTAATCTATCCAGAATGTCTCAGAGCTAACACCATTGGTTGAACTATAAGATGAGCAAAGTCTAGTGCCACCTGCTGAGAGCCATGAAGAATTACAAAAGGCACCAAGGGCTAAGAGACTGAGTGGCAACTCAAAGGACCCCAAGCAGTGTAAGCCTTTGAGTGCCTGGGTCTATAAAAGACTCCTTTGGAGAAGAGCTGATCATTAGCAGATGTCAATCATTCTCATAAGATCAGAGAAGAGCTCCATTTGTTTTCTTTGACCTGTGAATATTTTTCTTTCTTTTGTTTTAGTTTTTCCTAAATTAAAGGAATGCCAGGTTATGGCTTATCATTCTAGCCTGAGGAATTGAGTCAGAGATAAGAAATCAAGAAATGCTCCATTATAAAATGGATAGAGACTGGTGCTGGTGTCAGGAAAATTAAGTTTTAAATCCTACTTCTGACCAAGGGCAAGTCACTTATCTGAGCCCTAGTTTTCTGGTAATATGAGGAAGTTGAAAGAGGAAATTGCCTGTAACATCCAGTGCCTTCCAGCCCTAACTCTGATCTCCAGCATACCTTTTTGTTGTGTTAGTGATTTCGTCTAACACAGGAGTTCTTTATTTTTTTTTTTATTTATTATTTTATTTTCCCCATTTACATGTAAAACATTTTTTAAATATTCATTTTTAAAATTCTGAATTCCGGATTCTCTCCCTTCTTGCTCCACCCCTCCATCTAACCCACTAGGCACAAACGATTCAATATAGATTATACATATAACACAGGAATTTTAAGTTTTAAATTATTTTGCTTCATGGACACCTTTGGCAATTTGGCAAAGCCTATCTTTTTCAGTATAATGTGTTAAATTATTGAAGGAAATGCTAATTTTCAGGTAGAAGTTAATGAAAACAAAAATATAATTTTTTTTCCTCATTCAAGTTCACGGATGCCTTGAAATGTATACACAGATCCCTTGAATCTACAGAGCCTGTGTTAAGAACCCATCTTCAAATAGAAAGATTATATTTATATCTCCCTACTGTGCACCCAGTAGGCATTTAGTCAATGTTTATAGAATGAATGCAGCTTAAGTTACACCTCCTCCATGAGGTCTTTTCTCATTGTGCCCAATTCACAATAATCTCTTCCTCCTCTCTTCTCCTTTAGCACTTACTGTCATTCATGCTGCACTTAGCACATCTGAGGTTATTTAAGGGTCAGGCATCCTTTTGTAGATGCATCCCATTTCCCAAGGAGATAAGTCCTGTGAGGGTAGGAAGGCAGTCTTAGAACTCAGCATGTCCCTAGTCCCAAGCATAAGATCCTACACCCAGGAAATATTTGATTAATGCTAGTTATTGATAATGGTAGGGATTACATGAAAATGGGGAATTAAACGGTCAAATGAGAAAGATAAACCTATATGAGCTGTCATAAGGTGATAGATGGTCAATTGCCAAGTACCCAACCGATAAGGAAAATTATAAGGCTTTGGGGTGTTAGGCAGTGAGGAAAGTTTACTGGAAGAAATAGGGCATGAACCAGCCCTGGATAGATGAGTTTAGAGGAAGATCATTCCTCCATGAAAGGGTAAAACTCAAAGGAATGGGGAAGGAAGCAGTCTCTACAAATCTATGACTGTGAAGCTGGATAGTCCAGTGGCTAGAGCTCTGGGCTTTAGAGTCAGGGAAGACCAGTTCTGTGCTCAGAACTTTACTAACTGTGTGAACCTTAATCTCAATTTCTTTACCTGTAAAATGGGAATTATAATAGCAGTACTTTACAGGGTTGTTCTGAAGATTGAATAAGCTAATACATGTGAAGCATTAGATGAATATTACTACTTATCACTTTATTATTAACAATAATAAATGTACTCTCTGGATCAGAGGATCTATATAGGAAAATATTGGAGCAGAGGTTAAAAGTTGTAGGAGAATAATCTAGAAGGGACAGGGAAGGCAATGTGATAAAGTATAAAAGAGCATTGGATTTAAAGGCAGATGCCCTCAGTTCAGATCTTAGTCTAGTTATTTATAATCTGCATGGCTTTGGGAGAATTGCTTTATTTCTCTGAGGCAATTTGTTGCTCAGTTCTGTCAGTCAGTTTTATCTGACTCTCTATGACCCCATTTGGGATTTTCTTGGCAGAAATACTGGAGTGGTTTGTTATTTCCTCCCTCCAGTTCCGAGGCAAAAGTGAAGTGATTTGCCCAGGGTCACCTAGCTGGTAAGGGTCTGAGTCTGGATTTGAATTCAAGAAGATGGGTCTTCTTGACTTCAGGCAGGGTGCCCTAATCACTGCAACCACTTGACTGCCCAAGGCCTTTTGCTCTCCTGTACAATTAAGAACAAGATGTCCTCTAAGGCAGGGCTTCTTCAACTTTTTCCACTTGTGATCCCTTTTTGCCCAAGAGATTTTTGCGTGACCCTGTCCTGAATCTGAGCTGACGTGTTTCTAGCAGCATGTGTGCATGCCGAGTACAAAGCTTGCATGTTGTGTGTTCAGAACAAAGGCTGCAATGAAGTTGCACGATGCACAACATACAAGTGCTGCCAAAAATTTATGTATTTTATTTTGAATTAATTTTTGGTCATTGTGTTCAGAAACCTTTTACTGTTGCAAAATTTTCATGGCACAATATGTAGTCACAACCAGCAGTATAAAATTTTTTTATCTAAGAAAATTTCACTAAAGTCAACAGGGCAGAGGGAAAAGAAAGCTGCAGCATCTTTGGGATTGAGTCTTGGATCAGACACCTGTTTATGACCTGGTCAAACCATTTAACCTTTCAGATTTGAAAGTGACTTTGAGGATGGCCTTAATTGAAAGGCCAAAGGAGAAGGCAGCACAGCATAGTGGAGGGAAAGTAGAAGTCAGAAAGATCAGGGTAAAAATCCCAAACCAGACACTTAATTAGCTTGTACTCTGCTCAAGTCACCACTTCTCTTGTTTTTAGGTTTCATGTAAACAATGAAGTTGGATTGGATAGTGCCTTTCAATTTTAAATCAATAATTCAATCTTCTCTCTTATGGATAGGAAAATTAAGATCCAGGTTTATCTAGCTAGTAAATAATAGAAGTGGAATTTGTACTCTGTCTTCTAATTCTAATGCTCTTGCATTAAGACTTGTTCATGTCAACAGAAATCCTTAACAACAACAAGAATAAATAAACTAGCATTTATATAGTGCTTGCTTTGGCCAAGAACTATGCTAGGCACTTAAAAAATATTATCTCATTTTTATCTTCACAACAATCCTGGAAGGAGGATGCTATTATTTTTCGGGTTTTACAATTAAGAAAACTGATGCAAATACAGATTAAATAACAAGCCAGATCTTCCTGACTTGAGGCTCAGTGCTCTAGCCATTGGCCACCGAGATCCCTGTATCTGCTACACAGACAATTCTGATTATGTTATGACCTCGACCTTTGGACACAGGTTGTACAGGTACTGACAATCCTGCAGCCTATGTTCCTGTGTGTGATTCCCCTCCCAGCACTCTGACCAGCTGATGAAATCCCTAAAAGGAAACTGGTTCTTTTTTTCTCCTCCTTTCTCCCTCACAGAGCTAGGACTGGTGTGACCACGCTGTAAAGGCTGGTTAGTCTTTATTAATGTCTTGTCAAAATGGCTTTTGAAGACCCTATGACATAGGCTGTTTGTAATTATTAATTATTACTGAGAAGTTTTTGTTTCCCAGACATGTTCTTCCTTCATCAAATCATTGTTAACTCTGAGGGATGGTTTATAAATGTGATCTTTTGGGCACAAAGGATCTAGGCTGCAGAAAGATGTGATGGAAAAGATGAGTTTCAAGGAAGAATCTAAGCACTACCTTGAACTGTGATAGGGCCTACTTCATTGTCCTAAATGTGATTTTAAATTAATTATTAAGAACAAGACCACAGAATTTGACAGAAATAAATAAGAATATACCATTTATTATATAAGTTCTTTCTTTATCCTTTTTTCCTCTTCTCCCTGATCCATCACCCTTTTCCATCTCTTCATTTATTTCTTTCCTTTCTTCCTACTCAGGCTCTTCCTTTTCTCTTGATCTATCTCCTTCTTCCTCAACCTCTTCCTCATCCTCATCCTCATTTCCTCTTCTTCCCTCTCTTCCCTTCTTCCTTCCCCTGTTCTTTTGGGAAAATTATTTTATCCACCATACAGGTAAGGATCAACATCATCACCACAAAAGGAGATGGTGACATCCCCAGGCCAGCCACAGAAGAATCAAAACTGGAGTGGGGAGATCTTAGGTCCAGGATGAAACAGTTTCATTCCTTTCCTCATCCTCCCCCTTAAATAAAGGTGGAAACAAAGCCTGACTTGATTTCGTGTGGGGGAAGAGAGACAATATGGGGTTTAATAGAAAAGTAACCGTGCAAGAATTCTATTTAAGCTAAGAACCTCTGTCATTAAATTCCACCTTTTTATTCTGAAGCCCAGGCGTCTGGAATAGCTCAAGTACCAATGGCGACCTTCTGTATTTCTTTTAATTATTCCAATGTAACCTCCTCCTCCAGCCCCACTGTAAGCCCTCAGCTACTTCAAGCAAAGCCATTCTAATGATTTCGATTAAATCCTGGCCTCTCCCCAGCAGAACACAAATTAAAAGCATTACTAGGAGGAGACAAGCTTCAGCGCTTGGAAGTGTTGTTATATAAAGAATGGGGAGTGTTGCCAAAGGCTTGTTGGCATTTCACATGCAGAGGGGGAGGATTAACCCTTTCTTGGGGTTCCAAGACAGAAAAGCAGGCAAGGGCTGCATTTCAGTTCTCCCACTGGAGTCTGCCTTCACCTCCCACACATTTTTCCCCCAATTACACTTTCAACCGATTTGCATCAAGGCGAGAAGTTGAAGCTTTATTAAAAACAAAAACAACCAACAAAGCTTTGAGAGAAAGAATCCCTCTCCCTCTCCCCACTAAAACATGTTCTACTAGGGCTTAAAGGGACACATCTGGTCTGTGAGAGTCCTTCCTTTGCTTCTTCCCCTTTCATTCCTCTCCCAAGATCATGCTTGGATTATCTGTCTGATTTACCTATTTGTAAACAGTGCAGACTAACTGTAATTGGAGATTTGGAGGGACACAGAATTTTACCTCCATTCACTTAGGACGCTGAGATCCATCAGGTGAAGATGTCTGAGGGGGATGTTCCACAGGCACTCTACAGCATTCCATGCCTTCTTCACCTTTCCTATCATGTCCTAGTGCAGGTACAAGCTAGAACTTTCTCGGAGCATTTGCTCAGAGTGGTATCCTCCCAGCAGTCCTCCTCTCTCACCCATGATGATAATATCATTAATACTTACTCATTCTGACAAGCTCAGAGTAAACAGAGACCAACAGTCTTTAGTTCTCAATGAAAAAGAGGAAGAAAAATGTCTAAATGGCTCATTGCAAATTGCAAAAATTATATGGAAATGATCATAGGGACTTTCAGGACTCTTTAATTTAAAAAAAATTAAAATGACAAACAGGTTTATTTCTGCATTGCTTTGAAAGTTGACAAAATATTTCTCCTAGGAAAATAGGAGTCCAAGTATATAGAGCAATACTTTCTGTGTGAAGAAGAGACCTTTTCAAGACTATCTTCCTCATCCCATCTTAAAAAATATATATATATGGGAAAAAGTGGTCCACTCCCTGGGAAAATACTGAAAGTCATGCTATACAGAACTTAGAAATGAATTTATTTATCATTTATTATTTATCTTATTTATCAGTCAGCCCCTGCTTGCCCTGATTTTATGGAAGCAGAAATAGAGACCCATAGAGAGAAACTGACTTGATTGAGACCACACAAATGATAAATGGCAGAGCTAGAATTTAAATCTAGCTCTTCTGATTTTTAAAGGCCCTTTCCAGTATAATTCTTCCAGAGGAACAGTTTTCTGGTCAGAGCAACTAGGATCTACATCCTAGATTCATCAGAATCTACCTCTCTGTAGCAGTCTAATCACCGGCTCTATCCTGTCCATGGCTACACAGAATAAATCTGCTCCCTTTTCCATTTGATAATCCTTCAGATAATTAAAATCAACTATTATGAGCCACTATGATCATCTGCCCCACCCAAGCCTTTTCTTCTTTATTGTAAAATCCCTAATTTATATTAATTTTCATGCTTAGTGTTTTAGAGATGTGTCAAATGGGGTAACTCTCTGATGAAAAGGAGGGAGATCCCCGAAGGAAGAGGGAACGAATATAGGATATAATTAGGACCTAAGGATCAGTGAAGAGGCAGAAACACACACACACACACACACACACACACACAAAACAGCTTGTTTTGCCCTGGATCTACAATGTCCTTTTCCTCTTTTTACCTGTTGCATTTCATCAATTACTACCCATATCAAATATTATTTGCCCAATGAACTATCCCCACCCACCTTACCCCCCACTCTTATTTGTAATGACTTTCACACTCAAATTCCATATGACATTATGTTTTATACCTTTCTAAAGCACTGACCATTTAATAATGTATCAAGAGCTATTTGAAATTTCCTTATTGATGATTTGGAGCCGTCTTTCATATAATTTGCAATAATTTCTATTACTTCTTTTAAGAACCATGTGTTCATATACTATGACCACTTATACTGTTTAGAACAGATCCTAGATGGATCTAGGGCTAGGCTGAACTCCAAATAAGTAGATCCAAATCTAGATCTAGATCGAAAGAGATCTATCTAGATTTAGATTTAGCTCTAACTAAATAAATCTACAACTACCCAGCATCTTTGGTCCATAGATCTAAATGTGTATATAGAATTTTAAGATTTATTATTATGAGTATTAATGAGAAGAATCATGGGAGAGTAGATAGAGACTTGAAACTAAGAAAACCCATGTCCAAGTCTCACCTTTAGGCATTTGTTATTTCCTTTTTTTAGAATTAAACTCATTGCAGGGAGAGATTGTTTCATTCTGCATCCTTGTGTCCTAGAATCTAGCGCAGTTCCTGGCATGATAATAGGAAATTAATAAATACTTGTTGATTAATTGATGGATACTTGTTGGCTGTGTGATCCTAGGCAAGTCATTTAACCTCTCAGAGCTTCCAGCAATGTTCCGACTATAATTTTCAGAGAATGCTGAGCTACATTGGTAAAATCTTATCAAAATATCCTAGACCAATGAATCAATAGGTTTGGTCCCTATCCATAAGAGTAAGTTCAATGTCATGAAACTGGAATCATCCATTTTATCTTATGTAATTTATTGCCTTGCATCTATTTTGGTGAAGAGCTCTCCCTCTAGCTATAATTATGTTCCTTAAACCTGATACCCTGGTACACAGTAAACAGAAAGATTATGTGATAAACTATGACAGACTTGGCTCTTCTTTGCAATGTGATGATCCAAAACAATTCCAATAGACTTGGGATGGAAAATGCCATTTGCATCCACAAAGAGAAAAAAAGCAGGATACTACAGAGTCTCCTGACTCTGTTTTTGCTAACTCTCAATAGAAGCTAGAATGTTCTCCTTCCTCACCTCTGCCTGCTGGCCCTCCTGACTTTCTTCAAGATTCAGCTCAAACACCACCTTTTGCAAAAACACTTTTCCAATCCTCCCCAATGATGGCATCTTCCCTGTGAGATTACTTCCAATTTACATTGCATCTACCTTGTAGTAGTTTACACATTGCTGTCCCCATTAGAATATGATGTCCTTCAGGTCAAGGACTTTTTTTGTCTTTTGTTTTGTGCAATGTCTGGCACCTAATAAATACTCAGTAATTGCTTATTGATTGAACTGATTCTATTCCAATTTTTTTTGTGTGTGACTTTTGGTAACAATTTTCCAATTTCATTTTGAGTTTCTTTTTGAATATTGTGAAAGATAGTGTTCTAAACATAATTTCTGCCAAGTTATTGTCCAGTTTTTATAAAAGGTAATGTCAAGTAGACATTTTTCTAATGCAGGGTTGTAGAGTTTGAGGTTTCTGATTCTTATCTAGTCTGTTCCCTGATCTACTTTTCATGGGCTTTTTTTTTTTTTCAAAAGAATCTGATCTAGATACACTCCTTCAATCCTATACTTAAGCATCTTATACAAGGAGATTGGGCTTAACCTTGGAGGTCACATTGTAAATATATTGGTTGTAGATCATCACTCATGTTTTGTGCCAATGTGATTCAGCCAGCAAGAAGATCATTTAGCAACTCCATAGTATCATCCAATAGCAGGAAGGGCATAGAGAAATGTCCATGTCTCCTAGTTGGATAGGGGCCACTTACTAAAACTTCTACCCACTGAGCTCAAGGGAGGCATTGCTACAGAGATCTCCCTTTTACCTCCTTACTCGGTAGAGAGCTCATTTCACTGTGTGCTGTTTAAGAGAAACCATGCTGTGTTTACGAGCCACCATGTTAGCCAGCTCTCTAGAGGGAATGGTGTGAATTACTCCACAAGTCCTAGGCAAACTTTAACACTGATTCTCAGCAAGTAGAGATCTCTGGTGACAAACTCTATAGCCACAAATTAATTCTTCAGACAAATAGCAAAAATCAATCACTGGACAGTCTGATCATCAGCACCAATAATCCAACCCAGGTCAAATTCAAAATTCATCAAACTTTGTCTCTGGTGATTTTGCCTCATTTTTCATACTTTCCCTCTCTTTCTACCTTTTCTTGGCTTCTCAGACAACGAGAGAGTGTGTTAGGAAGAAAGTAAGATTTAGAATCAAGAGATCTGCGATTCAGTCGAATGTCTTTTGCTTGCTATCTTTGTGATAATGATGCATGAAAATCATGTATCATCTGAAGGTCTCAGATTCTTCCTCAGAAAAAATGAGAGGGTTGGACTACTTGATTTCTAATCCATACCTCCTCTTATTTCTGTAACCATCATATTGTAACCTGTTTAGCAGAAATGATCTAGCAAACTTCCAGGTTTTTTAAATGTCATTGCTTCCTTTTATTTTTACAAAAATCCTGTACAATAGATATGCAGATATTCTTATCTTTATTCTATAGTAGAGGAAAACTGAGCTCAGTGCTCCTTAAGGATTTGTCCATGACCACAAACTAACTGAACTGTCTTTATAAGGTTTTGTCTAAATATGAGTTTAGCAGGGACACTGATACATTATTGGAACTGTGAATGAATCCAGCCATTCTGGAGAACAATTTGGAACTATGCTCAAAAAGCTATCAAACTGTGCATACCCTTTGACCCAGCAGTGTTACACTGGGCTTATATCCCAAAGAGATCTTAAAGAAGGGAAAGGGACCTTTATGTGCACGAATGTTTGTGGCAACCCTGTTTGTAGTGGCCAGAAACTGGAAACTGAGTGGATGCCCATCAATTGGAGAATGGCTGAATAAATTGTGGTATATGAATATTATGGAATATTATTAATTCTGTAAGAAATGACCAGCAGGATGATTTCAGAAAGGCCTGGAGAGACTTACATGAACTGATGCTGAGTGAAATGAGCAGGACCAGGAGATCATTATACACTTCAACAACAATACCATATGATGATCAATTCTGATGGACGTGGCTCTCTCCAGCAATGAGATGAACCAAATCAGTTCCAGTTGTTCAGTAATGAATTGAACCAGCTACACCCAGCGAAAGAACTCTGGGAGATGATTATGAACCACTACATAGAATTCCCAATTCCTCTATTTGTGTTCACCTGCAGTTTTTATTTCCTTTACAGGCTAATTATAGACTATTTCAAAGTCCGATTCTTTTTGTACAGCAAAATAACTGTTTGGACATGTATACTTATATTGTATTTAACTTATATTTTAATATATTTAACATGTATTGGTCAACCTGCCATCTGGGGGAAGGGGTGGGAGGAAGGAGGGGAAAATTGGAACAAAAAGTTTAGCAATTGTCAATGCTATAAAATTACCCATGCATTTATCTTATAAATAAAAAGCTATAATAAAAAACAAATAAGTATGAGTTTAGTCTTAGTCCCTTTCCTGTTATCCTTCTCCCGCTGACATTTTTTAGGAGATGAAACTATAAAGTAGCAGGTAGCCTAGAACTCACAAAACATTAGTGTAGTCTCAAAAAGTAGTTTCCAAGGGATATTACGCAGATTCTGATAGATTTCTATTGATTCTTTCTGTGTATGTCTCTGTGTCTCTGTTTCTCTCTGTCTGTCTCTGCCTCTGTCTCTGTCTCTCTCTCTCTCTCTGATTTTCTCCCTATATCTATCTCTGTCTTTCTCTGTCTCTGTCTTCATCTCTCTCTCTGTTTCTCTTTGTGTCTGTGGGTGTCTCTGAATGTGTCCCTCTCTGTGTTTCTGTCTCTGTCTTTTCTCCCTCTCTCTTTCTCCCTCCCATTTTCCCTTCTTCCCTTCATCTCTCCCTCCCATCTTTCCCTTCCTCATTTTCTCCCTCCCTCTCCTTCATTCCTTTCCTTTTTCTTTCCCTCCCTTCCTCTCTCTGTTTATCTGCCTGTCTGCCTGCCTCTCTTTCTTCTCTCTCTCTCTCTCTCTCTCTCTCTCTCTCTCTCTCTCTTTCTCTCTCTCTCTCTCTCTCTCTCTCTCTCCCTCTCTTTTTCTCTGTCTTTGTCTCTCTATATATCTCTCTCTGTTTCTGTCTTTTTCTATCTCTCTCTTTATCTTTCTCCCTCTATCTCTCTGTCTCGCTGTATTTTTCTCCTCTATTTTTTCTTTTTCTTTCTCTCTGTCACTCCCTCTCCCTCTCTCTCTTTCTCTTTTTATCTCATGCATGTCTTTCTCCCCCTATTTCTACCAATCTGTCTCTTGTTTGTTTCTGTATCCTCCTCATCTCTGTCTATCTGTCTCTATCTCCGTCTCCCTTCTCTTTTTATGTCTTTGTTTCTATCTCTCTGTGTCTCTTTCTGGATTTGCCTTCTCATTAACAAACATTTATCAATGTTTGTTAATGTTGATATTAATTAATGTTTGTTTCAGCTGGTTGTGTAATAACTGTTAGAGGAAATAGAAAGGTCAAAACAAGACATGGCTCTTGCCTTAAAGAAGCTCATAGTTCAGGTCAGATGAGTCAGAAGGCTTAACATAGAGATTGGTAGCCTTTTATATATTTTTGGTGATAACCATTGAATGCATTTTTAACAACTACATGTCATAAATGTGTATGTAGTTTTCATCTAATGCCAGATGCTACATGCTATATAGTATATGCTAACAACATTTATACTGTTTTAACATGTTTGTTATTTTATTTAATTTATATGAGCTGCTACATGTAGTACAATAGAAAAGTGATATAGCTATGATTTGTTGTCTCCAGTTTGATGCATTCTGTGTATCTAGGAAATGGGGATGAACTGTCCTGAGGAACTCCTAGAGGTTTCTTCTATTACATCTTAGCCCATGAGTCTCTTAGGCTAGCTGTCACACAGAATGTGATTCCAAAAAGATGAAATATGGAATAGATATATTGGAAAGTTGAAAAAATAGGAAAAGAATAGTGACAATAAGACATAGGATATGCTGACCTAGTCAGCAAGAACTAAGGGCCAACTTAGGTGCCCCAGTGGGAGTTGTGAGGGATCTGTCCTATTGTTGTTAGCCCTTCATCCTTCAAAGAGGACTAATGATTGACAAAGGTGATATCTTGAGTTGCTTGTGAATTTGATTTAAGTGAGGCAAAGCTGAGCAGTCATCAGCCTTACTCTCCCCTCCAGAGTCACTAAAGTCCACAGGTAAAACAAAAGTCTAAATGATTGGCAATGGCCCAGGATGCAGTAGGTGATCTTGATCTTTCTAAATTAGGTCCTATTAAGAAGATGGGAAAGGAAAGATAGAATGTGAATATAAGAGCTTTAGCCCTAGTTATATTTATTTCCAAATTTGTAATTCATTCTCCAGAGTACCTTCTTGTGTCTATGATTCCATAATTGAGTATCATTAAGATAATGTGATGTAGACTTTCCCAAAGAGAACTGAGAAACAGGTCCTGAATTCTAGTTGTCTTGGTGGAATGAGCCAGTGACTTCCAAGGGAATTCCTGTGATGAAACAATATTCATTTGGCTATCCAAGTCCTGCCGTGGCTACTAAAAATAGTCTTTTCTCCACAGAAAAATCTTTCCTCCAGTTTTGTGAGAGCTTGTGAAGACAGGACCTTGCCCACACTTTCCAGAAACTATTCAAATAGAAAATAGCTAAGGCATAGAAAAGTAGGTGTTCCTCAGGATTGTAGCAATGGGATAAGGGACTAAAGGACAGACTGAACCCCTCGACCTTCCTGTGTCCTTTCCATATTATAAAGGTGCTCATTCCCTTGCCCACTGATCAGACAATGCATTGTGGCTTGGATCCAGTTTGTCTTAAGAAAATCATTCCCTGCTTGACTTAAGAAAACACTCCCCTGTCTCCATCAATCAGTGGGCTCCAATTCAGAGGCACCTCTCCCCAGGAAGGCCCAGATGTTTTATTTATGGGCTGGTCTCTTTAAGACAGAAAGGAAGCCATGTCAGACAACACATCTTGTTTCCTATTATTCATGAGCCTAAGGTAGAGTGAGGCTGTGAAAGCAAAATAAGAAAAGCATTCACTCAGATCTTGACGAAATAAACTAATTAGGAAAATTACACCTCCATAATGACATTAATTGTACAGACAGGAAACCATGGAGCTTGGTTTTGTCTTTCAAGGCCTTTTTGAGCAAGGCGTATATACTAAGCCATATTGTTTCAAGAGCAAAACAGTCAAGCCGTATAATATGTTACCAAGAAACTGGATTTGGATTTAGGGGACCAGATAGAGTTTGAATTCTAGAGCTGACTTAGTATATATTTTAGATAATTCATTTCTCCTCTGTAGTCCTAAATTTCCCACTTTGTAAAATGAATAGGTTATATAAGATAATCTTGAAGTTTCCTTTCCAGTTCAATATGCTACAAACCATCCATTCCTGCTCTGTCCTAAGGCTGGGGTGTGAATTGGGCCTTTGAAACTTAGTTTAGAAAAATGGGCTGGTTTTTTCTTTTCTAAAGACTGGCTTAGACTCTCAGAGTATCTTTAGTTTTCTTTACTACAATGAGTCTAGACATTCGGGAAAGGAAAATAATCTAGTGCATACATCCCTGATTTAGCATCGTGCAAAAGGAGACTAATTCATTTGGCTGAATTGAGCACTTTTGAAGATGAGATTCTTACATCCATCCTTGATGGAAATCAGGCTCTGCATAAGCTCACCCCAAAGTATGCCATTGTACTTCAGCCATTGACAGACCTCCCCACTCCTGATCCATTCTTTCCCTCACATTACCCCCACCTTCAAAAGAAAAAAAAAAATAATAATAATCCAGGCCTCTTTTCAGTATAGCCTGACAGACCTGCCAATCAACTCAAATTGTGCAGAGGCCGAATCTGCAAATGGGAAATGGGACTGAGCCACTGAACTCATTTGCATTTGCAAAGTGAGCCAAGATTTGACCTCCAATCTCTAGGGCAACAGGGCTACTGCATTTCAGTGGGTACCCCCTAGACCCCAAATGAAGAGGTATGCTGAATTTCCCAGCACTCCCTGCTTGAGCAGTGACACACAACTCCAGGCCTGAAACTAAATGTATAAAAACCCATTTATGCACAATGTACCTATGTTTGTATGTGCTCATATATGTGTAAAATAAATGAGAAGCAGTCACAGCTTAGAGCAGGACTTCTTAAACGTTTTTCACTCATGATCCTTTTTGCCCAAGAAATTTTTACACAACATTGGGTATAAAGGTATAAAATAGGTATACAAATCCAACATTTACTGATAATAAATCACAATTTTGCAACCCCCCCACATTGAGTTACATGACCCACACTATAAAAATTTTGGAATGGAAAGAGTACTGGATTTGGAGTCAATATATACTTACCAGCTAAGTTGCCTTAGACAAGTCATTTAACCATTAAGTCTGTTTTTCATTTATAAAATAGGGACAATAATATTTTCACTATGTAATTCAAAGCATATTAGGAGAGGGAGGTTTATAATGAGATCATTTCAGAAGCCCCAATCATTATACACTTTATATATGTTGTATGTTTGCATGTGATTATAATTATATCATAAGGATTAAAACCTGATCAATGTTATTGAATAATAAGTAATAAATACCTTAAATTGCCCACTTCCATTTATAATTCATAAGCTGATTGTGTCCTTAGCTTCATTTTCTGAAGTTCATTCAATAGCATATAAAATATTTTCATATAACTACATGTGTATACATATGTGTGCATATGTATACATGCATTTCATATATGCATATATGTAGTATATACCAATAATATAAAATATAATGTATGAAATTTTATAATGTATAGTATAATATAATATGGGCAACTAGAAAGCAAAATGATAGAATGCCTGGAGTCCAAAAGATCTTGGTTCAAATTTGAACCAATGTATAACTAGGTGTATTCCTGGGCAATTCATTCAACCTCATTTGCCTCAGTTTTCTCATCTATAAAAAGAGTTGGAGGAGGAGAAGGTAAACCCCTCCAGTATTTTTGCCAAGAAAACCCTAATTGAGTTCACAAAGACTCAGACATGACTGAAACTTCTGAACAAAATCAAAATAGCATAACATAAAATTACATCAGCATATAATATATTGATATATAACATTATAAATATGTAATATCATAAATAAATTTATATAAATATACATATATGTACATGCACATATACATCCTGGCCACGTGTGTCTGTGTAGACATATATCCTGAAGTTATATGTATACATTTATATATATATATATATTTATATAAACATATATATATATGTGTGTGTGTGTGTATGTATATATACGCAGAAAATGTATGTTTGCATATATGTGTCAAACACATGTGGGTCTATAAAGACATGCATCATGTATGCATATGTATGTGTATATATACAGAGAATATGTGTTTATGTATATGTCACACACAGGTGTACATAGAGGCACAACATTGTGTGTATATGTGCATGTGTAAATGTATGTATAAATGTATATACCCAGAGAATGTGTGTTTGGATATATGTATCATATACATGTGTACCTATAGAGACACATCCTATACACACATACAGAGGATCATGTTTGTCTATATGTTGTACACATGTGTGTGTTTGTGTATGTGTTGTGTGTACCTTACACATGTGTATATGTGCATGTGTATATTTATATGCAAGTAGGTATATATATATACACATCTCTCTGTCTCTCTATCTCCCTATTTCTGTCTCTCTCTCTCTCTCTCTCTCTCTGTCTCTCTTTTCCTATTTTAGAACTGCTCCTTCTTATAGGACTTTTGGTTGGTTTTTAAAAGGAGTAAGAGATTTTTTGTATGGACAGATATTAATGGCATTAATAAATAAAAGTACATTTACATGTCTATAGATTTGTTTGAATTTCACAAGCCTTATTTCATATAAGGGAATCCCTCCTCTTCCTTGTAGACAGTAAGAGCTTAATAGTTGTCCCTTGTTTTGAATGGGATAGATTCTCCAGACACGTGGACCAGTACTAATGAGGTGGATTAACTAGGGGCTTAAATGGGACAATCAGGAGATTGTAGGAGTGGACTGAAAAGGGCCTTTGGAATTCATCTAATTTACTCCCTTGGTTTTACAGGTGAGGAAGCTGAGGGCCAGGAGGGGCAGGTGATTTTCCTCCTGTCTCTGAGGGGCTGGCATCCGAGGAGTACCTGGGTTCTCTGACTGGAGGCCAGTGCTTTTTCTACTAACCCTCATCTTCTCCTTCAGATGTTTAAGTGACCTCCACTCATAAATCTGGAGAGCTTTTGATGCTTAAAAAATAGAATGTTGTTTCTTCTGGGACCAGAGCCAGAACCTGCATTCAGTGGCTGGTACGCTCTTGCCCCTTCGCTCCGTGGGGCAGGGCACCCATCTTGCACGTTCCCTGGCTGTGCTCCCTCCACGTGGATCCTTCACTCATGACCCCACACAACCTATTCTTTCCAGCAATGCTGTATTTGTGGGATGGTGTGCCCCAAGTTTAGAGGGGGAATCTTTTAGAAGTACTTACATTTCTGTACTAGTTCATTACATGAATTTTGTTTTTATGTCTTCTACCTGAAAGCAGGGTGGAAAGGGCAGGAGAAGGAGTAAGTAAGTGAATTAATTAAATTCACTCCACTTTGCATCTGCTGCCTTGTCTGTTTTCAACTCCACACAAGATACCCCAGGAGGATAGTCCCCGCTATCTCTTCCCCTCCTTTCCTGCCTCCCTTTGTGTGTTGTCTCCCTCTTTGGTTTGGACTTGAGGACAAGAGCTGTCTTTGTTTTTACTAATTGTATACCCAGTGCTTAGTACAGCACTGGCACATAGTAGGACCTTAATAAATATTGATTGGATTGGATTGCATTGGAGTAGGGGCTCATGAGATATGATTTTGACTAGATAAAGATCTCCCTTGAACCTGAGATAGTTATTCTTGGGGTCTCAAGTATGAAAGGGGATATTCCCAGGTGCTAAAGAGTTGAAGAAATTCAAATTAGGAAAGAATCCTTGTGAGCTGAGGTTCTTCCATGAAGGCCTCCTAAAGGAGATAAGCAGTAATCTGAATAATCCTTTTAGAGGCAATGTGTAGCAGTGTTTCACATAGCACTCATTTAATAAATGTTTTTCAATTGGTTAAATAAGTGAGGGAAAAGGACACTGGATTCAGAATCAGAGGTTAAGATTATCTAAGGGTTTTTTTCTGGACCTAAATCATAGTATTCTGTGAACTAGGGTTCTACAAGCTGGCATCAAGACTTTATATTCCAGGGACTGGCAGTTTATAGCCCTGATTGGAATGTAGACCAATCATCGGTGATCTCAAGGCCTGTTACTAGGGCCATGCCCTGAATACAACAGCAATGGAAAGATAGCCTAGGGACAACTGCCTTCTCTCCTTCTTTCCCCCTCGCCCTCAGCATCAGGGCCTTGGCTCCCTTTCTAATCTGTGATCCGGGCTCCTTCATGTGAGCCTCATAAAGAAAGGAGATATGTGTATAATTTCTATAGGACAGAGGAAGACACAGAAACCTATTCCCACCTCCCAGGATGGGTTAGGGTCAGGCCGTGGCAATCTGCCCCAAGTCCTGGGGCTCGGGAGAAGGGTGGCTGAGCGCCATGTCTGTCCCAGGGTAGTGCTGGAATATCCTTGGGAAGCACTTTCCTCCGGGCCGTGGCAGCCCTGTCATTAACAGATTGACAGGTATTTATCTTGAACTTCACCTGCTGTGTTAATGAGCATGTATGTGGGGAGATAATGGCAGGCCTGCTAGACCCAGGAAAGGCTTGGATGGGCTAGTGGGAGGGAGACCGCTTTGCAAATGCTAACTTCCTCCCTGGCTCACAGAAAAAGGAATAAGGCCCGTCCCTGAGCAGTCTCTTCATTTAGCACCATTAAGGCATTGCAAGTCTTTAATTTAGCTCATTTCAGATCATTTTGCTGCGCATTCAGTTCCACTTAGGGAATGCTTCTTTCTCTTGTCTTTTGTCCTTATGATGAGCACCGGCCAGGGACTCCAGGAGGCAGCAGCTGGCAGACTGAATCCACGGTCTCCTGGGCACGTGGCCTTTCTCTGCACAGGCCTTGCCTTGCTAAGCCGAGAAAAACAGAAACACAGGAATGGGGGTATTTTTAGAGCCATGGAGTCCTGTGTTTTATAGGGGAGGAAACAGAGATCCAGGGAGAGGAAGCATCTTGTCCAAAGCCAGCAGGAAGACACTTCTTGAGGGTCAAGGGCTGATTTGGATCCCCGGTGGTAAATGCTGACTGATGGATGGATCGATTGAAAGTGGTAGAACCAGGAGTTCAAAGTCAGGTCTCCTGATTCCAAGGTCACCCACTAACCTTTCTTCCGATCCCATTCTTTGCTGCACCCGGTCTAGCTGGACTTTGTAACTGGAACATGAATATAGGCCTGGCTATCGAGGCTCTGAGCATATCCTAAACTGTGGAAAAATAGGACAGTATATGAATTCAAAACTAATAGATGTTGTCTGCTGCTGGGGAAAACATAGTCCATGCTGGGACAAGAAGAAGCTAATGACTACATGGAACTTCGATGTCAAAAGAATGTATGAGCCAGGGAGATGGGAAGTGGGGAGAGAAGAGAAGGAAAAATGGGACATGTTTCATTGAAAAACAAGTGATACGGAAAATAGATTGAGGAGAAATAATTTGAGAATTACTGGCCTACCTGTAAGCCAAAATTCACCGAAGAATGACTGAACAAGTTATAGTATGTGATTGTGATGAAATACTGTTGTGTTGAGAAAAATGGGGTTGTTCCAGGGGGGAAAATAGCAAGATTTACGTGAACTGATGAAAAGTGAAATAAGAAGAAGCAAAACATCACTTTATACAACAAAACTAATGTTGTAATGATGATCAACTGTAAAAATTAACTGTGAAAGACTTGGCCACTATTGAAATGATCTAAAACAATTCCAAAGGACTTATGATTGAAGAATGCTGTCCCATCTCTAGAGACAAAAGTGATGAACTCGGAGAAAATTGAAATACACTTTTCTTGCTTTTCTTTTCTTTTCTTTTTTTGCTTTTCTTTGCAATATACCTAATATGGAAACATGTTTCAGATGATTTTATATGTATAATTGATATGATTGTTTGCTTTTTCAATGAGCAGGGGAGATGTGAGAAGGAGGGGGGGAATCTGGAACTAAGAATTTAAAAAGAAAAGCATCTTTAAAATAAATAGCAAGTATTTAAAATAAATAAAAGCATCTGAGATATTTTTCTGTTGTTAGATAATTTCTTTTTAAAAATAAATTTTATAGTTTTATTTTGTTTTAGCAATAATACATTTTCCCACTACCAATGTTACTATGTAATCAAAAATATCTACAATAAAAAATACTTGAATAAACAAAAAAATTATTGCATTAAAATGTATTTCTTTTTATCATACTCTATTGTGTTATGATATGGTATGTCGTATTGTATTACAGAATCTAATATAATCTATAACCTCATATTGTCCTATAAATAACAGGACCTTACCTATACCAGAGTAATTAGAAAATTGACTATTGAATTAAATATAATTACATACAGAATGCCTCACTAGACTAGATATAGAGTGATGCAACAATGAATAAACTGCTTGTCCCTCCTCATTTTCTAGAGGCTTACAATCTGACACTGACTGGGAAATAAAGAGGCAGGATCACAAGATTAATTGACTCAGAACTAAAAGAGATCTTAGAACCTCCTCATTTCAGAGTCTCTAAGAGGGAAAAGGAGTTTGCTCGAGGGAATAAAGGAAAATAAGTAGAAGAACCCTTCCTACATCACCACATTGACAGGAAGAATTTGAAGCTAAGTTGCCCTTGATTAGAACTATTCTGACTAAGAGGCACTACATTGGGCTTCCATACAGCTCCAATGAAACATGAGGTCCATGAGCACCTTGTGGAGCAGATGGTAGAAGAGACTCAGACTTAGTACAAATACACAAAATTTCTTTTTATTTTATTGATAGATGTTGTTTTCATATCACCTAAATTTCATCTTATATAGACTATTTCCCCAGTGATCCAATGTAACAAAAAAAAAAAGTTAAGAAAAAAGGTGAAGAGAAAAAAAAATAGCAATTTCTATATGAGAAAAAAAAAAACTGACAATATATTTAATGTTCCAAACATATGTCCCTTCTCCCTCCCCTCTTCATCATCCCTTCCCTCTCTTCAAAGCAATTGAGAGACGAGTCTTTTCATATTTCTATGCTGGGGCCAAACTTGTTTTTGTAATTTTGCAACATTCACTTTTTATTGTTTTGTGGTTCTTAATTCTTTCCATTTACATTGTTGTGGTCATTATGCATGGTGTTATATCATTTCCTTGATTCTGCTTTTTTTCCCTCTGCATCAGTTTATAAATCTTCCCATGTTTATAATCATCATATTTTACAATAAAATAATATTTCATTACTTTCATGTATTATAAGTTATTTAACCATACACTAATCTGTAGACATCTGTCCACCTTATTTCATTTCTTTACTATCACAAAAAAATGTTGCTATAAATATCCTGGACTTATATTTTACCAATGCCTTCTTTTAAGTATGCGCCTAACAGTTGAATTTCTGGGTCAGAGGTTATGACAATTTTAGTCACTTTATTAGCATAATTACAGATTTGTTTTGGAATGATCTTTCTAATTCACAGTCTAATCCATAAGTATATAACCAATTTCATTGTACTTACAGATATTTTTGTGTCTTGGACACTTATTTAGTAATTCTTCTTTCTAATCTGAGAGTTCATAAAGAATGTGCAGGTTTCCAATGTTTTGGTCATTTGTGGAGAACTTACAGTCTAGGAATTCTGCTCTAGAACACTTGGTTGATATAAAAAGAGGCTCCCTCTACCTTTCTCCATTCTAAGATATTTCATAAACAGAGGTCTAATTATGATTCCCCAGACTGTGTGTAATTAGGAGTATAAGTATACCACTGAGGAAGCCCCCAGAGAAATCTAGAATGATGATTAAACAAGTATAGTTGTAGGGAAAGTACAGTTGGATCAGACTAAGACACAGATTTGAATCAAGAGCCACACAGACAGTAGAATCCAGCAACCAAAATGACAATCAAAACCTACAAAGTCAGAAACCATGGCTCAGGGAAGGTGAAAGATGACCCTAGGGTGAAGGAAGAGAGGAATACATTTGCTAACCTCACTCCTTCTAAACTGGTAAGAGTCATTCCTAAGAGGATGGAAATGGAAACCTGAAGGTCACTAAAAACAGGAAAGCAAAAAATGTAGAGTTCTAACTATAGGCAATTCTTGCGGTATCATTGTAATGATATTTGGTGAAATGGAGTTCCATTGGTGTTAAGTTGGTAAGAGTTTTAAACAGGAAACTTCCCCAGCAAAAATGATAGCACTGAGGATTTCAATCATGGCACACAACATGGATGCCTTAGACAGTGGTCCTCAAACATTTGTTCTCAATATCTTTATCCTATTAAAAATGATTGAGGATCTGTCCAAAGAGGTTTTGTTTATATGGTTTATAGTTATAGATATTGATCACATTAAAAAAAAACAATTATGAATTTGTAGACTCTCTGAAAGGATTTCAGAGATTCCCAAGATGCTCTGGACCAGAATTGAGAACCACTGCCTTAGAACATTCAAAATGGAAAACACCTTGGAATATAGAACATAGAATGACAAAGCTGCATTCCAAGAAACCTTAGAACCAATAATGTCAGAGGGGACAGTAAACACAGAGTGTCAAAGCTGAAAGGAACCTTAAGACAGTGCAATATAGTCAAAAAAAAACACTTGATTTGGAATCTGAGAACTCATATTTGAATCCAAGATCTGGTCTTATTCTTGAGTAGATCGTTTCTCCTCTGAGGATCCTTATTTGAAAATAAGGAGCTTTGGCTAAATTATCTCCAGGGTGGCTCTAACTTCAAACCTATGCACATAGACCAAAAAATCAGAGCTAAGAAAGACTTTAAATACCTTTAAGTCCAAATGGAGGGCAATGCCAGGTTTATCAAGTGAAGGTGACCTGATATTTATAGTTGATATTTATAGGTGACCTCATATTTATAATCAAAACTGATCTGTTCACCTTCACCTGATAAACTTGGCATTGCCTACCTTATGGAATTTTGTCACAATGAAATTTCACTAGATTCAAGTAAATCCAATCTGAGCGGGATACAGTGGACTGTACCACTGTCCAGCCAAATTTTAAAGGTTGCTCCCAGGCTCCTGAATCTTTTAGGTCCATCTACTACCCTACTTTCTGGATGCTATAATTTTTCCATACCAGCCCCAAAGGTACTTATTATAAGTATTTCCTATTCATGTCAAAGAGAAAGAAGAATCTCTTATAAAAATAGTTATGCCAAGTGGAAAGAATCAGGACTGTGGATAAGGAAAAAGGAAATATGGGATTGAGAATGCCGGCAGGAGACATCCTCAAGTTATGGGCAGCGTTTGTAGCAACTGCTGCTGCATTCTTTCCTGAACTTGACATCGCTCTGCTTCCCAAAGATTGATTATGTGCAAACAGGTTTAGTAACAATTGGCACGAGTTTTAGCAAAATTCAATGCAGTGAAAGTCATTATAATTGTTTCTGAGCACAAACCACATGCACTCTATGACCTCCTAACCCCTCAAAGGCTCTGAAGTCTTGTTGGAGGCACATACAGCTTTTCACTCAGAGAAGCTGGGGACTGTGCATCGATGGATCTCTAGGCTGGGAAGGATAGAGAAGGGAAATGGACCTGTTCCCTGTTCCAGGGACATGGGCGCCTCTTGGAGAATAGAGACTGTGTTATATATACCTATGTTTCCTTGACCCTGACCAGCCTGGTCCTTTTTCCCCCAACCATCTCCATGCACACCCAAAAAATGTTCAGTTGATAATTTTCTTATCTAGCCAGTGGAAAGAATGGTGAACTTGGAGGCACAGAACCCAAGTTCCAATTTCAGTTCTGCTGTTTTCTACCCAAGTAACATTGGGAACATCACTTCCCTTCTCAGGGTTTCCTTTCCCTCATGTATAAAATGAAGGAATGGTATTAGATGACCTTTAAGGTCTTTTCCAGTTTAAATCCCGGAGTTCTGGAAACAAAAGAACATCATATCATCTTTGAGAAGTTTCACGTGTTCAAGTCTCAACCAACAGGACCCCACATAATTTTAAGTAGATTGACCTTATTGTGTGTGCGTTGTATAGATTTTCAATAGGAAATATGTATTATTATATAAGACTAAAAAACCAGGATGGAATAAGGAGGAAAGAACTTTGCCTAGGTATGTAGAGTTATATGAGGACAATGGAAATGATATATTCCCTCCACCCAATTCTCATAATTTTTACTCTTTTTAGTTGAAGTATTAAAAATTCCTATTAAGATACAAATATGATTTGGGACCACCCAAATAGCCCAAAATCAGCTATTAGCATTGTGCTTCTGTTAAATTATCAGATTAGTTTTAGTCACCTAAAAGGCTTATAAGAATTTGACACAGGACCATTGTGTTGAGATGGAGAAAGGGAAGGTGCAGAGAATGGGACCCAAATTAAAGGAAGATACAGATCTACAGCCAGGTTTCTGTAAAGTCTTAATTAAAATGCAAATGTTAGCAAGAAGCAGTAATAAGACATTCACATTCTTTAAAATAGCTGACTTGTGATACTTGCCTTCCAGAGGTATTCCTAAACCATAAACTTATAGTTATAGTATTTGCAACCATGTGATTGTATCTTAATAATAACAGTCAACATTTATTTAGAGCGTTAAGACTTAAAAAGAACTTTTGCTGCACTATCTTCTTTGGTCCTCACAACAATCCCATGAAATAAGTATTGCAGGTATTATCATTCCAGTTTTTCTGAGGAGAAAAATGAGGTTCTGAGATATTGTGACTTTCCCTCAGTTGTAAAATGAATGTACCAAAGGCAAGATGCAAACCCAGATCTCTATGCAAAGTAGTAAAAAAGAAACTAGAAGCTGGGGGAACCAGAAAAGAACCTCTACAGAAAGTGGCATTTGAGCTGGATGCAAGTATAGTAGTAGTTTTTTCTGCCACAACATTCTGTTTTCTCTACCATGATACCATGACCATCACCACCAATTCTCCACATACACATGTACCATGTATTTTGTAACTAAAGCCAGATGGTCTTCCTGCATAGATAGCTGATAGAAAAAACTTGATATAACCCATTTAAATATCTTTCTTCTATTAAAATACACTATATTAATACAGATATACATCTCTCTATTCCACTAAAATTTGTGGAGAATTCCTTGGAGGTTTTCTTGCTTTCTAAAAGGTTATGCCAAAGAAATAACAACTCTGTTAGCTCCAGAGCTAAGTCCTACCAGCATTGAGTTGTTGGTTATAAAGAGTATGTCTCTCTTCTCAGGCTCAATCTAGTTGAATTCAGTTGTTTGTTTGTATTGATCTTAGAAACTGATGAAGGTATTTTTTACTATGAGTTACACTGGTGAAAAGAATATCCATTTGAATGAAATCATAGATCCTTGAACTATGCATATATCAAACAAAACACTAACTTTCTATGTTTGCATACAGAAAATAACATTTGGAGATTTTTAAAAAGCCTAACACTTAGGCACATATATGAGATTTCTGACTAAATCATTCATTTTATCCTTTTTAGTTCCTTTCTCCTGATATATTGAATATCCTGTTATTCTTTAATTATCTACTTGGTCTGTGACTGGTCTTATCTCTGCTCTGAGCTCTCGTTAATACTACCTTATTTCTTTGTCCAGTGCTTTCCAAGAAAACTTTTTTCATTTTGGTTTCTCCTTTCTCTTCCTGACAGCAATAAACCCCTCAATTCCTCATTAATGGGAAGCAAGCTTTTGTTAACCATAATTCTCATCTTCTACAAAGAACATGGTGACCCAGGTGACTATATCACTAATAAAAGGTAGGTCCTAACAGCTCTTAACAATGCTAGTCTTTCCCTTAATTTGTTCCTCTTTTTAAAATAAGTATCTTTAGGCTTTAAGGCTGTAGCCCTTCCAGTTTTTTAGAATTATACTTCCTTGCTTTCAACAGAACCTGTTTAAAAAAAATTTTTTTTAAGGAGCTTTCCCCCCTTCCCTTCAACTCTTTATGTCTCTCACTCCAATGAAGTCCTAAATGACACAGGAACCAGAGCATCTTCCTATACAATTGACCTGAAAATGAACTCCCTACTTAAGTGTGAATGTTTTTCACTCCTAGGAAAAGGATAGGCTCCCTGACTTGATTATGTGACTTAAGCATTATGGTGAAGACCAGTAGAGTTCAAGGATAAAAAGAATCTTAGAGATGATTTAGTCCAACCCTGTAACTTTATAGATGAGAAAACTGAGGCCCAAAGAAGGAAGGTAAATTGATCAGGGTCATATAGATAGTAAGTAGAAGAGTCCCATTTCCCTATCTTCAAATTCAATGCTCTTTCCAATATATTATATCTATCAGAATGGTCAAGAAGAAGGAAAGGGAAGAGTTGAGGAAGTAAAGAATAGGGGGGAACAATTTAGTGGGCTTTCTGACAGTTAAATGAAGATCCATAAACTGATGAAAATTTAACAATCTTGTGTTCCTTCAATTTTTTTTCTTATACTTTTTCTTTTCCCTTTCATTCCCTACTGATATCATGTCAATTGCTTTAATGAAAAAAGGAATGTTTGTGTATACCTGAAGCATTAAATAATTTTCTAAGAAAATTCAAGTGTTTTCTGTCCATTCCACCTTTCATTTAAAGTCCAATTCAAATACGGCTTTGATTAATCCAACACTGATTCCCCATTAGAAATAAATTTCTTACTCAGAAATCATGTAATCAATTTTTTTCTATAACTAATGCACTTATCCAACTTTATGTCTTATTTCTCACCATACTTTCACTTCCATTCTTAACTCTGAGTTCCATGAGGGCAGAAACAGTTTCTCAGATAAATTACATAGTATGTGAGTTTCTTCTTCTCATATGTGGTACCCCTAGAAAATCTACTTCATGTTCAAAAAAACTGTGATTTCTCATCCTCTCAAATCACAATTCTCAAGCCCCAAGTAATATGTTTATTTTGACGGTAACCAGAGGACACAATTTATTCAAAGCAAAAACTTTTTTTTTCATAAAATAATACATAAGGAAAGTAGTAACAAAAAACAATTTTCTTGTGGCATGATCTCTTGCAAATTCACCCACCACCACTAGATAGAGTGGGTATAATTAGGGGCAAGGGTTGGAGGAACAAAAATATAGGACACCTGTGATGTCAGGACACATGTGTAGGACCAGATAATTACATGGAACATAGTGTACACACATGCAGAGGCAAGAAAGAGGAAACACATAAAGCCAGAATATTTCTTTGAGGGATACATATATGGGAAACATATGGCAAGGAAGGAAGGAAAGAAGGAAGGAAGGAAAGAAGGAAAGAAGGAAGGGAGGGAGGGAGGAAGGAATGAAGGAAGGGAGGGAGGGAGGAAGGAAGGAAGGGAAGGGAGAAAGGAAGGAAGGGAAGGGAGGAAGGAAGGAAAGGAAAGGAGGGAGGGAGGGAAGGAGGGAAGATGGAAGGGAGGGAGGGAGGAAGGGAAGGGAAAGAGGGAGGGAGGAAGGAAGAAAGGGAAGGAAGGGAGGGAGGGAGGGAGGGAACTGACATGAAAAGTAGAAAAAAGGTAACTATAGCAGAGAAGACACTACAAGTTGGCAGGGGGCTCAAGGAGGAAAGCAGGGAAGGGATTATAAAAGAAGTTGGTATTTGAGCTAAGTATTGCAAGAAACTATGGATTTCAAGTGGTAAAGAAAAGGAAGGAAAGTTTTCTAAGAATGGTAGACAGCCAATACAAAGGCATGATAGCATGATAGTTAGCTGGGATTATAGGATATAGTAAGATTAACTTTTTAAGGATAAAAGAGACCTGGGCATGTTTGTAACTGGCAGATAAAGAATGGTTAGATAGTGAGAGATTGAAGATTATATGGAGAGTATGATTAAAGCAATAACTTCTATTATAGGTGGAATAGAGATCAACTAGGGAGGCATAAAAGGATTAAATAGCATAAATTTGTTGTAGACCCAGTCAACATAAAGGCATTAATTCCTCCAGATCCATCCAGTAGCACATGGGTAGATATGGAAGAAACACTTTGTACTTCAAACCTTTATTCTAAATCTTTGACTTTCACATACAAGTGTGACTAGCCACAAACCCCACAGGTTTTGAATCACCTTACATGTGCACACTCCTTCCTTCAGTGCCCAGCACAGAGAACTGCACATGGTAGATTACTGATAAATACTTATTACAAATGCCTCAGAGGATTAGGCAAGACTGACAACAAGAAGGGAGTAAGAATTTAAATCCACTTTAAGGGATAGTTTTTTGGTTCAGTCTAGGAAGCTATTCCTGATTTTCCAAGAGGATATTATTTTAATCTATTTCTTTTAAACGCAATGTTTTCATTACCGGAAATTTTGGTTCATCTTGAACTGAATTTAACCCAACTTAGAAAATAATTTCTTTGCAAACATTATACAATGATATGTAAAACATTATCTCATTGTGACATGGATCTAAGGGAGTAGGATAGATATCATTTGGGAAGCAGTGTTGCTTGGAGTTGAAGATGTCCCACATGTCTCTATCTCACCTCCCTGCTTCTTGGGGGAGAACTAGCCAGCAGATGCTATGTGTATAGCAGGGACCCTCTTTATAAAACCAAGATCTTGGCAACTGAACTCCACAGGTTGATATTATAACAGTCCTAAAGCTGTAATCTGAAAGGAACCGATATGCTGTCTAGTTCAACCTTCCATTGAGGAATCTCTTGCATAGCACCCCACTTGGTCTTCACTCAGCCTCTGATAATTACTAGTGACAGAATTCTTACTACTTCATATGGCAGCTGACTCCATGCCAAATGACATTTCTTCTTCATTCTAGGGGGTAGATTTGTTTTATGGGATAGGTACCTACATGAGGTCTGTGAAGCTGTGTAATTATCATCTATTCTACTCTAGGATTTAAAAAAATTTAGTTGACAATATGTAAAATTGGAAGAAGAGATCAATGTCTATAGAAAGAATGGAACAATTCAATCAATAAACCTTTATTAGATACCTACTATGTGAGGATTTTTCACAAGAAAAAAATCTGAAAGTTTCCAATGATTGAGTTAAATATGTGTGAAGAGTGTGAACTGGCACCCAACATGTGAACAGAATCTTAGACTACTTTAATAGAAGCAGAAAACAAGGTGGGTTACATTTCTACCAACTTCCACTCTGATCAAATCATATCTAGAATATAGTATTATATTCTGAGATCATATTTTAGAAAAAGATGTTGATAAGCTGAAGAGTATCCAAAGAAGAGCAAATAGAATGGTAAAATGCTTCAAGATCATGTTATTTGATGATTCTTATAAGTAATGAGGAACGTTTGACCTAATAAACCTTTATTAACCACTTACTATGTGTCAGGACTATGCTAAGTACTAATTTCACAAGAAATTTTTGATGACTGAGTTACATGTAAGTAAATAGTGAGAAGGGTTTTATAACTATCTTCATATATTTGAAGCATTTACATTATTTTTTTCATCTAAATGGATATACTGGAATAATGGGAGAAAGATACAGAGAAATAGGTATCAGATCCTTGTAAGTCAAAAACATCCTAATAATTGGAACTGTACAAAAAGAGATTGGCCTGCCTCACCGGGCAGTGAGTTCCCTATCACTGAAGGTCCTCAAGCATTCTGAACCACTGCTTACTGGATTTTTGCTTAGATACAGTGTTGTATGGTTCCAAATGTTCTGCTAAAGCAAAATCTGGGAGTAGAAGTAGGTCTGTTTTGTTTTTGTTTTTGTTTTTTTTTTGGGGGGGGAGTTAGGCGAGGGAGCAGAAGGAGCCCAGCCAAATAAACCAAGCATAAAGAGAACTCAAAGACCCCAAACTCAAAAGGTCACTTGGATAATGTCTACAACAAGAAATAGAAATCATTGACCCCAATAGAACCCCTTTCTAAAGGTCATACACAGAGACCTGGCAGTTGACCAGGAATCATAGTTGTTCAAATAATTTAAAACAAACCACAAACTCCACATTCCCCAGATCCAGAACTGCCATTGACTGAAAACAAAGGGGACATGCCTTGCTGGCCAGAAGGAAGCTGTCTGTAATAGGCCATTTAAGAAATCAGGCCCAGTTAACATCCTGACTTGACCAGTCCAGGGGTTTCCCAGAATCCTCTAGGGCAGCACTGTTGTTTCAGTTTGATAAGAGAGAAATGTCTGAGAAATAGCATTTGTAGTGGCAAGATTCATAAACCTGGAATTAAAAAGTTTGGAATTTGAGCCTTTTGTCACATTCTAGCTATGGAATGTTGGACAGGAATCTTCCCCTCTCAGATACTCATTTGTATACTGAAAAGACTGAGCTAAAATCCTCTCTGGACTGAAGCAGCTGGAGAGGTTTTTCATCACTTATGAATGCCCATAAGCCTTTGCAAAATTGGATTCCATTTACTTTCTAAAGAGTCATAAGATCATAGATTTAAAGCTGGAAAGGATCTTAAAGGTCATCTTATCTAACCTCCTCATCTTACTGAGCAAACAGAGGCCCAGAAGGAAAGGAAGGAAACAAGCATTTATTAAGCATCTACTATATTCCAGGCATTATGCTAATACAACTATTTTCTCATTTAATCCTTACAGCAATCCCAGGAGATAGATATTATCTTCATTGTATTGAGAATTATTGAGAAAACAGGCAGACTGAGGTTAAATGACTTGTCCAAGTTCACACAATTAGAAATTATTTTGTATGAACCATGTCTTCCTGGCTTCTAAGTCAGTTTTCTATCCATGATACCACCCAGCTGTCTAGAAGTGAAATATCTAACTCAGGGTCACACAAGTAGCAAAAAGTCTTTAAATAGATCCTGCCTTCCTTTGGGGGTCTATGGAGTAGAGCCAGGAAATAAAGATAAGGTTTTCCTCAAATCAGCTTTACCTACCAGCCCCCCAGAAGAAGTCATGTCTCTAGCTTCAACTTTAATGGCTTAGACAACATTTATAAATATACAAAGAGATGAGGGAAGCAGCTAGCTCAGGCTGGCTCCTCAGCTCCGATTCTCCCTCCCTTGCCATTCCCTTTTCCCCAGACAGATCATAGATCCATGAGATATTCATTACTCCTCAATAAGTCACATCCCATGATCAGAAGATTTAGAGCTAGAAAGTACCTGAGAAATCATTCAGAAAGACAACAGGGAATAGTGCAAAGAATATTGGAGCTAGAGTAAGGAAGACCTAATGTCACATCCTACCTTAGATATTGACTAGTTCTCTGACCCTGAGCAGGACATTCAATCATATGACCTCTAATGTCCTTTCTAGTTCTAGACCTTATGATTTAGTCCAGGTGTTTGTAATTTTGTGTGTGTGATGAACCCACTTTCTCAGAATAGTGTTTTTAAATAAATGAAGGAAATGTTAAATTTAAGTTAGAGATGAGCACAAATCAAGATTTAATTTGTAACATCTAAGATCCTGGATTCCCTGAAATCTAGCCACACATCCCTTGGGGACCTATGGGCCCCGGGTTAAGCACCCCTTATCTAAGCCAACACTAATTACACATATAAAAACCACAAGTCCCAGAAGAGAGAGGGGAACTCATTTGCCCAGGTTAACATAACAAGTATCAAAACTGAGATTTAAACTCAATTTAAACTGATTCCAAATCCAGGGCGCTTTCCATTATCTCATGCTGCCTTTTACAAGTAGTTTTCCATTGAAAGTTCAGAGGGTTCAGCTGTGGTGAGGACTGTACCAAAAACCAGTCTTTGATGGAGCAGAAGATGAATCTTGAGACTTGTTTTAATATCTAAGTTATCAAGCTCTCTGATATACCAAGGGCCTGCCATCGGTTTTGCTTTCCAGAAGCCAGGATAAGCCTCCCCAGATCAATTAGAATTCTAAGACATAGTTGAATTTGATTCAACTCAGCTGAAATATATTAAGTACCTACTATGTCCAAAGCAACATAGCAGAGTAGACAGAGGTCTGTCTCAGAGTTAAAAAGGTTTGGATTTAGGGTTATTACCTCTGACCAATACTTGTTATGTAACTCTAAAAAAGATTTAATCTTAGGAAAATCTCTAAACTATGATTTGCTGACCTACAATTTGGAAGGACCTTCCATACTGAGAACTCCCCTAGACTGATAAAATTACAAGAGAGCAAAAAAAAAAAAAAAAACCTTTCAAACAATGTGCCAGGTGCTAGGTCTACACAGGCAAGAAAAACAAAAATATTTCTTGCCCTCAAGGAACTTATATTTTACTATGTTGACATCACTCATGCTGTTAGTTGAGGTTTTCTTGCAAAGCACAAGTGTGTTTTGGTACAAATCCTATACTCCCACTCAGAGAACACACTCAGAATTCTGTGAGTGTGCTGGCTAAAGCAGCCATGGGCAGTATCCAAGACAGGCTATGTGGACTGAAGTCTTCCATGTGTATTTCAGGCTTCTGCTACTGGCATTAATTAAATGGGCATTGTTACTTTAATGAACATTTCAGTTAATTGAGAATCAGATAATCATGATTTTAATGAACTTGAAATGCTATTGGGCAAAGCTGTGCAGTTCTTAGAAGGGCAACCTTGCTGCTATATTGCAAATCGAATTCGAATTGTATCTATTTGAGAAGATAATAACAGCAATAATAATGCTGGAGTCCCTATTTTGGCACTGAGAGGGCCCTAGAGTGGCTAGTTTCTGAAAGACAATAAGGAGATAATAGATATAATACTGAATTGGGAGTCAAAAGATCCAGATTTTTGTCCCAATTCTATCACTAAGGAAATGGGTGAACTTGGGCAATCACCTTTCTGGACCTCAATTTTCCCATCTCTAAAATGAGAAACTTGGTTCATTTCAACACCAGAATTCTTTGGTTTTGGAGGAAACTAACAGTGATGTCCCTTTCTGGGAGTTCTCTCACCCTTTTTTGTGGATAGAAGGCTAGACTTAGTGTCAGAAAGATCTGACTTCTAATCTCACCTCTGACTTTCTAATTGTGTGATCCTGAGCAAGTGTGGCTTTAATTTCCTGTATTATCATCTGTAAACTGGGGATAATAATGTCTAGTTCTCAAACACCAAGAAGATCAAATGAAATAACATGTCTAAAGCACTCTGCAAGCCAAAAGGCACTATACAACTGTCAGCTGTTGGTAGTATTATTTCTTCCTCACCCCAAATGACTAAAGATATACTTATTATTTATATACTCTATTGGTCCCCTAAAATGTAAGGTTTTGAAGGATGGAGACTGTTTTCCCATTTCCTAATTTAATACTTTGTGCATCAAGATGCTTCATAAATTGTTAGTCCAGAGATGCTCAACTGGGCTCCTAGAAATAGCTTTACTAGGGAGCTCCTCATCAACCTCCCAGAGAGTACAAAATGCTTTGATGTTCATATAAATGTACCCTGCACAAAGAAAATTACCTTGAAGTCTAATGGAGCAGGAAGACCTTGGGATTTGGAATCAACACCTGGATTAAAATCTCTTTACCTACTGGACAAGGTTGCTTGCTTCATCTGTAATCTGTAACCTGTAATTTGATCTTGAAGCATCTCCTCATTGTGGGTGGAGAGAATAAGTACTCTTCTCGCTCCTTTCCCAGACTCCCTCATGCAGATACATAGCTATAGAGTCCTGCTGTTCTCCACCTATGAGCCTTATACAAATACTCTACACTTAATTCCCTAAATTATATATATAATCTCACTATAGCTCAATTTGCTCATCTATAAAATAGACTAAAGAGGATGATTTTCGACATTCCTTCTAGCTTTAAAACTTCATGACAAAAACTTTCTTTTTTTACTTGCATTTCTACTTTGTAAAATTTAAATTTAATGCACATGTTTAACATATATTGGATCATTTACCATCTAGGGAATGGTGTGGAGGAAGAAAGGGAAAAAAATTAGAACACAAGGTTTTATAAGGATAAATGTTGAAAATTATCCATGTATATAGTTTGAAAATAAAAAGCTTTAATTAAAAAATTTATTTAACATTATTTTCTCAATTACATATCAAGATAATTTTTAGAATTCATTTTTAAAAGAGTGAGCTTTAAATTTCCTTCCTCCCTCTCTTACCTTCCTTTTTTTCTAAAATGATAGGCAATTTGATATAGATTATGTCTGTGGATATTTCCATATTAGTCATACATGTGATTAAAAACAAAATTAAGTAAATGAAAAAAGTATACTTCTATCTGCATCCAGAGTCCATCAGTTCTTTATCTGGATGTGCATAACATTTTTCCTTTGAATCCTTTGACAAAGACTTTTTAACTTCTGTGACCAGTTACCATCAGCAGGACAAATCCAAACACATCCCAAGTCACAGGCAGCAAAGTGAGTATTATCCAATCCCACAGTCATGACTTTTGTTAATACGAGGGTTAGTTAATATTAGGTCTAATTCATTGCTTTAAAATTACTATCATTGGATTTAGAGGGGATTGGATTGCCCAAGATATATAATTAGCATATCAGTGTTTGGTAGTAAATGAGTATTTCTGAAAGTTTGTGAAACAGTTTGTTCTCTTAAGTAGCTTAAATATTTCCCCAACCTCTGATTTGAGGCTATGAATTGGCTTAGCAAAACCCATATAGAGAAGAAAAGAATTAGAGAGACCAGCCCAGGTAATGAACATGGAGTGAGGCAATGTGTAGGCAATGCAGCTAGGCTATAGCATTTAATAGCTGCCCAACTGTCACCTAATCCCTCAAAGCCTCCTTTTGTTTATTCTTACAATGGGAATAATATTTGTACTGCTGGCCTGCTAAATTGTCAAAAGGAATAGGATCTATAACCCTTCAAGTGCTAGCAAGACAAAAGTCTACTGAGCATCAAAGAACTTCAGACCTGAAAGGGACCTGATGCACCAACCTGCTTTTTAACCTGAGATCTGTCAAGTGTTTTTTAAAAAACAAATATTTTGTTAACTGTATTTCAGTGTTATTGGTGTCCTTTGTAACCCTATATATTTCACTTTATATATTTAAAAACATAATTTTGAGAAAGGGCTTGTAGACTTCTCAGAATTCCTGGGCACCCAAAGGTTAAGAAATCCTGATTTAATCTAATTTCAGGTCTAAAGTAGGACTCTCCTTGCCCTAATACCTCAGAGATAGTTGGGAGGGACCTACTGAGCTGAAGGAAAGAGAAACAGGCTCAATCCCAGCTTCATATGGCCATAAGTTTTGAATTAGCAACTCAAAATTAATTAATGAGGAGCCATGAGAATGTCAGCACTCTATTTGCTTTTTATTTTGCTCTTTCAATATCTCCTATTAAAAATTACAATTATTATTAATGGTTACCACTCTGTGGTTACAAAGCACTTTTCTCATAGATGAGGAAACTGAGGGATAATAAAAAGACTTTTTTGGTTTTTTGGATTTGATTTTTTAGTCTGGGTCTCTTTAATTTTGCCAGAATCAAGCCAGAAGTTCATCTCCTTCTCACTTCCTCATTTGATGCCATTGCAGATCAGACATAGAAACTTTAACCCATTCCTTTTTCCACTAGGATAGGTTCCCTGCTCCTTAGGCCTTCTTCTAGGGGACACACAATGTTAATACCGCAACAACTTTGGCCCAAAGGCAGCTCGGAACTTCTGAGCTTTGCTAAACCACTGCCTCAGTATTCCCACTAGCAAGATTATGGACATGGTCCCATAAAGAAAAAGACTTTTGTCTTCACTTCTAATCACAGTAAGACTTTCTCTGGTCTACCTCAAATATATTTATATACGCACATATATGTGTGTGTATATATGTGTGTGTGTATGTGTGTCTATATAGACATAAATATGCAACAAATTGCATTATTGTGTGCACATATGTGTTTATCTTCACATGTGTGTTTATGTCTGTTGTATTGTACATGTGTGTGCTGTTTGTGTGAGGGCCATGTGCAGTGTAGATATAGGACAGGTGTACATGTAGATAGATAGCTGGTACATGTGTGTTGTATATTTATACACATGTAATATGCATGTATGTGCTATATGTGTGTGTACGTATATTCGATGAGTTCAGACTTATGATTTGAAAGACACTATGGTAAAGTAGAAAGTAGAGCAACAGACTTGTAGCCAGAGGATATAGGTAAAATCCCACCCCTGGCACTTCACTGACTGTGTCATCTAGGATCAGTCCCTTACTTCTCTAAGACTCATGTTCCCCATCTATAGAATGAGGGGTTTGGACTAGACAGTCTCCAAGGTCTCTCTCAAGTCCATATCCATGATCCTATAGGAAATTGAACGAGATGACTTCCAACTCTTCCAGCTCTAAGCCGTGATGCTCTGATTTCATTGATGATTCAAAGCCTAGAGCTGTCTAGAACTTTTGTGATTTGTCTGGAATCACAGAGCTAGTATATGTCATGTGTAGGATTTAAAACTGGGTCTTCCTCACTCAAAAGCCACTTCCCTATCCTAAAGACCAAGGGTATCAAACCCCAGTGGAAATAAATACTTCTGTATTGACTCAGAAAATTACAAATTAATACTATGTATCTTGTATTTTATTTTTCTTTATTATGTAAAACATTTCTCAATTACATTTTAATCGGGCTCTGGCTACAAACTAGGTTTCTGAGACTATGACACCTTCTATAGACCACAAGGCTTCAGATCAGCACTTCAATGACCCATGGCTTCATGAATGTGGAATCCTGTACCAGATGTAGTTCACATCCCCTATCTTTTAGAAGACAGTCTTCATAAGTTGCTATAGCCCCCCAATTTTATCACCTAATAATAAGCTTCTCTGATTTAAGTGGGTTACAGCAGAAATCAAATCTATTTCTAAGCTTATACTGGTAGTGTGTCCAAGTAAAATCTTCCAGAAATTAAATCTATCTTCTTTTGGCAGCACCCTGTTCCCTGCTCCTCCAGTGTTGTTTAGCCTCACAGGAAGGGCTTCAGCCTGAAATATTCACATATATACACATTGTTGTCCTAGTCATTCCCATCACACCCTAACCCCAGCTCCCACATACTGCAACAAACAATTAAGATCACTTCCACCCTCAATGGAGGCAGGAGTTATCCTGTCCATCCAGGACAGGATCCAGGGAAGGAAAGGCTGGGAAAGGAGGGGGTGGGTGGAAACCCAAGGAGTAGTTTCATGTGCTAACTGTAAGACCTAAGTCAAGTCTATAAATGCCAGCTTTGAGGAAATGTAGAGCTTGTAGAATCAGAGCATTTAGAACTGGAATATGAATAATAATTAGGTTCAAGGTTTAGGGAACTCTTTTCATAATCTCATCTGGTTTCACAATTGCTCTGAAAGATGAAGAAGAAAGGCATTTTGTTCCCCATCTTATAGAAGGGGAAATTGAGGCTTGGAAAGGTTAATTAACTCACACAGGTTGTCTCAGAGATAAGATGTAAATACACATCTTCATGATGTCTAGTCTGGCCTGCTAGCCAATGTTATATTTCCTCTTATAGAAATTTAAAAATCATTTAATCCAACTCTACTTTTATAGGAGTAACAATGTGGCACAGGGGATAGAGTCCCAGTCCTACATCTTCCTGACTTCAAATTCAGCTCAGATATTTATGAATTGTGTGATTCTGGGCAAGTCACTTAATCCTGCTTGCCTCAGTTTCCTCATCTGTAAAATGAGCTGCAGGAGAAAATGCAAATCAATCCAGCATCTTTGCCAAGAAACCCCCAAGTGGGGCCATGAAGAATCGGATGCAACTGAAACAACTAAATGATAAAAATTAATTTTATAAATGAGGAAATTGAGGCCCAGAGAGAAATGACTTGTCCAATGTCCCATTGGCAGTGAATAGGATAATAGGATTATAACTTTAGGGCTGGAACAAACCCTAAAGATCAAGTAGTCCAACCCTCTTCTTTTACAGTTGATTGGACAACTGAGGCACAAAGGTAAAATTATAGTTCCCAAAGTAATTTAGATAGCCTGCCACCAGTCAATTAATTTTGTCTTTTTAGGGGGTGTAGTTATATTTGGAGGGGAAGCTCATTTGAGGCCAAAGTTTGACTTTGAATCACTTTATCTGCATTTAACCTCCTACAGGCTCAAACCCTGGCCAACCCAGAGAGTGACATTCATTATTATTCATTATTCAAACCCCATCCCTTTGTTTTCTGGAATAGCTTTGTAGCCTGGAGTCAAATGAGCCAAAGTAAAATTATGTGACTTGGCGTTGGGAATATATTACTTGAGCTGCCAGAATGGATTTAGCAGAATATGGGCACAGTTCTTCACTTCTTCCACCCCAGCCTCCCTCCCCAACACACAAAGGGATATGACAGGCCTTGAGTTATGAGGGGCCATTCTAAGGGCTATGATAGAGCTGATTGTTTTATGCACTGACTTAAGATCTCATTTCCTGCAACATTCACAAGTGCTTTCTGGGCAACTGAAAGGAAACCTGCTGTTTGTGCTTGGTACACGGCCCTCCCTCCAGCCCTCCCAGCCTCCCTTGCCAATTCAACAGGGGAGACAAGGCCTTGGTTACCTTGGGTTTCTACTGAGACAGAAACCTTAATCAAATTGGGTGGCAAGAGAGGTGACAAGACTGCCCAACCATCCCTCTTGTCTTTCTAGGGAGTCCAATGCTCATATGGAAATAGCCCCGGGTTGAAAATTAGAAAAACTGAATTTGAATTATCTCACTAATACAGGGTATCTGTGAGATCATGGCTAAATCATCCAGTCTCTCTCAGCCTAAGTTTTGTCAGCTGTGGAATGGAGAGTTGAACTTAATAACCTTTAAAGTACTCCTAAAGAGAGCAAGAAAAAAAGTGGGAATGAACTTTCCCCAAGGAAATTATAGTAAACTGAAGCCACATTCCCATTCCTGCAAAGTACATGTCGATCAATTACCCTAAAACTCCACCATGTATCCATGCAATGCTTCTGACCAAAACACTTTTTTAGACACGGTTCTCTTTTATGTGCCATCTTCCCTATTAGAATTTAAAGTTCCCGAGAGCAGGACATGTTTTAATTTTTGCATTTGTATACTAAGCCTGCCAATATATTTTTTCTTTCCTTCCTTCCTTCCTTTCTTCCTTCCTTCCTTCCTTCCTTCCTTCCTTCAGTAGCCCATTCCTTTGTGGGATTGCCTCTAATTGTTTAACTCACTTTAGTTTGTGATTTTTGAAGTCTCTATAATGGGTTAGATACAGTTCTAGGCTGGACAAAAGGACACAGAGATTTTTTTTTTTTTTTTACATTCATTTCCCAGTATTTTTTTCTTTTTTTGGGTGTAGTTGCTTCTGTCCATCATTGATCACTTGAAGCTGAATTAGGTCTCTTTGTCAAAGAAATCCACTTCCATCAGATTACATCTTCATACAGTATCGTTGTTGACATATATAATAATCTCCTGGTTCTGCTCATTTCACTTAGCATCGGTTCATGTAAGTCTTTCCAAGCCTCTCTGTATTCATCCTGCTGGTCATTTCTTATAGAACAATAATATTCCATAACATTCATATATCACAATTTACCCAACCATTCTCCAATTGATGGGCATCCACTCAGTTTCCAGCTTCTAGCCACTATAAACAGGGCTGCCACAAACATTTTGGCACATACAGGTCCCTTTCCCTTCTTTAGTATCTCCTTGGGATATAAGCCCAGTAGAAACACTGCTGGGTCAAAGGGTATGCACAGTTTGATAACTTTTGGGGCATAATTCCAGATTGCTCTCCAGAATGGTGGATTCGTTCACAACTTCACCAATAATGTATCAGTGTCCCAGTTTTCCCACATCCCCTCCAACAATCATCATTATTTTTTCCTGTCATCTTAGCTAGTCTGACAGGTGTGTAATGGTATCTCAGAGTTGTCTTAATTTGCATTTCTCTGATTAATAATGATTTGGAACACTCTTTCATATGAGTGGTAAAGGACACAGAGATTAACAAAAACCACTACCGATCTCAAGGAGCTTACATTCTATTGAATTATTTAGAAGTTCTTTATAGTTAATGAATTTTTTCCCCCTCCAGCTTCTATCCATTGATTTAAAATATTTACATATATACTGAAAAAAAGTTGTAAATAAGGTTTGGGAGAAAAAGTCAGAAGTGACAAAATATATTGATTATTCAAATTATTTTTAAAACATATATATTATAATAATAAACATTTATATAGCATTCACTTTGTGCCAGACACTGTGCTAAATACTGCAGCTATTATCTCTTTTGATCATCACAACAATTCTGGAAAATAGGTGTTTTTATTATTTTTATTTTACAGATGACGAAGCTAAGCTAAATAGAGATTGTGACTTTACCAGGGTCACACAGCTAGTAAGTGTCAAAGGCTGAATTTGAACTCAGGTCTTCCTGATTTCAGATCCAATACTCTATCCCCCATAAAATTATAGACTAATAAAAAAAAATCTGTTGCTTGCAATCCCATAAATCAATTCAATTAGACAGGAGCTTCTAGGAATTATCCCCTTGCTTTTATTACTGCTAGCTCCCAATCCAGAAATAAAAAGGAAAATGTTACTACTTTGGGTATGTCAATATTAAGAGATGCTAATAGAAATTAGTAATTCAGTCTTAAAGTAGTTAAAAGTAATTTTATCCTACTATAATATCCATATCATTTAGGGTGACCAATATCTTGTTAGTGGTTGATAGAGAGGCTGCAAATTGAAAACTACTGATCTCATGAAATGGTGTTAAATTAAGTATCCCCTCTCCAACTACCACCTCCATTCTTTGAATACTGTAATGAAACAGAGTGGTGGAGAATTTGACTGCCCATGGGTTGGTTTTTATTTATTCATGTATCAATCATCCATTATCCACCTATTATATATTCTGAATAGTTAATAGATGGACAGGACATATCTGCTTTTAAGAAGTTTATAGTCTATTGGCAGCAACAATATAGGACACATAAGCACACATAATATATTATTTTTAACTTTGGAAATTTGGAAGAGTGACTAGAGGGCTGTATTTGGGGCCAGAAGGAAATGAATTCAAATCCTTTCTCAAGTATTTACTAGCTCTATAATCCCAGGCAAGTCATTTAATTTCTCTACCTTAGTTTGTCTACTTGCAAAATAGTGGTGTTATGAGTCTCAAATGAAATAATGTATGTTAAATGCCTCATAAACCTTAAATCATCATATAATTGTCAGTTAACATTATTTTAAAAAATTAATGGTTGTTGAGTGACTGAACAAACAAATAGCCACAATACAAAGCAGAGTAAGGTTTGGGTTTTTTTTCATTATTTTTATAATAATTTTTTTTTCAAAATCGTTTTCAACATTCACTCTTACAAAATTTTGTGTTCCAAATTTTTCTCTTTCCCTTCTTCCTTAGACGTCAAGTAATTCAATAAAAATCCAATCTGTGATCCAAATAATCATGTTCAATTCCTCTGAATATATTTCCATATATTATGCTGCATAAGAAAAATCAGATCAAAAGGAGAGAAAAAGAGAAAGAAAAAAAACAAGCAAGCAAACAATAACAAAAAGATGAAAATATTATGTTGTGATCCACATTCAGTTCCCTTAGTAGAAATAAGATATGAGCAAAGTGCTTTGAGAATTCACAAGAGGATGATTCTCTTAGTACTTGGAATATCAAGGAAAGCTTCATAAAGATGGATGAATGAAATTGCTATTTAACTGTATCTTGAAGGATGAGCAGGATTATCCCAATAAAATATTTTAGGATAATGATGCAAGTCCCTAAGAGATCAGAGTGAACAGAAGAAAATCCTCTCAGTAATTTCTGCCAGGTTGTTTTAGGTACTCATTGAGAAATTCACATTCATGATTGTCACAATGGAGAGCTCCATCCTCACTGGTGAGAGGATGTGCTAATAGTTGTCTTCCAACTAGGACTTAAGCCCCAGCTTTTCATTTACTATACTTGTTTTTAAGTGCTTTTGTATGTGAGATCTCAGGAAGAGACTTGTAAATGGAAGGATTCATTGTCACTTTTCTCTGAACTATTTGTTAACTTCAAGAATCCTCTGAATGCCAGCTCCAATGTCTTTGGAAATACTGTCTTTGTCAGAAGCTGTGTGAAAAATGTCACCAGCAAATGAAGGCAGAAAATTGAATCTCTCTTTACTTGTTCTTCACAAAAGGTGATAATGGCCAAAAAATGTCATTTTCCTTCAGTACAGTTTGTTGTTTGTTTTTTTTTTTTTTTTTTTGGGGGGGGGGATAAAATTCCAGCTGCTGAAGGAAAATAAACTTGTAAAATGTGTGTATCTGTGTTTGTGTAGTATGTTGAGAGATGGGGGGATCCTGCTCACAGTGACAGTAGAATTTATAATTGGCGTGAGAAACTGTGTGGAAGCATTGGCACAGAGGATTCAATGAAAAGTACTCGGCCAAGCTCCAAAAACTTTTAAACAAAGGTTATAAAAATGCAGAGAGATTTCAAGGAAAATGTTCATGTTTTCCTCTTTTGAAATGTGTAGATAGAAGGGAGAGTCTGTATAGCCTTAGCAATCCTTGGCCCCATTACAGTCAAACTCCTACAGAAAAAGGGTCACCAGACCACACATAAGGACCTCTGGGCTGCATATTTACTTAGTGTTAAAATGTAATATTGTAATATTGTATTTTTTTCATTTTGCTAAGTATTTCCCAATTACATTTTAATCTGGTTAGGGACACTTATTTTATAACTCTGCTTTGTACTATGTATCTCCACAGATTGTTGTGGTCTACAAAGCCTAATACAGTTTGACTTAGCAAAGGATCCAGTTCATTCAGATGGCAAAGATCTAAGAAACCATCTAGCCTTCAAGTGCACCAATTTACTCTACAGCTTCCCTGACAACCCCTCTTTGAATACCTCCACTGGATAGGGTAGTGTCTATTCTACTGATAGACAAAGTTGGATGATGATCAGGAAGTTCTACCTCCTATGAAGAAAAATTATGTTACCTAGCTCAGGACTGGCAGGGAATAAGTTTACCCTGATGATTAGAGGAAAGCCTTAGACTTCCCACCTAGTGAAGCATCTTTAAGTCCTTAAATCCTTAACCCATTATTTGAAGTTCAGGATTTTCAGACTTCTTGTCATGGTATTGATGATTTTCAGTATAAGTTTGTCAATATCTCTTTTAAAATATAGAGGCAAAAACCAAATATATTCTAAAGGTCTAATTTGACCATGGCAAAGAACAGTTAAATCATAATTCAGAGAGAGAAGCAGAGTGGACTAGTAGATTAAGAATTCAGTTTGGGGTCAGCACACCAGAGTTCAATTCTTAACTCTGTGCCTAGTTGGCTGTGTAACGCTGGGAAAGCCATTTTAAGAATCTGAGTTAATTTCTTTAGCTACAAAAGAAAATTAATCATATATGTTATAAAAAAAATCACATATACATATATGCATATATTCCCCCTAAATTGGGGAAAAGCTATAGAGAAAGGGAATTATAGAGTTCAATATGTTATAAAAATGACAGTTGCTCCTGACATGATCTGTACTTTGCACATGTACTGGAAGACACAGGTATATACAGAAAAAATGGACTTGGAGTCAGAGGACCAAGATTGGAATATTTTGATATTGCAATACTTTAGGTTTTTGAACACAGTAGGATTTCTAAGAATTTGGGTGCCACAGACTCTGTGATACCCAAAAAAACTTAACTGTCACTAGAGTGATCCTTCAACATGAGGCTTTGAAGAAGATGGTCTTAGCAACAGGTTTTGTGTACTCCCTGAGTGTTTGGTATTGAATTTGAACTCCATTTCTTCATCACCAACTGTCTTTTAGGCATCTGAAACAGGATATCCCCTAGGCATCTCAAACTCAAGATATACAAGACAGAACTTATTATCTTTTCATCTAAGTCCTCCCCACAATGGAACTTCCACAACCTTACATTTTCACTCATTCCACATATCTGATCTGTTTTCAAGACTTGTCATTTCTATTTTAATGTACCTTTCATTTTATATATAGATGCATCACAAACACACATACACACATACAACAGCACCAGCTTGCTTTCAGTGCTTAGGAAACATTTTACCCTCTCATGTTTCTGTGACTTGATCCTGTTCATCCCCATGCTTTCTCTGCTTACCTCTACTTCTAAGTTTTCCTGATTTCCTTCAAAACTTAGCTCAGGACAGCTAGATGACATAGTGGGTAGAGCACTAGCCCTATAGTTAGAAGGACCTAAATTCAAATCCAATCTCAGATAATATTTCCTAGCTCAATACTTCCTGGATTAGTCATTTAACCATGCTCTCTCTGCTTACCTCCACTTCTAAGTTTTCATGATTTCCTTCAAGATTAAGCTCAGGACAGTTAGATGACACAGTACTCTACCTGTACCAGCCCATAGTCAGAAGGACCTGAGTTCAAATCCAACCTCAGACACTTAATACTTCCTAGTTCAATACTTCCTGGATAAGTCATTTAACTGCAATTGTCTTGCCAAAGAAAAACTAAGCTCAAAACCCCTCTTTGGCAGAAAGCCTTTCCTTGTTCCATCCAACTATTATTGTTCTCCCCTCTAAGAGGGAAGTTGGCTTGTGTCTATAACTTCTATGGATTTAATTACTAATATATTATCTATCCCAATTTGATGTGCACTCCTTGAAAGAGGAAGTTGCTTTTGTTTTTCTTGTATCTTTTTTGCTTAGCACAGTGCCTGACACAGAGTAGCCCTTAATGACTAAAACCAAGGAAAATAAGAAAATAGAGTCCTAGATTTGTGTGACCTCATTTTGCTTTTGCAATGATAGTGGCAGAACAGCTGAAAATTAGACAAAGAGCATTATGAATCAGACAGTTTTTAGATTATTTAGATAAACTTTAATTTGACTGTTGTATTACAAATGTGAGATCCTTGTCCATTGGTACATAAAGATCACTGAGGAGGAATACTAAAGAAACTAAATTCTTCTTATCTTAGCATTCTTTTGTAGAAATGAAACCAGAAGCTGAATAAACTTGCAGCTAAATGTAAAATGTCTAGCAGATTTTCCTTGAAAAGCAAATTGAAGCGTTGATAGAGTTGGTTTTATTCATGAACCCAAAGACAACAGGAAACATCATTTAGTGGGACATTTGGCCATTTTGTATTACTTGACTAATGGTAACTATTTATAAAATAGTTACCATGAAAATAATTACAGCTTATTTACCAACATTGATTGTAAAAGATAAAGATCAATTTTATTAAGGAACTCAATTAAACCCTCCAAATTAAATCAACATATACTTTAAAACTTAGTAATTTCAATGCAAAGAAGGGAATAGGTGATATGGCAAGAAATACATTGCAAAATATGAATCAGGAATAAAAAAAAATCAACAGTAAATATCAAGACTTGCTTGCTATGTGCTAGATACTGCCAATTGTGGAAAATAGTACAAGTTGTCAATGAAATAACATTATAACTGAAGAATGAGAAGCTCCACATAAAAATCAGGATACAAAAAATAAATACAAAATAGATATGAGTCTTGGAAGAGAAGGCACTAGCAGCTGTGGGGATCAGGTAAGGACTCCTGAAAGAAGAGAGATAGAGCTAAGTCATAGAGGAAGTCAGAGATTCTAAGAGTTAGAAATGAGGAAGGATAGCATTGAAAGCATTAGGTATAGCCAATGCAAAGGTATGGAGATGGAAAACAGATCATCATGCATCAGTGGCAGCAAGTAGGCAAGTATAACTTATGAGGAGAGTAATGTGTTAAACAATATAAAGACAGCAAAGGGAATGGTGTAAACAACTTTAAATGCCAATCAGAGAAATTCCTATTTATTAATAGAGGTAATAGCTTCTGGAGTTTACTGAGTAGGAGGCATTACCTAATTAGACCTACATCTTACAAAAATCAATTTGGCAACAGTATGAAAGACAGAATAGAATGGGAAGAACTGTAAGACTAAGAAACTAAGTAGAAGCCTATCTAGGTAAGACATGATGAAGACTTGAACTAGATTGGGGGAAAGGGGAAGTTGTGACTATATGAGTGGAGAGAAAATAATGTATTTAAAATTCGTTGGTGAGAAAAAATTGGCAACTGAATGAATGGATGTAGTGAATGAAAAAGAGTCAAAAATAAGGCTGAAGTTGTAAATTTGGATGAATGAAGGAACAAAGAAGAAATATGTGCTAGTGACAAACCAGAGATAAATTTATAAGATATTTGAAAGAAGAACAGATGCTGAAGTTTTGGTATAGAGGTAAGGGTGAGTGTGGAATCTCAAAATTTATTAACAAAAAATCACTGAAAAATATCAATCAACACTGATCTTTATACCTACTTTCCCAGCTCTCTAACACTTTAATGCAAAGTTCTATAAATGCCTAAAAGGGTCAAGATAGGAAAAGAGTTAAGATGACAGAGAAAAGACAAGGACTCTTCTAAGCTTTACCAAATTCCTTCCAAAAATTTTTAAAATAAATCCTCACTACCAAATTAGAAATTCTGAAATGCAAAGGAGAAATTAATAAAACTGAAACTAGGAAAACTAGTAAACTAATAAAGTTGATTTTATAAAAAAAAAAAATAGATAAACCTTTAGTTAATTTGATCAGAAAAGGGAAAGGAAAAAACAAATTTCCAGCTATCGAAAATGAAAATGGTGAACTTACCACCAACGAAAAAGAAATTAAAGCAATAAATAGGAGCTATTTTGCCCAACTGTTTGGAAGCACATCTGGCAATCTAAGTGAAATGGATGAATATTTACAAAAATTATATAAATTGTCCAGATTAACAGAAAAGACAATAAATTACTTAAGTAGTCCCATTTTAGAAATATAATTGAACAAGTCATTAATGAACTCCCTAAGAAAAAAATCTCCAGGGTCAGATGGATTGACAAGTGAATTCTACTAAACATTTAAAAATTAACTTCAATACTATGTAAACTATTTGGGAAAATAGGTAAATAAGGAATACTGTGATAGGACCTCACTATTTGATAAAATTTATTGGGAAAACTGGAAAATAATATGTCAGAAACTAGACATAGATCTACATTTTAAATGCCCTACCAAAAGGTCAAAATGGATACAAGATATGGGCAGAAAGGGTGATACCACAAACAAATTAGGAAACCAAGGGTAATTTACCTAGTTGATCTTTGAAGAAGGGAGAAATTTATGATCAAAGAAGAACTAAAAAAAATTATAAAAGGCAAAATGGACTTTGATTACATTAAATTAAAAAGGTTTTGCACAAATAGAACCAACAGAAACAAAGTTTAAAAGGAAGAAAGAAGGAGGGAGAAAATTTTATTGCCAGTGTTTCTGATAAAAGTCTCATTTCTAAAATATATTTTTAAAAACTGTGTCAAATTTATAAGAATACAAGTCATACACCAACTGATAGTCAAAAGATATGATCAGACAATTTTCAGATGACAAAATTAAAACCATTTATATTCATATGAAAAAATACTCAAAATCACTCGACTTGAGAAAAGCAAAATGAAACAACTCTGAGATACCACCTCATACCTCTCAGATTGACTAAGATGAAAATAAAAGATGATAAATGTTTACGGGGATGTGGGAAAATTGGAGCACTAATACGTTGTTGGTGAAGCTGTGAAATGATCCAATCATTTGGGGAGCAATTTAGAACTATGCCCAAAGGGTTATAAAACTCTGCATATCCTTTGATCCAGTAGTGCTACTAGTAAGTCTGTATCCCAAGAAAATCATAAAGGAGGAAAAAGGAACCACATGTGGAAAAATATTTGTAGCAGCTCTTTTTGTGGTAGCAAAGAATTGGAAAATGAGTAAATGCCCATCAATTGGAAAATGGCTGAATAAATTGTGATATATGGAAAGTAATGGAATATTATTGTTCTATAAGAAACAGTGAACAAGTTGATTTTAAAATAGCCTGGAAAGATTTACATGAACTGATGCTGAGTGAAACAAGCAGAACTAGAAATATATTATACACAATAACAACAATAATGTGCAATGACCAACTATGAAAGACTTAGTTCTTCTCACTGGTATGGGATCCAAAGCAATACCAGTAGACTTTGGATAGAAAATGCCATCTGCATCTAGAAAAAGAACTGTGGAGATTGAATATAAATCAACACATGCTATGTTCACTCCATTTTTTTCCTCTCCCATTGTTTTTCCCTTTTGTTCTGATTTTTCTCTCCCAATATGATTCATAAAGCAATGTGTATTAAAATAAATAAATAAAAATTTTAAAAGAAAGAAGTTATAATTACTGGAGTGGCAAAACACACAAAAAGATAGGATAAAACAACTTTCCAGCCCAAGAAAATTTTGAAGACTACAGGAAAGTTGTGACACTAGAGATTGAAAGTAGAGTTCAGTCTGTCACAGGCTGTACCAGAACAGACTTGGCTTCAGCAAACCAACAGCAAACTTCAGGGATAACAATCGCTAATAGAAGCAGCAATAACTGTAGTTTCTGGAATTCTCCATGAACAAGGGTAAAGTTATCCTTTTGCTGTCAAAGGATGAAGAAGTCTGTTGTACTGCAGTTCATGGATTATGAGCACAATACTCGATCACAGTACCGGGTCAAGGAAGAATACTATCATACCAGACGTTGTGGCTAAAAGGGAGCAGGGATCTTGGTCACAGTTCCATCTCAGAAAAGAGTTTCTTTGTCACTTTAAAAAGTAGAATATAGGTCAGGAGAATATAAAACACAACTCTACTTAGATCATATCACCTTAAAAGAACTGAAGACTTCAAGAACCCCAGAACTACCTTTAAAATAAGGTGTAGGAAAAAAAACCCTCTAAAGCTTGTAACATTTCCCCCTCTACCACAGGGGCAAAATCCAACATTAGCATGAAGTTAAAAGTCAAGAAATAGACTGGGAAAATGAGGCAAACAACAAAAGAAGAATCTAACCAATAGAAAGTTACTTATGGTGACAAGGGAAGTCAAAACTTAACTCAGAAGACAACAAACCTGCTACATCCAAAACTTCAAAGAAAAATGCTAAATGGTCTCATGCCCCAAAAGAAATCTAGGAATGTCTCAAAAAAATATTTTAAAGTCAAATAAGAGAGGTAAAGGAAAATTGGGGAAAGGCATTAGAGTGATGTCAGAAAATCAGGAAAATGAGTCAACAATTTGGTAAATAATGCACAAAAAATCTTGAAAACAATACTTTAAAACAAACAAACAAACAAACAGAAAAGGCCAGATGATACAAGAAGCACAAAAATCTACTGAAGAGAAGAAATACTTAAAAAGCAGAACTGGCCAAATGGAAAAGGGGGAGCAAAAATTCACTGAAGAATTCCTTAAAAAGCAGAATTGGTCACATGGGGAAAAGAGATACAAAAATTCACTGAAGTAAAAAACTCTTTAAGAAATAAAATTGGCCAAATGGAAAAGGGTACAAAAGCTAACTGAAGACAACAATTACTTAAAACTGGGCAAATTAAAGGTAATGACTCCATGAGCCATTAAAAAAAAAATCAAAAGAAGAAAAAAAAAAACAAAAATATTAAGTTTCTCAATGAAAAAAACAAATGATCTGGAAAACAGATTTTGAGGAGAAATCATTTTTTAAATTATAGGAGTATCTGAAAGCCATGATTTTTTAAAAATAACTTTTTATTGACAGAACCCATGCCAGGGTAATTTTTTACAACATTATCCCTTGCACTCACTTCTGTTCCAATTTTTCCCCTCCCTCCCTCCACCTTCTCCCCCAGATGGCAAGCAGTCCTATACATGTTAAATAGGTTACAGTAGATCTTGAATACAATATATGTGTGCAGAACTGAACAGTTCTCTTGTTGCTCAGGGAGAATAGGATTTAGAAGGTATAAATAACCCGGGAAGAAGAACAAAAATGCAAGCAGTTTACATTCATTTCCTAGTGTTCTTTCTTTGGGTATAGCTGTTTCTGTCCATCTTTGATCAATTGAAACTAAGTTAGATCTTCTCTTTGTTGAAGAAATCCACTTCCATCAGAATACATCCTCATACAGTATCATTGTTGAGGTTTATAATGATCTCCTGGTTCTGTTCATTTCGCTCAGCATCAGTTCATGTAAGTCTCTCTAATCCTCTCTGTATTCGTCTTGCTGGTCATTTCTTACAAAACCCATGGCATTCATATACCACAATTTACTCAACCATTCTCCAATTGATGGGCATCAATTCATTTTCCAGCTTCTGGCCACTACAAACAGGGTTGCCACAAACATTTTAAGCCATGATTTTTTAAAAAGAGTTTGGACATCATGTTTTAAATAGTTGTTGAGGAAAAGTGTCTTAACATTCTAAAAAGGTTAGAATTTAGAGGTTAAAATAGAAATTGAAAGAATATACTGATTTTCTCCTTAAAGAAATCTCAAAATGAAAACTTCCAGGAATATTGTAGTCAGGTTCCAGAGCTCCCAAATCAAGGAGAAAATTCTGCAAGCAGAAAGAAAGAAGCAATTCAAGTATGGAATCACAGTCAGACTCATACAAGATTTAGCTGCTTCCACATTAAAAGGGGGTGGGGTTTGAAATGTTATGTTCTGGAGGGCAAAGGAAATAGGATTACAGTCAAGAATCATTATCCAGAAAACTGAATATAGTTCTTCAGGAATAAAAATGGGTATTCAAAGAAATAGAGGATTTTGAAATATTTGTGACAAAAAGATAAGAGCTGAATAGAAAATTTGACTTTCAAATACAAAACTCAAAAGAAATATAAGAAGGTAAATAGAAAAGAGAAATAAGGAATTCAATAAGCTTATATCCCTATATGAAAAAATGATATTTGTAACTCCCAAGAGTTTTTTTCCTTATTAAGAAGGTTAGAAAGAGTATACATAGATAGAGGGCACAGTGATGAATTGAATATGATGGGATAATATCTTTAAAAAAAATAAAAAAAATTAAGGGGTAAGAAAGATGGATGCAGTGGGAGAAGGAGGAAAGGAGATGTAGAGCAGGGTATATTATCAGACATAAAAGAAAACTAAAAGAAATTTTACAATGGTGGGAATGATAAGGGAGGTGGCATGGAACACTTGAACCTTACCAGGAGAACGTTGTAAACACTAACAGCAATATTGTAACAGTGATCAGTTGTGTCTTCCCTATTCTCAGCAATAAAATGATCCACAACAATTTTGAAGGACTTTTAATGAAAAAAATATTATTTAGCTCCAGAAAAAGAACTGAAGGAGTTTGGTTTTTTTTTAACTTTGTTTTTCCTTAGATTTCTTTGGCCCATTTTCTTTCACAACATGACTGTTATGAAAATATGTTTTGCCTGACATGTACAATTTATCAAATTGCTTGCCTTCTGAAGAGAAAGGGGAAGGCAGGAGGAGAAAAAAAATTGGGATTAAAAATTTTAAAAAATATAATTGGGGAAAATATTAAATATAAATTCCTTAAGCAAATCCTTACTTAGGATATTAGAAAAAAGGAAGGTTTTTACAACTGATATTTCACAACAGATTACATCTTTACTACTGCACAATTCACTTATAAATGTAGAGAATACAAGATTCCATTGTGCTCAATGGTTGTTGATTATGGCATGGTAGAAGCGACAGGAATTGAGAACATATGATTCAGTGCAGAAAAAAAAAAAAAAAAAAAAACACATTAAAGGCTCTGCAACAAAGTGGCTCCCCTCTAGACAATAAATTATTCAATATTCTGTGATAGAGGAGCCATGATGGAAGAGTACAGGTCAGAATCCAGCTGAACTCTCCCAACATTTCCCTCTAAAAAACTCTTTAAAAAGCTTTTTATTTTTCCAAAAACACACAAAGATAGTTTGCCACATTCATTTTTACAAAATATTGAGTTCCAAATAATTCTCCCTCCCTACTCCCCGCTCCTTTTCATAGATAGCAAGCAATCCAATATAGATTAAACCATGTATATTTCTTCTAAACATATTTCCATATTTGTCATGCTACATAAGAAAAAATTCAGATCAAAAGATGAAAGAAAAAATAATTTAAAAAAAACAAGCAGCCACCAAAAAGAAAAAGAAAAAAGAAAATACAATGCTTTGATCTACATTCAGTCTCCATATTTCTCTCTCTAGATGCAGATGTCTCATTCCATCACAAGTCTATTGGAACTGCCTTGAATCACTTCATTGTTGAAAAGAGCCACACCAATCATAGTTGATCATCACATAATTTTGTTGCTGCTATGTACAATTTTCTCTTGGTTCTGCTCACTTCATTCAGCATCGGTTCATGCAAGTCTTTCCAGGCTTTTCTGAAATCAGCCTGCTCATCATTTTTTATAAAACAATAATGTTCCATTACATTCATATGCCATAACTTGTTCATTCCCCAACTGATGGGTGTCTACTCAATTTCTGGCCTTCAAACAATTTTTAAAGAAAGCCTCTAATCAAATTTTGTGGTAGCAGAGGCAACAAAAGATAAGGCGGAGACATTTTTTCCAGTCTAAGACAACTTAGGAGATCTGCAGGAAAGGTTATTGCCATTGGGTGACAGGCTCAGAATGAAGTAAGAACATCAACAATGAGCCTTGAAGTTAGCTATAATAGCAGCAGTAGCAGCAGCTTCTGGAGCTCTCAGTCTACAAAGGGTAAAGGGGTCAGACAACTAGTCAGAAAGTAATGACAAGAGAGTCTTTATTGGGTGCAAGTGATTCTATTTGGCAAGCATTTTGTCCATATGTAATTCTGGGTCACAGTTTCAGGATACAGAAAAGCTTATGATCCATCACAAGGAAGCAAGAACTCTGGCCACAGTTTCTAATTCTAGAACAGTGCTAGCACTTGCAGCAGCAGTAGCAGAACAGAAGACTAGTTTCAGTTCCAGGGTCAAGAGGAGTATTAATACTTGCTGCTGCAGGAGAGCAGAGGATATTCTCGGGTAAAGACCAGAATGCAAATTAGGATGGCAATGGCCACAATGCTGCCAGTATAACATCACCTTGGAAGTAATGAAAACTTGAAGCCCCTCCCTCCCATGAGTTCTAAAAACAAAGAAACAAAGAAACAAAAAAAAAGATTTGAAGCTTGGCACTGTGCCTCCCCATCCTCAGGAGAGCAAAGCCAAATATTAACATAAAGTTCAAAGTGAAAAACTACACTGACACATTGAGAAAACAATATATAAACTTAGTAGAAAATAAGAATGTGAAAAGAATTATAAGCAGAGCCTCAAAGAAAAATGCTAAATTGACCCAAGGCCAATAAGAATTCCTGGAAGAGTTTTTGTTTGTTTGTTTGTTTGTTTTGTTTTCATTTGTTTTGTTTAAATATAAATGAATTATAGAAGAAAAATTGGGTAAAGAAATGAGAATGATGCAAGAAAATTATGAAAGTAAATTAACAAATTGGTAAAAGAGAAACAAAAATACTAAAGAAAATGACCCCTTAAAAAACAGAATTGATAAAAAGAGGCATATAAAAATTCACTGAAGAAAAAAACTCCTTTGAAAGCAGAAATAGCTAAATGGAAAAGGAGAGAGAAAGGATCACTGAAGAAAATAATTTCTGAAAAATTAGAATTAAGCAAATTGAAGCTAATGACTTAAGATTTTGAGAAAAAATAAAATAAAGTCAAAAGAATAAAATGTGAACTATCCCTTTGGAAAAACAAATGACCTGGAAAAATAGATTGAGGAGAATTAATTTTAAATTAATTAATTTTAAAATTGTTGGACTACCTGAAAGCCACAGTTAAAAGAAGAAAGAGCCTAGACATCATATTTCTAGTAGCTATCAAGGAAAACTGCCTTTATATTCTAGAATCAGATAAAGAATCCAGGAATATTAGAACTTAATTCCTGAGCTCCCAGATCCTAGAGAAAATAGTACACAAAGCCAGAAAGAAACTATTTAAACCATGGAACCACATTTAGGATCATGAAGGATTTAGCAACTTCTACATTAAAGGATCAGAGAAGTTGGAAGAAAACATTCTGGAGGGCAAATAATTACAGTCAAGAATAACATACCCAGCAAAACTGAATATAATCCTTCAGGAGGAACTTCCTACTTATTTATATCAACTGACTATTTATCAAGTGGGGAATGGCTCTATTTTTATAAACTTGACTCAATTACCCAAAATAGCCTCTGCTCCCCTACAGCAACAAATACTAGTACTCCTCTTGACTCTGAAATTCAGACTAGGTCTTCTGGTTCTGCTATTGCTGCTGCAAGTGCTACCATTATTCTAGGCCCTGAAACTGTGACCAAAGCCCTTATTCCTTTGTGATGGATATTTAATGAAATAAGGACTTTTGTCAGGGAAATTTGCTATAATGTTTTTTAATCTTTCTTTATTGCCTATCACAGTTTTTAGCAAAATGTACTTCTCAGATTATTTCTTTCATTGGGTGAATTTAGTATTTTTCTTTGAGGCTCTGCTTATAATTCTTTTCACATTCTTATCTTCTTTTCAGTTTATGTATTTCTCTTTTCTGCCACTGTAGTAATTTTTATGGCCAAATTCTTTTTGAATTGTTTGCTCAATGTCTTAGGTTTTTCACTTTGAACTTCATGTTAATATTTGGCTTTGCTTACCTGAGGGTGGGGAGCACTGTGCCAAGCTTCAAGCCTTTTTTTGTTTGTTTTTAGGGTTCATTCTGGGGGGTTGCAAGTTTTCAGTACTTCCAAAGTGATGCTGTATTGACAGCATTGTGGCCACACTCTCCTAACAGGCACTCTGGTATTTACCCAAAAATATCCTCTAATACTCGTCTTGACCCTGAAATTCAAACTAGGTCTTCTGTTCTGCTGCTACTACTGCTGCTGCAAGTGCTAGCATTGTACTAGGCTCTGAAACTGTGATTGAAGCCCTTACTCCCTTGTGATGGATATTTAATGAAATAAAGGACTTCCAAGCATTCCTGAGGAAAAGACCAGAGCTGAATAGAAAACTATAGAAAACTTGACATTCAAATGGAAGACTCAAGAGAGCATTAAGAAAAGTAAACAGAAAAAGTAATCATAAAGGAGTCAGTGGAATTAAACTGTTTATATTCCTATGTGGGAAGATGATATTCTTAAGAACTTTATCATTATTAGGGCAGTTAGAAAGAATCTGAATAGATAGAGGACATAGGTATGAATTGATTATGTTGGGATAACCTTCCCAAAAAAATATGTAGGGTTGAGAAGGAGTGATGCATGAAGAAAAGGAGGCATAATGGGGCAAATTATCTCACTTAAAGGAGCTATAAAAGGTAGAACTTTTAGAGAGGAAAAGGAAAGGGTGGGAGGTGGTGAGCAATCCTTAAACTTCACTCTCATTAGAATTGGTTCAAAGGGGAAAGATGGGTAGTAGTGGGCTGGTCCAAGAATTCTGGAGAATAATTTGGAAACTATGCATACCCTTAAATACAACAGTACCAGTTCTAGGTTTGTACCTCAAAGAAATTAAAGGAGAAGAATAAGAACCTCTATGTATAAAAAAATATTTATAGCAAAACCAATGTAGCAAAGATTTAGAAATTGAGATGATGTTGGATGCTTATCAATTGAGAAGTGACTGAACTAGAAGTGACTGGTATTTGATGGAATACCATTGTTCTATAAGAAATAACAAGGGGAGTGTTTTCAGAGAAAAAAAAAACATGGCAATACCTACATGAGCTGATTAAGACTCCAGAAGATCATTTTCCACAGTTGTAATAATGTCATAATGATGATAATCATCTGTGAAAGTTGTGGTTACTATGATCATGACAAGGATCTAAGACAATTCCAAAGGACTCGTGATGAAAAATAAACAATAAATTAAAGGGGAAAAGATTGTCATAACTATGAGAAGTAACCTTGCCTGATAACACTAATCATAAATGTGAAGTGAGGCCTAATTATCCTTCTTTTACTATGAGATGTTCACTTTTATCATACCATGGAGATCCACAGCATAGTCCAAGTTGAAGAAGGATTACTTATGGATGTAAAGGCCCATCAGATGTTCCTGTTTGTGAGCAGCATCGTATTTTTATCACCAAAGTCACCAAAGTCACAGAATATCACAAATCCTCCTAAAAAGGGATCTATAATCACTTAAAAGAATTTAGTCTAAAAATCTACACAGGATAGACAAAGTGGATAAAGAATGATTGTTGTTGAGGTTATTACATGCATGCAACATAGCCTTATTTTTCTGGGCCCAAAACAAGATGAAATTTAACTTGGATAAATTTAAAATCCTGAAGTGGGACCCAACAGAATGGTATAGATCTGGTTTGGCAACAATTACATTGGAGAAGAATATGGCTATTTTCATTGACCACTGTTTTATATACATAAAGAGAATGATGTAAATCCTAAATAAGGAAGTAAGAGTGAGGGACAAAACTAGCTCAGAATTAGGTTGCACTAAAAATAAGACAGAGCAAAGACACAGAATTAGGAAATGAATTGTGAATAAGTGAATACTTAGTAGGTCAACTTAACTAGACTAGAAGATACATGAAAGACAAAAACATGAAAAAAAAAAAGCCTAGAAAGGCAAGTTAGAGTCAGATTATGGAAGGCTTTAAATGATAGGCCAAAGATTCATATTTTTTCCCCAGAGGAATAGATTATTCTGAACAACCTCTGAAGAATTCTCCCTTATTATTTGAATGACTTAAATTGGTTTAACATGTTTGATTAGATTGTGCAATAATCTCATTACTTTAAAAACTTGAATTTTAAAATACTAAATCAGAACAGGAGAAACTAAGTAAGTTAATTAGGATCAGCTGGGGGTAGAGACACTGACATCATGTGCTTCAGCCTTCAGTATAAATAGAGTATCAAAAATCCTGTCAGGAAATCCTAAGACAGGGGAATTTTGTTTTGGTTTGTTTTGGTTTTTCGGTGTGTTTTGTTTTGTTTTGTTTTCCCCCCAGAACATCAGATAGAGCTGACAATTTACTTTAAGCAAACAAGCTGCTCAGAATTAAAAAAAAAAAAAAAATTGAGAAGAATCCGTCTAGGGGAACTTAGTGGCACATATTAAGACAGACATTAATGTTACTAGAAAGTAGCACAATAATGCTAATGAATTATCTAATACTTTAGCTAACATGAAAACAAGGTATGTGGTACCAATCTGCCTATGACTACATATGTAAGTTCTAAGAAGTTATACTAAAAGATTAAGAGGCTTGCCCAACTTCACATAATCAGTAAACATGAGAGGAGACATAAGAAGTTAGGGCTTTCTGGGGAATGGTTGAACAAATTGTGGTATATGAAGATAATGGAATATTATTATTCTATAAACAATTATGAACAAGCTGATTTTAGAAAGTCCTAAAAAGATTACACAAATTGATGCTGAGCAAAACAAGCAGAACCAGGAATACCTTGTATAAAATAACAGTGAGAATCCAGTGAGATACAGGAACAATAACAATGATCAACTATGAAAGACATGGTTCTTCTCAGTGGTTCAGAAATACAAAGTATTCCCAATAGACTTTGGATGGAAAATGCCATCTGCATCCAGAAAAAGAACTATGGAGACTGAATATAAATCAACTCATGCTATGCTCACTTCTTTCATCTGTTATTTTTTTTTCTTTCCCATGGCTTTTTCCTTCTGTTCTAGTTTTTCTCTCCCAACATGATTCATAAAGCAATGTGAATTAAAAATAAATTAATTAATTTAATTTTTTTAAAAAAGAAAGTTAGGACATTCTTATTCAAAGCCAAACTCTACCCACACTGCCTCCTTAAGTATTTTAATAGATACAGGAACAACAAACAAGAAAGGCACTAAAAAATGTATTAAAGGAAATAAGGTTAAGTAAGTAAAAGTTTAAAATTAGAATTTTATTATAGTTAAAAATTGGCAGATATACTTTGTATTTAAAAATTCTTCCCTCTTCCCTTTTTCTTTGTTTTACTAGGAATCTTTTTTTTTTAATTGTCACTCTTCTTGTGATGGTCTTCCAAAAAAAAAAAAAAAATCACAAGTGTAGGTGACCAAAGAAAGCATAGAAAATACAAAGGGGGTGTAGGTCAGCTACAGTATATTACTTTTTAAAAATCTTACTTAATTTTTTATTTTTTCCAAGTTACAGGTAAAAAGATTTTTAACATTCTTTTTCTTCAAATTCTGAGTTCTAAATTCTCTCTTTCCCTTTCTTACTCCCCTTCTCTTTTGAGGGGCAAGAAATTTGACAGGGATTATTTACACATTCCCATGAAAGACATTCTGTGGGGAAAAAATAGAGACAATAAAAACAAGAAGAAGAAAAAGTAAAGAAAAGTATCTTTGATCTGCATTCAAGCATTACCAATTCTTTCTAGGCAGATAGATAGCATCTTTGATCATAAATATTACAGAATTGTCTTGGATCATTGTATTGCTAAGAATAAATTATTCATAGTAGATCATCATATAATATTGCTGTTACTGTGTAAATTGTTTTCCTGATTTTGCTCATTTTACTTTGCATCAGTTCATGTAAATCTTTCCAGCTTTTTCTGAGATCATCTACATTCCTGATAATACCCTGTTCTTGAAACATCTTTGAGATCATGTATGACTTGAAAATGATTTTGGTCAGCCATGTAACAAAACTGAGTTTTGCACTGAAACCCACAACACATCAAATGAATCAGAGGACAACTTCGGGCACCAGTAAAACATAGACAAAAATTCAGAGCCTAAGAAGGCATGTAATGTTAACTATATTGATTGATCTTTATTTTCAAAATTATAAAAGAAATTGACCCTGGGAATTTCCTCCATTACATTCCTCATCCTAACCTTTGCAGGGGTCAGCAAATTACTATCCAATGGTCAAATCCAATGGAAAGCTATTTTTAAATATAAGCTAAGAATGGTTTTTACATTTCTAAGTACAATAAAACTGCTCAAAAGTGTAAAAGCTATTCTTAGCTCACCCACAAATAGCAAGTTGCTGAATTTGGCATACCGGCTTTCATTTGTCCCCCCAGTTACTAGAGTATGAATATGCTCACTGGCCTTTTGTTAAGGAGGACAAAAATAATTTTTGACTGATTTTGACTGATTTGACTGATTTGACTGATCAGAGATTGTTGTCATTGTTGTTTAGTTATTTCAGTCATGTCTGTCTCTTTGTGACCCTACTTGAGGTTTTCTTGGCAAAGATACTATAGTGGTTTACCATTTTCTTCTCTACTTCATTTTACACATGAGTAACTGAAGTAAACAGATTGACACAAGTAATGGCATGATTTGAACTCAGGAAGATGAGTCTTCCTGATTCTAGTCCTGGCATTCTATACACAATGGTGCCAACTAGCCAGAAATTGACACTGCCCCTGAAATGATAGATTGTTTGGGAGTATTAGGGGGTTGTACCCAGGAAGAGCCATTCACACCTCTGTACCAACTTTGTTCTCATTCTTTCTGCCTTTTTCTTTGCACTATTTTTTGAGCTATGTAAGGATATGTGGGTTGACAGAGGAGTAATCCTCATGATGCTTTGGATCAGAAACCCATGATAAAATTGATATATGCCAGTCTACATGGACTAAGAGAGTTCATTAGCAATGTTGCCTCCTAGTTGGAAGAGAGAAATTTCTAAAAAGAACTTTTCAGTGCTCCAAACATTAATCTGGTATTATTTGGATCTAGGTGGTCAGAGGAAGAAGTGCTAGAGCTCAAATCATCTCCTGAAAACTGATTGTTAAATTTTTTTTATGAGAATTTACACCTCAGACTTTGGCAAATGCTATAAATCTGGGCTTGAATGATTGTCTTGTTAATTATCTGGACTTCATAAAGTGGTAGAGAAAATGTTAACAAAACAGTTTAAACTTAAAAGTAAATGTTGGATACTTTTTTTTTCTCCTGGAGAGCCAGTTATGAAACATTTGGTAGTATACCACTGGTCATAGCATGGGCAGAATATCCATTTCAGTGGGTTTAAACTAGGGAGATGTTTTCCCAGGTCTCTAGACATCTTAAAAAAATGTTCCTTATTAAAAACCCAAAGTCACTTGGGGGGAAATAATCTTAAGGATGTTTCTTCTGGTAGTTTACTATTTACATATAAATATTCTCTGGCCTTCAAAGGAAAAGTTATTTGCTATCTTTCCATAATCCAGCGAAGCTAAAATAAGCAGTAGAATCCTCTAAGTCATTATCTTCTTCTCCATTACTCCATTTACAATTGTTTATGATACTTTCTGGCTAACAAGTAATAAAAATAACTATAATTTCTATGATTGATTAGGGGATATTGTAGATAGATTATTAGGGCTGGAGTGAGGAAGATTCATCCCCTTGAGTTCAAATCTGACTTCAGATACTTACTGGCTGTGTGACCCTGAGCCAGTAATTTAATCTTATGTGCTTCAATTTCCTCATCTATAAAATGAGCTGGAGAAGAAAATGGTACACCACTCCAGTATTTCTGAAAAAAAAAACAAAAACCAAAAAACCCTCCAAATGAGGTCACACAGTCAGCCATAAATTGAATGAAATGTGAAATGCTTCACAAAGTAAAGAAAGTAAGTTCAAGTAACTTGTCCAAAATCACCCAGTTAGTAAGTGCCAGGACCAAGACTTAATCCCAGATCTTCCACATGCAAGTCTAGTACTTGTCTCCTTCTTACATATTACCTCCATAGTGTCATTTCTTAGGAGCATTCTTTGAGCTGGAAGAGAACTCAAACATAATGCAGTTTAACACCCTCATGAGGTGTTGAGGAAACTGGGCCTCAGAGAAAATAAGTACCTTGCCCAAAGTCAGACAGGTAGTAAGTAGCAGAAATAGGATTTGAATTCAGGTTCTTATGTCTCGACATCCATCACATTTTCCCATACTTACTACTATTCTATAGTTGTCACTGAATTTTTTTTCTAACTGATTGTCCCAAACACTTTTATTAAGACTCAACATCTGCTTAATAGATATATCCTATTACACAGTTGTTCTTAAGTATATGGGCAGAATCTGGCTTAAATAGGAGACAGAGTTTAAGTAAACTAATTGCATAAGCATGATCTAAACATGGACCTTTGAAAATGACACATGACTTTAATCAAAATCAGGGATTAGGCTGAGAACAAGACAACCACCAGACTGAGTCATGAGAATGCTTTGATTTTTGATTTCACAGCTGAAATTGCTGAAGCCAGCACACACTGGGGGCTTCCTGTACCCCAGTTCCCTCCCACTCTCTTTCCCCCAAACATTACACAGGTCAGACTGAATCTGGAGCCTACCTGGCTTTATATGCAAGGGATATGGGAGCTATATATTTAGATGAAGTCAATCAGCAAGCTCTTTTGGGTACCAAAAAAGCTGATTTAATCAGAGAATGCCAGAGCTAGAAGTAATGAGAACATGAGCCTTCAACTTGGAATCCAGAGTCCAGGGTTCAAATCCTAGGTATCTCTCCTAGTAGCCACTGTGACTTTGAACAAGTCACTTTCCTTCCATTACTTTCACTTTTCTGTGGTGTAAAATGACAAGGCTGAAGCTTAGATGTCTTCTAAGGCCAGTTCTAGTTCTATCTTTCATTTCTATCATTCATTTATATGGATCATTCAGTTATATCATTGTTAGGTTAATTAGTCCATTGCCCTCATTTGGTAAAGGAGCAAATTGTAATCCATGTCAACAAGCATTTATTAAATGTTTACTAGGTTTAAGGCAGAAGCATAATAGCAGAAGCCTGGCCGTGTAGCCAGGAAGATAGTTCCTCTGAGTCATAGTAGCTATGTAACCCTGGACAATTCACTTGACCTCTAATTGCCCTAAATAATTTTCTAAATGGATGGACCAGTTGTCATGTGCATTGATGAAGGGAGTTTCTTCACTAGCTATTCCTGATACCAATGAAATCATAGTCCTCTCCCCAGAGGAGGGTGGGGAAGAGGAAAGAAACAGACATTTATATAACATCTGCTATGTGCCAGACATTATATAAGCATTTTTATAAATATTATTTCATTTGATCCTCACAACAACCCATTGAGATAACTTTTGTTTTTATCCCCATTTTACATTTGAGGAAACTGAGGCAAACAAGTGTTAAGTGACTTGTCCAAAGTAAAATTTGAACTTGGATGTTCCAGACTTTAGGCCCAGAACTCTACTCACCATGCCACCTGACTATCTCCCCAAAGTATGCAAAACATTGACCCTAAAAAAATTGAGAGCCAGAAAGGTAAAGAAACTTTTCTAGGATTATACAGTTAGGAAGTATCAGGGCTGCACTTAGGACTCAGGTCTCCTGACTTGGTGCTTTTCCCATTATAACACTATTATATATATATAAATAATTATAACTCAGGGAGGGGTCTAGGAAAATTATTGCCAGCTACCTGTATGATCCTAACAATTATTATAGGAGAGGAACAGGGAGTAGATCTGGAGTTGATTGATTCAAAGCACTACCACATGACAGAACTTCTATGAATGCAGGTTAACATTTTCTTTGCAATTTAAAGTTTCAGAGAATTGCCTAGAGCATTGCAAAGTCGAGGACTTGAATGCAGATCTGGTTATGAGAGCAATTCTAAGTCCCTTCAACTACTACCTTTCAAATAATAGCATAGATATATGATAATAAACATTTCTATATTGCTTAAGGCTTCATTTGTCTATGTCTAATTCTCATGATGATCTGCTGACCACTTCCTGGAACTGCCTCTCTCAGAAGTGATACAGGCTCCAACACATTGTCCTATCATCTGGCAGTTTTTCTAGCTGTCCCTTGAATCCCGTGTATAAAGTCCAGCTATCATCTATAGAATAAAGAGACCAAATTGCCTAAGAAATATACTCAGAGTGCATTGTTCTTCACATCCTTCAAAATCCTCACCTTGGAGAAGCTGCATTTGTTCAAACAGCACTCCTATTTCCAAGAACGTTGGAGGAAGTTTCCTTTGGGAATGAATTGCTTTTGAAGTTCATGCACAAGAAAGCTGATCTAAGACTATTCCAGCCATGTCTTGTCTTTGACTCAAAGTGGTTTCACTTGATGTGGTCATAGGATCAAAGGACTGGAGCTAAATTCACCAGACTTCACTCTGAAGACCTCTTGATTCTTTTGAAAACCAACAACAATAAATCCATCTCACAGAAGTACAGATTTAAAAGTAGAAGGGACCTCAGAGGTCAGCTAGTCCAAGTTTTTCATTTTGTAGATAAGCAAATGGGGGCCTGGAGATGAGAAGGAACTTGCCCAGTGTTACAGGGCCAGTATCATAGAACCAGAAATGGAACTAGGTCTTTTGACTTCAAATTCCCCCTTCTACCCCTGAATTATGGTGTATCATACTGCCCTTCATCAAAGATTAGGATTTGTCCCTACTGAGAGTCCAAGAAGGACATAATATTTTTTTCTGAAGTAAATCCCCAAAGAGGAATTCAGAAATGAGTGGAACAATGGACATCTTGAGGAAATAAGAGTCTGCCCTCCCAAGGAGCTTGCTTTGAAGGGGACCACACACACATGTAAATTGTAGTCTTTTTTTTTTTTAATCAGTCATATTACTTTGTAATCATATCTTTTCTCAGTCCCATAGTTGTAATATTCATAGTAACAGTGACAACTTACATGTAGTTACTTTGATCTTTCCAAAGCACTTTTTCCACAACAATCCATCGAAGGAGGTAATTCAGATATTATTATTACCATTTTACAGATGATAAAATTGAAGCTGAGAGAAATGAATGAATTTGCTCAGAATAATGCAGCTAATGGGTGTCAACTAGGATAAACCCCCAAGTATATAGCAACATCTTTGAGGGCAGGGGACATGCCTCATACATATGTCCATGTCCCCTACATACATATATGCATATAAGCACATATCTTACATAAACATATATATCCTCTATAGCAGGGTTTCTTAAATTTTTTCCACTCATGGATCCTTTTCACCAGAAAAATTTTTATTTGACCTCTGAGTGTGTGTGTGTGTGTGTGTGTGTGTGTGTGTGTAAAATAGAATAGATGTATAAAATAGATATATAAATCAAACATATACTGATAATAATCATAAAGAAATTTATTTTAAAATAATTCTTTGGTTTTCATATTATTTTACCATTTATTAAAGACAAAAGCAAACTTGCATACTAATGAAATGTTTGTGACTACTTATTTTTACATAAAGAATTAAATCTTGATTGAATATTTGATACTTTTACAGTTGCCAAATTTTTCATGACCTGCGTATTCAGTTACACAACTGCATATGGGATCATGTTGCTCTATAGCAATGCCAAGTACATAGTGGACATTCAATATATGCTTATCATATTGAATTGAATTCATGATAAGAAAAAAGGTCATTCTTTCTGTGCTACAAGATTCCATTTCATACAGTGTGCTACCTCCTGCTTTGTTGGATCCAATGTTGCACCAAATCATTGATTTTACAAATACAGAAGTTGAAACTAGAGTTGTGGGGTAAGTCTTGCCTCATGTCATTATCTTGCCTCATGTCACTATCTTGCCTATTTTCCAAGGCATTATAAGTGACCCCTCAGCATGCTCAGGGATTTACAGAATAATCATGCAATACAACTCAAGTCCCTGTGTTGTCTTTAGACAGTATGATATGGGATGGTGAGAGCAAGAGAAGAAGTGAAAATAAAGGCATCTTACTCAAGTCAATTAGATGATAATTATGATTGTCGAGAAAACTTATCACTGATCATTGAATCACTGAAAGCAGTGTCTAAGGCAACTAAATGGCTCTGTGGATAGAGCACCAATCCTGAAGTCAGGAGGACTCGAGTTCAAATGTGATCTCAGACACTTAACACTTCCTAGCTATGTGACCCTAGGCATGTCACTCTATATCCCCCAAAATTAATTAATTTAAATCAGTGCTAGATCAAATAACAAAAAAAAGTCCATTACTCCTAGACTTTCCAGCACTGTAATTGATAAGTAACACCTAACTTTCAGGTCTGCCTATTCATCTATCTATCTAGAGCTATATAGATCTAGATAGATAGATATACACACATACATACTTTTGTGTGTGTATGTGTGAGTATGTATAAACATATATGTATGTGTCTATCTTATATGTGTATATGGATGATCTATATGTTTCTATATAAGTATGTGACATATGTATTATGTTATACATATGTATATAAAATATATGTATATATTTGTATATTTATTTTTTAATGTATAAGTTGCTTCTCTCCAAAAGTATACAAGCTTCTTGAGGATAAGAAAGATTTCATTTTTTACCTTTATATCTCCAGTGACTAGTACAGAGCCATGTATATTAATAAATGTTTATTGAATAAAATTCGAATGACAGTCCTCCCAGAATGTGCCAGAGGATGGAAAAGGGCCCTTAGGGAAGCAGAGTGGAAGTATGAAGAGGGAGACACCCAAGAATGAGATTGTTGAATGCTGAGCAACATGGAAAGGCAGGCAAGCTTCCCTTTATTGTTCTTTATTGCTCTCTTGAATGGAATGGATAATGCTGAGTTTAGCCTTACCAGTTATCCCCTTTATGAAGTTTCTTGCTGCTACATGCAGACATCTATGTTTTAGATGAAATATTCAGACAATCTCCTAAGTAGAAATTCAAAGAACAAAATTGGTGACTTTCATAGAAAACTACCAACTAGGTTTGTGCTTGCTGTCCAAAATGTGTTTTCTCTTCACTTCAGTGAGTTCATGGACTAAGATCCTTGTTATAACTACAGGTTACTGTGATTAATGAATTCACTTTGAAAACTCCAGGAATGAATCACAATTTGCCATGTATTCATTACAATAGCATTAATCATGATAATTGATTGGTTAATTAGTTAATTATGGTTCTGATAGAGATGTCCTATGTATTCCACAGGAATTCTATGATAACCCAATATTAAGTAATTCCCAGCTGTATCCTGAGAAGTTCTAGAAATGACTTCTACAAAATTTCATAGTGTTTTCATATAGATATTATGATTTTCTAAACAATTGTTCTGGTCTATTAACATAGCTAATAGATAATAATAATGGTTAGAAACCATGAAGATTTTCAGGAACATTGCAGGAATGGATCTATCTTTGATGAATATTTTTAATTCTAAGAATTATCTTTGGTGGAAGGTGGAATCAGTGATCAGAATGAAAGATGTGATCTCCCAGTCCTCTACCCAGGAGGCAAGACTCCTCTGGGAATGGGGGGAAACATATCCCAGTGAATTTTGTATTTTTAACAAGGTTATTCCAATACATGAAACAAGGTTGTGTGATCTGAGTAATAGAGACCTTGAATGTCATAAGACACCAAGAGTGGAATAACCTATGAGAACTTCATGGAGGAAGTAGGGCTGGACCAGAATGAAAGATCTGACCAGTAAGGTCCCCACTCTGAGAGCATATTTGCATGTGACACATAAAGGCTGAATATGGAGATGAACGTGAGCAGAGACCCTGAGTTATGGGTGCAGGAAAGGTTGTATTTTGATATTGATAGGATAGAGCCTTGGATTGAACCTAATAAGATAACATTCAATAGGGACAAATGCAAGTTAGTCTTATAGTTGGGTTTAAAAATCAACTTCACAGATATAAGAGAAAGGAAAGATGTTTAGACAGAAGTGTGTTTGAAAAAGCTCTGAGGGTTTTAGTGTATTATTGATGCAATACAAGTCAACACTGTGATGTGATGTCCAAAAAGGCTAACATGATCATTTTGTGTACATATGATTATATAACAGGGAACTGATCCTCTCTCACCCTGAGCTAGCACAAAACAACATTATATGGCAGGACCCTGGAGAGGAGATGTAACTCTCTTTTGCTCTAGGAGAAGGATGCCAGAACACATATTATATGTTCCTAAGGACTGGGCTGATTGGCTCCTTGTTACATACTCCATTGGCTCTCAGCTTTATGCAGGTAGTTCAGGGTGAAAAAAGGCCAGATCCCTATTATAAATAAATACAAAACATATAATATCTACAGGGATAGCACAGGTCAGTTAACTGCCAAAAAGGGAGTTGTCCTATTTACTCAAAGAGTAGTGTTGCTGTTAAGTCATTTTTCAGTTGTGTCTGACTCTTTCTTGGCAAAGATACAAAGGAATTTACCATTTCCTTCCTTAGCTCTTTTTTACAGATGAGAAAACTGAGGCAAACAGGGTTAAGTGACTTGTCCAGGGTCATAGAGCCAATTAGTTTCCAGATTTGAAGTCAGGATTTTGAGTTTCCCTGACTCCAGGCCCAGTACTCAGTCCACAGCACTGCTTAGCTGCCTATCATGAGGGCAGTAGATCACTAAAGATTTTTGAACCGAGGAGTAATATGACTATCTCTATGCACAATGAAGACTAGCCTGGAAGAATAGATTAGTGAGAAAAGAGAGCGAAGGTAGAAAGATTTCCAAAAATCCTATTATAATATAATTCAAGTTGGTAACAATAAGAGACTCTGCTGGTATAGTGGCCCTCAAAAGAGAGAACAAGTGATTGAAGAGATGCTGCTGAGTTGGAACTTACAGGTCTGGTAATGATGGCTAGGAGAACTAAGGGAAAGGGAATTAAGGTTTAAGATAGCCTCAAAGTTTCCCATTAGGGAGGGCAGAAGAATAGCAGCACTACAAATAGAGAGAGAGGACAGCTAGGGGGAAAAAAAAAAAAAAACAGATTTAAAAAAGAAGAGATAAGAGACCCTCCAGATTGTGTATCTGGCCAGTAACAGGGATAAATGTTTGGATGGGTTTGAACTGGGAGGGTTAGAGCTGAGGGTGAAGAAAACCTCTGATCAGATAGCAGAAGGAATAGTAGCAGAAGGGAGACGTCTCTGAAATCCCTCTTCTTTCATTCCCTTTGTTCTGTACTCACTTCTCAGTCAGCTGTTTGGAAAATGGTCAGTCAGGAAGATAGGAGGAAGACAGAGGGAGAGAATGTGCGTGTGGGATGGGTGGGGGGAGCACCAGTGCACCGATTCTTGGCTCAGGGAAGCATTTTATTGGATTTGTTACCCTTTGATGCTGATTAAGCCCATGGGGTAGAAGAAGCCAACTCAAGAGTGAGTTGAGGGGAGTGGGGAGGAGTCAGCATCTCTCTGTGGCTGCGGCGTTTTTAATTTATTATTAACCATCTCTCCTGTGCTATATGACGGAGCTGTTGGATCCTTCAGGGAGAGGGAGCTGCTCCAGGGCCAGTACTGCAGTTTTGTTCTCCCAGTCAGGCTTCCTGCTTTCCCCTAAAGTCCCACATCAGCGAGAAAAGTTTGTTAAGACCTGTTAGAAATAGTGCACCGAAATCAAGCCACAAACTGGCCAAGAGCAACGCTGCCCACACAGGGCAAAAAAAAAAAAAAAAAAAAAAAAAAAAAAAAAAAGAACCACTGAAAGCTATCAATGAAGGAATTCCAATGAGAAACACAAAGATGTTTAAGGCATGATCCTGCCCTCAATGAGCTGTCAATCCACCTAAACAGAGGAGCCATATAAAAAATTCAATTACATAACAGAATGGGGATGTTGCCCTTCTCTGCTGTTCTCTTCTGATTTTCTTATGCTCCTTCCTTCTAATTTATTCTGTTTAACCATGTATTTGACCAATCACATCCCATTATTTTTCAAGTTCCTGTTCTTGTATAATTTCCGCACTTAGCAGAGTGCTTTGTATATAGTAGGCATTTAATAAATATTGGCTGAATATTGAATGAAGGAAGGAAAAAATATGATCAGTGAATATGAAATAACATACACACTAAGTGCTGGAAAAATTCAGAGGAAGGAGAGGTCAGTGAAGGAGGAAAAATCTCACAGCTTATGGGATATGAGAAGAGAGAGGTGTTAGAGAGAGGGATGATAAGGAAGAGAGAAGATTGGTGCATGAGTTGAAGGGACTAGGAATGATACCCTGTTCTGCTCCAAGGAAGAAGATAGTTCAAGTGCAGGAAAGATGAGGAAAAAAATAAAATACTGTTTTTTTAAAAAAGAAAAGATGAGTAGTGTTGAGGAATATAAGAATGACAAGAGAAAAGGTCTAAGGGGCTTAGACAATAACAAAAACTATGTCATTGCTCCAATAGGTATTATCTGGTTATTTATGGAGTCTTGTGAACCAAAAAAGAAGAAGGAATCTTTACCTTGAACCCTATCAATGTTACCTCTTTTTCTCCATGCTCACTATACTAATCAATGTTCACACTTACTATTTCCATCCCAATTCCAGACATCATAAGGTGTTTATACCCTAATATTAGTTTAATGGCTATGATTACTTGCTTTATATCCTCCTCTCTTTAGTTCACATATAAAATTCTATGTTCATAATATTATAGGCTTTAGATCTGGAAAGAATCTTAGACATCATCAATTAAACCCTTCATTTTCCATAAGTTCCAGAAAGGTTAACCACAATATTCTAAGAGAAAGCATAGCATGGTAGAAAGAGAGCTGACTTGGGAATCAGGGAGGGAGATGTGAGTTTAAATTGCGTAGTCAATATATGTTGAAGATGTTGCCATGTGACCAACATATGAATCTTGTGAATCATCATGAACATACTGTTATCTCTAGTTATCTCTTATCTTCAATATTTCTACCAACTACTTCTCTATTATCTACAGATGTAGTCTCCCCATTTTTAAAAAACAAATAGGCAAGCAAAAACCCTCTCATTTGCTGTCCATACTATCATCCTATATCCCTGCTCTCCTCCATGACTCAACTCCTTGAGAAAGCTAGCTATCATAGGTGACACATCTCCTCTCCTCTCCCTCACTTTTAAATGCTCTGTAGACTGACTTCTGACTTCATCATTCACCTAAAAATGCCCTCTCCAATCCTGTTAGTGGTCTGTGAATTGCTAATTCTAGGGGTTTTTGCTCAATCCTCCTTGATTTTTCTGCCACTTTTGTCTCTGCTAATCCCATTTCTTTCTGGTTGTTCTCTCTAGGCTTTGTGACACTACTTCTGATTCCTGATTCTTCTGTCCAACTACTCCTCAGTTTCTTTTGTGGGTTCTTCATCTTTATCATTTTTACTAAGTGTAGATGTCTCTCATCAATCTATCTTGGGTATTCTGCTCCTCTCTTTCAATAGCAAGAATTCTAAACTGTTTTATATGCATGTATCATGGAGCCCTCTGGCAGTCTGGGTGACACCCATGAATCATTTCTTAAAATCATATCAGGCTGAAGATGAGAAGAGAGTAGATGTGGTTATAGAAGCTCAGACACAACTTATTTTAAACAAGGAATTACTACCAATAGGAAATGCATAAAAATAAAGAAGTTGTATCTGATCCCATTTGTTGGAAAAGTTTACCTGATAATAATAGAAAACATTTATATAGTGTTTTAAGAGTGACAAAGAATTTTACATGCTATCTTATTTTTAACAACCCAATGAGAAAGTGTATTATCATTCTTTTTTTTACATATGAGAACACTGAGGCTGAAAGAAGTTAAATGACTGGACTAGTATTATAGAGATAGTAAATATCTGAAGCAGGATTTACACTCAGGTCTTCCTGACAACTGGAAGAGTTTGATTCAAAAAGATCAAAAATATTAAAAAAAATAGACTTATGGACAAGAAACACCTTAAGAAGGAAATGGAAAGTTCCCATAAACCTTTGTTCTTCTCTCAAGTAGAGAAGTATAAACTAAGGAAAATACATGTTCATAATAATTATTTTAAAAATATTTAAACAAATGCATATTTAAATACATACTTAAAATCTTTAAATAAAAATTTTAAATTTATTAAATTTTAGAATAGGATAATGAAAATTAAATTAATTATAGGGGAAATGATAGATTGGCATGGGCAGGAGTAAAATTATGTGAAAAGGAAAAGAACTGCTGTCATTTTCATCAGGAGGATAGAAGAGTCCATATATTTGCATTCCTTCACTTAGGTACCCGAGACACTTTTATGTGAAGACATGGCAAGGGCATTAAGATAGAAGTTGGAAGGAATGCAGAAATCTGATCATATACATAGAAAAGGAATGCATAGAGGAGAAAACATTTTAAAAATATTCAGTAAGTAATATTTAAGATATCAAAGAATGAAAGATTTCAAAGGCACTAAAAGTTTATAAATGATATAGTTGCCAAAACAGAATGGCCAAGAAAATATTAACATTGATCCATTTTGTTTGCTACCTATATAAAAGCATCATGAAATTAATATCATTGTATGTAATGAAGACTTTTTGGAGGAGGTGACATTGAAGTCAGGCTTTGCATGAGGTAAAAATGCAACAGGCAAAGAGAGAGGGGAAATGCATTTCAGGCATCAAAAAATTACATGAGCAAAAGTTTGGAAATGGACTATGTTTGAGGCAACATAGATAGTACTTCAGTTTGCTAAAAGTCTAGAGAAAATGGAGGGGAATAATATTCCAGTATTGTGGAGGATCTGGAATAGTAAGTAGTAAAGTTTGAGTTTTTTTGAGAAAACACTACAAGAAGCCACTTAAGTTTTTTTGAGCAAAAGAATATGAGAAGTTCTAGACATTAAAAAGGCCATCCATCTCAAAAAAAAAAAAAAAAAAGGAACTAGATATTTTCATTATGTACTATTTTTAAATCATTGATGTAGTTCATTTTTATATCACATTTACTTACAAATATATTTCATCTCCTCTCCTTCCCAGTGATGAGCTTGTTTCAAAGACTAAAAAAAAAAAAAAAGAGAGAAAAACAAAACTAACCTACCTGTCACTGAGTCAAAGAACACACATAATGTTCCATACCTATAGTTTCCCAAAGAAGAAAGATAGGGACATTTTCTTATTTCTTCTGTGAAGGCAGAGTAGATAATTATATATTGTCCAGTTTTGTGCTTTGTTATCATTCTATTTACATTTTTGTAATTGTTAATATATATATATATATATATAATTTTCTTGGTTCTATTACTTTATTTTATATTTTGGATCTTTTGTATTTACCAATGTTTATGGTATAGTAATATTCTATTGCATCCATGAAAAATAGTGTGTTTGGAGTAGCTAGATAGCACAGTGAAAAGAACACGATCCCTGTAGTCAGGAGAACCTGATTGCAAATCCAGCCTCAGATACTTAATGCTTGCTACTTGTGTGATCTTAGGCAAGTTACATAATCCCAATTACCTTCCAAAAAAAAAAAAAAATGCAACAAAACAGTGTTAACCATTATCTTGTCAGTGACATTTAATTTGTTTACAATTCTTTGTTGCCACAAAAATTATATATATATATAATATATATGTATGTGTGTGTGTATATATATATATATATATATATATAATATTTTAGACTATACATCAGATCTTACTATTGTTGTTGTTTAATTCCTTGGGATTCATGAATGGATTGGGAAAGATTGAAAGGAGCAGTAGGAAGATCTTTTAGGAAAAGAAAGAAGGAAAGAAAGAAGTGAAGGAAGGAAAAAAGAAAGAAAAAAAAGGAAGGAAGCAAGGAAGGAAGGAAAAAAGGAAGGAAAGAAAGGAGGAAAAAAGGAAGGAAGGGAGGAAGGGAGGAAGGAAGGAAGGAAGGAAGGAAAGAAGGAAGTAAGGAAGGAAAGAAGGGAGGGAGGGAGGGGAGAAGGAGAAGAGGGAAAGATTTAAAGCATTCACTAAGTGCTGGGTACTGTGATAAAGAATTGTACTACCTGTAACAGTGAAAGTAGAGAGATAAACTCAGACATTGGAGTTGAAAGGAGAGGGGGAAAAAACTTAAATATCTCCATATTTTCTCCAAACAGAAGCACTAATGCCTCCGAATGAAAGAGGAAGATGGCTGATTTCTCCACTGAGAGCTTAGTCTTTGCCATACTTTTTTGTAGGCCTCTGGTCATCTCCCTTATGTGGATGTCAGGCATATTGCTGAGGTGGAATCAATGGGACCTTGTGATTGATTAGAAATTAGAGGTGAAGGTCGGGGTGGATATTTACATCTAACACGGTCCCTCCCCCACAAACTCACTTAGGAAGCAAAGCATATTTACATTGATAAAGTAACATATGCGTCGGTTTGCACACAGGAATTCGCAGCTCTTCTCTCAAGCATGCTCTGTCAATTCTGTCTCCGAATTCCTTTGCAAAGACCTACAAAATCTGGCAACTGTCTCTTTGTTGCTCCTCCTTAGAGGAGACGAAGGAGGTAAGCATTTATTAAGGGCATTCTATTTGCCAGGCACTATGCTAAGTGCTTTACAAATGAGAGTCAGGCTTCTCACCTGTAGGCCACAGTTAGCCCAAGGTCAGAGTTATCCTACCTCTGACACTTGTTCCCTCTATGATTCTGGATAATTCAGTTCTCTTTCCTGGGAAGGGGGAACTCTTCCCTCTTTATAAAGTGAAGGGACTCCATCTCTAAATCCAATGATTCTATTCTTTTACCCCAATTTGTAAGGCTTTCTCTTAAGATTATATATAAAAAGAATCCTTGAGCATATTGATAGCTAAGTGATAATTTTTAAGCAGTTTCTGTGAAAAGAGGAGGAAAGAGGCAAAAGGAAAGGCAGGCTTTGAAGCAAAAATCAGAGAATCTATCATTTCTTCTAAATGATACATTTAAAATCCTATTTCAATAAATGTGGAATCAGAGTCAGATTCTGGCTCTGTTTCTTGCTACCCATGTGACCTAAGGCAAGTCATTTCCTTTCTCTCTCAGTACCTATTTTCTCTTCTATAAAATCAGAAAATTGGATCAAATATCTAATGTCCCTTAGAATTCTTCTTTTCTTCTTCTCATAATCTCCATCCTAACAGACTGTGAGCATTTTGAGGGCAAGCCCATATTAGCTCTTCAAGTGAATGCCAGGTATCCTTTCCTCCACCTGCAAGCTCAGTATATATTCGTCTGTTCACTGACTGAGAAGTGAAGGGTCCACTGCAGTCCCAGGGTACCCAGCAGCAGGAACTGACACAGCTGCTCTGAGCAATAGGGTGATGACCCAATTAAGCTGAGGCCAAAGCATCTGGCCTCTCAGTTCACGTTCTGAAAAGCAGCCATTCTCACGCCGTTCCAGGATGTTGTCCCTCTGGCTTAACCCTGCTTGGCAGCTCTAGGAGAATTCTCTGAGAACTAGAACTTTGCTCCACTGACTGAAAGAAGGGATTCTCTCTTGTGGACTTTTTTATATACAAATGAGAATGAACTACTCCACACAGGTTCATTTAGAAGAGCATCATCTAAATGTTCTCACGCATATTATACCTTCTGCTTACTGCTGATTTAAAAGGTAGAAGGCATATGTGTATGAGAGGGTGTGTGTGCCTTTGACGTATCCATGACAGTATGTTGACTGTGTATATATGTGTATCTCTTGCTATCAATTCATATGTAGGTATGTGAGAATATAGGATCATTCATAAATGCCTACATCTATCATGTGGGCAAGAGCATGGCCATGTGTGTGTTCAGGTGAGCACGTGGCTAGGTGCGAATGTAAGTATGCATATATAATTCTGGCATGTATGCACCTCTTTGTGCCTGTGTCAGTATGTTTATCTGTGAGCATGTGTCTATGAACTTGTCTGAGTGCTTATATCTGTGTGTGTAAGTATATGTGAGTGTGGGTATATCAGTGAAACTCTTCCTTCCAGGTCTTATCTTATTGCTAAAAATAAAGTACTTGTAAATTGCTTTATACATTATTTATAAGGAGGGCTTCATCATTGAAAAAGTCCTACAACATACTGTGAAAATGGGGGGAGTAAGGAGGGAGGTAGCAGGGAGAAGAGAAAAGAAGGCATTGGAATCGCTTATAAATAATATATTCATTGGTCCAAGAAAGTTATCGTCGTTTATGAAGTGTTTGGGATTCATCACGCATGCAAAGTGGAAGCACAGTTGCTGGCATCCCAAGGAACAGCAGCAGCCACGGCTGGCCGGCGCAGCCCCCGAGCATGCCAACAAGGCTGTCATTTTCTTATCTAAATAAAAACTAGGATTGCCGGATCTCATCAACTGGAAAGAGAAGGGGAATAGCTCTGACTGGTTCTGAGGAAGAAATGGGCAGAGACACTGTCAGCTCCTTCTTGTTCCCACCAAGCTGAGTCCCCAGGCCCTGGGCACCCATTTGGTATTCACTGGAACCACATTCTTCCTAATGAAGTCATTTGATGTTCATGTAGATGTCACATGTATTTCCAGAGATGTTCGTCTCTGATTTAGCACGGGTTAATGGACAACTCTATTAAAGTGTTATCGAAAGTTTGCCATTCAAATAACCCAGTTTAAAAATCAGACAAACTCAGACATTAAAGCTGAAGGGGGTGGGGAGGGTGGAAGAAAGTCATGTATCTAAATGCCAGATTCAGATGGAGACACTGGTGTCACTACAGGGGAGTTCTGACTTCACTGATATTCTGTTCTTTTCTTCACTCTTTAGTAAGCCATCTATCTATCCTCTTTCCCTAACTCCTTTGAAGTTTGGCTTATTCACTCTCTCTCTATAGGGAGTAGGGGAGGGCTACATACTGACAAACCAAATCCTTGCAACTCAACATAGTTCAAGCCAGGTACTGTCCAGGGTGCTGGAGATACAGAAATGGGTCCCTTGGGAGTCTATAGTCTGGAAAAGGGAGGTTTAATGTAGACAAAGACACATAAATACATGCTAATTTGAGGATTGATAGAGCATCAATGATTCAGGGGAGTAGGGAAATTCAAGAAGGCTTTATGGAATACATGGGTTTTAAAGAAAGGTATGAATTTTGAGGATAATTGAGGAAGGAGTTTATTGCAGGCAAGGAAGTAGTGAGGGTAAAGGTGGGAATAGGGAAAGGGTGCAAATGTATTGAGCTAGGAGATGGAATGTTGATCTGAGGAACAGAGTATGCAAAAAAGAGAATAATATGAGAAAAGATTAGAAAGATAGGCTGGATCCAGATTTTAAAGAGATTAGTATACCAAACAGAAAAGTCCTCATTTTATTCTAATGGTTATAGTGAAACACTAAAAGTTTTGGTAACTGTGTGAGGGATAGATTAGCAGAGATTGGAAACAGGGATATCAATTAGAATGCTATTATCACAGTCCAGAGGTGATGAGTAGCCATGCAAATAGGAAAAAGGGGACAGATCTGAGACATATTATAGAGATAGAATTGACAGATTGGTGAGATCTGCACCTAGCTAAATATAAAAAGTGAGAGATAGTGATCAGCCTGTGATGATTTAAAGGTTATATACCTGGATGCCTAGAATAATGAGAGTCATCTCAACTGAAAGTTTAGAGAAGGGGAAAGTTTGGGGGTAGAGCTTAGGGAGATGAATTCTATTTGGGACATGTAGTATTCTGATTGTTGTTATCATTGCTTATTGTTTGTTGCTTGATTTTGAAGGAAAAGAATATCTCTTGTGGTTAAGTGGAGGAAGAATTTAGTTTTGAAATAAATGTGTCTAACCATCCTGGATAAAGTCATTAATGGCTCTCCAAGAGACCTCTTAATGGTAGTCAAGAAAACTAATCTCTATTGACTCCCCAATCTATTCCAGGGTCTTGAAAAAATAGTCTTGATTGTGGACTTTTTTCCTTTTGATCTGATTTTTCTCTCCCAACATGATTCATAAGGAAATATATTTTTAAAAGTACATATATAACCAAAAAATATGTTGTTTTTACATATAACTAGGAAAAATAAAGAAATTTAAATATAGTCCTAGAATAGTGGAAAAAACACATCACTGAACCTGGGTTAAAATTCTGAACTAATCCTTAATTATTCTTAAGAGAATTTTTTTCCCCTCTAGCTTAGACTATTGAAGCTTAGATCTAGGTATGAAGGGGATCTCAAAAAGGATCCAGCCCAACCCTCTTGTTATATTCCCAGAAAAATTGACTAATTTGCCCAAGGTCACATAGCTAGTAAGTGAAAGGGTCAGATCATTTAGGGTCTTTTCCTGCTTAAGGTCTAATGACTCAGTGAAGAGTGGAAAAAATGATACAACTCAATAATAGTATTATGACAAGGTTCCTTACTTTAAGGACGTAATCTTCTTAGAGAAACAAAGCTTCCAAGGGCATCTGGAGGACACAGGGAATGGAGTAACAGCCTTGAAGTCAGGAGGACCTCAGTTCAAATCCAGCCTCAGTCACTTGACACCTATTAGGTCTATGACCCTGGGCAAGTCACTTAACCGAGAGAGAGAGAGAGAGAGAGAGAAAGAGAGAGAGAGAGATTCCATGAATTAAACCAGTAGAGGATGCAATATAATATAATCAAAAGCTAATCTATGTGATTCAGAATCTTAATACTGGAACAGTTCAGAGAAAGGGATAATGTAATGCTGGAGAAACTGAGGCAGGAGAGAGATTATAGAGTTTTTTAATATTTTATTAATTGGAGAGCATAATTGACTGGACAGGACTATCGTCTCAAAGTATCCAGCGATGAATGGGAGAATCCCAAATCCTTATATACCTTTTACAAACAAAGAAGGGGACAGAAGCGGGGAATTTCTTCACAGACCCATTTGGTTCTGTCAGAATAGGGGGAGGCCATAAATTCTTACTAAATGTCAGTCAGGATGTCTGAATAAATAGAAGTAAAGATGTCAATGAGGTATCCTGGATAGTCTTATCTTTTGGGATATTTTAGAGGGATGGTGTCATAAATTCTTGAAGACAGAAGGAGTTAGGAGTCAGGAAGTCTGATCTTCCCCTTATCTTGAGTCTAAATTGACAATTTATAATCTTAGAACAAATGTTCCTCAGTCTTAATGACCAAGGGGTGGGGGTGGGGGGTGGGGGGAGTTACAACTAAAGGGATTGAGGCAGAACAATTAAGGAAACGGAGATAGAACAATTCAGGGAAACTCAGGATAATAAGGGAAACTAGTGCAGGGAAACTGAGTCAGGACAATTAAAGAGAACTGTGGCATAACAATAATAGGGATGGAGCAAGTAATTTTCCTAGAAGAGATGAAACATTGAAGCTAAGATCTGAAGTATAACTAACATTTCAGGAAAGGAGAAGAAGGAAGGGCATTTCAGGTATGAGCAAAGATACAGAAATTGGAATCAATGTGATACATTCACAGAATCACAAAATCTGAATATTTAAAAGTATTTCAAAGGTTACCTAATCCAAATCCAAACAGGAATCCCTCTTACATCAACACTTGTACGTGTCTATCCAGCTTCACTTGAGAAATTCCAGTGAGAATAAATTCATTCTGTCTGGGGACAAGGTTTCATTTCTAAATAGTTCTAGTTGTGAACCTGACCTTTGTTCATAGTGGAGGTCAGTCTGACTGAGATGGATAACAGGTACAGGAGAGTAGCAGGAGATACAAGTGGATAGGTAAAGACAAGGCCATCGAATGAAAGGCAAAAAAAGGAATTATAACTTGATGGGCTTTGGTCACATACTCTAAGGGTCTTCCTACCGCCCTCCCCCTGGGATTAATTCCTTCATTTAGATTTTTTTTGCACTAGGTGAAAGAGAAGATTCTTTACCTCAGTTGCTACCTATCTTTAATCACTGAATGGGTGCGGCCTCAACCAAACTGAGACCAGTTAAAGACCTTAGCTTAAAAAAGCCAAGGTTTCCCATTTCATCCAGGGCCATCTCCCATCACCTTGCTCTATATCTGGCCTCTGAGCCCAGACTGCTCTGAAAGATAAAGTGAGGCAGGTGATCTTGCCCAGTCCTCCCTCAAATCTAATTCACTTGTATGTTGTAGCATACCCTCCCTGATGTCATGGTCTTCTTTAAGAATGAAAAACAAATAACAACAACTGCAGGGGAACAATGGGATGAAAGTTGTAATTTCACAAGAGAAATTGGGCCACAAATTGCAAGATGACTTATGCCAGGGAGAAGCCAGGTTGGGAGAACCCCTCCACTCATTGCCACTGTGTTTGTCATTCTGCTTTTGTCTGATGGGATGGTAAAGGCAGCAATTCAATCATAAAACAAAAATTTTTGAGGGGAAAGGTTAGGTATGGTTGCCTATAACTAGATGACAAAATCCATCCTCAAGCCATCGAGTTTTTTCTGAGTGAAATTCTGGAGATCTCAATTGTTAAGAAAATTCCTTCATACACTTAATGGTCAAGTCCTCTGTTCTCTAAATATTGGCTTTTGGCATAATAAGTCAGATTTCTTAGTATAATCCTTTAAAGTTCAGAAAACATTTTCCTCCCATTAGTTCTTTAAATATTATAATTTCCTTTGATAAATGAGGAAGTCAAGACTTGGAGAGGTTAAGTAACAAATTCTGAGTCCCCACAGCTTGTAACTATCAACATTAAGATTTGAACCCAAGTTTCTTCTATGTCCAGGACTCCATCCATGATGAACACCCCAAGTCTCATACAATTAGAGATAGTGGTCAGGAGTAGGGTAGGGACTTGTAAACCAAAATATCTTTGATCTTCTCAAGCAGACTTTAAAGACTTTCTCTCCTTTTCCTTTAAACATCAGAAGTAATTTAGGCTTTCTCTGTGCAGCTGATGTCTGGCTCCCAAATGGGTCTGTGCTTTCACCAGATCAGCTGGCTTTGAATCAGTTGTGCTGACTATTGCCTGACTGAGAACACTGAAGAAGAGTCTATGAACTCTTTTCCAAGTCCCCTGGATTTGAGAATATGAATACTCCAATCCCAGGCAGCCAAAGGAGGAAGTCCTTTTTCTTAGTTCTTCTGATAATTGAGGGGCTCACTTTTTGGTTTCTCTTGCTAGGACCAAACAGAGGCATTTTTACTCTCAAGAAAGCATTCCTTAATCCCATGAGCCTCTCATTAACACAGATGTCCAACTTAGATGTATATAGCTTTTGTTTCATTCCTAGAAATTATAAAATCTCAGAGTAGGCAGAGGCCTCAAAGTTTATCCAATCCAAGACTTGTCTGCAAACAAATCCCCTCTACAACACTCTTTCTTTCCAAATAGTCACTCAACTTCCAAATTATTGCCTCCAGTGATGGAGAACTCACTACTTTATCAATCAGCTTGTTCGATTTCAAGACAATGTGGATTGTTAGGAAGTTTTTATTTATATGGAACTGAAATCTGCCTCTCTGCATCATTTATCCTTTTCTCCTAGTTGTGTACCCTGAGCCTAAGCAGAACAGGCTAAATCCTTTCCCATATGACAGCCCTTTGAATACCTAATTAAAAACAGTAGTCTAGTTCTCTTTACTCTATCCTACCTCCTCCTAGTCTTCTATTGTCCAGACTAAACACACCCAGTTTTTAAATGATTCTCTAAATATCCTCAGCATCCTGGCCAACCTTCTCTAGATATGTTCCTGTTTATCTATGTCCTTTGGCAGATGTGATATCCAAAGAATAATCTTCCAAATGTGGTCTGACCAAGGCAAAGGACCACAGGATTATCACTTCCCTCACCCTGCATAATATGCTTCTATTAATTCAGTTTAAAATCACATTAGCTTTTCTGTTTTCCCCATCATCTTGTTGACTCATATTTTGATTACAATCTGCTAAAGCCACTGGGTCTTTTCCAAATGAAGTGGTGTCTAGTCACGCATCCCTATCCTGCATTTATCCCATTGATTCTTTTACGAGAATTAGGTAAATGATCACTGTCAGAGCCCTGCATCTTCTCTCTATCACTGAGAGCAAGTAAAGTTTCCCAAGTGATTCCATTACAAATATTCCCTAAATCTATCTGTTTAGTCCCTTCCTACAGATGATGGAACAAGAGAGACTCAGAAATCTCAGCTCCATTTATATATGATTGAGAACATTTGGAGACCCCCTCCCTGAAAAAGACTACACAGGCCTTTCAGGGTCCAGTAAACCTAAAATTTGAAGGACCAGATCTCTTCAGAAAAATTCCTGAGACCCTTTGTCAATAGGGAAAAAATGCTGGTTTTCTTCAAGTGATCACCAAGCCCACCTTTCCAGTGTCTCAGATTTATAAAAGCAGCATCTGGAATCTTCAGTCCTCTTCACTTTGCATATCAAATCAATTGTCTAGACCTGTCATTTCTACCTTTACAACTTCTTTTACATCTGACATTTTTTCTCCACTGACACAGATACTACCAGAGTTCAGGCCTTTGTGACTGTTCACCTACATTTATACAACAGTCTCCTAACTGATCTCCCTGACTCAAGGCCATCACAACCTGGCCCCAACCTTTCTTTTTAGCCACATTGGACATGATTATCCCTCTCTCACTCTGAAGTCCAGCCAAACTGGCCTCTGTGTCTTACATGCAATATTCCATCTTCCAACTCCATGCCTTTGCAATTATCTTTCCATATGTCTGGAATGCACTCCATTTTTACCTCTGTCTCATAGAATTTTCCTTCCTTTAAGGCACTGCTGAATCATCATCTTCTTCAAGAAGCCTTCCCAATCTCCCCAACTGTTAGAACCTTCTTCCCAAACTATCTTGTATTTAATTTAAATATATTTGCATTTATTCACTTTATATTTAGGTTGTATATACTTATACATGTACTTGTTGTCCCCTCTATTAGAATGGAAGCTCCTTAGGAATGAGGATCATTTCATTCTTGGTATTTGCATCCTCCCTCTCTAGCTCATTGTCTGGCACATATTAGGTATGTAATAAATACTTGTTGACTGATTGATTTAAACCAATCTCATTATATTCATTTATTTATTTATTACCTGACATGATTTCATTGGCATAAGAATTTCCTGATAGGAAAAAACCCTCTACCAATGCAAATAGGTATATCTCCGGCAACTCCCTGTTTTAGAACATTGCCTGGGGTCTAAGAGGTTAAATGATTTGCCCAAGATCACACAGCCAATTACTGAGTATGAGTCAGAGGAAAGTTATAAACCCAAATCTTCCTTACTTCAAGTTTAATTCTTTATCCAAGCAGTTATGCTGCCTCTCCCAACTTTATTTTATGGAAGAACCCAAGGCTGAGGTAAAAGAAATTATTGACCAAAGTCACACAGAGAATAGATAGCAAAGTTGGGATTCAAACCCTGGTTCTCTTGCTCTCAAGTACTGTGGCCTAAACTAGCAGATACCTAGTTCTCTTACACTTAGAGCCATCATTTAGACAAAAGACCAAAGGCAGATGCTCCAGAAGTTATATCTTATTTCTTCTGTATGGAAATAGTAAATTCTACCTTTCTCTACCTGAGGAACATGACAAGGAAGTTTGTGCTGGGAGAGACGCTAAAGACAAGGAGTTTTTCTGTGCTATTTATTCCTGGGTCTGAAGTGAGTAGATGGTAGATAATCCTTTTGGAACTGTATAAGAGCATTTTCGCTGGCTTTTCATGCAAAGGCAACATATCCATGTAAAACTACATTAATTCTAAGTCCCACAAGAGATACTGATGAAGACAGCAAGTCAATGGAAGAGGGCAAATAGAAAAAGACAAATAATGAGGCAAGAAACACTTTTTTCTACTATGCCTTTTATGGGAGTCTCACAATAGGCCTTCAAGAAGGCAATAAAAATAATTTATTGATCTAGCATTTTAAAGTATGCAAAGTACTCTCTACATAGATTATCTAATTTGAGCTTTATGACAATCTTATTATTATTAATGAAGACTTTTATCATTCCCATTGTCCAGATGGATAAACTGAGCTTCAGCAAGGTCTAGTGGTTTTTGCAAAGTCACATAGCAGCAGAGACAGGATTCAAATGAACATTTTTGACTCCAAGTCTAATACTCAATCCTTCTTGTCATGTTGCCTCTTGAGGAAGTGAAAGTATATTTGAAGACCATGGTTCAAAAGGTCCAAATGAATGCTCCAGAAGTTCCTAGTATGACAAGGACCAGTGTTCACATTGACTATAAACTTGCCAGACAGGTCTAGGAAGACACAGTGCACTAAGAAGGTCTAGATTTGGGGACCAATTATATGGTTTTCATCCTAGCTTTGCTTCTTCCTAGTTTTGTGACCTTATTGGTCAAGTCACTTAATCATCCTGGATCTTATCTTCTTCCCCAGTAAAATGAAAGGGTTGTACTACAATGACCTTGAAGTTCCATTCCAGCTCCAGCAATCTTGACGAAAATTGAGACCCTGCTATCCAAAGTGGACTGAGAAAGAAAAGATATTAAAGACTCCCTAAAAGCAGATTCCCCAGGGATTCTAGTGGGAAAATTTGGTAACATGCAAGAGAACTATATTTGGGTGACTTGGTCTGAAACCTGAGCTCAGTTATTACAATGTGCCTCAGGAAACATACAGCTCAGGAACTAGGAAGGGAGAGTGACCCCTCCTCTCCAAGATCCCCTCTCCCACAATCCTTGTACAAAATAGTTATCTAAACCAAATCATCTTATTCCTCACTTGTAACATGGCTGACGTATAATGCAAATAGCTACCAAAAAAATGGAACAAGTGATAAAACTGGAACATATTTTCCACATATTCATTTACATTTTGAGAATAAGCTCTCTGAGGATAGGTGCTATTTTTCTTTTTTAATTTGCTATCCCCAGTGCCTAGCACAGTTCTTGACACTTAACAAGTGGTTTATGTTTATTCAACTGAATTGAGTTAAAAGGATTGGGGGAGGGGGGGAATGGAATGAATCATTCTAATCAAATAAAGATACAGTGCCTGAAAGTACTTTGGAACACAAACACATAAATCATTTCCTATATGATACTACAGAGGAAGAAAACCTCAAATGTGTGTGTGCATGTGTGTATATGTGAGCATCTGGATGTATTTTTCACTAAGAGTAGTTATCTATGCATTAAATATGGGCTAGATATGAAGTCCCTGTATTTATTTAGCTTCAACTACATAAGGGAATATGGGAAATTCTAAGTGAATAGATGACCTTTGTCCCAAACAGCATATTGAGAGGCAGCATGAAATGCTGGAAAGAGTGAAGATTTTGAAGTAGATCTAGGTTCAAATCTCAACTTGGGCCCATGCTATAGGCAATTCAGGCAAATAGGTGACACAATGAATGGATAGAGTACTAGCCTTGGCTTAAGGAAAACCTGAATTCAAATCTAATCTCAAGTATTTACTATGTATGTAAATCATTTAACCTCTGTTTGCCTCAGTTTCCTCATCTGTAAAATAGGCGTTATCATACTAGCACCTACCTCCCAGAATTGTTGTGAAGATTAAATAAGATAATAATTGTAAAGCATTTAGTATAGTGTCTGGAATTTAGTAGGCATTATATAAATGTTGTATTTATTATTATTATATTGCTATTATTATTAAATTATAGGATGTCATTGAGTCTCATTCTTCATCTATAAAATAAGTTGGGCAGACTAGACATTCATTATGTTCCCTGAAGGCTTTAAAGCTTTGATTCTATATACTTTTTAGAAGGGCCAGAAAGTGAATTTATTTGTTGGCTCCCCAATTATCATAGCTATTGTACCCCCACATGGGGCTGCTGTGAAAAAATTGCTTGGTACATCTAAAGCATTGTAAAAACATTACCTATTATTCTTTTTGGCCAACTCTTAATGCTCCCCTCCCATCCCCCTTTGATCCTCATCAGTCACAGGAATCAAATTTCTTGAATCTTCAGTTCATCTCATCAACAATAATACTAGCTGATCTGCTAGATATTTTCATTACTATGGTGTTGTGAGGTTGTAGGGTAGATTACATTAATACTGAATCAGATGGAGAAACTGAGGCTCCAAAAATGGAAATCTAGCACCCTTTGTACTACACTTCTATGCCTCTAAACCAATAGATCAAAAGCTTCTCTTTCCACCCTGCTAAGATATTCTCTTTTTCCGATAGGAGATAAATTAAGGGATGGTAATTCCTTTGATCATGAATATTCCTTCCAGTACAACAGGCCCAGGGGGACCCAGAGGGCAGATCTCTCAGGATACAGCAGTGCTTTCCCCCAGGTTCCCAGGACCACTGGGGTAAGGGGATTAAAGAGGGAGGGGGGAAGGGAATGCTAAGCACACTCAGTTATTATATCCCTGTTTCCTGTCCTCCAGCCAGAAAGGGCAGGAAGGAACCACCCCATCCCTTCTAACATGTGGGCCATTCATTGGGCTTCCCCCATGCTGCTGAGCCCCATGAGGCTAATGAGGAAGGAAGAAGGATGCTTTCAACTGACTAACCCTTGAAACCTGAGCTGCCTTCCAGAGAGCAGGAGGCTGAGCTCCCAAAGAAAGCATGAAGGCAGGGGTTCTGAACAGTTCGTGTACCATGGAGCCCCTTGGTAGTTGATGAAGCCTACAAACCCTCTCAATAAAATACACAGGATTGTAAAGGAAGCCAATTAATACTGAAATAGTTATCAAATAGTAAAAGAAACAAGGGCTCCAGATTAAGAAATACTGTTTCTGAAAGATCTTAAACACTTCACACCTTCATCAAACTGAACCTTTATTAGTTAGGAACCTAAATATTTGAAGATCTACCTTGGACAGAACTGAATCAGAAGACTGGAGAGTTCCAAGGCCCAGTCCCTATGTATGGATAGAGAATCAAGATCAATCAAGAAATCTCTAATGTAGTTTCTCCTTTTGCTTGTCATTTGATTTTCTGATATGGTTCCCTATAGTATTCAGTTTTAAAACTATTTTAACCCTAAAATGGTTCTGTGCATTTTTAAAAGAAGATGAATAAAATAAAATAAGATCATAAAAAACAACTAAAATATAGTTATCAAAATATATTTCAATAAACTGCGATATAGTGATGTGTTGTGTCCTGCTTTCTAGAGTCCCCACACCAGGGTGATTAAATATACCTTCCTAGTGAGAAGTGATGAGATGGGACTCCTGAGAATGGTGGAAAAATGGAGTCCATTTATTTCAAGGGCTTTCCCTTTATATAATGTAACAAAAACAATACTGAGCACGTGGGACCACATAAACAACTTGCCATTATGAGTAGTTTGCCACCTGGTATCACTCTTCCACCTGCTGTCACTCTGCTTCAATCTCCACACAGGTTGTCACCACCCCCTGACTTCTCAGGTTGGTGAGAGCCCTCAGGGGAGATGGGGATTTGAACCAGACACTGTCAGCAGGTTCCCGCTGGGCTGAAGAGTCTTATACCTTACTCAGAGTTTCCCCACTGACTGTGACCCTCTACACTGATGCATATAACAAAAGGTCTAATCTCAGTAATTTTGATCAAGTGATGAGAGAGCAAATGATGTTTACAGATGATTACAATAATTCTAATGTGATAAGATAATGTTTCTGGTGACCAAGTCATAGGTATTGCTGATACTACTGTGGTTTGTTGTCTACATTTATAATCAAAGGAAATGCTCAATTTCTATTAGAGGTTAATTGACATTAAGATATAATATTTTCCCATCCAATTTTACAGACACTTAGAATCTATATATGAACCTCTTAGCGGTTATTGAATCCCAAATTAAGAACCCCTTCTCTAAGTCTCCAAAAAGCACGAGTTTTTGTTAAGAGTTGTACTAGAGGTAAAAGAGTCCAGTTCTGGCTAACTAAGACATGGACACCCCCAGGAAGATTTACAGAAAGGTTCATGCATTCAGCAAGTGGTTATGAAGCCTAGGGATTCACTGCCCCCTCTCCTCAAAGGCATAGTTACTAAAGGCCTGTAGGGTGGAGTGGGGAGATGCCTGGACCTGGAATCAGAAGGTTCAAGTTCACTAGATTAATTTTAGGTAAATTGGAGGTATAATGAGCTTTGTTTTGTCCCCAAGTTCCCAGACCGATTCATTTGTGAAGGCAAAGTAGGCCATCTTCTACCTCAGTTCTTACCTAGCCTTTAACTACTGAGTAGGTGTTGTCTCAGACAAACTGAAATCTGGGAAAGACCTTAGCTAAAAAAATGGTCAGAGTCTCCCACTGCATCCTGGGTCAGTAATCCAGTCGAATGGCCCATGACTCTGGAGGAGTGAATGGGTCTGATGACTGAATAATTCTATTTCACTTAGATCCAATTCACTGGCAAGTCAAGACATCACCTTCTTGATGTCATTGGTTCTTTTTGGAAACAAAGAATGAAAACGATGTAGTTTTATACTAATTTCTAACAAAAAGAAGAACAGTAGCTCACACTTGAATTTCATTGCTCAGTTTGTCAGTTTCTTTCTCAAAATAAACCTCTCGATGTTGATTTTCAGGAGTAAAAATTCTAGCCAGGATGGAATAGCTGCTTTTATACTGTTTACTGTCTTAAAAAGGGAGGAGATACACACATAATTATAATACATAATTTTTTCTGTAATTTCACTGTTACAGTGTATTTCCCAAGGAAGAAACTCCTTCTACCAATGCAGAAAGACAATCTGAAATCTAAGAGAATTTGTCCAGCACCCTAAGTTGTCCTGAGTTACATAATAATATTAAAAGTGGAATTTAAACCCAAATCTTCCTGATTCCAAGCTCTCTCTGCTTAGCTTCTCAACATGATGAGTACAACAAAGCAATACAAAATAATTCATAAAATTCAAAGGGAAAAAATAATCGCTTGTACTAGTAATCTAAGAATGTTTCATAGAAGAAAGGGCAATTGAATTAGGCTTTAACATTTTTAAGAACTGAGTAAAGAACATAAGAAATGATGTACCATAGGGAATAATATCAGCAAAGTAAAATAATAAAAAGATATGTTCAGAGTCCAGAAAATAATCATGTCTGAAGGGACCACAGAGTATAAGAAATGGAATTCAAAAAATTCAGAATAAAAAGGAAAGATAATGGTGTATCATGAAGAACTTTGAATCAGGCAAAGAAATTTGAAATTTATTCCAGAGGAAGTTGGGAGCTAAAGAAGACTTTTGAACAGAGGAGGGCTATACATAAGGACAGATTTGTAACAGGTCATTAGAGAAATTAGTAATGTTTGGAATTGACCCTAGTGAGGATGATCCTACATTTGTAGAATATTGGACTGCTCATTAGTCCTTTCTCTGCCAGGATGCCTTGTGGCTGACATGAAGGTTCTACTTTAAGAATCCCTATTTTCTTATGCCCAGAGGTATTTTTTAAACTCTTGTCTTAGCCAAATCCTCCAGTCCTGCTCTTTTCCTTCATATCATGGATGGAATTCCTAGGAGAGAAAACCTCGCAAAATCTGTATTCTTCTCCACACTGCTACCCCTGCAGCTTTGGCCTGGGGGTCTGATCTATGCAAGGCAACTCAAGCTATTGGAGCAGACCCTGGTGGGGCCCTTGGGAGCTGCACTAACATTTCCTCAACTGGAAAATGCCTGGGCATCCATCATTCTCAGAGCTGCTCTACCTTTCAGCAGGGCAGCCACACGGGAGCCTTTCATAAATCATCCAGAGCTCAGTGTCCCCCTCTCTTGCCCTCTACCAATGCTTCATAGCAGATGGAGGTGGCTTTTATTGGTCTAGAATCCTGTCAGTCTGATTTGTTCCACCCAGTTTGATGCATGGAACTTGGCATCTCAAGCTCCTCCAAACCATAACTGAGCAGAAAATCCTTCTCTATGATTCTTCCAAGAAGTGAGCATCCGACCTTCTGACTCCAGGTCTAGCACTTAGGCCAGAGTTCAAAACTGGCCTCAGACACTCACTGGCTGTGTCACCCTGGACAAGTGACTTAGCCCCGTTTGCCTCAATTTACAAACTTCTCTCCAGTGATGGAGAATATACTCTCCCTAAGAGGAAGTCTGTTTCACTTTTGGATGACTCTAATTATCAGGGAGCTTTCCTTTATATTCAAATTAAATCTGACTATTACTCAAATGTCTCTCCTAATTCTTAATTCTCTCTTCTGGGAGCCAAGCAGAATTTTTTTTTTCGCATGACAGCCCTTCACATACTTGAAGACAGCTCTCATGTCCCCTTAAGCCTTCACTTCTTCAGGTTAAACGTTGCCAGGTGCTTCAACTAATAATTCTTTGGCACAGTTTTCAGTTTATGGAGGCTTTTCCTTAAATGTTTTCCCAAAACTAAACAAAATACTCCAAATGGGATGTATCTAACTTGGGCAATGTATTGGTTTTTTTTCAATCTTTAGGCCAAGAGAAGCATAGGATCTTAGAGTTCTATGTTTGGAAGAGACTTTAAAGCTGTCTAAATTTTGTGTTACTGTGTCATTTTAGTCTTGTCTGTTTGGCCGAGTTAGTGGAATGGTTTGTCATTTCCTTCTCCAGATCATTTTATAGATGAGGAAACAGAGGCAGACAGGGCTAAGTGAGTTGTCCAGGGTCACTAGCTAGTAAGTGTCTGAGGCCAGGTTTGAACTCAGGAAGATGAGTTTTCCTGATTCCCAGCCCAGTATTCTATCAACCCCACTGTCTCCTTTATAAGTAGGAGTCAATCAGGTAACATACAACCTCTTAAAGAGAATCTTTTATTTTGGAACCATTCAGGTCACTCAACCCCACTGTGCCCATGATGCACCTTTAACTTTCTTTATATTCCCCTCCTTTATAACTCTTCCCTCAAAGACTTGTCACTGAGATGGAAGGGAAGGAGGACCACTGGAGGATCATCTTTAGGAAGCAAAAGGAAAGCTCATGTTATTCATGTTTCCAGTGACCTTGGAAGAAATTTTTTTCTGGGAGAAACGCATAAATTATCATAGTGTAGGGCTGACTGAGAGGAGGTGACTAAGCTCAATCTGAGTAGAGTTTGGGCAACTAAGAAAAAGGGAAATCATGAAGCATGAGGGCAGGCAGGATGTTAAGAACTTATAGAATGGGTTTGGAAGCTTAGAGATACACACTCTTCAATTTTCTATTTTGCTTTTGTCTAACCTAATGAGCTTGAGAAAAAGGTGATTCTTTTGAATACTATAGAATTTTGTCTATTGTCTTTCTCTCTTCTTTCCTGACTAAAATTAAGAAGGGCATGGTTCTGGAAGCATGCTTCCCCCTCCACACAGACACTCAAAACAGGCAGGAATAGCATCCTTTTTGACACTCCTCATATTCTTTCTCATGGATGGCACTGAGAACTATAAGTAACAAATTACATACCTAGAACAAACAGCATGGATCATGCCCCCAGACCAGTTTTATAATTAATGGTAGGAAAATAATACAAAAGAAAATTAAGACAAATACATTTGATTAGGAAGGGGAAATTAATTACTGTAATGGCTTATGCTACTGAAGGAATGGATATGTTAAAAAATTTAGCCCTTTTAATTTCAGTGTTCTGGGATACTCCTCCTCCCTAGTCCTATCTCTAGTAACATTTTTTTTCAGTGACTTACACATTCCTATCGTGCTGTAAAGGAAGGGATAGGATTAGGGTTAGGGTTAAATTCAGAGGTGAAGGTGAATTAGGGTTATAAAAACCAATTTAAAGTTAGGGTTAGTGTACTAGGATTGCTGACCTAGGAAATATGATATCAGATCAAAAATACTGGAAATAGAAACAAGACACATAGGACCAAATAATGACTTTAATGTGTATAAGCTCTGGGAGCCTAAGTAACTTCAATTTCCTGAACCTCAGTTTCCTCATCTTAAAAGTGGGGATATTACATTAATTGCTTCATACAGTTTTCCTCATTGAATTCAAGTCACTAGGTATAGACAAACTGCATTACTCACTGTATAAAAAAGTGGCAGATGCAATTGTTGACCTGTTATGGTGATCTTAAATTAATCTATGAGAAAAAAAAATTACTTGAAGACTTGACAATCTTTTGTGCTAAGCACTGTGCTAAAGCGCTAGGGATATGGATAGTCCTTGTTTTCCAAGAGCTCACTTTCTGATGGAAAGGTTGGGGGCAGTAAGAGGACAACAAACATACACATGTGGATGTCTATCTAGGTAGGTAGATAGATACACATATATATAGTATGTATGTGCTTATATGTACATATGTATTGTATATAATATACTTATTATGTATGTGTATATACTATACATTGTATTGCATATATTGTGTATGTGTATGTATGTGTATATATGCATGTGTGGATATACATGTAAAGGTATCTGAGTATGATATACATGCTTACGTATATATATGCCTGTATATAATATACATGTATGTACATATTTGTGCATAACATACATATGTGTCTCTGTGTCTGTCTCTCTGTGTCTATATATGCAGTTGCAGGTCTGATGGCATAGTGGTCCTTAGGAAATAGTGTTAAAAATGAATAATAATGTATGTCCCTTAGCATAATTTCTATTGATAAAATCATATTCATTTCTGACACAGAAAAATTTGATAGTGCCCAAAACATTGAATGTTTTATTTTAGGTCTTTAGTAGCTGTGAGAGCCCAAGAGGAAGGGGTTAAAAAAGAAGGGACTGTAGTCGCTGAAGAAGTAATGGCTGATTTGAGTCTTTACAAAGATTGGTTCTCTGGATGATGGTGACAGAAGCAGGGATGGTGCCTTGGTGGAGAATGGCAGCAGAGAAGGCTTTCCTACTCCTGAGGCTTCTTTGCAGAGATTCCTGCCCTATCTGTGCTCCAGTCTAAGGGGAATTGATAGTCAAGGTGGTGACCCTTTGGCCTCTGTTTTTCTCCCAGCTAAGCTGTCTAACTGCTCCAGGAGAACAATTTCTGTGGAAAGAAGACTCCACCACTCTTGCTATCATCAACACAACTACTGAGAACAACTATTATTTACTGGCAGGATCAATATCTAGTGACTATTTATATTCCTCCAACCAATTCGAAAATGACCCAACTGCAGTACAGATCCACTCACATATCTCCATCTTTTTCATAAGAAAAGCATTTTTGTTTTCAGCTGCTTTGACAAAATCCAAGTATCTTGGGTTTGGATTCCCCTCATCTATAAATACCAGGGTCTGTTGCAGTCCCAAAGTCTTAAGAGTGACTTCATTGAAAACATAAATAATGTATTTGTCAAATATCCAGATAAAGCAAAGCTTAGAGGAAGAGTCACAGTATTCAATGACAGAGTCCAGACAGAAAAATAATTACACTGAGCTAGAGTTATAGGCTGAATTTAATAAGGTAAATTTTATTAAAATATAAATGTAAAACCCTACACATGAGTTTAAAATAATTTTAAAATATGTTATAATAATAATAATATCTAACATTTACAAATCTCTTACTATGTGCTAGGAGTGGTGGCAATAGTCTTTACAAATATTATCTCATTTGATCATTACAACAATCCTGCAAGTAAGGTTAGCTATTATTATCCCCATTTTACATATGGAAAAAAAAATGAGGGAAACAGAAGTTGTGATTTCTCAAGAGTCATGGCAAGTATGTGAATGCCTAGGTGCCTAAGTGGCACCATAGTGCATAGAGCTCTGGGCTGGCAGTCAGGAAGATTCATCTTCTGGGTTTAGATATGGCCTCAGACACTTACTAGCTGTGTGATCCTGGGCACGTCACTTAATCCTGTTTGCCTCAGTTTCCATATCTATAAAATAGGAAAGGAAATGACAAATCACTCTAGTACCTCTACCAAGAAAACCTCATAAAGTGTCACAGTCAACTGAAAAATGATTAGACAACAACTGGCTTTGTAGTCAGCTGTCTCTATCCACTATACTTGCTGCCACTTATAGTCTAGGGGAAAGTATAGTCATATACATATATGAGCATGTATACATATATGTGCATATGTACAGAGACATATAAGCATGTATATTCCTAAATGTACACATATATAAACATAGATGTATACATATATACATAGATATATTCACATATACATTCATAAGATATGGAGGGTTTAGGGAACTGAAAGCTCAATATTCATTAAGCTTGAATGTGACAAGATAGTCAAAATAGCCAATGCACTGAAAGCAATAGGGTCCAGGACCAAGAAGTATTAATCCTGCCTTAGTCTACTCAATTCAAAACACACCTAGAATACGATGGTCCCTTCTGGGAACTATCCTTTAGGAAGGAAATTGACAAATAGCAACACATCCAGTGGAAAGAAACCATTGGATTATGAACTACTCCGAATCAAAATGGATTGTGGGAACTGAGGACAGAAAGAAAAATCAAGCCTAGCTACCCTGTTTTACAGGTAAGCAAAGTGAGGTCCATCAAGGTTAAGTGCATTGCCTAGGATCACTCAGAAGAGTAAGTAAGGAATTTAAATCAAGGTATTTAATTTGTTGATTATTTATTTAATTTATTGTTAATTATTAACTATTTATTTGATTTAAATATTAATTCAAATCCTGGGATTTAAATTTCATGATTGCTTTTTAATGTTTTGTTTTATTTTTAATTTCATGTTTTCAAATTCATTTTTCTGATTCTGATTTCAATGAAAAAAAGCCTTTGACTCAGTCAAGAAACAGATTTGAATCCTAGATATATTCCTCATTAATTGGGTAATCTGGGTCACATCACTTAAGTTTTCCAAACTTCAATTTCTTCATTTTTAAAAACAGGATAACAACATTTGTACTTGCCTGCTTTACACAGTTGTTATAGCAAAAGACTCTATGGAAAACTTCAAGTGCTGCAAACATGTGACTCATTACACTCATTAGCTTTTTTTCCCCCTATTCATTATCATTGTTTTCCTTCCATGTGAAAACAGACTTCTCTCCTTTAAGAGCCTGTATCCCCTAGTTCATGTCAGGTTTCCATTGGCAATTCCCAGATCCAGCCCAAGGTTCTCTTAACATCTGATTAAATATGAATGTGGGAAGGGGGAGCTAACTCTTTTATGATCCTTTCCCTCGAAACTCCCATTAGTAAATCACTGTCCAGCAGGACAGGAAACATGGCCAGTCCATTATCCTGGGTTCATGGAGGGGCATTAATTCTTAATAAACTGGCTGGTTGTAATAATGATATTTGGAGGAAGCAGAGTAATGGACAGACAGGTTTACATCTGTATGCAAGATTCAATATATGTGAGGGCAAAGAAATGAATTCAGTGAGCTAGAGACCCTAAGAGGAGAGAGACGGATAGACAGACTGAGACAGGGTGAGACACAGAAAGAGAAAGACAAAGTCAGAGACAGATAGAGATGGAGAAACAGTGCAGAAAGACAGAGACTGAGATAGAGAAAGGAACCTGTGTCAATGTTAGATTGCTTTTCACTTGAGACAACCTCACATAGGGATTGCCAGGAGAAATCTTGCTAACAAATTATTTCCTGTTAGGAATTGAATTTTATTAGGTGTATATCTAACCACTTGGTTTTGAAAATGAAAGTAAAACCCTAAATCTCTATTTTTTTGCTTTTGTATTATGTCTCATTTTGTTTCCATCCAAATCTGTGTTACATCTGGAGGCAGCATGTTGTAATGAAAAACCCAGTGGACTTGAAGGTAGAAGATCTGAATTCAAATCACAATTCTACTACATATTTGTTATGTAACCTTGATAAAGCTACTTTCCTGTTCTGGTTTTTAGGAAGATGATAGCCATGAACTAGATGACCTCTGACCTTTCTCCTAGCCCTAAATTTATGGTCCTATGAAAAGTTACCCAGATATGGTTTGGTTTGTTTTTTTGCAAAATGGCTAATGTGGAAATATGTTTTACATGACTTCCCATGTATAATTGATATCATATTGCTTGCTTTCTTATGGGGTGGAGGATGAGAAAGAAAAGAGAATTTGGAATTCAAACTTTTGAAATATGAACTCTAAATATTTTATATGCAATTGGAAAGTATTTAATTAAAAATCTAACAAAAGTCACATAAATTTCATTTTGGGGTTGAAAAATTACTTTAAGGATGACCTTGTCCAACTCCCTCAGATAAAAAAACTATATCCCAGATAAGGGAGTTTTCTTGCTCAAGATCACATGCCTAGGAAGTAACAGTCTCAGAATTTGAACTCAGGTCTTGTAACTCCAAATTGACTTTATTTGAGATAAAGTTGATAAGTGCATTGTAATCTACAGATGTTACACATTTAATTGTGAAGGAAAGAAAGCAGCAGGAAACAAAAAGAAAAACAACAGCTCTGAGTTTGATTCAATTTTTGCCTTGAATGAATATTTGTCTTCATCACTTCCTTACTATCCCAGCTAAAGAGTTAGGATGGGTGGGAAAAAGACAAGGCAGTTTAGGCTCCAGCAAAAAATAATCATAATAATGTCTTTTTAATTAAAGCTTTTTATTTTCAAAACATATACATAGATAATTTCCAAGATTCACCCTTGCAAAGCCTTGTGTTCCAATATTTTCTCCCTCCTTCCCCCCCACCCTCTTCCCTAGATAGCAAGTAATCCAATATATGTAAAACATGTGCAATTCTTCTATGCTGATTTCCACAATTATCATGCTGTACAAGAAAAATCAGATCAAAAAGGAAAAAAAGAGAAAGAAAACAAAATGCAAATCAACAACAACAAAAAGAGTGAAAATACTATATTGTGATCCATACTCAGTCCCCACACTCCTCTTCCTAGGCGAACAAAAATTTTAAAACAGCAAAATATCTTGAATTTTAATGCTAGAAAGAACCTTAGAAACATATAGCCCAAATCCTTCATTTTTAGAGAAGGAAACAGAAGTTTATTTAGAAAAAAATACTTGCAAGTTAGTTGTAGAACAGGAAAAAAACCCATAATTCATCAATCCCAAGCCAGTACTCTTTGCAGTGCTGTGTTGCCTACATGTATATACTACCTCCAGAAAGCACAGACAAAAATCAATCCCATTCCATTATCTTCACCCTTTATATTTATAAATACAGAATGTCATCTAATAATATATAATGTACCATAGAATACCAAAGGGGTTTTTAGGTATGAATTAACCTTGGTAACTGAAGAGTAGACACAAGTGCAATTGATCACTTTCCCAGCTTCATCCAACACTGTTTGGATGTTCTAAAATCCCCTAATGAGGACAGCAAGTACTATGTAAATAAATCATCAATTAGATAGAAGACAGAATTGTCAGTGTGGGAACAAGCCTTCATTTGCTGACACCACATGCTGACCACGGTACATGCCATCATATACAAATGCATGCTCACATTCATCAGAGCCTATTTCTTTGGGAATCAATAAAGAACTAGAATCTATATCAGACAAAGATTGCCATTATTACCATTGCCACATCTACTCTATTCCTATCTTGTGCCAGAAACTCTTACCTACATAAAGGGTCTAAGTACCCTTTGAGGACTTTGAGGACTTTAAACAGTTCATTTAGCCCAACTCAGGCAAAGTCTTGGAATGGCAGAATCTGTCCCTCCCCAGTGATTACATTAATTCTTTTTACAAGTATTCAGGCTCACCACAAAATTATTTTTATTTATATATTAAAAGACAAAAAAAAAAAAGAACTTTGTTATAGTAGATATTTGGGTTTTTTGTATTAGGATGGCCACAGAATCTTTTTTAACGCTAAAACTCTATCATTATTTGAACTCACACCTGAATGCATAAAAAGTCAAGGAAGGTTATCTTCCCTTTAGTGTGGCCTTCCCTTGCTCATCCTAAGGGATAGAGTAGAGTCATGGTAGTGCTCATGATCATTATCTCACTGGCATCCTGAATCTACCTAATGTTCCTTCACAGTTACTCATTTTCTCCAAGAGATGGTTCCAGTTTAAAAAAAAAAAAAAAAAAAAAAAACCTGAGCAAGTAAAGAATTAAGCTGGAAACCTCACCTGGCAATTTTATAATTCTTTAATGTTTCCAGGTTTCAAATGAATCTGGACTTAATTATCCCTTCTGTTCCTTTATAATGAGTCTGATAGCACCATCTTATAAAGAAAAGACCTTTCCATGTGCAATGGGAAGTACCTATCTGTCTTTCTTGATTCTCTTTCTCATGTTTGACTAAGTCAAACTGAATGCATCCCCTTTGTTTCCTTACTCCCCCAGAATCCAAACAATGTGCCTTCTGCTCAGTCAGCATCTCTAGCTGAATGGCACTCAAAGTCACTTTCTATTTGCTTTTTCTCTTCCTATCTTCCCCAAGGTGACTGGATCAAGCCATGAAAATTGGGTAGCTTTTCTTAGGATTTCCATAAAGGAGAAGGAATGCAAGTCAACTAGAATTTTATAAGCATTTACTATGTGCTAGGCACTATGCAAAGGGCTGGGATACAGAGAAAGGCAAAAAAGCCCTGTTTTCAAGGATTTCCCAGTCTGAGGAAGCCGTTGACTCAAAGGAAGCAGAAGGGTGAGAGCATAATCCTACCAAATGGAAAAATTTATATCATATATACATATATGTACACATACATATATGAATAAATGTTATCTAAGTGTAGACCCATCTCACCCACTAGATGGCAAAGTGGATAGAACACTGGGCCTGGGGTCAGAAAGACCTGAATTTCAAAAGGGTCTCAGACTTTAGCTATGTGATTCTGGGCAATTCACTAAAGCTCTGCCTTTCTCCATTTCCTCAACTATGTAATAATAATAATAATAATACCTACCTTCCAAAGTTGTGAGAATCAAATGAGATAATATTTGTAAAAGTGCTTAGGACGCAGGGATAAGTAGATGGCACAATAGACAGAGAGGAGTCAAGAGGGCCTGAGTTCAAATGTGGCTTCAGACACTTAATATTTACTAGCTGTGTGACCCTGAGCAAGTCACTTAACCCCAATTGCCTTGCAGAGAGAGAGAAGTGCTTAGCATAGTACATGGCACATAGTAGGTACTTAATAAATGCTTATTCCCTCCAAATATCTGAGAGTTTGAAGAAACAGGGGAGAAACAATAGTGGCAATACATCATGATAGATTTTAAAAATTGTCAATAAACTTTTTTTTAAGCACTTATAATGTGCTGGGCACTCGGTTAAGATCTGGGAATACAGTTTAGAAAAATAGACTGTCTGCTCTCAAGGAATTTGGAATCTAATGGGCAAAGACAATATCCAGTGTCCACAAAAGAAACTGAAAAGGTAAGAAGGTACCCATCAAAGGGTATCCAGTATGAGGCTATGATGTTCATAGAATTGAAACCAAGCAGAGCAAATAATGGAAAATAAGGTTAGCTGAAAAGTTCTGAGCTATCTATAGAGGGAAGCTTTGGGAGGAGCTGATTGTTCTACTTCCCAAATCTCCAGTAAGAAGGGAGAAGCAATTGAAAGTGCTGAGAAGGCGCTAAACATCAAAACTCAATCAATCTCTATAAGGATAAAATTTCATCTGATGAGCTTAACCTGGGTAAGGCATGATATGTTCATGATGTTCATAACAATCTTCAAGGTCACTGGCTGTTATGGAATGTGTCATAGCAGTACCTAGAAAATGATCATTTCAAATACAATGATTTTCCAATTCAATTTTAAAAAGCAACCAAACTAAACTTTTAGCAAATAAAATATGTAAAGCTTTTAAAAAAAATTTTAGCCAGTTCTTTTGGTATTGTTGGATGGGGAGCACATACTCTAATTCCTCAATAGATCTGTATTTGAATTTGTGCTAAAAGTACTTGAATGAGTCACTTAAATTCTCGAGGCCTCAATTTTCTCATCATAAAATAAAAGGGTTGGCTTAAATGAATACTGAGATCCCTTCCACCTTCAGAACTATGATCTTTAGTACCTGATGTTTTCTCCAATAAATATACAGAACTTGACAACAAGGATTATTTTATTTTTGACTTCATATTCCCAGAACCTAATACAGTACTTAGAACATAAGGAGTGCTCAGGGATCCATTGATTGATTCACCCTGCATAACAATGTAGACTCTAACCCTTGATTAATAGATTAACTGTGGACAAAATATGACATCCTCTGGAGACCAGAGGTGATAAGACTTGCCCAATGTTTTTGCTTTCAAATGAAAGAAACTAGAACTCGGACAAATACATTCTCATTGATTTAGTGTTTAGTTTTGTAACCCATAATTCACTTCTGAGATACTCACTTTTCTTTTTTTTTTAATTTTTTAAATTTTTTTTTTAAATTTTAAAAATTATGTGCAATTCTTTTAAATATTTCCATTTTAAAATATTTCCATATTTAAATATTAAACACATTTCCATTTTTGCCATTTTGTACAAGAAACATCAGATCGAAGGGGGAAAAACTATGAGAAGGAAGAAAACAAACAAACAAAAAGTGAAAGTCTATCCATATTCATTCTCCATAGTTTTCTACCAAGTCTATTGGAATTGCCTTGAATCACCACAGTGCTGAGAAGAACCAAGTCTATCACATTTGATCATCACATAATCTTATTATTATATACAATTTGGTCTTGGTTCTGTTCACTTCACTTACCATCTTTATACATTTACATCTTTACATTTTCTTTTTAAAGAAAAACTTTAAAGTTTTTCTAGACTTTTCTGAAATCAGCCTGCCCATCATTTCTGATAAAACAATTATAATCCACTATATTCATATGACATAACTTATTTAGCTATTCCCCAACTGATGGGCATCTATTCAATTTCCAGTTCCTTGCCACTACATAAAGGACTGATATAAATATTTTTGCACATGTGTGTTTTTTCCCTTCTTTTTATGATTTCTTTGGAATATGGACCCAATAGTGATACTGCTGAATCAATGGTATGCACAGTTTGACAGCCCTTTAGGTATAGTTCCAAATTGGTCTCCAGAATTGTTGGATCAGTTCACAACTCCACCAATAATGTCTTAGTATACCAGTTTTCCCACATCCCCTCCAACATTTATCATTATCTTTTCCAGTCAATTTAGGCAAGATGAGAAGTCTCATCTTCTGAGAAGTCTCACTTCTATTTTCTATATGAAACATTGTTTCATATAGAGTTTCACCACAAGCAATGATACAGTTAATCAAAACCTGGATCTCAAGCCATATCAGCATCCTTAGAAATCTTAGAGACTCTAGTCTAATCTATTATAGCTCTCACTTGACAGATGAAAAGACTACGATCCAAAAAGTTTAAGTAGCCTGCCCAAAATAGTTAGTAGCAGAGTAGAATTTTGAACTTGTTGAGTCTTTTGACTGGAAGCTCAATTCCCTGATATTAAAACTGACAAGTTTAAGCAATATTATTTCTATTTTTAAAATGAGGCCCAAAGAAAAGAGAACTTTAGCTCAGTGCTGGAGTCTGAGTCTACCTACAAGTATGCATGGGGAGTCAGCAATCCTGTTTCTTTAACACAAGGAAGAGTGGAAAGAAATTAAGCTATAGAAGGACACAAAGAAAGAAGGAGGGAGGAGAAAAGAAAGAAAGAAGAGGAGAGAGTATAATTCTGCGGAAGAGTTTAAAGGAGTCATTGAAGATTCAATCTTTGCTCTTTCAACCCCAACCAAAAACTGACCAGTTTTTCAATACTATTATTTAATTTAAAACAGTTGCTTATGATAACAACTCTGACTCTTTTTATAGTTGAGAAATAACTAATAGAAGATTATAAGAGCAAATCCTTCTTTTTATACTTCTCAAGGCATGTCTGGGAAAGTGAATCGTGTGATCAGTATGAGGCACATTTGAAGATTAGGGATGTTTGGTCTGGAGAAGAGAATATTTGAGGATAGGGTGTGGTAGCTGTTTTTAATATCAGGATGATCACTAAAAAAGAGGGATTAAGTTTATATGTTTGGCAATTGAAGGCACAACTACAAGCCATACTGGCAAGTAGCAGAAATTTGAATTTTGGCTACACATGAAGAAAAATTTCCAACAATTGGAGCTTTCCAAAAGTTGAATGGGCTTCCTCAGAAAACAGTGAGATCTCTATCAGTGAAAATAAAATAAAAGCTGTACAACCCCATACATTGTAGAGGAGATTTTCCTATAGGTATAGTTGGCCAAGGCCATGGAACTTTAGAATTCCTTCCAACTTTAAGATTCTATGAAAAATGTTCCATGCATATGTATTTATCCATTTAACCAATATTTATTAAGCACCTACACATTCAATGACCTTTGTTATGTGGTTCAGGTATTACTAAGATGCATATCACATAATTCCTATCATCAAAGAGTTTATAGTCTAGGGTGGATTAAGAGAGAAATTTCATAATCTGTGACTTCATCAACAGAATCATCTTACTTCACTCTATTCTCATCTATGACTTTCTGTAAGTCCATAGAGAAAACTACCAGTACTCTTAAATATTTCCTCTCGGTCTTTTGCTAACCTATGAAACATGGTAGAATCTACAACATTTATCCATTTTCCCTAACCTTGACTACAGGACTGTGGTTGCCTGTTCTTCTGGTAATATATATCCATCATTGTGTCCTTTATGACACTTCTCACACAAAAATCATATGTGCCAATAACTCTAAGAAGAACAAATTTGTGATATGTAAGAATATTGACAAATAACAAAGTTCTTAAGCATTCATGAATAGGTCCTGGGGCTATGATTTCCTTGCTTTAGGAAGATTTTATGTGAAGCAATCCCTTCTACCAATGAAGGTTGACAACTTCTTCATAACTTAAAATGAGAAAGTTGCCCACAAAGCTGAGAGTTAAAGTGATTTGCCCAGAGTTACAGTGGCAGAAGCCAGCTTTGAATCCAGGTCTTCTCAGCTAGCTTTGTAACTGCTACACAAACACACACTTCCCGTGTCTCTCATCTAGGACATAGAAGAAAGAGGAATCAAGTCTGGATAAAGGTAGGCTGCACAGAGGAGTTGTAAGTGAATCTTGAAGGACAGGTAGGATTTCAAGTACATTTGAGGAGTGACTAGTTGTCTAGCTTGACTAAAATAAGTGGTATGTGAAAGGGAGGGTGGGAAATGCCTAGGAAAGTAGATTGAGACCGATCATGGACAGCCTCAAAGGCCAGACTACAGAGTTTGCTTTAGGTGTTTTGCTTTTTTTTTGGTGGTGGTGATAGTGTGTGTGTGTGTGTGTGTGTGTGTGTGTGTGTGTGTGTGTGTTTGGGTGTTGATATCTATATGTGCAAGTAGAATAATCAGAGTTGTACATTTAATGGCAATGGTTATAAGATGAATTGAATAAAGCAAGATTGAAGATTGGGAGACCAGGTAAGAAGATATCAAAATAGTCCACCAATAATGTAATAATAGGCCTTGAACTAGGGTGGTGGCTGTGGGAGTAGAAAAGAAGATATGGATATGAAAGGAGGAAGAAGAGATAGAGAAGGGGAAAGGTAAGAAAAAAAGAAAGGAAAGAGGAGGGGAGAGAAGAAAGAGGAGAGAAGAAGACAGGACAGGAGAGGAGAACAAAAGAGAGGAAAGGAGAGGAGAGAAGGGAAGAGAAAAATGAGAGGAAAGGAGAGGAGAAAAGGAAGGAAGAAAAAGAAGAGGAAGATTTCAGGTTTGGAGTTTATGTTTATGAGAAGAAGAAAGATAATTTTTAGTACTGTTAAGTTTTTGACTTGCTGGCAAGGGACCCAGAGGGTGCATCTAAGATGTAATTGGAAATGTATGACCAGAAAACAGTCTTGTCCCATGTGACATAGTCATGGACCTAGAGCTGGAAGCAAACTCAGAGATCATTGAATCCACATATACCCTTTGTTTAGAGACAAGGGAACTGAACCTTACAAATATTAAGGGACTTGAGCAAGGTCATACAAGCAGGATCTCAGAATATATTTTAAATTGGTGTCATAATATGGTTGCAGGACAAAATAGAAGGAAAAATTCAAAAAGGCAGCCTTGCACATAGTGCAAAAGTAGGCTGATTTTTTAAAGTGCTTATATTTGACCTATTTTTTAAAAGGCTTACTAGTGTTAATAGGACATGGTTCATTCTTTGTGTCTTTATGGTTCCTTATTATTCAGAGACAAGAGGTTTCCCCTGAACAGTAACCAAGAAAGTTAGGTCCGTTGTATTCTTTCTGTCAGGTCCTTAGAAAAATGATGCTCTTGGTTTTTCCTGCCCCTCATCCACCAGAAACCTCACTTCTGCCCTCCTTCAATTTACTTACATCCATCTGACTGTTTCCATCGTTGCTGCAACATTTGCCCTCAGAGTAAAACAAGAAAAATCAGTCGTTTGAAGGTGAGGCCCCTACAGAGAGCAAACACTTCTCTCACTCAAGCACATTTTTCCCTGAGTTGCTGAATTTTCATTGAAGGCTCTGAAGAAATCCACCTAGCTTGTCAGTTTCCAGGCATGACTGCCTTAGCAGGAACGGACTAAACCATAAAACCTGTATGAAAGCAGACTCTCTGGTGGTGGGAATTGGCATTATTATTCCAAGTGCTCAGCATCCTGACTTTAGAGAAAAGGAGAAAAGGGGAAATTCATTGGGATCTGTTCTGGAGCCTCTGGTTTGGGATTCTTACCTTAAAGGACTGAATTGAACTAAGCAAAGCAAAGGATGACTGATAATCCAATGGGAGTTTTCCACTACTAAGAAAAGTTTCTTTGGACCAGCAATCAGCATGGTGATGTAGTGGACAGAGCACCAGTCCTGAGTTCAAATGTGACCCCAGACACTTAACACTTCCTAGTTTTGTGACCCTGGACAAGTCCCTTAACCCCAATTGCCTCAGCCAAAAAAAAAAAAAAAAAAAGTAGTCTTATAAACTTTAATCTTTTAAAGCCCCAAGCTCTGGTCCTATTGTTTACTTTCTATATGAACTCAATCAAATTGCTTAACCTTTCTGAGCCTCAGTTTCCCTTCCTGTAAAATGAGGAGGCTGAAAGAATTGATCATAAAAATCCTTTGCATCTCTGACATACTGTGATCTATGCTCTAAATGGAGCTTTTGTGAACATCTTTGCTGGTTAATTCAGCAGCTGGAGGGATTGTGGAACATTCCAGCCACAATGAGTACATGACTCTGCCCTGGTTATGGCTTTATATTATAGGATTATCAACTATCCTGCCTGGGAAGAACCTCAACTTGCATTTAGTGCCACCTTTTCATTTTTTCAAAGGAGGAAACTGAGCTGAAAGAGGCAAGGCAACTTGATAGCAGAGCCTGAATTCAAAGGCAGGTTGTCTGACTCCAAATCGAATGCTCTATGTGCTTTGCCCACCAATGGACAAACCAATCCTCCTCACACCAGCCTCTTTGAAGGGTGGTGGTATTTTCTAGTGCTCAGGGGCCTTTTGAGGTAAATCACTGGGGAAAGGCACTCTCAGGAAGCGAATACGCTCCTCCAAGCATTCTCCAAGATCTGTATGGGTTGGTACTGTTCATGGGTACCCAGATCCCGGGCCCCTGCTTGACTCTGGGAGGAGTTGGGGGAAATAAAAGGCGCCTTCCCCGACTTTGGGATTCCTCCCTTGGGAAGGGCCGTGCGGAGCCCTCGCCTCTCTCTCCGCTCACAGCCACTTCCTGGGAGCACAAGGAGCCGGGAAGCTTCCAAAGAGGTTCCAGAAGGGTTAATTGAGGCTCTCAAATTCTTGCTTTTCCTGATCACGTCGCTGGTGACCAAAAATAGACCTAGAGCGTTGGCATCGCTCGTGCCTTGTTGTTAATTGTCTTGTTTTAGATGCAGATGTTTTTCACTCACAGACAGTGTTTTTTGAGGAATCGGAATACAAAATGTGCTGGTGTGGCATTTCTGAGCCCAGTAAAACTTTGATTAGTTTCAACAGCAATGCCGGCTCGAGATAAACATCAAATCCCAGGAAGCAGTGGCCCTTTTGTCTTTCACCAGCTATAAAGTAACAAGACCTCTTTTAAGCAGGAGGGCCTGTGAAATCTGGCATTTTCTTTGTTTCCCCCAAGAGACTCATTTCTTTTAATGTGTTAGGGGATTTTTTTTTCTTTTCTGCCTACGCAAGGTGAAAACCAGGAATTACCAGAGAGATCCTCGGAAGGATGGGTTAGCAGCGTGCCAGCCTGCACCAATCTGAATTTATTTCTAACTATTGAAACCAGAAGTCACTTAACCCTACAAAGTGTGACCCACAAGTCATCATGTTCTTTGCTTCTCTGTCTTTGTCTTGCTTTCTCTGTTTTAAATAGATACTGATAGAGGAAAGTTTTCACTGATATAGGACTTTAAAATATATTATTATTAATAATATTCTTAGAGGCAGAGTAATAGTGGAAATAGGGCTGGTCTTCTGTCAGGAAGACCTGGGATCAATCCTTACTGAACAATTAATCAATCAAATATTTATTAAGTATTCATTACTATAATTTAAACACTGCTTTATTAAGTTACAAAGAAACTGCCCTCAGTAAATTCACATTCTAATGGGGGAGGCAATACACAAACAACTATATATACAACATAAACAACTTTGTATACACAATGTTTGTAGGAAAAATCTGAGATTATCCATGGGGTAAATATGCATTATTTTGGGGGAAACAGAAAAGCTTCTTGCATAAAATGGAATATGAGCTGAGACTTAAAGGAAAATAGAAAAGTCAGAAAATGGAGAGGAAGGGAAGAGAGCATTTCAAGCATTGGTGGTAACCAGTGAAAAGGCAGAATTTGAAGACCTAGTGTCTCTGACAGTGACTTTGTGACCCTAGGCAAACCACTTAACCTCTCAGACCTCCAGGAAACTCAACTAATCAATCAACAAACATTTATTGAGTATTTCCTATGTACCAGGTATTGTGCTAACTGCTAGGGATACAAAAGAAAAGCAGATAAATAGACAAGCAGATAGATAGATAAATACAAAGAAAGATAGATAAATACAAAGAAAGATAAATAGAAGATAGAAAGATAGGTGATAGAAAGACAGACAGATTGATGGATGGTAGACAGAAATATAGATAGATAGATAGATAGACAAATAGGTTAATAGACAAACAGATGATAGATGATAGAAAGATAAATAGAAAAATAAATATATGATAGACAAAAAGACAGATAAATATATAGATGGTACAGAAATATAGACAGACAGATAGATAGACAGATAGATAAGATCTCTTCCCTCAAGGAGGTCACATTCTAATGGGAAATCAAAAAATGTGATTGTCTAATGCTCTTAAGTTACAGAAAAGGTACATTTGAACATTGCTTGAAGGAGCTGAATTGAACTAGCAGCAGAATTTCCTCCCCAAGAATTTTGACCCTTATAAAATCATAGATAAGTCTCAGCAAAACAAAACAATATTAATAATAAACACTGAGTTTTATAGAGTAATTTAAGGTTTATAAAGAACTTTTTAGGTACATTTGATGCTTTATTGTGCTTCCCTTAAATTTGTGTGAAATAGGTCACATACCTTTTATGTCTTCCTCTTTGCTAGATAAGGAACCTAGGACTCAGAGTAGACAAATGGTGTGTCCAGTGACACACAACTTGTAAGTTGCAGAACTGGGACTCAAACTCATGTCCATGCAGAACCAGCATACTCTACTCATATGAAAGATGGCAAATTGGAAGATTTATAAGACAAAAGCAATAAAAATTATTATCATGGAACACTATAAGAAGTTATTTGTAATACATAAATATATTTTGTCCCCAGAGTAGGTTATCTCATCTCAAATGACTTAACAGCAGTAATTCAGCATATGCCCTGTATTGCAGCAGTGACAAACTGTTATTCCTACACTCCAAAATGACATCAGAAATCAACTATTTTTATAGGAGAGTACCACAGCAAAATACCATCAAAGTGTGGAAACTACTCAAAGAGCTGAAACAAAAGAGGGAAGGAGTGGCAAAGACACAGAGAAAGAGAGACAGACAGACGGACAGACACACACACACACACACACACACACACACACAACAGAGATAGAGATAAAGGCAGAGGAGGAAGGGCAGGAGGGAGGTGAGGAAAAGAAATACAAATAGAGGAGGAAGGGAAGGAGAGTAAGACAGAGTCAGGCAGGAAGATGTGTGTGTGTGTGTGTGTGTGTGTGTGTGTGTTAGACAGACACAGACACAGAGAAACAAAGACAGAGACACACAGAGGAGACAGACACAGATACAGAGAAAGAGACAGAGACAGAGGCAGAGGCAGAGAAATAATAATCTAGAACTCAGATTGCTATAGCCAGCATACTCGATTCACAAATTGTCTAAGACCCAGTTTCCATAAAGTGTCTCATAGCATTACAGAGTTATGGAACACAGCATATTCACATCCTAACAGTGAAGTGCTTATTGTCTGAAAATACCAAAATCAGGTTTAAAAGCCAGCCTTAGTAGTTATAACTCAGTATATATCTCAAATATGATACCACAAGAGAATTGCCTGATGCTGTCAGAACCACTGCTTTACAACCTGGTGATTCTAAGTCATTTGGGGATGACTTGAATTTCCTTCTCTACCCCAGTGTCAAGAGAGACACTTGTCAGCAGTCTAAGGATTCATTGTTCTATCATTTTTGAAGCTGCAGAGCACACTTTGTATACTCAACCTGCTGGCCAGAACCTTCTTAAACTTCAATCAGTAGAAAAGTGCTAACAAGAAGAAGCATGTTCTTTTCTTCTTCCTTCTTTCCTTCCCTCTTTTCCTCGTTCCCTTCTCCTCTCCCTCTTTCCTTTCCTTTTCTTTCTTCTCTCCCTCCCTTCTTCCTTATTTTCTTCTTTCCTTCCTTCTCATTTTCCTTTTATTCATTCATCTTGTCATACATCAATTAAGCCACCATTTATTAAGTCTCAGTCTCTTCCTTATTATACTAGCATCCCTTTATAAAATGTTTTTTGGTTGCAGAACAGGTGAACAAACTGTGGTTCCTGAATATAATGAAATGTTATTTCTCTTTAAGAAATGAGTCATGTAAGAATCATAATTCCAGAGTTGGAAAGGACCTTAATTGCCATTTATTACATCCCTTCATTTTGCAAATAAGGAAACTGAGGCCCAAATAGATGAAATGGCTTGCAAATACACTAGTAATAAAATATCATACAGAGAATCTGAATATGGATTTTTAAAATCCAGAATAGGGGAGCTTTCCATGGCCTCATTTTGCTTCAGAAAAATGAAAAGATATGTATGAACTAATAATGTACATCAAAGACAGTAGTGACATAGTGCAGTGGATAGCATGCCTGGAGTCAGGAAGACTCATTTTCCTGAGTTCAGATACAGTCTCTGATATTTATCAGCTGTGTGACCTTTTACACGTCTCTTTACCCTATTTGTCTCAGTTTCCTCTTCTGTAAAATGTGCTGGAGAAATATTGGCAAACCACTCCAGTATCTTTGCCAAAACATTCCTAAATGATGTGGAAGAAAGTCAACTTTTCTGAGTGAACAACAATAACAGAAAACAGGAATAAGAAAAGAGTATTCACAATGACTACAATAATATGAGTGAGTGAAAATAATATTAAAGACAAATAATGTTCATTTATCTTAATAAGTATTCTCAATCCTAAAGATCAGATGAGGAAATACCTTTGATTGAGAAATGAGGTGCAATGGATACATGCATGATGCTATAAATGCGATCAAATTTGCTTACCTAGTTTTCTTATCTAAGGAACGATTAAATGTTGAGATTGAATGAATAGTATGCATAAATTGAGATATAAATAAGTGATGGGTGAATAAATGAATAAATATGTAAACAGAAAAAAATTGTATCTAAAAATTTTGTAAAATCTTATTTGCAAAAAATTATGAGATAATATTGAGGACTCATAGGCTGGTCTAAATTGTCCTAAATTTACAAATTGAGGTGAAGACAAAGCCCTCTGCCTTGAGAGTCACACTGGGGAAGACAAGAGACACACATGCACACATATGCATCTCTCAATGAGACAGCTGAAAAGAATAACAGTAATGATCTCTCACTCTGCATAACACTTCACAATTTACAAAGCACTTTCTGATGCATGACCTCATTTGCTCCAGAGCCAGATTTTTTGCAGCTCCCACTTTGAAATCTTGGCAATTAAAACCAAATCAAGGGACCTAAAGAAGATGGATCTGATTACTTCTTAGCAGCCTGTCCCAGGGCAAATAAGACCCTCTTCTTCAAAAAAAAAATCTAGTTTCAAGGGCAAAGTTTTACCTAGGAAGCAGGGACACACAATCCAATAGCAGATGTGGCGTGGCAAGAGCCAAATTGTCAGAAAAGAAATTATTTCATTTAATCAATGGAGATTGTTTTACTCAAAGGTAAAACAAACAAATAAAAATGGGAATTCATTTAGTTGCTAATAAATCCCATAACCCCACAATATGTTGATTGAAATAACAGTAAAAAAAAAAAAAAAAAAAAAATCCTGAAATCTTTTCCTGGGAGGGAAACATTGCCTGATTCCCCTCTCACTCTTCCTCTTCCTTTTCCCCAAAACACACATAGACACAGACACACACACGCATACACACACACACACACACACACACACACACACACATCTGTGAACACCCACAAAATCAGAGAATAAGATAATTATGCAGAAAAAAATCTGCAGCTAACATGGGAGGGGAGGGGTGGAAAGAACAATGGACCAAGATGCTGACTTGGAAAGGGGTTGGGGGGAAAATATGGTCAAGAAGAAGAAGGTGGTAGTTTGGGCAGGGCTAATATACTGACTTCCTGGAGCAACTTACACCTTTCTTCACAGTCTTCCACTGTTTGGGTTCAGATGGTACCTCAGCTGTCTCCACAGGAAATATGGAGTCCATGCTGTCACATGAACCTGTTTGCCCCCGATGAAAAAACTTCATAGTGATAGCTGTGGTTACAGAGTCATGTTTTGATCAATTGAGTTGATGCCTTTGTGGGATAAGGGAGGGAAAAGGTTTCTACTCTCCCTGCCTCATCTGAAGCAACAAATATGAGAAGGGTATCATGCCTTTCTTCCCCATCTGCATTGTACCTAATGAAGCCATAAATTGGTCAGGAAAGGGATGATCAAGGCCCAGATCACAAGGTCATTTCTGGTTACTACTTAAGAATCTCAAATTTGCCTCAAACCATACCATTCCACAGGTGATCCAATCCAGGATTTCACCTCTTAATAAATATACCCAGAGGATCTTTTATGGGAGAATGAAGCCAGAAATTGCTTCTTTTTCTGTGTCTTTGTATTCACAGTCCAATAAAGAACTGGAAACAAATCAGATGCTTATCAACTGTTGGGAAATGGCTAAATAATTTATGGTTAATAAATACAACAGATTGTACCCTCCTATAAGAATGAAAAAAAATTAATAAAAAGACATTTGTTACCACTTACTTTGTGCCAAACATTATGCTAAAAATTGAAGACACAAATGCAAAAGCAAAAATAATTCCTGCCTTCAAAAAGCTTATCTTCAAATAGGGAGAGATAACATATCAAGAACTTTATAGTCTCTGCTATATTAGCAGAGAAAACATATTTTGGGGATTGAGGAGCAGGACTTTGGTCTACAAAGTAATAGCAAAAGGAATAAATTGATCCACCACGGAAAAGCAAATTTTATTATGGTTCAAATACTAGAAAGTGAAAGAAGGTAGAAAAGGGAATACAAATCAATAATCAGATGCCTAAAGGGCCAGAGAATGAAGCAAAACCAGCTGTAGATGTACTGGGATTATGAGATTACCATTAATCGGGATTTAGGGCACCAGAGCAGGAGTTTCACATGGTAACAAGAAACAGTCAAAAAAGTTATGAGCATGATAAATGTAGATAAGCATGGGAAAACTTATATAAACTGATGTAAAATGAAATCCACAAAACTAGGAAAATGATATATACAATACTTCAGCAATTTAGATGGAAAGAATAAAAATAACAAGAAAAGTCGTGACAACAAAAAATAATAATAACTAAGTTTGCTCCCAAAGAAAAGAAGAGAAAATGTTTTTCCCTGATTTCTTTGCAGAGGTGGGAGAAACATCATGTTAGATTTATTTGATGTGTCAATAAATTTTGTTGAACTGTTTTTTTTTTTCTTTTTAAAAATATTCTTTGTTCCCATGGACTTTTTGCTAGTAAAAGGGAAGGAGGGGGATATGTTCAGAAGTAAGGGAGTTGTCTAAACAAAAACCAAGAAAAATATTTTTTTTTGAAAAATCAAGTGTATATTGAATTTAGCAAATCTCTAGACAGCATCCTGGTGAATAAGATTTGGATTCAATTAAGTATTTCTCTTTTTCTTTGAAAATGAACCACATAATTTTAGAGGTTAAGATGTAATCTCAGAAGCTATTTAGTCAAATCTATACTGTGATTAGGCCAAAGTTCTCTGTTTCTCCACAACAGGAATTAGTTTACCTTAAAAGGCAATAAAACTCTCTCTAGTATTTGACTAGCCTCTATATTCCTTTATATAGTTTGCTAGTCCCCAAAAAGCATTAATGGTCCCAACCACATGGACTCAGGGCCTTCTTCAATTTGGTGTATGAGTGAAAACCATCCATGTCACCATACTCTGCCCTGCTGGTCAGATAAATTCCTGTAGGATAGTAAGGAGGCTTCATTTAGAAGAACTAGCTATTGTCACTGAATCTTTGTTTCCATTGGTAAGAAAATATATGGAGACCAAAAAAACAGTTACTATAGGCTCTATATTACTTTTACAGAATTTTTAATTTGTCAGTCCCAATAATATCTATACACATTGAAACATGCTATATATCCGTATTCAAAAATTATTCATGTAGCAGAAATAAATTGCATTTAATTTTATAGGTAGTAGAGTTTAGTAAAGGGTTAGACTTTGAATCAGGAAGGACTGAGTTCAAATTCTGCATCAGACATTTGCTGTGTGACTCAAGGCAAGTCATCTATCTTCTCTAAGATTCCTTTTCTTTTTTGTAAAATGAGGTTAATAATACTATCTATCTTAGAGAGTAGAGAATCAAATAAGATAAACTATATAAAGTGAGTTGTAAACTTTACCTGAATGAATGTGAATATTATTATGAGTCAATGAATGAGATAGTGGCTAGCCTATGTTTTTCAGCTTTCAGAGAATGGAAGTAAGGCTGGATAATTAATAATATAAAATTGTTGGCACAAAACCTATTATTCAGAGTGCATATTTAGATGGAGCTAAATAAAGATCAAAGTGATATTTTGTGGGCATATGAATTCAAGGAACCTTTGTAATAACTCTGCTTAGCCCTCAGATTAATCAATAAGTATTCATTAAGTGTTTACTATCTCTGTAACTGTGCTAAATACTGAGATGCAAAAACAACAATGCAACAGTCCCTGCCCTCAAGGAAATTATATTCCAATGGCATAACAATATGAGTAATGACAGAAAACAACTATATATGAAATGAATGCAAATAGTTTGGGGAGAGAGTTGGGGAGATTGGAAAGGGCTTCATGTAGAAAGTGACTCAAGTTGCATCTTGAAGAACACTAGGAACACTTTTTCATAAAGTGGAGATGAGCCCTATTACATATAAAGGCATAGAGAAAGAAAATGGAGTGTCTACAAGTTAATCAATCAAAAGCATTTACTGAGTACTACACTGCTATGTGCTATGCATTGTGCTGAGCTTTGTGTATACAAAGAAAAGCAAAAAAGCAGTCCCTGTCCTAAAGGAATTCATAGTCTAATGAGATAACAAGCAAACAGGCACATACAACAAGCTAAGTATGGGACAAATAGGAAATAACAGTGGAAGACATTAGAACTGCAAGGGATATGGAAATATTTCTGTAGAGGATGGGATTTTATTCAGGACTTCAGGGAAGTCAATAGACAGAGATGGTAGGGGGAATGTTCTAAGTATGCAGAACAGCCAAAGAAAATGCCCAGAAATAAGAGATGCAGAGTTTTGTTCATGGTACATCTAGAAGGCCAGTGTCTTTAGATTGAAGAATATGTGGTGAGATATAAGATATGAGAATATCGGAAAGGTGTGTATTGGGGAGGGGATGGAGTGGTGTTAGATTAGGTCGGATGGCAGAATCAGAGGAACTCCCTGATATCCCTAGAGAGAGGAGAGGATCAAGGAGAAGTGGATAATCAATAGTGTCAAAGGCTGAGGAGAGAGGTAAAGAAGAATGAGGATTAAGAAAAAACCATTAAATTGGTCAATTAGGATATCAGTGGTAACTTTGGAGAGAGCAGCTTCCTGAGATCAGAAACTGGACTGTTGGGGGTTAAGAAGAAAGTGAGAAGAGATAAAGTGGATACACCTAATATAAATGGTATTCTCAAGGAGTTTTGCCACAAAGAGCAAAAGAGATATAAAATGATAGTAGGGATAAAAAGATCCAAGTGAAGGTTTTTCAAGATGGGGAAACAGGCTTATTTGTAGGTAGTAAAAAAGAAATCAGTAGATAGAAAGAAACTGAAAATAAGTAAGACTGGGAATGACAAAGAAGGCAATCTGTTGTAGGAAATATGATGGAATGGGATCACTTGTTCAAGTAGAAAGATTTGCTTTGGGAAGGAGTAGGATCACATCTCCATTTGAAACATATGAAGGAGGAATGTAAAAGCATGGCAAAAGCATCTGCATTCATTTCATATATAGTTGTTTTCTGTCATTACTCATATTGTTATGCCATTGGAATATAATTTCCTTGAGGGCAGGGACTGTTGCATTGTTGTTTTTGCATCCCAGTATTTAGCACAGTTATGGCAGATAGTAAACACTTAATGAATACTTATTGATTAATCTGAGGGCTAAGCAGAGTTATTACAAAGGTTCCTTGAATTCATATGCCCACAAAATATCACTTTGATCTTTATTTAGCTCCATCTAAATATGCACTCTGAATAATAGGTTTTGTGCCAACAATTTTATATTATTAATTATCCAGCCTTACTTCCATTCTTTGAAAGCTGAAAAATATAGGCTAGCCACTTAGGAGATAAGGAAGAGGGAAAAAGAGAGAACTCACATGAAGTGATCTCAATTTCTTCTGCAAAACATGAGATAAAGTTATCAGTTTAGAAAGTGAGGGAAGGAAAGTCATAAGAGGTTTGAGAAAGGACAAAAAGGTTTGGAAGAGCCACTGTGGAGAGTGCAATAGTAAGCTGATAAGGGCAGTGTAGAAGAATTGCCTGGCAACAGTGAGGACCCAGCTGAGTCAGCATGGTTGTATGACTTTCTCCACTTTTGTTCAGTAGCCCATGTGCAGACATAAAGGAAGTGGATGGTGGGAGTGATCCAAAGTTAAGGTTTGGCAGAGAGCAATTGGCAATAGAAGGAAGCCAAGAATCCAAGCAAAGAGGGCAGTATAGAGTTGAACTAGTTCACCAGAAGGTCAAGACAGAGAAAAGGGAAGAGAGTGGCTAGTATATGGGCAATGGCCTGGGAGAGAAACGAAACCTCAAGGGACTATAGACCACAATGTGTACAAAGAGTAGGATCCGGTATGGGAAAGCAATAGGAAAAGTAGAACGTCAAAAATTATGATCAGGTAAGAGGATTTCAAGAGTTCTTGACTATGAGGATGGTGCATTTGTTGGTGTTGGCAAGATCATGGTTATGTCCATCTTATGTGTGACTAGGTACAGTGGAAGTATAGACCATGGGAAGAGTCAGATAAGGACTTGAATGGTTAGAGTGTTTGATGGAATATAATATATGCGTGAGGTCAAAAACCAGGCCAAAGAGAAAGATTATGAGCCATGTACTAAATTCAATGAGGAAGGAAGGAGACTGAGCTGGAGATCAATAGGCAATAGCTACCAGAATTTTAATTTAGTGGAAAATGTAAATTGTAAGGATGTCAAATGAGGAATCATTCCTGAGTGATAGAAATAGGGGGAGAATTTAAAAGTGACAATAGGAAACAAGAAGTATTCCAGCTCCCTCTCTTCAACCATCTAGCTGAAGGGAATGAAGGAAATTGAAGTGAATACTGGAAAAATTAGTCAGGGAATATAGGTTTTGATGATTATTAGAAGATGGAAGGAATGGGAGAGGAAAAGTCTTAAAATGAAGGTAATTTTTGCTATCTATTTTGTTGACATTTCAGAGGACACAAAAGAAGGGGTGAATATTCAGTAGTATGTGCTGGGCATTCTAGAGTGGGATGCTTGAAGAGGATAGGAATAAGGAATCAGATGGTGGAGAATGGGAAATGGGGTTTGGATGATGACCTACAGGAGTTAAGAATCACTGGGGCATGCAGGGAGATGACCAGGTATAAGTTAATCATTAAATGGAAAGTGCACATCCTCTTCCAGAAGAACACAGGCCCAGCAGAGTATGAGATAGAAGGCATATGGTCAAAGAGAAGGTCCTTCTCTCTCCTTTTCTTTTCTCTACAAAAGCTAGGGATCAGGAAAGAGGTAGTATGACAAGAGATGGAAACCCCATTACCTACTGACTTTCTTCCTCCTCTTACCTCAGATAACATACAGCATGAGATGAAGGGTGAGGAGCAGATGGAAGGTCACTACTATTAAAACCAAAGATCATGTGGGCAGGGCTTTACATAGACTTCACCTGGCATAGGTGTGCAGCCTTCCCTCTCCCTTTGAGTAGCAGGAGATAGAAGTTGCTGGTCAGACAAAAGACCTCTTCCCCAGAGGATAGGAAATCAGGTGAGTGCACCAGGAAGAGCAAAGAATATTGAGGGAGATAGAAGTCAGGCCCTAATTTGGATGAGTTTGGGCTGGGACTCAAAGAATGTGGAGGGGATCAATGGGTAAAAAGACAGGAAAGTTAGGAAAAGACCATCTTATGAAGACAAGCACAAATGGTAGTAGTTAGCATTTATACATTGCTTTAAGGTTTCTAAAATGCCTTATGAATATTATCTATTTTATGCTCGCAACAGTACTAGGATATTAGCACTGTTATTATCCCCATTTTACAGATGAAGAAACTAAGATAATTGGAGGTTAAGTGATTTGCATAGAGTTGTTCAGTATCTGAGGCTGGCTTTGAACTTGAGTCATCCTGACCCCATGTTCAATACTCTATCTACTGTTCCACCAAGTCATATAAGATTCCTTCTACCATTCCCTTCCTCTCCTATTCACCTGTAGCTGAATGAATTAGAAGAAATTACAAATTGTGCTGATTGTGCTCACTACAAATTTTTATGATCAAATATTAATGAGCCCCTTACTGCTAGAAGGCAAACATCCTATTCTTCTTTAATTGATTCACCATTCCATCTCTACAGTGGCTGTTCCAGACCTTCTCATCATTCCTCAAGTATCACAAGGTACATTCTTACAAGGTACATTCTTACCTATCTTCTTAGTCAAGGACTTTGCATATTTCACCAAAAGAAAAAAAAATGAGACCATTCAGTGAAAGCTTCCCTTTTTCGCCTTCTTATCTTATATCATTCACAGGATTCCTACAACTACCTCTTTCTTAACCCCTGTCTTCCATAAAGTGGCCCTTCTCATCACCATGGCTAGCCCCCCTTCATACACAAGGAATCCCATTCTATATTGTTGTCTCTGACATTGCCCCACCATCTCCACTCTCTCACTTAGCTTACATAATTTGCTTACATCTTTTCCCCTACTGTCTATGAACATGCTCACATCTCCCTTTTCTCAAAAAACTCTTGTTTGATCTGTCCATTCCCACTAATTCTAATCCCATATCTTTTCTCACTTTTATGGTTACACTCTTTTGAGAAGTCTGTCTACAAAGTGTCTACAGCTAGGGGCAGTTAGTGACCTAGTGGTTAGAAAACCAGCCCTGAAGTCAGAAGGAGCTGAGTTCAAATCTAGTCTCAGACACTTAACACCTTCTAGTTGTGTGACCCTGAGCAACTCACTTAACCCCAATTGCCTCAACAAATATACATATATATATAGCTATATATGTGTGTGTATGTATGTATATATATATATATATATACATACATACACACACATATATAGCTACTTTCTACAAAAATACCTCTATTTCCTTTCTTCTCACTTTCTTCTTACTTCTGGCTTTTGACTTATTCAACTGAAATTGTTCAGTGATCCCCTCACTGCTAAATATAATATTTTTTACTTAATCCTCATCATTCTTAACTTCGCTACAGACTTTGACATCCTCCATCATATTTTCCTGGAAACACTCTCTTCTAGGTTTTCATATCATTGCTCTCTCTGAATTCTCCTTCAATTTTTCCAACCTCTCCTTAGGCCCTGCTGCTGATTCTTCATCTATATTACATCCACTAACCAGGAATGTTGCCCAAAGCTTTCCTTTCCTCTTTTTTTTTCCACTTCACTTGCTGATCTCATTGTTTGTCATTGATTTAATTATCATCTCACTGTAGATGACTCCCAGATTTCTATATCAAATCTAGATTCTCTACTAAGCTATAGTCATGAATATCTATCTATTATTTGAACATTTTGGACTGGATTTCCTATAAGTTGCAAAATAACTTGTCATTTTATCCCCCCAACCCTTCTCACTTTCCAATTTCACTATTACTACAAAGATGTCATCATCTTCCTCTCAGTAACTCAGGCTTATAACTTTGATGTCATTGATACCTCTTATTCACCTCATCTTAAATCCATTGCCAAATTTTCTCATTTCTACCTTTATAACATCTCTTATATACATTCATTTGCCTCCACTCATATAGTCACCGTGCTAGTCTGATCTCATTGTCTCTTGCTCAGAGTAATGAAACATCCTTCTCCCTTTCCTCTCTACCTCAAATGTAACTTTATTACAAACCATCTTCTACTCAGCAGCCAATCTGAATTTTTCTAAAGTCTAGGTCTCATTCTGTCAGCTCCGTATTCAATGAGTTCCAGTGGCTTACTATCACATCCAAGTTCAAATAGAAACTCCTCTTTTTGACATTTAAAGCTCATCATAACCTGGTGTCTTCCAACCTATCTGATCTTCCTATAGCTTACTTCTACCCATGTGCTCTAAATCCAGCTATAATGACCTACTTTCAATTCCTCAAAGATTACTCCATATCCTATCTCCATAGTATTGCCAAGGCTATTCTTAATACCTGCAATGCCCTGTACTCTCATCTCTGCTTATTAGATTCCCTGGTTTCCTTCCAACTCAGCTCATATCCTGACTTTTGTAGGAGGTCTTTCTAGTCTATTCCATATATATCAGGGACTGTGTTTTCTCCTTTTTTTATATCCGCAGTGCTTAATAAAATGTCTAAAACATACAAAAAGCTTAATAAATACCTATTAACTGACAAATTGATTGGTGATCACCATTTTTGCTATTACAAGCTCTTGATGTTGTCTTTTTATACCCAGGTCACCAGAGTTAATAACCTGGAGCCTCCTTACAACAGTATAGATCTTTCCATTGCTTTTTGAATCATCTGTGATTTCATTTCTTCTGAAATTTTGTCATTCCATTATCTAAAATAGACAACATTGGTATTAAAAAAAAAAGTTGTCTTTTATAGGAGGAAACAGATGAGTATCATTGAAGGTATTAGACAGTTGCTTAAAAAAGTTAACCTTGTTCTCTTAATTGAATTTTGTGCCAACAAGTTTTCAACTCAGTGTATGTCCAGGATATATGAAGTGATAGATTAACTCAGTAAGCTACTCCATCCAACAGCATTTATGACATAATCTACATGTTGTTGTTTTTCACACACCTGGGTTTTCCTGCATGGAAGCTATAAGAGTTTTGTTTTGTTTTGTTTTGCTTTGCTTTTTAATGGCCATGGAGCTGAATAATCTGAATGATGGGTTCAGTATAATTTTTGTTTATTTGGTTAGTTAGTTTATTTTTATGTATTTGGTCAGGTACATTGCTTTATCTTAAAAGAGGCTATCCATTTTTAGATTGCTCAGAATCCTTAAGCCTATATATCTTTAATGCATTACTTAAGAAGAGATTTAGAAGTGGTGAACATTAAACAACACAACAAAAAAAAGAAAGCAAATTTAAATATATAATAATGGTTCATTATTTAAGATATAAAATAATGCTTTCAGAATCAGCTGTCCTAATACTCAAATTATTAATAAGATAGAGAAAAAGTCAAATTCAGTGCCAAATTAGAAGGAAAAATAATGATGCAAAGGCCCTGCGTGCAATTACACCAGCTCTACTCTGACCTGTTTAAATAAGTTTTGAACTTCGAACATCGGAAATAGATAAAATTAAAGACATTGCTTTACTCTGTCACAATTTCTTAGGGAAGTATAACTGATGAAAAATAGTGGCTAAAGTAAAGAGACCAAGAGGAACCAGAGATCACTTTAGCAAGCAAACATTTCTCTCCTTGTTTAAAGAAGAAAGAAGAGATAAAGCTACCAAAATAAAGATTTATAGTACCAGGTCATGGATATGAGCAATGATGATGGAAGGGTATAAGTAGAATTGTTTTACCAGTGAAAAATCAAAAAAGAAAAAATAAGTCTAAACAAAGTCCAAATTATCCTGACATTTATAGTTGGAACTATAAGGAGAATAACAAATAGATGTAAAGTGGAACAGATGTGTCAAAACTTCTGTAGCAATAGAGATCATCTTCAATACAGTGAAATCATCACATTTGAAATCTAACACTAAAGTCATTTTTGCTTTTTTGTGAAATTATCTACACAAGGAAAATACAGGGTAAAAATTAACAAGATGATAGTTCATTAAAAAAAAAAGATTTGAGGTTTTTGTGGACTTAAAGTTCAATATACCTCATTTGCAATTTGGAACCTTTTTTTAAAAATGAGCATTCTTGGACTTTATTAGAAAAAATGGTAAATAATTCCATATACTCTATTTTGGTCAAGCCATATCCAAAATATATCTAAATTTGGAGTGTTTCATTTTATGAGGGATATTGTCAACTAAAACATGATGAGAAAATGTGACTTGGGTTGGTGAAAGGATTCATGCATACTCTTCAAGAATTAGTTGAATAAGCTGGGTATAATTAACCCAAAGAAGAAAATATTTGGGAGGTACATGATCATTATGTTGAACTATCTGAAGGATTAGCCTCTGGAAGAACTAACCTCATGCTTTGCCTCAGAATGTAGAACTTGGAACAGTAGGTAGAGGTTACAAGAAGGTAGATTTCACTAACAGGCAACAAAAAAAATTTCTATCAAAATTTCACAACAATGGAATGGGCTGCCTTGAGATGTCTTGGAATTATCTATCACTGGAAGTCTTTGAGCAGATGCTGGATAATCATTTGTCAGCAATATTGTAAATGGAATTCAAGTAAGAGGTTGAATTAGATAATCTCTGAGATTCTTTCAAACCCTAAAGTTATGAATTGTCCATTAGTGCTTAGAGGACGTGAAATGGAAAAACAAGGATGAACAGGTACGATATTATTGATGTTAAGAGAGACACAGAGACCTACAAAGGAATGTACACATAAATAAACACTTATTACAGACATAGAGGCAACCAGACCCATATGTGCACAAAGACACAGACTTATACACTCACACACACACACACACATACACACACTCACATACACATACATTCATACACAGAGGAGAATGAACATATTTTCATATCATTATTTGTAAGATTTACATGCTTCAATCTTCATTTAGGGTTTTGTATTTTGCCTTCACAAAGGCCTGGAAAGTTGGGGAGGGAGGACACAGAAAGAAATATCACCATTCCTTTAATCTACAGACTAAAAGAAGCCAGTTTTGCATCTGAAAATCAGCTCGTTATTGATCCAGTCCTTGTTAATATTCATGAAGCTCTATCGAAAAGCTGGAGATTTTAAGTGGCCCCCACACTCTAAATCAATTCCCATTGATTTCAATTGATTTTGCCCCCCTCCCTTGAAAACTTGCTCTCAAGGTCCTTTGAAACACACTTGTGGTATAATCAACTGTGAAAGATCACACACTCTGGGCTCCATCCATTGCTCTGACTTGGGGGGTTCTTAAAGGGGAGACAGAGACAGGTGGCCACTGAAGGGAGTAGAGAAGAGAAAACTGCTCCTTTTCTGAAAACAAAGTCTCTTGTGCATTTAGCATCTGTTCAATATCTGAGATTGGATGGTACCATCTACCCTTTCCACACAGTATCCTCTCTTCGCAAGATAGGATCACTGAGGCACAACCAAGCCTCCTTGTCAGTCAGTATACCCACTGGTTCTGGCTAATTCTAAAGCTAAGTCAGCCTGAGGTCAATGCAGGCTTCCATCTTCAAGTTCTCTCAATCCTTCCTCTGCTTTTTGGATCCAATAACTTCCACTGAGGAAGAGGAGATGGGGGCTAAGGGCCAAAAAATATGGCAGCCAATTTCATTGTTGATGTGCCCCTGTATTGATGACAACATTTAATCGCAGTCTAGGTTTCATTTTTTGGACTTATAAATCTTTATTAATCATTCCATTCTCACACACACACACTCTTTTCTACTATGTAGATAATAAAAGTATTTTCTCCATGTATCAGAAAGATGCTCAAATACTTAGCCTTAAGGTAGCATTAGTTACTAATGATGCCCCAAGGACTGAGATTAATAACTGATCATGGGTAAGCTTTCAAACTCTAGTCCAAAGGTAGATTTGGTTTTCATCATGGAACAGTCAGCTAGAAGCAATTTTGTGTCCCCTGAGATAGACTGCAGTTTTGTTCTCTTCCTCTTTTTTTTTTAAAGACCCCTCAAACAAACTATATCTTGGGAATGGCAACTTCAGATTCTTGTTTTCCCCTACACTTTTATCACCTTTCTTTCTCCTGGAATTGTCATCCCACACAGGGAGAGGAATTCAAAGGGAAAATTACTTTTCTATTCAGAGGACTCAGGTTATCCCTGACTAGGCTAATTACACCTGTGGATTTTCATCCTTGGACATTCCTGGCCACACAACAATCTCACCCCAGTTTCTACAGGATGATGGCCCCCTTGTGAAACTTAAGTATGCTTTGTATATTAATAAAAATGATTAGGCATGGTGTTCCATCTAGGGGGAGAGGAGAATAGGTGTGGGGTGATTAGAGAAATGACCAGAGGGAGTCATAAAGAAGAGAAGATGTGTTCCAAATAAAGAGCTGAGAAACTTTAAACACAAAGGCCTAGCCCAGCTGGTAATAAGATTTCTTTAGAATGCCTAAAATGAAGAAAAAAAAAGTAGCAGAAAAATTGGTTGTTGGAGCAGGTTTTCCAACTGGGAGATGAGTACTGAATCTAAAAGGAACATACAGGGTCGATCAGACCAATTTTCCTTTTATCCAATTCAACCTCACTCCAAAATTGTGTCCTTTGATGGCAGCTACTTGGATTCCCCATCACGTTCTTCTGTAGTTCTATCCCATAAAGCTGTGCCAAAAATGCTATATCACATTCCAGTGGACTGGATAATTTGACAACTGAATTAGCTGTTCCTTATATACATCTCCTGCTGCTACACCCTTGTATAAGACTCACCTCCTGCTATAATGCCCTGCCTTCTCATCTCCACCTCATAGAATCCCTTCCTTTAAAGCAGAGCCCAAGTATCATCTTGCATTTACTAACTTGTATATCTGTTATATTCCCCTTCCAAAAGAATATAAGCTATATAAGTGAGTACAGGAAATGCATTGGAATGTGTGTGTGTGTGTGTGTGTGTGTGTGTGTGTATTCTTAGCTCCTAGAACAATAACTTATATTTGCTAAGCATTTAGATAATATTTATCCAATTAAATGACCAGTTCAGAAAAGATAAAAGCAGCAAAACCAATTGGAATGAAACTACTTTAGGGACGGGCATCAGCTATAAGAACTCAACAAGTGGAAAATGCGGCTTCTTGGTCCTTTTCTCTAATCTCCCTCTTATCAACTCTTGCCTCATTGTCCCTTCCTCAGTATTGTTCTCTATACTTTTAAAAAAAATTGTGTTTTTTTCTCTTGTCCATAGAATCCACAAAGCTATTCTCTTACACCTTCCCATTAGTTCCCTATCTTTTAATCTTTTTGCCCTTATATATTATAGTGTTTCTTGAATTAGTGTATCCAAAATAAGGAAATATGTTGGAAACAATGTTTTTGTGAATTCTTCTACAAATTATGATATATGGATATACCATATTGAAATAAGACCAAATACAAATACTTTGGCAAGTGTACATTAACATCCAAATAATAATAATAAAAGTACACATGACCTTCAGCAAGTGGCTTTTCCATTCTATGCCTCATCTTCCTCACCTATTAAATGAAAGAGTAGAATGAGTCAGAGGTTTTAAACTTACAACTCCATAGGTGATTGCAAAATCCCAGAATGAACTAGATTTAAAAATCACTGGGAATGTATAACAGAGATTTTTTTAAATACAATAATTTTTTTGCTGTTATTCAATAACTTTAGTGACTCCATTTGGGATTTTCTTAGCAAAGATACTGGTGTGGTTTGCCATTTCCCTCTCCAGCTCATTTTACAGATGAGGAAACTGAGGCAAAAGGATGAAGTGACTTGCCCAGGATCACACAGCTAGTAAGTGTTTAAGGCCAGATTTGAACTCAGGAAAATGAGTCTTCCTGATACCAAACCTTATACTCCATCTACTAGCTCTGTCCCACAATACAACAAAGATAATTTGTGGTTTTCTAATAAGTCAAAATGTGGCCCTCAGATAGCTATTTCTGATGGTAGTCAATACTACTATACAAGAGAACTTTTTAGGTCTCTTCCAGTTATGAATCGATAGATTCTTTAAATATAACAGTTGTCAAGTGTATGGCATGGCATCTTGTTTATGGCGGTTTGTAGTCCAATATTTTCTCTATATGTTATCTCATTCGAACTTTATAATAGTCTAGTGAGAGGCTGTATAGGAGTCATTATCTTCATTTTTTAGATAATAAAATTGGACCACAAAAGGCTAGGTTAGTCAAAAAGGGACAGAACAACCAGGTCTTCTGAATCCATAGTTAGCATTCTCCAGGACACCACAAAATGAGCTCAGTTTCCATCAGAAGTGTGCTATTAATAAATAAGTAAACAAAAACAAAATAAAACAAAGCAAGAAGTGGACTATTCAAAGAACCTTTTGCCATGAAGTTTTCATAGCTCAGAATTTTCTTTGAGGCTTTCAAAATTTATAGTACATTTAATAAAAATATATCCCCAGTCAAAATAGATCTAAACACCTATTCTAATATATCCCATGCATGCTTAGGAAATCCTTCTATAAAATTTTCAGCAGAGTCATCTAGCTTCTGCTTAAAGAATTCCCAATGATGAGGAAGTCATTACCTCAAAAGACAGACCCTTTCCCTTTTAGATATTTCTAGGAACCCTAGAAATTCTTTATGTGGAACTGAATTCTACTCTTCTATAACCTTTACCCATTGCTACTGGTCTTGCATTGTGGGAACAAAGCATGTCTAAGTCTTACTTCAGTGGGGGGGGGTGGGGGAGGGGGAAGAGATCTACCTCCCAGAAGACAGGAAAAGATTCAGAGAAACAAAATTAAAAGCGGGTAAAGAAAAGAATTGATCAGATAACACATCTATGTTTTGGGTTTGTTTGTTTGTTTTTTAAGGATGGCTATAAATTGAGACTGTTTTCCTTTGTGGCCTCAAGTTGACTACTTTGAAGAGCAATACACATTTAGTTGCATTACTTCTAATATATTAGACAGCTAGTCTCATTTTTTTCCTTTACAAAATTATAACATTGAATGATATAGTTTCTAAAAGTTCCTTCCATCTCTGATGTTCCATTACAGCTCTAGTGTTATGTTTTTTAAGGTCAGCTTTTTTAAGGACAGCCAGTGAAAATGCCTGAAATCTGGAGATGAAGTGTGTCCTGTTGAAGGAAGAGCAAAAAGGCAATGTCATTGAGTAGAAGAGCACATTGGAGACAGTTAACTATAAGATTTGAAAAGTAGGAGGTGTCCAGATTATAAAGGGCTTTGGATAACAAACTAGGATTTTATACTTCATCCTGGAAGTGAGAGGGAACTACTGGAGTTTATTAAATAACAGGATGACAGAGTCAGATCTGTGCATATAACATTCTCCTCTGTGTTCTTTTTCTGATTTTTCACATTTATCTATTTTATTTTTAATTTGAAGAATAAAACAAGCATTTGCACAATATAATATAATAAAAAATGATGATCCCTTCCATCTCTGATACTCAATATTCTAAAGGCCATTCTAATTCTGATGTTTTATGTTCTACAAGCTGTTCCAACTATGATATTCTGGGTTCTGTACTCTAAATTGTTCTTATTGTCACCACTCCTCATATTTAGAAAGTCTCAGATGTCTACAAGTATAATTTGGGAAAAAAAAACCTCTTATCTTTGGCATCAGCTATACCATGTTGCTAGCCCTCTTGACTTTTTCAGTCTATGAGTCATTGCAATCCACATAGAGTAACATGTGGATACTTCAATGGGTATTTCTGATGTTGGAGACCAGATGGATTAAAATGAAAAAGATAAGACTCTTTTCTACATTTCAGCTTCCATCCCTCTGGTCATTAGACCACTAAAGGTCTTGCTTTTAGGCAGCAAAAGAAAATATTAAGGAAAAGGCATGTAGATTTTTAACAGTTAACTAAATAAGCAAACAAAAATCTATGGACATAATTTGACCTTCATTAGCTCTCTAAATGACTGTTCTTGCCATTCAACATTGTGTACAAACTGGATCATGAATCCATAATTTGCACCACCAGACCTGGTAACAATTGTCCCTGTGATTAGGCATTTTCTGCTGTGTGTAGTAGATGTTAGGTAACAAGCCAGCCTGCTCAGCCACCTAACCTACCAGCCCTGACATGCCCTTCTCTTGTTCCTTTGTAAGGGGACTGTACTTGGCTCCAACCAATTATGTCTCTTCTTGTCTATCTCCTCAGTGCTGCTGTTTTCCCTTTCAATAAGCTCTTTCCTGTCTCCAAGGGGCCCTATCCTATCTTCCATGCAATCAGGGGAGACCAGAAATGGCTGAGATGAATGGGAGGAAGTCTCTATAATTAACGGGATCGTCTGCTGTTTACACAAACACTTCAAACTGCACCAGGAGCCAAGAAGTCCAGTTCACATTTCTAGTGAAAATGAAATAAAATGTAGGGCAGTGAGTGGTGTAGGAAGGTGTAATCTGGAAGACCAAATAAAAGCAAAATGTTATGGTCATTTGTATGAAGTAGAAGACAAGTTTAAATAGAATATTAAGAGCACATTGATTACTGAGTCAAGACTCCAAAGACAGACTTAACTCTGGCTCTGCCACTTAACAATCTATGTGATTTTATGTAAGCCATTTACCTCTCTGGAGCCAAGTTTCCTCCTCTGGAAAATGAGAGGACTAAAGTAGGGAGTCTCTAAAGTCCCTTTCAGCTCTAATATTCTGGGATTCTTCAAAATATTACTACTTCAGAAAGTTATGTAGAAATAGCACATCCATATACCTAATATACACACAAAACCCATCATCTCCTAAAATGAATAAGGTTATTGCTTGTACTGGCAATAATCCATCTCTTTTAGATAGATAACTGGAGGATTAACTCCACATAGGGGCTCATTGAACAGACCAGTTGAGTTCCCAGGCCTAGGAAAAAAGCAGTGTCTGTAAAACAAAAAAATCATTCAAAAGACTTAGTCATCCAAGTAGTTTGCTAATGTCAAGCCAAACAACACATTTTGCTGAATGCTGTTTGTGGCTCACAGGCCACAACTGTGAGTGTTTTGATAGGACTTTGGGAGAAAGTCTTTATCACAGTCTAAGAAAATGAATTATTTTCCTGCTAAGTGTTTTACATTCAAAGCTAAATTGTTAGCTTGACCTAAATATGACTCCTTTTTTGGAGACAGAATTTTGTGTTTTCAAAGTTGCTGACAAAGGAGACAAGGATAAAGCAGAAGAGGGGTCAGAGAAAGAAGAAACCAATACGAGCAAAGGGAGAGGCAGTTGTTAACTCCTTCTAATTTATATCTACACCTACCAGCTTGATGGTCTCCACTAAGGGTTATAAAAGTGAAAAAAGGGCATTGGCTCTAAAGTGAAAGGCTCTTTTTTAAAAATCCTACCTCTAATATTTATTATTTGTGCAATGTTAGGTAAGTCTAACTTCTCTGATTCTCAGTTCCCTCATGTTTAAAACGAGGGGGTTGGACTAGGTTCCTTCTGACTCAGTTTATGACACCATGACTTTTAGCTAGTTTAATCAATCAAGTAAATGATAATTTACATGTGATAGAGCATCGGGCCTAGAGTCAAGAAGAGTCATCTTCCTGAATTCAAATCTGACTTCAGAAACTTACTTGTTGTGTGGCATTGATCAAGTCACTTAACCCTACTAGTTTCCTCATCTATAAAATGATCTGGAAAAGGAAATCTAGTATCTTTGCTAAGAAAACTCCAAATGGAGACACAAAGATTAGTACGCAACTGAAACAACTGAATAACATTTTTTAAATTTGATTACCACAACAACAGAAAAGAAGGTTCTATTATCACCATCCCTCCTTCACAGATGAAAAAAACTGAAAATCACAAAATTTAAGTGATTTACTAAAGTTATATGGCTAATAAATTCTGAAACAGGCCTTCTTATTTCCTAATTCTCTTTTCTAACCTAATTCTACCTCATCCACAGGAGGCAAGAGGATCTATGGGAAAAGAGGACTAAAAAAAGGAGTTCCCAGTTCTGTTATTGGCTACAAAATCAACTTGAAGTTGAATAAGTTACTTTTACTCTCTTTGCTTCCATTTCCTCCTCTTTAAAATGAAGAGATTATATTTGATTATATTTGAGGTCCATGTTAACTCAAAATACTTTGTTCTATGGTCAACATTATATCATTAAAATGAAACAAAAAAGCACTTGATTTCCCTGAGTTTACACCATACCTTCCCTGCTTCTTTCCCAGTTGAACATTCTGCTTTCCTCCTGGCATTGGTCATTTTTTGAGATAATGGCACAAATCACCAATCACCAGTCAAACAATCTTCCATACAACAAGAAAGCAGCAATTTGGATCTATTTGGAATGAATTTTTTTCAGGTAATAGAAGGCAGAGACTTCCCATTGCCTATGTAGAGGCACATGGGTACCTCAAAGGTAGAGGTGTTTCTTCTGAACTTTGTACTGGCAAGTACCCAATACTGTGAACAAAGTAAGAGCTCAAAAATGTTAGCTGAATGAATGTTGAAAGATGGAACTTGACAGTTTTTTTTGAGTCTTTATTTATTCTAGGGTTGTAATCTCCTTGAAGGCTATTTTATCCTTTGCATTTGTATTCCTAGCACAGTGTCTGGCACATGGTAGGTGCTTAATGATGCTTGTTGATTGATATTTTTAAGCCAATTTCAATCTGTGGGAAATCCTCTAAGAGTCCTAGCCATTGGGGGAATTTTCTCACTAGAGCCTCAATGTTAAAAGATTCAACAATTCTCCTGCTCTTTCCCAATCTAAACTGAGTTATTTCCAGAGTAATCATTTAATTGAGGTGAGACCCTCTTAGTTCCTTCTTTGGCAAAATTCTCTTTCCTTTGGGGAAAATTGTCCTCCGTGCTTCTGGGCTTGAAATTGTGAACAGTCTTTTTTATAGTCTTCAACCTGGGCCCATGAAAAGTTAGTGCCCTGATGAAAAAGGGCTCTTTGAAGGCCCGGAAGCTACAGCTTCCGGGCCTTCAAAGAGCCCAAACTACAATGATTTATTTACAACAGTTAATACAATTGGTAGTAACGACTTTATAGGCAACCTCTAAGTGCAGGCAAGATGAAAAATTTACTAAATTGGAGAATAAAAATGCATAAGAAAATGTACAGAATCAATATTTCATAGCCTTTACTTTACCTTGCCTTACACAAATCTACTCCCGAGCTCACATTAAAATTTAAAGCAACGTCATGCGACAAGTTCAAACCCTGGGCTGTTTTCATGTTAGCTTAACTTGAGGGTTTTGGGGGTTATTCATGTCATAAAGGAGGGAGGGTCAGAGAGAGACAAGGGCACTCAAAAAGCCACTTAGCCCAGGGTCTTCAGTCTTTCTCCTGAGGGAAAACAAAAACCAGCAGTACTTGACATAAGCAGAAAGGTCATTTTAAAAGGCAAATGAAAAGTCACTACTGGCTATTATTGAACCAGAACCCTACTGTGAGAGATGATGATTATTACCCACTTGGTGCCCAGCACAATCTCCTGCATGCAGCAAGTGCTGCCAATACTAATAGTAACTGCCAAGAGTGATGATGATTAATGTTAATAATGAATAGGTGCTCGGATTTAATCACTATATTAATCCCTGAGCAATTATTAAGCCCCTTCTAGGTATCAGGCACTATGCTAGGCATTGAGCATACAAATACCAAAGGAAGGCAGTCCCTGCCCTCAAAGAACTTAAATTCTAATTAGGCAATCATGACACATAAAATTAAATCAAGTTAATAAACATTTATTAAGGCCTGACTGTTAAGTGCCAGGTCCTGTGCTAAAGGAGTGGTGGCCAAAGAAGGGAGTTGATTTCAAGAAGTTACAGAGATACTGGATACAAGCAGTGAATTTGATTAACAGATAATGAGTTTTTAGTAGAATGACAAGTAGATCTATTCTCTGCTCAGATAGTATATGACAAAGGTGTCAAACTCAGGGCCATTAGCTCCAGGTGACCCAAAAAACTCCCGAGTAACATCCAAACCAGATTAAAATATAATTAGGATATATTTAACAAAACAAATAAAAATACAATGCAACATAGATAATGTTAGTTTATGGTTTTCTAAATTGATCTACTGCTGACAGAGATCTATTTTCATTTGAGTTTGATACTACCAGACAGTAAAGACTATAATGCATCATGTGAATAATAAGTACCAGAGTCACAATTCAAATTCAGGTCCTCTCCAAATCTAATCAGGACTCCAAATCTAATGTCTTTTTCACTAAATCATATTATCTTTCATACAGATAACATATAGCTTTGCAGTTCTTATCTATGATCTATATTTCACGAATATTAGTTAGGTACCTACTGAAATAGGCCCCAGGAGGGCCTTTGTTAGTTCCCATGTAGACAGCTAACTGTGATGGCAGAAAGACAGGATGAGGTTGCCCACCTAGCCAGTATAGGGAGGTTGGGTCATGCTACATGTTCCAAAGATCTGAGGCCCTGGCAGAGAACTAGCCTCTGTTAGTTTCAGAGTTTTTATGATTCCTAACTAATGTTAAAGAGTAACTTCCCATGGAGAAGATAACTACTGTCCATAAATATCCATCCTGGGCAACTTCCTCCAATCAACCAATCCCCTGAAATTGCTTTGTTCCATTCTGCATTTAAGACAATAAAGTCCCTTCCTTTGAGAAGAGTCTGGATCTCTTGATAATTCTTACCAACTGAACCTACTTTCTCACTGCCTTCAATATGTGTTAGCCACTGTCCCAAAATTGTAGACAAACAAACAAAAGAGAACTAAAGTGTTCTAAGCTAATGATATATTCCTACTGAATGCAGCACTAGTGTGGTGAGCCCTTGAGATCCTGGCCTCAGGTTTTTTTTTTTTTTTCTATAGAACAAGAGGTTTGGATTAAATATCCTTGAGGTTCTTTCCAAGTATATGAACAAAATGGATCAAAGGTGTGTTGATAAGACTGAACTGGAACATAACTGGAAATCCTCTTAGAATTATGTAGCAAAATAACTTCATTTGTAAGATAAATAAAAATGAATTTTCCCAATGGCTTCTGGTGGGGAGGCAGTATTAGTAAGCAAGAAGAACAGGTTTGTAAAGCAATAACCATGAGGAATATCTACATTAAGATAGTGGGAGGTTGAAGAACTGCTAGCAAAGAAGGCAAGAAAGGGAAAGATCAAGAAATAGAAAATCAATCATCAGTGTCTTAGGAAGAAATAATATCCAAAATAAAAGAGGTGTCAACTATCATTGCTATATGGAGTCAAGGAGGAAGAAATCTCAGAAAAGACCATTGGCTTTTGTTCTAATAAGACTAGTAATAACTATAATACCTTAAGAAAAACAATTTTAGTGGTGTTGTAGTGAAATCAGATTGCAGGAGATTAAACTAAGGATTGGTGATAAGGCAGTGGAAGCAGAAAATATAGTTTATTCTTTTGAGAAGTTTAGCCATGAAATGAAGAATAATATTCCTAGAAGACAATAGTAATTATGAAAAAAATTTTGAAGAAGGTTTTCTGATGAAGGCCTCACTTCTCAAAATATAGAAAACTGAGTCAATTTAAAAAAAAAAAAAAAAAAGACCCATTCCCCAATTGATAAATGATCAAAAGAAATGGTCCATGCCCACAAGGTTATAAAATCATTCATATCATTTGACTTAACAATATGATGTTGTCATTAATCCCAAAAGAAATATAAAAAAATAAAGAACATATATATATATATATATATATATATATATATATATATATATATAGCAATTCTTTTCTCAAAGCAAAGAATTAGACATTGAAGGGATGCCCATCAATTAGGGAATGACTGAGTAAATGTGATTATGATAGAATATTATTATTCCATAAGAAATGATGAGCAAGATACTATAAAAAAAACTGGAAAGTCCTCAAGCAAATTTAAATGTATTGTATAATAACAGCAAAGGTATGGGATCAGCTGTAAATAACTTTGCTGTTCTCAGCAATACAATGATCCAAGACTACTCTGAAGGACTTATGATGAAAACTTCTAACCATACCCAGAGAAAGAAATGTTTGAATATAAACTGAAGTATACTTTTTTATTTTATTTTTCTTTTTTGAGGGTTTTTTTTTTTGGAGGAAAAGTTATGTTTGTATATGGACTTTTATGGAAATATTTTGTACAACTTCACATGGGCCTTCTCAATGGGGGGATTTGGGAAGGAAAGCAGAAAATTTGGAGCTCAAAATTTTAAAAACAAATATAAAAATGTTTTACATGAAACTGGGGAAAATAAAAATATCTAAAAAGAAAAAATAATAAAGCTGACATGTTCCTGGTTTAAAAAAAAAGGTGGGGAAAAGTATTGTTGTTTTATGTATAAATAGATGAGTCTTGAACAAGCAATTAAGTGGGAATGAGAAGACAGTGAGTGAGTAAGGTTGAGACAGAAACAGAGGAGAAAGGTTAGGGAACAACTAGTCCAAAAAAAAGCGAGAGAGAAATTAAATAGTCTCTTGGAAAAGGCCTCAGGGCACAGCTAGTTCACTTCTCTTGTTTTCACATTTTATAGTTGAAGAAATTAAGTCCAAAGTGATTACGAGATTATGCTAGTCACATAGGTAGTGAGAGATGGCAGTGGTCCTAGAATGCAAGTTCTTTGGTTCCAAATCCAAGCCTTTTGTCTTTGTTACACACTGCCTCTCTGTAGTAGCTAGAAGTTAGAGGACAAAAGGGGTTCTAGAACTGACTGCCCAGGAAAGTATTTTGGCATTAACAGAAGTATATTATTTTTGTATTCTTTTGGTGAACTCCATAGTTAGGTCATCTGAAAACAAAAGTTCAGCATCTCATTTCACATGCTCGCTGTCCATGGTCCCCAAGGTTCATCAGAGACCTATCTTTTTTAGTATGTGTGACAGACATTCACTCCCAGAGAGTCAAAAGAAAAAAGAAAGGAGGGAGGGGGAAGCAGCATATGTCTCTGTGCTTCTCAACCTGGGAGTGAGGTTAGGGGAGGTGCATTGTTTAGAGGAATCATGAGTAACTGGTTTGAATGAAATCCACCATCACACATGATGTTTGAAATGTTAGAGAATGGAGCAGTGGCTTTGTTGACCTCTTGCCTTGATGGATAGTCCCTTTAAATATTTAAACTGTCAAGACATGGCTAGGGAACTTGTCACAACAATTCCAAAGCTTTGGGTGACATTTTTAAAGGATGCCAATTCACTTTCCAAGGACAAAGCTGTAGACATACATACAGAAGGTTAGACCCATAAGTATGCTCTGGTTATGAGCCTTATGAACACAGAAATAGTGCAGTCCTCATTCATATTTGAAGCTGAACACAAATTTTGTTCTCTGCTATTAAGCAGGATAGCCTGTGTTAATTAGTATGGCTTGACTCAGTCTTAAATGGATCATAAAAAAAGAAGAAAGGAAACATCACATTTGATTCCCTGTACCAAAAGTTGATCGTTTCCAGTATTTTAGCAAAAAATGGTCATCACTTATTACTTATTATAATTCATTAAGCTTGTAGGAAATATTTAGAGACTTAATTGGCATTTAACAAGATAGCCATAGAGAGTAAATGAGACATTAAATTCTCCCCTTAAATGCTCATTAGGTTTTCTTTAGAAATTAATTGATATCTAATTCATTTGCTATAAACTCTTCTATCCAATGCCAATTGAGAAGTTCAACATATTCATGAAAAACAGAAGGGGGAGAAACATTGACTTCACAATGAGCAAGCTCCCTGCCAGGGAGATTAATCAGCCCCCTGTCCATGTGGTGCTTAAATCAAAACAAAGGGGCATTTATCATTATGTCAGAATGGAGAAGGGGATTTGTAGTGGGCTTTGGCTCAACCTATGGCTACATGCCCTAACCTATTTAACCATTTTGATAAAACTAATGGATCAGTTCAGCAGTCAACCAACTCCTTAAGCAGTTTAAGATGATATAGAATAGAGGACTTAAAGCAACTGGCAGTCAGGTGCCACCTTTGATATTTACTGTGTCACCTGAGATCACACAGTAATCTATTAGTCTCAGTTAACTCACCTCTAAAATATAAAGATTATCATATATGACTTCTAACATTCTTTCCCATAGAACCTTAAAGTGGAGGAAAAGAATGGCCTTGGCTGGTTCCATTTTTCACTTTTCAATAAATTGGTCAACATGCTAACAGAAATAGCAACAGATATCAATGAATTCTCTCACAAGTGGTTTTTGGTTGTTTTGTAAAAAGTCGCTGCCTATCAGAACCATAACTAAATTTCTGAATCTGGGGCAAACTTGGTTGAATGTGATACAAGTTCAGGAAAGGGGCAGGAGAAGGTTTCTTATGCCTGACTATATTTGACTTTAATTGAGGTTTCTTAGAGATATGACTCGTAAGAGCTGAGGAGGATAAGGAATTGGGAAACAAAGTGATCAGAAGGAAACAGGGTCTAGGTTAAAGGGAAAAAATGCTGTAAACTGGGTTTTAATCTTATTGTGTAACTGAGAAAGTTTCTTGAAGGTCCTCAAATGACACCATAAGCAATTCTAGACAGAATGTAATAGACTTTCCATGAAAATAGGTGGTTGTTTTATGATGATGGCAAAGAGAAAAATGTGAAAATGTTACAATTTGAAGCAGGAATCATGCCAACACTTCTTCCTGGCTCTATGTGTCCAAGGGTGTTAGTGAAGCTAACCAGATTCCAACTGCTAGTCTTGAAGAGGATATAGTTGTGGTGTCTTCAGGAAAAATATGAAGCTTCAATAATCACCAGAAGATTCATCAGTCACAAGAAACATTTATTAAACACTGATTGTGCCAGGCACTATGAAATAGATGATGAGATAACAGTATGGAAAGGTGAAACATGGAAAATGGAAGATGGAAGGATTGTGAAAGAGAAGGATATACAACAAATGGGAGGCTGATAGCAAGAGGCAAAGATTCCAAAGAACATAGTGAGAAAGAATAGGAAGAGATAAGACTTGGAAAAGGATAGAACTGAAATTATTAGTAGCAGTGTACCTACCAGAATGTACTACCTTGACTGCTGAGCCTTTTACTTATGTGGTTATCCCTAGAATCCTACTAGGCATAGGTATGCAAGATAAGCAGCAAAAAAGAATAGACCACCCTTGTAAGAAGGCAGGTCCTTGGAGGCAGACATGATGATCATGACGCTCTGAATGGAGTCCATAAGCAAGGATAAGACACTAGAATAGTGTCTAGCATTCCAGTATGAAGGCAGAAGCATCCTCCTTCCCTGAGATCTTGACATTTGGAGGAAAATATCAGCTGCCTATAACCAAGTACAAGTTTAAATTTTATCTACTAACTCTGATTTCACTGTGCTGAGGATTAAGTATTAATTTATTCCTTTTATTTTCAAAGGCTCATAGATTTAGAATCAAAAGGCCCCTTGGAGAACACCTACTTTAAACCACTCATTTTTAGATGAGGAAGCTAAGGTTAATGATGTTAAGTGATCTCCTCAAGATCACACAGGGAGTAAGTGGGAGAGACAGAATTTGAACCTGGGTGATTCTATTCCAGATGTCATTATTCTCCATTGTACTAGGATTGATATTATGAGATAAGTGAAAAAGCATACTGCAGTATTAGTCATGAATTTGCTATTTAGTGATCTCCAGCAACTCTCTTCCCTTCTTTTGGCCTCAGTTTCCTCATTTGTAAAGTAAGATTGTAGTACTAAATGATCCCCAACTATCTTTATACCTCTAGCAGTATCTTTATTTTATGACTGTATATTCACTCTACATTTTTGCCCTTTCACATCATTGACTTCAATAATTCCCTTCATTTGCAAACCTCTAAAATTAGTATCTTCAGTAAAAAAATCTCTCCCTGGACCCTAGTTATTTATTTCCAACTACTTGCTAAATATTTTCAGTTGGCTACTAAAATCATCTTCACCTAAAAACATTTCCCCTAAAAACAAACTCCCCTCCTCCCTTTACTCTTCAGGACCAATTCCCAAGAATATTTCATTCATGTAAGCTCAAAACCTCAAATTAATATGCGATTCCTTTTTCTCCCTAACTTCACCCACATTCACTTGACTGACAAATAGTTCATATTAATCCCCTTTCTTTCCATTTCTACTTTGTTATAGTCATTATTGACTTTTCTCCTTCTCCCATCTTGTCATCCATATCCTTTTCAATTTGAGCTCATTGGAGAGCTCCTTGTGCAGCAACATGATTCTATTTAAATATATTTCCCTCTCTTATCTTCATTAGGAAAATTATATTATTTTGTCATACTTTCAATTGAGTATATATTAAGCCATTTTTATCTTTTCTATTTTAATTTAAGTAATGTCATATCTTTTTTGCTTCTGAACATCTTGAAATATAAATTACACAGTTTTTCCTTCTTTACTAATATAGTTTTCAAGATAATATAATCACTTTTCCCCATGGTGTTTATCTTTGCCTCTTCACTAGCCTTAGTCAAAATTAAGAACAAAGTAACATTTTCTCTTGTTTTTCTTCTCTGCAGAGCAATGAAACTATTAACAAAGCATTGCATTAGTAATGCTTTCTGGGCTTATGCATTACTCTCTTTCACAGACTTTACTTTCTGGCCAAACTGGCCTACTTGGCTGCTCCCCATCTACAACCTTTCATCTTTTCCCATGCCTTGAAATAGGAATTGTCTTGTGTCTGAAATATACTTCTTCCTTCCTTCCCCCATAGAGAATTTCCATCATCCTTGTAGGCTCAGCACTCATGCATGCTTCCTACAGTATTTATTCTTAAGTTTTTACATGTGAATGAACCCATAAGTAGGCTGGTGAATCTTATAGACTCCCTCCCAGGATAATGTTCTTAAACATATACATGTATATATATATATATATTGTTTATACATAATTCTTTCTTCATGTCATATATACATATATATGACATGAAGAAACAATTATGTTCACACAGTTATCAAAAATATTTGACAAATTTATAAACTCCAGATTAATAATACCTGTTCTATAAGAGCCAGTCCCCTCATTGCTAATGTTCCCACCCAAAATTACTTAGTGTATATTCTGTATTCAATTTTCCCTGCACATAGTGTTTCTCTTCCAACAAAAATAAGATCATTGAGGTCAGGAACTGTTTCATTTTTGTATCTATCCCCAAACATCTAGAACTGTGCATGTCCTATAGTAGATGCATAGTAATAGCTTCTTTTTATTGTTGTGTAGACTCTAATTTGAACAGAATTGAACTTTCAACAAATGTCTTGATATCTTACTTCTCTGCTAGGTTGATAATATTCATCTGTGTTTTCCATATGAGTTATTTGTGGTAGATTTCTATCATAACATCAATCTGATTCTTCTCTCCTTTCCTCCTTGCCCATATTCCACCATGTTTTCCACCATGTTTTCACCTTCAGATCTATGGAAGTACATACAAGTATATCTTTTCTTAATGTGCTGATCATCCCTGGCCCCTTCTGTTTTTCTTCTTTTTTTTTTTAACAAAGAATAACTGTTCATTATTTAAGATAAGATTATAAAGGCTTTTTTTGAGTCAGAATGTAAAAGGCCTTGAATATAAGAGTAAGGAGCTTGAATTTAGGAAGCCTTAATGAATTTTGAGCTGGTGAGAGTCTGGATTCAAAAAAAAATCAGGAAACTATTACAATAGTTCAAGCATTGATAAAGACTTGAATTAGGGCAATTGTAGTGATAGAGGAAAAGAGGAAATAAATTAAGCACTATTTCTTTTTATTTAGGGGAGGCTTTAATTTTTTCTTAATTAAACATTCGTTTTTCTTTCCCTTCCATCTCCATTTTCTATTGAAAAGAAAACAATTCTTTTAACAAAAATGCATGGTCAAGTAAAACAAATTTCCATATTAGTCATGTACAAAAATATATCCCTCATTTTTTTTCTTCAGTAAGCCAATCAATTCTCCATCAAAAAGAACATAGTATTTTCATAAGTCCTCTGAAATCATGGTCAGTCATTGAATTTGAACACAATTCTTAAGTCATTCAGTGTATTTTCAGTGTTATTGCAAGAATTTTCCTATTTTATAAATTGTTCTCATCTTGCTCATATCACTCTGCATCAGTACATACAAGTCTTCCCAGGTTTATCTGAAACTGTACCAGATTGACAACTAGGTTATGCACAGTTCTAGATGTTTGGAGATAGAGACAAAAATGCAACAGTATCTGGACTTACTTTTTTGTTCAAAGGGAAACACTATGTGCAGGGAAAATTGAATACAAAACATATACTAAATAACTTCTGGGGGACACTAGCAATGAGGGGACAGTAGATAGTTCTTATGGGACAGGTATTATTAACCTGGAATTCATAAACTTGTCGATGTTGAGAAAGCAGAATCAACAGATCTTATCAATTGTCTGGACATAAAGAGAAAAGGAAGTGTCAAACAGAATAGCTGAGATAGAGAAGTAGGGAAAGTATAGATTTGTGGATTGATGAGTTCTGTTTTAGGATTGCTAAATTTGAGGTGTTAGTATATCATGTGGGTAGAGATAGCTACAAGACAACTAAAAATCTAGGACTATACTTCTAGGGGAAAAGTAAAGATAGAGATTCAGTTTAGAAAGGTGATTTTAAAACTATAGGCAAGAAAGATATCACTAATGAAGAAAGTACTGAGATGGAAAAGAAAGCCAAAGACAGAGGGCCTTGGGAAAACACTCACAGTTAAAGGACAGGAACAAAGTGATGAGTCAGTGACAGAAACAGAGAAGGGACAGTCAGTGACATTTTCTAATGATTTATTTGGTCTCCCAGCACAAATTCAGGAACACATGCAAACTTCTCTGCCTCTGCTCACCACTATTCATCACCTATATTCAAAAAGTGCTGCCTTCCAAATTCTAGCAACTGACTGGTCCTTGGTCCATCCTGGTGATTCTATATTAGCACTCTAGAGTTGAGACTTGTCTTTCATTAGAAATGTTTTTGTGGTTATTATTATTCTAAGCCATCTCTACAAAAATAAAATCTTTGGCATTAAAATGAAATACTCTACCAGTGCTAAAGAAACTAGATGACAAATGATTCAGTTAGTAGCAATCTAGAAAGGTCTGACTGCTGGAGTGGTCCCAATTTGTTAGGGGTCTTCTCTCCTTGGCAAAACACTAAAGAAGTAAAAAACCTGATCCAAAGTTTCTGGTGACAAATGCAGCAGCAAACAGGTAGCAAACTCCCCCTGGAGAAATAACCTCCTTCTCCTTTTTCATTCCTTAGCCTCGTCAGTGTCACCGAGGACCCCACAGTATTTTACCTTCAGCAACTCGCTGGGGTTGGACCCCTTTGAAAGGCTTCCTCTGTGAGTCCCAGGGCACATTGGGGGTTAATCCTGTCATCTCAAGATCCTTCTCAGATGCCAGACCAACTCAGCATCAACTTGACACAGATTTCTTTGGGGGAAACTGGGTTACTCTATCTGGGAGTGCTGTCCATTTGACAGACGGGAAACTGTACTGGAGCAAACCCATACACCTCCTCCTTGCCTTGGCAGCCCCAGCCTCTGAATTAAACATTTAAAGGGGCAATTACATTTTTAAAATAGCAATCTGATGTTTACAGAACTTCATAGGTAATTTATAAGTTTTGTGTTCCCAGACTCATTTTGCTTAAACAATTTAATTGGGGGAGGGGGGGATAGTGGGGTTGGTTCTTCTTTACTCAGTCTGGATGTGTCTGATTCCTTTGAGGACAGGATGGAAGGGAGAAATGCAGGTGGCCGGGCTGACATCACTGGCTGGGAACAGCTGCTTTCAAAATCAGGGCTGCTAAATTCACTAACTAAATTCCATATTCTATACAATATCTTTGAGGTCATGTGTATATGTGTGTGTCTGTGTGTGTCTGTATATGTGTGTCCATGAATACATGTGCATGTGTTTTGGGAGTGGGACACAGCTATGAGTGACTTGTCACTATGACCTTTTTAAACCTCAATATCTTACTAAGCTTCAGTCTTCCTCATCTAAAAACTGGAGGTAATAATATTTTCTGTACTTATCTCACAGGATTGTGATAAGTGAATTAGATACCTATGAACCTTAGTGTACTAAGGAAATGCGAATTGATATTAATATTCTGACTGAGTATAAATTATGTATACCAAGTGTGCTTAGATATGTGTGTTTGGGTTCTTTTAATTAAGGGATATCTGGATTCATAGAATCTTAGAACTAGAGAATCTTAGAGCCAGAAAGAACTTGAGATATTATTTGGTCCAACCTTCCAATGATTACAGAAATCTTTCTATAACTCACCAGAAGGATAGTTATCTGCCTCTATCTACTTGAACATTTTCAGGTACAGGAAGCTTGCTCCATCATGAGACAATCCCTTCCATTGTATAGCAGCCCTGGTTGTTAGAAAATCCTTCCTTCTATTGAGCTGAAATCTGCTTCCCCATACTCTACCCATACACACTGGATCTGGTCCTGCTTTCTGGGGCTACACAGGAGAAATCTGCTCCCTCTTCTACATGACAGACAACCTTTTAGATATTTAAAGACAGCAGTCATGTCCCCCATAAATCTTCTCCAGGCTAAACATTCCCAGGCCCTTCAACTGCCTTCTCTTTATGACATGGTTTCAAGTCCCCTCATCATCTGGACAGGTTCCAGTTTGTCAATGTCCTTCCTAAAATTCAGTGCCTAGCACTAAATATACAATCCTAGATGTGCTTTAATCAGGGGAGAAAATAGTAGCACTATCTTATTCCTGAGTTTAGAGCAGGGTTCCTTTTTGTGATTGCTTCGATTTCATTTTTAAAAGCATCATGCCTGTTATTGCTCATAATCATAAGTGTTCAAGGAAGATGAACATGGAGACAGCACGGTACAAAAGAAAGAGAATCTGGGATGGGAAGGAACTGGCATACCTGACTTCTAATCCTGATTTATCCATGTGTACCTTTGAGTAAGTCATAGTATCTCTCTAACCTTTAGTTCTTTATCTATTAAATAAAAGAGGGGAGGGAGGGAGAGAGAAAGAAAGGGAAAAAATAGAGAGACAGAGACAGGGAGTCAAAAAATAGGGAGTAAGAGACAGACAGGGAGAGAGAGAAATAGAGACAAACACAGAGAAAGATAGGGATGGGGGGGCAGAGAGAGAGGGGAGAGGGAGAAGGAGACAGAAACAGGGAGACAGGGACAGAGACTAGAGACATAGACAAAGACAGAAACAGTCAGACAGAGAGATAGAAACAGTATCAAAAAGAAAATCAGAGAGACCGAGGGAGACAGAAACAGTAGTCAGAGATAGAAAGGCAGAAGGACTAAGCAACTTCTGAAGTCCCTTCAAGCCCTAAATCTGTGAACCTTCCCTCCTCCCTCATTTCTCCAGCTTGAGGGCATAATATTTTAGGATATGAAACCTTTCATTGCAGGGCTGAATTTGATGCCTCTGACTGCCTTCCTAGGATCTAAGTCTACCCAGACCACAGAATTGGTGTGAAGATGAAATGAGATAATGTATGGGGAAATACTTTGTCAACTATAAAAGGCTATAGAAATGTGGGCTATTATTGTAACCATTTATATTTTATGTGTATACATATCTTGTTTCCTTCATCTCACTGTAAGGATTTTGAAGGTAGAGGGTATAACATATCTTTATGTTTCCTGAAAGTCTAGCACAAGACTTTTAACATAGCAAGCACACAGCCAATGTTTACCTAACAGTTTAGGTTAGAGAGAGAATATTATCTGGTGAGCAGCTATCTGCTCTTGTGAAGGGAAGAGGAAGATACCAGAGAAGACAAAGGACTCCAGAGAGATAGGAGCAAAAAAGTCTAGAACATTACTGAGGAATTATATTTTCAGAAATGGTATATACATTAAATTGGTTTGTCTGATTCCTATCATCTATTATTTTTCTGGTTTTGTAGTATCACTATTTCCCCTAAAGGATTCCCTGCTTAAATATTTAGGTTCTTCAGATTATCAGAACCTAATTGTACTCATTATCCTTCCAGAACAGTTTTCTAATCTGCAAAATGGGGGTGACAGCAACTCTACTTAGTCCATACTTAGAATTGTGGTGATAACTGAAAATATTAAAGTAAAATATTTTGTAAACCCTAAAGAGCATGTGAATGCTAACTGTTCTTCACAGGACCTTTTCTAGAAAGTGGAAGATAAGGGGGAAAGAGCGAATCAAAAATAGAAGATCAGGAATATTCCCTGTAATGATTTTCTGCTATATCACTATGCCTCCTTGGGTTTCTGCTGTAACTATTGAATCCTTTTCCTGCTGCCTTCATCCAAGAACATGCTATCTGAGTCTCAGATAGTTTTCTTCCACTATGAAGAATAACAACATCTAACCAGGTTACCTTGATGCTCAGAGGAGATAAAAATACATGACAAGTGCTGTCCAAACTATCAAGAGCTGAAATATGCATGTGTGTATATTGTATGTGTGTGTGTGTAAGTATATATATATATATATATATATATATATATATATATATATATAAATCTTCTTTTCCTCCTCATTCTTCTCCTTTTCCCTTTTTTTTCTCTTCTCTTTCTCCTCCTTCACTTTCTTCTTCCCTTCTTCTCCTTTTTTCTTTCTCTTCTTCCTCTTTCTCTTCTCCTTCTCCTTCTCATCCTTCTTCTCTTTCTTCCTCATCTTCTTTTTCCTCCTCCTTTTCCTCCTCCTCCTTCCCCCTTCTCCTTCTCCTTTTCTTTCTCCTCATTCTTTTCCTTCCCTTTCATTTTCTTCCCCTTTTTCTCTTCTTCCCTTCTCCTCTTTCTCCTTTCTTTTCTTCTTTCTCTATTCTTTTTCCTCCCCTTCTTCTGTCTCTTTTTCCTCTCTATTTCTTCCTTGTTCTGGGTTTAGAGCAAGAAGGGAATGCATAAGAGGATCAAACAGAAGGTAGGGTCTCAAAGAACAAAAGCTTCCCCTGCATTGACTTCCAAGTGTTACTTTTCTGGTCTCTTCATTAAACTAGCAAAACTTTAATCTTTTAACTCCCTCCCACCCATCCCCCAAACCCCAGTCTATTTGCCTCAGTTTTTTAATCTATAAAATAGAAATTACACTTTTCCTTGCTTACCTAACAGAGTTTGGTTTGGGTTTTTCTGTTTTGTTTTGTTTTGCTTGCACACATACACACACAAATTTATGTAAAGAGTTCTATAAATCATAAAGGGCTAATACATGCCTGGTACTCCTCACAAGGATTTTTCTAGGAATCAGGAGAGAGGGGAACAGAAGTAGTAAGGGTGGGGTAGGGCAAGAATTGGAGAAGCTGCAGCTTCCCTAAAGTTGTGCCTTCCCTGGACTCTTCAGAGATCTAACAAGGCATGTTAGGAAGAAGGTGCTACATCCTGTTAACCTCCCCCAGCAGGGACATTGTGACAAAAGATTTTGTATCCAGGAAAGGCAGGGGGGTGGCGCCTGGAGCAGAGAGGCCGGGTAGGGATAAGCTTGGCAACCAGAAGCAGGTGAGGGCAAAGAGGGAGGGAAGTGAAGAAAAGGGAGGGAGCAGACTTGAAGGAAGGAAAGAGGGAAATGGGGTAGTCTGGTAGGTCACTGAAGCCCTACACAAGCTCTTCTAGGAAAGGGAAGCAAATGGAAAAACCACTACAGCCACTGAACTAACTGGAGCCAGCCAGGTTAGATGTAGGCAGGAGCTCCTCTGGAGAGGAACTTGGCAAGAAAAGGGAGAGCCATTTAAAAAAACAAATAATCAAGTTTCTAAGCAAATGAAACCAATACATGGAAGTGTGTTAGGTAACCTGAAAGGGCTGCTGCTCTGCTAACCTGTTAGTGTGAATGGGCTTTTTACTGAGCCAAATAAATAGGACAATATGAAGATGGAAAAGCAATTATTTGGGGCCAGGAGACTAAGAACTAGTGGAGGCAGACAGTTTACTCCTGTGTCAGAAAAGGGTGTGTCTCATCTAACTTTTATGCTAATCTTTAAAGAAGAAAATGTGGACTTCCAACCTCTTCTGTCCCAACTGTTCAACTAAGCTATTCCTGATCTCTCTCTCTTTTCTACCCCTGCTTGCCATTAATACTTTTTCCTTCTTGAAATTGTCTTTGTATTTGTTTACTTATGTACTTACTGTAAAGTCACATACACATAAAAGAGAATTGAGAGGATTGCCTCGGGGACAGTAAGGTGCTTAATTTATCTTTTTCTTATCACCAGCACCTAACAGAAAGCCTAGTTCATACTAAATACTTAATATGTTTGCTAAATTCAATTTTGGAGCAGAAAAAGAATCTCAGAAATGATTTAGTTCAGTCTCCCACCTACTCTAGAAATCCAGGAATATATAACGTTTCTAATAAGCCTGTTTGAACACCTCAGCTGATGGAGAACTTACTACCTTTATAAGATAGCTCATCCCATTGTTGGACAGTTCCACCTGTTGGACACAAAAGCTAAGTGCTCTTTGAGGATAAAAGCACAAAGAAAAATAATCTATAGTGATATATAATAAAAGCAATTACAAAGTGTTATGTGAAGTCCAGAGTGGGAAAAGAGTATAACTAATGAAGAGATTAAAGAAGATTTTGTGGAAGAAATGGCATTGGAGCTGGGCTTAGAGGGTAAATGTGATCCCTCAACTGGAGGAGTAGGAGAACAACTTTCATAAGTCAGAGGTTTTTTTAATCAAAAAGGATCCATAGACGCCATCTAGTCCAAATCTTTCATTTTATAAATGAGGAGATAGAAATAGAAAAAATAATTAGCCCCAGTTATGTAGCTGGTAAAGTGTTCCTTGAGATTTGAACTCCTGGTACCAAATTCAGTATATCCCAGGTTGGGCAAAGATGTACTAGAAAGAAAAATGGATTGACTGGGATTCAAGAGACATAAGTTTGAATTTTTCCTCTGAGGTTTAACAAATCACAAATTTCTGTTCATCTCTCTGGGCATTAGTTTCTTCTTCTGCAATATGGGAATAATATATGCTTTATAAGTCTTCAAGTAAGCATTTCACAAGGGGAATATTTTATATAATCATTGAATTAGGAGAAGTTCTTGTGTTTCTCTCTCAATACATGCTGCTGTCTTCAGAAGTTGAAGAAAGAAAGTGCAGCATCTAGTCTTTCTTCCACTAATTTATTTACCATGGGAGACCTATCAAATCTTTTCCCAAAAGGTACATTGAATAAATTAAGTAAAAATAAATTTCTTAACCTGAGGAGTTTTTTCTACATAACACCCAATGATGACTGGAAAATAAATTATTGGATGGATTTCCCCCCATCATCCCCAAATATATCTGTATATATATGCATATATGTTTCATTCATTAGAATATTCAATACAAGATATTATAGAGATAGATATCTATGATTTAGATTTAGATAGATATAAATAAATAACTGTATGTTTGATTTTATGTAGGCACAATATGGAACTCACATTGTGATGATTCAGGAAAAGACATCATGAGAGATTATAATGAAATGGAAGAAAATATAAGGTCAACAATTATAAGTGTAAATGTGAATGGGTTGAGCCAAGGAAAGCATCATGATTCAGGGATAATAGTGCTGGATTTGGAACCTGAGCTTAAATCCAATCTCTTCCATGGATGACCTGTATACCTCAGAAGAATCATTTCTCTCATCCTTAGCTTCTTCATCTGTAAAATGTGGGGTCTGGAATTAATGATCTTTAAGATTCTTTCTAGCTCTAAATCTAGGAGTCTATCATCTGTACTGTAGGAGTGAGGACCTATAGATATGACATCATGAATTTACCCAAAGATGAATGCTCCATTTCCTCCATCTCCTCAACATACTGTTACCTCAATACAAAAGATCCAATATTGCTTTTCCCCTTGGGTTTTGCTTTAGCCAAGAAATGATACTTATCAAAAAAGACTTTGCAATAAGAAACATTGGATAGGTAGAACAGCAGAACTAGACATGACTGAAGTGTGAAAGGGGCAAGAATGTAATATAACCAGGGCCTGAATTCTCTAAGTCTGAGGAAGAGATGGTAATCAATAGGCAAAGTCAGCAACAAAATTTGAGGAAGTTTTGAATGATTAAAGTAGGGCATTGGGGAAGATAAAAACTGGATTTATTGGCATAAAATGAGTCTTTGAAGTCAGATAACAGAAAACGTAATTCAGAATGACAATGAGAATCCTTACTGTAGTTCTCTTAGGGCTACCTTGAAGAACTCATTATATATGTCTCTTTTAAACCTTTGGGGAAAAAAAAGCCTTTGGGAGATACAGTTTGAATTTTCTTTAATGACATATTCCGAGACTGGCAAATATGACAAAAAAAGGAAAAATAATAAATGTTGGAGAAGATGTGGGAAAATTGAGACACTAATACCCAGTTGGTGAAGTTGTTCCAATCATTTGAAGAGCAGTTTGGAACTACATCCAAAGAGCAACCAAACTGTACTTATCTTTTGATCCAGCAATACCACCACTAGATTTGTATCCCAAAGAGATCATAAAAAGGGGGAAAGGACTTACATGTGCAAAAATATGTATAGCAGCCCTTTTATGTGGTGGTAAAATAATAGCATTTGAGGGGATACCCATCATGGGGAGTGGCTGGACAAGCTGTGGTATAAGAATGTAATAAAATACTATTCTATAATAAGAAATAATAAATAGGCAAATTTCAGAAAAATCTGGAAAGACTTGCACAAACTGATGGAAAGTAAAATGAGCAAAACCATGAAAACATTATACACGGTACAACATTGTATGATGGTCAACCATGAATGACAGGTTTTCTCAGCAACACAATGATCCATGACAAATACAAAGGGCTCACAAAGGAAAAATGCTATCTATAGCCAGATAAAGAACTGATAGAGTCAGAATGCCTGTCAATACATACATTTTCTGCTTATTTTATTCTTTTTTATCTTTTTTTTCTTTTGATATGTTTCTTTTTTCACAAGTATGAGTAATATGGAAATATGTTCTACATGATAAGCATGTATAACCTATATCAAATTGCTTACCATTTTCAGAAGAGAGAAAATTTTTAAATTCAAAATCTTGTAAAAATGATTGCTAAAAAATATCTGAATATGTAATTTGGGGAAAAGCAAAATATTATTTCTAAAAAAGAGATATGCCCTCTATACAATCAATTATTTGAAGTAACTCAGTCCTTCAACAACAACAAAAAATAGTATTGCATCTAATCCTGTGCTAGCAAAGGGTACTTTAAAAATAACCCAATTAATATAAATCAATCAGTGAATACTACTTTGAGTTTCAATTTCATCATCTATAAAATAGGGTTAATAATATTTTATACTATTTACTATACTGGGTGTTCTTAGGAAAGTACTTTGCAAAACCTTAAAGGAGTAGATTAATGTGGGTAGTTGTTCCCTACCAGCTAGCTACCCAATGGGAAGAGAAGCAGTAGGAGATCTAGCTTTGACTTCCTGCTCTACTACTAATTCACTAAACCTAGTCATTTCTCTTTTGCAGGTCTCAGTTTTCTTATCTGTATAATGAGGGAATTAAATGTGATAATCTTGCTAAGGTCTCCTGCAGTTTTTAAACATTCTATAATTTATCATTCATCTAACAGAGAAACCAGATTAGGAAAAAGACAATTAAGGGGTTTTAAGTTAGCCATTCAGCAGATACAATTTGAGGGCCATGATACTCTCCATCTTCTGCTTTCTGTTATGTTGTATGAAAAGGGAAAGTTGAAAACCAATTAAAAAAACTTTTGGTTAATTTGATTTTTTAAAAAAAATAGGAAAACTAAGTTACCAGTATCAAAAATTAAAAGAGTGAATTCAGTACCAATGAAGAGGAAATTAAAACAGTGATTAGGAGCCATTTTGCCAACTAAATGCCAATAAAGCCAATAATCTAAGTGAAATAGAAATTACAAAAATATCTTGCCCAGATTAATAGAAAGGAAAATGGAGCACTTAAAAACCCTATCTTAAACAACTTTCCTAGGTAGATGGAATGGAATAAGCACATTAACTGCCTACTATATCCCAGACATTGTGCCAAATGTTTTGCAAGCATTGTCTCATTAGCTCCTCATGATAACTGGATGGTAGGCAAAGGTGAGTACTATTATTATCCCCACTTTACAGCTAAGGAAACTTAAGCAAGTAGTGATTAACTGATTTGCCCAAGATTACACATTGCCCAAGAAGTTTCTGAAGCAGATTTGAATTCAGGTATTCCTGATTCCAAGTTCAGCTCATGAGCCACAGTGCTTCCTAGCTGCAAGCATTGGAAATAGTATTTGAGCCCAGGCTTTCTGACTCCAGAATCATATCTCTTTCCACTTGGCCATATGCTTCCTGATTTAAATGTTTATACTTAATCATATTAATAGAATGGGGAAAAAGCATTTCCTAAGTGCTTACTATGTGCCAAATACTATGCTAAGCACTGGGAGTACAGATAGAAAAAGGAGTTATATCTACCACAAAAATTTCATGTACTAATTAGAGGAGACAATACATCGAGGTGGATACAGCTTCAAGGGAGGTGGAAAAGCCAAGTAGCTCTTAGAGTTTATTAGCAAAGTCCAAGACTTTGTGATCAAAGCCCAGGGTCAGAAGTTAAAACAGGAGGAATGGGGTGATCCATTATTTCACCTATTTTCATGGCCCCCAGAATTCCTGAATATTTATTAGATTTTTCCATTCTAATATGGAATTTTTTCTCCTCAAAAAAAAAATCTCCCATTAACATAGAATTCCATCTTTTTAAACAAAATTCTGAATATAAAAGCATGCTATTGTCATTAACTAAGTCAACTTTAACTATATAAAAAGGTGACTGTTTAGACCATAACCCAGACACAATGGCAGTTTATATAATTATAGAAAATAATCAGGAGAAATTGGGATGAGTGAAGTAAGCAGAACCAGGAAAACATTGTACACAATAATAGCAATATCATACAATGATCAGTTATGAATGATTAACTCATTTCAGCAATGCAATGATCCAAGATGATTTCAAAAAAATCATATTCGGAATGTGGCAACTAGCTCTGAAGTCAAGTGGACCTGAGTTCAAATCTGACTTCAGACACTTATTACTTACTAGTTATATGACTCTGGATAAGTCACTTAATCCCAGTTGCCTCACAAACAAACAAAGAAAAAACTATGGATATGGAAAACACTATATACATCCAGAGAAAGAACTAATGGAGTCTGAATGCAATTCAAAATGAACTATTTTTACTTTCTTTTTTTTTCCTATTTTTTTTTCCTTTTGTTCTGTTTCTTCTTTCACAGCACAACTAAAGTGGAAGTGAGTTTAACATGATTGTACCTATATCATTTTTTGAGTTTTTGGGGGGTATCTTGTGGAGGGGAGAACAGAGGGACAGAGAAAAATTTGAAATTCAAAATCTTATAAACAATGATCATTAAAAACTATCTTCATATGTAATTTTAAAAACACTATTTACATAAAAAAGAAAAAGCAATCAGAAGAAAATATCATGACTATTATATAAGAGGATGAGTGGACTTCAATCTCCCTGGTGCTTACACATTCAGATGGAGAATGAACATGAATAACTCAGAACTTCACCCAGAGGTGTGGGGTACACAATTCCAAACATCTGCTTCCATGGTCCAATCTGGCATTGCATAGATGAAGAATTTCTTTGCAGAACATTCAGCAATCAATGGGTCATGACAATTTCATGTCAGGAAAACTACTGACTAGGAGGAATGGAGGAGAGAGTGAATTTTGCAATTCTCAAGCAGATGTTTTGACTTCATGCAGCTCCAAGTAGTGCTTGCCAAGCTCAGGTGAGACCTTTGAGGGATGAACGCCACCCAAATACAAGGCACCATCACCCCAGACTCATCCAGAGAACTTTCTTACATCAAATGAGGTCTTAAACTAAAGCCCAACCACTTGACAGCTACTATCCCACTCCCAAGTGCTTCTGACAGATGGACTCCCAATCTGCATACATCTCGCTCTGACACATGCTGAAACTGTTAAGTTATTATTAGTACAGATAATGGAGTTATCACCAAGAATGTATGCATATTTTTTTATGTTGTCACTGCAGATTGTTTTGCTGTTAAGGAGAGATCCTATCAAGCATAAATATTTATATTCAAATGCATGTCAGATACTTTAATCAGAAGCTATGCTTAAAACTGGATTGAATTTAATTGACTCTTGGAGTCAAACACCAGAGCAGCTTCATTTGCCTTGTGGTACTATGCAGATCCATGTAATCCGTAATCCCCTGGTATAAGATAAGGGGTTCCTTCTTTTGGGAAGTAATATTCTTCTTCATAAGGATATGCAAAGTATGCAGAACTTGAGAGACATGATAGAGTTCCAGTTGTAAGGAGAAACCTTGTCTACCCTGTCAGGGGCAGGAGCTGAAGTGAGAGCCTCCTAGATGCCGAAGGCAAAGCCTAGCTCCTTTGAGGATTGAACTTCCTCCCGGGGCCAGCCCTTTAAGCTTAACATCTTTATGAGATGACTGAGACAGGGCCAATTAACCTCATTTGTCGCAGAGGTGTTGGGATAGGGACACCTGACCAGATGAAGTAGCAGAAATCCAAAGTCTCCTTCCTCACTAGCCAAGGATCAGCCATCAGAGGATAACAACTTTCATCATCCCTGGCAGAAGCCAAGGTCAAGCCTGCATCCCAATGACAAAAAATTTCATATCCTATTACCAATCCCCTTTGCAATCCATTCCCCTGGCCCCAAGCAATCGTGAATATTTAGCCTTGGTAGGTTGGCTCTTTCACTTTAAATCACTCCAGACTTCTATCCAGTTAGAAGCTCAAGTCAATTGTCTTGAGAAAAATAAAATCCCATGAAAACAAATTTCTTGGATTTGTGTCCCTTCTGAGAAGCACTAGGGGTAACTTTCATTCAAGCCTGAGAGGGACAGAGGGTCATGCCTTGTACTTGGTAATCTTGGGAAAGTAGGTAAAAGCCATAGTTCTTGGACTAAGGTGGGAAAGGGACTTTTGGTTGTTTTCTTCTGCTTTTAAAGCCCTTTGGTGATCCCAGATGTTTTAATTACTGAGGAAAGAGAGCGGATGATTCTGGCCATATGTCTCCATTCTGCATAAATAAATCTAGCGGCCATTCCAGCATAGTTCCACAGCACTGTCGACAGTCCCTGTAACACTGACACTGTCGGGCCTAATCACCATCTTCAATCCTTCAGTGAGCATGCTAATTCAGGGAACGCAGGGACTGCTATTCCATGAAAATACTCAATCTAGAAACAATTAGGCTAACATTGCCAAAAGAGAACTGTTCTGGGGATTTGGGTGAGGTCTATGAGCAGCTTCCTTAAGTGAAAACAGACCATGAGTTGGTTAGCTGGTACAAGATAAACCAAATCACCCTGTTGCAATGAGCCAAAAAGAACTCCAAGATACCCAAATGGAAAACCCAAAGTTCTGTTCAATCTGTCCAGAAAAGGCAGATACACCATCTCTTCTCTGAAATTCACCAACTGCCTAAATTCATCTTTCTTAGGTAAATTTTGAAAAGGATTCATCTAGAACTAATTTCTTTATTTATAAGATAGAAAGATATGAGCTCTATATTCTTCCCTGGTCAGACCCACTTCTGTGACTTAATCCCAGCTGCTATAGTTAAAGAACATTATAGATAAGATAAACAGCATCCAAGCAAGCAAGAAAGGGTATCCAAGTTAATGAAGTGTCTTGGAGATGATGTCATATAAGGATCAATGGATTTTTAATCTGAAAAGAGAGAAAATTTTAAAAAGGAGGAAAGTAAATGTTAAAGCTGTCTTCAAGAATTTAAATGAATTTTATGTGGAACAGGGAAAAAAACTAATAGTTATTTTGTTTGGACCCAAGCAGGATTAATGGGTAGAAGTTACAGAGAAGAAAATGTAGGTGTAATACAAAAATCTCCCTAACAATAAAAGATATCCCAAAATGTCATGGCTTATTTTGGGAAATTGTAAATTCCCCCTCATAGAGGAGCTTCAACTACTTGTCAGCTACATTAAAATAAAGATTCTTTATGGGTATAAATTGGATTAGAAGGCCCTGAAAGTGCCTTCTAATTCTGAAATTCAGTCATCTTGTTATTCTTTGTATAGCTTATCTGTATGATAATGGCTCCAAATCCTATGTGGTATAAAAGAAGGTGAGACTACTATTTACAAATTCCCCTGTTTTTTATTGTCTAATACTTCTGGACATTTGATTCAAGTTTATTACCTTATGAAATGCATCTTTTTCTCAAAGTGACCATAGATTCGCCAATGCTTACAATACTAAGACTAAGAGGGTACTAAGTGTTATTTTTGGCTATTGATGGAGCTCTTCTCCTCCATGCCAGAGAACTAACAAGTAACTGACCAAATTCATATGGTCCCATGATAGGAATTTACATGAAATGGCTTTTATTGTCACTTTATCTATTTTGGATGATTTATTCCCCCACTGGGTCAGAAACTAGGAACTTCTGAAGTTAATTCAGGTCTCAGTATTCAACTGATCACCTAATAGACTTGAAAAAGAAACAGTATTGAAAGAATAAAGTATTCAGGACATCAAAACAAAAACAAAAACCAACTAGCAAAGAAATACAAAGGATAACAGGACATATTTCTGAATGAGTAGAGTGTGTTTCTACTATGTCCCTTCCCCACCTCCAATTCAGGGTAGTTTGGAAAGCAGACTCAAAGGCAACTTTTTGTAGTTTTGCAAAAGGCAACTTTATATTTATAAGTTTTATATTTATATTTATAAGTTTTGCAAAGGGCAACTTTCCTCTGCAACCAAAGTGATAGAGAAAAACTTTCAGGACCACAGTCATGGTCAGAAGGAGCAGGGATCTGGCGTTATAAGTGACCTTAGAAGCCTCTTCTACTGATGAGGAACTGAAGCCCATGTGACATCACTTGCCCAAGATTATAAGTGGTTGAAGTGGGATTTATGTCTAAGTCTTCCTGAGAAGTCCATCATCAATGTCCATTATGCCATTCTTATTGTTAACTTTTCATTGTCAAGTCATTCCCAGTCTCCTATACAGCTTCTGAATTGGCTTGCCTCAAGCAACAAACATGACTCTAGTCTAAGACATTTTCATGTTTCTGGTCTGATTTGCTTCTCACTCCCCCTTGTCATGAACCTTGGTAGAAACTTCTCTGTGCTTGGCAGAGGGAGAAAAAATGTCTTCCCAGTGCTGTTTCAACAAAACCCTTGCTTAGTAGTTCTTAACTGCTCTTCTCTTTTCCTCCCTCTCTCTCTTTCTCTCTTTCTTTCTCTCTTTTTCTCTCTCTCTCTGTCTCTTTCTTCCTTTCTCTCACTCTCCCTCCATCCCTTCTCTTTATCTCTCTCTTCTCTCTCTTTCTCTCTCTCTCTGTCTCTTTCTCTCTCTTCCTTTCTCTCTCTCCCTCCTTTTCCCTCTCTCCCTTTTTCTCTCTCTCTTCTCTCTCTCTTTTTTCTCTCTCCTCTCCTCTCTTTTCTCTTTTTCCCCTCTCTCTCTTCTCTCTCTCTTCTCTTTCTCTTTTTTCTCTCTCCTCTCCTCTCTTTTCTCTTTTTTTCTTTCTCTCTCTTCTCTCTCTTTTGTTCTTTCTCTTTTTCTCTTCTCTCTCTCTCTTTTCTCTCTCCTCTCTTTTCTCTCTTTCTCTCTTCCCTCCTCCCCCCCTCTTTCTCTTTCTCTCTTCTATCCCTCTCCTCTCTCTCCAAGGGATGGGAAAAGGAAGAGCATGGTTACAAATAGACCTTGTAGCTACTGACTGTGTATGGTCCAGAACCATACACTATAACCAGATCATTAAAAAGAGTTTGAGGTATACATCTTCCTCTGACTCCCTTGTCTCTTATTTTAAGTTATTTTTCTGTATGTCTTTGCTCACTATGTTTCTTCTATAAGATAGAGGCCTACAGATAAATAGGTAGAGAGAGATTTATAAAGCATTTACTATGTACCAAGCACTATGTTAAATGCTGGGAATAGAAATATAAACAAGACAGTATCTCATCTTTAAATAATGTACATTCTGATGCAAAAAAAAATGCACAAAGAAGAGAAAGGATAGAGAAGCATGGTGTGACAATGGTTCTGGGCAAGATATGATAATAACTCAGCAATTCAGGGGTGGAGACATTTGGGATGGAGGAAAAAGGGAAGACGATGAGGATGATGTCCTGAATATAAGTAATGTGTTTTGAAGAAATGGTATAGAGCTCTGGTTCCAAGCAAAATATGGTAAAAGTAACCGCTCTAATGTTCTTTGTGAGAAGGAGAAAGCATATGTGGAATGAGAGGGGAATACATCAGAGTGATCCCCAGCATGTAAAGGTAGCAAGAAGAGAAGACAGTAAGAAAGTATTTGAGCATTGCATTTTCTTTCTGTTTACTGCTTTACCATTAATAGCCATTTTTGTTACTGTTAGTCTCTGGTTTTCAGTCATGTCCAACTCTTTATGATCCCATTCAGGGTTTTCTTGGCAAAGATACAGGAATGGTATGTCATTTCCTTATTTATAAAACTCTATCCACTGGATCTCCTACCTGCCTTATTAGTGACCATGACTCCTTCTAATTATAAAAGCCCACCAAAATTACCTACCTATCATATGAATTCATTCATAATATCAAAAAATAAAAAATTTCAGAAATTTTTGCTCTAAGATTAAAACCTTTCCGAGACAAATGAATGTGTCTGCTGATAATTAAACTGAGTCTTCAATACTTCAAACCATCCATAACTTTATCAATGAAAACACTGCCATCACTGATGCAGGTCATAGTGGTTTCTATATAGTAATAGTCAGTTCTTCATGAGTTACTATGGCCAAACATATTTAGCACCTGGTGCCTTCTTTATTTTAAATTTTAATAGCTATGCTTTTATGTAGCTTTAAAAGAGAGAGAAGATATGGTCATATACAGCAGAAAAATCAAGTATTGTAGGACTAGATTTGAAGTCATGGGACTTGGGCTCCAATTCTGATTTGTCACTATGGGCAAGTCATTTTACGTGACTGGGTCTCAGTTTCCCTTTCTATATTATGAGATAGCGGGATTATATAAAAATCTCTAGGTTCATTTCAGTTCTCTTTTTTTTAATTATAGCTTTTTATTTACAAGTTATATTCATGGGTAATTTTGCAGCATTGACAATTGCCAAACCTTTTGTTCCAATTTTTCCCCTCCTTCCCCCCACCCCCTCCCCTAGATGGCAGGTTGGCCAATACATGTTAAATATGTTAAAGTACAAATTAAATACAAAATAAGTATACATGTCCAAACAGTTGTTTTGCTGTACAAAAAGAATCGGACTCTGAAATAATGTACAATTAACCTGTGAAGGAAATCAAAAATGCAGACAGACAAAAATATAGGGATTGGGAATTCTATGTAATGGTTCTTAGTCATCTCCCAGAGTTCTTTCTCTAGGTGTAGCTGGTTCAATTCATTACTGCTCCATTGGAACTGATTTGGTTTATCTCATTGCTGAAGATGGCCAGGTCCATGAGAATTGATCATCATATAGTATTGTTGTTGAAGTATATAATGATCTCCTGTTCCTGCTCTTTTCACTCAGCATCAATTCATGTAAGTCTCTCCAGGCCTTTCTGAAATCATCTGTTTGGTTCAGTTCTAAATCTATGATCTTAAGAAAAATAAGGAAGGTCAAACGAATTTTCTACTATGACAAAACAGATACATCAAAGAAAAGTCACTTCCGTCTGTCCTAAGGCTCAGTATTCTACTCAGTAAAATTATTACAATAAGCTAAATGGTCTCTTTCAGCTCTGTCGATCTGTGGTTCCACTTCTTTTTGAATGAAATGGTTAAGGAGACCCTGGACCTGTGATTTCTCAGGCATGGGGAACACCCTCTGCCAATAGAGGTAAATGCCTTCTATGCAATTTATAGTATTAGAGAGTTTTCCAAAGCTCTATCTAAAATTTAAATACTACCTATTTCTCCTTTCTGCTGCTAAGTTCTTGGAATAGATTTAGCTGTGAGAGTTACATACAATATGGCATCCCAAAATAAGTGTTCATGGGAAATATCCTGTGGAACGATATGTTATGGGATCTCCTATTCCCTACTTTGGGCCCACCTCACTTAGCCTCAGGATTTGCCTGGAAATATGGCACCTCTTATTTCCATATTGGGGAGGGAGTGGGGACCTGGAGCTTGAGTCCTATTTTTCTTATTCTACAGCATACCAATTCTATCTTCCTCCAAATGCATTAAAGAAAATGTATGGATGCTGGAGCCCAGAATAGAGCAGTTCATCACTACAATTAACCACTATTAATTAATGGCTGAAAGATAAATGAGTCATTGGATCCATTTATCCCTGGGTTGCAAGTATTTAAATTCACAGTAGGACGCAAGCCCATTTTTCACTGCAGTGAATTAAAACAAGTTAGAATCAGGACTGGATATGGCTTATTTCAGTCGACCATTACATCTCAGGTTTCAGACCTGTTTAGATAGCAAAAAACAAATAGATGGTAGAAACCTCCCTTGGCCTCTGTTTAATCTTTTGAAAAATGAAAGACATGGACTAGATAATCTAGATAAGACCTCTCATTTCTGCCTAATGATGATGATAATGATGATGATAATTAACATTTGTATGGCACTTTCTTTGTGCCAGGAATAGTATTAAGCATTTTATGATGATTTTTTTTTTCATTTGAGCCTCACAAAATCTTGAAAGGCAGGTACTATTTTTATCCCAATTTTACATATAAAGGAACTAAGGCAAGCAAAAGACTTGCTCAAAGGGACACAGCTAGGAGTGTCTGAAGTTATATTTGAACCTAGGTCTTCAGCCTGGGGCTCTAACCATTGTGCATAGTGCTTATGGATTCTGAATGTAGAACCTTCCAGTATTCTAACCTGCAGATAAAATATAAGCTTCTGGTGTGTAAGCAGCCAAACTGTTCCTTCTGAGTCAGAGTTTAATCCTGCCATCCTCTTATCTCCACCCAAAGTCTGTCTTCATAAGTCTTGCCCTAAAACATCTGTTTTCTCTACTGACTAAGGTGCCTAATTTTCCCAATCAGGGACTTTTTGATTCCCTATACAAGGAATCATGTAAACAACATAGCATACTGAACACTGTTGAACCTGGAGACAGTAAGACCCATGTTTAAATATCTCCTTTAATTAGGTATGTGACCCTAGATAAGTTATAGAGATTTGAGTTCAAATCTTGCCTTAAACCCTTATTAACTATATCACCCAGGGCAAGTGACTTAACCTCTTTGAACCTCAGTTTCTTCATCTATAAAATGAGAGAGTTGGACTTGGTGGCTTCTGAAGTCTCTAAATACATAATCCTCAAATTTTATCTCAATTTCCTCAACTATTAGATGATGTTAATAATTGTATTCATCTCACAGGACTATTTGGAGAAGAAAATGACAAATCAATATCTTTGCTAAGAAAATCTTAAATTGGGTCATGAAGAGATGTACATGTCTGAAACAACTGAACAACATAGGATTATTGGAAAGATCAAAGGAGATCATTTAAGTAAAATGTTTTGCCATTTCTGAAGGCCTAGACAACATGACTGTTATCATTATGTAGGTAGGTTATCACTACGTAGATAGAATTTGGAAAAGGAAAAAAAGGAAAAGCAAAAAATATGGACATACAGTTCTTTATTAAAATAAAAGGGAATTATGATTTGTTGAGTATTTGATCATTCAGTTTTATCAGGAGACCCATTCGTGTATCTCTTATGAGAAGACATAAGGCAAACATTGCATTCAAAACTCTTCAACTTTGTGTTCAAGGTATTTGTAAAGGATTGGGATGGGGTGGAGAGCTCAACTCTTTTAAGAAACCAAGATTTTTCATAGGTAGAAAAGAGATCTTTCATAAAAGGAAGTTTAAATCTGCTGGGAACTGAGAGTGTCTGCTTTAGTCAAACAGTCTAGAATTTATCCAAAATAGGAGCTTCTCATCACAGAAATTTAATCATGTAGGCAATGACAGCCTGATTGGAAGAAAATTAATATAAAAGTTTAAAGAGGGTATGAGAAAAGAATAGTCCTTGTTCTGTTGTGACTTAGGAGACGAAAGATAAAGGAAAGACATAGTTTCAGACCTTAGCAATTGTTGGAATAATAGACTCCAACCTGAAGGGATATTTAACATGTAGAATGACAGATTCAAAATTCAAAAAGTTCTTGATGAGGTAGAACAATGAATCAAATATATTAAGATTAATTTCAATAGAAACAAAATTAAATAGCAAAATAATAATAATCTAAAGTCCTACTCTTAGGCTCAAAAAATTAACTTCGCAAGTACCCAATGGGGAAGTATGGGGAAGCAATCTATATAAAAATACCTCAGAATTCTCTGTGTAAGAATCAATAGTATGATATAGAAGCCAAAATAACTTGTAAGGATCTTAGTCTGCATTAAGAAAAGAAGAACATCCAGAATGCAAGAATAGATAGCCATTTTTTATTCTGCCCTGTCAGATCACAACTGAAATATCATGCCAGTTCTGGGCACCATATTTTAAAAAGGTTGTTGACAAGCTTGAGAGCATTCAGAGAAGGATGACCAAGATTGGTAAGAGTACTGGAAAACATATGCCAAAATCAATTGAAGTAATTGGAAAGATTTAACTAAAAGAAAGAGACTTTGGGGAACATAGGGGCTGTCTTTAAATATTTGAAAGTTTTTCATGATCATCTATGGCTGCTGGATTCACCTCTACACTGAACTCTAATTTCAAATCCCTTATCCCCTTATCCTAATCATCTCCACACTTTGTGAAGTTTCAACCCTGGATCACTGTCAAGATCTGAACCTCTATCCCCTATTCATGTGTTAGTCGAACAAATCAACAGGGTCTGCTAAAAATGTGTTTCCTAATTTTAAGTGGGCCCCCACTGAAGTTGGTCATCCTTCTACTCCTCCCTAATTTATTCTCTATCTCATTACCCAGAAAGGATTTTCTCTTCTCTTTTTATTTCCCATATCACCTTCTCCTCCCACTCTCTCAACTGAGGACCTTGCCTCATACTTCACTGAGACCATTTATAGAGACTATTCATTATGATCTCCATTTTCCTTCTCTATAACTCACTCTTGGCATCGTACCTTATCCCCTCCTCCTTTATTTCAGTCTCCTTGCCAAGCCCATTCCCTCCCCATCTACTCTTTATCAATCCCTTCCCATACACTCTAGCAAATTGCCTCTACAATCATCTTTTTTTTTCTTTTATCTTTAGTCTCTCCCTATCTACTGATTGTTTCCCTACTACATACAAATATATCCATCTCACTCCCCTTAAAATCCTTCCTTAGACTTCACCACATGTCAAGTTTTTAGTCTATACCTCTCCATTTCACAAGCAAACCCCTAGAAAAAAACTACATAGCCTACATTATTTCCTTTCCTTTTATCCTCCTCTCAGCCCTGTGCAATTTGGCTTTTAACTTCATCTCTATGTTTTTGAAGTTAGTAATGATCTCTTTCTTACTAAAGATCTTGGCCTTTTCTCAATACTTTTCCTTCTCAACTTCTCTTTACCATCTGAAACTTTGACATCTTTTCCTCCTAAATATTCCTCTCCTTTTCAGATTATTATGCACTATATGTACTCTTTGGTTCTCCTATATGTTTGATATTCCTTATTTTTCTTTCTTATTGATTCTTCATCCATATCTTAATTGAAGATATATCTCAAAGGCATAATCTGAGCCCTCTTTTCTTTTTCTTCTATGCGTTATACACTTCTATACAATCTCATTTAATGGTTTCATTAGCTTTCCCATGTACAATTATCAACTCTGTGCAGAGAAATCCCAAATCTATATCTCTAACCCTAATCTCTCTCATATATCTTCAATTGTCTATCATATATTTGAAAGTGTATATCTCCTAAGTGTCTCAAATTCATATGACCAAAACAAAACTCATGATCTTTCCCCAAAAAGCCCACCCTTCTGAATTTTCTTCTCCAGAAATCTGAATGGCATTACTCTCTATACAAGTACTCAAGTTTAAAACTCACCATTATCTTCAGCTTCTAATTCTCTTTTTTTTATTATTATTTTTTAAATAACCTTTTATTTACAGGTTATATGCATGGGTAACTTTACAGCATTAACAATTGCCAAACCTCTTGTTCCAATTTTTCACCTCTTACCTCCCCCCCACCCCCTCCCGTAGATGGCAGGATGACCAGTAGATGTTAAATACATTAAAATATAAATTAGATACACAATAAGTATGCATGACCAAAACGTTATTTTGCTGTACAAAAAGAATCAGACTTTGAAATATTGTACAATTAGCTTGTGAAGGAAATCAAAAATGCAGGTGGGCATAGATATAGGGATTGGGAATTCAATGTAATGGTTTTTAGTCATCTCCCAGAGTTCTTTCTCTGGGCGTAGCTGGTTCAGTTCATTACTGCTCCATTGGAAATGATTTGGTTGATCTCGTTGCTGAGGATGGCCAGGTCCTTCAGAACTGGTCATCATATAGTATTGTTGTTGAAGTATATAATGATCTCCTGGTCCTGCTCATTTCACTCAGCATCAGTTCATGTAAGTCTCTCCAGGCCTTTCTGAAATCATCCTGTTGGTCATTTCTTACAGAACAGTAATATTCCATAGTATTCATATACCACAATTTATTCAGCCATTCTCCAACTGATGGACATCCATTCAGTTTCCAGTTTCTAGCCACTACAAAAAGGGCTGCCACAAACATTCGTGCACATACAGGTCCCTTTCCCTTCTTTATAATCTCTTTGGGATATAAGCCCAGTAGTAACACTGCTGGATCAAAGGGTATGCACAGTTTGATAACTTTTTGATCAGCTTCTAATTCTCATGCCATATATTCAATTAGTTACCAAATCTTATAACTTTTAACACTACACCTCTCATATCTGTTCCTTTTTTTTCCTACTCACAATGTTACAATCCTAGTTTAGGTCTCCATCACAGGAACTATTTCAATAGCCTCCTAAGTCTCACTTTATTCCAATCCCCTTTTTATTCAGCTACTGAAATAATTTTCCTAAAATTCAGGTCTGATCAAGTCATTCTCATATATCATAAATTCCAGTGATCCCCCATTGCCTTTAGGATAATAACAATAATAATAGCTAACATTTATATAGTAAATATTCGTAAAGCAAAGAGTTCTAAAAAAAGGAACAAATCACCTCAAGACATAATGGTTCTCTATTATTAGCTTTAACTGGATAATTCCTTGTTGAGAATGTTGCTGGAGAATTCTTAGGTACTAATTGGGCTAGATAGCTTCTGAATCTCATTCTGATGTTTTCTAAATAAGAACTGATGTTGGAGGCTAATCCAACCCCTTTATTTGTCCAGAGTCATATAGGTAAATGAATAGCAGAGTCATGACTGAAGCCATATCCATTAACTTCAAGTCAATTGTTTTTTTTTCTACTACATCTTACTACCTTAGTTGGAAACAAATAATGATTGATGGAGAGAACCTTCGGTCATCAACAGCTTGGATTCTTTGAATAGGCACAAAACAGTTCAGTGGAGTTTCTTAGCTAGGATAGGAAGCAAGTCAAGAGAACATAGCCTATGAGCATCTCTGCCTCTGTGAAGTAAATGAGAATAAGGTTATAAACAATGTTTTATCCAATGGGGGTTGGAAGCAATTTAAGTTAATTAGCATGCTGCAGAGTGTGTATTTCTTTAAACCTTGCTCTAAATGAATTTATCTTAATGATTTCTTATTTATACAAATTAACAAACGAGATTAAGTAAAATACATTGTGATCTGAATTCTCAACATCAATTTATAACCTTGCAGATACATCTTTAATAAATTTTGGCATATTTATATAGTTTTCATCACTCTCCTACTTCATACAGAAATTCTTTAGTCGGACAAAGGCAAAAGGAAGTTTAATGGTTAAGAAGGAGCTAAGCTTAGGATAAGCAAGAAGTTTATAAGTTGAGTATGTGGCTATCTAAATCTGAATCCAAATTCAAAAGAATTATATCTCAGCTTACTAAAGGGAGGAAAAAAATAAATAACTGCAGAACCGGTGTTGGTGATCTTTTAGAAATTGGAAAAATGAAAGAGGTGCCAGCAGTCTGGAGACAGACAATTCCTCCAATTTATAAATATGGGAAAATGGTGCATTCCAGAAACTACAGATCAATAAACATTACTTTGACCTCTGGCAAAATGCCAGTACAAATTATTAAGTAGATGACTTAGAAGTATTTTTAAAAGAAAATAGTTATCACTAGAAGCCAGCATGGGTTTAGAAAGAACAAATTGTGAGAGTATCTTTATTCTATTTTTAAGTAGTTACTAGAATGGTAGATCAAAAAAATATCATAATTATAATACCACATGGTTTCAGCAAGGTATTTCACAGTCTTTTATGATATCCTTATGGAATAGTAATATACCATAGTCAGATATATTTGTAGATGGTTAAAACAAAGTAATCCACACTGATAAATAGATGTCAATCTTTCTATGTGGCCAAATTCAGTTGAATTTATAATTTGATGAATGCGTACTTAAATTTCCAGGAGGCACAAAACTGAAATATGTAATTTATTATATGGGAAAAAGTATCTATGCAAATTAAGATAATAGGCCAAATTTAACAAAATGAAATTTAGTGGGAGAACACATAAAAATTCTGCAGCTTGAAATTTTTTTCAAAGTTAATTATACAAGTACAGGATGGGGAGACTAGACTAAATAGTAGTTCATCTGAAAAAGGCCAGGAGATTTCAACTGACCTCAAGCCAGCAGTGTAAGGTAACATGACATATTTTAAAAATGAGATCAGACAATTGAGAAATCTAGGTTGTAGAGCTAGCTCTGTCACTAACTTTCTGTGTCATCTTCAGGAAATCACTTGAACTCTTTGGGTCATATGTAAGGTAAAGGAGACAGAATAATGACTTGGAATGTCCTTTATGCCTCTATAACCACAGGATCCCATATAGGCAGTGCTTAGGATGGGAAAGGTATTAATCTCACTGCCTTCTGCTACCAGTCAGATCATATCTTTAGTAGGTGAGTAGTATTTGAGACACTGTTATAATAGGTCAGGAGGAATAGATAAATGCAAAAGACATCAGCAGAATAATTGAGGGATTCAAAACCAAATCACATGAGGATCATTTAAAAAATAGGGGGGCACTTAGCTTAGAGAAGATTTAGGGAGGAAACAGTAACAGTTTTCAAATATCTGAAGGTCTATCATAAGGAAGATAGGTGGAACTAATTCGATGCTGTTAATAGAATAATTAAATAGTTAATAGAATAACAGTAGATCTGAAGATAGAAGAGTCCTGAATAACCAGGTATCAAAATATACAGTTTCAGGTTTAAATGAAAGCTTAGATATTGTCTACTCCAATCTATCACTTCATGCAGAAATCCTTTCTACAATATTCCAGACAGGTAGTTATTTAGATCTGCTAGAACACTTAATGAAATGAGGAAATCATTACTTAATTTTTTTAATGGCTAAGACTCATATCTTATTTTCTTCATTTTACTATCCATTTTCCTACCAAAATAACTGTCATATGACAAACTTTACCTTTTTAGATCAAAATGTGATACACCCACCTGGAACAGTAAAATTATTGGAAAATGAATTTTATCTCTATAACACAAGGCCTTCCTAATGATTGTTATTGTTAAATCACTTTTCACTCATGTCTGACTCTTTGTGACCCTCATTTAAAAGTTTTCTTGACAAAAATACTAGTTTGCCATTCCTTCTCCAACCCATTTTACAAATGAGGAAACTGAGGCAAACAGGGTTAAGTGACTTGTCCAGGATCTACCCTTTCTAATAATTAGAACTATCAAAAATAATTTAAGTAATAGGTTCCCCATCACTAGAAGTATTTGACCACATCTAGATAAGCATCTGTCTGGAAAGTTGTAGAAAGGATTCCTGCATGGAGGGAGGAGAATGGATTGGACCTTCTCTAAGTATCCTTCCAATTCTGAGAGTGTATAATTTGACCTTTGGCTGCTGGGGCTTCCCTATTGAAGACAGGGGTAGTTTCCCTTTTTACTCTCCTTAAAACTTGCTTGTACTGTGTCCCATTCCCATCAGACTGAGGGATTGAGAAACAAATCCCAGGCCAGCTGTTAATGGCTGATAATGACTTCACACACCTCCCTGGGGGAGGAATGACACATTTGGCAGGTGCCTTTCTAGACCTTTCCCTCAAAGAGAGACTATGTCTAGAATTTGGGTACAGGGAAGAGGCATAGTCTGGGGGAAGGAGAGTCTTCCTGGACAAACTTGTAGGTACTTAGGGGTAGCTAGCTGCTGGTTCTGCCTGTGATCACACCTTAGACTAATGTGGCAAAGGGGGAGTGGGAAGCGGAAGCAGGAAGAAAAATACAGTAAGCATATGGGCCATGAAACAGAGCATATGGACAGAGTCCTCAAGTACATGGCCACCCATATGCTCCTGAGCCTGGCTTACCCAGCCTCCTCCTCCCTGGCCCTCCCCTTGCATTTGGGACCCATTCAGGCAGATTTCTTCCTTTTCTTCCCCTCCCCCTTTTCCCACCCAGCCTGCTTCATTTGGCCCCCTTTCCCTCCTCCCCTCACTCCCAGCCTGGCTCATTCAGCCCCCCCCTTCCCTCTCCCCTCTGGCTGGTTCATACATCAGCTGCTTTCCACCATCCAGGGGAACTGGGCCCATCCATGTGTGATTAATACATTGAACTTCCCTGCTGCCCAGAGAGATGCCAGGTACAGGTGGATAAAGGCAGGGCTTAATTGGCATGGGGGAGGAGAGAGAAATTCCTTTGCTCCAACTCTATCTTTAGATTCTTATTTACTGCATTTTATCATCAGCTCTCCTCTCAAAATAGCTTTTTGTAGATCAAAATGTGACCCTCCCTACCCACCCACCTATACCAGGGAAAGGTCACAAGCTGCTCTGTTACTTGGGCAAGCCACCCTACCTCAGTTTTGTCCCCAGTGAAATGAGGATGGCTCAGATGATCTTTAAGGTCCCCTCCAAAAGACTTGTGTGAGGTGCATTAGGTTATCTCCCTGAGTCCCAGGGGACAGAACTAAAAGGAAGGAGTAGAAGTTGTAAAGAGGCAGATTTTTACTGGAGAAAAGGAAAAATTTCCTTAAAATTAGACCTGTTCAAATGAAGAATGGACTCCCATAAGAAGGTACAGATTCTTCTTCAGTCATACCCCTGAAACAAAGCTGTATGACCACTTCGTGCGGAGTTGTAGACAGACTCTTGGTCAGGTGGGGTGAACATAATGGCTTCTGAGATCCCTTCCTACTCTGAAATTCTGTAAATCTTAGTCTGCAGTCAACCCTCTCCCTCTCCATCGGCCTGGCTTTTCCCCCACAGAGGTCAAATTACACAAAATTGTTCCTATCCTCCCTGTGTTCTCTGATAACAAGTGGTTGAGTTGACAATTTGTTGTTGTTCAGTGGTTTCAGTCATGTCTGACTCTTTGTGACCCCTTTGGGCATTTTATTGGCAAAGATATTGGAGTGATTTGGTATATCCTTCTCCAACTCAATTTATAAATGAGGAAACTGAGGCAAATAGGATTAAGTGATTTTCCCAGGGTCACACAGCAAATAAGAGTCTGTGATGAGATTTAAATTCAGGATGAGTCTTTCTGATTCCAAGCCTAGTGCTCTATCTATTGTACCATCTAGCTGCCCCACACTGGCAATAATGGAATAAAATTAGACAATATTAGAGTTGTAATGAGCTGTGAGGCTCAGTTGGTACAAATCTTTATCTTCAGTACTAAGAGTTAGAGTCAATGTAAGTCCCCTGAAGATAGAAACTGTTTCTTAACTAACTTAGAATCAAAAGTTGGAAGCTGAAAGGGATCTTGTGAGAAGACATCAGGCCAACCTCACTTGCCTCTAACCCTCAGAATAGTCTTTGCAAACAATGAGAATTTCATAGAAATTTGTTCAAATGAAAATTTAGTAAAGGAGGTATACCTAGTAAGTGAATCTGAAGCTAAGTCCTCTGATTCCATATCCAATAGGCTTGTCACTTGGCTATTTCATTGAATGGTGGTAGTTAGCTCTACAACTTTGTAAGATACATTAAAATAATTTTCTAGTACAAATGAAATTCCAAACAAAAATAACCACAAAAATCTCTAGTAAAAAACACCAAGGAAAGATCAGAAACGACAAAGAAACAGATGTTGCTTCTATGCTTTGATGGATTTGTGATAGCATTGATCAATTAATTAATCAGCAATATTTTATTAATCCCTTTGTGCTAGGCGTTGTGCTAGATGCTACAGATACAATCACAAAAAAAGTGAAATAGTTCCTGTCCAGAAGGAGTTTACATTCTATAAATGAGGGTATTCCCTTCAACCATGCTGAACAGTAATCCTCTTCTTGTGTAATTTTTGTCTGTACAAATTGTCATGGTGATAGGGACTGAGGGGAAGGGGGAACAGGACTTACCAACAGTCTGGTGCTTTCCTCTAATCCTCTTGACTCTGCATAGATGAAGCATAATAAGGCTTTTCCATTATTTATCCTTCTGAAGTGGATGAAGTTCCCTTACCTCCCTCAAATAATGCAGTAACAGAATCAATCAACGCATCAAGGGACTAGATGCAAGCACAACATATAAATTAGGTATTTAGAATTTTCCTACAATCCCACAACAAAGTACTTACACATGATAGGGTTTTAATGTGTAAACAGGATCATAAAATTCATTTACGCCCTGATCTTTTAAAGAGATTTGAACTCTTCTCTAAGTCAATAAGGTAATATTATGTGATTGATTGAGAGATTCAGTCATGGTTCTTGGTCCTGCATATAAAAATATCAAGCCAGTTAAGAAACTGAAGGAATCAATGTAGGGACACTTTGTGGAGGCAGACCCTGAGAACCCTGGGCAAGGGTAGGGAAGGATGAGACTTCTGCACTTCTTTTGGCCATGTCATTAGAACTATTGAACTGGTAGAGACAATATATCTATCTGGCAGCTGAGAAACACAGTAAGGGCAGAAACAGATTCAGAAAGATGGATGCCCTAGGGAGAAGTCATCTCTTCTTCCTATGAGTGCTCTGTATATTTGTACCAACTATGCTAATTATGTCCTGTTAGTAAATGCTTAAAACCTATGGTAATAGAAGTAGCCCCCTCAGGGCTATCCATGGAAGGGAGGTAGCAGCCACCCCGTGGCAATCTAAACTTAAGGAAAGAATATAAGGAGGGGGTTTGTCATATTTTTCTCTTTCTGTGTGACCAGCCCAACTTCTCCCTCTAGTGATTCACTGATCCTTTAATCCTATAAAATTCTTCATTGGTAGATTAATATTATTTATTGTATCTAACTCATCAGGACCCCACATGAGGTTTTCTTGTCAGAGATACTAAAGCTGTTTGCCATTTTCTCCTCCAACTCATTTTGCAGATGAGAAACTGAAGCAAACAGGCTTGTCCAGAATCAGACAGATAAAGTGCCCAACGTTAGATGTGAACTCAGGTCCTCCTGATTCCAGAGCCAACACTCTATTCACTGAGCAATCTAGCTGCCCCAGTGGATCAACAGAACGATAGAGCTAGAGCTAGAAGGATTATAACAGATGATCTGGGATAGTGAAATGTGGAGAGGTCATGCAATCTGTCCAAAATCACACAAATCTTAAGAGCAAGCAGCTGAACCCAGGTCCACTGTGCAAATATAGCTTTCTTTTTATATTATTCCAGCCTACAAGTTTCAGGCTCCTAACACCACCATGAACTATTCAGTTTTCTTTGGATGAATTGTGACATTAACTCTTCAGATACTATAGTATTCCATGACTTATAGCCATACAGCAAATTTGGAAGAATATTACTATAAAAAAGTCCTTTTCTTTCCAAGTTCATTAAAACCAAAGCATGATTTCCCCAGAGCAAGCTAAACCACTCTCCTTATGCTGTTCAACTCTATGCCCAATTCATCATTCATCTGTACCATCATCCCAAGATATATACCTACCAGCCATCTGAAAGAGTTATTTATCCATCTTCACTCATTGGGACAATAGATATTGTTCATCCACCTGGTTTTTTACATGTGAATAGTTAGAGTGAAATCTTTTTTAATATTTTTAATTCATTAACTATTTCCCATTTATATTTTTTAAAATTTTAACATTCATCTTTTCAAAATGTTAAGCTCCAAATTCTCTCCCCTCCTATGTCACCCTCACCCCCAAGCAATATGATATCAATTATGCTTTTGAAGACTGGAATTTTTTGAGTAATTATGGGTCTTCCTGGAGTCAGAAAACCCTGAGTTCAAAACTGGCTTCAAACACCTCTCAGCTGTATGATTCTGTTTCTTGTTGTTGTTTATTGTTATTGCTGTTATCTCATTTTGGAAGCCATGCAAAGATCCAAGAATTAATGCAATTAACAGTATATCATCTACAAATAATGCACCTAAAAGACTTGTCTATAAGATAGTTTTCTGTACTGGACATGTCCTGGAACAGAAGCAAAAATTTCTGAACACCCATTTCCCTGTTATGTGTTACTCGATATTATTAAGCAGAGGGTTCTCTAAACTCAAATCAGGAATTCTGCCAAAAGAAAAAAAAAATTCAGGGGCTCCTATGGAGGAGCTCTTATGAAGAAAAGTGAGCAATGACAACAAAAACTGAGTGCAGAAGAAAAAGTCAATGAATGCCCTCTACCTTCCTAGATCATAGTACTGCTTTCAATTATGCCTGTCTGCCCACAACAAAACCTCTAACTTTTGTACTATGCCCAAAGCAGAATCTCAGGGATATTTTTTGAAATTATAAAGGATCTTTGTATGTTAAAAAGTAGGGAGCTACTGCTATGGATGAAATCTCAAAACTGAAAAGAAGATTGGATTAGATAATCATAGATTTAAAGCTGAAAAGCTTACATAAATGGCCCAACCCATTCATTTTACAAATAAGAAAACCAAAAGCTTAGAAAAGTTGTAAATTACTCAGCTTTGAAGGGCTCTCCTAACCAAGATTACATAAGTCTATATCTCTTAAATCTATACAAGTAAGGGGGGGGGGGGGGGGGGAGGGTGTCAATTTGAAGTCTAAAAACGTACTTTATTTCTGGTCATATTAACTAAAAAGATACAAGATTTACTATCAAATAGACATATCCAAGGTCATTTATATTATTAGCTCCCTTTTCCTTCAAAAGGTAACTTAAAATTCTGGGCTTGGACACAGTCGTTACTACTACTACTTTACTAGCTACACTTTCTATCCATTCTTTTATTCCCAAGAAGAGAGGGGAACAATACTTTCTCAGTTATTCTGAGAATATAGAGGGGCAAAAAAAAAAAAAAGCTGGTCACGAAGGTATTATCCACACAGCTACTAATGTATACCAAAAAAAAAAAAAAAAAATCACTGTGTACTGCATATTGACTTAATTGTCTCTGTTCTTGTAGAGCCCTACAACATCTACCTGATTCTCAAACAGATCTAAAATGTGGGCCTTTTTTGACTTATCCCTCTTCTATGGAAGTTCCCCAATCCTAATTCCTAGCTAAGGTAGGAGGACTAAATTCCCTTCTCATCTATCCTGCTCTAGAGAGTAGTTACTGATCATGACAGCAAAGAGAAAAGACCCAGAGTTCCTCATTTTCCCACTTGCCTAAGTCCTAGAATTAACTGAACTCCTTGAACTCATACCTGAAGCATGTGCTAATAAACATGGAATGCCTCTTGGTCTCTGGTGGGAAAATTGAGAAAGGCATTTCAGGCTACAGAAAAATTGAGGAAACTCAAAGCCAGGTTTCCTTCTTAAAACTAATAGATTTGAGTCCTCTATTCCAGATTGAATTCCCCACTACCACCCTAACTCAATTAAATTCAAATTAGTTCAGTTCAAAAGATTAAGCAGGTATCATGTGCAAATCCTACAAAGTGCTATGTATATGAAGATGGATATGATGTAGTCCCTCTTTTCAAGGCTTTTACAGCCCCTGAAGTGGTGGTAAAGAGAGAAGGACAATTATACAAGTAACAAGAATACTAAGTCCAGTGTGATTAAAACAACAAAGCTATCTGGGTAAAACAGAAGTAAGCTTTAGTGGAAGGAATGATGACAGAAGCAGACAGTCCTGACTCTCTCTAGTGCTCAGTTCTCATCCTTCTTGATCTCTCAGCACCTTTTAACTTTTGTTTGCCCTCTCCACCTGGATATACTCTCTTTCTTTTGATATCCTTTCCTCCTGGTTCTCTTCCTGTCTCACTATTCCTTTTCAGTCCCCTTTACTGAATCTTCCTCTAGATCTTGCCCAACATAGGTATTCTTTGATGTTTTGTCCTGGGCCCTTTTCTCTTCTTTATATTATTTGCCTTTATGATCTTATTAGTTTTCTTAAATTCATTATCATCTTTATGTAGATGATATCCAGACCTATTTATCAAGCCCTGATTTCTTTCTAATCTTACATCACGAGCTGCTGCTTGAACATCTTGAAATAAGTGTACTTCTCAATTTCAACATGTCCAAAGAAAAACTCATCTTTCCCAGAAAATTTCAGTATCCTGCATATCCCTATTGCTTTGGGAAACACCATCCTCCCAGTATCCCAATATTGAAAATTCAACTCCTCAGTCATATTTACCCCAGATATTCAGTCTGTTGCCAATTTCTTATTTCTCCCCTCATATATAGATAGATTGGTTGTCTTTTGTGCTTGAAGAGAACCAAAATGACATTATTTGGGGTAAGTACAGTGTGTCTGACTATATTTGATCTGATGGATATGAGCTCAGAAAGCTCTACCACAGGTCAGACACAAATAGTACTTATATAGCCATACATGTAGATGTGTGAATATGTATACCTGTATACATACATATGTATATATATTCATGTATATAAATATACTCTGCACAGCTGTCATCTTGGAGCATTTATTATTACTTCATTTTATTTTATTTTATTTTACTATTTAATATTATCTCAACTCTAGTCTACTAGTTGGTCTGCCCAGCTTAAGTCTCTCCCCATTCCAATATAGTCCATGCTCTTCTTGTCCATCACAATACTTTTCCTAAAAAGCACAGGTCTGACCATGTCACCTCCTCACAATAAACTCCAGAGGTTTTCTGTTACTTCTAGAATCAAATATAAAGTTCTCTGCCTGGCCTGAAGAATCCTTCTTTAGCTAATCCTTTCCTACCTTTCCAATCATCATATACTTTATTTCCCTCTATAATATTGGGCACCAGATTTCTTGCTCTTCCTCATACACAGCACTTCCTCTGTGCCTTTTCTTGTCTCCCATGTCTAAAATCTTCTTCTTTCTCATTTTTATTTTCTGGTACAAAGTTAAGCTTGGAAGGAAGGCATTTCCCCACATAGCTACTAATGTGTACATAAATACATAAATACATAACCCTATAGCTATATATTGACTAATATGTAGCCCTACAATATCTTGACTTAGACATGGTTTGTGGAGCTTTTTCCACATGCAAACATTTCTTGTTATAGCTCTTTAGTCTTCTACATACTCAGTTACTACTGGGGGGATAAACATACTTTTCTGGAAAACTCAAATTTTAAATTCAAGACCAATACATGGGAAACAGGGCAGGAAAAAAAAACTGCCTCAGAAGGGAAAGAATGAGAAAGCACAAGACCATGATTTGTGGCCACTACTAGCAAGGCAGGATTGGGTAAAAAGTCACTAGAGCTTTTCCAGTTGGGTAGCTATTACCTGATTACTCTTGCTAAGGTGCTAATAGATTAAGCTCTGTTGGTTCTTAGCTTCTACAAGATTACAAGTGCTGTCTATGTTCTCTGAATATTATGCTATCTAAAACTGGCTCTACTTCTAACATATATTAGTCATGTAACCCTAGGCAAAGCTTAATGTCTGAGAACTCTAGGCCATAGGTTTTAAATTCAAATAAAAAGAGAGGCTATTAATCTGTACATAATAATCCCTGTGGGCTCCAAATTTACATAGTTTTAAAATGCAATATTATCTATATTTTAATATAATTGTATTTATTTTATCAAATATTTCCTAATTACACTTTAATGTGTTTTGGAGTGTGTAGCCTGTGACCTAGCCACATATCTGAGACCTCTGCTCTAAAACAATAAATTGAAAAAAACATGCCAAACTGCAAAACTCTCATCCAAGAATTTACTAAACTGACAAAATCACAAATCCAAATCCTATCCCCAATCCTAACTCTGGGGTTCTCATGCAAAGCTCCAGCCACCCTCATTCTAATCATACTCTTGAGAAAAAATATTCATAAGAGTGCAAGCCAAGAATGATTCCATTCCTTTATTTATTTTGTTTTCCTTTATTTATTTTGTTATCCTGTCTTGATTAAACACTACTCTTTGATTTGCACTTACTGCCTGATCTGTCACTAAAGTATACATTAGATGAAGGTATGGGCTATCACCCCTAATTAAGTCCTAATAGAACTGTGATTCCAGAAGTGTGAAAAAAGCTACAAGAAAATTTGGGGAATAAGAAATAACTTATACCTGGGGAAGGAAAATCAGGGAAAGCTTTATAAAGGATGTAGTATCTGAATTGGTCTTGAAGAACAGAAAGGCCTTCAAAATGGAAATATAAAAGAAGGAAAAAGAAATATAACATGAGTCGAGTCAGAGAGATGGAAAAGGGCAGAATGAGAATAGAGTACAGAAAGAATATCAGATCAAGTCTGATAACCAGGTTGGACTCAGACTTTGAATACTAAAGGTGGGAGTTTATGCTTAATTTTAAAATAATAAGTCAATAAAAAGGTTTGATTTGTTATGGTGGTTATTTTTGTTTTGTTTTGACATGATGATAATGATGTGTTATTCAGCAATATTATTTTTGAGTCAATTTGCCATATAGACAGTGGAAAGTAGATTAAGGAAGATAAGATAGACTAGAGGGAAGAAGAAAGAGAGATCACAATTATCTAGCAAAAAGAAGAGTTAAGAACCTAAATAAAGGGATGGAGGATCATCAACAGGAGTGGAAAGGAACTGGATGTAAGACATATTATAGGGGCAGCTGGATGGCGCATTGGGTAGACCAACAGACCTGCTTTCAGGAGGACCTGAGTTCAAATTTGACCTCAGACACTTAGTTATGTGATCTGGGCAAGTCATTTAATCTCATTTGCCTCCCCTACCTCCTCAAAAAAAAAAAAAGACATTGCAGAAATACTGAGGATTGGACTTGGCTATGGATTATTCAGAGTGAGATACAAAAAAAAAGTTTAAAATGATTCTAGATTGGTAAACCTGGAGGTCTGGGAGGATGGTAGTGCCACGAACTTAAGTAGAGAAGTAGATACTTTGCCTATATGAGCTTCCTTATACTCTTCTGTTGAATAAAGAGATTAGACTAAATGACTTCTGAAGTCCTTTCTCCACCTAAATCTCTAAATTTACAATGAAAATAGGAGGGAAGAGGAGGTTTAAGTGTAAGGGGTGAGGGTTTGAGAAGGGGAAGGTGATGGGCTCTCACTATCATACCCTTCTATTAGCTTTCATGAATGCTGTCTGCCCAAAGTCTATAGACAGACTGCCCTTCAGATTAGTGGGTTTCCTCCTAATGGATCACTCAATTGGACTAAAGAGACATTTATTGGAGTCTTTCAATCTGTTGTCATTTGATAAAGTGCCAGTTCTGTGGGATCCTTACAATACTTTCACCCTACCCCAATTCCTCAGAATGGTTCTTTGCTTGAATGCTAACCAATCTCTGAAGAGAATTCTCCTAACAATGGAAATGAAAATATATTCAGCAAGATAGAGCGATACATATAAAGAACCCAATAAGACTGTGTAAACAATCTCTTGATTCCAAGCCTATCTATTCTGGGTGAGTTAGGGAAGGGAGGTGGTGAATGTCTGGAGCAAGTCTTGTTAGGAGAAGTCCCTGGTTGAAAGCCAGGCCTGAATTATCACAAACAGATAGAGAATGAGTTTCTAAATCAGTCCCAATGCCAGCTCAGCATTTCTTAGTTACCACTGAGCTCCAGTGGTTCTTTCTGCCCTAGACGGTGCAAACTCAATCAGCTTTCATTGTTTACAAAGTAAATGACTTTACTTCTTTTCTTAAAAAAGTAAAATAAATTTTTTTCTTCATTACTTTTGAAAGGTGACCCTGAAACAACCCTTAGTGCAGGCAAAAGAGCATTAGAACTAGTCAAAAAAACTCTCTGGAATTCTATAAAGGAAAAAAATAAAATTAGTCAAAGAAACTGAGTTCAAATTCAGACCAAGCCTTTCTCTTCTTTTTTGTAAACTGTAAATTGAAAACAGTTTTGTAAACTATAAACCAGAGGTCATTTCCTTTCTCTGTGTCCCAATTTCCTTACTTATCAAAAGGAAGAGTTAGACTAGCTGACTAGCAAGGTCCCTTCCAGCTGTAAAACCATGAATGAAGTTATGATCCTGCCGGAGGTTACAAACCAGTTGAGCAAGTCACTTTTCTTCTTTGAGACTTGTTTTCCTTTTCTGTAAAATAAGTTTAAATAGGTCTCTTACAGCTCAAAATCCTGTGACTTAATCAATCAACAAGACTTTCTTAAGCACCTACTATGTGCTAGGCACTAAACTGCAAATTAGTCTCTCTTCCCAAGTGCTAAACCATTTTCTCCATTTCTTAGAACCTTGTAAGAAAGTAGCTCTCTTCTGTGCTATATATGAAAACTAGTCTCCAGCAGCAATTGATTTAAAAGAATGATACTTCTGCACTTGAAAGGAAGGGCAGACGTAACTACAAGGGAAACAAGCCTGTGAAGACCTTTCCTTTGTTGGGGATAACAATCTGAAATGTTGGTGAATTACAGCTCCCCTTTTCATGCCTGTTGCTAATCTCATGGGGTTTTCAAGGGCTATTTAGGCTGCTTCCCTCGGATCTGGGATCCACACAGCATGACTCATTATCAGCCATCACTGTCTGTTATCTGCAGAAGACTCTTGTTTAAATAAGGGAGAGTGGTGATGATAACTGATTACCCAGGAATTCCGAGCTGCAAAATGAAAACCTGATCAAAGATATTGAGACAATTTGCACGGCATTTAATCTTTCCATTGCAGCTCATTACATGATCTCAGTTTCTGTACAGGCAGAGGAATGTGCTTTGGGGAGGAAAACAAATGATGTTATCGAGTTATCATCCCTGGGGGGTGAGAAGGGGAGGAAAGTACATTTAGGACTTCTCCTGGCAAGAAGTTACACTTCCAAAGGAAGTAACTTAATGGCTCCCCAAAGTTATCGAAGCTATGTTTCTCTTATCACTTAAATAATTCCTGAAAGCTCACCACATGGCAAGAATCATTCCTGGAATGAGAAGAATAGAACCTTCAGCCACTCTGAACAACATCCAATCTGCTCATGGAGCCTTCACACCAAGGCAACCCTGAGTTTGGAATCAGCGAATCTCCATATGGTTCCCAGCTCTGACCCCAATATAGTGTGGCCCCAGAACCTGGACTGGTCCCTTCACATCACAGTCCCAAAGTAGAACAGGTAATCAATTATAACCCTACAGTGTCGTTGTAATGGAAATGCTCTGCTAACCTGGAAATACTATATATAACACAAATAATTATGTTATACATATATAAAATAACATAAAGGTTGACTATAGTCAGCCTTTACTGGCTATTCACAAAAGATGATGGAGTGTGGTGGAAGGATCACTGGGACTGGAATTAGGAAGACCAGAGTTCAAGTCCTTCCTCAAGTCCTCTGACATACATTATATGAAAGTGCACAAGTCATTTACTCTTTTAGAGAGACAGGTAAATTCTCAGACCACAAGATTCAGAGCAGTAGCCAGGCTACCTTGGTAGAAGGGATTTCCTCTCCAGGAGTTCTAGACCAGAAAAAGAATGGGTCTCATTCTTGGTACACTTATATGTAAGGTATTAGGTTAGGCGCTTAATAAAGCTAAAAGCTAAAAACCCCTCCTCCCTGAAGGAGTTAACAATCAATTGGAGGTTAGGAAGGAAAGACACAAAACATTAATTCAAACAAACATTACCATCATAGTTCTAGTCTAGATTCTGAGCTAATAGGAAGCTAGAACCATTCTGTGGAAGGTCCCTAAGAAAATCCTTATCTTTTAACTAGTTTTGCTTTTTCATGGATATCCCAGGAAAATCTCTAAAATATAGCTTGAGCACAGTTTATATCTTGTTCTGTCATGTTCAACTGAACATTTGGTGTTTTCTTGGTGAAGATACTAGAAAGTACAGTTTATTTTACAGAAGGAAATTGAGGCAAACAGGATAAAATGATTTTCATTCAAATATCTAGTGTTTGGGGCCAGATTTGAACTCAGGAAAAAGAATCTTCCTGAATCCAAGACCAGTGTTCTATCCACCATGCTTCTGCATGGTCTATCAGTTTGTTTCTTTCTGGCTGTCTACAAATATTAGTAATACAATTCCCTCCCTCAGAGGAATTCAATATTAACTCAATGTGTATTAGATATGAGAAACCTTTTCATGTCTCCCACCAGAAAAAAATAATGCATCATGTGTAAGATACCCTGGAGTTTATAAATAAAGTAATACAGTACACCCCAATAGCTCTCAGAAGATAACTGAGTGACTACTAGATAGATCTTTCCCATTCATTTGAATCTGCCTGCACCATCTGAACAACTCACAGCAAAATCAGAGAAACTTCACTGGCCAGATTCAGATCATTTAAACCTTTATAGCATGACATATTCTAACTGGTAAGATTATGATCAGCATCTATGGATGGTTGGTTCCATTATGAAAAGGTTACATTACTGAGGTTCCAGAAACTTAGCAAACTCAGGAAATAGGCAAGATTCGCCTGATAGATACTTGAAAACTTATTTCTGATTGGATAAATCCACAATAAGCCATACTCCCTAGGCAGCAAGTTACTCCTGAAGAGGCAGAACTGAAAGATATAGGGGCATGTGAATTACTTGGGACTTAGTAAAATAATTAACTCATACAAATTTCTACATCTTAGAAAATTCATCGTGTATGAATCCTTTTGTTTTAGCCACTTGTTATACATGATTTGGAACAGAATTCAAGTTTTTGACATAAATTATGAAAACACTTTTATCATTTAGATATCAGGTATACCTTTAACAAAGAGTCCAGTTTTTCAAGATTGGCCTTAATTACAGCTCATAGGTTTTCAATGGAGCTTAAATTAGACAAGCTCTCAGGCTATTGAAATATATTTATCTCCAGCTCTTAGATATATTTTTAAATCAATTTTGATATGTGGCATGATATAAAATCATGCTATGGTATTCTATGTCTATTTGGGATTTTTTATAATCTTGGAAAAAATATTACTTTTCAAAATATATAAATGTATTTATCAGCATTATTTCCTTAAAGAGAATAACATTTCCAGGTCAAATTCTTCCTCCAAAAAAAAAACAGTTTGTTGTTGTACAGTCACTTTTCAATTCTGCCTGATTCTATGCAACCCTATTTGGGATTTTCTTGGCAAAGATACTGTAATACTTTGTCATTTCCTTCTCCCAAAAACATGTTTAGGGGATTTTTTACAATGTGATAAAGATGCCCAGATCTTACAGGAGTACCTAGAGCTCTTTTAACTGTGGCTCTAATATAGTTTTGGCTGAAAAATAATATTTTTTTTTACAGTAGAAATAACCTTTTGTCAGTTTTCTGTACTCTATTCTTTGTATTATAGTCTTTCCTATGACAAACATTTTTTTCTTTATAGGCAAAGTTAGCAACTGCTTTAAACTGGTCTTCTCACTGTTATTTCAATTATAAGAAGCCTAAGCAGTAGTGTAGAAGAATCAATAATAATTCTTCTAGCTCCCAGTTTCCTTTGAATGTCTTCAATTTTTATGAGTTAATTAAGGATTTTTTTTTACAATAGTTTGTGATTTCTTGGCATTATTGTTTATTTTCAACTGCATTTTCCTCTGTTCTTGGACAAAGTCATTATAATTTCTGTCACAGTCATTGAAGTATGTTGTTTAAGAGCTAAAACTTTTACATATTTCCTTAGAATAATCTACATTCTTAAAGAGCTAAAACTTTTACACATTTCCTTGCAATACAATACATTCTTAAAATTAAAAACACACAAAAAAAGCAATAAAACACAAGTGTATGGTATGAAATCTATCACTTAATTGACAGAGAACTAATTAATGATACAGAAGCCTGATTTCATCTATCCAAGATCAAACATTCCATTTCAGTAGAAATACCTGACAATTGCAAAAATATACCTTATCGAAACTATTATACCTTATCAAATGCATTGCTTGCTTGCACAAATATTTCACATACCACTTTAGAAACCCATTCACTCTTTGAGAAAGAGAGCTTAAAATTTTCTCAGCACTTCTGAAGAAATGGAGGAAACATTTATTAAGTGTTTATTATATGCAAAGTACTATGCTAAGTACTAGAGATTCAAATAAGAAAGTAAAATAATCTTTGCTTTCAAGGAGCTCACATTCCAAAATAGGAGGCAACACATATGTTAGGTTTCAGCATCAAGTCAGTTGGAAAGGTCCAATACTACCTGAGGTGCAATAGCAAAGCTTGAAATTTAATTCAATTCAATAAACATTTAATAAGTACTACCATGTACTAGGGCAGCTAGGTGAACACACAGTACTTCCTGAAGTCAGGAATTCTCATGTTCTTGAGTTCAAATCTGGCCTCAGATGCTTATAAATGTGTGATCCTGTGCAAGTCACTTAACCCTCAGGAAGGGAGGAGGGGGAACGGAGAAGAGAAGGAAGGGAGGGAAAGGAGGGAAGAGGGAAAGGAAGGAAAGAAGGAGGGAGTGAAGGAAGGAAGGAAGGAAGGAAGGAAGGAAGGAAGGAAGGAAAGAAAGGGAGGGAGGAAGAAGAGGAAGGAAAGGGAGGAAGGAAAGAAGGGGAGGAGGGAGGGAGAGAGAGAGAGAGAGAGAGAGAGAGAGAGAGAGAGAGAGCGTGCAAGCACAGTTTCACTCACCTGGCACATCCTTCCTCAAGTTATCTTGCTGTTTCTATTACATTGGTTTGCTTTCTCTATGGGTAAGCAATAGGTAGCATTGGGTAGTCCCTTGTCCAGAGGAGTTGTTTACCCAGACAATGGGTACAATGCTGACTTAGAAGTAGAATTGTTGTTCTGGAAGGTGCAGCCTCTCCAGAAGATGTACTTCTTCATTCTCCCTAGTGGTTGGCTAACAGTTATTGCTGGTGATAAGGTAGGTGGCCACCTTTCCACAATAATTTTTCCTTCAATTTTGAAGGGAGGGAGGCTAGGCTGGAAGTAGGTCTGCTGTCTTAGTTCATTCTCCTACACCAAGATTTTTGGATTCAGGAGTCTGAGTTGTCGCCATCAAAGTCTGATGCCTGTAACTTCCTGAGCATGGAGCTCAGCTACAAATCAAGTTCCTGACCATGTCAGTTGGTCAGTTAACAAGCATTTAATAAGTACCTCTTATATGCTAGCCCCATTCTAAGTAACAGGAATACAAAGAAATGCAAAAACAATGCCCCTGTCCTTAAAGAATTTATATTCTAATGGGAAGACAACATGTAAATAACCAAGGACATAAAAGATATATACAGAATAGATGAAAAATCATCTTGAGAGGAAGGTACCAGTAGGGAGAAACATGTAAATGTTAAGTATATACTAAAAAACCTAATGGGATAAAAGCGAACTTTTACATACAGTCTTCTTCTCTGTTCTTTGTATACAGATATGTTGATGTTTGTTAAATTAAACATCTCCTATGATCATTTGAGGTGCCAAGTGGAAGAGGAATTGTAATAAAATAAATAGGAGACCAACTAGAAGGCTACGTGAGTGGGAAAAGGGACCTATCCAAGGGTGGTGGTATGTAAATGGAAAGAATATAATGTGTAAAAGAATTGCAGTAAAAGCAGAAAATGACAAGATTGGACAACATATTGGATATGTGGGATTGGTGCTAGTGAGAAGTCAATGACAACACCAAAGTTTGATTGGGAAGATGGTGATGCCCTCCACAGTGATAAGGAGGTTATGTATGAACAGACAAGCGATTGGGGAAAGAAGGGAGATAACAAGTTTCTTTTTGGATGTGTTGAGTTTGAGATGATGGGACTGAAAGCAATGGGAGATGCATGACTGAGACTCAGTAGAGAAACTAGAGCTAGATATATAAATCTTGGAAACATCTGTGCAGATGTAGAAATTTAATCCTTAAGAAGTGATCAGATTACCAAAAGGTATAGCATTAGAGTTGGTAGCCTAAACCTATTTTCTGCTGAACTGCTTTCTCATTTTCCCAGCACTATTGTTGAATCTCAGGTCCTTACTCCTTTTTTGTAGTTCTTAGGCTTACCAAACAGTATGTTACTATGTTCAGTTATTTCAGGGCATAATTTGCCCACCATGCCCCATCAATCAATTTTTCTAAATTTTTTTAACCAGCAAATCATTCTAGTGATTGCTGCTTTATCAAACAGATCTAGAATTATTAGGCACTCTTCATTCTTTCTTTTATATTCATTATTCTTTAAATTCTTGACATTTATCTTATCTAGTTCTTTATTTCCTTGGTAGTTTGGTATATTATTAAAACTATTTAATTTAGATTATATTGTTATTATATTAATATGGATCAACTGTAATTAAATCAGTTTTATATAAGACACAACCTCTGTTCTCATTCAATGGAAAGTAGCAAGCATTTATTAAGCATCTACTATGTGCCAGATGCTATGCTAAGTACATTACAAATACTATTTCATTTTGTTCTCCCAACCACTCTGGAAGGTAGATATTATTATCATCCCTATTTTACAATTGAGGACAATGAAGCAAACAGAGGTTTAAGTCACAGACAATGAGTGTCTATTCAAATTCAGGCTTTCCCGACTCTAGGCCCAATGTTCTGTCCAGTGCATTGCCTAACTGTCCAATGGGGATGATAGTATAATAAATATAAATAGTCATACTTCTTTTTTTTTTCCAGTTTCTTGCCAACACAAAAAGAGTTGCTATAAACTTTTTTTTTAATTTAATAGCCTTTTATTTACAGGTTATATGTATGGGTAACTTTACAGCATTAACAATTGCCAAACCTCTTGTTCCAATTTTTCACCTCTTACCCCCCTACCCTCTCCCCCAGATGGCAGGATGACCAGTAGATGTTAAATATCAAATAGTCATACTTCTTAAAATAATATGTTTCATGAGTTTCTACTGCCTAAAATAGCTCTTCCTTCTATTTGTTCTGAAGTGGTCTTTTTCTAAATGAAGGGATGTAATAGTAATCCCAGAATTAAGGGATTTTATGAGTTTTCACCTAATCTTATCCATGTCTTCCTTGATCATGTCTTGATCATATCATCACCCATAAATATTCTACTTCCACTATCCATAACTCTGATATTCCTCTGATTTTAATTTCTAATCATCCTTTCCTTGATCCTACCTAAACCTATTTCCCCCCTTACTCTCCATGACCTTGTCATTCCATCCCTCTCTCCTTTCCCTTTTCTTTCTTGCAAAATATTAACTCTATTATTATTGAATTCAACTTTATAATACCCACTACCCTTAATTTCCTTACCTATATTTCTAATCATCCTTTCTTCAATCCCAATCCTGAAATGATCTCACCATCTACCTTTTCCCTCCTACATACAAGATGTTGCATTCCATTGAAAAAAGTCACACAATCATGCTGAATCCTTCAAATTTATGTTATTTAATCTCAAGTGAACTATCTCAGTTGCATGTCAATCATTTTACTCTTGCTTATTTAATGCTTTATACTACTCCATTTAAAATCCATTAAAAACTTTTCTTTTTTCCTAAAGATACTGTGATGGCCCCCTTCCCACTCCTTATCAGAAGATATTACCTACCTCATACTTCACTGAAAAAATAAAGACTCCAATGAGCTCCATCTTCTTTCTAATGTTATGCTCCAAACCACTTCATTATCATTTTCCATTCTCACCACCTTACTTTCAAACCCCAGGGCTTCTATTTTTGCCCTTCATCCTATCCTATCCTGTTTTTATTTCCTTTGGGAATTCTGATAATTCTTCTCTAATTTCAAATCTCATATTATCTAAAAATTTGTCCACATCTCATCCATTCCTTTAAAATCTTCTTTTGATTCCATCATCCCCTCCAAACGACTCTTCTGTATTTCTTATCCTTTTGTAACCAAACTTCTAGAAAGCTGTCTAAATTAATTTCCATTTCCTGGCTTCCTTCTCCCTTTCAGTCTGATTTACCTTTTCACTATTCAAATGAAATTCTTCTTTCCAAGGATACAGATGATGCATTAATTGCCAAATATGGTGGCCTTTTTTTCAGTTATGGTCCTTTTGAAATACTATCTATCCCTTATCTCAAGATTCTTATGATACCTGTCTCTTCATCTTCCTCCTACCCATTTGACCACTCCTTCCTAGTCTTCACTTTACTCTTTGATCCACTCCCTATATGTCACTATGCTACAGAATTCTCTCTTCAGTTCTCTTCTCCATTCTTTAGACAGTCCTTGCATGATCTCAGTAGTTCCCAGGATTCAACCATCTCTCTATACAGCTGACTCCTAGATCTAAACATCTAGCCTCATTCTCTCTTCTGAATTCCTGTCCCACATAACCACTTACCTATGGACATTTCTACGTAGATATTCCACGTCTTTACCTGGTTGTTCTTTAGGCATCTAAAACTCACCATTTCCAAAAACAGAATACATTGTCTTTCCTTCCAAACCCTTTTTTATTCTGGAATTCTATATTTCTTTTGAATGCATCACGATGCTTTCAGTTACCCAGGTTCACAACTTTGGAGATATCCTCAGCGTGTTCCTTTTCCTTGTCCCTCCCAACTCATCAATTGTCCCCTTGTCAATAGTATTACCTCAATATGTCCTGCATTGAGTCAATCGACAATTATAGATTAAGCAAGTATAACGTGTCAAATACTGTGGGAAGCACTAGGAATACAAATACAGGCATAAAAACAATCCCTGACCTCAAGGAACTTACATTCTGATAGTGATTGAAAATACATAAATGATTCTTTAAAAAAAAAAGGAAAGGGTAGAAGAAGGTGCCTGGCAGAAGCATAGTTGAAAAACTCTAAAGTGAAACCTAGAGAGGAATGAGATTTGACTGGCCAAGTGTCCCTCTTTAAATGGATGTCCTGGATGCCAGTTAAGCATGAGTCCAAAAGGTCCAAGGATACTTCCAGTGTATGAATTCTGAGGCTGAGTGAGACTTCAGGATGAAGAGTTGGGCCATGGAAAAGAAAATCTAGAGTAAAGAGAGTCTCCATTATAGTAAAGGAGGAGTGAGATATATCTAAGGTACTCACCTTTAGTTATCTTAACTCTACACTAAGAATCATTCTAGTGATGAATAGATTATCTGCCTTCCCCCTTTCTACCTACACAGGATGGGGAAGATAATATAGAGCATTAAGCACTTACTGAGAGCACTTTTACACACAGAGAATTTTGCTGTTGTTCAGTCATGTCCACCTGTTCATGACCCCATTTGGGATTTTCTTGGCAAAGACACTGGAGTGATTTGCCATTTCCTTCTCCAGTTCATTTTACAGATGAGGAAACTGAGGAAACAGGATTCAGTGAGTTAGTCAGAATCACACAGCTAGTAATTTGTGAAGATAGATTTGAAATCTTCCTGATTCTAAGCCTGGTGGTCTATCCCACTGTGTTACCTAGCTTCCCCATGGAGATTATAGTATAATAAATACAAATAGTCATACTTAAGATAATATGTTTCATACGTTACCACTGCCTAAAATAACCCTTCCTTCTATTTGTTCAGAAGTAGTCTTTTTCTACCAAACAGTAAGTGAAAAGATGTGATACTAATTTTATAGTAGTACTCTGCTAAGGATTTAAAAATAAAATCAAATAGCCCCTACTCTTAGGGAGCTTACACTTAGGAAGAGTGAGAACAATTTGCTTAAAGATTTTCAAAATAGTTTACAAATATTACCTCTTTTAATATAAATATGTACATATAAAAGTTTTCGTATTACATTCCAATATAAGTAATTTGGGGGCAGAGACAATAGGTCTTATAGAAAGGATATGAATCTTCACCCCCTGCTCTAATTCCATATTTTCCAACAGCAAATCTAATTTTCTTCAGAAGCCCTCATTCCTTCTGACCATCTTAGGTGCCCTTCTCCACATGTTTTCCAGGTCTGATAATTCTTTTTTGAGGAACATACCCCAATTTGTATCACAACAGTAGCATGGAATTGATGCACTATGGTTGGATATAAGAAGATCTATTTGCTTGTATGTAGAACTGGCATTTCCCAGCCTAAATTCTACAGAAGCTTGTGACAAAGGATAGTGATTAGATGGCTATCAGTATCAGATAGGATATTAGAGAGCTTTTAGATTTATTAGATTCAGGAAAGATCTATAAACAAACATGAGACTCAAAGGGCCTTTGGAAAATAGAATATCAGAGATAGCAGAGACCTTAGAATATCAGCATTGAGAGAAATTTTTGAATATTGAATATCAGACATGTAAGAATCTCTTGAAAGAATATCAGAATAAAAAAAAAATCCTTAGAACATCTATTTTCAGAGTCAAAAGAGAACTTAAAACACAAAATGTCAGGGTTATCAATTGACAGAAGAGGAAACTGACTCCAAAATGTATAAGGTTAGTTTGTTCTTTCTCCTGAGCACTCAATTCACCTCTTTTTAAAAATAAAACATGCGTATAATGAAGTAGACCCAGAATTCTAGGAAAATTTCCATTTCCCATGCCAGTCCTTCATGGAGTGTTAGTCACAAATTCATGGGATTTAGATCTTAACAATTATCTAGTTCAACTCACTTTACAGATGAAGAAACAGGGTCAATGCAAATTTTAAAAAAATTAAATATCCAAGTAGTGAGATTAATTAGTGTCAGAGTTGAGATTTGAACCCAGGTCTTCCTGGGTTGAGATCAGTTAAGATCCCGTGCAATTTTCATCACATAATAAAGAATGTCCAAAAATAGAATAGATAGAAAATCATTGAAAGTCTTCAAACAGAGACTAGATAGCCACTTGTCAGGGATGATTGAGAGATGATTCTGCTCAAGTGGAAGTTGAACCCAATGACCTCTAAGGTCCCTTTTGGCTCCGAGATTCGAGGATTTTCAGCCTTGGTGATTCATCATGTTATCCCTCCCCTTGGACTGAGGGGAGGAGGTGCCCAGGTAGAGCTGTCAGAGGCAGCAGCTGGGATCTCTGAGCTGAGTGGGCAGTGTGTGCCCAGGACGGATGAGGTGTGAAATGAGGTCTGTCAGGTCTGTGCCCCCTGAAGCTGACTTGGCAGGCCTTGTTTTCACCCTGGGTGAAGCAGATTGAGCTTTTTCGGGTGTTTTCCCAGCACTGCTCAGGGAACAAGAATGGAATTTGTTTTCTTTCCATTGTACAAAATTGTCTGAAAGAAGCAAAACCCTAGAACTGTAATGGAGGCTAGGTGTGCGTTGGGAGGGAGAGGGCAGGGAGCAACAAAAGTGGGGCATGAAGAAGAGAAGAGGAATGACCACTTAAGCCCAGGCCACTTTCAGCAGAACCTAATGAGTAAGCTGGCAGAGAAGGTCCCTCAGCAGGAAGCCTGCATTATTAACGTTGGCACCAAACACAACTTGACTGCAATCTGAGAGAGCGGCTGCTAAGCTGGCACGACACAGACCCCATTCTTGGCTGAGGCATCAGAACAGATGTCTAAAGAGGGATTTTTTTATTTGCATGTGGGTTTTTTTTTTTTTTGCAACATTACATGACCTTATGCCAGAGCCTGTTTGTGCCAAGGTAAAGGTTGTTAATGGGTCAAGGAAACAGACTCATTGGCTTTGCCCAGCATCAAATGGTGTTTGAGTGGGCGCTTCAGGGCAAAAGGTGGGGAGGAGATGTCAGGAAGGGCTTAATTACACCAGTGGAATTTTTAAAAGCAACAAAAAGAAGTCCAGTCATCTCTCTTTGGGGTCATAGGAACTAGGATTTTTGTCCTCGGATCATCATAGAGATAAACAGCTACAAGGATGGCTGCTAAAAACCAGCCCACAATAATGGTCCCCTTCCCAAGAGAAGTTGGAGGTACTTTGGATAATTAGGACAGTGTGTGTATAGGTGTGCATGGATGTGTGTGGGTGTTTATATGTGCAATAACTTGGATTCCCAGACAACCTTTTTTAAAATTTTCCTCCCAGAAGTTCAAAGCATTGTGTTTACAATTTCATTAGCCTCATGCTTTCTCTGGGAAGTAAATAAATAATATGAATAACAATTCACTTTCTTACACAGCTTTACCCTGAACAAATTCTTTCCATCAGATCATCTCGGAGAGATAGATGGTGTGAGTATTATTATTATTATTCCTGTTGAACAAATGGAAAAAATTAAGGTGTGGACTAGAATAGCCAGTCTGAGGTCATACATCTAAATAAAGTGCCCAAGTCAGAATCCAAACCCAAGCTGTTTAACTTCTGGGTCTTAGTTTCCTGACTTGTAAAATGAGACATGTAGGGTGTCCCATAGGGAGCCTTCCTAATCCAAAATCTATTATCTTGCAGCCCTGTGTCCCCCAAGTCCATAAGTTTATCTGTCTCTTTCATTAAAAATAAAATAAAAGAGGAACATTTTTTCTCCCATTTCATTAATAGGGACTCTGAAGTGCAGACTGGTCAAAGACTTCTCTGGGATTACATAGTAATTGGGAACAAATATACAGCAGAAACTTGGGTTTTCTTCATGCACCAATATTCAGCAGAGTTAGAAAAGTCAAACAATTGAATCCAGAAGATATTTATCTACTACTTACAGTGGGCTAGGTGCTAGAAACACAAAGATAGAGAACTCAACTATTCTTACCTTCAAGGATGTTATAATCGACTGAGGAGACTATGTCATGTGTGCAAATTATTCAAAAGTAGGATGTAACAGGGGCAAATGAAAGATCCAAGCAAGGACTTAGATAAAAATCTGTGACTGGAAAGAATGTTTTTAACAGAAGGAAAATCAGAGAAGGCTTTGGGAAGGAGATGGCATCTGAGGTAAGCCTTAAGGAAGAGAAAGGTTAAATTGACAGGAGAGGGAAAATGTATTCTAAGCAATGAGTTTGGCCTATGGGAATACATAGAGTCAGGAGGAGACATAATGAGGTTAAGGAATTTCTAGTGCTCTAATTTGCTTGGATTTTACCAAGAGGAATAATGTGAAACAAAGACTGTAATCCAATTGTGAAGGGGCCTTGAATGCTAGGATAAGGAAATGTATCCTAAACTGAGTCGATGCCCATCAATTGGAAAATGGCTGAATAAGTTATGGTATATGAATGTTATGGAATATTATTGTTCAGTAAGAAATGACCAGCAGGATGATCTCAGAGAGGCCTGGAGAGACTTACATGAACTGATGCTGAGTGAAGTACATGTAATAAAAAAGATTATATGATGATCAATTCTGATGAATGTGACTTTCCAACAATGAGATGATTGATCCCAGTTCCAATGACTTGTGATGAAGAGAACCATCTACACCAGAGAGAGGAGTATGGGGTCTGAGTGTGGATCACAACATAGTATTTTCACTCTTTTTGTTGTTGTTTGCCTTCATTTTGTTTTCTTATTCATTTTCTTTGTTTTTTTATCTGATTTTTCTTGTGCAACAAGAGAATTGTATAAATATGTTTATACATATTGTATTTAATATATTTTAACATGTATAACATATATTGGATTGCTTGCTATCAGGGGAGGGGTTGGGGAGAAGGAGGAGGAAATTTGAAACATTAGGTTATGCAAGGGTCAATATTGTCAAATTATTCATGCATATGTTTTGAAAATAAAAAGTTTTAAAAGTTAAAAAAAGGAAATTTATCCTAAAGGAAATTGGGATATCAGAGACTTTTAAGCATGTACCTGATATAGTCAAACTTAGGCCCTAGGATGATTATTCTGATGGGTATTTTGAAAGGAGAGATGGAGAGGGGCACCAGCCTTTGGAATCACCCAGGGAAGAAGTGATGAAACTGAGCTACATGGTGGCCCTAGGAGTGGAAAGAAAGAGGCAGATGCAAGAGATATTGTAGAAGTAGCATGCCAAACTGGCATTTAAGCCTTTCATAATCCAGACTAACAACAAAATGAGAGATGTGGGTCTTTTCTGAGTCAGGCTTTTCAATTGAATCCATGTGACAAGGAAACATTCAATCAAATGCTCAGTCATCTACGTCATTAGCAAAATGATGGCATTCAACCAATCTGATGGAACTGGCATCTTGATGCCACAGAGACATCTTCACAAGTAGCCTTTTTATGACAAAAAGTCCTGATGAACAATTTGTCCTTCACTCTCCTCTATCCTGATCCCCAACAGTTTTACATGAAACCAGATAGTATTTGTATATGCCATATTAAGAAATTGGAAGAAAGATTACAACAGACATGAACTCAATGGCCTAAGAAAATAAGCCCAACATGACTCATCAGGAAAATATGTGATCATCCTCATCCCTCCAGAGAATGATGTACATCATGAGACACATAGTGAGGAGAAAAGCTTTTTTTAGGGAAGAAACACCCAAAGTTTGAGAGGGTCTCTTGAAAGAAACAGCCCCAAAAACTTAAGAAAGTTCCTCTTGATGGATAGAACATAAAGAAAAGAAATCATCCGATGGGGATGCTGAAGGAAAGAAGGAAGGGGTGGTCAAAAAAAAGGAATATTTGAAGGCCTGCATCAGTCTCATCATATCTCAGAGAATCCAATGATTCCTGCAGGTTTTGAAATCTCCCACTGTCTCTCTACAGTAATAGAAAAAAAAAAAAAAAGAAGAAGAAGAAGACAAAGAAGAAGCAATTGCTAAGTGGAGAAAAAAAAAATGGAGGTCCCAAAAGAAGCTGGAATTAATCAGAGGGAAGATTTCTAGACTCCCTGGCAATTGTAAAGTCCATCCCCATTCCCCATTTGAAGGACGATGGAAGTCCCTAGGGAACATGTAGCCTCATTAGAGAGAAAGAAGGGGAGTGTCTTGCCTATTACAGGCTTGACTCAAGTCCTTTACTGGAGGACCAGAGAGAGAAGAAGGAAGAGAGTATTAAATATGCTGTCTTTAAGGTATTACTATCTGAGAGCTGGCAATGGAGCTCAGTATTCTTTTAAATAAACACCAAATTAGAGAATGCCTAAAGGAAATGCTAGATGGGTACATGAACCAAAGAGAGTATTGATAGAGACCCCCAAAAGTTAGCACTACCAGTGTGAAGCCAGAGCCGCCTGACTGAGACAATATGGATCATAGCTTCCATGAGTTAATCAGAGCCTTACAAAAATGAAATCAATTACCATAAGAAATGGTGAGTTCTTGATGACTAGAGGTCATCAATCAAAGGCTGAGGGATCATTTGATCATTTGCAAGGATGACATATAAGGGATTAATCCCCTATTTAGAGAAAATGTAGGTCATCACACACAAGTCCTATCTGACTTTAAATCTCTGTTACCTTCTCCAGGTCTCAGTTTCTTCATATATCAAATGAGGGAGCTGGATTACATGACTTTGAAGGCCCCTTTTTTCTGTAAATCTATGATTCTATGATTCTGTGGTTTCTGTGGTCAAAGCATCATGGACATTTAAAAAGAACACACATAAATACTTGTTAATGCTCAACATATATCCCAATACAATTGGTGCCAATGGCTTCAAGATCATTATAATGATGGCATCTAGCTCAATTTTCAGGATAAGATAGAACCATGGGTGATGAATCAGGCAATTAACTAGCATTTGTGAAGCACTTATTCTGTCTTAGACATTGCTAAGCACTTGATGAGAAGAGGTGGCAAGAGATCTTCATTAAACTCAAAACCATATGAGTGTTCTCTCTCCATTTCCCAAAACTATTTAAGTCCTTGAGACTATCTGTACTCTCCCATCATCCTGACTCCACATCCTTATACCAACACCTCCCAATTTAGTATCATCGGCAAACTTCTTATCGAGTGTTGACTCCCCTCATATCACCCTGCTTTGCACAGACTCTATCAAGGCAATAAAGAGTCAGAAGCTTCCACCTCTCCCTCTGCAACCTAGCATGGATTGGGTGTGGGGAGGAGAGCAAAGGGGGATGGTGTTGGAAGCATCTGTCGGTGCTGGGCTGACTTTTAATAAACATCCATGTGGAGGAGTAGATCATGGGCTCAAGTGGAATTTGCTTCAAAGTAGGGCTGGCACAGGGGGCTCCAGTTATCCACGGGAAAAGAAGGGTTTGTGTTTATGCCAAGTTTATCACTCCATCATCAATCAAAGAGAAAGAAAAACACATCTTCCCTGCCATCTCCTCCTCCTCCTCCTCCCCACCTCACCCCCCACTCTAATGGTTTCCAGCCTCACCAGCGGAATGTTTTGTTTAAAGAAAAAGTCATTTGACATAATTAGTAATTCAAATACAGCAATATATCTTTATCTAAATAAACACAACTTTCTCCCTTCCTCCATGAGAGATTATGTGTGCAGAGGGGAGGGAAAGATCCATAGTGAGTCACTGGATCAGGAATGGTGGAAGGGTTATACACAACCCAGCACCGCTGATAGCATCACCATAAGCAAGTGTTCCCCTTTGAGGTTGAGAAATAGATGCCGCTTGTCCCTGGACCTCTACCCCCAACCTCCACCAAGCAAGAACACACTGTTCTCTGAGGGTTTGGGAATGTCCCCCTTTTCCCTGGAAAGGGAAGAAGGTAAGAAGAGGCCAATCTCCTTCTCTTTCATTCCACCCACTCCAAAAATTTCTCAAGCTCAAAGAAAATCTGTAAGTGGCAAGAGCAGGGCCCAGTCTAACATATCCCCTGTCCTCAACACTCATTGCAGACCAGTCATAGGTGAGAAGGAACCACAGCTCAGTAAGAAGGCCAAGAGAGACAAGCTGGGTCCCTGGTTTCTCTTGAAAATGGGATCTCTCAAAGGAGCGCAAGGACATTCAGTGACTGCAAGTTGGCTGTAAAAATGATATTCTACAGTGTGAGAGCAGGAAGAAACTTCAGAAGACTTCTAGTATAACCTAAATCTAAACAAAATTTCTTGCTAAAATATTCCTGACAAGTTGTTCTTCAGCCTCTTCTTAAAAAACCCTAGTGAGAGGAGAGCCATGAAATCCCAAACTCATTCTGTTTGGGGCATCTCTTAGCATTAAGAAATTTTTCTTTTTATGAAGCTTAAAAGTTGCCCCTCTATAACTTCCCACCATTGTTCTCTAAAACTGGGATCATTAAAGATAGTTGCGTGTTCAAGTTCAAATTATGTTTCTGGCACTTCATGGCCCATGGACAAGTCTTGGAGAACTGGAAGGAGTCTCAGAGGCCATTCAGTCTAACCTCTCCATTTTACAGAGGACTGAGAAGTAACAGAATTTGTCCAAGGTCACTGGACTCCAAACCCACTTCAGTGCCTTAGTTCCCTCATCTGTAAAATTAGCATAACAGATTTACCATAATGTTCAAATGAGGAACCTTGTAGGGATAGCATGTAAACAATGTTTTGCAAAGTATAGCAAACTGTTATATTCATTCATTCAAGTATCTCCTCTATTATTATTGTGAAACTCCTCCTCATTGAACAATTTAAAAGAGTTGCTTAGAATTCTAATTAGGGGATGTAGGCACTGAGAGATTGAATCTTGCTCAGAATTACACAACTATATCTCTTTCTAACACACTTGGTCATTTATCCCTATAATATACTGCCTCTCATTATAACTTTGCACATGTTCATCATCATCATTATTATTATTTTATTACAACTACCTAGATATTAGGGGAATGCACTTGGAATCATTCCTTCCTCAAGATCATTGCCAAAGCCATGTATAGTACAGACCCAGTCATGGGACAGGTGAATTCCCAGTTTATACACGTCTACACAAACAATCCGGAAAGGTGCTCAAACTTCGCCAAGGGGATTGCAGTACAGAGTCACTCAGACCAGCCAGCTGTCTGATTCAAGCTGCTGAGGGTGGACTTGGATTCTTAGGCTTCCTAGGAAATATAAATCTCAGAGCCCAGAAGTCAAAAGTGACCTCTTGGACTCAGCAACAAAAGAAACACAATGGTACCATCAGCCACGAAGAAATCTCCCAGGTACAAAATTGCAAATACAAATTAGAAGAAGGTCCAATGGAAAGTCTTTTTTAAATCAACTCTTCCACATCTCCACAAGTATAAACATTAAGATGAAATGTGAAAAATTCATTCAGCCATCCAGATGTTCTGTTTACCTGATGCCAAACACTTGTATAGATTTAAATACTCAATAAATTGATACAGAAATGCAGCATCTCATACATACAGACTCAACCCCCCACTGTTAAAGCTCATGGATATGAAAGTTGTTCAGTTATTTCAGTTGTGTCCGACTCTGAGTGACCTCATCAGAATTTTCTTGGAAAAGATGCGGGAATGATTTGTGATTTCTTTCTCTAACTCATTTTACAGATGAGGAATTGGGGCAAATAGAATTAGATGCCTTGCCCAGGATCACAGAACTAGTAAATATCTGATGAGGGGAAGCATTAGTATAGAAAAGTTCTCCTCACTGCCAGTTTCTTACAATACTGGTTTCCAACATTTTTTGTTTCACAAACTCCTTTGAATTTCCAGACTGACTAAATATACTATTCATAATATTCCTATACATTTTACTAAATGATCTTCATAACAACCACCAAAATATATGGAAGAAAAATATTTCTAGCATAATTGGAAATTTATTTACTCCTTAAGGTACTATTTTAATAATTTTCAGCAAGAATCTCTTAGACTAGTGTTGCTTTTCTGATCACAAAATGGGAATTACTGCCTAATACCAGTGAAATCAGGCTTCTAGATCTTTGCTCCTCCCCACATCAAAGGAAGAACTTTGGAGCTGGAATTTGAACTCAAGTCCTTTTATTCCAAGTTTAGTGTTCTATCATATCCTGATGTCTCTATTTTAAGTCAAATTAATTTATTACAATAATTTTGGAATAAAGTCTATGAAGAGATTCTTGAGCAAACCTAATCATTTTTAAAAAGAAGAGAACAATAAGACACTCATAAAATTCACTTTGAAATATTGCCCGTTTTAGTAAACAGTCCATTTTTTTCAAAGCTGAACTCACAAACTCAAACTCATAAAGTGAAAAAAGAAAACTTTTTGGAAGCCTTGAAAGTTCCTATGGAACTCCCTGGGCTGGGGCTTTTCCTGAGGATCACAGGAATCCCATCTCTCCCAGGTTGGGGTCTAACTTCTAAGAAACTCATAGAAAACACGAGCAGGTGTGTACTCTAGTTCAAGGTCCATAAAAAAGGCAAGTTCAACAGCCTTCTTCCCTCCACAGGCCCCTTTAGAGGATAAGGTGGGTGGTGCTTTCAGAAGCAACAGAATTAGAAGCAGAGACAGGTTTGGCAGTCCTTGGAAAGAATATGAGACCTTCCCACTCCCCTCCTAGAAATGAATGGCTCTCTGTCTTTTCATTGAGGGTTTGCAGGGCCTTTGGGGCTCATTGCTGTGCTATAAACATTTGATCCAGACTGAAACTTGGCTTGTGATACAAGGCCTTGGCCCCAGGGGAAAAAAAATTCTTCTTAAAATCAAAACTGAAATCAATTGGCTGTTTTACATTGGGGCTGAGAGCAACAAGATTACAGCTGAAGGGTGAGTTTCAAATATTCTCCATGTCTGAATAATAATAATATATATTTGTATATAAACTCAGTGATTTTTTCCCCAGACCTTTAACCTGCACAGTAGTGTTGGCGCAAAAAAAAAAAAAAAAAAAAAAAGTGTATCTGGTGAAAGTAGCCACTTGGTGCTGGCTGAAATCCAGCTGGTGCCTTGGAGACCCTCCAGAACACTTCATGGCCACATATCCTCCTCAACATTCGTTGTTATTAGGACTGAACAGAATGGACTGTATAAGAGAAATATGGCCCCATGATAAAATCATCAAAGAGTTCCAAAAAGGACCTTAGTTCAAACTAAGGGAATTGATATGAGTAAGATGGTCAGAAAGAAGAATCCTCCAGCATAGATTGGATCACTGCTTTGAGCAGGTTGCTGACCTATTCTGTGCTTTTGATGAAGGCTAGACCAGAGAGTCCATCTCTACTCTGAGAATCAACTACTGGATTAAGTAGGAAGCTATGTGTTATTCCTTCTCTCCTTTCTCTCTCTCTCTCTCTATTTCTCTCTCTCTTTCTCCTCCCCCCCCCCTGTGTGTGTCTCTCTCTGTCTGTGTGTGTCTCTCTGTCTCTCTGTCTCCCTCCATTTCTCCCTTCCTCCCTCTGTTTCCCTCCTCTCTCTTTGTCTCTCTCTCTGTGTATCTCCCTCCATCTCTCCCTTCCTCCCCGGTTCCCTCCTTCTTTCTCTCTGTTTCTCTCTCTGTCTCTCCCTCTCCCTCTCTCCCCCTTCTCCTGCCCCTCTCTCTCTGTCTCTCTGTCTGTCTTTCTATCTCTCTCTGTTTCACACACACATCTCTTTCTCTCTCTCTGTCTCTCTCTGTGTGTGAGTTTATCTTTCTGTCTCTCTATTTTTCTCTCTGTCTCTCTCTTTCTCTGTCTTTTTATCTCTCTGTCTCTCACACACACACACATCTCTCTCTCTGTCTCTCTTTCTCTCGCTCTCTTTCTTTCTCTGTGTGTGAGTCTATCTTTCTGTCTCTCTCTCTCTTTTTCTCTCTGTCTCTCTCTTTGTCTGTCTTTCTAATTCTCTGTCTCTCTCTGTTTCACACACACATCTCTTTCTCTCTCTCTGTCTCTCTTTCTCTCTGTGTCTCTCTTTCTCTGTGTGTGAGTCTATCTTTCTGTCTCTCTCTCTTTTTCTCTCTGTCTCTCTCTTTCTCTGTCTTTTTATCTCTCTGTCTCTCACACACACACAATTCTCTCTCTGTTTCTCTTTCTCTCTCTCTTTTTCTTTCTCTGTGTGTGAGTCTATCTTTCTGTCTCTCTTTTTCTCTCTGTCTCTCTCTTTGTCTGTCTTTCTATCTCTCTGTCTCTCTCATACACACATATCTCTCTCTGTCTGTCTCTCTCTCTCTCTCTCTCTGTCTCTCTTTCTCTGTGTGTGAATCTATCTTTTTGTCTCTCTCTCTCTCTCTCTCTCTCTGTGTGTGTCTTTCTATTTGTCTGTCTCTCTCACACACACACACACATCTCTTCCTCTCTGAGTGTCTCTTTCTCTGTGTGTGAGTCTATCTTTCTGTCTCTCTCTTTTTCATGTACGCGCACGCGCACACACACACACACACACACGCGCGCGCGCACAATTGTTTAAATCAGTGATAATCACAGAATCTCCAGAAGAAGGAAGCTCAGAGGGTAGCTATTCCAACTTCTCTCTTAACATAAATCCCCTCTACATCATCCTTGGCATATCCTGAACTCAAAGACTCCCAGACAACTATTCCACTTTTGAATAGCTCTTAATGACTATGAAAGTTTCCTTTTTCTAGACCCCACATAGGATCCTCTACCTCTTTTCTCCATTGTTCCTAATTCCACCTGCTAGGGTCAAGTAGAACCTTTTCCATAGAAAGTCTTTCAAACAGTCATATAACTAACACCCTCTCTACCTCCTCCAAATCTTTTCTTCAGGTTAAATATCCCCAATTCCTGCCCTGAGAAGAGATTCACACATCCTGGGTACTTTCTGTACTCACTTGAAATGAAATTTGAATGTATCATGATTTGGAAACTTTCTTGGCCTGGGATGCCTTTGAGGAATAAAATGCACTCTGTACTATCTATCTGCAAGCCTCTTAAACTATAGGTATGGGATCATATAACTGAATATGATCAGTAATGAAAAATTTGGCAACAATAAAAAATATTGAATATTCTACCAAGATTTAACTCTTTCTGTAAAAGTAAACAAGTAGATCAATCTCATTAGTATGTGAATTTGCTTTCATTTTTAATAAATGGTAAAACTATATGTATACCAGAGAATGTTTTAAAATAACTTTTGTGACTTATTTTCAATAAATGTTTGATTTGTATTCTTATTTTATAATACCCTTATATTTAGGGTCATATAAAAATTCTTGTACAAAAAGGGGTCATGAGGGGAAAAAGTTTAAGAACCCCAGATCTATCTCACCTGACTGTGTTCCTTATTGGAGAGAAGTGGATGGATGGGCCAATTAGCGAATGATTTGTTTGAGTTTGGAATAAATCAAGGAATAGCTTAATATCATGAGCATTACAATCCTATATCAGATGAAGGATCCCACATTGAGAATTATTGGCCTAGAGAGGAAGCCATATCATCTTAAATCCCTTGTCTACATTCAGATGGATGTGATTTCTTAGAATTACACTAAGTGGAGTAAGACAGAAATTAATTATTTTTCATATCCATAAATTATATTAATTAGCCATTAGTCAATATAACATAGACATAGGAAAAATGGCATCAGTCACTCATATTCATATTTGTGTGTCTTATTAAAAATACTTTTCTTGCAGACTCAGATGTATCTTTGGGCTTTTTTTTTTCTTATTTCTGTCTTCTAACTCCATGGCTTTGGTATGCAATTTGGTGTTCCATGGTTACCTCAGCTTTGAAAATTGGTTTTCTATGTCTCCTCAAAATCCTTATTGCTGTATGATGTGGTTCTTTTGTATGGAGGGGTGGCCTCAGGTTAAGAAGGTTAAAAAAAAAAAAAAAAAGATGTGGTATAATGAATTTGGAATATTTAAAAAACCAGAGTTTATATCTTAATTCTTCTACTTACTGTGCAAATTTGGGCATTTTTCTTGGTCTATCAGAGTTTTATTTTCATGAACTATAAAGGAGATTGGGAGAAGGGAATTAAAAGGAACAATGAAGTCAGATTGAATGAAGTCAGTGGTATGGAACCAGAGGAAAAGAGCTAGATTTGAAGTCAGGAACATGGGATTGAGTTCAGGATTTGCCATTTTCTACTTTGTGAACTTGGGTAAGGTATTTAATATCTCTTAGCCTCAGATTCCTTATTTGAAAATTAAGGTTTTACTAGATAAGCTCTAAGGATTCTTTCAGTTCTAGGTCTATGATCTAGAGTATTCCTTCCAACTTCAGAATTTGGTTTTCACCTTACCACAGTTTAAAATGTAAGCATTTGTTTGCTGCCTCTTATATGAGGAGCTTCTGGACATCCATGATGAGGAATGCTAGAGGTTGAAGCATTTTCTAAAAGTCCTTGTAATAATGGCTATGCCCACTGCAATCTTTGACATTCCCCTAGCCAGGTCTCTACAAATACAAAGAAGTAAATAATTCATCTAAATCAACTAAAAGAGTATTGTATATCTATCTATCTGTATATATATATATGAATATATTTGTGTATAAAAGATTATATTACAAAATTATAAAATCTCAGATGGAAGAGTCCATCCAAATAAAAGGATTTATCTAGTCTAAACCTAAAGGGAGGCAGAATGATGTAAGAAAAGACATTGAATTAGTTGTTAGGTATCCTGGATTTGATTTCTAGCCTTTCCATTGGCAGCCCAGCTGACCACAGAATACTGATAGTATAACCTTGGAAATTCAACTTGCCTGTTTTGTTCTCATTCCTTTTTTTTTTTAATTGAGGGAAGTTGGACTAGATGACCTCAAAGGGCCTACCTAGCTCTAAGTATTTATTCATTAAGAAGGCTTTAATAGTATAATCCCTTATCAAAGGTCTTCCCAAAATGGGCATCTCTCCTCTGCCTGGAAGGAGATCTATTTCCAGAGGCAGTCTGGCTTCCAAACATTCCTCATTAAGTTCTTCCTGAATAGGAGAAAGAAACATCAAGGAGACAATTCATATTGATTGGTCAGAACAATGAGCCAAATTTTCCAATTCTGTTGCACATGACCTCTGAGAGCAAACAATCCTAGAATGGCATGGCTATGGGTAAGGAAGAGACCGTCAATGTTTTGCCACTTTTATCTTTAATCTTAACGACTAAAGATGGGAAACAATCAGAAGAAGTGAGTGAAAAAGCAAAGTGGATTCTATAAGAGAAATTGTTATTTAATGCCTTTGATGCTTTGGGAGAACCACATCAATCCCACTTTCTGAACCAACCTCCCCCACTAATGCTAACAGGCTCTGACACCACCAAAGTCAAATTGTATTATGCTTGGGGTAGTCTAGTATTTTTATCCAGATGTGTGACAAATGGGCAAGGTCATAATAAGTAAAAAAAAAAAAAATACTGAGAACCTGAGTTCAAATCCTGTGGGTAACTTCCTACTTATATGAACTTGAGATATTTTGCCTCTCTTAAGACTCAGATTCCTATTTGCAAACTGAAATTATAGGAGTAAATAACCTCTGAGGTTCCTTCCAGCTTGAAATCAAGAATCTTAAAGCTGTTTCCTTGGGAGGATAGGGAAGTAGAGAGGAAAACCACAACACAATATACCTGAGGCATTCACTAAAATGAATTGAGAAGGAGACTAATCTCAGAGAAAGACTTTGAGCCCTGGAACACTGGTAAGGAGGCCTTTGTCAGGAAAGGGAGAAAAGTATGGCCAGGCCAGGAAGATTTTGTCTAGAGTATGGAAGAGAAAGGGAAAGGAAAATTTTGGGGAACATGCTATATCATCTATTCCCATTTTAACTAATCATTCTTGCTAACTCACATAATTTGTTTCTATTTAGTAAAGGAGCACAAATGCTATCCTTTAAATTCTAGAACAAAGTCCTGATTATATTGCTTTATTTATGACTCTGAGCATGGCACTGGAGTTCTTACCATCAAGGCAGAGACTTAATACTAGGAGATTCTTCCCAGTACTGAGGACATAGGTTTGCTTTTCTTTGGCTTCTTAAGGGGTCAGTACTGGAACATGGGCTGGGAGGATAGCTTTGTGGAACTGGGAAAGATTTAGGCACCTGGAAGGAAGAGGAAGAAGAATTATGACAAAGTAAAACAATGAGGTGAGAATTCCTCGAAGGCTCCCTTTGTCTAACTCCAAATTTTGGCCTTGGTTATCCAGAGTGTACCCAATTGCCCTTCCCCAGAGAAAAATACGTCTGTCATTCACTCTTCAGCAAGGCACATAGCATACCCTCCCAGATTTTTCCCAGCTTTCTTTGCCAACAAAAGGACACCATTTTCCATATTACAAAAGGAGTAAGAAGTCAAGGAAGGATTGAAATAGAATAGCCTGGATCTTATTTTCAGCTAAAGAGGCATTTTGGACCCAGAAATTTAGCCTTTTTTTTTTTTTTTAACCTATCATCCCAGCCCACCCTGGGGAAGACATCCTCTTTAAAACTAGGCGTATGGTAGTTAGTCTGGATGTGTTACCAGCAACATATGCCAAGTAATTAATAAAAAATATCAAGTACGTTCTTCTGTCTGTGTTTGTAAGTGCTTTAGGGAACCTGGGCCAAGGGCCGGGCCCAGACCAGCTGCCGCCTGTGATGTCAGCCATTATCCAGAAGGATGCATACCCCACAGTCATGACTACTGAGTGTACAGAGCTCATCTCAACAACCCAGCTGTTGTTCCACCAATAAGAAGGCTCAGTTTTTAGAAAACTATTCCCCTTTGTCCTTCAAGTCCTCTGGGGTATCTCAGAAATCTCTGTTAGTACAGGTTCACTAGAAAGAGTCAGAAGCCATAGATCTCAACACCATCTCTAGGTAATGATCCCTAAGCTTGAACAAGTCACAGCTTCTTAAAGCATCAGGTTTTTTTTTTTTTTAATCTATATAATGGGATTTGCTCTGTCTCCTTATGGGGTGTTATAAACATAGTATTTGTAAATCTTAAAGTTCTATAAAAATATATAGGGAGCTAAGTGGTACAGTGGATAGAATACTGGACCCAGAGTCAGGAAAACTTGCATTCAAATCCAACTTCAGATACTATCTCTGTGACCTTAGCAAGTCATTTAATCTCTGTCTGCCTCTGTTTCCTCCTCTGTACAATGGGAATAATAATAGCATCTAGCTCACAGAGCTGTAGGAAAGATATAATGAAATAATATTTGTAAAGTGCTTTGCAAACCTTAAAATCCATCTAAATGTTACATTGTTACTCTATTTTTTTGATGCTCTGAGAATAATCATTGAATTGAGTTCTGTGCATATGGAGGAACATATTTTTTTAAAAATATGAACATAATCAAGAGAAAATTTATTTGTTTCATGAAGATAGTCAATTGATTTGCGTGGTATTTTAAAATCAAGTCTCAATTATGAGGTTCCCAGTATCTCTGAGCATGTGCAAGTCTGCTATTCACAATTCTAAAATTTTAAAAACATCTCAGAGAAGGAGCAATAGGAGATAATGGTAGAGTGCCAGACTTAGAATCAAAAGATGCAGTTTAATGCTTATTGGCTGAGTCTTCATGGCCAAATCAATCCATATCTCTGTACCTCCATTTCTCCATTGGAAAAAACTTATACTGCCCCGCTCAGAGAATTGATAAAAAGAGACTTATAACCCTTAAATCTATATACAAATATGAGCTAGACATAGAATAGCAAGGAAAGGCCCAACTCATGGTGATAGAAAGCAACTACCTTTAAGTGAAATTTATCTTGTTCAAAAATCCCTCTTATCATCCCCATAAATTTTAGGGTTTGACAATAAGGTGAGTCAAGGCTACTCCAATAGACTTGTGATGGAAAGTACCATCTGTATCTAGAGGGAGAACTATGGAGACTGAATATGGATCAAGCATAGTATTTTAACCTTTGTTGTTGTTGTTGTTTATTTACTTAAGTCTTTTTTCCTTTTAATCTGATTTTCCTTGTGCAGCATGATGGATATGGAAATATGTTTAGAAGAATTATACATGTTTAACCTGTGTCAGATTTTTTGCTTTCTTGAGAAGGGACAGAGGGGAGACAAGGAGAAAAAAATGTGAAAAAAAAATTTGCAAAGGTGAATTTTGAAAATTATCTTTTCATGTATTTGGAAAAATAAAATGCTATTAAAAACTTGGAGTTTAATCTTTCTGCATTTGAGTCCCACATTAGTTTTTAAGATTGCTTTTCATGTACTCTCATATATATATATAGTTTTTTTACATGATATTTTCCTATAAGAGTATAAACTCCTTGAGGACAAATTATTTTGCATGTCTTTTTATCCATAACACTTAGTCCAGTGTTTAATAAATTTTTGTTAATTGACCTGATTGGTGGTATAGCAAGTCTCCTGAAGACTAGTGTTAAAATGAATATATGACTTGGAACAAATAGCTTGAGTTTGTTGATAAGAATAGACCCTGAGGGAAAGAACTCTAGGACTGTATTTCAGAGGGGTCACCAGCAGTGATGAGTCCAAGTGGCAAGTGGGTAGCATATAAACCAAAGAAAGGTACTAAAAAATATTTACAGAGAATTGATCATATAGTAGGCAAGCTACATTCCTCCTCTTTCTGATTGACTCTTGGTGCCCGGGAAAGGCTTGGATTTTTCTGGTACTCTTTTCTCATTATTAAGGAGAATTCTAGGACAGAACTTCTTAAACGGGGACTTTGTGTGGATTCCCATAGGGATAGTTTCCTGCTGCCATGTAATCCTCTATAATTGCCCACCAGGCCACAAAAAGATATTCTAAAGAGGAACGTGAGGGTCTATGTAGGAGGTCAAAGGATCCAATATCGCTCTTTATACCCTCCTTTCAATTCTAACTTCACCCAGAGAATTCTCTATAATTCAGGATCCAGTATGAATGTGAACCTTTTAAATCATTTGCAGATGGATATCCAGTCTGGAATAATCAGGGTTTCAATCCTGTGTGGACTATTCACATGTCAGGAAGTTATAGTAGGAGTTCATGCTCCAGCTGGGGTGTCAGAATTGAGGACCACTGAAAGTTTATAACTCTGTGAGTTGTAGCAACATGAAGCAAACATGGAAAGTATGAGATAAGGTTGGAAAGGTGAGGTAGGTCTGGATTGAAGAGTATCTTGAATACCAAACTAAGGAGCCTGAATGTCATTTAGTAGGTAAAAGGGAGTTAATGATGGCTTTGGAACAATAGAAGGACATAAAGGCAGAACAGTGTAGTGGACAGTGAATGTTCACAAAAAATGAATGATCAAAAGAAAAGCTCTACTGGCAAGTATGGCACATGGAAAGAGGCAGAGATAACTAATGGATAGTCCACATCTCCAAGTAGTGTCTTTACATCATCAAGAGAACTCAAATACATTCCCCAGCATATGCTCATCCCACCCCTGTGACATATTTATGAATGATGGCACCATCGAAGAATGAGTATGAAGAGCTACAGAATAGTCAAATTGTGTTTTCCCCAAGTCCATAGGAAATAGGAAATATGCTGGTAAAGCAGAAATCTGGAGTTGAGGACCTGGGATCAAATTCTGCCTCTACCACTTGTTATTGATGTGACTTTGCCTAAGTTTGCCACTCTCTCAGATTCTCAGCTTCCTCATCTCTAAAATGAGAGGCTTGACAAAGATGATTTCTAAGTTCCTTTCAAATTTACTGTATAAAATTCTGAATGGTATCCTTCCCCCTTTCAATATTGCAGGCTCAGCTATACCAATGCCCCTTGATTCTTGCACTTATAAAGCACCCAAACCAAAACTGCAACAGACAATGCTCCTTGGTCACCTTTCTTAGAGAAAATGCTTGACCATTTAGGACAAAAGGTAAAATACTGTACACCAAGTGTCCCAGAGCCAAAAGAATCTCAGGCCAGGATCTTGAGCCAAACCACTCTCCTCTGATCTGCTCTGAAGCCTTTCTACTTCCACTGAGGCCGGGATGAATTTTTAACTCATTATTGATCAGGCAATTTTTAAATCAATTTTAATTAAATGAAAGATTTCTATCAGGATTGCTTCTTTCTGGACAGTAAATTGGACCTTGTAATAATACTTGCACTTGGACATCTCTCATCCCTGGAAAGGAGTGGCTATCATAAATAAATAAGCATTCTTCTCCTCATTGTATATTGAGGAGAAACTGAGGTAAAGACTTTCCTTGGAGGTTAAACCATGGGAATGTGACAAAGGAGGGAACAAGGCCTATGCTTTCAGGGCAGTATAGCTTAGTAGAAAGCATGCTGGATGTAAGCTCAGAGGTCCTGAGTTTTTATGCTAGTTGCTGTCCCATCTCTAGGTCTCAGTTTCTTCATCTGTAAAATCAGTGTTTGACTAGATCAAATACCAAGTATTGAGTAAATGCTTACTACGTGCAGACATTGTGCTCAGTTCTGAAGAAACAGGCATACCTCATTTTCTGGTGATTCACTTTATTATGCTTTGTAAATATGGCATTTTCTTTTCACAAATTGATGTAAGTCTGCAACAAACAAATCTATCAGCACCATTTTCCCCACAGAATGGGCTTGTTATCACATCTGTGTCACATTTTGGTCATTCTCACAGTACTTAAAATTTTTTCACTGCTATTACATTTGTTATGGTGATCTGTGATCACTGATCTCTGATATTGCTCCTTTAATTGTTATGGAGTGCCACAAACCATGCTTGTGAAAGATGGTGAACTTCACTGATAAATGTTGTATGTTCTGATTGTTCCACCAACCTGCTATTCCCCATCTCCCTCTCCTCCGGTCTTCCTATTCCTTGAGATACAATAATATTGAAATTAGGTCCGTTAATAACCCTGCAATGGGCCTTTAAGTTTTCAAGAGAAAGGACAAGTCAATCAATGGGTCAAACTTCAAAGTTGTCTTGTTTTAAGAAAATGCTGCACATGATAAATGTGGAAATATATTTAGAAAAATTGCAATGTTTAACCTATATTGGATTATTTGTTGTCTAGGAGAGGGAGATAAGGGGAAGGGAGGGAGAAAAAAATTTTACACAAGGTTTTGCAAGGGTGAATGTTGAAAACTATCTTTGCATGTATTTTGAAAATAAAAAGCTATTAATAAAAAAGAAATAAATATTAAAAAAAAAGAAATTGCTGCAGCCACTCCAGCCTTAAACAACCATCACCCTGATTTGTCAGCAGCTCTCAACATTAAGACATGGCGATCCACCAGCAAAAATATGACTTTCTAAAGGCTCAGAAGATGTTTGACAATTTTTCCAGCAATAAAGTGCTTTTAATTAAGGTACATACATTGTTTATTTAGACATATTACTATTGCAGACAATAGACTACAGTATAATGTAACCATAACTTTTATATGTTCTGGGAAATCAAAAAAAAAATTGTGTCACTTGTTTTATTACAATATTTGCTTTATTGTGGTGGTTTGGAACTAAACCCATAACATCTCCAAGATATGCTTGTACAAAGGAAAAAGCAAAATCAATCTCTGCCCTGAAGGAGTTTATATTCTAATGGATCCCTGGGGTCTCTTTCACCTTTAAATTTAAGATTCTATGATCCTATCCCCTTAATAAAGTCGCTTTCTTTTTCTGAGTCTCATATTACTCACCTGGAAATGAGAACATTAGATAAGGAATTCTCTAAAGTTCTTTCTTATACAAACTACTATTCTCTCTGCTGTGTTGCTATTAACCAACAATGCCATATCATGCTGACTGGTAATTCGGCTCCTAGGAAAGCAGAAAGTCTGCTGAGAGGAATAAGTAAACCAAAAGGTATTTACTGACACTGAAACTGCTGGTCCCACATCTACCATTTGGTCATGAAAAAGCATTTTATTAAGAGTTGTCTCAGGAGGGAGAGGTTGCCTCTTAAACCATCATTTCATTCAGGGGAAATGAAAAAGATGATGGAGTCAAGATCCAAAAAGATATTGACAGAACAATGGGCTAAATCCAATAAGATGAAATATAATAAGGATTAATATAAAGGTCTACACTTGGGTTAAAAGAGAGGGAGGAGTAACAGGATTAATTGCACAAGCAGAGAATGGGCAGGCAAGGCTGAATTAGAGTTTGTACAAAAAGGTCCTTCTGGGAGGTTTAGAGGACAAGAAGCTCAATACAACTTAATAGTGTGATATGGAGCCAGAGAAAGGGCTGCCATCTTAGGCTCTATTAAAGAAGGCATAATCTGCAGATCAAGAAGGGGTGAGAGAGAAACTGCTTCTGTAGCTTTTCTCTCATTATTTAGTTCTGTACATGATCTTATAGGAAAACTAAGAATAAACCTGAGTGTATCCAAAGGAGATAGGACCATACCAATGAAGGATCAATTAAAGGAACTAAGCATGGAAATATATTGTATATCAAACATCGTAGAGAAAATATAAATGTGTGGAGGTGCACTTCCTTATGTATGTGTATACATGTGTTTAAAATTATATACACATACATATATGTGCAATACTATATTATGTGTGTACACATATTTGTGACAATGCACATATGTAGATATGTGGGTACCTGTACATATACATGTATTTTTACATCTGTATATTTATAGAGACCATTGTATGTATTTTGTTGTATAGTGTTTTTCAGTTGTATCCAACTCTTCATGATTCCATTTGGTATTTTCTTGACAAAGATACTGGAGTGTTTAATCATTGCCTTCTCTGATTCATTTTATAAATGAGGAAACTGAGACAAACAGGATAGGTTACTTGACCAGCTCTTTTAAGTGTCTGAAACCAGATTTGAATTCAGAAAAATGAGTCTCCCTGACTCCAAGCCCAGCATCCTATCCACTGTTTCAAAGTAAGTGCACCTTTGTTTTTATATCAATTTCAAATACATTCCTACTCCCTCCCTTACCTACTAAACCATCTAACAAAGAATTTGAAAAGGAAGAAAAAAATGTAGTTAAACAAAGCCAATCAAGACAGTCTGACAATATATATAATATTCTGTACCCACAGCTCCCCACTTCTGCAAATGTTAGTTTCTTCTTTAGGGTTGACCATCTTGGTCTTTCTAATTATATAGCATTCAGTTCTATTGTTTTTGTCTCCAGTTAAATTTTTGTAATTATTGTGCATATTGTTTCTTGGTTCTACTTGTTTTACTCTGTACGTCAATATTTAGACATATTGCTATATTTGAAGGTATAATTTTTAGAGCAATTCATCTCTTTCTGCTCAGCCCTGAAGGGCAAGAGAAATGAATGGGTGGTCATTGCAGAGTGATAGATTTAAGCTCTACATATGGACAAATCTTCATACCAATTAGGGCTGTTCAGAAGTGGAATGAGTGGGTTCAGGAGTTCACCTCTAGAAGAGGTCTTCCAGCAAAAGTTGTATCACCATTTGTTAGTGATATATAGAGGTGAGTTTTGATCAGAAACAAGTTAAAATTTCTCAAATTAAGAAATCACTAAAGAGAGTGGCAGAGAGATTGAGTCATGGAGAAACAAAGCAATGATAAGAGTTAATAAAGCAAGCCTTTATCTCTAAAATTCTTGCCATGGAAAGAACCTAGCAATGGGAGAAGGGAATTGGGGGAAAAGGGGAAAGGGGAGTGTTCAAGGAAAGAAAGTCCCAGGTGCAGAGGGAACTCTCAGGGTAAAAGGACTTCTAAGATGTGATAGTGAAATCCTGAGGATCAGAAGCAGAACCAGTCATAGGGGACTACTATGCAAAGACTCAGAGAAGAAAGAAATGGAATTCATGTATGGAGTATGATTAGGAGACCAGTTTGATTGGTATAGAGATCATCAAAGGGAGTCATTTTATGTTTTATCCTAGAGGCAATAGGGAGCCATTTATACTTATTGAGTAGGATAGTGACTTTGTTATTTGTTTCAGGGCTATCATTTTGCAGATGTACAAAGGATGGATTAGAAAAAGAAGAGACTGAAAATAGGAAATACAATTAAGAGACTACTGCAATGGTCTAGGACAAAACTGATGAGGTGAAGATTTATGAATGGAAGCAAAGGGACAGATTAGGAAAGTAGAAGTATGGTAGAGGGAAGAGACAAGGATGACTCTAAAGTTATAAACCTAAGTGTCTAAAAGGATGATAGAAGTCTTAGTAGAAACAAAAGTTTGAGAGAAGGATGAGATAGTGAGAAAATATAGTGAGTTAGTTCTCTTTTGGACATGTTGAGTCTGAGATGCTTATGCAATCTCCAGCAGTTGCTAAGGTGTGCTTGAATCTCAACAGAGAGATAAACAGAAAGGATAGGAAGAAAACAGAAAAGGGGAGGAGAGGGGAAGGGAGAAGAGTTGAGGAGAGGAGAGAAGGGGTGGGAGGGAGGGGAAAGGAAAGGGAAGAGAAAGTGAAAACCCTAAAATAATAACCATGTGAGTTTTATTGCCTCCATTTTACAGATGAAGATGCTGGTATCAGAGGTGAAATTTGAACTCAGATCTTCTCACTCCAAGACCAGCACTAATTTCTCTAGACCAGGAGTCCTTAACCGTGTGTGTGTGTGTGTGTGTGTGTGTGTGTGTGTGTGATAGATCCCTTCTTAGAATAATATTTTTAAATAATTTTTTAAAATTCTAAATTTTGGTAAAAAAAATTAGTGCAAATAAAAATGGAATCTTTTTTCTAAGCAAAGCTCATGAATCCCCTGAAATCCATCCATGGACCTTTTGAGGATGTATCCACCTAAGTTAAGGCTCTATTTCATACTGTTTTTGAAGATAGCAGAGATCTCAAATCAGTAGTCCCAAAACATAAGACTGCTTTATCCCTCCCCGTTGTGTCATGTGAGTTCAAATTAAGAAGACCATAGCTATTGTTCCTCTGTTGATAAGGCTGTGAAGAGAAGGATACTGTAGACTCAAAATAAAATAGGAAATTTAAGCCCCTGACACCTTATTAACAGCTTTAAGTCTAGGACAATGAACAAGAATAGATGGTTGAGGGGTAGTAAGAAAGGGCCAAGACCACAGTTATAGCATCAGCACATGATTAGTATTTATTGACATTATTATTAATGAGAATCATATATCATTAGTCCCAACAAAATCTTCATTTCATTACCTACCACTAAAAAAAGAATATCCCACTGAAAGTGAAAGAGGAGAACTGTAGAAAGGGAGAAAGAAAGTAAGATGGAAGAGGAGAGAGAGAGAGAGAGAGAGAGAGAGAGAGAACGAACAAGACATGGGAAGATGGAGATAAAGAGAGAGCATTGAAGCAGTAGATGACTTTTTTCCCTTAATATTTGCCTGATCTAACCAGGTATACTTGTGTATATGTGGCAGCCACATCAGACACTGGTTACTGGCAACTAAAGACCTGAGGGCTCTGGTTTCTTCTTCCTGTGTGAGTCTAGCCTATATTCTAACTGTACTTCTATGACTGATATTGACAGTTGTCAGAAAAGTGTATCAGCTTGAGAGCAAAAATATGATTTCATTTCATTTTAGGTCTATTGATTCTCATAGGACAGCAGAATATCTCCGTAGTAGCTAGCCAACGACAGCTAGCATTTATATAACACTTTATGGTTTGCAGTATTTTATCTTCACAACAATCCTGGGTGGTAGGTACTATTATTTCCATTTTCCATATGAGGAAACGGACAGACAGAAATTAAAAGATACACCCAGGAACACATAGTTAGTAAGTGTTTGAAGTTAGTAGGAGTTTGAGGCTAAATTCAGGGTCAGACCTTCCTGATTCCAGGAATAGAGCTCTATCCACTGTATCACCTACTTACATGTCACCAAATTCTAATTTTGTCAATCTTGCCTTAACAAGCCCTGACCCAAAAATAAACTTTCAAAGTCCTAAAGTTTTAATTCCTTGAATTATTTTTTTTCCTACTTCACTGGGACCAATTATTCTGATTGGTAGATTGGCTGGTCTTTTGGAAGATGCACAGCTATTCAAAGCTCAGTACCCACTTGATACATTTCAATTGCTACCTCAGTGGATTGAACAGCCCCTCTTTATTATCTATATTCTGCAATCCTTGCACACCTTATATCATGGATTAAATGGCAGTCTTATGCATGGTAATGGAGAGAGAACAGATGTTGGATCCAAGAAAACCTAAATTCAAATGTTGTCTTGGATACATTCTGGCTATTACCTTGTACAAGTTATTTTATCTCTCAGTGCCCTAAAGCAGAGTTTCTTAAAATGTGATTTATGATCCCATATAGGATCTTGTAACTGAATATGAGGGTCATGAAATTATGATTTATTATCAGTAAAGGTTTGATTTGTATATCTACTTTATATGCCTATATACCCAGGGTCACATAAAAATTTCTCAGATGAAAAGGGGTCACAAGTGGAAAAAGTTTAAGAAGACCTACTCTAAACAACTCTTTAATTACAGAAAAGGTTCCAACCTACATTGGTTGAAAGAGCTTTCACTTCCTGGAATTCTCTGTGCTAATGAAATCAAAGGTCTAGTTTTTATAATAACTAATATTTATATCGGACTTTAAGGTTTGCCAAGTGCTGGACATGTGTTTTCTCATTTGATCTTCACAGAAACCCTGAGAAATAATTGCTATTATTATTTCCATTTTGCAAACTAAACTAAGACTGAAACAGGTTAGTTTGACTTGCCTAGTTAACACAGCTACTAAGAGTCTAAGGAAAGATTTTTAACTCAAGTCTTCTTGGCTTTCAAGTTCAGCATTCTATCAACCATGCTACCTCGCTGCCCTAATCTCAATCTGTGCATAATAATGTAATTATAGGTTTCCTAGGTGCTTGTTTGTGATGGGTAGAAACAGAGCGATCAAGAGGTAACAAAGTAGAATACAAAGTACATGATATTTAGAGGCAAAGGTCGTGGGTTCAAATTCAGACACTGCTACTTGTTCCTTAAATGACCTTCCCTTTGTGGCTCAGTTTCTTCATTTTTAAAATAAAGTTGAAATAGATAATCTCCAAAGTCTTTTCCTGGGTGTTCTGACCCTTTTGTCTCAGGACCAGGCTTATTACATCTCCTCCTCAGAATTCTTAGGTGCCCTGAAAAATTGGGATGACCTCTTTTCTCTGTCATTATCTAGAGCCCCTATTGGTTGTGCTTCCCCATTTTGACACTCCATGACTAGCACCCCAATTCTACTTAATTTTTTAATGCCAGGTAGTCTTTATGAAAGGATTTTTACTTCACAAATAGAGCAAGAAAAAAATACACAAACATTTCCCCTAAGACCACAAGCACAAAGTTCCACCTAAACCTCTTCAGTCATGGATTGGGAATGGAAAATTAGACTATCAATTTAATTTAATTCTTATTTAGCACTGGTTCCACTGAGTTCTCTTCCAAAGGTACATAGAGTCTGAAGGCCACGTCTGAAGATCACTGCTTGTTCCTTTCTCCTTAGATCACTGATATTGCTCTGACTGTAAATCTCTGGAACAAAATATCAAAGATCCCTTTGGACCATTTGATCTCATAAACCCATAGGCTCTAATCAATCAGTCACCAAGTTCTCTAAGAATACAGAGACCAAGAGAAGGGAAGTAAAGCTGAAAGGCTTTTCTGAATGACTTACTAAGTGGTTAGCCCACCAGAACCAGTTACAGTTACATATTTTATAGTCTGACTCTTCAAGGTACTTCTCTTACATATCATTTTAATTTTCCTGGAAGCAACTTTGTTGCATCCTCTACATGGAAAGATGCCATGTTCTTCCTAGCTTCCTCCATGTGGAGACACCATCTGAAGCACCCTGGGCACATAAAAACCCTTCCAGGACACTATCAATCATCTCAGAGTAAGGGGAAATTTTATTAGGACAAGGAATGCTTCAATAGGGTAGAGAGACATGTGAAGGAAAGAATCCATTCAACAAAGATCAGATTCAAAATCCTAGTACTTCAAATCCCCATGGCCAGGAGCCAAAGAAAGGCATTATACTACAAAAACCCCGAGGACTCAGTGACAGAAGTTGTGTTTTGCCAGTTCCCAAAGAACTTCCTTTTATCACTTCCAGACCAAAGGCCACACTATACTTCCTCAGCAGTTATCCCAGAAGCCTACTGGAACTAACGTCTTTGAAGCAATTTTACACCTTTATGGGATAATCAACCCATTCCCAGCTAGAACAGACCAGTCTCTACCCCTATAATTTAAGTTGCTCAGAAAACCCTCATCCTTTAAATTTTTTTTAAATGGGAGTGGGTGTAGATGAGTATTTTCAGTAAAATACAAAAATTGTGGAAGGGAAATTGAAAAAGAGAGAGAAAGAGAGAGACAGAGACAGAGAGATTATTATTTAGGACTTATTTTATGGCAAGTACTCTATGAAGCAGAATGGAAACAATTACTAGCAAATAAAATGGACTCTGCCCTCTGCCTTACTAAAAGAAAAGATAAAGATTATGTCAAATAAAAGAAACAAGTGGCCTAAGACTATTCTTGAGTTTTACAGATAGGAACTCTAGGTCCTGTCATCAGGGCAATCACTGTTAGCTCCAGAGAAATAGTCTATCTTTGATATATGAGGTACAGTAAAAAGGAAACTTTATCCAATCCACTTATTTTAGAAAGAAGGAAAATGAAAAAAAAAAGAAACCAAGATAAGAAATTATTTGCCATGTTCACATAGATACTAGGCAGGAGAGAGAAGATTCAAAGCCAGATCCTCTTACTGCAAATATAATTAATGCTATTTCCATGCTAGGCTGCCCCTCCAGAGCAATGGGCAATCTCAGGCCTTTCTAACACCTAATGAACAATTAATTTAGGAAAGATAAAGTGCTTTGTTGTTGTTTTCCTTAACCATTTTACCAAAGAAGCATCTTTGGTGATAGAAATGTTGGGCCCAGTAGCATACCATAGAGAGAAATTTGGTGCCCAAAGCCTTTAATCAGAACCAATTGGACAGTCAATCTCACCTATCCCAATGTGAGCAGACAGTTGAATGTCCTGTCAGAATGTGAGAAGGATTGAAGAGCTCTAAAATTGGAATGAGAAGGCCCCACACTTCTGTGTTCCTATGGAAAGCATTGCCATCCTTCCCATTTTTCAAGTTCATAGCCTCAGTGTCACCCTTGACTCTTCATTCTCCCTTGCCCCATATGATCACTCAGTTACTAAATCTTGGCATTTCTACCATAAAATCTTTCTCAATCACACTTCCTACTTATGCAACCACCTTAATTCAGACTCCTACAACCTCTCACTTAGACCATTGTAATGGCCTCCTCATTGGTCTCCCTGCTTCCAGTTTCTTCCTTTTTGAATCCGTTCTCCATATAGCTACCAAAATGATTTTCCTTGAGCTTAAATCTAACCTTGTCATTCTCCTCCTCAATAAAATTCAGTGGCTCCTTTATACCTCTAAGACAATATAAATTTCAGCATTTGGTTTTTGAATCCTTTACAATATAATTCCAGCCCACCTGTCTCTAGCCTCATTATACATTACTCCCCCTCCTGTACTTTTGAATCTGGCTAAATTGGACCTTGTTCTGTTCCTCAAATATACTGCTTCATCTCCTGTCCCCAGGTTTTTGCATAGGACAGCTTTCCAGGTTGAAAAGCTCTCTTTTCTCACCTCTGTCTCATTGATATACATACATTTCTGCCTTTGTCTCTTTCTTCAAGATGAAACTCAAGTATCATCTTCTGCATGAGAGTTTTCCTGATTTCTCAATTCCCTAATGACCTCCGTCTTTATATAAGAACTTTATGGCTTGTTTTTATTTTCTTTATATTTATTTTGCATATATGTGAACTTCTCCCTTGTTAGAAACAAAGTTCCTTGAGAGCAAAAATTGTTTCAGTCTTTGTATTTGTCATTTTCAGCACCTAAGTACAGTTTCTGGAACATAGTAGATCCATGATAAATACTTATTTTTTAATGATTGATTAATTATATAACTTTCGGCAGGTTCACTGGATCTCTGATCCATAATCTGTAATAAGAAAAGAGTGGATGACAATATTTCTGAGGCCCCTTCCAGCTCTAAGATCCCTGATACATAGAAACATATTTTCAAAATTATCCTTCGTGCACAATTTTTGCACATATCATTGTTAGAGAGTGCAAAATTGTACAAACGGACAGATCAGCCCACAAATGGCTAATTGCCTAGGCAATCATCCCCTGGCTCCTTCCAAATGTGGTAGGAGCTGCTAATTGTGCTCACAATTGGCTGATTGAGCTCACAATCAGTAAATTGCCACTGCAACAGTTCGTGCATACAATTTTGCAGCTGGGAGTAATTGCAGGTGATGGGGTCTAACACACTTTGAAAGAACGTTAGACAGCAGCATACAACCCACAACCAGTAAGCCATCGCTGATGAAAGCCTTCAGGGCCCAGCTTAAATGTCACCTCCTCCATGAAGCAGACTGGTAACTGTGCCCTTTTGAAGAGCCAGGTTTGTAGTCAGATGACCAAAGTTTGAATGTTAGCTCTATAACTCATTGCCTGTGACTTTGGGGAAGTTAGCCTTTCTTGATCTCAGCTTCTTAATCTCTAAAATGAGACAGTTGGGCCAGATGATCTCCAAGGACCTTTCCAATCCTAAAGTCTATGAAATTAAGGAGTCCCTGATCTTCCTTTAGAAGAATGTGATTGCTCTTTAATTACTTATTGCATTTGGTTTACACTGCTGTGTACTTAATATACATTTAATAAGCAAGAAGAATCCAACCTGCCTTTTCGTCATGCACTCTATGGTCCAGCCCAAGTGACCTTCTTACTATTTCTCCCACAAAATATTCCATCTTGTAACTCCCTCTATTTGAACTGCCTCTTGGAAACATTGGTTTCTTACAAAGCTCAGTTCAAATGCCATCTTCCATAAAAAGCCTTTCCTTTTCATTCCAGCTTCTGGCATCCTTGTCACAATGATATTGTATTGAACTTATGTCTATTTTGCCTATACTTGTACATGATTTCACCTCAGTAGAAGTAGCTCCTTGAGGGAAAGAAATGTTTAATGTTTGTTTTTCTATTTCAAACATCTAATAATGCCTCATGTATAGAAAGCATAAATGTTTGTTGATTTATGAATTAATTGCAGTCATCATTATGAATGTACTTGTCTTATCTTCCCTACTAATCCATAATCTCCTTAAGGACAATGACTTTGTCTTATTTTCCTGGTAAGATATTTTAGGACTTAGAGGGCTAGAATTATTTTATTTATTTATTTATTCATTCATTTTTAGTGAGGGTTTTTGTTGTTGTTATTGTTTTCAAAAAGCTCGGGTGATTTGCTTTTTGTTCTATGCAGTTTTCACTTCTGATTTCTTGAAATATAGCTCTGAAAAAAATGGCTTTAAAAAAGCCCATTGTGATTCAAATGGAGCTACTTGACTAGGCCTTTAAATCCAAATCACTTTGACTTTCATTGAATGGCCAATAATAGCTCCCAGTTACTCATTTGTTTAGGTTCCGACAGCTCAGAGTGAGAGTAAATAGCAATTGTGTTCAGTTCTGGAGAGAAATTCTGAGAGTTTTCCCCTCCCAGTTTGATATTTTGGTAGTGGTAAAATTACACCACATTTGTTTCAGTTCTCACCTGTCCTCTAGTCATTGAATGGGCATCCTGTCAGACAAACTGAGACTCAAGAAAATCCTTAATTTAGAAAAGCCAAAGTTATTCACTGCATCTTTGGCCATTGCTAGTCATCTTGACTTTTGTCTTACCACTGAACTCTGAGGATTCTGGAGGATAGGGCTACAAACTTTGTGAAACTCCACCTCAAGTCAAGATATCACCCTTATGATATTGTTTGAACAAAAGACAAACAAGTAAAACTATCATTTTACAGATGAAGAGACTGAGGGTGAAAGGTTAAATGACTAGACCAAGTCATGCTTATAATAAGTGTCAAAGGCAGAATTTTGAACATAGTTCTCCTATAATAAATCTATTTTCGCCAAATAGGTATTTTCTTTGAAATGGAGGAAAGTACCCAGACAAATAAACTTCTACTGAAGAGAGAGAATCCACCCACAGGAATCTATTTTACCTCCCAAGAGGAAGGAAGAGGAGTCTCTATCTTTACTCTTATCCTTTTACTACTTGTTGTCCTGGCTCTCACAGTCAGCTGAGGAAATCCTCCTCCCTTCTGAGGAAAAAAGAAAATCTTTGTGTGTGAAGAGGGGATGGGTCAATTTCCAGGAAAATTTCTCATTTTCCATTTGACTCCTAATTAACATATCTGTGTACATCTGACTCTGATCTAATCTCTATCCAAGCTGGCTCAGCCCTTGCTCTCTCAAAAATCTCCATTAACACATGCCGTGGCCCTCTGCCAGAAGCAATAAAATAGCCCCCAAGTCACTGGACTAAGACCCCTCCTATTTCCTTGTAAGAACTTGGCTTTGTTTTCATAGATTTATAAACTAAAAGAGACTTTCCACATCATCTCCTCACTTTACAGAGAGGAAGTAAAGGTCAGAATGACTTGTCCAAGGTCTCACAAATGGCTGGTGTTAGATTCACAAAATTCCCAAATTAGAAGGGACTCAGAAGGTATCTAGAGATCCCTTTAACAATATCACTGTCTAAAGTGATCATCTAAACTTCACTTAATTTCCAATGTGAGAGAATCAGTCCATTGTTTCCTGAAGGCATCCCCATTCCGCTTTTGAACAGCTCTGATTGATAGGACTTTTTTTTTCCTTTCTGTCAATTTACTTCTTTATGATTTCAACTCATTTCTTCTTAGTTTTACCCTTTGGGACCAAGCAGAATTCAATTCCACAAGCTAAGTTCCTATGATATACCAAACCCCATTCTAGAATCAAATAGCTTCTGCCCTTAGTGAGCCTCAAGGGAAGGAGTAAATCTAGACAAAGTTGGGAGATGGAGAGCTATAATGACAGGAGGAGAGAGAAATAGAATGAGGAGGAGGAGGAGGAAGAAAAATGGGAAGGAAGGAGAGAGAGAAGGAGAGAAGGGGGAGAGGGAGAGGGAGAGGGAAAGTACATTTATTAATTGTTTACTGTATGTCAGGTACTAAGTTAGGGATCAAAGATGCAAATACAGGTAAACAAGACAGTCTCTATCATTGAGGAGCTTACTTTAATAATGGAAGAGAATACATAAAGAGAAAGAGGATAGACACATAGGAACATAGGGACAGGGATGCTGTGAAAAAGGTGAAGAGAATGAGTTGAGCTAGGGATAAAGTAAGCACAAGTGGAGCTTCTCATGAAATGGCAGTCTTGGCTGGGGAATCACCAGTCAGAAGAACAGGTTCCAGGATGGAGGCATCTATGGAAAAGACAAGACTATTATTGAAATGGAGAAGTCCAGAGGAGTTGAATTAGGAGTGAATAAAATGGTAGTCCAGGCTAAGAGCTCACTAATCAGAAGAGCAAACCTCAAGGCAGAAGCATCTTAGAGACACGTACATTTAGTGATTAATCTTGGGCAGAAAGCAACATAGTCAGACTTGTAGTATTTCAATTTGGCACAGATTAGTGAAAGGACAACCTAGGAGCAGGGAAACAAATCTAGATATTACCCCACCACCATCCATGTGAGAGATAATAAGGGCCTGAATGAAGCTGGAAGTTACATAAGTAAAATAAAGGGGACAGATATGAGAGAATTTATGGAACAGGACTTGTAAAACATAGCAACTAGTTGAATATGAGGTTGAGGAAAGTGAAATGTCAAGGATGGTTCTGAAGCTATAAGCCTAGATGTCTAGAAAAATTATTCCTTCCACAGGAATGAGAAAGTGAAGAAGAGGTATGGGTTTCAGGGGAAATACAGTGAATTGTGCTTTGTTAATTTGAGATGACTATGGAATACTCAGGTAGAAATATTCATCAAACAGTTAGTGATGCAGTACTAGAGCTCAGGAAGAAGATGAGAATTAGATATATAGATATAAGAATTATATGAAAAGACATGATAATTAAACAGATTAGATCAGAAATAGAGGCAGGAGATGGAACGCTAGGCAATTGGCTCTGCAGAGCCTCTGCAGAGGAAGGAGGAGCAGAGGGGCCAGCTTGGCTGCAACGTAGAGAACATGGAGTGACCTGACATAAGTTTGTTAAAAGAGGTTTGAATCAGTGGCTTATATGGATACATCATTTGTTTTACCTCTTATGATCAGAATCGAATAACAGAACTTTGACTTATACCTGTGAAATTTCCCCATGTAAATTCTAGATTGAGAAGCAATGTGAAATGGCAGAGTAAAAACTGGCTGCAGAGTCAGGACAGCATGAGTTTAAGAATTCCTCTGATACATGCTGGCTCTCTGACTCTGGACAAGTCACACTGAAACTCTCTATTTCCTAGACTTTTCTCTAAGACTGTGACCTTTTAAGATCATAAGTTACAAAAGAGTTGTTGATCTATGTTGGCAAAGGGAGTTTCTTCACTGGGGGAATTTCCCATACCTATGAAAGCTCAACTACAAATAGACTCCCCCCCCCTAAAAAAAAAAAAGTTTTGACCTATTTTTCCAAACTGTAAAAATCATTCAGGATCCTAATTTGTCACCTAACATTTTACCTACACCTTCCAGCTTTCTGTCATCCTCAAATTTAATGTGCTCATCTTCTATGATCATGCAAGTTGTTGATTAAAAAAAATGTCAAACTCAGCAGGGTCAAGTTGCACATGACCTCCCTCATGTCTAGGCAGGCAGCTAAGTGGCTTAGTGGATAGAGTGCCTGCTTTGGAAATCACAAAAAGTCTTCTTTGTGGGGTTCAAATCCAGGCTCAAATACTTACTAGCAGTGTTATCCTGGGCAAATCATTTAACCCTGTCTGCCTCGGTTTCCTCATCTGTAAAGTGGGCAAGAGAAGGAAATGGCAAACCATTTCATTATCCTTGCCAAGAAAAACCCAAACAGACTCATGATGAGTCAGACATAACTGAAAAATGACTCAACAATAACAACATGTGTAGGCTGATATCAGTCAACACTCAGGGACCACTCCCAAAACTTTACTGTTAGAATGGACAGAGCAGTTAATCTGAATCAATGGAAGGGTTTAAATCTCAATTCTGCCAAATTTGTGTCAACTTGGACAAATCACGTTACTATGTGTGTTTACCTCAATTTCTTTTTTTTTTTTTTTTTGTTCAAAAAATTAGGTCTTGATTCCTAAAATTCTTCCTAGCCTGAATCCTATGTTGATCTAGCCTTTATGGTTACATCTCAGTCCCAGGGATATCAAGAGACATTTTATCAAATCCTTTCTTGAAGTTCATCTACACAATACCTATTACAATGGTTATCAAATGCTTTGGATCATGGCAGTTTTCTTTGCCTTGAGAATTCGTGGCACACTGAATATTTAAAATGTCAATAAAGAAAAGTTTTAAACCAGTTTGGTTTCTATCCCATTACCCAAGTTTTGGAATTCTTCCAAATGACCTTTTCCTTCCTTACCCCTTTCTGTTCTTTTTTCTTCCCTCCCACTCAAAAGTGAGGGAGTTGCTATTGTGACCTTTCTAAGCCAAGTTAGAAAGAGCAAACAGCAAATTGCAGATAAAGATTAAGAAGTCCCAGAGAACTGGAGGTAAGAGGAAATTATATAAAATCTTAAAACACATTAGTTACTGCAGGACACGCTTTGAGAACCTCTGGACTCTTAAACTTAAAAAAAAAAAAAAAAAGAGTATAGTCTGATACAATATCTTTTTGCTGAACCCATGATGGCTTGCAGTGATCACTGCTTCCCTTTATATTTGACTCTAAGTAAATTTTAAAATAATCAGTTCTTGCATATATTTTACCTATATCATAGTGCTTACTGTCTGGGGGAGGGAGTTAGGAAAGGAGAGAGAAAAATGTGGAACACAAAGTTTTACAAACATGAATGGTGAAAACTATCTTTACATGTATTTGAGAAAAATAAAATACTATTGAAAAAATAAAATAAAATAATACTGCTAAACTTGTATATGATTTTCAATTGTCTAAAATTCTCCAAATCAATCAATCACTCAGTAAGTATTTACTAAATACCTACTATGTGCCAGGCATTGTTCAAAATGCTGGAGATACAGATGCAAAGATTACTATGACATGGCTAACATGGAAATATATTTTACATGATTACACATGTATGATATTTATTAAATTGCTTGCCTATCCACTAATTGGTGACAGAACAAAGAAATGAAGAAAATGTGGGATTCAAAATTCTAAAAAATGAAAGTTTAAATGTAATTGTGAAAAATATTAAAATTCAAATAAAAATTACTGACTATGGTACAATGGTCACAACATTACATATAAATATACAGGAGTATAGCAATTAATGAGGGGAAATAGATTGGTTTGAAACTATGAATCTTATAAGGTAAATTCGGCAGAATGTATCCTTTATGGGATAATTCCATAAAGATTACTATCCTAACATTTATAAAGTAGAGAGATGTTTAAGGGAAATAAGAAAGATATAAAGAAGAATTTGTAGAAGGATCTTGGAAATCATCTTTTTTTCCCAACCCCACATTTATGAATAAAGGAATGAAGCACAGAAAGAAGAACACAGTAAAAGTCAAAGAACAACTGGTAAGGCTGAGATTTGAATACAGGACTTCTGATTCCAAATATAATGCTCTTTCCATCAGGTTCACTCTGCCAGGAGAAGGGGAGAAGAAAGTGGAACAGTGACTTAACTTGACTTAATTCCATTGTTTAAATTATGAGATTATTAGCAACTTATTTGCTCATTGAGCCTGTTTATTTGTCCCCCAAAAAGTTCCTTAATGAAAAAGATATTAACTTTTGCTATTTTAAATCCCGTTGGGAGCCAAGCCTTTAAAGTGATTTCTCAGAGCTGATTCTCCCTGTGGGAGACTGCAATGCAGTTCAGTGTATCTGAGTTAAAGCATGATCTGTGAGATTCTCTGTACCCATCTATTCAACACTACAACACTAGGGAGCAATTTCTTCATTATTTCAATGCATCTGTGATCACAACCAGAGAATCATCCTTGATTCTTCCTTCTCCTTTATCTCTCATAGCCAATCAGTAATCACATCTTATCAACTCTACCTCCACAATAACTTTCCCTTTGTTGCACTAACACATCCATTCAAGTTCCCATTTCCTGTGCTTGTGTTTTTGCAATAGCCTCCTAATCTCCCTAAAATAGGAAAGAGCCCTGACTAAGGAGCAAATGACTGGACTGACATTTGACATCTGATGCACACTACTTATATGGGCAAGTTACAACTTCTTTTGGCTTCCTTTCCTCATCTGCAAAATGAAGGGCGTGGACAAGATGGTTTCCAAGGTCTCATCTAGCTCTCAATCTAGGATTCTACTGGGGTTCTTTAATTTCAATCTCTCCTTTCTCCAATACGTTCTCCACATATCTGCCAAACTAATATTCTTAAAGCACAACAAATTTGATCTGTCACTCTTCTACTCGAGAAATTTCCATGGTGCTCTTTTACCTCTAAGGAAGGAGAAAAGAATACATACATTGCCAATTTTGTACCAGTTACTGTGATAGGTACTTTATAGTTAATATCTCATTTGATCATTGTAATAACCCTATGATGTAGATGCTATCCTGATCATCATCTTACTGTTGAGGGAAATGAGACAAACATAGGTTAAATAATTTGCACAGGGCTGCACAGTTAATTCCTAAGGCTGAATTTGAACTCAGTTTTTCCTGATTCCAAGATCAGATGTTATTCCACGATGGATCTGTGTTCAGGATAAATATAAATGTTTCTGGACTTTTTTAAAGCTTTTTAGATTTTTTCCAACTATTTTTCCAGGGTTTTTTTGCACATTACTCTGCCTTACATGCATTTCTTCCAGCCAAAGTTCCCTATTGGCCATTAATTACTCAGAGGATATAGCATTCTATGACTTGCAGACATACAACATATGTAGATCACTTTCATAAAAATTTTGTAGAAGTAAGAAAATACACACTAGTCTGTGGTTACTGACATTATTTTCAATGCCATACTAAATGAGACACAATTTTAGTCCCCCAATAATTCAATTTCTCTCTCTCTTTGAGATGTCTTAAAACCATTTCTCATGACCATCAAAAATGTATCACCACCAAAACGAACTTCCTCTCTGTTTATTTTATCGAGTCCAGTTACTCTTTTCATATTTATTTTCTTCAGAGCCATCTATTTCTTTATACAGCACATTAAGGCCTATGATATTAGAGACCAAGTATTATGTTTCCACAGACATCAACAATGTTTGGTATAGAAATATTAATAGTTCTTATTGAATATTTGCCTATTTTTGTCTTCTTTCCAATTTCATCTCTTAATGTTTCTAGAATTATCTGAATAATTGTGTTTCATGCCAAAATTTTTTGTAAATTCTACTATTATTTTTATGTGCATGCAGATATTGCTCATTATTTTCTAATATTATGATTTCTGAAGTTTTGCAAATGAGTTTATATTCTAACTTGATGCCATTTTTATTTAATATGTCTTTCCACTTGACAAAATTTTCCTAACTGAAGCAGTTTTTGGATTCTTCTGGACTCCATATTTAGGCAATTTCTTCACACATACAAATTAAATTTCTGAAGGAAAAGATAATGGAATATGTTGATGCCTGTTCCTTTATCTACTTCGTTTTTTCTGTTTATTTCTTTGTTTGTCTCTCCAAAGAGAGTTGTGAGTTACACATCATTAAAAATATTGATGCATTTCATTTTGAAACAATATTCATTTCCCAACAAACATCTATATCAATCATTACCCAAGAAACCAGGAATTTTAGTTTATTGCTTGTTAACAGAAGAGAAGAATGGATGTATCCTGGACCTTTTATATATTATAGTTGGCTAAAGTTTTGCTGCCTTGCCATGTGGAATGTATGTTTTTATAGTTCTACTATACCTATGTGACAGTAGTCAAATCACTTAACAGCCAATGCCGCCAAAGGACTCAATAAGACTATAGCCACCAATGTAAAAGTAATAATTTAATATTTTCTGGGGCAACTAGATAGAGCACCAGCTCTGAAGTCAGGAGGACCTGATTTCAAATCTAGCCTCAGACACCTAACACTTCCTGGCTATATGATCCTGGGCAAGTCACTTAATCTCAACTGCCTCAGGGGGGAAAATTTTCTGGGGTGGAGGAAATGTACCTGACATACTTTTCAGTTTAATTTTCATTATTACTATTTTTTCTATCACTTTATGTCTAGATAATCAATAAACTGAGCTCTTATTTGCAGCATTTAACAATTTAATAATCAGGTTTCCGTGTACCTCTGACTACAAGTTACAGAAGGGTTGCAGAATCTAACTGATAGAGGGAATTTTTACCCTAAAGAATACCCACAACAGTGAAAATATATATATATATATATATATATATATATATATATATATATTAAACCTTGGTCTACACCCTCTACTCCACCACACACACAAAGAATGAAAGAAAAAAAAATTCTGCTTTCTTCACTTGTTACTTTACAAAAATCTTTCCATCTTAATTCTCTGAATTTGTAATTCCCTACAGCACAATAACATTCCTTGCTATTCATATATCAAAATTTGTTCAGCAATTTCCCAATCATTAAGCACATATTTTGTTTCCAGGTATTTTTGTTACCAAAACAAGGTTGATATGAACTTTTTAAAAAACCAGTTATTTTCTTTCTATCTATAATCTCCTTATGATATAGTCCCAGCAGTAGTAGAATATCTGTATCAAGGGGTATGAACAACTGAATATCTTTTCCTACATTATTCTAAATTGTTTTCCAGAATTTTTTAATTAACTCCCAGAACCACCATCAGTGAATTAGCATTTCTGTCTTCCTATAATGCCTACAGCAATGAGTTTTCTCATACTCTAGCATCTCCTCTAGCTAAAATATATTTAAAGTGATGGCTCAGTGTTTGCATTTATTTGATTACCTGTGATTTTGAAAGTTATTTGGATGATTATTAGTAGTTTGGATTTTTATTTTCAAAGTTGTTTACTGATATTTGTTGGCCACTTTCCCTTATGGGCTCAGGAATATTTCTTTTAATTATATTGAAATAGAGATTGGACTCATAATATCATCAGTACAGGAAGTTCTGGAGAGGAATCCTTGCCTATTAATGTAGCTCAGCATATTCTGTTCAAATTACAATATTAGAGAATTGTCTTTCTCATTTCCCACGAAGCTACTCTAAACTTTCTCTTCCCTCTTCAAGCTCTGCCCCCTCATATCTATCTCACCCCTCTCAATCAGCAAAAAACAGTGTCTCTTCCTTTAATGAAGAAAAAAAGTTGAGGCCTTTTGGTTTGTCCTCCCTCTTTCCCCATTCTCTTCATATCAAAACACCTTGAAATCATTACTCACTCTTTCTTTCTGCCAGCCTCTAACAAAAAGGTGGCCCTTCTCCTTCCTACAGTTGACACCTCTATTTATGTACTTGATCATTTATCCTCCAACATTCTCCAGCTGTTTGTATTCTCAGTTCTCCCTTTCCTCTTTAATCTTCAACTCCTCTCTAATGACTGGTTCTTTACTTGTTTTCTCAAACATGCCTAAATCTCTTATATGTTAAAAAAAAATCTTCTAAATCTTACCATTCCTTCAAACTACTGTTCTGTGTCTCTCCCCTCTTTAACAAACTCCCCAGGGAAAAATGGTCTTATCTTTTCTCTTGGCACACAATCCTTGACTCTTTATGATTTGGCTTTTTTCCTCCAAGAGTAAGTGAAAATGATCTCCGTAAAGTTACCAATGATCTGTTTACCAAATCTAATGGTCAGTTTTCATTCTTTCCAATATATCCATTGCATTTAATATTATTGACTACCCTCTTCTTGACATTCTTACCTCTCTGGGGTTTTGTGACATTATTCTCTCCTGGGTTATACTCTACCTCTCTAACTACTTTTTCTCAGTCTCCTTGACTGGCTCTCATCCACATAATGCCCCACTAAGCTGGGTCTATTTTCCCTCTTCCTCTATAACTCCTCAGTAACCTTATCATATTCCTGGGTTTAATTATCATGAATACAACTCTCACTTCTACATATCCAACTCCAGTCCCTCTCTTAATCTACAATCCCAGATTAATAGTTGGCAATTAGATAATTCAAACTGGATAGCTTAAAGACATTAAATTCAACACATTTAAAACTGAATTCTATGCTATTTCCCCTATGCTTTCCCCCTATTATTAGTGGTAATTTCCCTATTACTGTCCCAAGCACCACCATTCTTCAAATGTCTCTAAAATGTAATATTAAAATTATTGTGGATTCCTCACTCTTCCTTATCCCACGTATGCAATAAGTCACCAGATCTTACCATTTCTACTTTTACATCTATTGCATCTGACTGTCATCCATAGCTACATTTTTAGTTCAGGTCCTTACAACCTTTCTCTTAGATGATTACAACAGTCTCCTAATTGATTTTCTAGCCTCTAGTTTCTCTCCATTCCAGTCATCATATTCATTGCTACTAAAGTAATGTTCCTTCAATATAGATATGTCCTTATGACATCCTACTCAATCAGCTCCAGTGAATTCCTATTTTCTTTACAATGAAAGATAAACTAAACTAAGCTTAAAAGCCCTATGTGACTTAACCCATAGCTATTTTTTCCAGCTTCATTAGGCATTGTTCCCCATTCCTGAATTCTGTAATTCAGTCAGATTGGTCCTTTCTCTATTGATCTTTCATAACAGTCTATATCCCATTCCCTTGTGCTTGCATTGTTGTTCAATTGGTTCATTTGTGACTGACTATTCATGACTCTGGTTCTCTGTCTATGGGATTTTCTTGGACAAAGGTACTGGAGGGGTTTGCCATTTCTTTCTGTGGCGAACAGAACTTAAATGACTTGCTTAACATCACACAGCTAAATTTCTAAGTCTGGATTTGAATTCAAATCTTCTTGACTTCAAGCCAAGTACTCTATCTACTGTACCATCTTGCTGCATTTTCATTAGCCATCCTGTATGTCTGATATATACTCACAATTTATCTTTCCCTCATATAATCCTTTACTTTCATTAAAAAGCAGCTTCTGCACCTTTTGTCTGGAAACTTTCCTTCACCCTCAGCTACTAGTGCATTTGTTCCCAAATTGCCTTATATTTAACTACTCCTTATATAGTGTATTTATTGACTTTATATTTAAACCATATATATTTTACATGTGCTTGTCTCCCCATTTAGAAGATAAGCTCCTTGTAAATAGGAACACTTTATTCTTTAACCTTGTAAAGCCAGTGCCTAAAGTAGTTTCTGCAGAAAATATGTGCCATGTTTGTTGATTGAAAGGTTAAGTGTCTTGCCAAGGGTTATTCAGCCAGACTTGTCAGAGACAAAACTAAATCTAGGTCCTAATGAATTCAAAGTCAGTTCTCTATCCACTAGTCAACGCTGCCACACTAATCTTACATATACATGTAAAATTCCTATGTCAGGCTTTGGTGAGGGTTATTTGATGATGGAGGCAAAAAAAAAAACAAAAAACAGGAAATTTTAGTAAAAAGAAGAATGATGTTGTCAGGACTGCATTTTAAGAAAATTACTTTGGCAACCAAGTCTGGATGAATTGAAAAGAAGAGGGAGACTTAAGGTAGATGGGCCAACAAGGAGACTATTACAATAAGACAAGCTAGAGGTGATGAAAGCCTGATTTAAAGCTGTTGCACCAAAAAATGGTTTCCAATGTCTCTTACACAATATTTTTGGTTCTTAGCTTCATTACAAACTAACCTGGTGTGCACATATGTATCTGTCTTCTTTATCTATTCTATTCCCTGGAACTATCTTTTCACTTTTTTTTTTTTTTTTTTTTTTTTTTTTTACAAAATCCAGTACAAGATAGTTTTGTTAATGACATTCTTAAAATTTATGATCACTAGAATAATCAAACTCACCTCCTTCTTATTTATTTTTTAAAATGAAATTGGTCTTTCACAGACCTAATCACAATGAAGGGGCCAGATAACTAGATAATGTGTGTGTTGATAGGTTAGTTCCCAAATATTTGATATATTTTATTACCTATTAAAATGGTTACAATCTCATTAAAGAAGGGAAAGGGACTTGTATGTGCCAAAATGTTTGTGGCAGCCCTTTTTGTGGTGGCTAGCAACTGGAAAATGAATGGATGCCCATCAATTGGAAAATGGGTAAATTGTGGTATATGAATATTATGGAATATTATTGTTCTGTAAGAAATAACCAGCAGAATGAATACAGAGAGGCTTGGAGAGACTTACATGAACTGATGCTGAGTGAAATGAGCAGAACCAGGGGATCATTATACACTTCAACAACAATACTGTATGAGGATATATTCTGATAGAAGTGGATATCTTCGACAAAGAGAAGAGCCAATTCAGTTCCAATTGATCAATGATGGACAGAATCAGCTACACAGAGAAGGAACACTGGGAAAAGAATATGGACCATTTGCATTTTTGTTTTTCTTCCCAGGTTATTTTTACCTTCTGAATCCATTTTTTCTTGTGCAACAAGAGAACTGTACAGATTTTCACACATATATTGTATCTAGGATATACTTTAATATGTTTAACATGTATAAAACTGCCTGCCATCTAGGGGAGGGAGTGGAAGAAGGGAAGGGAAAAAGTTGGAACAAAAGTGAGTACAAGGGACAATGTTGTAAAAATTATCCCTGCATATGTTCTGTCAATAAAAAGCTAAAATTTAAAAAATGGTTACTATCTCTTTGTTAATAATAAACAGAATATTTTTATGGAAATATTTTGAGCCTACAAACATTTATTCATTATCTTGGGGATGTTTTGTTGTTGATTCTATAGGGTTTTCTATAAAAAGTAATAAAACAGATTATTTTACCTTTACTTTGCTGATGATTATTGTCTCTATTTTCTTGATATTGCTATAAGTGACATCTTTAGCAAAATAGCAAGTGATAAGAACAGGTAACATTTTATCTTAATGCTAATTTTATCAAACTATATTATTCCTCTGTTACAAATAATGCTAACTCTTGGATTTTAACATATACTTTTGACCACATTAAGAAAATTCCTGGAAGCAGCTAGGTGGTACAGTGGATAGAGCACCAGCCCTGAAGTCAGAGGACTTGAGTTCAAATATGGCTTCAGAAACATAATACTTCCTAGCTGTGTGATCTTGGGCAAGTCATTTAATCTCAATTGCCTCAGCAAAAAAAAAGAAAAAGAAAAAAGGAAAATTCCTTTTACTCCCATGGAACTCAGTGAATTTTTTTTGACAAAATTGGGTAATTTTGTTGAAGGCTTCTTTTTATCTATTGCTATAATAATGTGATATCTATTGTTTTGGTACTAATGAGATTTACAATGTTTTTATTTTTGCTAATGTTAAACAATTTTAAAATTTGTTTTGTAATTTCAACATAGTCACTGGGAATTTTTAATATATTGCTTTAGCCTCTTCACTATTATTGTCTTTAATAGTTTTGTATTAATATTCATGAGTGGTATAGGTCTTTATTTCTCTTTATTAGCTTGTTTGTCCTATTTTAGATTTCAGAACCATATTTATCTTGTTGAAGGAGTACTGTGGTAGGTTTTCTTTCTCTGTGTAAATAGTTTATAAAGTTATAAAAGTCTTTTTTTCTCATATTTTCTCCTACGATGATCTTAACCTGCAGTATTCCTTCATTGTAGGAGATTCTTTTCTTGGCTTGCTCAGTTCCTCAATCTCTCTGCTAGATTATTTCAAGAATATTTTCCTATAAAGATTTCTTTTTCTTTCTCTGCCTTTGTCACCATTGTTGTTTTAACTTATTTAAACATTGTTGGCTTTCTTTAGATATAGAGAGGAAGCTGGGTTTTTCTAAGACCTTTCACTCAGCCATCTTGCTTGAAAGCTGCCTTTCTTCTATTTAACTATGACTTCCTTAATTCTCATTTATTTATAGCAAAATTGTCAAGACTTGTGTGGTTCACTTTCTCCAGAATCATGTAGACTTAATGAATAAAAATCTCTTATTTAAATTGTCAATAGCAAAATTAATGTTTATAGGTAGACTAACAGTTCTGCCACCATTAATGCCATGATGGAAAGACATGTGAGATTGTAGTCCATTTTATATTGTATTGTTTCATGGGTTTCCATGGCCAAAGAATTCATCAGATAAAAGCCAATATAATGGAGATAAGGTTATCTCTCTCTTTATTTATTTATCCAGGCTGGTTCCCCAAAGCAGACATGTTTTATCAATGGGATTATAAAATTTACAGCATGATAAGAAGAGAACTTGTAAGAATTTAAGATTTTTTGACATTGCATCCAGGCATACTAAGTCAACTCCACAACCCAATGAGGCATTGGCCTAGGACATGGTGAAGAAAAGTAATTATTAAGTGTACAACAAAGTAATTATCAAGGAGCCATTATCAGCTGGATATGACAGAAATAAGAAACCTTTTTCTTGAAATCAACACAATTTGCCTTTTGAAATCTGCCCTGAAGATCTGATTGGCTTTTTTTCTCCTTTGGGAAAGAGTCATATGGTTCCATAAAATTTTACTCTGGCATAGAGAGTAGTTATCTGGGAAAACATATCTTAATAAAGGAAAGAAGTTACAGTGGGAAATCATAGCTTAAGTAGCTTAAGAAGGAAGTTTCTGTCCTAAGAAAAATATTTATGGAAAAGAATAAATCTTTGAGAAAGGTGACATCATTATTCTCTATGGAACTGAGTTAATAATTTTTTGCTTCCAGATAGGTGCTGAATAGAAAGTTTAGGGTTAAAATCAGAGCCCATAAATTGGGTGGGATCATAAAAAATGAGACCTTGAAATCTATCTTTTCCTTTCAAGAATTTTAAAGTCCTATGCATAATATCATAGTCTGAAGCCTCAAAGGGACATTGCACTCATCTCATAAAATCCTGTAATTGTATAGATAAGGAAACTAAGGTTGGGGGTGGGGGGAGATGAAGTGACTTGTCCAATTTCACAGTGAGTGACAGAAGAGGTTTTTCAACTCAGGTTCTGTGACTCCTGATTCAATTTTCTTTCTACTGTGCTTTGAGAAGCATAAGCTCTGAATTCATTAAACCTAGAATCTCTGGGTCCCTGAAGACATAGGTTACTCTCCCTTAGTCTTCTATCGTGTAAAATGATAGCATTGTATTAGGTGATTTCTAAAGTCTCTTCTTACTCTAAAATCTTTGATAATGATTCCTATTTGTGAGATAATACTTGCTCCTGGTCTTAGGTAGCTATAGCAAGAACAAATCTGTGCTTTGCATTTCCTATACCAAGTCAAAAAGAAGGGATGCTCTTCAGTAGAGCTATAATTAATGATTTTTATAAATGGGTAAATGGCAGAAAATGCATCTGATACAAAATGCATGAAATATATTAATTTAGTCAAGAGGCTGGCACCCAAGATATCTTCAGGCTGTTTCTGGAAAGGATGAGAAAATAGGTTGAAGTTTATAGAGAAAGAAATCATCTCCGTGTGACTTTGGAAAGAAAGGGAGAAAACCTTTATCTGGTAGCTTCCTTTTTAATAAAATATTCTTGCTTACTAAATAAAAAGATCAATTTTTCTGAACTGATAAAGAACTGATCATATTATCAGTAGTCTCCTAAATATCAGCACCCTGGGTTGCTGATATTTCTCTGCTTTTGCTATAGTGGAATATACTAGTTATAATGTCCAGGCTAGCTCCCTGGAGAGCCTCAGAATCAGTCAGAGTCAGGATCAATCAAAGTTCTTGGTCTTTAGAGAGAGAAGTGAAGGAGGCAGACAAGCTGCCACATGGCTTGCCAAAGATGTATTCTGGATTCTGGAGTCCAGATTCTCCAGCCCCTCTTTTCCTTGTCCTGCAGCCAAGTGATCCTGACTTCTCTCCCTCACCCCTCTAATCCTTGTCTACGATTACCTCACCACCAAACATTCAGCAAGCACCAATGATGAGGAGAGCCATCACATCACCATCTCATCTGTAAAATGATCTGGAGAAGGAAATTGCAAACCAATATCTTTGCTAAGAAAACCCAAAATGGGGTCACAAAATGTTGGACATTAGTGAAAACAACTGAACAGCAACAATATCACTGTTAATTACTACTCTTCATAGGAGAAAACTAAGGCTGTGAGAGGTTAAATGCTTTTCCTAGGTTTACCCAGTTAATTAAATAAGTGTAATAACATTCAATCCATTGGGGAGGGGGTAGGAAAGGTGGTTTAAAAAAATGGCTATTGCCCTCACTGAAATGCTGCTAAATTGGTTGTTCATTAAATTAATCTATCAGTACATGTGCCTGGACCAGGTAATATAGATAGATGGTAAACTGGATCCAGAATTTAATCAGAGGGAGAAAAAAAGCATAATTGTTTTTTAAGGCCTTGTACAATGCCTTGACTATCTCAAAAAGTGCCATTGATCTAATATCAACCTTACTCCATTGAAACTATGACCATGTATCACGAGACCCTACAATTGTGGGAGAAGCCAATTGTAGCTGATCCAAAGAAGAAAGAAGAAATACAACATAGATAAAAAGAGTATGTGTGTGTATGTATATATTATATGTATAGGTATACATATAATATATACATACAGTGTGTATATATATATATATATATACATGTATACATACATATATGTGTGTATATGTACATTTTTAATGTCTTGGCTATATAAGAAGTTTTCTAAATTATGTACTTCAGAAATGCAAGAATAGGAAAAAAAAAACTAACCAGTCATCACATAATAAAATCGGGGGATAATAAATGGATCATCCAATGTATCATCACTGAAGAATGAAAAGATCTATAGGAAGACTTCTAGCACAAGTAAATCCTCTATTGAAGATAAGCAAGTATCACACAGGATGAGAAGGTATGAATGTGTTACTATCTATAACCATGGAAGGGGTACCTGAATCACTGAGGTCACAGACCCATTGAAATGCTGGAGTAGTTTTCAGTAGTATGTGGATGTTCTTTTCTTTTCTTTTTCTTTCTTTTTTTTTTTTATTATTATAGTAACTTTTTATTGACAGAATCCATGCCAGGGTAATTTTTTTACAACATTATCCCTTGCACTCACTTCTGTTCCGATTTTTCCCTCCCACCCTCCACCCCCTCCCCTAGATGGCAAGCAGCCCTATATGTGTTGAGTATGTCCTAGTATATCCTAGATACAATGTATGTGTGCAGATCCAAACAGTTTTCTTGTTGCACAGGGAGAATTGGATTCAGAAGGTAGAAATAACCAGGGAAGAAAAACAAAAATGCAAACAGTTTACATTCATTTCCCAGTGTTTTTTCTTTGGGTGTAGCTGCTTCTGTCCATCATTGATCAATTAAAACTGAATTAGGTCTCTTTGTCAAAGAAATCCACTTCCATCAGATTACATCTTCATACAGTATCGTTGTTGACGTATATAATGATCTCTTGGTTCTGCTCATTTCACTTAGCATCAGTTCATGTAATTCTCTCCAAGCTTCTCTGTATTCATCTTGCTGGTCATTTCTTACAGAACAATAATATTCCATAACATTCATATACCACAATTTACCCAACCATTCTCCAATTGATGGGCATCCACTCAGTTTCCAGCTTCTAGCCACTACAAACAGGGCTGCCACAAACATTTTGGCACATACTGGTCCCTTTCCCTTCTTTAGTATCTCCTTGGGGTATAAGCCCAGTAGAAACACTGCTGGATCAAAGGGTATGCACAGTTTGATAACTTTTTGGGCATAATTCCAGATTGCTCTCCAGAATGGTTGGATTCGTTCACAACTCCACCAACAATGCATCAGTGTCCCAGTTTTCCCGCATCCCCTCCAACAATCATCATTATTTTTTCCTGTCATCTTAGCCAATCTGACAGGTGTGTAGTGGTATCTCAGAGTTGTCTTAATTTGCATTTCTCTGATTAATAATGATTTGGAACACTCTTTTATATGAGTGGTAATGATTTCAATTTCATCATCTGAAAATTGTCTGTTCATATCCTTTGACCATTTATCAATTGGAGAATGGCTTGGTTTCTTATAAATTAGAGTCAGTTCTCTATATATTTTGGAAATGAGGCCTTTATCAGAACCTTTAACTGTGAAGATGTTTTCCCAGTTTGTTGCTTCCCTTCTAATCTTGTTTACATTAGTTTTGTTTGTACAGAAGCTTTTTAATTTGATGTAATCAAAATTTTCTATTTTGTGATCAATAATGGTCTCTAGTTCATCTTTAGTCACAAATTTCTTCCTCCTCCACAAGTCTGAGAGATAAACTATCCTATGTTCCTCCAATTTGTTTATAATCTCGTTCTTTATGTCTAAATCATGGACCCATTTTGATCTTATCTTGGTATACGGTGTTAAGTGTGGATCCATGCCTAATTTCTGCCATACTAATTTCCAGTTATCCCAGCAGTTTTGTCAAATAATGAATTCTTATCCCAAAAGTTAGGATCTTTGGGTTTGTCAAACACTAAATTGCTATAGTTGACTATTCTGTCTTGTGAACCTAACCTGTTCCACTGATCAACTAATCTATTTCTTAGCCAATACCGAATGGTTTTGGTGACTGCTGCTTTATAATATAGTTTTAGATCAGGTACAGCTAAGCCACCTTCATTTGATTTTTTTTTTTCATTAATTCTTTTGAGATTCTTGACCTTTTGTTATTCCATATGAATTTTGTTGTTATTTTTTCTAGATCATTAAAATATTTTCTTGGAAGTCTGATTGGTATAGCACTAAATAAATAGATTAGTTTAAGGGTGGATGTTCTTTTCAATGAAATACAAATTCATTTAAAAACATAGTTCAATAAATGAGAGATAATATGATACAGTGAATAGAGAGCAAGATTCAAAGCCTGGAAAACCTGAACTGAAGATCTATGTCTAATACCAACTGACTTTTTTGGTCCTGGACAAGTCACTAAACCCCTTCATATTCTAAACAATCTCAAAGACCATAAATTGCAGAGGAGATACTGACTTCCTTTGGTAGAGGGAGTTTCCTCTCCTGGGAGCTTCCTCTACTATAAAATCACAGGGTTCAGTCTTTTAACTCCATTTGAATGCTGAATTCATAGAAACTTTTTGCAATTATTTATGTCAGTTGACTGATTCTATTATCCATCATTTTTTTCTATTACAAAGGAATACTCCTACTCAGAAAAGCTAGAAACGTTGTAATATGTAATAATTCATGAAAATTCTCTCCATCTAATTTATTTTCCTTTTTGTGGAGAAACTGAACTGTCAGCCACTACATGGTTTCTTACTACCTCTTCCTATTCTACAACTGATAGGATGTACTATCCAAGATTCACTTATTACTTTTCTATGTAGGAAAAAAGCATTGTATAGACAGCTGCGGGTGATAACATGGATAAAAAATGATAAAGTCTCTGCCTTCAAAGGCCTTTTAGGAGAACTTCAAGTTTCTTTTCCTGACTTATCATGTTTCTCTCCTTCACACAGTTAGGCTAAATTGGTCTATTTCCTCTTCCTCATCCATGGCATTCTATTTCCCATGTCTATATCTTTGTACAGGTTTTTCTCCCATATCTAAAACCCATTCCTTCTTTCTCTTTGCTTCTTGGAATCCTAAGATACCTTCAAAAATCAGGCCAAATGTCTACATGAAACCTTTCTTGAATTTTATTCCCCAGTTGCTAGTTCTTTCCCTGAAAAATCTTGTATTAATTTTTTACATATACACACACACATATATATATTCCTCTGAAAATTTCTCATATTAACTTTGTGCATATATATATTATGATATATATGATATACACATGTGTGTATGTGTATAAATGGTATCTCCTCTAAGTTAAGGTACTTGAGGACAAAGACAGCTTAATTTTTTTATATATCCCCCATCCCCTTATACATAGGTGGTACTTAATAAATGCTGGATGGTTGATTGGGGAAGAGACAGGCACACAATTACCTGTAATACAAGTTAAAATAAAAGCACATTAAGACTATAGAGCCCAAATTTTGAGCATAACTTGTCCAACTCTCCCTTATTTATAGACAAGGAAATAGAAACCCAGAGAGGGCAAATGACTGCTCCAGGATCCTAAAGGTGGTAAAATTGGGATTCAAAACAGTGCCTCATTTTAAAGTTAGTACCCTTTCTACCAAAAAAAGTCAAAGATCCTGAAAAGAGAGACTCAGAAAGAGAGAAGTACCATATAATTGGAAAGATCAAAGCACTGTTCTAGATCTCCAAAAAGAAACTGATAGATAAACAGCTTTCAGAGGTAAAAGTTCCAACCTCAGTCATTCAATAAAAATTTATGCACCTGCTATGTGCCAGGAATTGTATTACGCATTAACGAAGGATAAAAATAAGTAACATAAATAAATAAATTTGTTCACAAGAATGTTACAATCTAAAAAGGGGGATAACAGACAACCATGTATGAATACTCTATATACAGGATAAATTAAAGATAATCTATAGAGAAAAGATACTAAGAGTAAGGGGAATAGGGAAAAGCTTCTGTCGAAGAAGGTGGGGCCTTAGCTGGGACTTGGAGAAAACCAGGGTGGCCAGGAGGCAGAGCTGAGGAGGAACATTTTAAATATGGGATACAAACAGTGAAAATGCCCAGAGTCGGGAAGACTTCACACTCCTTGATCTTGTTTCCAAAAACATGAATAAAGTAATAAATTAAAAAAATAAAAGTCAGCAATGGGGGATATATTGGAAAGCCTGGGACACCAATGTAGTCATAAACAAGCTCAAGCTGCTTCTTTCATGATACTTTCAGGCAGATATTCAGCAATGGCCTCTGGTTGACATGGCCCAAAGCTGGGATTTGCTGTATCCAAATAAACCCTCCACGCCATGGAAAAGAAGGTAAAAGGTTAAGATCCTCCCAGAGGAAAAGGAAGCTGGAAGAGATAAGGGCACAGAACGTGCTGAAAATGTGTTCTTGGCCTGGGACCATGATGCTCTCAAGGTCCCCCATCCCACCACCCACTTTTGTGGAGGCAAAGGGCTGCTGACTCAGGATGAGGAGGAGGGGTTTCTGCTTCATCTTGTCTTCTCTGTAAATCCTTTGGGTCACAGAAAGCAGCTCAAAAATTAAAGAGGAAGTAGAAAAGCAAATGGAGATGACTCTGGCACTGAACAAAACTGACCCCACCACTACTCCTCTCACCTTCTCTCCCAGTTCTTTTAATGACAAATTGACCCTCAATGGCAGCCAAGTCCATCCTCTCACTGAATCCCATCTGTTCCTGGTCTCTTTCTCCTCCACGACTTTCTCTATACTATGATCTTGCCTTGAAGTTTCCTTATCTGAGATTTAACAATCTATAAGAGAGCTTTCCCTAAAACCCAGAATATCTTTCTAGACCTATCTCAATTCCCATTGTTACTGTCTGCTCCTACTTAACACTGCCTCAGTTTTCTCATCTGTCAGATGAGCTAGAAAAGAAAATGGCAGACCATTTCAGTATCTTTGTCAAGAAAAATCCCAAATGGGATGATGAAAAGTCGGACACAAGAGAAATAATTGAACAAGAATAACAAACACTCATCATTCATCCTGTCAGTGTTAATTAAGTCACAGGATAATAGATTTACAGATAAAAGGGATCTTAGAAGGCATCTAATCATAGAATTACAGATTTTTGAATTAGAAGTTAACCTCAGAGTTCATCTAGATCAACTACCACATTTTACAGATAAGTAAACTGAGGCTCAGATGAGGAACCTGAAATTGAGAAAGGTGACTTGCTCTTGGTATCTTGGTAGAATGGTACCTACATTCTCTAAGCCCAAATGCAGCATTCTTTCCCTTAGTATTCACTGCTGTCATTCATTAATGACAACTTACATATCTGTAGCTCATCATAATTTTCAAAGTTCTTTCCTCATACCCTTGTAAGCTAGGTAGTAGAAATAAGTTTCCTTTTCCAGGTAAAAGAAACTGACTGTCAGAAGCATAAAAAGATTAGACCTAAATCACACAGCTAGTAAGCCCTGAAACTTGAACTTGAATACAGCTCTCTTGCATCCTTTATTCTTATTTATAAGGAAAAAAAAAAAAAAAAACAAGGGGTGAGAGAGTCTAAAATATATCTAGGAAACTCTTAAGTTGCTAACCAAAAGTAGCCAACACATACAAAGTGATTGTCATAAACTGTAGAAGGCCCTATAGGAGAGAAGTCTGATACAAAGACTGTATACAACACCTGTATTAATTTGGAGATAGTATAATAAAATGACAACAAATACACAAATATGATAACACAAAGAAATAGGATAAACATAAAAAGTTTGGGAATAGTAATTTCTTTTGTGGTTGTTATTCCATCAAATTTTCAAGCTCTATGTCTATGATACTATGATATTTGAAAAATTATATAGAACAGAAGTCCTGGAGGATCTGAAAAAAGCTAATGTGTTTTTTTTTTTTAAGAAATGGTTAGTGATACCTAGGATAGGAAGCGATCCTCACAGAAGACCACAGCTAAAACCTGGTCTTCATCAAGAGCAGATTGGTTAAAAAAAAAACATTGTTTCCTTTTTCAAGTGGTTACTAAATTTATAGATCAAAGGAATGATGTAGTTATAGTTTGCCTGGATTTTAATGAAGTATTAAAGAAAGTCTCCCATACTATTCTTGTGAGAAAATTGGAGAGATGTGGATTAATTATTTGTTATAGTTGCATTGATTTGAAATTGGCTAAAAAACTAGACCCAAAGGATAAAAAATAATGATTCTATGTCTTTCCAGAAAGAGGACCCTTGTAGAGTCCCCTAAGGTTCTCTGTTTGGCCTAGTGCTATTGACTGTTATCAATGGCTTGGATAAAGGGAGAGATGGTGTACCCATGGAATTTGTATATAATAAAAAGTGGGAAGTGATGGAACACTGGCTGATTGACAGAATCAAGATCCCAAAGAATCTTGACAGAATAGATTATTAGATTTAATATAAAAAGATTTGATTGGGATGAACAAAAAAAATCTGTTAGGTTTCAAAAATTAACTTGAGTAAACTTGGCTCAGATAAATTTGTGCAATTTATCTGAGAAAAAAATCATGAGGTTGTAAGGAAAAGTCAATATGAGGCTTCAGCATGCTATGGTAGCCTTATACTATCAAAGGCTTTATTAAAATAGGCATGGTGTCTAGAACAAAGGAAATCAGCATCCCACTAAATTCTCTCATGAACAGGTGACATTTGGAGTAGTACATTCAGTTATGAATACCGTGTTTTATGAAGGAGAGCTGGAAAACTCTGGGCAGTGGTGGAGGCCAAGAGTAGATTAAGTACCTATTACATGCCAGATACCATGCTCAGAACTTTACAAATATTACCTCATTTGATCCTCACAACAGCCCTGAGAGAAAGGTACTATTATTATCACCATTTTACACTTTAAGAAACTGAGATAGACAGAATTAAGTAATTAGCCCAGAGCCATATGGTTAATAAGTGCCCAACACTGGATTTGAACTCAACTCTTCCTGACACCAGGCCCAGCACTCTGTCAACTGTACCACCTAACTTCCCTGTTCTCCAGAGGAGAGGATTTGAATTGAATTGAATAAGGATGGTAATGGACTGGTTCATCATACCCTCTAAGGACCAACTAAAGTAAGTGTGAATGTTTATCTTGAAGGAGAAGAGACAGGTTACCCTGCTATCTACCTCAAAATATTAGAAGACCTTTCATACAGAGGAGAGACTAGGTTTTCCTCCAGCTCATTTTTCAGTTGTATCTGACTCTTCATTATCTTCACGACTCTTCCAGTTTTTTTGGCAAAAATACAAACTCATTTTATAGATGAGGAAACTGAAGCAAACACAGGGTTAAGTGATTTTCTCAAGGTTACTCAGCTAGGAAGGGTCTGAGGTCAGATTTGAACCCAGGAAAATGAGTTTTTCTGACTCTAGGACCAGCACACTATCTAAGGTGTCACCTAGATGCCCTAAACCCAGAATTAGTCAATCAGAAAAATCAATAATTTTGGTGACTGGATGAAAATTGCCCAGCCAAAAAAAGAGGGAGAAATGTAGGAAGCTATTGGAGTAATCTTGTTAATTCAGATAGCAATTCTACCCAAATAACTGTTTGTATTTCCCATTTGGCTTTGTCAGTGTAATCCAGCTAAAAGTAAGCAATAAGATTTAATTAGACCCAGTCCAGTTTAGCACATTGGAGTAAACAGTATGATAACCTAGAAAAAATGTTATATTTGGAGTCAAAAGGCCTGGTTTTAAATCCTGGCTCTATTGATTATTACCTGTGTAACCTTAGGTGAATCTTAGCCTTTCTAAACCTCAATCTCTTCACTGTAAAACTAGATGACCTTGAGGTTACCTTCCATCTCTGAAAGTAGCATCTTAGTGCCTATGTTCAGTGGCCAATTATCTTTATTGTCTGGTTAGATGCTCCACTTTCAGCCTTGGACATAGTGGACAGAGTGCTGGGTTTGGGGTCAGGAAGGGCTAAGTTCAAATACAGCCTTAGTCACTTGTGACCTTGATCAAGGAATTCAACATCTGTCTGCCCCAGTTGCCTTCTCTGTGAATTGGGAATAATGACAAAGCCTACCTCCCAGTTTGGTTGTGAGGATCAAATAAAATATTATTTGGAAAGTGCTTCGAATAGCTCCTGGAACACAGTAAGCACTTAATAAATGCTTATTCCCTTCCCCCTTAGTTAGCTATACTAGCATGTCTAGTGGTGACTTCCAGGACTGGTAAGCCACTAAGATTAAAATGGATTTGCCTAATCTTACTAGAGTTATTCCTGTGAGTTTATAGATATGACTCCCTCTCCATTAAGATAGGCAAGTTGTTAAATTCTTCATCAGTACAGACTTAATAGGAAGATTTTCAGACAATAAGACACATCTAGACTTAGAGCCTTCACAGCTTGGCAGAACCTGTCAGAGCTTGCTGTTCCTGGAAAGTGCCCAGGATTCCCCAGGCAGGGGATGCCACATCTGAGAAGGGTGAAAAAAAGATTCCATCCCCACTCTTGGGAAAGTAATTCATAGCACATACCCGGCTATGACTGGTCAATAGTGGCAGCTTTGAATTACTAGCCCACTTCCTGTCCCAGACCCCTTCCTATGCCGAATACAGCAATAATGAATCGAAAATGCTGAAGTTGCAGCAGAAAATGAGTTTCCATGAGCAACGATGTGAACCCTGTTTCAGGAAACACAGCTGGGCCCAAGACCAACAGTCAGAGCACTTGGGAGACTTAGAAGGCAAGAAGGGAAACTCAAGACAGACCCAGACCTGGAATTCCAAGGAGGTGTGCTTGGTCAGTATTTAAGTTTGTATTGACAGAGAGCTCAGAGCAGGGAGCCAGCAGCACCTGCCTACTCAGGGAATTGCTGGAGAGAGAACCATTCCTTCTTAGTATTCATGAGTGCCAAATTCATGATTTTTCGGGAAAAAAAATACAAAGCTAAATCTGAATTTTCTCCTTGCCAAAAGCTCCCCCACATTCTGTCTTTTCAATCCCACATTATTAACAAACCCGCAAGAAGTACAGAAAACATTCTTAAACACTCAAAATCATGTGGAAGGGTTTCTGTAACTTTTAGCCTGGTTTTGCCACGTGAATATGATTAAACCAAAGGCCAGAGGAGTGTCTCCCAGCTGTTGTCATTGTGTAAAACAGCCCACAGTGTTTTCTTAGGGCCCCTGGCCCATTGTCTGCAGTTCCCTTTATCCTTATCTGATCTCTGGGCCTCAGCCAAGGCCTGGGAGGTTAACTTCTCCAGAGGAACTAACACCAACCCCACAAGACTTTTGATGTTTTAGTCTTGCTTTCCTATCCATTTCTTCTTCTTTAAAAAATGCAGTCTTCAATGCCAATGTATGTAAATAACAAACACCCAGACAGATGTTTTTGCCACAAATAATTTTCCCATTAACTTTCCACAAGGAATGCTCGCATTTGTTTACTTGGAGAGACTCATTTGGGTTGCTTTTTTGATACCTTTCTCTGAAAAGGTCCTAAAATCATAGAAATAAAAGGTAAGGGAGCCAAACCTCATCATTACAGTAGGTAAAGAAACTAAAGGGTCAGCTAGGTAGTACAGTGGATAGAGTGTCAGGTCCCCAGACAAGAAGACTCCTTTTAATAAGTTCAAATCTGGCCTCAGACACTTCCCAACTATATGACCCTAAGCAAATCTCTTAACTCTGTTTACCTCGGTTTCTTCATTTGTAAAATGAGCTAAAGAAGGAAATGAATATTTGTCAAGAAAACTCCAAATGACTCACAAAGAGTTGGACACAACTGAAAAAAAAAATGACTTAACAAGGAAACTGAGGTTCATAGAGATTTGGAAATAGGCCCAAAAGCCAACAACTGATACTCAGTACTTTTCTGTTTGTTTGTTTGTTTGGGTTTGTTTGTTTGTTTGTTTGTTTGTTTGTTTTTGACAACTTCCATATATGAACTAAGGTCTTATCTTTAATGAAGAGGAGAAAAAATAAATTTCAATAGAACATCAAAAGGTTCAAACCAGAAAGATTTCAAGATGGGGTGGATTTCAAGTTTACCATAAAGCAACAACAGCAAACTTGCTGTTAATGGTTTCTAATAGGCATTAATAAAAGTTTAGTATCTGGACAAAAGAATATAATCAGCCTTAGATTCAGTAACACTCAGTTTATGCCTGGATTGTGGGGTTCAGTTCTGGGGACTCCATCTTAAAGACAAACCAAATATCTGGGAGAGGATGATCAGAAGTCCTAAAAAATCATGTCTTCAGACAAACATTTTTTTAAGCATTTAAGACAAATATTTAACGTTTAAGGAGTTAGAGGGGGACTATGAGCACTGACATAAAATCTCTGAAGGCTATTCCATCGCCTATGTCTGAGGCTTATTTGATATAGACTCAAGTGGACAAATCTAGGACCACTGGGTGAAAATTAGGAAAAGACATATTTCAACTTAACATAAAGAAAACCAGTTTGATTGCCAAAGCAATCATACAGTGAAACAAGCTGTATTTTTTCAGGGAGTGAGCTCTTTGTGACCTGTTTAAAAGCAGAGATTGAAAAAAGACCTCTTGAGGATGCTTGCAAAATGTATTCCTGCATTGGGAGGTGACTTTAAAGAATAAAAAATCTAGAATCAGAAGGGAACTTAGGGTCATCAAGTAGAAACCCCCCAAAAAATTTTTACAGATTAGGAAACTGAGACCCAAAGACTATATATGACTTGCCCAAAACCACACAGGAACTAAGTATTAGGAAGAAGGTTTGAACCTAGATTTTCCAACTCCATTCTCTTCCTACCAAAGCATACTGACACATCAGGTGAATCCCAAATTCTATTCTCACCCCAAATCTGGGATTCTAGGTCACTTTGAGATAAAATAGTGAATTGAGGGAGATATGGAATCTGAATTCTTGAAAGATAGGAAAGATTTGGATGGATAGAAATATGAGGAGGGCATTCTAAGAGTGAAGAAAGGAATAATGAATGTGGAGATTCAGAAAGCAGAAGAGTATTTAGGAGACAGAACTGAGACCAGACTAGCTAAAGGTTTCTCCTTGGAGAGTAATGGGAAGACACAGACTTGATGCTAAGGAAATAAGCTCACAAGCCTCTGTTGGAGCTCCAACTGCATAAATCTGTCACCTACGATTTATATTCACACTCAGGGATATAAATTTTAGCCAGAGCCTTTGTCCCTGGGGCATGGGGAACTGGGAAGCTTGCCCTAGGCTTTGAGCTGGGGGAGGGAGGGCACTGAGTTTCAGGGCTCTGGTCAGGGACTCAGAAAGACATCCTAGAGAGAGAGAGAAAGTGGGGGGAGAAGGGGAGAAAGCTTGGAGGTTTTGTGCTTTCACTAAGCTTAGAAGTCTAAGGTCCAAGGTCAAACAGTAGGATACGTTCCAATGAGATGGTGTCTTTCCCAGCCTGCCTTTGCTTACTTTAACAGAATTTCCTAAAGAAGCCAATGGAAGAAAGGGAGCCTCCTCTCCCACCTCCATCAAGGGAAGACCTTGATATCAGAATCATTGAAAAAAATACAACTTCTCTGACTACCAGAGGTTTCAATCAGTCTGTTTCTGCCCCTCTCTCCTAGCTAGGATAAAGCAGACGCAAAACATAGCTAAAATCTATTAAATATAACTAGTAAGGAAGGCTTACTTTTAGAATAAAAATATATATGACAAATTCAGTTGGGAATGCTAAGAGAGGAAGAGAATGCCAGTTCACAAAACACCATTGAAAGATATTCCCAAGATACCATAAGGCAAATAAATGCAAAGGGTAAGAGCAGGGTGGAGCTAAAGGGGAAGGAGTCACCATAGGGGGTTTCTGCCTAAGGAAGGATGTAAATCAACTAGAAGCTTTCTATTTTATCTAATCATTCTAGTTAGCTAGGCGGTAAATTCAGTTGTTTTCCAAGTTATTCAAGGATTATGAAATGCTATCAGTGTCTTCTAAATTCTAATGTTCTAGGACCAAACTCCAAGTAATTACTACTCTGGTTAAATGAGAAGACAATGCAAGAAGACCAATATATGCAAGAATACCCAACCACAAATTAGTCAGATAATTAGCTGTGTGGTAGAGTAGTCAGAGCTTTGGGTTAGAGATAGGAAGACCTGAATTCTAATTCATCCTCAGACATTTACAGTTGGTATGATCCTGAGAGAGTCAATTAGTCTCTATTTGCCTCACTTTCCTCAATTGTAAAATGGGAATAATAGCAGCAACTACTTCACAGAACTGCTATGAAGATCAGTAAGATTATATTTATAAAGTGCTGGCACACAAATGCTTATTCCTTTCCCTTCCTCCTTCATAGAATTTGTGCTTGTTACCTCGTCCTTAAAGTATGAATGGCAAGCTCTGGAGGGAAATAAAAGTCCTTCTTTAAACAGTGGGCTGTAAACTTAATGTACTCATTACCCAAAAGACTAAAAATGCAGACCCAAAAGAGGTTTTGATAAATTAACAGATGACAGAACCTCAACAGGCTATTAAGTGAAAAATAGGAATATTTGGTAAATGTTCTTAACCTTTCTGGTGACATCATAATACTAAGAGCTCATATTTATATAGCACATTATCGTTTACATATACTTTACCTATGTTATCCAAGCTCTTCTGTTTGTCATTAAAAGCCTCTCATAATCTGGCTACAATAGATATCTCCAGACTGATTTCCCATTATTCTCCCTTCCAGCCAAATTGACTGACTTTATGTTTCCCAGACATGACATACCATTTCTGCAAAGGCCTTCATGCCTTTACAAAGACTGTCCCCCATATCCCTAGAATGTTTTCCTTATTCATCTTTGCTCTCCTCAATGCCCAGCTCAAAGGCCATATCTTATATATGATTTTTTTCTAACTATATATTTCTGATTTTCCCTTGATGATTTCTGTGTATTTATATTTATGTACAAGTATACATGTTTAAAAAAAATGCATGTGGAGAGAGAGAGATGATAAATAGATTATAGAAGGCAGAAGCATGGATAGCTAGGATAGAAAGAGGAAGGAAGGAAGGAAGGAAGAAAGGAAGGAAGGAGGGAGGGAAGGAGAGAAGGAAGGAGGGAAGGGAGGGAGGGAAGAGAAGAGAAGGAGGAAAAGGAGGGAGGGAAGAGAAGAGAGGGAGGAAAAGGAGGGAGGGAAGAGAAGAGAGGGAGGAAAAGGAGGGAGGGAGGGAAGAAAGGAAGGGAAGGGAAGGAAGGGAAGGGAAGGGAAGAAGGGAAGGAAGAGAGGGAGGAAAAGGAGGGAGGGAAGAGAAGAGAGGGAGGAAAAGGAGGGAGGGAGGGAAGAAAGGAAGGAAAGGGAAGGGAAGAAGGGAAGGGAAGAGAGGGAGGAAAAGGAGGGAGGGAGAGAGGGAAGGGAGGGAGAGAAGAAAGAGAGGGAAGGAAGGGAAGGGAGGGAGGAAGGGAGGAAGGAAAGGAGAAAAGGAAGGAAAGGAAAGGAAAGGAAAGGAAAGGAAAGGAAAGGAAAGGAAAGGAAAGGAAAGGAAAGGAAAGGAAAGGAAAGGAAAGGGGAAAGGAAAGGGGAAAGGAAAGGGGAAAGGAAAGGGGAAAGGAAAGGGGAAAGGAAAGGGGAAAGGAAAGGAAAGGAAAGGAAAGGAAAGGAAAGGAAAGGAAAGGAAAAGGAGAGAGGGAGGAAGAAAATGGATTTGTACACCTTTTGTTTGTCCACAGTATGCAATTAATAAATGCATGCTGAATTGAATTGTTGTACTGAATTACTTTACCTAATCCTACAAAAAACCCTGTGGGATAAGTAGTAGAAGTTTTGTCCTTCCCATTTTTCTTGTGAGAAAACTGAAACTCCAAGTTTTAGGGAAGACAAGATGACAGGATAAAAAGATCTGGAATAGGAGACTTGCATTCAAATTCCACCATTGCTAATAACTGTATCAACTTTGGAAAGTCTCTTCTATCTAGGAACAACATGATCTCTAATCAATCTATCAAAAAGCATTTATGAGGAATCTGCTATATGAGAAACACTGTACTAACCCCTGGCAATGGGGTGGGATGGGGAGAGAAACAGAGAAAGTGGGGGAGAGATGGAGGGAGAGAGAGAGTAGTGAGAGATGAAAAAATGAAAAGGAAGAGTGAGAGGGAGAGAGAAATTCTGCCCTCACAAAGTTTACATTCATTCAGGGGAAATAGAATATATATACACATATACATATATATAGTTATATATATAACTATATATAGTTATATACAGATACACACACACACACAGTATATACAAAGGAAATTTCAAAGGAAGGGGTGCACTAGAAGCTAGGCTGATCAGGTGGATCTCTTCTAAAGGAAGTTTATTTTCTCCTAGAGTCACTGAAACCTTATGAACATGACAAAGACTGAGCTGTTCTGCAGAACAGCAACACAGAAGACTGATTAGAGAGGAAAGAGATTGAAGGCAAGGAGAACAGGCGGTAATATAGACAAAAGGTGCTGGTAGCCTTGTGAAGGGACAGAAAGGTACATATGTTAGAATCAGCAGAATTAACAAGATTTGACACTTGCTTATATATGGGAGGTGAGGAAGAATATGGAGTTGAGGATGACTCAAAGATTTCAAACATGAGTGATTTAAAGCAGGGTTTCTTAAATTTTCTCCCCTTGCAATTCCTTTTCCCTCAAGAAATATTTAGATGACCCTGAAATATAAGTATATAATATATATGTGTGTGTGTATATATCAAACATTTATTGATAACAAATTATAATTTTGCAACCCTCACATTCAGTTACAAGATCCATTATAGGGCACAAATCACAGTTGAAGCAACCGTGATATAAGCTATTCGTTGAAATAGGGAAATTAATAGAATAGGTTTGGTGGAAAAAATAAAGTTTTGTTTTGAACATGTTGAGTTTAAAGTGATTTTGAGACATAAAGTTAGAACTATCCACTTGGCAATTGGTGATACAAGACCTAGCTCTGGAGAGAAACTATGATATATATAGATCTAGGAGTTTAACCCATGGGCGCAGAAAAACTGAATAAAAGAGAGAAGAGAGTCCAGGAAAAAGATTAGGGCATTTTCACATTTGGAGGAAAGGGAAAAAGACATAAATCCAGCTAAGATTACTGAGGAAAAGTATCCAGATAAGTAGAACTGAGAGAGAAATGTCACAAAAAATATGGAATGATGATGGCATATAAAAGAAATCTCAACAATGATGAATGCTGAAATGTGGTTATTCAAGAAATCATAATAGTTCAATTACCTTATTTTTTCAGACAAAGAAACTGAGACCTTGTTCTCTCATCTCTAAATCCAAATGCAACACTTTCTCAATTACTGCACTACATTGTCTTCCAAAGGACAATCATCCTCATTTTCCTCACACATCTTATGCAGTCTCTTCAAATAATAAACCCTGTTTTCTCTTTTGCACACAGGCATTCTTATGTAGTTCTGTAGACTTAGAACTGGAAGAGATTTTGGAGTTCAGGAAGTCCAGCTATCTTATTTTACAGGGGAAGAAATTAGAGATATAGAGGTTTTTACTTTCCCAAGAACATTGAAATGGCAGACCAGGATTCAACCCCCAATCCCAATCCTTATACATGCTTATTATATTATTATTATTACCAGAATAAGGGTTTTGATGATGTTTTTAGTTGATGGATTCAATGACTTCTCAAGTGACCAGATTTTATTCTGACATTATTTTCAGGATCCTCAGTTATAGCTGGTACTCCCATTGAATGAATTGGGTATGTGAATTCACAAAACTGAATAAAAATCAAGTCCAACCAATACTCCTGAATGAAAGAACTTTTCACATCATCAAAAATATTGAATGTAGAGGAACAGCTAGTCCAAAAGGGGCAGAAGGTCTTTAAAGACTTGCAAGCAAAAGAAAATGACTGCTAACCTACCATATCCAATCAACAAATTATCAGCATAAGGAAACAATAATTTGTATACAACAGATTTTAATCGATTTTAATATATAATAAGAAGTTAACATTTATATGACACTTTAATATTTGTCAAGTACTTTGCGTTATTATATCATTTAATCCTCACAACAACTCTACAATGTAGGTGCTATTATTGTTCCCATTTTATAGATGGGGAACCTGAGGCTGTAAGAAATTAAGTGACTTGCCCAAGATTACACAGGATTTGAAAAAAGATTTGAAACTAAATCTTCCTAACTCTGAGTCAAGTGCTCTCTCTGTTCACTATACCTAACTGCCTTTTGAATTACTAAATTTTAATTGAATTGAAATGACAATAGAATAAGCCCAAAATTTCAATTAAAAAACATAATTTCATAGGAAGTAAAAAACAGAGGTTAAAACAAAGTAAGTTCTATAACATAATTTACTGTGTGAAAACAGACACTTCTAACACTTTTAAAAGATCAAATAATTAAGTGAATGAATGAACTTCCCAAATATAAGTGGGGAGTTTACAATCGTGCCCAGATCACTCAACATGGAGGTGTATATGGGAAAGAAACCTGAGACTTGCTTCTTGGAGAAAACATTCTGGATTCCCCATATTCTTCTATGCTTGTATAAGATCAGATGAGAAAGGAGAGAGGAATAATGAGATGGAAGAGAAAAGGGAAAAATAGAGATTTCCTGGTAGTTTTGTAGATGCAGGCAATTCTGGCTGCACAGCCAAAGGAGAGATAGTTCTTATCACCATGGTCAGGAAATATTGAGTATTTTCTTCCAGAAGTATATCTCTAGTGTCTTTCATATGGGTGCCTTCATTTTTGATCATCTGGGCATAATCCAAAGCCCTATTATCCAGGCAATCACCATCAATTATACCTAATATGTGGCTAGCAAAATGCCTGGCACATGTTGGGTGTTGAATAAATACTTGTTGATTGATACTGGTTGAGGTTGCTTAAAAAAAAAATTATGCCAGTTTGAGGTGACAAGACTATAGAGAACTGGGGGGGGGGGGGGCGGAGAGATCAATATGGGTCAATAATATGAAATGACAGGGGAAAAAAAGAAATAAAAAATAATGGGATCCTGTAATGTCTGGTAGACCCTTGTGGGGAATAAATTTCCCAACTCTTAGAGCTACCAGCTAGTGGGATGAGATTCCTTAGGGAGGCAGTGGATGCTTCCTCTCTAGAGTTCTTATAACAAAAGCTTGATGTGTTTGTTCAGAAGTTGCAGAAAAGATTCTTTTTCAGCTATGGTTTGGAGGACCCTGAGGTCTATCATGACTGACATTCTAAGAATTCTGTTTTTTTCCTCCATAAAATGGAGATGATAATAGCATATACTTCTATTGGGTTGCTATTGCAAGGATCAAATGAGATTATAATTGTAAAGCATTTAGAACAGTGCCTGACACAAATAAGCCCTATACATATGTGAGCAATTATTATTTGTTAAGGACCTACTGTGAGTGAGATATTATGCTGAGCACAAGGGATACAAAAAAAGTTTTAAAAAAATAATTCCTTGAGCTCACAGTGTAATAGGGAGACAAAATACAAACAGCTATGTACAAGCAAATTATAGGCAAGATAAATGGGAGTCATCTTAGAAGGAAAATGGTAAAATTAAGGAATACCGAGAAGGAAACATCAAATCTGCTAGAAAGGCAAACAGAAACAGAGTCACATTGGCTGTATTGATCCTTGGGTACTTTAGTCATTTTTACATGGGGAAACAAAAATAGGATATCAAACAATTTAATAACAAAATCTGGAATGAAAAGAAAGGTATAAATACTTTGTTCAACAAGATCCAATCCACTTTCACAAACCAAGGAACAAAATTTCCTCTTTGTAAGTGGGGGAGAGGAGAAACTGAAACATTTAGAGGGCAATACTCAAATGTCCCCGTATGGCTGTAGAAGACACCACCCAAACCCCTTCCTGGTTGATCTTAACTGGTTTAGCTCCAAGCCAAGGTGGGTTTCAGCTTCCTTCTGAGGAAAAACTAAAAGACTGGAGCTTAGGGTTGGGGTTATGGCAGCAGATGTTATTTCCCTGGCCGTCACAGGCCAGATCTATGCCCACTTTTAAATAATGTTGGAAGGGCTCTGTTTTCCGGAAGTAATTGCACTGCTAATCACTCTCAGATCCTGGGGAGAATTGTACTTTCAAAAGAGACCTTTTTGTTTGGCTCTGCCTTATTTGGTTTGTTTTTGTTAGTTGGATATTAGAAGATTTTGAGTTATTGTTGTTTGTTATTTCCATGGCATCTGCATGGTCTTTGTGGTTAGAATGAGAAGGGGTTTGGGAAAAGGTCCTATACAATGATGATCACTTTATTCACACCAAACTAAAGAATGGGGGAGTCAGCTGTATGTTGGGTGCTTTAAATGTCTCCAACTCTTTCAATCACGTTGTGTCCTAGAAAACCCAAAGCACATTTGGCCCTGAGCACTTTTCCCCTTGATTTTTAATCTTGAGTGCAATTTAAGGGAAATTTAATCCATATGTTTCTGATTCATTTAAATCACAAAAACATTGGGTTTTGAGAGTTATTTGATGTCCAAGATGCCTTTTTGAGACTTTTTAATAAACTTTCCAAGTCCTGTTGCCTTAAAAACACATAGTCACGTTTTGCCAAGGATAGATGGATTCAAATTCCAAAAGATTGGATTTGAAATTCCAAATTCATAAATTCTGAGCTTGGTAAGATAAAAATCTATGTCTACACAACACCCAAACATCCAGATGAAAAGTGAAAAATTCAGTTGGTCATCCAGATGTTTCCCAGCATCTGAATGTTTGGCATTACATCAACAAGGCCTCCAGATGATTGACTAAATTTTTCACTTTTCATCCAAATCTTTGGTGTTGTGTAGATATAATCACAGCCAGCATGCTATTCCTGACCAACTGTGAGGAAACCACTGTATAACTCTATTTTTAAAACTGCTGTTTGTTCAAATGTACTTTAACATTAGAGTGGGGGAAGGGTCTAGACCTGTGATTTTCTCAGTTTGGGGACCTCAGTATAGAAACTCCCTCAAATAATGACCAGCAGTATTTTCTTTATAACTTGGAATGGCCTTTTATAGTGAGAGGCCAAAAGGACTATATAAGTCTATAAGGATAGTATAATCACACTATATACATATATATATATAGGATTTAAATTCATGTCTTCCTAATTCTAAAGCTAAACTGTACTTTATCTTTCTGCTTTAATGTATTCAAAGAAAAAAAGTTTTGTTTTTTTTTTTTAAGAAGCAAGTTGGCCCTAAGTAGGTTATAAAATTTCAGACCTTAGCAAAGTGATTAAATCTTAATTGAATGATGATAAAAGAGAAGATGAGAAGACAATTGAGTGGTTTAGTAAGTTGGTTGCCAAGAAAATATTTTCCTTGTTGGAAGTAAATTAACTTAGGGTTATATTTGGACTTTATACAAATCAGATAAAGATATAACCCTCTTTTTTTCTGTTTCTGATCTGAAAGAAAAATTAAGTATATATGTTTAACAGACAAGGGCAGGTGGGGAAGTGGGAAGCTACTGTCTTCTCCAAGATGAATAAGGTAGCTTTCTTTCAAAAGAGGGACTAACATGGGGTTGGCAGGTGGGCATAAACCAAACTAAAATAAAATTAGGAAATATTTAACAAAACACACAAAAAAAATCCACTAAAAACAGAGATTGTGCCAACATATGATTTTCTAAGTCAACATGCAACCCTCAGGGATCCTTATGTATGGTTTTAGTAGCCCTTGTTTCTATTTTAATTAGACATCACAATGACAAGCCACAGGATCCAGTGCCTTTCAACACCTAGATAGCCTATGAGTAAAAACAAAGATTTTTTCTTTTTTTTTCTTTTTTTTTTTATTTAATAGCCTTTTATTTACAGGATATATACATGGGTAACTTTACAGCATTAACAATTGCCAAACCTCTTGTTCCAATTTTTCACCTCTTACCCCCCCCACCCCCTCCCCTAGATGGCAGGATGACCAGTAGATGTTAAATATATTAAAATATAACTTAGATACACAATAAGTATACATGACCAAAACATTATTTTGCTGTACAAAAAGAATCAGACTCTGAATTATTGTACAATTAGCTTGTGAAGGAAATCAAAGATGCAGGTGTGCATAAATATAGGGATTGGGAATTCAATGTAATGGTTTTTAGTCATCTCCCAGAGTTCTTTTTCTGGGTATAGCTAGTTCAGTTCATTACTGCTCCATTAGAAATGATTTGGTTGATCTCGTTGCTGAGGATGGCCTGATCCATCAGAACTGGTCATCATCTAGTATTGTTGTTGAAGTATATAATGATCTCCTGGTCCTGCTCATTTCACTCAGCATCAGTTCGTGTAAGTCTCTCCAGGCCTTTCTGAAATCATCCTGTTGGTCATTTCTTACAAAGATTTTTTCTAAGACTAGAAAGGAATACCAAGATTTAATTAAGCTGTGATTGATAACAGTTAAATTAGTGGCAATGTACCAATTTATACTTGGGTGTTTGGGTTTGTTTGTTTGTTTGTTTTTTATATTGGTCTGCATCGTTTTATATTGAGAAAGTATTAAACCAACAAGGTGTAACCACACTGAACTGTATTCTTCACTTTTAATGTTAAGCATGGTCTCATTTATTTTGGAATTTCTATAGCTACTGTTCAGGAGAATAAAATTAAAACCAGGTAAAAAAGCAGAAATAGATAGAGTTTAAACTAAGTGAATAGTCGATATTTTAAAAAAACACTTGTTTATTGATTAATTATGTTAGAAACCTAAGTTTTATCCACATCATGGCTTTCTATAGAAATTTTTTTTGAATGTCCTAATACAGTTGCTGTCAAATTTTTCCTAAGTAGCATCAATGTACCACACCAATACTTAAAAGAAAGGAAGGCAGGAAACAAGCATTTATTGACTGCCTATTATTTGCCAGGCACTTTTAAAAATATTTTACAACTTTTAGACCCCATAAAGGAAAAAGCTATGAACATGTTATACAACACAAGACACTGTGAAGTAAAAAAACATGCAATAAATCCCTCAATAACTATGAGTTCTATTTTATTACTAATACCTCAAGATAAACTAATTTGTTGGTTATCCTATTAAATTTTCTAGATTAGTCAAAATAGATCTGGGACCTGAGAAAGAGCTTCACAAGTAGCAATTGACATGAAGGTTAACATCACAACTCATATTTCTACAGCGATTTAAGGGTCAAATAATGTTATCCTCAAAATAACTTTCTAAGAGATAGGAAGCATATAAATTAATATCCCCATTTTGTAGAAGGGGAAATTGAGGCACATAAATGGGAATAATTTGCCCAAAGACATTCAGCTAATAATAAGTGAAAGAACTGAGATTCACATGCAAGCCTCTTGACTCCAAATTTAACACTATTTTCTTTGCACCAAGTAGTCCCAGGGCACCCAACTTAGTGCAGGCTGAGCTCTATGCACATAGGGAGTGTCCTGAGCCAGCTGGAGGCTGATCTGAAGGGAGTATCTCCCTCAGGCCCTCCCGCGGAGTAGGAAAGCCTCTTCTGGGAGTAGAGAGAGATGGGCCTGGCACCTGTCACACCTTGCCTCACTGAACCATTCCCAGACATTAGCATGAGAAAAGGAGCCCCGCCCTCATGTTTGGGCATGTCACCATAAAGTGACAGGCCACACAAATACCGTCAGGCACTGAGAATAGAGCAAGTCAGCTTCTTCCCTGACAATGTTGGGCACCAGGGCCATCCCTCTCCTGACACAGGCCCTCCCTCCCCCTACCCACGCTGCTATTTGAAACAGCAGCTCGGCCCACTGCTTTTATTTCCACACAATGTGTCAATAATTACTTGTCAGGCCTCTGCTTATAGACCTGGGAAGGTGAATAAATGCTCATTATGCCTGAAAAACAAGGGAGCTTTCCTGTAAATCTGGCATTACAAATGTACCAGTCTGGCTATTGACACAGAAGCGCACCCAGCACATTCCCCAGGAAAGTGGGCTGTCTGGGTAGCTTTGACAAACTCACTCCCTGGGAAGAAGTTTGTTGACCTCGACACTCCCTGGCAAGAGAACTGGCTTAACCCACGGGTCTACAAAGACCATAGTAAATAAAAAAAGGAGTAAATCGAAGTAGGAGCTGAAGAGAAGGGGAAGAAAACAAGACTGTTTATAAGGGAAGCTTTTGTATGGATGCAGTCCATGGCTTGGGAAAAAAATCTCAAGTCTTCACTTTCTCACTGGATTGCCCCCTCAGAGAGAAAGGAGGGAGTCTGGACAGTGAGTCCTAGGGGAGAAAAACTGGGCTTGGTCTGTGTCTGGGTAGCTGCAAAATATAGAACTAATTCAGGATACAACAATTCATAGCACACTGAGCACTTTCCACTAGGACTCCTTCACAGTGACAAACATCTGGAGTTTTGATTTATTTTGTTTTGTTTTTCTCTGAGCATTTGACAGTAGAAAGTCGGATTTGGACCTGATTTTGTATCCTGCCTTTGGCGTTTCCTATTTGATTGGTCTTTTTCAAGTTATCCTTTCCTGCCCCCCCCCCAAGCCTCAGTTTCCTCAACTGTAAAATTAGGGAAGTGAATTAGAGGCAGTGTGACAAAATGAAAAGCATCTTGGATTTGAAGAAAATCTGGCTTCAAATCTTGGCCTCATAATAATGTGACATTTATCAAGCTACTCTTCTTTTCTGGCTCTCAGTTTAGTTATATGTAAAATAGGAGCAGGGAGGACTAGATCTCTGAGAACCCTTCCAAATTCCACATTTAAATATTGTGATCCCATAATTGTAGAGAGCCAAAAGATTTGGGATATCTCCTAGATAAGATTTAGAACTCATTTGCCCCTCCCCCTTTACATTCCTCATTTATTATTGTTTCCCTGAAATTTCAAGCAACTCTACAACTAATATATAACTTAATTTATAATTTGACAAATATTCTTTGAATACTTACTCTGTGTAAAACAATGACCTTATGCTGAAAGAGGTCTAATAGATAATATTATTTTAATCTATCTGAATATTATCTGAGTCTAATAGATTCTTGTCCTTATAGAATTTATAACTACACAAAATCAGTATCCATGCTGATATCTGTTCTGGCAAGGATAATTTTTTGTTAGGTCAAGTACTAAAGTCACAGTAAATGAAGAAATATATTTTAAAAGGCAATGGATAATAGCACCAATGTTTTGAAGAGCATTAAACAGTAAATGGAACATCAGTGTGGCTTTATCAAGATAATAACAATGATAATAAAAGCAGTGTGCTTGAATGGATAGAAAACCAGAGGCAAAATCAGAAATTACATTGAAGCCTTAACAATGTCACCTAGGGAGGGAGGGATCTAAGCAGATCACTTAACCTCATAATAGCCCCAGGAAAATCTTTTAAGTTACAGGACAGTCAATGACTTGCATCAATAGAGGAACTTTCATTACGAGGCATTCCTTGCACCACTAAGATCATGTTTATTATAATAATATCTTTCATTTCTGAAATTTTTAAGGTTTAGTATTTTTCTAATGGCAATCATATAAAATAGATATAGTATAAATCATATACATATTGTCCTTTTTTTAATAGATAAGAAAACTGAAACTCAAGAAAAATAGACACAGGTAGTAAACATCAGAGTCAGCATTCAGATATGGAACTCGACTTCATTCTTAGCAAGAAAGAAATCAAGGTTGATTTTGGCAAATGTTTTGGTATCAGGACCATTTCATTTTATGGGGTCTTAGCTCCAACACCTTTATAATATAGGTAGTTCTCCTTTCCAATATAATTTTTCTTTTCTTTTTTTCCCATATAATTTTATTTTCAATTCCAAATTTTTTTCCCTCCTCTACTTCTTCCCTATGCATTAAGAAGGCACAAAGTACAAAACCCAACATTACTTTTCTTAAAAACCATATTGGGAAGTGGACTGTATTTTCCCATAAGAATAAAGTTATAATTGGAGATTGTGCTCTGGACAAAAAACACTCCTCAAAAGAAATCATAGCTGAGATCAGCAATAGGGAATAAAAGCCAACATACAATAGCTTTAAATCTTCTTAGGGAAAGCTCAGAGCCTAGAAAGGCTTACCAATCACATATACATATGAAAAGCTAAGAATATAATCAGTCAGAGAAAAGATAATGACTTTGTCCTTAGGAAAAATGTGTTTTTTGTGATCAGTTACATGGGACAACAAAGGCATTTTAGAATTGAGACATTGGAGGATTCCAAAATCCAAGTGTCACCATCATTTTTTGAAAGAGTTGTATCTAAACCCATATTTACTAAGAATAAGTTTAGTTTGCAGGAATTGAAACATCAGTTAGATGGACTTTCTGATTTTAAGTCAAAGTAAGATATGACAGAGAGTCAGGACTTTATGATCAGGTGATAGATTTAAACTCAAGGGCACTAATTAGTTGGAATAGCTCAGTCGGTTATGTCCCAAATAGCTTGGTCAAAGTTGGAGAATCTTCTTCTGGAAAGGAAACATCCATTGAAACCAAGGTTTGGAGAAACAGATAAATTTCCTTATGGTAGAACACCAGATGAAGATTTTTTTTCTAGTCAAATGGCTCAAAATTTTACTAAGGGTTTTGACTTTCCCAAAGAATTATGGCAGGAAAGCCTACAGACTAAGCTAAAGGACAGTAGATATTAGTACTAATACACATAATAAGCATTTATTTAGTACTTTAAAGTTACAGAGTTCTTTAGAAATATTTTCTCATTTAATTCTCACAACTTTGGAAGGTAGGTATTATCATTATTGCAGTTTTACAGATGAGGGAACTGAAACAAACAAACGTGGACTGTTTTGTCCAGAATCACATAAATAGTAATTATCTCAGGGTGGATTTGAAATCACATCTTCCTGACTTAAGGCTAGAATTTTATCAGAGAAAGCATCATTTTTGAAGGCAGAAGATCTGTGTTGCTCAAACTTCTGCTATCTTTGATAGCAAATGATCTATTATTAAAATTATTGTCAAAGATTTGTATTTTTTGAAAATTTAATGTTTCTGTGCTTTGATTTTAATTTATGAAATGAGAGGATTAAAATGAATGATCTCTGGGGTCCTTTTCAGCTTTAGATTAATGATATTATGAAGAAGATGTTCTAGCTAATGGACCAATAGAATCATACTTATTAGAAACAATCATAGGACCAGCAAAGTAACACCAAACTGTGGCCAAATGAGGGTGTTAGAAAGCAATAGTCAGTAAAGACAACCTGTCACACAAAACCAATGAGCAACAGAGATGATAGGAAGAGGTTAATGACATCACAAAAAGACATCAGTAGTCTTGCAGAATCAGAGGTGTATGTGTTGCTCCTCCACATCCTAGTCTTCTTCATTCCATCCAGTTTTTTCACAATTTGACTGCCCTGAGTTTATACATACCATATGTGTTCACCTCTTCATGTGTATAAGTCCATTAATGGACATATGTCCCTTATTCTCATTGATAGTTTGTGTACTTATGGAGAATGTGCAATGAGAAACATTTTACTGCTACTTTTTAAAAACTATACTATTTCATTAAGTATCTTTGAATTGAATTATCATGTCCTATTAATTATTAGCAAAAGATAGATCTGTTGTAGCTAATTTGGGTAATCATAGTCAAAATGGCTTAATAATTAAAGTAGTTCTTAAAACAATAGTATTGTTATTGTATACAATATTTTCTTGGTTCTGCTCATTTCTCTCTTCATTATTTCATACAAGTCTATCCATGTTTTCCTAAAAATCAATGTGCTCATAATTTTGACTATAATATGAAGGAAGAGGTTATATGCATCCAGAGAAAGAACTGATAAATAGATATATAAAATTATTTTACAAATATATGACATATACATGTTTGTGTCTCATAGTAGCCATTAGGACTAGTAGGGCAAGAGAGGAGGGAATAAAACAGTGGGGATAAGGAAGTTAAATAACTCTTATATTTAAAAGCAATAGCAAATTGTACATAATAGATTTGCAGTTTCATGGGTACCCATCTTTTTCATACTGTTATAGAAAGCTTATTTTATTTCATAAATTAAAAATAATTTTTTAAAATTAAAGAAGTGACATTTTAAAAAGAGAAAGATTACAAAGGACTTCCCAGCTGATTGGATCTGGGGAAGTGTTTATACTTTTACTTCATTCTGCCACCACTTTAATGAAACCATTCTCTCCAAAGACATCTTTCTAATTACCAAATCAAAAGTTCATTCTTCACTTTTTAATTTCCTTGACATCTCTGAGACATTTGACCCCACCAACTTTCTCTGTTCTCTTTACTCTCTAATGAAATATCCATGTAACTACAACTTGATTTTCCTCCTACCCCTTGGAACATTCCTTCTCAAAGTCCTTTTCTACCTCTCTTACTTTTTCTCACCCCCCCCCATTTTTTCTTCCCAATGTTATCTCCATGATTTATTCTCTTTTAACCTCATATACACATATAAGGCATATAATAGTCTTCTCACTGGTCACTCTGCTGCTAATCTCTTTTACCTTCAATCCATTCTTCACAATATATCAAGATTAATGCCCTTATGAGAATGATTTAATCATGTCACTCTCCATTTTCTAGATCAATCTTTCCTTAATCTTCCCTCAGGTAGAATTCCCTGAGTTGAGTCCTATTCCATCAGGACCCCTTAGGTGAACATCTAGATAAACTAATTCAAGCTTATGTGTTAATAAGTGCTAATAGAATCAAGTGTTATCATTGACAGATAAACTATTTTCATTTTCACAGGGGGTTTTCAGTTCCCTAATTCAAATGACAGGACTTTAAGCACTATATCAGACTTGTATGGAAAAATCAGGCAAACTTTTTGATCTCCCGACAATCACATTCTCTAGACAGCTGATTACTTTCCTTAATATATATACACACATGTAGAGAGATATTCATGTTAATACTAATTAATATCATAATTTGTGGGGTAGTAGAAAGGGTACTGGATTTGTAATAAGAGGACATCAGGGCAAATATCTCATCTGCCATTTAGTGGGCTTGGAACCAGGAATACCTGTTTAGATCTGAGTTTAGATATCTACTAGTTGTGAGACTATAGGTAAGTCACAAGGCTTCTATCTGCCTCAACTCTAAAAACAGCATAATAATAGCATCTCCCAATCTCCTGGGATTGAAGATCAAATGAGATAATATTTTAAAGAATTTAACGTAATTCCTGGCATATAGTAGGCACTCAACAAATGTTTATTTCCTTCATCTCTATGTGACTTTCAGCAAAATACTTAGGATTTCTATTTACTCTTATATAAAAGGAAGGCATTAGAATAAATGACTTCTAAGGTACCTTCTAGCTTTTTATCCCCAAATTATAGTCTTTAATATTCTAGGAATGAATTTCAAACTATCTAATAGATGCATTTCTTCTTCATTACCTTTGTCTGAACACCATGGAAGGATCATAATTCAGCATTGGAGAATACACAAGGACATAGTAAACTAGTGATATGTTACAAGTTACCCAACTACTCATAGAAATATCCTTGTGCCTTGTTCAGTGCAAGGTAGAAAATTATACCTAATTGCACAAAGAACTCTCCTAGAATCCAATTCACCCTCAGACATAGTATTTTCTGCCAGAGCTTTCTAGATATAGAAGTCTCTTGCTAATGAGTTGCTACTGAAGGCTGGATTGAAAGGAAGCTATTTCCTGCAATGGTTGCAAATGTCTCCATCAGTGAAAACAAATCATTCCAATAGCCAGATCCCTACCAGCTCAAAACTTCATTCCTTAGCACAATTCATTTCAGATAATGCTGATGGGACTTCCATGCATAAATCCTGCTTCATATAGTCACTTGTAGTCACTATGTGATCATGAGCAAATCACTTAATCTCCCAAAAAGCATCCTCATTCCACTCTACACACACACACACACACACACACACACACACACACACACACACCATATAGACTATTTGGAAGTGATAAAGAATTTCTTAATTCAATCCCTTATCTTTGTTCTGAATAAAAATAAGCATTTATTAAGCATTGACTTTGTGCCAATATTGTGCTAAATGCTAAGAATACACATACAAAAGTGAGACAAGGAACTTATGTTTTGACAAGGGAAAGAATACCAATAGGGGAGTGAGTATCAAGGAAGGACTATTTCCCAGACTGCCCCAGTCTGGGAAGTTATAGAAATAGTGAATACAGTCACAAGGCAGTCTATTGGATTCCCACAAGTCCTTTCCAGGAATAATGGCTATGCTTATTTCTCCAAACAAGAGGTAGAAAAAGGATGGTAGGATGATCAAGATGAAATATGGGCAGCTAAATGTCCTGGTCTATATAGGTGTGTTCAGGCCCTCACCAATTAGGATAGTCAAGTTGGATCAATATAAATATGTCATATATGTCAATACTGTAAAAGGGGAACAAAGGCTAAAAAAAATCAGCCCCAGCTCTCAAGTTGCTCACTAGGTGGGGAGACAATAGGCAATCAACTATGTCCAAACAGATATAGAGAGAGTATACATTGGGAGGAGGTTCACAAGAAAGGCACTAGTATTTAAAAATAATAAAAACAAATTATTATTTATTTTAACTTTTTTTCTTTTAAATTTCTGAGTTCCAAATTCTCTCTTTCCCTATCACCCCCTTCCACACCCACTGAAAAGACAAGTAATGTGATATCATTTATATATGTAAAAGTAAGCAAAATATATTTCCATATTAGCAATATTTTTTTTAAAAGCAAGAAAAAATTTTAATGGGAAAAATGCACTTCAATTTGCACCCAAAGTTTATCAGATCTCTCTCTGTCAAAGGGATAACATTTTTTTCATCATGAGTCTTTTGAAATTGTCTTGGATCATTGTATCGACCAGAATAGCTAAGTCTTTCAAAGTTGATCATCATTACAACATTGCTATTATTATATACATTAATCTCCTGATTCTTCTCACTTCTTTTTGTATATTTATATTGGTATTCACAGGTTGCTTTTTTTCTGAAATTACCTATTCCCCTGTCATTTCCCAAAGTACAATAGTGCTCCATAACAATCATATGCCTCAGCTTGTTCAGTCATTCCCCAACTAATGAGCATCTCCTTTATTTCCAATTCTTTGTCACCACAAAAAAGAACTGTTATAAATATTTTTGTACATGTAGGTTCTTAAGGCACTAATATTAAGAGAAATGAGAAAAGGCTTCTTGCAGATGCTAAGATTTTTAGCTGGGACTTGAAGAAAGGCAGGGAAGCCAGGAGATAGAAATGAGGAGAGATATCCAGAGGATAGTTCATGAAAATTTATGGTGTTTTGAGATGAAGTATCTTGTGCAAAGAACAACAAGAAAGTCAGCGACACTAGACTACAGAGTATTTGAAGTGGGTTAAGATATAAGAATAGTGTACAAGTGGAAAAATATCAGTTGATGAAGTACATTAAAAGTCAGAAGATCTATTGATCCTAAAAGTAATAGGAAGCCAGTGGAGTTTATTGAACAGGAGGAATGACATGATCACTCCTGTGATATGATAACTTCATCTCACAACACCATAAATTTTTATGAACTATCCTCCAGATATCTCTCCTCATTTCTATCTCCTGGCTTCCCTGCCTTTCTTCAAGTCCCAACTAAAAATCTTAGCATCTGCAAGAAGCCTTTCCTCATTTCTCTTAATATTAGTGCCATTGACATGATCAAGATAGCATGGCCTTAAAACAGGAGCTACAAACTTCAGAGGCTTAAGTCCTTCATGGTAAGAATAGCTTGTCTTCATATAGAATTTTAGGGTTAATAAAGTGCTTGACATGATTTCTCCTTTGAGCCTCACTCAGCTAGTTGAAGTGAGTACTACAAATATTATCATGCCCATTTTAGAGATGAGGAAACCAAAAACTGAAAGATTCTTAGCTAGAAAAATCTAGAGGCAGTGATCAAACCCCCATCTTCCTAATTTCAGGTCAAGGGCTCTAGGATCCCACTGCAAAATTCTCAGATTTTGTTTTCAGTTATGAAAATGAAACCAGGTTTTCAAAGTCAAAGCAAAATATAGAATTGAGATCTAAATCCAGATAATTCTGGTAGAAAACTCCAATTTCTCTAGACTGGCTCAATGGGCAAACTTGACTTTAGTAAATGATTTGGGATTTCTTTTATCTTTCTCTTGTTCTATATGCTTGCCACATTTTTAGTTATTTATCAATGTGTTTTCTCCCTCCCTTAGATTTTAAACTTCTAAAGGGAAGAGGCTATATTGATTTTCATTTTTTTTTTATTTTTTATATTCCCAGTGCCACTCACAGTAGACTGTCCATAGTAGACAATTCAAAGTCTTGACTTGTATTCTGTGCAGCTGCAAATATCTGGACATTTGAAAATAATCAGATGATTTCCTGAACTTTTGGTTTTCTTCCGCATAAATTGCATCATGGCATATTCAGGCTCTGAATACTTCTTCATATTCAATCTTCTACAGAGCTATTCCAAGAGCCATAAAGGGCAACTGGATCAGATACATAAAGGAGAGTGGACAGACCACTGGTTCTGGAATTGGAAGCCGTGGATCTTCTGATATTTGTGCCAGTTACTCTACTCCCAGGGCCTCAGTTTCTTCATTTGTAAAATTAGAGATTTGGAGTAGATAGCCTCTGAAGTCTCTCCAGATTTGTAACCTGAGTTCTAGATCTATGATTTTATAATCGTAAAATGCTAAGAATCATTCTCCAAAAAACTCATTTTAAGAAAATTCTCATTTATCTTTATTTTTACTCTACCTAGGACTTTAGATTAAGATCAATGTATCTCTGTTACAACAATTTCAACTTGGTCTTCTCCAACTTTTTTCCTTGTCTCAATGGTCTCAAATTGAATTTATTTGATACACCCTAGGCATCTCTCTTTGGTCCAAATAAGAGCTGGGTTGCAAAAATATCCCATTAATTCAATGTCATTCCAAACAGTCAATCTGGATTATTCCTGGGCCAACTCTAGAATAATCCACAATGCACCAAACAATGGTACAACTCTCCCTTTTGCTTATCTTGTTAGTATATATTTAAGTATATAGTTATGTCTACATGGCAACAAATATTTGTTTAAAAAGTGAAAACTTCAGTCAACCATGACAATGCTCCCAAAGGCTCAGATATTTGTAGCATCATATGGACCAAACATCTGGATGATTTCTTGTTTTTACTGAGGACATTCCAATCTTGTACAAAGTTAATCCAATTAAATTCCACAAGGATTTAGTGTTTTCTGTGTGCCGGGCTCTGTGCCAACTGCTGAGGATATAAAAACAAAATGAAAATTATTCCTGCCCTCATAAGGTTTATATTCTTCTGGATACCAAAAAAAAGTATTCACAAAGAAATAAATGTAAAATGTTCTTTTATATAGACCTGTGATTTTTAGCAATATAGGGAACTCCTTGATTAGCTTTACCAAAGTAGAGCAGGAACTGCTCTACAACTTATCATTTCAAACAGATGCATGAGACACTGAGCAGTCACATGGCCCAGATTACATAGCTAGAATGCATCAAGTTTTCCTAATTTCAAGGTTCTATTTTCTATACACTATATAATGCTGCTTCTCAAATACATAATGCCTACAAAAGAACTGCAAAATCATTAGTCTTGGGGAATGTCAACTGAGGAAATCAAGAGAAACCTTGAACTGACTCAAGCTGAGCCTTGAATGAAACTAGGGATTCCAAGAGTCAAAGGTGAAGATAAAGTATATTCCAGGCATGGAAAAATGCCATTTAAGGACACATAGAAAGGACATTGAATGTCTTACATGGAGAACATCAAAGAAGTGAACATGACTGGAATACAGAATGAATGAAATCTTCCCAAATAAGTTGATTATGTTATGAAGAACTTACATACAAAACATACAAAAGTATGTACTTCTCTAAGAATCAAAACAGAAACTCTGTAGATTTTTGAGTTAAGAAGTTACAACTTTAGTCCTATGCATTAGATTTATTTATCTGGCAGCTCTGGGGAAAATGGATGGAAGAGGGGATACTAGATGAAATAGAAAGCAATTGCAATAGTTTCAGGAAGGTGCTGGTGAGGTCTTGAACCAAAATGGTAGTTCTTTGAGTAGAAAGAAGTGGGCAGATAAAGAAATATTATGGAAGGAAAATTAATAAGATCTAACAGCTGAGTGGATATGGGAACAAGGGGCAGTGAAAAGAGTCAAGCACAACTTCAAAATTCTATATGTGGAGAAGTAGAAGGATACTGGTGCCCTCCACAGAAATAGAGGAGTTAGGGAGAGTGGCAGATAAACCTAAGGCATATAAAAACCAGATGGCAATTAGAAACCACCCCCACTAAGGAGACTTCCATATTATCCACACATCTCATTTGGTAGGGCCAGAAATACTTTAAGGAAGGAAGCTCCAGTGGCATAAAAATCCAACAGGAAGAGAATTATTAAACATTGCAAGTTGGAACAGACCCCATCAGAAATACAAGACCCTGCAAGTCTTCAACAACTAATCAATGCACTGATATAAATCCACTTTCAGCAGGGAAGAATTGCTCTATTAAAAAACCTATTATTAGATATTCGTTCTGCATTTCCAATAAGCCTCCATCTGCAGCTGAAAGTACTTTGGCTCTGCCTGAAGGGGTGGGAAGGGTGGAGTTGGCTGGGCTTTCAACTGCATTGATCAGGGCATAACTGTTCACAGAGCTATAGCATAAATAGGATTTTCTAGACCCATCAGGAATCTCTTCCCTTAAGTATGCTTATAACAATGTTTATGCCATGATTCCAAAATTCTTTTTATTAAAGAATCCTCTCTCTAGGTGTTAGTTCAGAGCATCATAGATTTAAAGCTAACAGGGACTTTTAAGGTCATTTATTCCAACCTCTTTTTTGTTGTTTTGTTTTTACAGATAAAGAAATTGAGACTTGTCAAGGCTAATTGACTTAAGATCATAGCTTTACATAGGCTTTACAGAAGGAAGGATCCTCTAGATCATCTAATCCAACCTTCCTATTTTACAGATAAGAAAACTGAAGCCCAGGCAAGTGAAATCATTTGCTCAAAGTTCCACAGCTGGAAAATCCCAGAGGTGAGACTTAAACCCAAGGCCTCAGATCCCAGAAGTTGTAAGGCAGTCAATAAATATTTATAAATGTCTACTATATGCCACATATTGTGCTTAGTGCTGAGGATACAAAAAGAAGCAAATAATCGTCTTTGTCCTCAAGAAGTTTACAATCTAAAGGGAGAGACAACAAGCAAATATATACAAATAATCTACACATAGGAAAAATAGGAAATAATTAGCAGAGGAAATATTAGAATTAAGAGGAATTAGGAAAAGTTTCCTACAGAAGAGATTTTAGCAGGGATTTAAAAGAAGTTAGAAGAAAGAGTAAGCAGATTTGAAGAGAGAGAAGATTCTAGGCAAAAGAACAGTGGGGAAGGGGGGAATGTATAGAATTAGTAGTTGGAATGTGTGATTGGTGAAGCAGGAAGGAGGACAGTTCCAGTAGAACAAAGAGTACATGGTAGAGATTAGGGATTAAGAAATCTAAAAAAGCCTGAAAGGGACTTGCTTATAAAAAAAACTTTAAAGAGGATTTTGTTTATGATTCTGGGAGTAAATTGGGAGTCTCTGAAATTTATTAAGTAAGGGAGTGACATGATCAGAAATGTACTTTAGGAAAATCACTTCAATGATTGGAGGATGGATTGGAGAAGGGAAAGACTAGACAGGCAGACCCATCAACAAGTTATTGCAATAGTCTAGACATGAAGTAATAAGGGTCTGCAACACAGTGGTGACAGTGTCAGAAGAGAGAAAAGGGAATATTCAAGAGATCATGCAAAGGTGAAATTGAAAAGTCATTGCAACATATATGGAAGGCAAGAAATATTGAGAAATTCAGGATACCTCTTAGGTTGCAAATCTGAGGAACTGAAAGTAATAGGGAAGTAGGAGGGAAAGGTGTAGGGGAAAAGTTAAGGATAAATAACATCTCCAAACCTAAAGTGATGTATTTGGCAACTCAATTGAGTTTGAAGTTAAAAGTCTTTTCACCTCCCAGGATGTACCAAATCCAGTAGTGGATAGCTAATACTAGATACACATGAATTCATTTAGGTAGATTCATGGATAATATATTCACAATCTTTTTCTTAAAAGTGATATGTTACTTCTAGTCATCACACCTTAAGAAAGCCACTGATAAGCTGGAGAGTATCCAGTGAAAGGCAACCAGCACGGTGAAGGGCTTTGAATTCATGTCATATAATGATCAGTTGAAAGAACTAGGGATGTTTAACTTGGAGAAGACTCAAGAAGGATATCATAGCTATCTTCAAAGATTTTAAGGGCTGCCATATGGAGAAAAAAATATATAGTTGTTCTGTTTGACCCCAGAAGGTATAATCAGGAACAATAAATGAAAGTCACAAACAGACAAATTTAGGATTGATAATCTTCCTGACAATTAGAGCTACTCAAAAATAGGATGTGCCAACTCAAGAAGTGATGAATTCCTTCTCTTAAGGAGTTTGCAAACAAAACCTAATCAATCACTTGTAAATGTGCTATAACCTATCCTTTCTTATATAGACTGGATTCTATATCCACTAAGGTTCCTCCTAACTTTCAAATTCCATGATTCTATGGACAATTCCATTCAACAAATATTTATAATTGCCTACATATGCAAGGCTGGTTTTGATTTTTGAATCTCTGTCAACTGAAGAAAGGTTTCTAATAAATCGATGAGTTCCATAGCAATTTGTTCTTGATGCTTTTCTCATCTTTCCTGGATGATGCAAATAGATGGCATGGAAGCACAGTTTACCAAATGTTCTGAAGAAACAAAGCTAGGAATGATGGGGAATATGTTGGATCACAAAAGCAATTTTCCATTATAGGAAGGCTTCACAAGGAAGAAAATGGCATAAAGCCAGTAAAGGTGATTACAGAAAATTAACAGTGCTGAAGGGAAGAATAAATACCATGTTAGACTTATTTGTTAAAGGGCCTCCCTTCCTTCATGATCCAGCTTAAACAATACCTATTTTATGAAATATCCTTTAAAGACCTCAGGTAATTGTGTCATCTCTTTCTCCCAATTTCTCCTAACCTTTTGATTGGTTTGGGACTTACTTAGGAGAGGCATAACCTGAAAAAAATAAAGTGCTAGTCTTTTGTGTTCTGCCCTCATCATATCAGATGTGGAGTATTGTGTTCAAAATCTTGGTGCCATAGTTTGTGAACAATATTGATAAGCTAGGGAATGTCCAGAGTTATCTTATATAACCAAGTCCTCGTCATTTGAAGATCAGGTGAAAGAATTTTTTTATTAAAGCTTTTTATTTACAAAGCATATGCATAGATAATTTTTCCAACATTGACTCTTGCAAAACCTTTTGTTCCAAATTTTCCCCTCCTTCCTCCCAATCTCTCCCCTAGTGGAGAGGTAGTCCAATACATGTTAAATATGTTGAAATATATGTTATATTCAATATATGTATACATATTTATACAGTTATCCTGTTGCACAAGAAAAATCAGATCAAGAAGGAATTAAAAGAAAAACTGAGAAAGAAAACAAAATACAAGCAAATAACAGAGTGAGAATGCTATGTTGTGTTCCATACTCAGTTCCTACAGTCCTCTTTCTGGGTGTAGATGGTTCTCTTCATCACTGAACAAGTGGAACTGGTTTGAATCATCTCATTATTAAAGAAAGCCACATCCGTCAGAATTGATCTTTGTAGTCTTGGTTGTTGCCGTGTATAATGATCGCTGGTCAGTTGAAAGAATTAACCTGAAGAGAAGATTTGGTGAGAAGAGGCTGTCAAGGGAACACAAGATAATTGTCTTGAAGTATTTTATCATGTTAAAAGTGGGGAAGGGGGAGCAGCTAGGTGGTGCAGTGAATAGAGCACCAGCCCTGAAGTCAGGAGGACCTGAGTTCAAATCTGACCTCAGACACTTAACACTTCCCAGTGTTAAGTGACCCTTGGCAAGTCACTTAACCCACTTACCTCAGATTAAAAAAAGTGGGGAAGAGGGAGGATTCTGGAAAGATGGCAAAATAGGTCTATAAATTTCATGTTCTCCAGATTTCCTCCACAAACAGAACAAATGTGTACCTTAGGTAAAACATAGACTGGTGAAAAATCAAAAAGAGTTGGGGCAAACATGTCCTCCTGCAAGGAGATCTGAAGAAAGACTCCAGGTGGGGATTAACCACTGTGAAGTGCAAACACTTCCAGGCTAGCTCCCCAGAAACACCAAGGGGAAACCTTCAGACAGCATGTGGAGTTGGGGGTCTGACTCCAGGAAGACTGCTATTAGGAACATTATGCCAGCTGTGCTGCAGAGACTTGGCCCTGGGTGAGAAGGGATCAGCACACCTAGTGAATGCAGAGGCAATGGGACAGAAACACTGCTAGCTATGGACACTTGTAGGAGGGCAGAGCTTTTAGTTTGGGGTTCTAGGTCAGAGGGAAGAACTGAAGTGAAGCTAGAGGCATCATTCCCCCAAAACCCAGATTAGAGGTGCTTACATTGATACTTTAAAAAAACAAATGAACCAGCAAGAAGAAAGAAACCATCCATAGAAACCTAGTATAAGAACAGGGAAGACCGGAGTTCATCTTCAGAAGAGGACACTGAAGTTAAAAAATAAAGTGATTAAAACCACCCAAGGACTAACTGAAATGGCTCCCTACCCAGAGAGAATTTATAGAAGAACTCAAAAAAGAATTTTAAAATTAAATGAGAGAAATGAAGAAAAAAAAATTTTTAATCCAAGAAAAACAAGAAGATTGTGGAAAAAAAAAAGTTAACCAACTAGAAAAGGAGATAAAGAATCTCAAAGATGGAAATAACTCTTTGAAAATTAGATTTGGGCAAGGAGAAGCCAGTGAAGTTACAAAATACCAAGAAATAACAAAACAAAATATAAAGAATGAAAAAATAGAACAGAATGTGAAACATCTTATTAAAAAAAAAAAAAAAAACAGATCTGGAGAACAGATCAAGAAGAGAAAATGTAAAAATAATTGGACTACCTGAAATCTGTGACCAAGAAAAGAACCTTGACACAATAATGGAAGAAATAATCTAAGAAAATTGCCCAGAGTGATAAAACATTAGTAGAAATAGGAAAAAATGCATTGATCACCACCTCAAAGAGATCCTTTGTGGAAAACACATAGGAATATTATTGCCAAATTTTTAAAAATCCAGGACAAAGAAAAAAATTTGCAAGAAATAAGAAAAAAATACAACTCGAATATGCTAAAGCTAGAATTAGAATTGCACAGCACTTAGCAGCCACAATAAAAAAGCATAGGTCCTGGAATCATATACACTGGCAATCAAAAGAACTAGATCTGCAGACAAAAACATATCCAGCAGAGTTATCCATAATACTGAATGATGAAAAAAAAATTTTTTTTCAGGATTTTCAGGACTTTCTATTAACCAAATCTGAACTCAATAGAAAACATATAAGAACCAATCAAAGATCAATTTCAAGAAACTTAAGATGGACAAATTGTTTATATTTTTACATGGAAATGTATATCATATGTTTAAGATTGACATCAGCAGTAGGATAGCTCAGAAGAAAGACTGAGGCAGAGTAGATTATAAAAAAAAAGCAAAACCACCTAGAAAAAGGTAAATATAGTCATTATGTTTACAAATGAAAAGCAGAGGAAGAATAGACAGAGTTTTTAGAGGGGAGAAGAGGGCTTGAAGTTCTGCAAACCTACTCAATTGAAAATAGGTTAAATAGGCAACATCACAAAGGATATAGCACCTTCCAAAATCTATAAATAAATAGGGGGGAAGGTATGGGCAAAGGGGAAAGCAAAGAAGACAAAGGAGGGATCCATAAGTGAGGGGAGGTTAAGTAATACCAAGGCTAGTTAAGGAGTTAAATTAAAGCAAAGAGTTAGCTGGGATAAGAAAGATGTGTGTGTATGTGTGTGTGGCGGGCAGGGGTTGGAGGGGGGAGAGAAGGATGAGCATGTATGTAGGTATATATCTATATATGTATACATAAATATATCCTTGCTTATAATAATTAAACAAGAAGCCTTATTGGGGACATGAAAGGGGAGGAATGAATGAAGTAAAAAAAGTATGCAGCAAAAAAGGTGAGGAAGGGATCACTAGATTTGTTCTGCTGGCCCCAGAAAGGCCAAACCAAAAATAATGAATAGAAGTAACAGAGACAAGCTGAGGTTTAGGGTCTGGAAAAGCCTCAGAAAAGCTTCTAAGCAATTAAAGCCATCTACAAGTGAAATGGGCTGCCCTGAGTAGTGAATTCTATTCTTTTCAGTTTTCCAAGAAATGGGTGACCACTTATCAGGTAGATTGTAGAAAAACACACATTCTCTCTCCCTTCCTTTCCCTCCCTCCTTCTCTCTCTCTCTGTCTGTCTCTGCCTGTTTTTGTCTGTCTCTTTTCTCTCTCTCTCTCTCTCTCTCTCTCTCTCTCTCCTCTCTCTCTTTTTCCTAGACCAAATGACTAATGAAATTATTTCCAATTCTGACATTCTTTGATTCTATTATGAAACCACAAGGGTCACTAGTCCCATGTAGGCTTGGGATGACCTTATATTGGTTTTACTTTGGGGTACCACAAACTAGACTGACTAAAGGAAGAAATGAGTGTGCTGAAAATCATGTTGTATAATATTTGTAGGGGGAACTCCAGTTATTCCTGGAGGAAAAGGGGAGAATGTGTAGAGAATAAAATCATTCTTAACCATTTGAAGGATTATCATATGTGGGAATCTGTAGATTTTTGTGTGTGTGACTCCAGAGAAGAAAATTAAGAATCAGTGGGTCAAATCAGATATGAACTCCTGATAAGCAAGGATTTTCTTACAGTAAAAGCTGTCCCAATCATCGTCTAGGTGCTGTAGGTGAATGATGATTAGCTGGGCCCAAAATGGAAAAGAAAGAAGAGAGAGGGCTGGATTGAACTTAGAATATTGTGTGGCACCTTCAATCATCTTTAGCTGCTCTGTGTCACAAAAGCCCATCATTTTTAATACTAGTATTCTCCCAGGGTTGCTATATGTCTATGAATTGTGGAATGGAAAAATCCCAGGAAATTCAAAATTTCAGCCTGCCCAAAAGGGCAAGAGAAAGATGTATGGTAGGTGTAAACCAGCTACATATCACCTATGATATCTTGCACATGGAAAGTAATGTAAAAATCAAATATAAGGACATTTAATATGGACAAAAGAAGTCATTAAGTGATGGAGAGACAGGGAGAAACAAAGTCAGACACAGAGATAGGTAAGAAAGAAATGGGAGAGACAGAAAAAGAGAGGGAAACAATGGGGAGAGGGAGAGAAAGTCAAAGGAGACAGACAGACAGACAGAAATGGGGGGAGGATTATAGAAGACATTCATAAAATATTAAAAGAATTAGAAGAAGGTCTCTAGGTTAATGTGCAGATGCTTTATGAAGTCTTTAAGAGGGAAAAAAAATCACACAAAATGAGGAATATTATATGGCCTACAATCTGTCCCAGAGAGAAAAAATACACCATGCTCCATGTCTCTCTGATTGATAAATGTTTTTTGACTGACATCAGAATATCATAATGTAAGAGCAATCAAACAATGAAATGGACTGTTTGAGGAAATACTGATTTGCCTCCTACTATATATGTTCAGGAAGAGACAAGATGACTGACCATATTTTAGGAGTATTGAAAAGGTTAATTATGCATTTGGTAGAATATTGGCCTGAATGACTTCTAAAATTCCTTCCTGCTACAAGTTCTAGCCTGATATCCCTGTTAAAAGAAAACATTGAGAAGATGAATTAAGACTGAGGGTTGTGCTCCAAGACAATGCAACAAAAGTTTCTAAACACAGTCTAGCCTCCTCCATCAACACTTAGAAAATAGAAACATAAAATGTAGTGAAAGACCAATGGTAGATAATAGCAAAGCACAAAGAAATTTCCACAATTTCATCACACACACACACACACACACACACACACACACACACACACACACCAAAAATCTAAGATATCAGTCATACTGCTCTGTTTTCATCCCCATTCCCTGAGATCTGAAGGTTCTTGGCTAAGGGCTATGGGCTGAACTCTGAGCTAACAGAAGCAAAGCCTACAAGGTTGCCCTCAAAGCCCTCTTAGACAATGAAGCTAATGGATCTGAATCTAATAGTCTCATCTCAGTGTATAGATGGACACCCTATATGATTCTCCTCACTCAATCTGATTTTTATGCATGACATTGAATAAACAAGATCTACCCTATAAAAAATAGGGGAAGGTTCTGAAGTTAATATTCTCAGGTTGAAGCATGAGGAATGATAGATAAATTGTGGAAATGAGCAAGGACAGAAAAACTGCCAATAGTATAATTCAAAATTGTTGGATGAGATTATCAGGTTAAAACTCCAGAAGAGAATAATAATATATAAGATATATTTAGGTAGAATCCCAGGAAAGAGAGTGGTTTAGCATTGTGAATTTTGAAAGTATTTATAAGATCTAATAAAAGAAATGAAAAGATAGGGAGTAAAATTAGAATTTTTGATGAAAGGCTTGAAATGAGAACTAATAATTAAAACATAGAATGCCTTAGCAAAGTAGTAAAATGGGAGGATATAGAACTCAACAATTCAAAAATGTGGCAAGAAATAATAGAATAAAATCAAAAATAAAATCAGAATATGAGACACTTAGTATCAAAAATTACTGACCTGTGTATTTGCCAAAATATTTTTAAAATGAAATCAAGATGGATAGGAAGGAGAGAAAAAATGTATTTGGAAATAAGTGTGATATTATTTCACCTATATCAGATTGCTTGCTGAATTGGAGAGGAGGGAGATAAGAGGAGGAGGAAAAATTTGGAAAACAAAATCTTACAAAAATGAATGTTGCATATTTTAACATATTTAGCATGTGACTACCTGCCATCTAGGAGAGGGGGTAAGGGGAAGGAGGGGATAATTTGGAACAGAAGGCTTTGCAAAGGTCAATGTTGAAAAATTACCCATGAATATGTTTTGTAAATAAAAAGCTTTAATAAAAAAATGAATGTTGAAAACTATCTTTACATGTATTTGGAAATATAAAATACTATTGAGAAATGTTTATTAAAAAGAAAGAAATATATGGGCAGCTAGGTAGATAGAGCACCAGTCCTGAAGTCAGGAGGACCTGAGTTCAAATCAAGTCTCAGACACTTAATACTTCCTAGCTGTGTGACCCTGGGCAAGTCACTTAACCCCAATTGCCTCAGGGGAAAAAAAAAAGAAAGAAAGAAATATTTAAAACAAAAGGTTTTAATAAAAACTGACCTGGAGAATACAGGAAGGTCAAGAAAATTTATAATTCACTGGTCTACTAGAAAAATAAAATCAAACAAAAAAATCTGGATACCAGATTTTAAGGACTAATCTTTTTTTTTTAAAGCTCATAAATATGGAAATACAGGGCAAAATAAAAAAAATAGATAAGAACTATCAAAAAATTACAAATTTAACACAGAACAATAACTATAAATCTTCAGAAATCAATAACCAAAGAAAAAAACAGTGCAAGCATGTAAGAAAAGACAAATTATGTAAGAAGGAAGCCCAGTCAGAATTAACCAAACTTTGCATATAACATAAGAAAAGGAGAAAACTGGAATAGTGTGTTATGCAAAGTTAAAAAAAAAAAAAAAAAAAAAAAAAAAACCTTTTCATCCATGAATGGTTTTACCCTTTCTATAGGAAAGGAAATGGACTTTTAATAGAATCGGTGATTTCTAAGTAATTTCTAAAAATTACTATTAAAAAAATCAGATCTAGAGTCTTCAAAAAGTAAATACAAAAGAAAAAAAAATAGGACAAACCCAAAAAGTCTGAACAAGTTTTACAGGAAAAGTATTGGTCAAATATTTTTATCTTGCAACAAGGAAAAGAAAACATTATGTTCTCTTTGAAATATCACTGGTTCCAGGAATCAATAAGGAAATGAAAAGAAACACGTTCAAAATGTGAATATTTCTTTTTAAAAAATCAGCCATAAAAAGGAATATGCTGGGAAAAGATAGATGGAGGAGAGAGGAACTTATTATCTCTAATAATCTAGACTACCATACGAAAATTGTTGAAATATAGATATGGAGATAGGGATATGGGTAATCTAATGAACTTCATTCATTATATCTGAACTAGGAAGGTTAAGAGATAAAAACTATAATGACAGATATAATATAAGGTAAATAGGAGACAGAGCTGGGCTGGGACAAATAAGGAGAAAGACTTTAGAAGGATGGTAAAGACAAAGAAGAAATAATTATAATCAAAACCAAACACAACTCTTCCTGGCTAATTATAAAAAGGAAAGGTTAAAACAGAAAGCAAAAAATCCAATTGTTATCAGAACTGAGAAAAAGGGAAAAGGAAAGAAGATTGAATTAGCACATATATATATAAATTATACTTCCTTCCTTCCATTTTTTCATTCCTTTTATTTCTTAAAATGGGTTGGGAAGGATATAGGAGACAAAAAAAAAAGAAATGTTATAACAGGATTTATGGAAATAAAAATAAAGGAGTTTTTTGCATAAAGGAAAAGAAAACTTGATAATCATAACCATCCACATGAATGAGTTAAAATCAACCATAAAATAGAAAAGCAATTGTAGCAACTATATGCATGTACATATATATGAAAATTATTGATTATTAAATGAATGTTAGGGAATAGTTAGTTTTAAGCATTATATAGTACTTTTGTTTTAAATGATTGTGTTAGATCCCTAAAATTTTACAAATGCAGCATGAAAGAAACATAAAATATCAATTTTATAACTCATAATGCAATAACAATTTCTATCAGTGCAAGAAATGTAAAGAGATTCAGATTTAAATGGAAATTATATGATATGAGCATAAAGAATGTCAAAAAACAAAAGAGAGAAATAATAGTCATATTTTTAAAAATAATTACAATGAAATAAAATACCAAAGTATGTAAAAATAGCCTTTAGAGAAAGCCTATTATCTTTTTTGTTTGTTTGTGATGAGGCAAATGGAGTTAAATGACTTGCCTAGGATCACACAGCTAGTAAGTATTAGGTATATAAGGTCAGACAGATCCTCCTGACTTCAGGGCCCATGCTCTATCCACTGTGCCATTTAGGTGCCCCAAACCTATGTCTTTAAACACATCACTGGATAAGTGAAAGAACTGATCAATTAATTTAATACATAACTTTTTTTAAAAAAATAGAAAATCAACAAAATTTTGAAAACTAACAAATACAAAAAAAATTTTTGAAAATTTAAGAAGAAAAAAATTGGAAACAAAAAGACTACTATTTTTAAAGGCCAATAAAAATACAAACTATTAGCTATTTTCCAAACAAGAAAAGAAAAACAAAATTAACAAAATAGAAAAGAATTCACAACAAAGTATTTAAAGAAAATTGTCAGAAACTGTCTTATCTAATTACATAGCAACAAAGTTAAAATTTAATGAAAAGGATGAATATTTACAAAAACTATAAAATATCCAAATTAATAGAGCAGAAAAGAGAGAATCTGAAGAAAGCTATCTTATAAAAAGAAATTGAGCAATAAATGAACTCTCAAAGGAAAAGAAAACTAAGTTCCAGATGGATTTACAAGTGAAATCTGTTAAATATTTAAGAATAAAAGATCCCTAATATATAAACTACACACAGAAATAAAAAAGATGACATATCCTCTTTTTGAGACTAACATGATTATAGTACCTAAAATGTTGAGAAAAGGCGAAGAAATCAACTTATGAATCAGTTTAACTAATTAATATTGAGGAAAAAGTATTGACTATACTTTGCTGAATAATTAGAGAAAAAGATTCAAAAAAGTATTAACTTTTAGCCAGGTTCTTTTCTTCCTAAAAGAGAGAGATGGTTCAACATTGAAGAAATCATAAACATGATAAATCATACCAATGACAACCAAAAACATCATAAAAATTGATCCCATCAAGAAATGCACAAAAAGCCTTTAACAAATTATAATACTTATGTATTTTTAAAATGTTCTTAATATGATCAACAATTGCTATATTAAGGCATTATTAACATTATTGCAATGAAAAACACTAGAAGGCAACCTAATGGAATCAGGAACAAAGCAAGGCTGTCCATTGTTCCCACAATTATCTGATACAGTTTAAGAAATGTTAACTGTAAAAAGAAAAAAAGATAACAAAAAATAGTTTTTAGAAATGCATAAACAAGAAAGATACAAAAGCATAACCTTTTTTTTTTTTTTACAGACAATAAGATATTTCACTTAGAGAACTTTATAGATGCAACAAAAACATCAAAGCAATTCATTTCAATACACAGGCAAGATTAAATCTAACCACCACACTGCTCACCCATTCCCATCTTTCTAAATAGAAATCCTGTAGCATGCAAGCAAATATATGCACACACAATAAAAAGAAATAGGAAGAGGTATTGCATTCAAAACAACTAAAAAATTCTTTTAAAATACCATAAGGCTAACCTAGTAAGATTAGCACATTCAGGACTTATGTGCAGTTTAAAATACACTATTTACAGAAATAAAGGAAGATAAATAATTGGAGAGGTACTTATTACTCGTGATTGGTCTGTGCCCACGAAATTAAAAAAAAAAAAAAATACTATTCAAATTAATCTTAGTGAATTTAGTGATTTACTTGATTCATAGGTGGTGCAGTAGAGTGCCCGCCCTGAAATCAGGAGGACCTGAGTTGAAATCTAGCCTCAGACATGTGTGTGACCTTGGACAAGTCACTTAACCTTGTTTGCTTCAGTTTTCTCAACTGTGAAATGTAGAGAAGAAAATGACAAACCACTCTAGTATCTTTAGAAAGAAAACTCCAAAAGGTATCATGAAGAATGGAACATGACTGAAATGACTAAACAACAACAAATTTGTAGAAACAAATGGTCAGGAATGTACAGGTAAATAATAAAAATATGTACTATTAAAAGGAACCTACTATTACCAGATTCCAAACTATATTGTAAATCAGGAAAAGGTGAAACTACTTAGAATTAATATTTTTAAATATAAAAAGAAATAATTATAAATTATTAGACAAGTATGACCCATAAGTTTTGAATACAATTACCTAGGGCTCAATAACCCCAAGAAAGCATAAAAGAAGTCTCTTCTTTTATCAGAATTGCTAGAAAGATTGTATAGCAATTTGGCAGAAATTAGGCTCAGATCAACATCAGCTATCATAGGCAAAATGGAAAAAAAAAGTTCTAAATGGAAATGAACTTTATATAAAGACCACATCTTTTAAAAGCAACAACAAAACTATTCTAGAATCAATAAAGGTACCTTCCAGATTTATGGTAAAGAGTTGAATTCTTAATCAAAAAGGGGATAGAGGACATTATAAAAGATAAGGCCTCCAATTTTAATTATATAAGACTAAAAAATATTTGCATAAGCAAAAGCAAAATCACTAGACTAATAAGAAAAATATCCACTGATAAACAAGCTTAACATCTAATATCACTTTTAAATAGCTACTAAGATTTATAAAAAATTTGTGCAAATATATAACCAAGAACCAATAGATTTTCCCAATAGATAAGTAATCAAGAATATGAACAATTTTTTAAAAATTCAAATAATCAAGAATTTTTTTAAAATGTGTTCCAAATCATTAATAATAAGATAAGTCTGGAAATTAAAGCAATTCTGAGAGTTTATCTCATATCCAGCAAACTGGCAAAGATGTTAAAGACAGAATTAGTAAATCATATAGGAAAACAGACATGCTAATACACTGCGGCCATGATTTGGCCCAACTATTCTAAAAAACAATTTGGAACTATGCTATAAAAGTGATTAATCTGGTTTATATTCTTTGACCTACCAGGACTACTTACTGAGCATAAAAGAATTAAAAAATAGAGGGAAATGTACCAAAATATTTATTACATCTTTTTGATAGAAAAGTGGTAAACTATAGACGTGGAATGAAGCATACACTTTGAAATGCGATCAATGTATCCTTTTGTTTTGCTTGCCTCTACTTTGTTATGAGAGAGTATGGTCTTGCTATGGATTTAGTAAGTTTAATATTCAAGATGCCAAGGTCCAATACAGAGAAATATGCAGCAAGATAGTACAGCAAGCCAGCTTTAATAGGGAACGTACCTCCAAAGTCCTGGAGATGTGGGTGGATTTGGGCACCCCAAATCAGCAAAATCTCATGGGGTTTTATGTGGTTCTTAGTGGAATTGAGCAGGAGAGGGAATGAGGACTCTGGATTTGATTCATGCTGGAAAGGTAAGATTGCTGGAGAATTGGGGGCAGGTTGATATTCAGACTCTTCAGCTGACCATTGCTACTGATTTGACTGGTGATTCAGGGGATTTGGGCTTCTTCATTTAGAAGATAATGGAAGTTACTGAGGTCCTTACAAGGAATTGGAGGGTAGAGGAAGAGGAGAGGGAATAAGTATTGGGAAATGACAGCAGTGTAAAGAAAGCATCAATAAAACATTTACAATATATTGTAGAAAATGAAATTGAATAACTTCTCTCACACATAGATCCTTGCTCAAATATTTCAATAATAGCTTTGTTTTTTACTTGCAATATCACCATTAAATGCCCCATTACTATTAACTTAATCTATAATTACTAAAATAATCTGAGCTAAGTGGAGAAGAGGATGATGGGGGCGGCTTATGAGTCCACAGTTTGAATTGGTTTTCCAGGAATTTCCCCTTTAAATAAGTCCCACACTCCTCATGTATTTGCCATAGAATTTTCTTTCTCTGTCTGCTTGTGCCGTCAGTGATTTCTCAAGTCCTCCTGGGTAGAGCAGCTCCATATACAGTACATTTAAAATATCAATCTCATCTGCCCATAGAGCCATTGATTTATCAGCTCCATCTCTGTGTCAGTCTATTGAACGACTTCAGAAATCTGCCGAATATGTCTCTCCTCCCCAGTACTTCTATCAGCCCTCTAGTCTGAGTGTCAGCTCAGCTATTGATCTGAGTGAAGTGCTGGTCTTCCAGTCTGCTAGCTTCCCTCCTCACTTCATATTAGAGACTTATTCTTAATTGGCAATGTGACTTTCATGTCAGCCAGAGAGTCTTTGCAAGCTGCATTCTTCTTAACAGCTCTACTGCAGCTAAAATCTATGGAGCAGAAAGAAGAGAGCCAGGGAATGGGAAATAAGTTCTCCACAAGTTTAGCACCCTCTATTCATCGAGAGCTTTCTATTCGTTGGCACCCAAAGCCCAGACTTCTCCCTTCAGTCTTCCTTGAAATGACTTCTCTCCCTTTGAAACTCCAAACTTTTAAAATCTCTTAGTGACCAGGGACAATTGCATAAAGGATTCGCCTGCCCAGAGGAGAGGAGACTCCTCCTTAGTGATTGTGTTTTTCCTGAAGTCACCATGTAGTGAGTTTGGTGATCTGAGTACCCTCTCAGGTCTGTGTATTTCCACAGTACTTTACAATAAGTGGTCACAGACAGCATCCCAACAGATAGGTGAGACTGAGAGAAATGATGTGGGGAACAGCTGGATGGCATAGTGGATAATGCACAGATCCTGGAGTCTTAACTCTTACTGTGTAACCCTGGACAAGCCACTTAAACCCAATTGTTTTGCCAAAAAAAAAGAAAAGAAAGAAAGAAAAAGAAAAAAGAAATGATGTCACAGCCTGCCAGAGATTCATCTGTTATGAAGAGATTGTGGAATTCAAGTTCCAATTCTGAAAGAGACTTGTATGACTGTGTATAAGTCAGTAACCTTTTCTGAGCCTTAATTTCATCTGTAAAACAAGGGACAGTAATATTTGTATGACCAATTTTTTTTGTCTTAAGTAAAATAATATACATAAAGAACTTTGAAAACACCATATAAATTTCAATTTTTATTAATAGTGTAAGCAAGTCCTAACTTCTATGACCTCAGTAACTCTCTAAGATTAAGTCTTGTATGGGCTACAATCTATATCAGTGGAGGGAGTTCCATTTTGTGGAAGTTTTCAGCTCCAATAAGACCTTAAAAATTTTATTGTCTACAACCAAACTATTTTCAGCCAAAAAATCAGATATATTACCATCTATCCTTGTCTCTTTGTCTCTGTCTCTCTCATAGTGTGTATATATCTCTCTGTCTCTCTCTAAGGACACACACACACACACACACACACACGTGTGTGTGTGTGTGTGTGTGCATTTACATGTATATTGAATAAATATGTATATATGCATGTGTTTATATCTGCACATATTTATATGGGGGCTTCTATGTACATGCAAATGTATGTCCAGTCTGATTCTTTGGCCAGTTAGAGAACCAAAATGACTATCAAATGTTAGAGATGGAAAGGGGCTACAAAGATTAGCTACTCCAACATTCTCATTTTATAGATAAAGTAACAAACACTGAGAATTTAAGTGAACTTACAAAGTTTACACAGCTCCTAAAGGTTAGGGCCAAGATTCAAATCCAAAACTTCAGAATCTAAATTCAATGCTCTTCTCTTAGCCACATTTTCAGAAATTCATTTAACACATGTATCTTCTTAATCCATGTTCATCCATCACATTATGCCCTAATAACAGTAAGAAACAATAAAAATATTTAAGAACTAGGACTCTTTCTACAAAGATTCCTTTTGAGAGTAGTAGCTCCTACCACCTTTTATCAAAAATATAAATATGAATCTGTGTTATAGTATGAAAATATGAGAGTTAAAAGAGTATGAAAGATTTTTATAAGAGATACAAATAGTTTAATGTTCTTTAGGTTCTTTTTATGGTACAAATTGTCAGTTCATATTTTTTTAAATACTGTCTTTTATTTTAGAAAGTAAACGTTTATCCAGATTGGATTTTCTCAGCCTCATATTTTCTATTTTCATTCACTGAAGAAAAAGTTCAGGTATATGATCTATTTCATACTTATTCCATGAGTTCATTTACATATCATTACAGTTTAGTCTATATTTCAAGGATAACATTTTTTGATTCATTCATTCACATACATACCGATGTTACTTAAGGAAACAGAAATTGATGGAATACAGAATCACGGGTTGAAAAGGACCCCAGAGGAAATCAACCCATACATTATCTTTCTACACATCCCCTACAAGAAGTCTTCTGTCTGTAGACCTCTAAGTGGGAACCCACTTCTTCCCTAGGCAGTCCATTCCACTCTTGGAAGATTCTAATAGTTAAGAAACCATTTCCTTTCTTTTTTCCTGGATCTTCTACTTATCATACCTAGTTTTGCCCTTTAGAGACAAGCAGAGCAACAATCAAGTCTCTTCCCAATAACAGCTATTCAAATATCTGAAAAACAGGTAGCTTTTCTCACTAAGCCTTTTCCTCTCCAAATAAAAAAAAAAAATCCTATCTCCTTCAAATATCCTCCTATGGCTTGATTTGAAGACCATTCACTATATTGGTCACTCTCCTCTGGAAATTCTCTAGATTATTAATGAGATGTCCAGAACTAAATATGATATTTTAAATATAGTATGATGAAAGCAAAAGTCAGAGATTCTTCTCTACAGGAGCATTCCTCTTATTCTGAATACTAGGCCTCTCTTAAAGAAGTCTATGGTCATATTCACCTTGTGACTATTCTATTAGCAAGACTCTCTTTCAGTATGAAGTATATTGGCAAATGTTTAATAACTACCTGGGGGAGAGGGGAGAAGAGAGATGAGATTTTATTAGGCAACATATTTTTTAGGCTTTATATGCATTATAAACATTTCCTCCATCACTTTCTTAAGTCTAGACAATCAACAAAACAGTAAATCAAGTTCTGATTTGTAGCAGTTGCCAATTTCAAAGGAATAAATGATCATAATGAAAATTTGAGTCATCTCTTTCTTGAGCCAGTTCAAACTACTTACAATACATCCCTGCTTTCAGTACACTAAAGTACTCAGATTTTTTTTCAGATGCTCTGATATCTAGCCATGTCTTCCCTATCCTCCCTTTGTGAAGTTGATTTATTTAATCCAAGAATAAATCTTCATTTGCATTATAATGCCAGGAACTCACTGTTCCCATCTCTGTCAAAATAATTGCTCAGGTTAAAGTATAGTCTCTTCTATCTATCCAATAATTATTAAGCATTTGCTACATATAGAGCCCTGTAATGGCAACAAATATTCTGAAGTAATATTCATCAAGAAAATATTTATTAAATGCCTACTGTATGCAGAACTCTTTCCTAGCACTTAGCGGAGAACATGACAGATCTCTGCCCTCATGGAGCTCATAGTCAAGGATGGGCAGGGAGAGAAAGAAAGCAAAAACACAAATAATTATAGGATAAAGCACATATGGCAAATGTCGTAAGAGACATACAGATGAACTGCTATGAGAATTAAGAAAAGGAAGAATTTATCTCTAATTATATGGTTCAGAGCAGGGTTCTTGGAGGAGCTTACATCTGAACTATTTAACAGAAGGAGGAGGTCATTTCAGGTAGAGAAAATAGCAAAGATATAAAAATCAGAAATTTCAGGTCCTATTTCAAGAAATGGCAAGCAATTTGTATTTTGTGTTCTTTCTCATTTTTTTTTCTATTTGATCTGATTTTTCTTGTGCAGCATGATAATTATGGAAATATGTATAGAAAAATTGCACACGTTTAACATATATTGGATTGCTTGCCATTTAGGGAAGAGGGTGGGGAGAAAGGAGAGAAAAAGAATTTGGAACACAAAGTTTTTTGCAGGAGTGAATGTTGAAAAACTATGCATATGTTTTGAAAATAAAAGGCTTAAAAAAAAAAGAAAAGAAAAGAAATGGCAAGCATTGAACTTTTTAAGATGATTGTAGAAGAACAAGTTGAAATCTAGGGAGGTGCCAGAATGTGGAAACCCTGTGTTAAGCTAAGTTGCCTACCCCTCATCCTAAAGGCAATAGGGAGTCACTGAACATTTTCATCAGATCATGTCATCCAAATTGACATGTTTGATCCTGAAAGAAAAAAAAAAAAAGGCCTTTTAAATCAGTCCCTCACTTGTGAGTTGGAGATAGAGAGGGGAGAAGCTTTGATTATAGCAACTGATGTTACAGCACAATCCTGCCCTTACACAGTCCCTTGAGTTAAAATCATTTTCAATAAATCAACTTCTAGAGAACTTCTGGAAAAATCCAAGCCCCAGGTTCTAAATAGCTCTTTAGTAATGGGGAGGTTCATTATTGTTTGGCAGTAGGCTTACCCCACACTTCCATATGGTTGTTTAAGCCTGGACCCACATAAGAAATTTCTGCACACGTTTCAAGGACTGGTCCCCGTGGACCTTTTTGCCTCATTAAGGAGTGGTCAGTGACTCCATAGTACATTTGGAGGCATATTTTACAGAAAGGAATGATAAAAGAAGATTTTGGATTTCAAAGGTCACCAGGTCCCAAAGCTCAATATGATTCACTCAACAAGCATGTATTAAACATCTACTATGTGCACGGTAGGGCCAATTAGATGGTACAGTGTGAATAGAGTGCTGTAGTCAGAAAGACCTAAATTCAAATGTGACCTCAGATACTTAATAGCTGAGTGACCCTAGGCAAGTTACTCACTCTCAGTCTCCTTATCTGTGCCTCAATTACCCCGTTTGCCTCAGTTTTCTCATCTGTAAAATGAGATGGAGAAGAAAAACACTTCAGTATTTCTGCAAAGAAAATCCAAATGAGGTTGGACACAACTGAAAAGGCTGAGAAACAAAATGCGCAAAGCATTGTGCTGAATTCTAAAAATATACCAAAAGTGCCTGTACTCATGGAGTTTATATTCCCTTGAAAAATTATAGCATGCAAAAAAGGTAACTTTAGGATGAAGAGAACACTAACTGGGGTGATAATAGTTTAACATGTATACAGTACTTTATGACTTGACTTGCGGCTGAAACCTTCTATGCATATTGTCTTTCCTATTATAACTTGAGCTATTTAAAAGCAGTGACTGACATTTTTCTCTTTGTATCCCCAATGCTTAGCACATAGTAAGCTCTTAGTAAGTTTTATTCTTCATTCATTTATTTATCAAAAAAAAAAGAGAGAACAACTTTGTTGCTGGCTTTTTATTAAATGAAGAGGAGAGACAGGAATGTTGGTATGGAAGTAGAATCCACAAGACTTGGTAGCTAATTGAATATGGGAAGTATAAAATAGAGAAAAGTCAAGAATGACTGAGAAATTACAACCTGAGTGACAGGAAAGTAGTGCTTTAACAATAGTAAAAGCAATCAAAAGGAAAGTAGGGTTTAAGAAGAAAGCTCCTAAACTCCACATTGTATATGTTGAGCTTGATATTCCAGGTGGACATATTCAGCAGATAATTGGGGTGGAAGGCTTGATTTGAGAAGAGAAATGTGTTAGATATTTAGGTATGTACATCATATACAGTGTTAAAAAATGAATATGTGAGGATGTTATAAAATCACTAAGGGTATATAAAAAGAGAGAAAAAAAAGCTGGGTTTGGGGTGTAGGGGGTGACAGATCAATGATCATCCAGCCAAGAAGATTGAGAAGGAGGTCTGACAGGTAGGAAAAAAGAATAATACAGGAGAGAATAGTGTCATGAAGGCCAAGTGGTAATATCCAGGAGAAAGAAGTGGTTAATAACATCACAAGCTTCAGAGACAGGAAGGTGAATTAATGCTGAGGAAATATCCATTGGGCTTAGCAGTTCTGTAAATATGGAGAAAGTGGGTTTTCGGAGTCAAGCAGAGGGACAAGAATCAATGTTGTGCTGTGAAGTGAGTGAGAAGCAGAGAGGAGCAACTTTAGAGAAAGCAAGTTTCTAAAGCATAGAAAATTTTAATATCTATTACACACAGCTAAAATTGGTTTGTAAATTCAGAGCTATAAAGTACTTCAAAGATCATCCAGCCTAACCCACCTATTTTACAAGTGAGGAAACTGAGGAACAGAGGCAGTGACTTACTTAGCCAAGTCATGTGGGGCAATTAGCAGAACAATTAGGATTTCAACCCAAGCTATTTGACTCTAGTCAGTGATTATTTTACAAATCATCAAGACTCAGCTTTTAAACTTTTCTGAACTTTGCATTTCTCCAAGAAAGGAAGCAGGAAGTGGTTAAATAAGGTAAGGAATTAAAATCAAAGGGGGGAAAAAATATCCAAAGCAGCTGTGTTTTAGAAAACATAAGCTAAGAAACTCACCCCAAAAGAAGGGAGGGGGACAGCAAAAGAGGGAGAGGGAAAAGGTCACAGTAATGGATTTATTTTTTTTTAAGTATTCCTTCAAGGAAGGAGTAATATAACTTCATTGATCAAAAAATTACCTAGAATTTTTTTCCTTTTGGTCTGTTTCTTCTTTCACTACATGACTAATATGAAAATATGTTTTACATGATTGAACATTTATAACCTATATCAAATTGCTTACCATTTTAGGAAGACAGGAGAGAGGGAAGAAGGGAGAAAATTTTTAAACTCAAATTTTTTTTTAAATGAATGCTAAAAATTGCCTTTACATGTAATTGGAAAAAGATAAAATGCTATTAAAAAAAAAAAGGCAAACAATAACAAAAATTATTTAAGTCCCAAATTCTCATTTTCAGTTTTGCTACTAACATCTTTTCTCTGACTTAGAAGAATGTAAGGAGAGGATATCTATGCTGCTTGGTTAATTGAACCTAGGAAATCAGTTTCTAGCTAGGGCATGGGGACTTAGTTTCCCAACAGCCTCAATTTCCCAAATAAGAAACATGTTCCAGAATAGCTGTCATAAACTATTATGTATCAATCCTCTCAGTATTTTAGCATATAGGCTGAAGAACTAATGGGAATTTTAGAATGTAGAAGATAAGAACAAAGCATAAACTAGAACATTATTTTATTAGAACATAAAAGGTCAGAACTAAGAAGGACTTTAGAATAAGATGACAGATGAGAACTGAATGGAACCCTAGAGACTCTCTACTCTACTTCCTCATATTACAAAGGAAAATAGTGAGGTAGCATAATAAAGAGGGAAAAAATACTGGCCCAGTCTTGGGCCTGAGTCCAGCTTTGTCAATAGCTTGCTGTGTGACTTTGGACAAGACCTTGTCCCTGAGATCTTCATTTTGAAAATGAGAGAACAATTGGTTCTACATTATCCTATTCCACCAAATTTGGTTTCTGATGCTGTACCCATGACATTTGCCAGCACATTTATTTCCCTTCATTCACTCATTTATTCACTCATTTACTCACTCAACAATTATTTATTGAGTTTAAGGCTAGGGCCTCTCTGTGATTCTGCAGAAATGTCCACTGTGCCAAAAATAGCTTCAAACTTTCAATGAGCTCAAATACAGCTGGTTTGGCCCAGCCCAAATAACTGAGTTCATTGGATCAGCAAAAGGTGGGTCCACCCAGTGGTTTTAAAAAAAAAAAAAAAAAAAAAGAAAAAGCTAAAATGTGTGTTTGTGTGTGAGTGTGTGTTTTGTGTATGAAAGACAGAGACACAAAGAAACAGACAGACAAACAGACACAGAGAGACAGAGTCAGAGACAGAGACACAGAGAGAGAGAGAGAGAGAGAGAGAGAGAGAGAGAGAGAGAGAGACCTTTAGATTAGGAGTTTGCTTAAACATAATTTTAGTAGTAGAGAAAGGAAGGAGCAGAGTTTGGAAATCTTTTTTTTGAAAACCACAAATCCTTCAAGATAAAATAATGACCCTGTGCTTCTGTGATTTATGGGAAAGCACTTTGTAAAATCTACATGCTTCATACCTTTCTTTGTATCACATAGAGAAACCTTCCTTTAGCAAATATACTGAGACTTATAATGACCAACACTCAGATGAGTAGCCAATTGAATCTGCTGACTATGGCTCATCTTAAACTGGATACTAGATGTCAATTTCTTATCCAGCCAATGCCAAAATCTAGAATTAATGAACTTGTCACCTCACACTAAGTGAATTTTATCCGAGATGGGAGAGCGCCTTTTACAAAACAGGTTGGGCAGTTCACTGGACCAGAGCCTGGAGCAGAAGAGTTGAGAGATTCAGGAGAGAAAGGGCATGGGAGAGGGCCAGGAAGCCCACTCCATCCCCAAGGGAATGGCAGCACTAACACTGGAAAGTCTCCATTCGTGTCTGCAGAGGTTTCCTTGATTCTTGTAATGTTTTCTTTCAGACCAGAATGTCATCAAAAGCATTTTACCATCTCTAACCCACTCCTTGAGTAGAAGCTGGGACAGGGAGGAGGCCAGACCCATTTCTGCCTTACATACACCACCTACCACCCACTCAGCACTGGCTCCCCACCCTTCCTGTGCTCAGCTACCCCTTAATGTGGGTCTGGCATTAGACTTAAGTGGGAGTCAGCATTTGGGTACCAAGGTGGACTCTGTATTTGAAAAAATAAAGATATTTCACTCAAAAAGGTTTGGATTTTTTTTCTACTTCATGAAGTGTTTCTAGAGATAAAGAATAAATTCTCTGTGCTGGTTTCTTAACCTTGCTTTTTCAAGAGAACTAGTCAATCTGCCACTTTGCTTACTATCCTCATGATGGTAGCATCATGAGACCCAAAGAAGGGGCCACAAGCCGTCAGTCAGTCAAAAAGCATTCATTAAGTGCCTATTATGTGGTCTTTATAGTAGTAACCCAAGGGATAATGTTAGCCTTGGCTCTTGAACTTACCCCTCACCAGTCCCAGCCCCATTGCAAATTTTTCCACAAATCCACTTAATGGCTAATAATAGTTAACATTTACATAGCACTTACAATGTGCCAGCACTGTACTAAGCCCTTTACAATTATTATCTCATTTGATCCTCACAACACTCTGGGAGGTAGGTGCTATTATTATGCCCATTTTACAAATGACAGAACTAAGACAAACAGAGATTAAGTAATTAAGTGTCCAGGATTATATAGCTAATAAGTGTCTGATACCAGATTTGAACTTGGGTTTCCTTGACTCTAGGCTCAGTACTTATCCACTGCATCACCTTATTTCTCTTTAATCATTCTTTAAAATCCAATGCAAATGCAATACCTTCCTTAGATCTTCCTCATTAGTAAACTTCTTACTCCTTGGACTTCCTGCAATACTTTGCACTTTTTTAATTAACTGACTCAACAGTACTGCAATATTGCCATTTTCTGTGATGGTCTCATTCCCTTGCTAGACTGCTCCATGAGGGAAGGGACAATGTTTTATCTAAACTTTCTATCTCACCACCCACATCTAGGGCTTTATACATGGAAGATGCTTAATAAATACTTGTGTGACAGATAGGTGGCTAAGTAGAATACTAGGATAGAGTTCCAAGACTCAGAAAGACATCTTCTTGAGTTCAAATCTCACCTCAATCACTTACTGATTCCAAGCATTAGACTTTATTTGCCTTAGTTTCCTTATCTATAAAATTAGCTGAAGAATGGCAAACCACTCCAATATCTCTATCAAAAAATGGACTCATAAAAAGTCATACATGACTGAAAAAAACTGAGCAATAAAAGTTAAAATTTAAATAGTATTTTAAATTGTTATCTTTTCCTATCTTTAAATTCTTCATCCTAAAATATATAGTTCAGATGAGTCTCCCTGTCAGCCAAATGTATCCTTTTAACTGGCCCTCCAAAAAACACGCCCTCAATCCTCAATTTTGGAAATCCCACACTGGGGTTGAACTCATACCACCTCTAGCTACCCACCAGAGTCGGCTTATCAGCTATTTTAGACCACTCAGATATCTCAATGCTTCCTTCTCTTGCTCTGTGTATAGTAATCTTAATACCACCATTGCTTTCTGGCAAAGCCTATGTCAATCAACTGCCCTTTGAATAAATTCACCATTCCTGTGAGTCTTAAGGACTTTCCCTGCTATCACTTCACTATTTGTTATCCTCGCCCCAAAAGAATATAAGTTCACTTAGGGCAGAGATTGTCTTGCTTTTCTTTCTGTATCCCCAAGACTTAGGATAGTAACCAGCACATAGTAAATGCTAAGTAAATTCTTTCTTTCATTCATTCATTCATAATGGCTGAAATTTACAGAGTACTTTAAGACTTGAAAAATATTGTATACCCATTAGTTGTTTTGATTCTCACAATGACCCAGTGAGTTAAGTTAAATGACTTGTCTATGATCACATACCTAATAAGTGCTGATAAAAAACTGGTTGTAAGGGACTACCTTTTGCCCCAAATTCTTTTCATAGATGTTTTCTTAAGCATGAAGTTAAATAATATAACACTAATACCTATTCTAAATTTCTATGAACTTACAAGAGACTTAAGAGACTGATGAGTTCTTAGACAGTTCCATGGGCCTAGAGAGAACTCTTCCTACCCCTAGCCTTACCCTAAACTCCATCAGATGAGCATCTAATGCTGCTCCTACCCTTCAATTAAGGGCCCCCATTCCACATAAAGCTGATCAAGGATTAAAAGCTTAAAGGCAAACATTTCCACATCCTTACCCAACCAAATCTCTGCATTGATGAAGTCTCCCTATAATTAGTCATCTGTATTATTAATCTTTTACCAATACTATAAAACAACAGAGCTGAATGGCAATGATGTGCCAGCATTCCTGCTAAGCCCTCACAGCCCTCATTAATAAATTTAATAGAGGCACTGGGATATCTCAGGAGTGTAGTAGGTTATAGGCTAAGACTTTCCTTGGGGTATAATTTTATGTCCTTGCTTCACACAGAAGTAATGTATTTATTCCAGGGTAATTTTTTTCAAAGTCAGTTAGTTGCGCTCTTTTGGTGATATCGCAAATTGACAAATTCCAGGCTGCTGGGGCTTGTCATTTGAAAGAAGAAAAATTAAAGCTGTAAGTAATCAATCTGTATTGTGTGAAGATTAACATGCCTGCCCCTCAGGTTAACCAGGCTTAAATGCAAATTGAATTGAAATGTTCAGAGGGAGCTCCTAATCATGCATGCTGGGATTATGAATACGCTGTTTATTTATCACTCTTGGAATTGCCAAACAAAATGCAATCAGATGAGACAGAGGTCACAAAACCTGAAAGGAACCATTATCCTGTCAGCTGACAGGTTGTCCATAGGTAGAGTCAGGTCTGAATGACCAAGAAAGCTGAAAACAAAGGAAGTGTCTCCCTCATTACAATCTTCTGCAAGTTCTAGTGGTGGCTCATAAAAGAATTAAAAGACAAGAGTTTGAGCAGGGGCTTATTTTAGGTTAGTTGACCATTTTCCTTGTTGAATGAATATGAATCATTTCTTAATTTTCTACATTTGGTTTGTTGTTGTTGTGTGTATGTGTGCGTGTTTCCCCCAAATAAATTATTTTTAATATCTTTACAATATGGAATTCAAGAAAGCAGCACTGTTTGCCTGTAAGAAAAAATTTATGCACCTGAAGGAAGGCATAAAATAGAGCTCCCAAGAGAGGGTGAAAGGTAGAAGAAACTAAAGTAATGTTATTGTTGGAGTGCACTACAGACCACCCAGACAAACAGAAATTATGGATGAGTTCCTTCTACTGATCATAAAAACAAAACAGAAAGAAACAAGATTTTAGTGACTTGGAATTTAGTTCATAGATCATTTGAGCTAGGAAGGATCTTAAATCATGTAATGCAATGGCCTCATCTTCAAATGCAAACACTGAAATTCAGGCAAGTCAGAGTAATTTGCTTATGTTCACAGAGCAAGTCAGTTTCAGAGATAGGACCATCCCACTCCAAAAGTGCCTCGGACATATATGGTAATAATAGCCAATTCAGTTCAATCAACACATTGTTTACAGTGAGGAATTGAAGACTAGATAGTAAAGATATAAAAAAGAAAAACCATCCAGTTCTTGTGGTGAAGAAGTTTATAACCTCCAGTGACCTTAATGGTTTGCTGTCTTCTATAGCTATCTATAGTGAATCATCTTCAGACAAATCTGTTGAAAGGGAAATTTAAATAAAAAATAAGTGAGTAGAAAGCAGAGTGATATAGTAAAAAAAAAAAAAAAAAAAAAAAAAAAAAAGAGTTAAATTTAAAGTTATAGGAACTAAATTCAAATCCTATATCTAATATTTACTGTCTGGGTGACTTTGGACAAATCTCTTCACCTCTCCATAAGGTGTTATTTTCCACTTCTGAAAAAGAGGGTATCAAAGTTAAGAAGAGAAAACAAAGTAAATGTCCATCCCTTGGGAATGGCTAAACAAATTGTGGTATGTGGACATGATCAAATATGACTTTCCCATAGAAAATGATGAATAAACTAGGTATACTTGTTGATCCAGCAGTGTTTCTACTGGGCTTGTATCTCAAAGAGATCATAAAAGCAGGAAAGGGACCCACAAGCACAAAAATATTTGTGGTAACCCTTTTTGTAGTGACAAGAAACCGGAAACTGAGGATGCCCATCAGATGGAGAATGGCTGAATAAACGATGTTATGGAATATTATTGTTCTATAAGAAATGACCAGCAGGATGATTTCTGAGATGCTTGGAGAGACTTGTATAAACTGATGCTGAGTGAAATGAGCAGAACCAGGAGATCATTATGCACAGCAATAGCTGCCTTGGCCCACGAGGCAGAGTGTGTGGACCCTGGAAGAAAAGAGATAAGGGCAAGAGAGAGGGGACACGCAAAATGGAGGCAAGTCAAATCATTCTGATCAAGCCTCATTTTAATGGGTGCAATAGCAGTAGCAGAGAAGGCAGGGTTGTACAAACACAGTACAGGGTGGGGGTCTATGACAAAGGGTTGGTATCCCGCCCAAGGATGAGCTGCTCAGATGTTTCTGGTGGCAGGAAGCTCTATGATGGGATTAGGGGATGCCTAGATATCTGCCTATTCAAAGTTAGGATGTGATTAGGAAATTCCTATTCAGGAAGTCTTTGGTATAATGTGATTAGGAGATTCCAACCTATTCAAGGTTGGCCTTATGTGGCTGTAGATTAGTGCCGGCTCCCCACAAATAGCAAGATTACATGCCAATAAATTTTGATGGAAGTGGCTCTCTTCAACAATAAAATAATTCAGGCCGGTTCCAATGATCTTGTGATAAAGAAAGTCATCTAAACCCAGAGAGAGGACTGTGGGAACTGTGTGTATCCCAACATAGCATCTTCATTCTTTTTGTTGTTGTTTACTTACATTTTGTTTTCTTTCTCATTTTTTTCCTTTTTGATCTGATTTTTCTCGTTCAACATGATATTTATGGAAATACATATAGAAGAATTGCACATGTTTAACATATATTGGATTACTTACCATCTAGGGCAGGGGGTGGGGGGAAGGGAGAGAAAAAATGGAACACAAAGATTTTGCAAGGATGAATGTTGAAAATTATCCATGCATATATTTTGAAAATAAAAAGCTTTAATTAAAAAAAAAGAAAATGATGAATAGGAAGATTATAAAGAAGCATGGGAAGACAGATCAATATATGTAATTACAACAATATAAATGAAAAGAAAAACAAACAAGAAACTGCGCATTGTACAATTCTAATTTTCAATTTGGCCATAGAGAAGGGAAAAGAAAATATTCATCCCTCCCTTCTTTAGAAGTAGGAGACTATGGGGATGGAATATTGTATATACTGTCTTTATTTGTTGGCATGTTGGTTAGTTTTACTAAATATTTTTTCCTTCCCTTTCTCTTTCTTTTTTGTTCTTTGATACAAAGGATGAAACTCTGGGGAGAGGAGGAAGTAGGAGCTTATTTGGAAATGAAGATGATATAAAAATAGTGCATGTAAATTTAAAATATTTTTTAAGAAAGATAGAAAAAGAGTCAATTGCACTAAATAATCTCTAAAATTCCTTCCGTCCCTAAGTACAAGGAAATAGTAAAAAAATACAGACACACTCAATGATGTCATTCTCAAATAGAAACAGGGCCACCAATCTATACATAAAGATCCCTGCAGGCCATATATTGACTTAGTTTTTAAAATGTAGTATTATCTGTGTTTTATTGTATTTTTATTTATTTTGTTAAATATCTTCCAATTATTTTTTAATCTTGTTTAAAAATGTTATGGGCCACATGCAGCCTTTAGGCAGAATGTTTGACACCTCTACTTTAAATAATTTTACTTCATTCTACTTAGAGGCTCTCTACTTATCTAGATGACATTCCTCGATGGCAATGAAAGAAATTGCAGATATAAATGCTAAACTACTATAAATTATCTCTGAGGAATTGAGAAGAACAGAAAGGTTCTGTAGTGATAGATACATGGACAAAAATGAAAGAAGACAAGTCCTACATTCTATGGAAGATTAAATTTGACATCTATCCAAAATTCTCAGTGAATTATTTAATGGTAAGCTTGTAAACTCTTAAAAAAGCCAGGCATGGTGATGTATACCCATAATCCTTCTACTAAGGAGCTTCAGGTAGTAGCTCTTCTAAGGTCAAAGTCTCTTCTTGATTGGTGTTGGCAAAATCTAAGAAGTCACTACATTTCCAGCCTGAGTAAGATAGAAGATCCAGTCTCAAAAAGGAAAAAAAAAAATTGAAGGTAAACAATAATCACCAAAAGTCAGGATGGATCCACTAAGAATAGATCATGTTAATGACCTATTTCACTTTTTTTTTTTTAACAAGATAGAATAGAGAAATGTAGACATGATATTTCAGCCAAAAAAAAATTGACAAAATCTTTAATGATATCTCTGTGGATAGGACAGGATAAATTGATATGAGTTAGATGATAGTAAAAAGAGGTGGATTCAAAAAGTGGTTGTAAAATTGGACTCAGAGCATTTATTTGATGGTTATATTAAAGTGAGACTTCTAGTAGTGGGCCATATGAGTCTGTCCTTAATCTTGTTCCTTTCAATATTTTTTAATGTTGAGTTAAATAAAGATATGAATGACATGGTTATTAAATCCATGAATGACACAAAGCAAGAAGGGCTAATTAATATGCTGAATGGCAAAATCAAGATCCACAAAGATCTCAATATATTGAATCTAATGAGATGAAATTTAATAGAGTAAAGATAAAGTTCTTCACTTGGTTTTTTTTTTTTTAATAAATTATACCTCTGGGTAAATGAGAAATATCCAATTTGACTATAGAGTATATGAAATGGATCTAAAATTTGCAGTCCAAACAATAAATCAACAAGCATTATTAAATGCTCACTGTGGGTCAGCCAGTCAATAAACATTTAAGTAGCCACTATGTGTGCCAGTCATGGGAATAAAAAGGAAAAAAAAATGAAAGAATCCTTACTCTCAAGTAAGTACTCTGTACTCTCAGTACAAGCCAAAGTGGATGCCAATTTGTATTGCTTTATTAAAATCACAGTGTCCAGAACAAGGGTGATGACAGTCCTAGTATTATAAATCCATTTCTTAAGAGGGACAAGACAAAGAAAAGAGTAGCCATCATGATGGTAAAGGGTCTTGAAAGCACATTATGTCAGGATTGGCTGAAATAACTGAGGCTGTTTAGTGTGGAGAAAGTAAGATTTAGTGGGGCCATGATCACTGTTCTACGTGACTCTGAAGGATGTGAATAAATGGAACACATAAAAAGGTAGATTCTCACTTACTTTAAAAGGAATTACAATTACAATTATCTAACATTAGAATAGGCTAGCTTGTGAGTCTATGAACCCTTTCATTGGAAATGTTCAAGCATGACTTTTTAGAGATGGCAAATGGGATAGGATAGCCCCTGCATGGGGAAGACTAGGCTTTTCAAACAGGGATAAAAGAGCTAATGATTAAGTTGTCAATGTGAGCATTTTCTTGTTGTTGTTCAATCATTTCTTTATCTGACTCTTCATGATCATATTTCTTGGGAAAGTAGTTTCACATTCCCTTCTCCAATTCATTTTAAAGAAGATGAAGTTGAGGCAAATTGTTGCATGTGATTTGCCCAGGGTCACACAAGTAGTAAGTGTCTGAGGTCAGATTTGAAATCAAGATGAGTCTTTTTGACTTCAGGTTCAGTTCCATTGCACTACTTGTAATTACTTTGAAAATTGGCAAATTTGATTTCACGAATCAAGGACTGATTTTTTGTTGTTGTTGATTGTAGAGACTTAAGAAAGTAGTGGAGAAAATGTTAGTAATAACTAGTAATAAAATTCAGAATAAATTTAAAAGTATGTCATACATACAAAAAAAATTTGTGAGGGAGAGCCAGTTGTTAAACATTTACCAGCACACCCTTGCTTCTAATTCTTAGATTCAATGATTCTGTGCTTTTCAAAATAATACTCTATATTATCAACAGCAAAAATCAGCTAGGGAATCATGTGTCTCCTAAAAAGCAATGCAAACCCAATACTTCCATATTTCAGCATGTTTATATATGCTTCTTCCCTTCTATATTATGACCTCCAAAATATTTCTTTTAAGTCTGATTTCTATTTTGCCCCTGTGGATCATGGCAAATTTGTTTACATAATGCCAAAATGGATTCTGGGCAAATGAATTGCTCCTTCCCTAAAGGTTGACACAACACAAGGTGAATGGGAATGCTATTGATTAGATGGATTTGGAGTCTTTGTCCTACCAAGCTGGAGAATCATAGTAATTGGCATTGAGCACTGGAATAATTGTATGAATGGTCTTAACCATTTCTGCAGACTGTAATCAGATTAAGCTGTTTCTGAAGTGATCAACATAAGATATTCTGTGTAAAGAAGAATCTATAGGAGGAAATTAACAGCTGCCTTTTTCAAACTAAGTATGCTCAAGATGAAACTGGAATGGGAAAAAACCTTGAATATATTTAAGTTTAAATTTGAGTTCAGCTGAATGGTGCCTGCAACAATGTATTATGGAGTTTATATTCCAGTAATATAGTGTCCACCCCAAGATTTCATTTCCCTCCTTGCTTCAACTCATTTATTGTTCCCTCCCCCTTCACAGTCAGACTCACCCAACCAAACATCCACAATCATACACACACACACACACACACACACACACACACACACACACAGAGTCTCTCATATAGATAGACATACACAGAGACACATTCTCTTTGCCCTTTGAACTGAAGCAGTGATCCGTTCCCTGTGATTAAATTAGCGTAAGTAATAAGATATCATAGAACTGATTGATTTCCTCAGCAATAGTTATTAACCAGCTCAATTCAGAGCCAAGCAGGACCATTATTCTAAACATCGATTCCTGAACAGAACTGTGTGGGAGAAGAATGTTCAGATACCAGGGTATTCTAGTAGATTTCTGAAATATGGTGAAATTCCCTGAGGGACTCTATATTCTCAGATACAGTGATTCTGGGATCCTAGGATACTGTGATGTCCCAGATGGAATTCTCAGATATAGTGATATTCCCCATGGAATTCTCAGATACAGCAATATCCCAGGTGGAATTCTTAGGTACACTGATATCTGTCACCCATAGAATTCAGAAAAGCTGTGATGTCCCAAATATAATTCTGAGATGCAGTGGTGCCCTGTATATAATTCTTAGATATGATGAGATCACCTTTGGAATTATCAGGAAAAGTGATGTTCCAAAATGTATTTTCAGTTCTTGTGATGAAGCTTTTAAAAGCCTATTTTGTTGATAAAGAATTATCAAAGATTATGAAATACAGATGCTGGGAACTATGTGGAAACTCTGAGTTCTGCCAAAAATAGACTTATACCCATTTTCTCTGGGAATACTTTCTTCTTAGGAAAATTGCAAAATGCAAGAAATAAGAGGCATGTCTTATTTTAGTTTTTGTATTTCAAAACAAAACAATATAGAATGTATATTATACTACTTGAAAATGCAGGGAAATAACGCCATACCAAGAGTAAGCCATACTGAACACCAAATATAGATAAAGAAATGTCATGTCTAATATTCCCCTTTAGAAAAAGGCTAATTCTATTATACTGTCTCAGGAATTGAAGAGCTATGCCACTGATAGAAGTGCATAGCATTCATTGGCATTAGCTTGAGTGTTAGGTAATTGGGTACATACCCAAGGGTCTGATGACTACAAGATCAATGCTTGGAATTCAAGAGCTAAGGACTAAAAGAGCTTCACTTTGCCTTTTTTTTTTTAACCCCAGACCAGTTGGGTCCTGTATATCAACTGGGAGGCTTTTCAGATGAATACATAAGGAATCTGCTGGGCAATATACAATCAAATTTCCCTAGATTACAACTCACATCATATATTCCTTGGAGCTCCAGACAGACATGAATCTGAGGAATGGGGGTATGGGGGGAGGAAGAGTCCTTTTTCATGTTCTTTCTCTATACCCCAACCTCTATACCAAAGTCCCCAGGGAGCAATAGCAGCATTTAAGACTAGAAAGTGATCTATAACCCCCTTTGGTTCCAGGAAATTAGCCTCAGTTAATAGGCTGGGTCTATGTAACCCTAAATAGCCAATGAAAATCACAAAATCCAGATGTTTAGATATAGATATAGATATAGATATTTAGCATTGCATAGATATGACCTTAAAATTCTGAGTTGTATATTCAGTATTGGTACTTCAGATATTGATTCCAAAATAATGTTTTATGTCAATTTAAACTTGCAAAAGAAAAGACTTGGGGAGGGAGGAGGGGCATGACACATGATAATATTCTCCATATGTAACTAAGCTATTCTATGGAAGAGGAGATGGACTTGTACTTCTTGACCTGAGTAGACAAAATTAGGACCAATATGTAGAAGTTACAAGGAGATAGATTTCAGTCCAATAGAAGAAAAACTTTCCTTGTAAAATATAAGACTGGAACAAGCATATATTAAGCAAACACTATTCTAATTATGTGACAAAAATGGGCTTTCAAATGAAGTAGTGAGCTCTGGCAATGTGATCCCTTGGCAAGGATTCCATAGAAAGGCTTCCTACACTGGGTAGCAGATTTGCCAGTTTCTTCTCTACCTCATTTTACAGATGAGGAAACTGGGGCAAGCAGGGTTAAATGAATTGCCCAAAATCACACAGCTAATGTCTGAGCCCAACTCAGGAAAATGTCTTCCTAACTACAGGCCCAGCATTGTCTCCTTTCCACTTCTGTAAAATGATAAGATTGGGCAAGATTATCTTCAAGATCCCCCAAGATCCCATTCAGATATGACTTCTTCCCTTCTCTTCTAATGATACTATGACATACTAGTGTAAGATCACTATGGAACATGTTCAATAATAAAGAACAAAGAAAGGAAGGAAAAGCATGAAAGGAAAATAAAAGGAAAAAGAATCCTTGGAGACCAAGGCCCCATATGCACATGCTTCTTATACATAGAGTCTTACTTCTTGCATATACAATTTTCAGACAGTTACTGTTTAGTTAGCCTTAGTTTTGTTTTAAGCCAAATATCCCTCCCCCACTCTAGAATTCTAAATGAAATGCATTATACTTTAAAAAATGTGTGTGTATGTGTGCTACTGTGAGTATGTGTGTGTGTGTGTGTGTGTGTGCCTATGGGACTTTTCAAGTCACTTATTTCTCTGAATGCCATTGATTTTTTGCCTAATTGTTATTCACTATGCTAATTTCCCCCACAAATCTCACATACTATTGATCAAAAAGTAATAAACTCTCCAACAAACAAAACAAGCATTATTGCAATGTTGGGAAAACATCAGTTAATATCAATACCATATTTACAATTATCTTTAACCCAAATTTCACCCATGATGCAATGCATAATCAGAAACAGGGAGCTATAGGCTAAAGGTTCATATGGAGGAAAGTCCCATTAGCCTCTTTCCTGAGTAGGAAGGGTGTCAAACCTGAAAACACCTGAAGACATACTGTATGGAGTAAGAGTTGTTGCCAAGAATAAATGTCACTGTGCGAAGAGAGAAATCCATCTTTCCTTTCCAGGCTTTCCCTGTCCCAAAATTACCTTAATAAAATATTATTTGGGAGAGGAGGGAAAGAGAACTATAAACTTTGTTTCAAATTATGTCAAAAATCATAGTCTCATAACTACTGACTTGCAAAATGCACAGTGACTTTTTATATAAATAAGCGTGAAATAAAAAAGAAGTGCTCAGAAGATATTGAAAATGATATAGAGGTGGCTATCATTCGTCTAAAGATGTAGAGTCATCACTGTCCAGCTCTTCCAGGTACCCTACCCCTAAAACCTCAAGTAGCTTGCATCATAGTCTAATGCATAAGATTCATCACACATAACAGGAAAACACAAGAAAAAGACTCAGGAAAAAAGAACCAGATTTCTCCAAACCATATTGTGCTGCCACAAAGAGGTTTCCCTTAGCTCTCTTGCTTTCTGTCTTATCAACACACTTATTATGAGAACCAGTTAACAGAATGCCAATCAAGTACTGGAATCTCTTGATTTTACAAGCTACTTATATACTCTTCCTTAGGATGAAAGAGGTTAGTGATTTCAGGTTCTTGGCAATAGTTGCTGTTTTCCTGTTTTCACAACTCAGCTGCTCTGCCTTCTACTCTGTGCTAACATAGATGTCCATTTGAAGGCAGAAAGGAAGGGTTCACACTTTTATTCACTCAACTTTCTCAATTAAGATTTTATTCAATCCATGAAATCTTTCCATTTTATAAACCCAGAAGATAGATAATACTACCTGTTGTCCCACAGTTCCCTTTTAATGTCCTGACCCAGTTTCCCTAATTGTCCTATTCAGTTACTCTGCCTCAGGTTATAACCATTCCCTCTTAATGTTAAAATAAAGGTCTTATTTCTTAGACCTTAGGCTATAATCATTCCCTCTTAATGTTTGATGGGATAAAGGTCTTTATCCATTTTAGACATCATTAGAATATCAGGAGCCTCTCCAGTACCTCCCTTCATTATGTCATCCCCTTCCAGTACCTCCCCCATTGTGTCATCATTCTTGTAACCCTATAAAAGAATCTTATATCTGACATTCACTGCTGGATTCTTCGAGAAGATAGTCTCATTCAGCCTTGGGACCAAACCTTGGATCCATTTGGTCCCAGTAAATCTCTCCATTAAATAAATTATTAAATTGTTCTTTAATCTCTACCTTGCTCAGTTTCTCAGGCATTACACACCAACATCCCTTCATACCCTATAAATGGACAACTATAGCATAAAAGAAAAAAACAAGGTAATAAAGCCAGTGATGAGGTCCTATAGGACACCTATAGAATCACAGATTGAAAGCTAAAAAGGGAGCTTTAAGCGTCATATAAACTAACCCTTTTATTTTATAGAATGGGTTAAGTGGCTTTTCCATAGACATACAATAGATTTTAAGTAGTAAAACTAGAATTTAAAATCAAATGTCAGTATAGTGCTAATCCTATCAGAGGATTATCAAAGCAAGAGACCTTTCCAGAGCTCTTAATCCAAACCCCTTACTTCATACATAAAGAAACTGAGACCCACAAGGTTTAAGTAATTGGGTCAAGATCACAGAGATAGCAAATAGCAGAGCCAAGATTCAAAACGAGTTCCTCCATATCTCCAAAAAAGCATTCCTATTGCCCTTGGTTTAGCACAACACAATATGAAACTAAACTCTAATTCTTGGTAAGTTGTTGAGGTATATCTAGGGGAAATCACCCCCTAGAATCTAAAGTTCTGGTCTTTAGTCCAGACTTTCTCCTGGGAAAACTGTTTGGTTCACAATTGTACTATTTAGTATTTACAGGAAGGCCAAGGAACTCTATGAAAATTAAAGGAAATAGTTTTCTCAAGATTTTCACTCAGCCAGGAGACAAAGACCCTCTTCTAAGTCTGTCTAGGTCTATCCCACTGCTTGATTGGATAGCCTAGCCCAAGACAACCAAGGACAAAGGTTTTTTAATCTCTATTTACAAAGAATAAAGAATAATAGTTTAGGGGCAGTTAGGTGGTACAGTGGATAGAGCATCAGCCCTAAAGTCAGGAGGACCTGAGTTTAAATCTGATCTCAGACACTTAACACTTCCTAGCTGTGTGACTCTGGGCAAGTCACAACCCCGATTGCCTTAGCAAAAATAATAATAATAATAGTTTATATTTCTATTGATCTTTGGGATTAACAGAACATAACATCCCTATGGATACAGGTAAGGCAATGATTATGATCCTCATTTTATAGAGGAGGAAACTGACGGTCAGGGAATAACATAACTTGTCCATGGCTAATAAGTACCAAAGGCAGGATTCAACTACTCTTCCAGCATCCCTAAGAATTACATACTCCTATTGGACCTAATTTGGGGGACACTGCCAAGACCCAGACCAGCTGGCCTATTACAGCAGGCATCAAAATCCAAAGAATTGGAGGTGAGACTTCAAAGCAAGACTAGATGGAGAATATTCCTCTCATCTGCATTCATCAACATAACCTCTTAATTTCCTTATGCCTATGATACTGAATTCCAAATTAACTGAAGAACAAACTATAAATTCCAACCCTGATTCTAACTCTCTAATCTCTGTCTACCTCAGCTGACCATGCCAATGTTCCATTTCACATTTGTCTACCCCTTCTACTTTTCCCTCTGAAACTCCTGTTCTAAAATTAATAAGCTTCCCTTCATTTTAGATCTCTACCTCAAAAACTACTTTCATCTTCCAGATTTCAATTTGATTTGGAGCCTCCCAAATGACATTGCACCCCAGATTTTCCTTTCTACTGACTTTTATACAAGTTAGAATATTCCTTGTCTCTAGGTACCATTTTCGCATTCTGTCTCTGATCATCACTTAGCAACTTTTCCTTCTTTGAGATTCACTCTACTTAAATTTATCACTGAATTCTGATACCCCCAGTATATTCTCTTTGTCTTCTATGTGAGTTCAGTTGACATGTACCCTTCCTATTTATCCCATCCTTTGCCCTCATACTAGACTTCAACATCTATGTTGATGTTTCTTCAAATACCTTAATCTCCTATTTTCTTATTCTACTCAGTTTCCATCATCTATACTTCCATTTCACCTCAGCTACTCATAGAGATCATACTCTTGATTTTTCCATCACTCATCAGTATGTTCTTATTTCCATGATTAAGAATTCTGAAACTTTTATATCTGATCACAATGTCCTATTATTTCATTATATATAGTCATTAACATAATTAAATCATACTAAATCTAGGAGAAATATAATGGTTCCTAAGATCCATGCAGTTCCCTGCCCTGAAACTTTGGGACATGTATCTTCAACAAAAAAGTTATTAATTGAATCACAATTGCTCTCATCACTCCAGTTAGGAAAATCACTAACATTTAGGAAGAGGTTAGGTTCTCTTCCTTCATTTAAATTTAGACTCTTCTACATCCAAATTCTAGACTCTTTGTAGTAGAGGCAAATTTTAGGTTACTGAAACATTTTAGTAATGAAATGACAGATAGTATCTGTTGATAGGTTCCAGGAAGGAAAATTGGGGAAAGAACATGTTTTTCTTCAGGATTTACCCTAGTCCTTGAATAGGTGGTTATGCCTTACTCTCCTGCCCTTAAATTCTTGGAGGGTCAGTGACCTTCTCAATGTCAATATTGAGATACCCAGGCAAATACTATTCTTCCCTATAGCTCAGATGTACTTTTTCTTTGTTCTTTCACCATCTATGCCTCTAGGCAGCTAGTTTTTTTCCAGCTCAGTGCCATATGACTTTGTCTCTTCCTCTCCAATTACAGAACAATATGGATCTAAGCTTATTCCTCCATTTTATACAAGTACTTCATTACATTGCCAGGTCTCTTAGGAAATGATTGATATAAACAGAGGTGTGACAGAGGTGTGGCCATATTCACACTTAGTCTAGATCCATCAATTCAATCAATCAATGACTTTCCTATAGTGAAGAGTTAATCTTGTCACCACTCCTAATCAATAAATTCTAGTAGCTTCTTTCTAGGATCAAATACAAGCTTCTCTATTTGGCAATTAAAACAACTGACAACTTGGACCCTGTCCACTTTTCCAGTCTTCTTAAACATTATTCCCTTCCATGTACAATACACCCACATACTACCCTGATTTCATCTCCCATCTCTACTTTGGACTGTCCATCCCCTTTGCTTAAAATGTATTCGTTTCTCACTTCTGCATCTTAGAATGCTTGGTTTTCTTCTAGACTCAACTCAAGTCCTATCTTTTTTTCAAGAAGGTTTTCCTGATCCCTCCCAGATATTATTGTACTCTTCCAAAACTACTTTGTGTTCATTTTTATATATTATGTATAGTGAAGAGAGAATTAAAAATGGCCTAGCGATAACAGGTGGTCAGGCTGAATCCTCCATTGATATTCTCCTTCCTTAGGAAGAGATCCCTCCTCTCCACTGTTCCTCATTTCACAGCATTCAGATGCTTTCTACTAATATCTCTCTCTTCAGTTTCACATGAAGAAATGGCCCTTTCCCTTGCCAAAGCCAATGTTCTTTTTGCATTAATCTTCAATTATTCTTTCTCTCTCCCTCCTTCCCTCCCTCCTTCTCCCTCTCCCTCTCCTTCTCCCCCTCCTTCTCCTTCTTTCTCTTTTCCCTCTCTTCTCCCCTCCACTGCTTCTCTACTATCCATAAACATGTCTCCTCCAACTTAAAAAAAATTAACATCCACTTGACCCATCTAATCATTCTAGTTACCATTCTGAATCTCTCCTCCCTTTTGTGACTAACTCCCTAAGAAGGCTATCTATAATTGGCATTTCCATTTCCTTTTCTTCACATTCTCTTCTTCACTCTTTGCTTCTGACGTCATCATTAAACCTAAATGCTCTCTTTCCAAAGTTACTAATGACTTCTTTTTTTTAACTTTCTAATATTTGATAACATTAGCAAATAAATATTCCAAACTGAATCAGTGAAGAAGGAAGGGAATACTATGGAATAGAGTAGGAGGCCCTCAGAATAAAGCAGAGAGCATAGACTTCTGCCTGGTGTTGATGGGGAGCTCTCTTTCTCCTATAGGATCTTTTGTAAATGGAGAGGATCTCTTCTGGGTTGAGTCTCTTAATTAAACAGAGGCAGGAAAACAAAAATTCCTGGGCAGAGGGTTGAGAGATTCCTTTAGAGAATGGAGAAAGTAAATCTGGGCTTTAGGAAGTGCCTGGGATGTTGGCTTTTAAATATTACAAAGGGTGGGGCAAGAAAATAGATCAGAGAACCAGCTGGGTAGAATTGGAAGTCACTATTTTCATAGTGACAAGGTAAATAAAAAACTCTCAAGTTGAGTGATTACTAGAGGTCATGGAGTAGGAGAGAGATGAATAAGATGTAAGGGATGCTCTCAGAATATCCCTTCAATGCCTTCAGCACTCATTCCCTCATGCAAACACTTGGGACATATCACATCATCTATTATTATGGTCAGAATCAATTTTCCATAGTGGTCAGCTCCTAGGATCATGAGGTCTGAGGTCCCTCCCCTTTTAGGAGTCTGTGTTCACAGACCATCTTGTTCTGGCTTTATCATTTGAACAAATTCTTACATGGACTCTCATCCACTTTTTGCTTCATCTGATAGTGGTCCTTACAATGATACAGTTTTGATGAATAAACTCTTTCCTTCCCTTCTGGCTTTGAGACGGTTGCTACTTTAATCTTCCTGCATATCATACTCATTCCCAAAGGCTTCAAAGCTTCCTGATCAAATAATGTTCCAGTTCCTAGAAAAATTGAGCATCTTGATAGAAGCAGGATAGATTTCCTCTGGAAATGGGACTTGGAGGACTAGAAGCTCCAGGAGCCATCTCCTCCTCCCTTGCATTTCAGTATCTCTAAACATCACAAGCTAAAGAGACAATGACAATTCTATATATAAGTTCTTAATGGTCAAATCTAAAGGCCTTTTCTAAAGTCCTGGTCTCCTGATCCATTGAGCCTTACACACTGACAATTTCACTCATATCCTTATTGCTCTCTTCCCTCTAGGCTTTTGTGACACTCCTCTCTTTTGACTCTCCTGCTATTTATCTGACCAGTTTTCCCTGTATCCTGGTAGCTTCTTCCCTGGTCATACCCACTAAGCTTCATAGTTCTGTGTTGGACCCACTTCTCCCCCTATAGTATTTCATTTGGTCTTATAGTTTCAATTATCATTTTTAAACAGGTGACTGTCAAATCTACTTGTCCATTTCTAAGACTTCTGTTGATACCCAGTCTTGCATCTTCAACTGCCAATTGTTATTGTTGTTGTTTAGTTGTTGGTTACGTCTGACTCTTTGTGATCCTATTTGCAGTTTTCTGGGCAAAGATGCCAGAGTAGTTTGCCATTTCCTTCTCCAGCTCAATTTACAGATATAGAAATTGAGGCTGTTTGCCTCAGGGTGAAGTGACTTAACCAGGGTCACACAGTAAGTCTTAAGTGTCTGAGGCCAAATTTGAACTCGAGTTGTCACCCTCAAATCTTTACTGTTAATCCCCACTTCTAATCAGTTGGCATGTTTTGTTGTTTGTACTTTCATAATATCTCTTCCATAGGCCCCATTTTCTCCTCTGACACTGCAATCACCCAGATATAGACTCTCATCATCTCATACCCTAATAGTCTCAATTGGTTCCCCTTTCTCAAATCTCTCCCTTCTCCAATCAAGCCTCCACTCAGCTGTCAAAGTGACCTTTCTAAAATGCAAGTCTTATCATATCACCCTCCTTTATTCCACTTTGTAAACTCTCGACACCTCCCTTTTACCTCAATAACTGTTAGGTATAAAATCCTCTGTTTGGTTTTCAAAACCCTTGATGATCTGATCTCTTTTTACTTTTTCATTTTTCTAACACATAATTCCCCTTTATGCACCTTGAGATCCAGTGGCAATGGCATCTTTTCTGTTCCTTAAACATAATATTCCATCTTCCAATTCCAAATGCTTTCACTGGCTGTTCTCTATGTATGGGATGCTTTCCTTTTGCTCCTTTCCTCCTAGATTTTTTGGCTTCATCTAAATTCTCCCTTCCACAAGAATTCTTTCCCAGTCCTTCATAATCTTGATGCCTTCTGTCTCTTAATTATTTCCGGTTTATCCTGCATATATCATATTTGTGCATAGTTTTGTACATTGTTTCCCTCATTAAAGTATGAGCTCCTCAAGAGCAGAAACTATGAAATTTTTCCTTTGGCTTCTGGGATTTTTTTTGTTTTTGTTTTTCTTTGTATCTCCAGCTTTTTGCACAATAACTGGCATATAGTAGGCACTTAAAAAGTTGATTAATTGACTTGGGAAAGGAATTAAATGTTGGATGGACACTCTATGACAAACAAGTGAAAACATGGACAATAGTCCAACAACATTGGCAGACATGGATGGATTGTCATCTGTATTACTGGAGAAAACAACCAAATTGATGAGACTGCAGATCCATTTGAGCACAAATAGATAACTTAGGAAATTAGGGAATTAATATGTTCTAAGGCAAGAGAGTCTTCTCTTCACTAAAAAAAATCTGCTATTCGGTTTTTCTGTCAGACTCCTTTAGTTGAATTCCATTTACAGAAAACCATTTAGGGGAAAATTCTCAGGATCACAGTTGTTGTATGCCATGGGGTCACCACATTTGCTCTTCAGTAGCAGCCAAAGCCTATCCCTTGCCCATACTCAGACCTAGCTTCCATTATTACAAAGAAAATCCTACACAAGGGGCTTGCCAAAACATCCAAGACATAGAAAAGAAAGCTTTTTTTAAACTTCCTAAGTATTAAGCACAGTGAAAAATCTATTTAATGCAAAACTTTTGAATATACAGATAGAGAAGGAGATATAGGTAGATATACACTCTTTAATCACATCTATTCCTTTACCTCTCTTTATATGAGGGTCTTTTGTGGCAGAGGCATTTTTCAAAAACATAGACCCTCTTTTGTTTAATTAATAATCCCCCTAGACATAAATCACCCTAACAGAAAACTCTCTAAGAAGCCCCGTGGTGATGACCTACTTTAAAAACCTTTTATGTTCATTTTTGGTTTACTATGTGTTTTGAAAATTATTGCTCAATAGATGTTTTGGGAAATCAGCATTTCTTTACTGAGTTTCAGGAACAAGGCCCCATTTTTCCACCTAGGGAGGAAGAAGCATTGAGGGCCCTTCTCTGTATCTTATGACAGCCCTATAGGGATAAATCTTTGCTGCCAATCCAAGGAGCTCAGGCTATGCACTACCCCCTCCCTCTGATAATAATGTCTCCAATACCAGAGAATCAGAATTTCAAATATGGAAGAGATTTGAAAACATATAACAGAGAAAAATGTAAGAAGATGGAAGTATTTTAGGATCTCTGGGACCTCAGATTCCCCTTACAAACATGCCAGTAAAGCTCTCATTCTCTGTGTCTGTCTCTCTTTGTGTGTGTGTGTGTGTGTCTCTCTATCTCTCTCTCCTCTCTGTTTCTGTCTCTTCTCTCTGTCTCTGTGTTTCTGTCTCTGTCTCTGCTCTCTCTCTTTCTTTCTGTCTCTGTGTCTGTCTCTCTCTCTGACACACACACACACACACTCTCTCTCTCTCTGACTCTGTCTCTCTCTGTCTTTGTCTCTGTCTCTCTGCCTCTCTGTCTCTCTGTCTCTCTCTTTCTGTCTGTCTCTCTCTCTCTAGCTCGCTCTCTCTCTCTGTCTCTTTCTCTCTCTCTCTGTTTCTCTGGCTCTCTCTGACTCTCTGGCTCTCTCTTTCTCTCTCTCTCTCTCTCTCTCTCTCTCTCTCTCTCTCTCTCTCTGTCTCTCTCTCTCTTTCTCTCTCACTGTCTGTCTCTCTCTCTCTCTCTCTCACTGTCTCTCTCTCTCTGTCTCTGTCTATCTCTCTGTCTCTCTCTCTGTGTCTCTGTCTCTGTCTCTCTCTGTCTCTCTCTCTCTCTCTCTCTCTTTATCACACACACACACACACACACACACACACACTCAGCACAAGAATCCTACAGAAATTCTGAGAGATAAGGCAGGTTGGGCAGAAGACAAATTGCATGAGGCACAGCAGAAAACAGAGTCAGACCAGTGCCCAGAAATAGTAGTGTCCTGAACCAGGCAAAGTAGCATTCAAAGAACCCAGCATGCACATAGTATAGGGCCCAGCAAGCTGTCTTGATTGAGGTACTAGAAGAGGCCAGATAAGTGCTAAGACAAATAGCATCCAGGTCTAAGCATCACAGATCCCAGTCCCAGGTAGTATGATAACCAAAGAATCTAGCACTTAGGCAACCCACTCCAAGCTGCAGCAAGAAAACAGACAAAAATATCACTGGAAATACTATAAGAATCCTGATAATAGAACAATAAACAGAACCCAAGTAGAGGCTGTCTGACCTAGCTGAGTCAAAGCCAGTCATAATTGTGCAAGAAGATAACACAGAAGCTAAGGCCAAAGTATAAATCTAGCTACCAGGAGATGGAGTCCAAACCTAGCAATTCCTGCAGAAGGCAGGACCTGGTCTTAACCATGTATCCAGGACCAAACAGGGCCTACTCAAACTATCCAAAAGTAGAGAAAGAAACTAAATATATGGTTAAATTTATGATTGAACACAATGAAGAAATACTTGAAACTGAGAGAAATCCAAAAGGTAAGCTAGGAGAAGAAAATAACTCTACAAAAAGACCAAGTAAATCCTCAAGAAAAAGGATGTTTTGTTCTCAGAGACTATTCATATATGCCTGAAAAAAATAAAATAAAAGATATAAGATGTAATGTTTAAAGGAAATGATATTTAGAGGGGAAAAAATAGCAAGAAAAGTCAATCACTTGGCTTACCCAAAAAATGAACAACCTGAAAATTAGAATGGGCCAAATTAGAAGCAATGTTACTCCATGAGACAAGAAATGTTTTATTTTTTAAATCAAAAAATTTGAAAACTAAACAAAGATAGGAGGCAAATACAATCAGAAACAACTGCCTTGGAAAAGAAGATAATACAAGAATCATCAGATACCAAAAAATTATGAATCCCTAAAAAAACAAAAAGCTTAAATACAGCATTTGATTTAGTATTTTCTGCTTGGATGAATTAGAAACAGGAGGCAAAGTAAAGACAGAAAGAATCCATAAGTCACCTTTTGGGGGAAAAAAAAACCTCAAAATGAAAACTCCCAGGAAGAGCATAAACCAAATCCAAAGCTTCTAGGTCAAAGAAAAAAAAAGTATTTCAAGCAATAAAGAAGAAAGAGTTAAAGTATCAAGGAACCACAGTTAGGATAATGGAAGACTTGGCAGGAGATGAGAGAAGGGAGCTTGGAATATGATAATTCAAAAGGAAAAAGATAAAGATCCATTGCTAAGAAGAATGTCTCCAGAAAAACTAAACATTAATTTCAAGGGGGGGAAATGAAACTTTAATGAGGATTTCCAAACATTCCTCATGAAAAGTTCAGAAATGTGTAAAAATTTTGAAATATAAATAAAGGAGCCAAAAGAAACATAGAAAGATAAATACATTTAATCAATTCAAAGACTCTATGATGATCAATTACTTATATTCTAATGGAAACAAGAAATATGTGTTCTCTCAGAACACCAATGTCTTCAAAGACAATAGGGAAAGTTAAATAATCCAGTCAGAAATATGTGATCAGAGTTTTAAGAAAGGTAAAAGAAGAGGAGCAAAAAAAAAAAAAAAAAAAAAAAATGGAAAGAGATCATTTTGATTGTAGATCACTATCATTAAACAAACTCCTTATCACCTTTTCTTTTCCCCAAAGGTGGAGCAGGAATCAAAGAAAGCATGGGATGGAGGGAAATATGCAATTAGCAATCATAACCATGGAAATAAATAGGAAGTATTCACCCACAAAATAGAAAAGTAGAATGATTTAAAAAGCAAAATGTAAAAATAAGCAGTTTAAAAGAAAAACATTTGAAACAAAAATTAAAAGAATTAAAATTGCAGTAAAATACATCATGCCTTAGATAAAGTAAAAATAATTTTATTAAAAATAAATAACAATGATTCCATACAAAGAAAAAGAGCAGATTTGATAAAGAGTTGCTCAAGAAAGATGCATCATGTCTAAAGGCTCCACAGATAACTAACCAATAATTAAACATATATATAAATATACACATATAACATAAAGTACACACAAATAGACATACATACATATAAAGATCTTAATTTCTCTTTTGTGTATCAACATCTAAATGATTAAAGGAAAACTTAATCAAACTTCAGAGATAAATAGACAATGAAACCATAATAGTAGAGGAAATGAGACCTTAATGCATTGTTGGTGGAGTTGTGAACTGATTGAACCATTCTGTAAAACAATTTGAACTATGCCCAAAGGACTATAAAACCATGCATATCCTTTGATCTAATAATGTCACTACTAAATCTATATCCAAAAAGAGATTTAAAAAAAAAAAAAAACACAGAAAGGGACCTATACATACCAAAAATATTTATAGCAGCACTTTTCTGGTAACAAAAAATTAGAAATTGAAGTGATGCCCATCAATTAGGGAGTAGCTGAATAAATTATGCAATGTGATTATGATGGAATACTCTTGTGCTAAAAAAAAATGATGAGCAGGATGCTCCTAGAAAAACTGGGAAAGATTTATGTGAGTTGATGTTAGCCTATAAGGTAGGTGCAGTCATTATCCCTATTTCACAGATGGGGAGACTGAGGCTAGAAGATGTTAAATGGCTTGATTTTCATATAACTAGTAAGTGTCTAAGCAGAATTTGAACTCAATTTCTTCATGACAAAAAGTCCAGCACTAAAGCTACTGTAACAAATAGCTAGGATTTGTGTATAATATAATTTCTACCCTCAAGAAGATTATATTCTAAAAGAGGAAGACTATAGAAAGATAAATGGACAGACAGGTATAAATATATACATATATATATATGTATATATTTAATCACCTATATATAAGACTACATGCAAGGATATATAAAAAAGGTCAGATCATTACCATTTCTGTAATTGGGTATATCACATACACATATACACAAATGTATATATGTATATAATGTAAATAATCATCTATATATAAGAATATATAAATCATTATAATTATATATATACATTTTTATGTGTTTTCAGAACAACAGGAGTTACCTCTCAAGTTTGTTGTAGGATAAAATTAGATAATATATGTAAAGTGCTTTGGAAATCTTAAAGTTTCACGCACATACACATTTGAAAGAATTTTATCCTAGAGTTGTTCTCCAGTCATCTTCACTGGATGCTCTGGAATGTTTATATGTGTGTGTGTGTGTGTGTACATACATATATATTTATATGAATGTGGTATGTGTGTGTATATACACATATATATATTTATATGAATGTGTGTGTGGATTGTTCCCTATTTAACCCATTTCCCCCCATCTAATATCACTATATCATTTCTTCCTCTGTACCTCAATTATATAGTATAATGACTATTTTTCCCTTTCCTAGACAGTTTTCCTTGTTTAGAATCAGATCACACTCAGTTCTGCCTCAATTTTCTTTTGAATTAGTCAATTACTGATGTCAATCTTAGACATATTGTTTACATTTCCACATATAAAACATAGTTTGTCTTTATTATGTCCCTTGAAATTAGTCTTTGATGTTGGCTCTTATATGTTAAATTTTCTATTAAGTTCAGGTTTGGTTGAAACAAATTCCTGAAAATCTGTGAGTTCATTAAATGTCTCTTTTTTTGTCATTCAATATTATGGTTAGTTTTGCTGGATATAATGTTTTTGGTTACAGCCCTAGTTCTTTTGATTGATTATATATAATGATAATTGAATGATGATACAAGACTTGTGATCTTTTATTGTAATTGCTGATAAATTTGATATAATTCTAATTGTAATTCCAGCATATTTGAATTGGATCTTTGTTTGTTTGCTTTTTTGTAAAAATTTTCTCTTTGATCTTGGCCTTTTATAATTTAAAGAGAATGTTCCTATGTGTTTTCTTTTGGGGTGGTGATGGGTGAATTTTTTTTTTCTATTTTTACTTTCCCATCTTATTCTATCACTTCAGAACAATTTTCTTTCATTATTACTCACATTATTGTGCCAAGGTTTCTTCTTTTCTTGGTCTTTTCTCCAGATCAGTTTGTTTTACTTATGTTTCACATTCTCTTCTATTTTTTTTTTCATTCTTTATTTTCTGTTTTGTTATTTCTTGGTCTCTTTTAATTTCATTGGCTTCCCCTTGTCCAGTTCTAATTTTCAAAGTATTATTTTCCTCTTTAAGATTCTGAATCTCCTTTTCTAGTTGGTTGACTTTCTTTTCACAATATTCCTATTTTTCTTTTCTTTTTTTAGTTTTCTTTCAATCTCTTTTGACTTTTAACATATTTTTTTGAGATCTTTTATAAATTCTTTCTGGACAGAAGCCATTTAACATTACTCTTTGGGGTAGAAGAAGCCTTTTTGTTACTTCAGTGTTCTCCTCTGAAAATAAAACCTGGTATTCCCTATTCTCACAATAAGTTTCAATTGTTGGTTCTTTCGTTTTTGTGGGTTCATTATTTTTTAAAATAAAAACTATTTAGGTAAGCATCTCTAATCCTGGGTTTGAAAAGATGGTACCTCTAATTTCACCTTAGCTCCCTCTGTAACTTCAAACCTCAAATCAAGAGCTTTCTCCTCCTGCAAGCGCTGGCAGCCATTGGCATCCCTGCCCCACTATTTCTGCACTCACCTATTGTGCTGGTTCCTTCTTGTTCAGGGTTGTCTCTGCCCACAGCTAGGCCTGGTGTTCCTAATCAGCTGAGGTTCCCTCAATCTTTCCAGACTTCCCAGACCCCTATTCCCTTCACTGTCCAGGAAGTGAAAGTTCCTGTGGTTTGGGTTCAGCCTTCATTCCAGCCAAACTCAGCTAGCCCCAGGGTTCCCACTGGCTGTTACTGCAGGACTATCCTGAAGGTGTTTGCACTTCACACTGATTAAACCCTGTCCTAAATTCATTTTTCTGATTTTCTCTGGTTGTCTCAGGAGGACCCCTATTCTGCCCCAAAGTCTTCTTTGGTTAAAAAAAAAAAAAAAAAAAAAAAAAAAAAAAAACAATCTATATTCCCCCTGAGGTGTAATTTATTCTGTTTATAGGGGAAGTCAGGAGAGTTTGAAATTTTCTGACTTTACCATCTTCCCAGAATGCTCAGGTAAAATTCTTTCAAATTCATTATAACCAACATAATAATGAGCTAAAACTCTCTCTCTCTCTCTCTCTCTCTCTCTCTCTCTCTCTCTCTCTCTCTGTGTGTGTGTGTGTGTGTGTAAAACTTTAAGGTTTGCAAAGCATTTTACAAATATTTAATTTTATCCTACAATAAATCTGAGAGGTAGGTTCTGTTATCCCTATTTTAGAGATTAGGAAAATGAAGTATATAGAGATTAAGTGATTTGAGCAGTGTCACAGAACTAAGTGAGGGTCAATCTGAACAAAAGGCATTCTGAAATCTTATTTTATCCACTGTGTCCCTTGACTTACCTTATTTCATCATTAGATCAGAGAATAGGTGACTTTGTGCCAGGTGTGTACAGTTGAAAAATTTAACATTTGGAAACTTACACATGATCACATGGCTAATAAGTGGGGAGTATTCTTATTCTACTGTCCAAATCCTTTTCTTCTCAACCATGGTGCAGAAACATAGAGAAGCTGAGGCAGAGAACCATCAGAGCTTCCATGTAAGTAGGAGGTCAGGTAGAGGGAAGAAGAGGAAGATGAGAAGGAGGTCCTGAAAAATATTGCCTCCTTCACAATTTGCCTAGGACTGGTTCTTCTTTCTTTAGGATCACAATTATTCTTTTCCCAGTCAGTGAAATGTGGCATGACAAAACAACAACAACAAAAACATTGCATCTCAAGTCATAGAATCCAAATACAAATTCCGTCTTTTGCCTGGGTGATCCGGTTGGGCAAGTCACAAAAATCGGGGGGCTTTAGATACCTCAGTTCTAAAGTCACAAGGTGGAATCAGATGGTCTATTCAGTTCCTTCCAGCTCTTCTAGGTCTGCAATCCTATTGGTCAGGAACCTTAATGTCTTCAGACATGTCAGTACAGGAAGGAGGAGGAGGAGGAGGACAAGAAGGAGGAGGAAGAGGAGGAAAAGGAGGAGGAAGAGAAGGAAGAGAAAGAGAAAGGAGAGGAGGCAAAACGAAGAAGAAGCTTCTATATAAAGCTTTATTGTTTGCAAAGTACCCTGCAAATATTCTCTTATTTTATCTTCACAATAACCCTTGATGGTGGGTTGTATTATTATCCCCATTTTATAGCTGTGGTAGTCAGGGGGTTAAATGACTTGCCCAGGTTCATACAATTAATGCTTAAGACTAGATAGTGAACTCAAGTTTTTCTGATTTCAGGATTAGCACTCTATTTATCACCTACCTGCTTCAAAAGTCATGTGGTTCCTCATCTTTGTAAAATAATAACTGACATTTATATATGGCTCTTTAAGGTTTGAAAAGCACTTTGCTTATATCACTATGTGATTTTCACAACAGTCCTGTAAAGTAGATGCTGCTACTACTTCCATTTCATAGATGAGGAAACTGAGGCTGGGAGAAATTAAATGAAGTCCTTGTCCAGAATCATTCAGTTAATTAGTGTTTGAGGCAGGTATTTTTTCCCTCTAAGTCTGTTGTACTATGTGCTTTGCTACTCTGCTTCTCCAGGAAAGAAGGAAGTATGCTGATAGATAGATACTGCAGCCATATGTGGGCATCACCACTCCAAACAGCATGCTTAGTTCCATATGACCTAAAGATTAGAGAACTGAGTTGATTTGAACAATTTTGTCAAAACAGACACAGCTCTAATTCCCTTTTGTTGACTGCCCCAAGTCTCTACAAAACCAGAAATATTGGCTTGATTCAGAGATAGCTGCAGTAAATTTGTGGGATGATTTATATGAGAGGAACCTCAAGTGTCATTAGGCATTGCATGTTTGTCTCAAATCCATTTTTCTATCACGTTATTATTAATTAACATTTGTTTAGCATAACCCATGCAGTCAGAGCCAGACTAAATATGGAAGACAATTTCCTTTCCCAGTTGTAGGCAGCTTCACCACCCACACTCGTCCCCCCAGAGGAATTACACATACTATGAAGCAATTTTGTGACAATAAATTTTCAGAGAAACAGCCCAAATGAAAAGAATCCCTTCCCACCCGTGAGCCTTCTCGCACACTCACCATATGGGACAGACAGAGCATCACACCAACTGGGAGAAATAATTGGGGGGAGGACCTGAAAATGTGAGATTTCTCACAAAATGATGGCAATTTTACAGAAATGTGAATTCTTTGGAAAGTCATAAATAACTTGCGCTAGAAAAATATCATAGGAAATGTGGCAATTCAACTGTAGGGTAAGCACTTGATATAGACATACAAGAGATTTGTCATTTCTATACAGAGCTTTGCAATGTACATACTCACACAATGTTTTTTTTGTTTGTTTGTTTTTGTTTTTGTGGTGGTTGTTGCTTTTTCTTGCTTTTTCGTGCTTTCATCTGTTGTTTGTCAAGGGCAAGGGGAAGAATTTGGCCTTCCCTTTGACTTCTTGGATGAGTCTCCTGGCTGCTGAATTGAAGAAGTTTGAGCCAAAATGCTCTGTAGGACAAAGCCCCGCTTCATTGCTGGCTTTCCCCCACTGACTGTTGGTTCTCTTTATAGTGTATTTCTAGGATCCTGGATTTCATATATAGAAGCCTATACTTGAGACTGAATAAGACTTTAGAGATCATCAAATCCAACTTTCTTGATTTTGTCACCTGTAAATTAAATGAGTTTACCCAGGGTCACATAGCCAGCAAATTTCTGACAAAGGAATAGACCTCAAGATGTTTTTATCTCACACAAAGATAACATCCTTTCCACACCTTAGTTGATATTATCATCTCCTAAGGAATAACGGAGGCTCAGATTTGAGAAGGACAGTGAAGAGCTGATATACAGAAGAGAGAATAATTAAGCACTGTGACTAAAAAAAAAGGCACACTTAGGTTTGAAGCTAGGAACATATTTGCTAACCCTTAGCAGTAGAAGGTAGAATGCACTGCCTCAGGAAGTAGTAGGTGCCTTCCTTGCTAGAGACTTGAAGCAAAGATTGGAAGACTGTTTAATGATGACATTTAGGGAGACTCTAGATCAGGTATGATAAAAATAATTTACATTTTCATAGCACTTTGAGGTTTACAAATGGCTCTATTTATATTATCTCTGTATTGTATTAGATGGCCTCTAAGGTCATTGGAATCCGTGACTCATATGTTGCTGGCATTGAAAAAAGAATGTATCTCCCAGGAGGCTACCCTTCTGCTAAAGAGCCTTCTGAATCTAGGGAGGCTGGGACTTATCAGACAATTCCTATCACTGGACTATTACCGAAATCCTTCTTCTTCTGGTGGGGCCTTCCAAAGATTGGGATCCCCTAGCACAATCTCTGATTCCACAGCTTGATAAAGAGCCAGTGGAAATGGTCTTTAGCATGTTATTTTTATTATACAAACTGGTCCTTCACATTTGTCTAATGTACTACTCTAGAAAAGTTGATGCATATAAAGATGGCACTGTGACCCAAAAACTATATGAACACAAAGCACTGCTCACAAAAATAAAGTCAGATTTAAACAATTGGGAAAATATCATTTGCTCATAGGTAGGTCCCCCTAATTTAACAAAAATGATAATTCTACTTAAATTGATCTACTTGTTCAGTGCCACACCAAACTGCCAAAAAATTATTTTATAGAGCTAGAAGAAATAATAACAAAATTCATATGGAAGAACAAAAGGTCAAGAATATCAAGTGAATTAATGGAAAAAAAAAAACAACATAGGATGGTGGCCTAGCAGTACCATCCCTAAAACTATATTACAAAGCAGTCATCAAAACCATTTGGTACTAATTAAGAAAGAGTGATGGATCAGTAGAATAGGTTAGATATACGTCACTATAATCAATGACTATAGTAATTTAGTATTTGATAAGAACTCACCGTATCACAAAATTTGTTGGGAAAACTGGAAAAGTCAGAAACTTGGCTTAGACCTCCATCTCACATACCAAAATAAGGTCAAAATGGGTCCATGATTTGAGCATAAAAAGTGATACTATTAGCAAATTAGGAGAATAAGGGATAGTTTACCTTTCAGCTCTTTGGGAAAGGAAGTAATTTATGATCAAAGAAGAACTAGAGAACATTATGAAATACAAAATGTACAATTTTGATCACATTAAACTAAAAATATTTTGCACAAACAAAACCAATATAAATGAGATTAAAAGGGAAGTACAAAACTAGGGAAAAAAATCTTTTCAGCCAATGTTTCTGATAAAGGTCTCATTTCTAAAATATATTTAAAAATTGGGTCAAATTTATAAGAATACAAGTCATTCGTTCCCCAATTGATAACAGACAATTTTCAGATGATGAAATTAAAGCCTCCTATAGTTATATAAAAAAATGCTATAATCTATTAATCAGAGAAATACAAATTAAAACAACATTGAGGTATCAGGTCACACCTTTTAGATTGGCTAAGATGACAGGAAAAGATAATGATAAATATTGTGGGGGATGTGGCAAAACTAGGACACTAATGCATAGTTTGTGGAGTTGTGAAATGATCCAACCATTCTGGAGAGTGATTTGGAACTATGCCCAAAGGGCCATCAAACTGTGCATACTGTTTCACCCAGCAGTTCTACTACTGGATCTGCATCCTAAAGAAATCATAAAAGAGAGGAAAGTACTCACATGTGCAAAAATGTTGTAGTAATTCTTTTTGTAGTATCAAAGAATTGGAAAATGAGTAGACGCTCATCAATTGGAAATGACTGAATAAGTTATATGAAAATAATGGAGTAATATTGTTCTATCAAAAATTATGAATAGGATGATTTTAGAAAGAGCTGGAAATATTCACATAAACTGATACTGAGTGAGACAAGCAGAACCAGGAATATATTGTATACAGTAATAACAAGATTGTGCAATGATCAACTATGACAGACTTGGTTCTTCTCAATGATTCAGTGATCCAAGGCAATCCCTATAATGTTCAGGCTAGCGTTCTGGAGGATCTCAGGACCAGCCTTGATCTTAGTATAGGAATGAAGGAGGCAGAAGAGCCACCAGGAGGGTGGTCAAAAATGGAATGTCTCATTTCCAGTTCTTCTCAGCCCTTAAATATTTTGATATGATTATGTCATTACAGCACACTATGTATGTGTGAACTAAAGAACCATTACATCACCATGCTAAGTACTAAGTATATGTAGACTAAAGAACCATCATCTCATCAATTCCACCACTGAGTTAACACCTTGTTATAAGTATCCTTGTTTCAAGTATGCTTCTCCAGAGTTCTGACCTTCTACAAATCCCAATAAACTTTGGATAGAAAATGCCATCTGCATCCAGAGAGAGAATTATGGAGATTGAATGTAAATCAGCACATGCCTTGTTCACTTTTTTTTCCTTTTTCTTCTGTTTTTTTTTTTTCTCTCATGGTTTTTCCCTTTTGTTCAGAATTTTCTCTCCCAACATAATTCATAAAGAAATGTACAAAAAATTAATGTATGTATATAATCAGAAAAAAAATAAAATTAAAAAAATAAAATAAAATCAGAAAAAAATAAAACAATAAAAAATACCAAAGGAAAAAAGATAAACTATAGTACTTCAATATAATTGAAATTTCTAGTATTATAATAAATAAATAAATAAAATAACGAATGCAGAGAAACAGAAAGACTTACATGAACTGATACAAAGTAAAATAAGCAGAATAAAGAAAACAAAATAGACAATAACTACAAAAACATAAGTGGAAAGAATCACCACAAAACAATAAAAAGAAATGTTATAAAAATTACAGATAAAACACTTGACACTAAAAAAAAAAAAGTGACACTGTAGATAGAGGCCTAGACCTGAAAAACCTTGATTCAAACCCTTCCTCACACATTTACTAGCTTTGTGACCATAAATCATTTAATCCCTGTCTCTGCCTCAGTTTCCTCTTCTTATAAAAGGGGGGTAATAAGATTTAATTCCCAGTGTTGTTGTCAGGATAAAATAAAATAATATTTATGAAGTACTTTATAAACTCTTAAAGGTCTATATAAAAAGTAACTTATTTTAGCCTATATTGAAATATATATATATATATATATATATATATATATATATATATATAGGTACCTATTATTGTTCCCCCAGTAGAGAATAAGCTGCATAAAGGTGGAGATTTTTTGTCATTTCAGTCTTTGCATCCTCAGCAGCCAGTACAGTACTAGTCACATAGCTGTTCAATCATTTCAGTCATATCTGATTATTTGTGACTTCATTTGGGGTTTTCTTGGAAAAGGAATCAGAATGGTTTGCAATTTCCTTCTTCAGACCATTTTATAAATAAGAAAACTGAACAAACAGGGTTAAGTGGCTTGCCCGGGATCACACAGATAGTATGTGACTGATGCCGTATTTGAACTCAGGAAGTTGAGTCTTCTTGACTTCAAGTCCAGAACTCTATCTACTGTATCACCTAACTACCCCATGCACATAGTACATGCTTAATAAATGTTTATTGATTGTTTGATTGAGAATTAGGATTAATATATAGAAGTTGCCAACAAAAAGACAGATGGTGGCCTGACATAAAAATGAACTTTCTAATAATGAAAATTAATCAGAAATGGAATGTGTTCCCTGGTTAGGGATAATGATGAGGAAGAGGAAGAGGAAACAGGGGAGGAAGAAACAGTAGGAAAAGAAGGAAGAGGAGGAAGATTATAGTTGTTATTAATAATCTGATAAATATTTGACTGTATGACATTGTATAAGTCACCAACTCAGAACCTTAATTTTTTCATTTGCTTATTGAAATGCCAGTACCAGGACTTGGACCTGAAACCAGGTCTTCTGACTCCCAGGCTCTGGAACTTTTGTTCTTAGAAAGTAGTTGGGGCTACTATTACTACTACTACTACTACTATTAAATGATTTGATCAGGCAATATTAGATGTAGAATCTGAATTCAGATCTTTTTGACTTGAAGGACTGCTTTTTATCTACCATGGCAGACTGCACTAGCAGAGGGTGTTTGCCAAACCAGTGAAATCATAGAGCCACTCTGTTTCCCTATCCCAGGTTTGCACTTTACAAATTACCAGTGGAGAAATTCTATTCCATCAGGGAAAAATGCTAACTACTAATGTCCAAGACAAAGAACCACGCTTATTTATGCCAAAATCCCTTCAAATTCTAAGCCTATGATTCTGTGGTTATAGCTATGCATCTGGGAACAAACAAAATGGAAAATTCCTCTTTAAAATCCCAGATTTTAGGTGTTATCAGGTAGATATAGTAAAAGAAGTTTACGTGGAGAGAGGTATCAGAGCTATTTTGGAAATGTTCAATCAGGATTCGTAGGCTTTTCAGTTGAAAGGGACAAAGTGTCCTTTAAAGGAAAACAAAAAAATTAGCATCTCTGATACTTAATCAGGGGTCCCAGAGGGAGCTAAGAACATCACGCAGCTTATCAGATAAACCTGTCCAGTCTCCAAGCTCAGGTTTTCACGGTTACCACTTGTCACCTCCCTTCCAAAGGAGACAATGAGATCCTTTTGAGAATGATATGATATAGGCTTACTTTAGTCCAGAAACAGCCAGAAAAACCCTACCTAATGTTAGGGTGGCAACTAGGTAGTGCAATTAATAGAGTCAGACTTGGAATCAAAAAGACTCATCTTCCTGAATTCAAATCCAGCCTCCGACCATTCTAGCTGTGAGCTATTAGACAAGTCAGTTTCCTCATCTATAAAACAAGCTGGAGAAGGAAATGGTAAACCATTCCAATATCTTTGCCAAAAAAAATCCCAAATGGACTTACAGAATCAGAAATGGCTGAACAACAATTGAACAATAACAACATTGGTGTGACGATTGACATTCTCCCCCAAATCCATTCTTTTTTTTTTTTTGTTATTAAATCATCTGAGTTACTTTCACATGAAAGCACATATTTCTTAGCTTACATATGCCTATGATCCCAGTTTCTATAGATGTCTTCAGAGATAAAATGTTTATGATTTGACTTGTGGGTCTAAGTAATAAGCAATAGTGATCTTCAAGGTCTACTCTGACTCTGATATTTTTTGAGTTAATGTGAATAAATCACCTCTCCCAGAGTCTTATTTTCTTGATTTGGGTAAATGATGCAATTGGACTAGATGTTCTCTGAGGTCCATTCCATGAACCATTGCTTTAAGGCCAAGGTTACATCCAAGGCTCTTCCTGGATACCTAAGGAAGTCTGTATTAAAGAAATGAGGGAGTCAAGTCTCCAAAAATGCTTCAATCTCTTCTCCCAAAGGAACAAGGTATACAAAATGTAAAAAGGAAGAAAGACATGAAGGGAAAATTTGACCTAGATGAAGGAAGTTTGCTGAATTTAGGAGTCCTAGGTATCAATCCTGCCAACTTGAATATACAGAATAAACAGAGACAGACAGATCAGGGTAACTGACTGCTTTGTCAGGTAGGACTAGGGATAAGCCAAATGGTGTTCTACCTATCCCATTCTCTCTTGGTCATTAGTCCATGACCTTCCCTAAAACTATTCTTTCAACCAGGAAAGAAAATCTACTCAAAAATGGAGTCATAGGAAGAGCTAATCTGAATAAGAATGAGCACCTGAAACATGTTTTACCTCCATATAATCCAATCTTGGGACTCACTAGACAAGTACATTAACCACTGGACCACTAGATTGAAAATCTGCTCTACTTCCATGTACATCCTTCTTTCTCCCATGTCCCATTTTCTGCCTCTTTCTCAGTTCAATATCAAATCAAAACTATTTTTTATATAGGGAAAGGCATGTCAATCTACCATCCTATGGTTTCCCTCAGAATTCCTATGATTTACAGCAGCTTATTTCTAAACAGAAGCTCCTCTCCCTGTTCACTCTCTACTCATTCATACCTATCCATGTCAACCCCTTCTTATCTGTGGCCCCATCCCACTTCTTCCATAATCTTTCTCTATGTCCTCTGGAACGCATGTTTTGTGGTCAACAAATTGCCCTTCATATTAGTCCTTCAGTTTATATTGATTGATATGTAAGGGTCCTGAAGGCAAGAACTTTGACTCTATATTCCCAGTTGTTGATGTTCAGTTGTGTCCAACTCTTCATAAACCCATTAGGAGTTTTCTTGGCAGATACTGGAGTAGTTTGCATTTTCCTTCAGATCATTTTACAGATGAGGAAACTGAGGCAAACAGAGTTAAATTACTTGCCCAGGATCTCACAACTACTATTTAAGGCTAGTTTTGAACTCAGGAAAATGATGAATTTTCCTGATTCCAGGTCCAGAACTCTATTTACTCTGCCACCCAGTTCTTCCTGTGCCATCTAACTGCCTAGGTGCTTAATAAATGCCCAATGAAGTGATAAAATTAGGACTCAAACCTGAAACTTAACAAATGCCCACTAAAGTGATAAATTAGGATACAAACCTGAAACCAGATCTTCTGACTTCAAATTGAATGTTCTTTCTACTCTACCACAAGAAACAAAGCAGGAGACCAGATTATAGAGGGCCTTGAATGCCAGCCAGAGGATTTTGGACATGATCTGATAGACAGCAGGGAGCCATCACCACATTGTAAAAATGATGTTTTAGGAAGATTCATTCAACAGCACCATGAGCCAGGACTTAGAGGGAGTATAATATTCAGTCCCAAGATCACTACTGGTGATTGGCTTTATAATATGAGGTCCATGATTAGATAGCTGGTGGTCTTCTTTGCTTCAGCCCAGGATTTTGTGGTCTTATGAATAATAGACCAGTTTCTAAGCTCTATTTCATAGAAGCAGGCACAATAGCCACTATATTTATGCATTAGACTGGATTGTTTGCCTTTCTTTATATCCCCTGTGCTTAGCCTACTGCTTGACACTTAGTAGGTGCTTGATGAATAAATACTTGTTGACTAATTGACATTTTCACTCAAAAACTTGCTGTTGGCTAGATTCAACTACTATTCATTTTGATTACATAAACACAATTCTTGGTCCCTCTTGTGTAAATGTTATTTGCTGCCAAAAAGGAGAAGGATGGGAGGATGAATAATGCCATAATTGTGTCCTCTGGTGGCATTAGGCCACATCTGGAACATTCTATTAAGTTTAGGCTGATGTATTTAGGACAGATTGGAGGTCAGTCAAAAAGGGGTCATAATATTTAGAGCTAGAAGGGACCTAAGAAGCTACCTTATCCAACCCCTCCATTTTACAGTACAGAAACCTGAGACCAAGGTTAAGTGACTTGTTCAAAGTAACACAGATGGCAAGTGATTGAGTTTGGAGTTGAACCATGGTACTAGGACTTTCTAAACTGTGCCAGTCTAGAGACTTTGCCATGCTAAAATGGCTGGAAAGAACCAGGAATGTTCAATGTGTTTCTCCACACTGCTTTCAAGAACGAAATGTTCTTGTATGACTTCAGTGAAATTATTACTATTACAGACAATATCTTTTACCCTCAGAACTGCCTTTTCCCAAACAACTAATAGCAAATCTGACCCCTCACACTCCTAAAAACATACCCCTTGCATTTTTGTGTTGTGTTGTCCTCCAATTCTGTTCAGAATGTGAGTCTATTCTATTGATTGTACACAAGTTAATAAAGTCACTCTGGAATTCATGCATAAAGGAAAGAAAGAAAATTATAAAAACATTAGCTTTTAGCCAGGGAAAGATGTGCTTACTATCTTCTAATATCTAAGGAGCCATTGTGGGAAGAAAGATTCTACTTGTTCTGCTTGAGAGTGCCTGGCACATTTTCAAATTAAGTTGTTTTTCAGACATGTCTGAGTTTTAGTGACCCCATTTGGGATTTTCTTGGCAAAGATACTGGATTGGTTTGCCATTTCCTTCTCCAGCTCATTTTATAGATGAAGAAACTGAGGTAAACAGGGTTAAATGACTTACCCAGAATTACCCATTTAGTAAGGGTCTGAGGTCAGATTTGAACTCAGGAAGATGAGCTTTCCTGGTTTTAAACCCAGTACTTTATCCACTGCACTAACTAGCTGTCCTGGCACATAGGTGTTTAATAAATGTTTATTGGTTAAGAATTAGAATTAATGTATGGAAGTTGCAGACAAGAAGGCAGATGGCAGCCTGACATAAAAATGAACTTTCTAATAATGAAAAGTAACCAGAAATGAAATGGGTTCTCTGGTGAGAGATGATGATTATGATGATGATAATTATTATTAATAATCCAATAATTATTTGACTATATGACACTGTGCAAGTCACCATCTCAGAACCTTAATTTTCTCCTTTGTGAAATAGGAATAAAAATGCCTGTAGTTCCCACTTTGTGAGGTTATAAAAAGGTTCAAAAGAGACTAAACTAGGTAAAGTGCTAATAATAATGAATTAACATTAATTTAAAAATTTTATACTAATTATTAATATTTTAAACTATGACTTCTTTTTGTTACGAAAAGCTGATCCAGACTTGTGTTTTCCCATCACCATTGCAGATCAGCCACTTTTCTGTGATTCAGACTCTAGACTATTTTTTAAAGCACTTTACCTAAGTTTGATTTCTTTTGAGCCTTTCAGCAACTTTGTGAAGTAGAAAGTATAAGCGTTATTTCTTATTTCACAAATGAGAAAATGAGGGATCAAACAGTTTAACCGCCTTGCCCAGATCACAAAGCTAATAGAACTTCTGACTCCAACTCCTCAACAGAGATCTTCAGGCAGAGTCTGCATGACTTATTAGCTTGGTGCTTCATGAAAGGGTATCCCATTCAAATACCAATTAGTCTTGAACTTGATGAGCTCTGAGTTTGCCTCTAACTTGAGAAGTTTTGGAATACTACCGTAATTTGAATTTGGCTTCAAAGGTCTGGCTTAAACAGCCTCCATCCTTGTGAGCCAGCATTGGGCTTTCCACATTGGCTCCAGCCTATGTTATGGGCTCATCTTCCACGACTCCTCTCCTCAAATTCTCTCCTCCAGTCAGAGAGGGAAGCAGAGAAACACAGATAGCATCCAGGCGGGGACAGAGCTGGATGCTTCCAGCAGCCACCAAACCCCAGCAGGAACCCAATAAAGCCAGGCTGACGTGCAATCCTTGCAGAGAAAGTAAACAGTGGTTGGAATTGTGTCCAAACAGTCAAATTTGTGACCAAGGGAGCAGCCCTTGGGTTGGGGTGAGAGTGCTAAGGTTTCATCCCCGGAACACAATGACTCTTCCCCCGCCCCAAACTCTTCAACCAAAGACTCTCTCACTCTCTGCAAGGGCTGGTAATTGAAGAAAAGCATCCAAGGATAAGATTTAAGACTGGAGGCAGAGCATCCAATTCAAATCAGGATTAAGCCCTCTTCTTTGGGAATCAAAGTAAAATACATAGATTTGTCAAAGGGGCCAAGAGACCCCTTACAAAGGGCTCCAAACTAGCTATGTTATTCTGGGTTTCTTACTGTTGCTGTTCCTACAGTTGTTCTTGTTTGGTCTCATCTTATTCTTTATGACCCCATTTAAGGTTTCCTTGACAAAGATAGTATTACCCTTCTCTAGTTTGTTTTACAAATGAGGAAAATGAGGCAAACAGAATTAAGTGACTTGTCCAGTCATACAGCTAATGACTGCCAAACGATAGACTGAAACTTAAGAAGATGGGTCTTCCTAATTTGAGACTTGGTGCTCTATTTACTGTTCTACCTAGCTGATCCTTTTCTGAGTAAGTGAATCTTATCTAAAAATAGGACATAATTATGTCATCTAGTACATCGGGCGGCAATGTAAGGATCATAAAGCTCTTCAGAAACTTTAAAATGCTATATAAATATCAAGTGATCAGGGAAGGAGAAAAAGAAGAAGATGATGATGATGCATATGGAGATTTTGCCATACAATTTCCTCTCTGATCTTTATAAAACAGCTGTTTTTTCTCTCTCCTGACCTCAGTTTCTTCATCTTTCCAAAATATGGTAGAAACTGGAGCAGAAACATACTTGGGAACCTTTAGGATAGCCTGTGCTCCATGAGATGTCACAAAAGCCATATGGGAAGCCACTAAGCACTAAGTAAGGGAAGGGGAATAGCACTGATATAGAACCCACAATGTGCCAGGCAACCAGCCTTACTCTCCTCTCACCTCACTTAAGTCCAATTCACTTGCAAGTCACAGCATCCCCTTCCTGATGTGATGATCCTTTTCAGGAACAAAAGATGAACAACAATGTATGTGTAGTATGATCTATCCCATCAGGGACTCTACTGGCCAATTCCAGTTGTTCCTTCCTCTTTCCTTCTTTCCTTCCCTCTTTTCATTCTTCTTTCCTCCTTCCTTCCTTCTATTTCTCCTTTCTTCTGTCCTTCCTTTCTTTCTTTTTCCCCTTTCTTCCTTCCTTAATTCCAACTTTGTCCACATAAGGTATCATACCCTTACCTGCAGTTGCTCTGTCCAAAGGACTACATTTTGATCACTAAAACCTCTCAGGATATCTCAGGTTTACAGGCTAGATTTCTTTCTTAAGGATCACTCTGGCTCTTATTGATTGGCCAACAACAGGTCCCAATCTGAGCCTCAGTTGGTCATTGTTTGTGCTCTGAAGGCTTAGAGTGAGTATAAATAGATTTGTTTCTGTTTAACCAGAAACCCTGAGGATTTTCCCCTCCTAGATTGATTTTTTTTTTTTTTAATCTTGGTAAAAGAAGTCATTCTTTGCCTCATTTCTTATTTAGTCTCTGTTAATGTCCTTAGCTTTAAAATGATCAACGTCTCCCATTGCATCCAGGGCCGTGCATCTCCAGTCCTCTTGATCTATATCTGTCCACTGGACCCAGATGGCTCTGGAGGGGAAAGTAAGACCAGTGACCTTGCACAGCCCTCCCTCATTTTAATCCAACTCACTTGCAAGCCATGGCATTTCCTTCCTGATGTCATGGTTCTCTTTTAGGATGAAGGAAAACCATTGTTATGTGACAGACAGATAATTGCATTTGATCCTCACAACAACCCTCCAAGGTAGATGTTATTACTATCCTCATTTTACAGTTGAAGAAACTGAGGCAAACAAATTAGGTGACTTGCCCAGGTCACGCAGCTAGTTAAGTCTAAGATAGGATTTGAACGTGGGTTTTTCCTGAGTCCAGGACAAGTAGTCTTATCTACTACACAACCAGCTGCCTAAGGCAGAGGAATTGGCTTCAAACTAGTCAGAGAACCAGGATTTGAATTCTGCTTCTGAAACTTATGATTTGCGTGATATTGAACAACTCATTTAACTTCTTTCTGGGTCTCAATTTCCTCATCTATAAAATGAAGGGGATTAGATTAGATGGCCTCAATGATCCCTTCCAGGTATAAAATTGATCTATAAAAAAAAAAAATGATCATCTCTGGGTTTCCTTCTACTTTTAACTAATGAGTCAATAATAACTAGACTTGCAATTTTATTAACAGAGGGAACTTTTGGATGAGGAAATTCCCTCCCCCAGTGTAGGTTAGTCCCTTTTCTGTAATTAACAATCATGGAGAAGTACTGAGAACCTAAACAACTTGCCCATCCAAGTCCTTTTCACATCAAAGGTAGGACCTGAACCCAATTCTTACTAGCTCCAAGAATGCCTCTTCATGTACCCCACAATTTCTGTCTTGATAATATTTTGGGGTTTGCTTTTATTTTTTGTTTTAAAAAAATATATTCTTTGTTTTACACAATTGCACATGTATAACCTATATGCAGGAGGGAAGGAGGGATAGAATTTGGAATAAAAAGTATTTTTAATGTTAAAATTGTTTTTACATGTAAGAAAGGAGAAATCAAATATTTTTAAAAAGAAGAGAGGAAAAATGAGCTGCTATTGTATTCTAAAATATATACATATACCTCACAAAATTAGGAGTAATCCCCACAAAAAATTCTAATAAATAAAATGAAGAATTAAATCCTACATAAAACCACATGCCCCCAAATATTTATAGCTTGCTACAGAGAAAATATGCATATACAAACACACAGAGACTTTAACAAAATAATGACAGTATTTTACTTGTGGTGTTCTGCTCTAATTTTTTTTTCCCATTGTATATTTATTTTGTTTTTGTTTAAATATATATGTATGTATGTTTATACATACATACATATATATTACTTGTTGTAGTAATGGCATGGTAGAGTGTGTACCTTAGCACGTTCAACCTCACACAAGATACACTCCACTCCACAGTGACAAGAGTACTATATTTGGAACCACAGGACCTGTGTTCAAATTCTGTCTCTGCTACTTAGTTTGATCTAGAATAAGCCATTTAATCTCTCTTGGTTTCTTCTGTCAAGTTAGACTAGATAACCCTTAAGTTCCCTTTCAGTTCTGAATCAATGAGCCTATAATCTGGATTCAAATCCCTCTTCTACCATTTATTATCTATGTTATCTTAGGCATGTCAGCTAGCTTCCCTGAACCTCAGTTTCCCCCTCTGTAAAAGGAGGGAATGAGATTAAATGACCTTTGAGGTCCTTCCCAGCTTAAAATCCAGGATTCTAAGAAGGGTCTCCACACAGCTGTGACCATTAACCATACACACACACACATACATGTGTGTTTCATATACCCCTCTGAGAAGACCTCCTTGAAGGACTTGCTCCAATCCCTCCTGCTTTGGAAGGCAGGGAAACCACAGAGCTTGGCGCTCCCTCACCCCTGCAATCCCCAGATTGGTGATTGATGTTCTGCTGGGCCACCTCCCTCAGCCCCACACTGTGGCTGGCCCAACCTTAATCATGTGGTGCCTCTGCTCCTAGTCAAAGCTCACCCCAGAGCCAAATATCCACTGGCCCACCCCAGATGTGGCAGGCAAGGCCCTGGCCTGCTCTCTCCAGCCCAAACCACCCATTAAGAGTCTGTTTAGCCCAGACATGGGGTTGCGTGGTTTATTTTACTGCTTTTTAATTACTCTAATTGAAGGGAACTCATCTCCTTTTCTAAATAAGTAGCTGCCCCTACACTCTCTTCTCCATTTAAACTCTCTTTCAATGGTTCCAAGCCTCATAAGCATCCTAGCATTGAAGTTGGGGTGGAGATGACAGGGGAAAAGGAGGGGTGGTGTTTTAGGAGGTAGAACAGATGCATTTCATTAGCTTGGATTGGCTTAAAGGTCAGCCTTTACAACAGCACATAAACATAAGGAATCACAGAAGCTCAGAACTGGATGGAACCTCAGAGATCACCTCAGCCAACCTGCTCATTTCACAGTTGAGGATATTGAGTCTTAGAGAGATTATATGACTTTGCTTATGATCACACGGGCACTAAGAGATAGTATGAACATGTAAGGAAAGACCCCTGGATTTGAAACTGGATTTCAATCCTATGCTATCTTTCTATCCACCCATCCATTCATTTAATTAATCATTCATTCATTTACTTGCTTATTCTTTATTTCGTTAGTTTGTTATTACTTTTGTAGGCTTGTCAAAGACACGTAACTCCCCTAACCCTCAATTTCTTTATCTGTAATGAGATTAGACTAAGAAATCTCCAAATTTTCTGTCTGGCTCTGAATCTGTAATTCTTTTAATCCAACTTTGGAAAGTAGAAAGTGTTCTTTCCATTATGTCAATCCAACCCATATCTGAGCAAGGATCTCTTTAAAAGTACTGCCAATAAATGGGCATTGAGCTTTTTCTGGAAGACTTCTGGTAATGAAGAACCTATGATCTTCCTAAGCATCCTAATCACTTAACATTTGCAGTCTTGTCTCAAGGTGTAGAAATGGTTTCCTTACATCAAGCTTAGATATGGTTCTCTGCAGTTCTTACATGTCAGTGACTGTTCTTCTCTGTAGGACCAAACAAAGCAATTCTAATCAGGCCTCCTAATGAGGAATTTCAAATACCTGATCACTCAATTCCTGCAACCCTGTCCCCTGGCCTTCTCTTTCTCATTTGACCTTATTCCTTTTACTCTTTACTTTAAGGGGCCAACTTGAAGAAGATGATCTACTCCATTTTAGTAAACCATGGAGTAAAAGTTAAAATTTAAGTAAAACACTTTAAGTAAATTCTTCTTTGCTTTGCCAATTGTCATTTGTCTTAAGGAACTTCCTACAAAGAGAATGTGATACTGTGAATTATGTTACCCTCTAGCTTGTTAGGATCTTGATTGACAACACACACACATGGTTTAAATTTTTTTAATGCTGAATTTAATGAACATACAAAAAGAATATTTCTACATATAAAGTATACTAGAAAAAGAAGATTATATATGAAAATATGTATCCAGTTTGCTTTTTTTAAAAATACACAATAAATTTAAAGTCTGATTTTCAAAACTGTCCCACACCTATCTACATTTTCTTTTGACCTTTCATTTGTTCCCTTCTGTGCCTTTACAAAATATTTCAATTACCTTCTTTTCCCACTTCTCCCTCTTTTTGGTGAGGGCAATCTTATACCTACCTATTTTCCCCCCTTAATTATACTTCCCAAAATTAAAAAAGACAATTATTGTAACAAATATTCATAGACCAACAAAACAAATCTACACATTTATCATGTGCAAAAATGTACCCCTTATTCTACTCTTTGGGCCTATCAACTATCCAGGAGTATGTGGCATGTTTCCCCACAAAGTCTCTGAATTCATGTTTACTCACTGCAATGTTCAGAGTTCTACTTTTTTTTCTTTACAATATTGTCACTGTATAAATTATTCTCTGTATCGTCATACAATTATTCCCAAATTTCTCTGAAACCATGCTTTCATCATTTCTTCAACATAATATTCTATTCAACTGACATACAATAATTTATTCAGTTACTCCACAAGTGACAGGTACCCCCTTTTTTCCAGTTTTTTTGATTCAACATAAAAAATGTCGAATCTAAACATTTTTTACATAAGGATGCTTTTCCTCTTTCTTTCATTTCTTTGGGATTTAGACCTTTTAGTGGTATCACTAGGTCAAACAATATATACAGGTTAGTAACCTTGGTGGTCATACTTCCAAATTGCTTTTCAGAATGACTGAACCCAATTCACATCTCTATCAACAGTTTACCGGTGTGTTTATCTTCTCACTGCATCTGCTACTATCTTACAGAAATTTATAGTGCATTCCCTGGCTAAGGTATAGAAGCCCATTCTCTAGACTAGGGATCTCCAAACTTTTTTTTAATCTTTCATCCCCAGTCATCATTTGTACCTTTCGGGGAGGCATGCTGTGGGGGCAACAAGAGGACAGGAGATGGGATATGAAGGATGCTGAATTTTTCAACAGCACCTTTGATTTAGAAAGAAGGTTGGGAGTTTAGCTGAATTCCTAATTAGCTTAGCTGTAAAGGAGAGAGTGGAGGAATGACTCCTCCACAATGGATAGGGTAAAGGGTAAGTGAGCTTATATTGCAGACAAGCTCCATGATTGGCTATTTCAGACCAAGAAGGATGGTACCCATCTCCTTCCTCTGGTTGAGTAACTACTGAAACTTTAAGTCAGTGACTGCCTCACTTTACATTACAGGATGCTCAGGAAGAACTAGCAGCTCAGGGATTCAGGGCTACCTTTGGTGTCTCCCTTCACCCAACTCATACTTGTGGCTCCAAGAAGCTATAAGTTGCACAGCAGTCACACCCTGATAAAACCACATTGGCAGACAGGCTAAACCAGATTAAGGGCAACTGATAAGCCTCAAATCTAATAGTGAGCTAAGGAGATATATATCACAAGCATGTGAAGACTTTCTCTGGTGGATGGATGAATGAAAACCATTTGTTCCATCAAACCATGAAGGTGGCTGAAGAAGGTGCTATGAAGTACTTAGAGCTTAATTAGACATAGAAGAAGTTAAGGTCATCCATTGCATCCTGGGCTATTGACAGTTGTCTTGACTTTTGTCCTGCCCCTGGACATCAATGATTGTGAAAGAGAGAGAGTGAAGCTGATGATTTTATGCAATTCTATCTCACTTAAATTCAATTCACGTGGAAGCAAAGACATCATCCATTCTTGTGATGTTTTTGGTCCTTCTCAAAATTAAAGAATGAACAACAACAGAGACCATTACAATTTATTTGAAAGTACCTCTAGCCAGTTGGCCAGATAGATGTGAAAAGTAGTTATTTTAATGCTTCAAGAATCCATGAATTCATCTTTGTTCTTATTCAGTGTGTAGTACCAAAAATCCAAAGTCACACAGCAAGTTAGTGGCACAGAATAAAATTTGAATCTAAGTCAGTCTCTTAACTCCAGCATGGCAGTTGCCTCCCTATAATCTGAGGAATGCAGTCTTTACCTTCTCTTCCTACTGATCATCTACTTTTCTGGTTTCGAATGTGGGAAAGAAGGAAAAAAAAAACATTCATGGTCATGCCTTAGAGCTATCACACAATATTGGACATTACTATTTTCCTCTCGTCCCCCCAAAGACATATACCTAATTTCAGGATAAACATGGCATAAGCCATGCTCCAGCACTTTCTTCTCATCTCCATATCAAAACTCACTGAGTTATGTTATGAGTTACACAATAACTGAAATATTGTGTTGAGTTCTGAGGGCCACCATTTAAGTCAGACATTGGCAAGCTAGGTAGCGTAGCATCCAAAGGAAGATAGATAGATTAATGAAAATATTGGAAATGTACTTTATAAGGAAATGAGTATGTTTAGACTAGAAAAGATAAGAACAAAGAAGGAGGAATATGATAGGAATCTTCAAGTACTTGAAGGGCTGTCAATTCATGTGGAGTCCAGATTAAACCTATACTGTTTGCCTTCACGTGGACCAAGAATAATGGTCAGAAGGGACAAAATAGTTAATTTGGGCTTAATGTTAAAAAAAAATCCTTATAACTTAGGCTATCTAAAAGTGAAATGGGGCTCCCTTAAGATAACAGAAATCAGAGCACATCTTGGCACTATATAAGACTTCTGAGACCATTTTGTCCAACAGAAATCCCTTCTGTACATCTTTATTCTTTCATTCTTTGGTTCATTCTTTGCTTCAAGCTATGACATCATTATCTTCATCATCATCATCATCATAGCATTTATATAGCAATTAACATTTGCAAATTGAAATATAGATATAGATGTGTATACATATATACACCCATATTTGCACAGTGTTTCAAAAGGCTTAATATAGTTTTAAGCTTTAACAACTTCAGAATTATAAAGACCACAAACTTACAAACATGTGGTCATCCTCCAGTTAAAGACTTGCAGCATGTAGAAATATACCACCTCTTGAAATAACCTATTCTACCTTGATCTTTCTCTAATTATTAGAGTAGCTTTTCTTACATTGAGCCTGAATCCACTTCTCTGAAGCTGTTAATCACTGAACTACCATCCCTGTGAAGATGGCAGGGCCAGTATTATGTAATCCTCATTTTATGCTGAGGCCCAGAGACAGGAATTGTTGCCCATGGTCTCACTGTGATTTAATAACAGAGTGGAGACTAGGACTGAGGTACCCTGACTCCAGGTCAATGCCTTTTCCATAACCTGTCACTGCCTACATAAGATTAACATGGCCATTAACTCCCTTTACATGACGAAAGGAGAATAGAGATCAAATATGTCTCTTGTAATAACAAGTCTTCTTTTGTTAGTAGAATAAGGAGGGGAAATGAGAGGTTCATTCTTTGCTTCAAGGTATAACATGATAATATTCTTCATCATCATCATCATCATAGTATATATATATAGCCATTAAGCTTTGAAAATTGTAATCTAGATATAGATATGTATTGTATGTGTTTACACACATATACACCCACACTTACACGGCATCTCAAAACTACTTAACATAGTTTTAAGCTTTAACAACTTCAGAATTTTAAAGGCTACAAACTTATAAGAATTTGAAATATTAACTAATTAAGATTTTAAAATATTGGTGTTTCTTGTTAACATTCAACAGGACACCACCTTGTGCTATACATTGCTATGGTTAATTTTCAAGTTTTATAAAAACTATCATCAGCTGCTGCTCCATAACTGAAAGGCTTGTATTTATGATACTAGTCTTAAGATCATTCTAAGAATAAACCTTTGATGAGTATATGATTGTTTTGACATGACCCCACAAGAAAAAGTGTAATGGAGATAAATCAAGTGACTGAGGTGGCCAAGCAAGAGGATATCTTCTACTATATTAATTCACTACTTTGAAAAAGCATCACCCAGAAAATTAAATTGAAATTGAAAATGTATTATCCTAAATTCACAAAATTCAAAAACAACTGTGAAAAAATTTAAATAATTAAACTTTCAAATAATGACTTTTTCTTTAAGTTTCTGGCATTAATATTTTTGAAGTTGTTAAAGTTTAAAACTGCTGAGACTTTTGGTATACCCTATATATAAAATCTCATTAGATCTTCACAATCACCCTTTGAGGACTGTAGGTGCTATTAATATCATTTCCCTTTGATTTTCTCCTATAAGAACTTAAAAAAGTTAAGGGGAGAGCATGGCTTAGCAGAGAATAGAGGGCCCACTTTAGAATCACAGACACAGAGATTCCAGTTCTGGTGTGTACAGAGTAAGTTCACTTAAACTCTCAGTGCCCCAGGCAATTTCTATATTAAGGATGAGTTGCCAATCTGCTTCAGTGGAGAGCCTAGCCATACTAAGAATTTCTTAGTTATAGTTCATATATACTTCATATATAGTTCAGATATAGTTCACATAACATAATAGTTATAGTTCAAATAAATTAACTTTTTTTATTTTTTAAGAAACATCATGGCATTGTGGATTGAGAACTGACTTCAGAATAAGCAAAAACCTCTGTTCAAGTCCCAGCTCTGATATATTTGGGTTACATGTCTCTGGAAAAGTCACTTTTAATACCTCAATGCCCCAGGCAAGCCTCTAAGACTTTAAATTACAAAGAACATGGTGGTCTGTGTTGAGAGATGAACTGTTTTCATGATGAGTTGCCTATAACAATAAGATCACAAGTCTGAACCAAAAAAAAAAAAAAAAAAAAATCATCTTTTTAGAATAGTATCCAATGGTACCTCTCTCCCTTCCCCAACTCTGTTTTTGACTCAGCATCAACTGACCTTTTCTCCTTAGGGTAGTAAGTTACCAGAGTTTTCCCTTGTAGTTGTGAAACCTGTGGAGTTTTCCAGACAACTAACAGTTGTTTAGCAGAAGAATGAGAAGACCACGACAATGATGTGCTTTGCCAAAGCTCTAAACTTCTTCATAATGTGGCTTGAGAATTCTTATTTAAACTCTGGTTTTGGTGTTTCTTTTCCTAAACCTCAAAAAAAAAAAAACAACTCTTCAGGAAAATGTTTATCAGCTGAGTGTAAATAAGTTAAAAATATCTGATTACATTTTCCTGAAATTTCAAAGTAGCTAAAAGTTAAGACAGAGATGTCTGGGTAAAAAAGTCTTTGGATGTCAAAGGGTCATAGGATTTACAACTGGACATGAACTTAGCGTTATCAAATTGGGCCTGACATTAAAAACAAAAAAAAAGAAACTATAATCCATATGTTAGAGGATCTCTTCTGACAGACAGGAAGCACCCAGGCACACTGAATACTTCTCATTTTTCTGGCTTATTTATTCCACCCAGACAGAACCTAATAATATCAATGTCTGATACCACCTTTCCCTACCAAGGGTGCCTACCAGTTCCCCTTACAAGCAATATAGTTCATAAAAATCAAAGCACAGAACAGTTTTAGTTAAAATTAAATAACACAGAAGGAACTCATATATGATCCCACTATTGTATGTCCTTCATTTTCAAAGAGGACCAATGTTATTCCAATAATGGGTAATGTCTTGACTTATGTGGGTTTAAGTGAGGCAGAGTTGCACAAAGTTGTCGGTCTCCCTTTCTATTCCAGAGAGTTATTGAAGTCTATTGGCAAGCGAAATATCAAGATCATTAGCGACAGTCCAGGACATAGTAAATGACCTTGAGATCTTCAATTTCTGAGAAAGCTCTAAGTGTTCCATATTTTAGCCACCTTTGTGACTCTTGAAATAAACTGTTCTCATCCACCTATTCTACTGTAGAAAGTCTTCAACATGCTTGAAGTAGATACCCCTTTAACTCACCAGTGGGTTGGAGGTCTATGAGTTACTCTCAACTTGGTTTACTTCATCTGCCAAGACAGTTTTTCTGGGATATGGTCTTTGAGTTTGCTCCAGCTTCTTGGAACCACAGATAAGAGTTTGACCACTAGATATTAAAGGTAAATGAGCAGTCCTGAAAAGGACTAGGCAAGGCTGAGATTCTAGTCCTTTCCAAAAAACCTAAATACCCCAATTGATCCCATATTCAAACACTCACACATCCCTTGCCCCCAACATACATACATGTAACATGCTACTCTCTCAGAGACTTGTGCAATCTTTCTGACTTATTTCCCAGGTGAGACTCTGGCTTGCTCTTTCATGTTATTACTCTTCTGTGTGGCCACTTTGTGTGCAGGGGTCCTCAAACTACGGCCCACGGGCCAGATGTGGCAGCTAAGGACATTTATCCCCCTCACCCAGGGCTATAGAGTTTCTTTATTTAAAGGCCCACAAAACAAAGTTTTTGTTTTTACTATAGTCCCACCCTCCAATAGTCTGAGGGACAGTGAACTGGCCCCCTATTTTAAAAGTTTGAGGACCCCTGGGACCATGTAATACTTCTCCTGACACCCTGGAAGCTCTCTGCAAGCATTATTAGTCACAGCTCCTCGTGAGTCACTTTTTAAAGTCCCACTCATGATCTTCCACAATTCTTTATCCTACAGGCTTTTAAGTAAGCAAGTCGCTGATTTATTTTTACTTCCCATCCAACCATTTACTCAGAACACCTCTCAATCTGCCTGTTTACCAGCTCCTCCTCACCTGGATCTGATATTTAAACCCTCACACTGGGAACCCAAAATTCAAGTCCCCATTTCTAGTGAATTTAATTCACTCACCCCTGAAGCTACCCAACTAAGTTGATTGGTGACTAAGTGAAATTAGTTTACTTAGCCCACCAGATCTTCTAGTTGATCCTAGTCCCCAAATCATGCTTCAGCTTTTTATACTTCATCATTCAATTGGCCATTCTATTCACTACATCTTCCACCTCCTTAAAACAAAACCTTCCCTTCTTTGTTACCACTCCACTGTATGCACTGTCTTTCCCTATTAGAAGATAAGCTCATAGAGTTGTCATATATACATTTATGTTTATATATGTAAATGAGTACATACATTGTATGTGTGTATATGTATATACATATATTTTTTTATCTTCATACATGGGATATTTTCTAACATATAATAAGCAATCAATAATTGCTTCTTTATTAGATCAGTTTTATGAGTTATTTTTTGTGTTTTACAAGATTTTGACCAAAAGGACAACTCATTCTACTCTCAGAGAAGTATAGCTTCTATATAGCTTTATTCAGCTCTAGTCCTTCATTATTTCATGTCTAGATTATTGAAATATATAAAAATAGCCTTCTGATGCTGAGAACTCAGGACTCAGTTTTAAACAAGTATAAATTAGGGATTCAGTGTGAACAGAATATACAGGTCAGGAAAGCCTACTTGTGAGATCTTGAATAAGTTACTTCGTTTCTTTGATTATTTAGCTTCCTTATTTATAAAAAATAAAATTTGAACTAAATTCCTAAGGTCCACCTCTGCACTACTATTTTGATAAATCTGATTACAAATGATTAATTTCCTTTGTAATCCTAAGTATTTGATTTTATGCACCTAAAAACATTATGCTGAAAAAAGATGTTAGGTATCAGTGAATCCAGCCTCTTCATTTTAGAGCAGAATGAACTGGGACTTAGAAAGATCATGTGGCTAATCCAAGGTACCATAGGTTACATTCGTTAAATCAGGATTTGAAGCCAGATCCTTGGACTGCAAATCCCAAGCTTCTGCAGCTGTACCATACCATCATATCATCCTATGAGATCCAACTTAAAAGCCATCTCTTCCATGAAGTCTTTCCTGTATCCTTTCTACTGTACTACCTGCCTCTGTTTAACCATTTTGATCATATCCCAGCTACCCCATCCACTTTGTTATTAAGTGGAAAAGAAAGAAAACATGGAGAAAAGCAACCTATACCTTTAAGAACAGTCACTCCTCTACCCAGTTAACTAACATGGGATAGCTAAGAACTGACTTCCCTAGCATAAACACTGGCAGTGTAAGCACTAAGCCCTACAGAAATAAAATGAAATGAGATGATTCCTAATAGTCCAGCCATAAAACGATCAGGCATTGACTGCTCCAGGCAATTGCCAGGCATCTTGGCACTTTCAATGAGGAAGAACAAAAGAGGCAAAGCTGAAGTAGGGATGTATAGAGAGCTAGTGTTCACCAAGGCCCATCCTGCTCTGGGCCCATAAATCTCCCCTGTGGCCCAGGCAGACCTGCAGGCCTCCCTTACTGTTCACGATACATTAGGCAGCCAGCCAACCAGCCATCCAGAGGAAGCAGGGTGTGATGGAGGCCTGGGGTAGGGGGAGGAGAGAAGGGGGTGCAGAGATAGGGACAACCTGAGTAAGAATCCTTTCTCTGACATAAATTAGCAATGTGCTCATGGATGAGTCAAAAACCATCTGAACCTCAGTTTCTTCAACTGTGAAATAGTAATAAAATATCTGAAAGTATTTTTTAAACCTTGTTGATATATAAATTTAATTCTTCTCATCTTTATGTTCAATGACATTAAGATAGAAATTGAGAACACTAAAATGATCAATCAATCAACAGATGTTTACTAAGAAATAGGTAAGGTATGGGCTAAGCACTGAAGACAAGAAGAAATACTCAAAACAATCTCTACTCTTAAGAATTAGCTTGATATTATTATGCTATTTATTCCTCATTATTTTATTTATTCTGCCATTATTCCATTCATTATTTTGTTTACTCAGCTTTTATTGTTTTGTTTATTATTTTATTTGTCCTGCTATTATTTTTATTTATTATTCATTATTTTATCTTGATATTGTTATTTTATTTATGCTGCTATTATTTTATTTATTCATATTTTATCATTTTATCTTATGTATCTGGGTATTATTATTTCAGAATTTGATCAAGTATTCTGCAGGTAGATAAAAATGATAGATTATGGTAATTAGATGAAAGTATCAAGATGCAGGATCATCTATTAATTGAGGAAAAACATCGTCTAGACAAGTGTAGCATCGACAATGACAGCTAGCAATTATATGGTACTTTTAAGATTTTCAAAGCACTGAACATATGCTCTCATTTGATCCTCATAATGACTTTAGAAGGCAGGTTTTCCTATATGATTTCCTATATAATTCCTGATTTACAGATAAGGAAACTGAGACAGATACACTAAATGAGTTATATAAGTTAATTATATAGCTAAAAGATGGCTAAAGAAGTATTTGAACTCAAATCTTTTTGACTGGCCCACTACACCACCTAGCTGCCAGCACAGGCTCAGATAAAAGAGATAATGTGTTCTTCCTGTTTCCATGTGACTTTGATGAATTCTACTAGAATTTTTCATTCCATATAGGCTGGTGATTATGAGCTTTCTATTTAGCTACATCTATTTAAAATGTTGTTTTAAACTTTGGGAGCTGCTAGGTGGTATAGTAGTCCCTGGAGTCAGGATCTGAGTTCAAATCCAGCCTCAGATACTTGCAGCTTACTAGCTGCATGACTCTGAACAAGTCATTTAATCCTCATTGCCTTCAAAAAAAGAAAAAAGAACAAAAAAAAAAGAAAGAAAGAAAAGAAAAGCTTTTAAATTCTTGTGGATCAATGTTATGTCCAGGAAATCACATAGCTTGACTATGATAATACTTTGGTTCCAGTACACTTTATTTGGTCAATTCTTAAGGTCATATTGAAGTTTGAATTTCAATGTAAGGATTTGTCCTGCAGAGTTACAGAGAATAGTTAACTTCCGAAAAAAGATTTTATGTAGCTTGTAGTGACTCCTACTCTGTTCTCACAAGGCGATCAGAGTAGTTCTTTAAGTAGCTTGACACCAAAATGAGAGTCCAACCTTTCTTACATTCTCTGACTCATTATGCTCCTAGCAAAGTATAGAGAAGAACTCCAAACAAAACTTAATAAAGCAAGCAAGCATTATTAATTACTTAGCAAGTACCAGATCTGTGCTAAAGATATAAAGACAAAAAAGAAATAGTCTTTGCCCTCAAAGAGCTTGAATTCTATTAGGGCATAACTTACAATTACAAAGTAGGTGAAAGAGTCCCTTATAGAAAAGATATCCAATGTACAAAATAAGTGTCAGTTTTAGGATAGTAATTTCCCTTGCCACAAAAGAAATAATTAAAACAAAAAAAGATATATAATCTTATGTTAACAGATAGTTAAACCATAAAACAATAACCTATACAGCTATCATAATCTCTTTGATGAGTAAAAGGCACTCATTCTCCAAATGATAAATTGTTGAGGGATATAAGCAGGCAGTTTTCAAAAGAAGTCATTAAAGTTATCTATAGTCATATGAAAATAATACTCCAAATCACTTTTGATTAGACAAATGCAAATTAAAACAACTTTGAGGAACTACCTCAGACCTATCAGAAATGACAAATGCTGCAATGGATAAGGGAAAATATGTACACTAAAGAAGCATTTGTGGATATTTGAACTGGTCCAATCATTCTGGATAACAATTTGGAACTATGCCCAAAGAGCTATAAAACTGTGTATACTTTTGACTCAGAAATAGCATTACTAGGTCTGTATCCTAAAGAGATCAAAGAAAAAGGAAAGGGACCTATATGTACAAAAATCATGTGATGGCAAAGAATTGGAAATTGAGGGGATATCCATCACTTGGGGAATGGCTAAACAACTTGTGTCATATAATTGTGATGTAGTACTATTGTGCTATAAGAAATGATGAGGAAAACAGTTTCAGAAAAATATAGAAAGATTTATATGAACTGATGCAAAGTGAAGTGAGAAGAGCTGAGAAATCATTATGTACTATAATAGCAATATTTTACAATGATCAACTGTGAAAGAGTCTGATAATATAATAATAATAATAATTCTGATAATACAATGATAAAAGAAAATTCCAAAGGAGTCATGATGAAAAATGCTATCCACCTTTAGAGATAAAAAATTAATAGACTCTTATTATAAACTAAAGCATAGTTTTCCTATTTTACTTTTTTGTGCTCTTTTTGCATGATATACTTAATATGGACATATTTTACTTGATTTTATATGTATAATTTATAACATATTTCTTGTCTTCTCAGTAGATGAAGGATGGGTTGAAGGGAGGGAGAGAATTTAGAAATCCAAATAAAATCCTTAAATGATAAAAACAAATAAATAAGAAATATTGAAAAGAAAAGATAGTATGAAACTTCTGAGCAGACATTGTAACTTTCACCTCAAACTTATACTGTTCAAATCACTCACAAAGTTCATATTTATTGAGCACCAGGCATTATCTTTATCTTGTCAGTAGTCTTATTTTACTCTGAGAAGTATTGTGGTGGCAAAAAGTCTCTCTCTGTGAAGCCAGCACTGAATCAGGAACTCAGGAAAATGTGAAATACTACAGCATTTATGTTTTGCTATTCAGTAGTTTCAGTCATGTCCACCTTCTTGTGATAACAGTTGGGGTTTTCTTGGCAAAGATACTGGAGTGGTTTGCCACTTCTTTCTCCAGCTCATTTACAGGTGAGGAAACTGAGGCAGACAGGGTTAAGTCCAGGGCCACACAGCTAGTGAGGGTCTGAGGCCAGATTTGAAATCAGGAAGATGAGTCTGGCACTCTATCTACTGTACTGTCTACTCTTAAAAGGTTTATATCAATATCTATATCGATATATCTTAATACTAGCTCTGGGAAGCTGTGGGCAATGGTTCTTTTTGTAATAAAGTTCCAGTGTCAGGAATTTATATTCTGAATTTCCAGGATATTTAGGGATTTGCAGTTAGCAGAGGAAGCTATTGTCCATTAATTTATGAAGAATTATAAGCTTGTGGTGTCTGATTTTGATTACCTGATTATGTCCTTTTGTATATCTGTTAGATACCAAGTTTCTATATTCTATAATGACAATATCATTATAGACAATTTCTACAACTTCAATGATAATTTTCATTGATGAATAACTCCAGGATGCTTATCAATAATTATTCTAATTTTTCTGATAGTAATGACCTGATTCTGAATCATTCTGATAAATCTCTCTCATAGATAAATCCGCATGACAGCTATCTTAACTCTCTGTGAATCTCTGTTTTAATCATTTTTCTTGTAAACAACATACAGTTGGATATTGCTTTCTAACCCATTTTGCCATCTTCATTTATTTCAAAAGTGAATTCATTCAGAGTTGACTGTTATAAGTTTTTCTTGTACCATATCATAGCATGATACTACTTTTCTTTCCTCTTCTCCAACATTCCCCTCCCTTTTCAAAGAAAGGGTACTGAAAGAAAAGGGTGGTGATTAATATTAATTATTTCTATTTAAAATAATTTGATCATGCTCCTTTGCTTCCCCCCCTTCACCCACCCCAGTTTAAGTTGGAGCTTGCTGTTTTTTAATTGCCTTTTAATTTTCTCTTACAATTCATCTTTTATAGTTAAAGTTTGTTTGGATTATGACAATTTCCTCTGTAATTCTACTCTCCTTCTTAAACTCTTCCCTTGGCCTATTCTCCCCTATTTATTAATCCTAATGAATTTCTCCATCACATACTGTGTGTGTGTGTGTGTCTGTGTGTCTGTGTGTGTGTGTGTGTGTGTGTGTGTGTGTAGAGTGTGTTGGGAGTACTGGAGGAGATTGAGAGAATAGCTGTACATGTATGCATTCAATTTTAGCAAGATTCTATATTATTCATTTTTATTCACTTTTCCTCATATGATGGCAATAATGTATGCTTTATGGTTCTTACCTTATTTTGCATTATTTCATAAAAGTCTTTGCAGATTACTTTGAAGTCTTCACAGTTAAAATTTTTAATTGAATAATGTCACAATTTATTGTTGTACATTTAGATTGTTTTCAGTTTAAGTTTTGATTTTGGTTTGGTTTGTAATTACATATAATGCTGCTGTGAAAAACCTTTGAATAAATAACACTTTGTGCTTGTGGTTGATTTTTAATACAACACTTTCAGATTGCCTACTCTGAAAGTCACATAATTTTTCATCAATGAAATTATCAAGTCAAAGAGTATGATTATTTTTTAAATATTTATTGCATTTTGCCATGATTTTTACTAAAAAGAAATTCTATAAAGTTACAATTCTACCAGTAATGAACTAGGATACCTACTTTTCTACATTGTTACCCACAGTATGTTTTATAGTTTTTCATTAATTTTTAAATTTTTGATAGTTGAGAAGTAGTATTTCTTTTAAAAAATATATATATATAACTTTTTATTGACAGAACCCATGCCTGGGTAATTTTTTACAACATTATCTCCTGCACTCACTTCTGTTCTGACTTTTCCCCTCCCTCCCTATATCCCCTCCCCCAGATGGCAAGCAGTCCTATACATGGTAAATATGTCACCGTATATCCTAGATACAATATATGTAGTGCAGAACCGAACAGTTCTCTTGTTGCACAGGAAGAATTGGATTCAGAACGTAAAAATAACCCGTGAAGAAAAACAAAACTGCAAACAGTTTACATTCATTTCCCAGTATTCTTTCTTTGGGTATAGCTGCTTCTGTCCATCTTTGATCAATTTAAACTGAGTTAGATCTTCTCTTTGTCAAAGAAATCCTCTCCCATCAGAATACATCCTCATACAGTAACGTTGTTGAAGTGTATGATGATCTCCTGGTTCTGCTCATTTCACTTAGCATCAGTTCATGTAAGTTTCTCCAAGCCTCTCTGTAGTCATCCTGTTGGTCATTTCTTACAGAACAATAATATTCCATAACATTCATATACCACAATTTACCAACCATTCTCCAGTTGATGGGCATCCATTCATTTTCCAGTTTCTAGCCACTACAAACAGGGCTGCCACAAACATTTTGGCACATACAGGTCCCTTTCCCTTCTTTAGTATCTCTTTGGGGTATAAGCCCAGTAGTAGCACTGCTGGGTCAAAGGATATGCATAGTTTGATAACTTTGGGGGCATAATTCCAGATTGCTTTCCGGAATGGTTGGATTCGTTCACAACTCCACCAACAATGCATCAGTGTCCCAGTTTTCCTGCATCCCCTCCAATTATTCATCATTATTTTTTCCTGTCATCTTAGCCAATCTGACATGTATATAGTGGTATCTCAGAGTTGTCTTAATTTTCATTTCTCTGATCAATAGTGATTTAGAACACTCTTTCATATGAGTTCAAATAGTTTCAATTTCATAATCTGAAAATTGTCTGTTCATATCCTTTGACCCTTTAGCAATTGGAGAATGGCTTGATTTCTTATAAATTAGAGTCAATTCTCTATATATTTTGGAAATGCGGCCTTTATCAGAACCTTTAACTGTGAAAATGTTTTCCCAGTTTGTTGCTTCCCTTTTAATCTTGTTTGCATTAGTTTTGTTTGTACAAAGGCTTTTTAATTTGATATAATCAAATTTTCTATTTTGTGATCAATAATGATCTTTAGTTCTTCTTTGGTCACAAATTCCTTCCTCCTCCCTAAGTCTGAGAGGTAAACTATCCTATGTTCCTCTAATTTATTTATAATCTCATTCTTTATGCCTAAGTTATGGACCCATTTTGATCTTATCTTGGTGTACAGTGTTAAGTGTGGGTCCATGCCTAATTTCTGCCATTTCCAGTTATCCCAGCAGTTTTTGTCAAATAATGACTTCTTATCCCAAAAGTTGGGGGTCTTTGGGTTTGTCAAACACTAGATTGCTATAGTTATTAACTATTTTGTCTTGTGACCCTAACCTATTCCACTGATCAACTAATCTATTTCTTAGCCAATACCAAATGGTTTTGTTGACTGCTGCTTTATAATATAGTTTTAGATCAGGTACAGCTAGGCCACCTTCATTTGATTTTTTTTCATTAATTCCCTTGAGATTCTCGACCTTTTGTTTTTCCATATGAATTTTGTTGTTATTTTTTTCTAGATCATTAAAATAGTTTCTTGGAAGTCTGGTTGGTATAGCACTAAATAAATAGATCAGGTTAGGGAGTATTGTCATCTTTATTATATTCACTCAGCCTATCCAAGAGCACTTAATATTTTTCCAGTTATTTAAGTCTGACTTTATTTGTGTGGAAAGTTTTTTGTAATTTTGCTCATATAATTCCTGACTTTCCTTTGGTAGATAGATCCCAAAATATTTTATGCTATTGACGGTTATTTTGAATGGAATTTCTCTTTGTATCTCTTGCTGTTGGATTTTGTTGGTGATGTATAAAAATGCTGAGGATTTATGTGAATTTATTTTGTATCCTGCAACTTTGCTAAAATTATGAAATATTTCTAATAGCTTTTTAGTAGAATCTCTGGGGCTCTCTAAGTATACTATCATATTATCTGCAAAGAGTGATAGTTTGGTTTCCTCATTACCTACTCTAATTCCTTTAATCTCTTTCTCAGCTCTTATTGCTGAGGCTAGCGTTTCAATACAATATTGAATAATAATGATGATAGTGGGCAACCTTGTCTCACTCCTGATCTTACTGAGAAGGGTTCCAGTTTTTCCCCATCACCTGTGATGGTTATTGACGGTATTAAATATATACTCCTGATTATTTTAAGGGAAAATCTATTTATTTCTATCCTCTCAAGTGTTTTGATTAGGAATGGATATTGGATTTTATCAAATGCTTTTTCTGTATCTATACAGAGAACCATATGATCTCTGTATCATATGAGATGATCATATGGTCTTTGTTAATTTGGTTATTGATATAATCAATTATGCTAATAGTTTTCCTAATATTGAACCAGTCCTGCATTCCTGATATAAAACCTTCTTGGTCATAGTGTATTATCCTAGGGATAATTTTCTGTAATCTTTTTGCTAATATTTTATTTTAGATTTTAGCATCAATATTCATTATGATTTTCTTTCTCTGTTTTCAACCTACCTGGTTTATGTATCAGTACCATGTCTATATCATAAAGAGAAGTGGTATTTCAAGGCTATTTTAATTTACTTACATCTCTCAAAGACATGAGATTGACCATTATTCACTATTTGAGTTTCCCTTTTTGAAAATTATCTGTTTACATCCTTTGGATCATTTATCTATTGTCACCTAGCAGTTAGCACTGTCATTTTGAAAGTTCTTTATATGGTTTAAATATCAAATTTTCATTTGTCACAAGGGTGATAGATTTTAGACCAGCAAGAGATCTACGATATCATACAATGCAACCTCCTCATTTTATGGAGGAAGAAATTGAAACCTAGAAAAAAATAATTGATTTTCCAAACTTTGCAAGGTTTGTGGACAGACACCTTCATATGACCCAAAATTCTTGACTCACTACTTTGCCAAAGCCATCTCATCTTCTTTCCTGCCCTGATCTGACTGATTATCTCATCCTTCAGTGTTCCTATATAACAACAATTACAATTGTGTAATACAATTGCCCAGAGAAAGTAACAGTAGCAAATATATCTTTACATGCTAAGGAGTCTCAGGGTAGCTATACACAGCCCTGCTCTTTGGAAAATGAGATGTTTTCCTAAAGTGTATATAGAGCTGGAGACTTTATGGGAATATGCTTTCTAATCTCAAATTTCTGATAGGTGGTAACATTGAAGACATTAATTTTAGTCTGTTACACCAGAACTGGGACCAAAGTGGTGAAGGAAGGCATAAAGAAGCACTTATTAGTATTTAACATGTATCCACTATATTCTGGATAAATAAATACTAAGATATTTCCTTACTTCAAGGAGTTTATATTATAATATGGGGAGAGAATAAATATAAGTGATTAGTGGCCTCAGAGGGCTATTTAGGTTCATTCACTTATTGGTAGGGGTAAGCAGAGCCACAGAGTAGTAGATAGATATACTGTTTTCCAGTAGCTATGATGTTATTGACTTGATTCTAAAATAAGAAAAAAAAAAAAAAAAAGGTCAAAGGATGGGGTGGGGAAAGGGAGCACAAGGATATCCTAGCCCGTGAGTAAAGTGAAACACAGCTGGAGCTGATCTTCATGTCATAAGTCACATTATTCCTTATCAACCAGCATAGTGAGAACTGCAGGATGGGAGTTTCAAGGCTAAAAGTATCAAGTCCCCCAGGGCATGATCACTGGTCCAGGCAGCAAAGCAGTTGATGAAAAACTGTTCCCCAAAACCAGGATCAAGTGAGTAGAAAGTACAATGTTTGCTTCAATATAAGATTCTTCCAAGATTTAGAATTGTCTTCAACTGAATGAACATCTTCAGAAGGCCATAATCTTCCTTGTCAAGAGGTGTGTAATTAAGAGTCTGAGTCAGGGATACCATTTGGGAGATTTTTGCATTGGAAAGGGGGTTGGATTAGATTATTCCTAAAGTTCTTTCCAACTTTGAGATTTGAGGTTAAACTAATTCATACTTAGCTATTAGACACTGGTAAAGGCTAAGTGATCTCCCTTTCTTGAGGAGCATTTCAGCAGAAATTCTCAGAACCTTAATCCAAAGGATACATCGTGTGTAAATGAGACACCTATGAAAGTCTGAGAGAAAGGCAATTTAGAGCAAGGGATTCTTGTCTTTACTCCTCAAAACTAACCACAGTGGTGCCCTCCTACTCATATATATATGAGAACTTGACTGTATTGCATGTGTGGCTAGTGAAAGTGTTTGGGGATGAACTTTGATGTGGTCTCTCTGGCCATTTTAAAACAAGGATATTGATGTTTCATCCAAGGCCACACATGTTATGAGTATGATCCACAGAGCATTTGCTGAATTAGAGTAGTTCAAAGAAAGAAATAAGAATAGTAAGTCTGGATCTTTGAATCAGTCTAAATTTGTGCTTCTCACCTTTTTTTCAGTTACTGAGATTCTGCTGTGCTTGTAGAGCACAAATACTATGTTGATTATTCCTTGGCTCTTTCTGAAGTCACACTGGCTCTTGAGTAGGTGATCATCTTCCAGGTAAAGGATCAGCTTATTAAAGAAACCCTGGCTAGAATCTTGTCAGCAATGATTAAGAGAGAGAGACCTCCCTATGATTGTCATAGGATAACCTATTTTCCTTTACTTTATAGAAATGGATGGTGGAGACAATTTTGACTTCTGGGGGATAATCTCTTGTCATATAACCTAAAAGATTTCAATCAGCTTTTGTATGAGCAGTGGACCCCTAGCCTTGCAAATTTCTGGAAGAGAATAGAATCAGCACCAAGCACTTTGCCACATCAAAGAGCCTAATGGCATTCAAAATCTCTTCTTCAGATGGAAGTTTGGCTAAGAAGGGATTAACTTCAACCTAAGGCATACAGGCTATGGCTTCAGCATTGGCTGATGACACAAACTATTGAAAATACAATGGAAATATTTAGTCCACCTCTCCAGGTTCATGTCCTTGAGTAGTTGAGAAGCAGCATAGGCATTTAGCCCACAAATAGCTTCCAGGGCATCTTAAAAGCACTTGAAATTATTACTATTAGCATAAAACTGAGTCTCATCTGCCTTCTTACTGAGCCAAGAATATTATCTCTCTTTGAGTTTTGCTTGTACTTTATTTTTGATAGAGGTAAATTCTGCCTTCTTAGAGATAGGTGAACTATCCTGCTAGTAAAAACCCTGTGTATTTTTTCATTTTTTGTTTAGCAGTTTCTGGATTTCCACATCACTTTCATCAAACAAATCCTGATGTTTATGCGTGTTCTGGTCCAGATGAATAAGTGCAGTGCTGAACACCAAATCTCTGAAAGCTGTCCACTTCTTTTCCACTTTACTGTCATCAACTGGCTCAGCTTTCTTTCCAAGTTAGCCACAAATTGTTCACTCAGGGAGAAAGACTCCCATATGCTGACATTGTCTTCTGGTGGTCATCTTGCTTTAAGGCTATCATTTTTGTTGAATGCAAATGTTTAGCTTGAAGAAGATAAGCCTATGGTCAACCCAGCACTCTGTGACATACATGGCCTTTGTCCCTCTCACATCCTATCTGTCTGTTTTTCTTATAATAACAGTCTATTAAATGTCAATGTTTTCTGTGAGGTCACATCCACAAAGTTTTATTGCATTTAGATAAACAGAAAACAATGCTAATAATGAGAAAGTCATGAGACACACAAATCTTCTTCAGTAACCATTACTATTGCTGTTTCCAATTCCATTCCTCCCAAGGACTCCCTATCATGTGAAGATCTGTGCATACTCTGACATTAAAGTCACCCAGAATTACAAGCTTGTGAACTTTGAGCATATTGATAATGAGGATCTCCAGATCTTCATAAAAATTTTCTTTGACCTCAGTGAGTTTTATCATGATGGAAGTATCTACATTGATGATGGTGGTATAGCATTTATTTACAAGTGACAATAGCATTGTCATGAGCCAATCATTCACTCCTTTTGTCAGTATACAAGTTTGTTGTCTTTGACCACTCCAGAAAAACATGTATGCAATTTCAACTTTGGTAAATCGTTCTTCAATAGCCAGCTTTGTTTCATTCAGGACTGCTATTTGGATGTCGTACTTGCTGAGTTATCTTACAACAAAAGCTGTTCATCTTGCAGATCTACTGAATTTTGTGTTGTCCAATACATCTCATGTATCAATGGAATATTGCATCATCTTTACAAAAACTTCTGTATAATTTTTTTGTTTTTCAATCACAGGGTAGAATATCTGTCTACCATAAGCAAGTTAAGATTAGATTAAGAGAAGCAGACAATTTTTAGGATACCTTTTCTAGCCCTTTGCTCACATTAGGTGGTAAGAAGTATATTCCTTTAAAACAAAGTGCTTAGATACCTAGAAGATGCCAAATCCCATTGCTGTTTCAGTTTTATAGACAACAACCTTATGCCCTGCACCGCTTGTGTGCAGGGTTGTGATTACAGCTCCCACTGTATCTGTATCTACTTCTTTGTCGCTTGCCCATTGCCGCAGGATTTCAAGGTAAGTAAAAATCATCGAATGGTATGGGTGATGTCTTTTGACTTGACTTTTGAATTTAAGTGAGTCAGAGTTGCACAAAGACATCAGTCTCAGTCTCTCTTCCAGATCCATTGAAGTCAAGTGACAAGATAAAAGTCAAGATGATAGCTTGGGATGCAACAGGATGATGATGGTATCTTCAATGTCTAATCAAGCTCTAAGCACTTCATAGCACCTGCTTCTGGTACCTTCTTGACCTACTGGAACAAATTGTTCCCATCTATCTATTCCACCACAATAGTTTTCACATGCTTGGAATAACACCTCCCCCAGTTAACTAATGGGTTTGAAGCCCTTCAGTTACCTTCGACCTGGCTTAGGCTATCTGCTGAAATAGTTTTCCTATGGACCCTCCATGGCCACATTAGTCATAGATGAGAGTTCGGTGAAACACTGGAAATCATAAATGGGATAAACAGTTCTGAAAACAGCTCAGCAATTCTTACACTAGAGGTATTAATCTTCCCTGAACATCCGTATACCCCACAAAAGAAACCAATTATATTTAAATATTTATTTAAATTGTTTTACTAAATTCATGTGCCCATTTTACAGATGAGGAAACTGAGTCCAAGAACTTAGTGACTTACTAAGAGTCACACAGTTAGTAAGTGTCTAAAGCTGGAGTTCAACTCAAGTATTCCTTAATCCAGAACTACTGCTCTATCTACTCCACCACCTAAATGCTTTTGAGCTTAGGGAATGCAAAGGACTATCCAAAATTAATTAAGGGAAAAAACAGAGGCAATGTGACATAGCAAACTCAGAGCCTAAAAACCTCAGCTCAAATTCTTCTCTGCCACTTAATAGCTTTGTGATATTGGGCAAGTCATTTAATCCTCCTAATCATCAGATTCAGAGTCTGAGGACCCAATCTAATTTTAGGCTTACAAAGACATTATGTAATGGTCCCCTGATTCCTCTCTTCCCTTCTATCCCTTTTATCCTGCCATCACATCTGTTTTAATCTTGCTTCAAAATGACTCTTAGAGCAGCCCCTTCCTTTTCATTGCTAGTAAATCAGACTTGTAGAGTGTCTCTTCACCTCACTTCTGAGACTGCTGCAACTGGTCCCTCTTATCTCTCCCCTCCCTACTCACAGACACCAGACAAATCTCCGTGTAAGCGTTGCTTTGGAGGCTGTCCAACTGGGAGCTCCCATCTCCCACATGGCAGGTCGAGCCTCTTACATAAGATCCTATTAGAACTCAAAGACAGAACAGATAAAGGATGTACTGTACCATTGCTGAAGTCACCCATCCCCTGGTGTTCTGCTGTTTAGGCAGGAAAAGTTAGGGTCCTATTTTTGGGAAAGAAATTTACTTAATTGTGCTGTCTAGATGGAATATCTGAAAAAACATCACTCCAAATCTACATTTGTAAACAAAGATTTTCATCTTTAAACAAATCCAACAGACACCTCCTGCTCTCTGGTATAGAGTGGAGACCAGTTGTTGGGATTTGTCTCCCAAACCAGACCTACTAGCAGTTGAGAGATAGGCTATTAGACTACTCTCTCCCTACTTCATTCCATCTCTAATGAAATATTGGTGCCCCAGAGTGCAGGAGTTATGTCAGCTGTACTCTGGACTTGTGTCATGAGATAAGACTGCACTGGAGGGGACATTTGTAAATGATTGGAACTCAGGAAGTTCAATCAAAACCAGTTGCCAATCAAGGCATGCTAAAGAGCCAGGGAGGATAATTATATTTCACACATAGATTACCTTTCCCCCTCCTCTGCCACTTAAAGAAACACCAATGACTCTCCCAGATACCTTTCAAGGACTGAGGAGGAAGACCTGAAGGAAACCAGCTCCAAAGATGGGGACCATACCACATATATTTAAAGATATTCTGAAGGCACAGATCTGACTACAACTTTCTCTTGATCTGCTTTTGAGTGAACTAACCCAGAAAACTAACTGGAGTTGAGATAAAGGCTGCCTGGATTTCTGGATCAGAAATGATTGAGAACACAGACTTAGAGAATTCATATAGCATCTAGATTCCTATTGAGAAGAAAAGGTCAGAGACAAGAATTTGGGAAACTAAATACAATGAGAAAGGGTCCTGGTATATTACTGTAGTAATAGATCACTTTACACCTTGTAAAAATTCAAGAAAGATGGGCTTTTGTCTGGCAGTCATCAGCAGAAGCAACAGAATAGAGATGTGTAATCTGTCAGGTTTTTTTTTTTTTAATTTTATCCATATTCTCCTGCATCTCTTCTATTCATTTTAGACGTTAGCCATAACAAAGATACCTTTCCCAATAGTGATGAGATGCTGGGAGATAGCACAATGGAAAACATCAATAAAATCTACTTTGTTCAAATAAGACCAGTTGGTAGATCTGATGCTTTATCATGGAAAAAGCATCAAGTGTTCACCGAAAGCAGGCATCCTAAAAAGGCAAATAGGTGGCCCAGAAGACGAGGCCTGGAATCAGAAAACATGAATCCAAATTTAGTCTCAGATACTTACTGATGTGTAACTTCCCCCTGGCAACTCATTTTACCTATGTCTGCCTCAGTTTTCTCAAATATAAAATGGGGATAATAATAGTATCTACCTCCCAAGGTTGTTGTAAGAGTCAAATGAGAGAATATTTGTAAAGGATGATAGTTATATCCAATTCTTTATGATCCCATTTGGAGCTTTCTTGGCAAAGATACTGGCATATTGGCCATTCTCTTCTCCAGATCATTTTGCAGATGAGGAAACTGAAGCAAACAGCATCAAGTGACTTGCTCAGAATCAGAAAGCTAGTAAATGCCTGAGCTCAGATTTGAATTCAGGCAGATGAGCTGTCTCCAGATCCAGTGCTTTAGCCAATGCATCATTTTGCTGTGCTCCTGAATAACCCTGAACAACTCACTTAATTTTTGTTTTTCCCAGTTTCTTCATCTATAAAATAAGAATAATAACAATACCTCCCTCCCAAGGTTGTTGTAAGGATAAAATGAGATAGAAATTATAAAATGCTTAAAACAATTCCTATATAGTTAAGTACTTTATAAATATTAGCTGTTAATATTATTATTCCATTCCATCAAAGTAGGACTGGTTAAGGTCCCTTTGAAATGTGCAATTCTAGGATTCTAAGGACATCCAAAAAACCTTTGTCTTCTCAGTTTTTCTACTCCAGTGAAAATTAAGGCTGGTTCCTGTGGAAGATGGGTTAGTAAGGGCCCTTCTGAAGAATGATTTCAAAAGAAGAAAATTCAGAACATGGTTTTCCTCCTATTGGTGAATTACAGACCAGATGACAAGAGAATCTGGCTCTGTGAATGCCATTTTATATGTCCATAGGCCATCTGATTGAGAGAGTTAACACAAGTCAAGACAACAGGTACCTTTCCTGTAAAACAGACCCAGGATCCTATTGATGCATCTCTCAGAATAGCAGAAAAATGGGCATCATTTAGATCTTGTCTTTAAAGCCACAAAATTCTTTGACTCTTTTATCCTGTCCATAACTTCAACTACAGACCCAAGATTTAATTCTATGTATTATTCCTCTTTTCCGATCAACCATATTTCCTAATTTCCCAAGGTCAAGGAAATTTCCCATTTATGTGAATAAATTGTCTTCTCTGAACTCCATCACCTAAGTCATCCTCAACTCTATGAATTCAAAATCTCAATCATAGATGAAAGAATCCATCAATCATCATGGGTACAAGAACAATTTTACCTGTTATAAAGATTATAGACAATAGGTCTATTTTGTTTTACGATGACAACTTGAGCCACTGTTTTCCTCTCAGGCTTTGTAACTTTGTAACTTTGACCCATAGACTAAATTTCAGTAAAATACAAAAAAATAAACAAAACAAACTCCATAGTAGATAAAACTATTAAGAAATTTTTGTCTAGTATCATTTTCTTACACTCACTGTCATTCTTGACAAATGTTTATCAAGTCTCTGTTGTGTGTAGAGCTCTGCACTCTAAGTATTAAGCACTGAAGAACAAAATTTAATTAAAACATGATCCTTGGAATGCAGTCTAGATAAGACACGAACTCATAATGCTAAAAAAAACAATCATCATGGTATACATATGTTAAAGGAATGTAAGACAAAGTCACCAGGACACTTGTTTTTGAAGGATTTGGCATTTGATTTAGGTTTTGAAGGATAGACGTCGGGGGGAAGAGCAAAGGAGACCATTTCAAGCATAAGGACAGTGAGTTTAGATGCAGAAGTGGGAGAAAGAACATATCTAGATAGTCCCAACCTTTAAAAACAAACCAAAAAAAGTTTGATCCTACTATCCTATGACCCTATTACCCTTTCCTCTCATTTACAATCAAACAGCTAAAAAAAAATCAAAGCTATCCGTATTTATTGCCTCCACTTTCTCACCTCCTTTTCATTTCTTAAGCCCTATGATTTCTAACCTCATCAATCAATTGAAACTGCTCTCTCCAAGATAAAATGATCTATTAATAGCTAAAAATCACTTTTTCTCATTTATCTTTCTAGACTTCTTTCACATTTACCTCCTTCATATACTTCAGTTCCAGGCCTATTTCTTGTTGTTTAGACATAACATTTCATTTACTATCTATGTCTCTTTGCAGGGATTGTCCTCAGTGCTTAAAATGAGTGCCCTTCTCATTTCTGCCCTGTAAAAGATACCAGTTCCCTAAAATATAACTTAATTGACACTTCCTACAGGAATTACCCTCTGATGCCTCAATTGCTAATGTTTTTTCCCCCCTAATCAGAAAGTACTCTTTTTTGCATATATTTTTTATTTATTTAAGTTTCTGTGTATACATACTTATTGTTTTCCTCCAATAGGATATAAGCTCCTTGAGGACAGGGACTTATTTCTCTTCTCTTTGTGTCCCCAGAGTTTAGCTGAGTCATTGTCTGGAATATATAGGTGCTTACTAGCTGCTTATTGAGAGACTGATCCATCCCACCTCTTTTTAAAGATACAGATCAACACCCTTCCACACCATCTTGTCTTGTGTGATTCTTTTCCATTTTCCTCTACAAAAATTCCTTTTTTTATTCAATTTTATTTTTAGTTCCAATTTCTCCTCCTTCCTTTCTTTTCCTAATGAAAGGCAAAAAAAAAAAAAAAATGAAACTCATTACAAATATATAACCATGCATTATACATGTCACAAAGGAAGGAACGAAGGAAGGAAGGAAGGAAGGAAGGAAGGGAAAATAAAAGGAAAGAATAAAAGTGGGGAGAGAGGGAAAGAGGGAGGAAGGGGAGAAAGTGAGGGAAGAAAGGGAGGGAAAGGATGGATGGGGAGAGAGGGAAGGAGGGAAGGGAGGAAAAGAGGAAGGACTCTTCCCTTTGTCCTCTGAGTTTATCAATTCTTTTTCTGGAAATGGATAACATATTTCAACATGAGTCTTTTTGAATTGTAATGTGTTGATCAGTTACTAAGTCTTTCAAAGTTGATTAGCTTTATAATATTGTTGTTATTATATAAATTCTAATTGTTTTCCCATCACTTTTCTTCAGTTCATATAAGTTATCCAAAATTTTTCTACATCATTTTTCATAGCATAATAGAATTACAGCACATTTATATACCATAACTTATTCAGCCATTCCCCAATTGATGGGCATTCCCTCAGTTTCCAATTATTTTCTACCACAAAAAAGCTTCTATAAATATTTTTGTACATATGAGTCCTTTTCCTCTTTCTTTGATCTCTTTGGGGTATAGATCTATTAGTAGTACCAATGAGTCAAAAGATATGCACCGCATAATATTTTTGAGGCAAAATTCCAAATGGTTAACCCAATTTATAATTCCAGCAACATCACATTAATATATCTTTTTTCCCAAATCCTCTCCAGTATTTTTTGTCATCTTATACAATCTGCTGAATAAATTGTTTCAATTTACATTTATATAATTATTAGTGGTTTAAAACATTTTATATCACTATTAATAACTTTAATTTCTACCTCTGAAAAGTCTATTGGTATCCTTTGATTATTTAACAGTTAAGGAATGACTCCTATTTTCATGAATTTGACTCTATTAGCTATATATTTGAGAAATGAGGCCTTTATCAAGAAACTTGTTATAAAATACCTCCCTCCTCCAGTTTCCTGCTTTTCTTTTGATTTTAGATAAATTGATCTTAACTGTGCAAACAATATTTTTATTTAACCAGAATTATCCATTTTATCCCTAGTATACTTCCCCATTACTTGTTTGGCCATGAACACTTTCCCTATCCCCATAATTAATTATCAATAGAGAATATACCCAATGTGCCTTTCCCTAGGTCTTTATGAAACTCATTTATTATTCTCCATCTCGTACTACCTCTTTTTCCTGACCATATATCTCCTGTCTGATATCTTCATTGTTATTTCTTATCTCTAAGTCATCGCTGATACTACAACAGTGCTATTTAGACTTATGATCCACCTCTCCATACACATACATGTAGCCTGAGCAGAAGATTATTGGTGCTCAAATTTGAGGTTGTGTTTCAAAAAGCATTTCACACAGAGGGTACTTTATAAATATTCTTGAGTAATGAATGTAGAAAAACAAGATTGTTGTCTGAAGATTGCATTATTCTTCTGAAGGAGTCTGGTCACATCTTTCACCTCACAATTAGTTGTTTTGATGTTGTACAAATATGTTTGAGTAATGAATCTGAAAAACAAGATTGCTGAATGAAAATTTCACTATTCTTCTGAAGCAGACTAGTCACATCTTTCACCTTACAATTAGTTGTTTTGATGTACAAAAAACAAAAACAACAACAAAAAAAAAAAAGAAGAAGAAGAAGAAATTTAGGGAAGGTTACCCCTTTCCTTCTCCTCCCCCCACCAAAAAAAAAAAAAAAAAAACCCAAACCTGGGCCATAGGCTTAGCCTTCTATATATGAAATGGTGTATATTATTTCTATCCTGTGTTTATGCTAATGAATCATAAACATCATTTACAACATGGCATCCACTTCTTTACGATCTTCTTTGTTCCCTGATCCACAAGCTTTTCTGATCTATATATCTGATTCCTCCCTTTTCTATAACCACTCTATTCAAAAGTAGATTAAAAAGTGGCTTATGTGGTATAATTAAGATTTTTCAAAGCAGCATTTACCTCTTCCTTCCCCCCTCCCCCCCAAAAAAATCTCTCTCCTATTGGTGCTTCCATAGTCCCTCAAATTCCCACTATGAATTGTTTTTTGGCCAAATATCTCTGCAGAAAACCTAAGTGAAGATACAAATATATCTACTCAAAGTCACAACTGTCTAATTGGTGCTTGCCATGATAGCCAGATTAGTTCATCATAGATTAGAGAATAGGATAAGCCAGCTTAATTAGGGATAAGATTGGGCATGGTCTAAAGCCTGGAACACTGCCCTGGAAGATGGGGGGGGGGGCAGGGAAGGAATCTCCTGAAGACATTTGGGATGAGCCTTCTTGTAGGGGAAGAGGGAAGACATTTAGTTGCTAAATTTTTGCTCTTTCACTGTGTATCCCAGAGATCTGTGCTCTCTAACACTCACTGAATAAATACCGTGGACAGAATTTGCAGAACTGGTGCCCTTCATCCTTCTCACTTTATTTTACAGCCACAAATGAAAAAGAGTGCCCTTTGATTTTTTTCTTTGCAACATTCTTGATTAATTCCAATTTTCAGGTTTACATGATATGCCTTTCACTCCCACCAAACAGAAACAGATTGGATCTATTTTAAAATATACTGACTTGGCTATTTTCTATGGCCCTTCCTACTGTGATTGTTATCATTTTCTGCTTTTAGAATGGCTGAGTTGTCGCCCTTCCTTTCCAAGTTTTCCCATTTGTAACAGGGTGTGTAGCTGAAAGAGCAAGACCAAATAATAGTCAAACCTGAACCAGGCCCTCACCTCCATTTGACATTTTCCTTCTTCCGATGGCCTTACTTGGGACTTTGACAAAAAGGAAGAAAGAAAAAGTATTTCTTTTTGCTTTTGCCTGAATTTGGCCTCATTTACAGAAGCTCAGGTTGCAGCCCAGAGGAAGCCAGGACCCAGGGTTTGGGATCCAAGCTGTCGAGCTGGATGGCCTTTTGGACATAAGATTTCCAGAAATTCTGAAGTGGTGGAAAGAAAAAGAAACAGAAATTTGGGGGTGGAGTGAAAATGAAACATATGCAATGCTTATGAGATTGATGGTTTGCTTTTTTTCTGTATCCTTTACAGATCTAAAGATCTTTAACTCTAAAATCTATGACCTATGATGATAAAAATGTTTTGTGTATAACTTAGTCTACTCATAAAATTACCATGTTTAGTATATTAAATTTAAAAGTACAGTTTACTCAGGCACCAATTACAAATTTGCTGATTGACTTTACTTTTCCATTGCTTTGTTTTCATTACCCTTCAGTATACTCTTTAAAAAGCATCTTTATAGCTGCTAGGTGGTGCAGTGGATGGAGTACCAAGTCTGGAGTCACAGAGACCCGAGTTCAAATGTAGCCTCAGATACTTATTAGCTGTGTGACACTGGCTTCACTTTTTTCATCTATAAAATGAGAAGAAAATGGCAAACCTTTCCAGTATCTTTGCCAAGAAAACCTCAAATGGAGCAATGAAGAGTCAAATAATCAAATTACCGAAATAACCGAAGAACAAAAAATGCCTATCCCATAAAGTTGTCATAAGGGTCAAATGAGATAGTTATAAAAAGCACTTAGCACAGTGCCTGGCACATTACAAGTACTATGTAAATGCTAAATCCCTTCCCCCATTAAAACAAAATAAATTAGTCAATGTGTTCAAGGAGATTAAAATCTTTTGGGAAGAAACAATATGTACACATAAAAATAAATACAACACATATAGGAAGAAGTTCCCTGATCAATTTGATTAATCCATCCAATAAAGCTAGACCTTTATGTTTGCTTGTTTGTTTTCCTGAAAGGTGTGGTTCAACTTGGGCTTTAGGTGCATCAGCTTAGCAGTGGTGAGGAATGATTGAAGACAAGGGGAAGAATATTGGGAGACCAATTGAGAAGCTATTGCTATAGTCCAGATATAAAGAGAATAGATCTTGAATTAGTGGGGCTAGTAGAAGTAAGGAGAATCTTGCAGGTCTGATCATGTTACCAACTAATCAACAAATTCCAGTGGCTTCCTATGGCCTTCAAGAAAATATATAAAATGTTTCATTTAGCATTCACAGACCTTTATAACTTAGCTCTCTCGTACCTTTCCTTTCTTCTTACAATTGACCCTGACACATACCCTTCCATCCAATAGCTCAGGCCTTTTGACTCTACCATGGACAAGACATTTCTTCTTTCAGTTCCAGTCATTCTCTCTGGCAGTCATCCATGTTGGGGACACTCTCCCTCTTCTCTGACTACTGACTTCCCTGGTTCCTCTTAAGTCCCAACTTCTACAAGATGTCTTCCCCAGCTCTATTAATTTTAAGTGACTTCCTTCTTTTAATTATTTTCTATTTATCTTCTATATAGTTTGCTTTACTTATATTTGTTTGAGGTCTCTCTCTGGACCAGCCTTCCTTTCAGCAGAATAATCACCAGGAGAATAGCCAGGATAACATCCAAATTCTTTATTATCTTCTTCACAGTCTGTTTCCTTGCCTGGAGCCCGGGCCAGCTTTCTGGAGGTCCTCCAGAATGTGTTTTGGTTTCTGTAGGGGAGGCAGGAGAATCACCACGACAGACCCTCTCTTGAAGTCTCTCTCAGTCCGAGGGCTTGTCCTCCAGCCTCCAGCCACCACAAATGTGGAAAATAGAATGAATGTTATAATTACATCATTGTAGGTGTGAATCTTGTAGAACTATATTAAGTACTAAGTTCATGTACTGAATTACAGAGCTATTAATCACCATGCTAAACTAGATAACCATTGTCTTATCAATTCCACTGACTTAACACCTTGTAAGAATCCTTGTTTCGAGTACAGAGTTCTGGCCCATAACAATCTTCTCCATTAGATTATAAGCTCTTTGAGGTCAAGGGCTATCTATTGTCTCTTGTTGTATCCTCAGCACTTAGCACAATGCTAGAACATACTAGGTGCTTAATAAATGTTTATTGGTTGATAGATTGAATCCTGGAGATGCTTCCAGCATAGTTTGGTTAACAATAAATTTGACTTTTCCACATGCCATGTTGAGTAGAAATACCTTCAGAAATATAAATACAATTGATTTGATGTATAAAGTAAGAAGTAATTGAGCCAGGACAGCTAGGTGGTGCAGTGGATAGAGCACCAGCCCTGAAGTCAGGAGGACCTGAGTTCAAAGCTGGCCTGAGACACTACTTAACACTTCCTAGCAAATCACTTAACCCCAACTGCCTCAGAAAAAAAGAAAAAAAAAATACTTGAACCAACCTGATGGTTACTGTGCAGTTTTACATAAATGTTTACAGACAACTTGGTGTTTAAAATGTATTTGGAAGAAATATAGGTTGGGCAACAATATGTGAAAGGTCCTGAAGCAGGTAGTTCAACCCTTCTACTTTATAGCCTAAGAAGATGAAGTCCACCCAACAAGGGGCCAGAGACTTTGCTCAAAATCACCCAGGAAGTAAGAAGCATCTCTAGAATTTAAACTCAAGCAATGTGATTCATAGAATCCTCATTTTAAATCCAAAGGGACCTCAGAAAATATATCATCCAACCCCCTCATTTTATGGTTTAGGAATCTGAGGTCCAGGGAGGAGAAATTATGATCTGTCACCAATAAACATGTATTAAGTATGTGTCAGTCAAGGAGCTAATGCCACAGTGTGCCATATGACTTGCTCAAAGTAAAATAGCAGAGAACAGCTAGATGGTGCCATAGATAGAGTACTGGCCCTGGAGTCAGGAGTTCAACACTTCCTAGCTGTGTAATCCTGGGAAAGTCACTTAACCCCAAATGACTCTGGAAAAAAAAAGGAAAGAAATAGCAAATGAGTTTCAGAACTGGCCTAAAAACCAAGCCACTTCTTGACAAATTATAGTTGAAAAAAAGTATAATGAAAAATTAACCAGTTCTGAATTCAAGTTTCACTCCTTCTTCATACTTGATTGACTTTACTTTTTCATGGCTTTGTTTTCATTACCCTTAAATATACTCTTTAAAAAGCACCTCCTTGTGGCAGTTAGCCAAGGTATTTAACTTCCCTGGGCCTCTGTTTCTCTAACTGAAAAATAATGACTTTATTACTCCATAATAGTTAACATGAATATAGCCCCTACTGTGGGTACTATGCTAAAACATTTTACAAATATTATTTCATTTGATCCTCACATCAACTCTGAGAAGTCGTTACCCCCATTTTGCAGAAGAGAAAACTGAGGCAAAGTTTAAGTGACTTGCTCAGAGCAAGACTTAATACAGCAAATAAGTACCTAAGGCTGGATTTGAATTGGGTCTTCCTGATTTTATGCCCAACACTTCACCCACTATGTCACTTAGCAGCTCATGATTGTTGAGGTCCCTTCTATGCTCCTCTTTTCCCTTAGAGCCTTCAGGCCTTCCTTTGACCCATTTTCACACTGGTTACCTGTTAAGTGAGCTCCCTAAGTGGACTTGACTCCATCCTGAGGAGCTGTCATTGAAGCTGAAGCTGCAATGCAAATGTGGCTCTGTCCTCCAAGCCTGAGACTCTATGATAAGACACAACCTAGCCAGATGCTCTTTGAACCATCAGAAGACCCCCAGCCAGGCTCCAGCCCCCTGCCAAGGACCCATGTTTAAAGAAACGTTTCCTCAAGACTGTCCAAAACTCTCTCCCCAACACAAAGGGCTTCTGGCTTTGGGGCCAAGAAGAGTGAGCCTAGTTTGCTTTCCCAGTCCGCAGGCCAGATCCCTTGACCCTGACTTCTGCACACAGTCTCTCGGGCCTGGACAAAGTCACTCTCTCAGCCCTTAGACGTCACCAACCTGCCTTTCCTTGTCCCCTCAAGAGGGTCTGTTCGCCATTCTATGCCAGCAGACTGGCCTCCCTCCTGAGCTTGGTCGAGCAGGCCACAGACCCAAGAATTCCAAGAAGGAGAGGAAGCAGAGACAGAGAAAAAAGATGGCATGGGGGTGGAGAAAGCATGATTCCAATTGGAAAGGAAAACTTTGTTCAGCATCCAAAATCTGAAATCGCTCTTCTGCGGCTTGGCTTGGCTGCTTTACAAACAAGCTGGCCTCAGTTTAACCTGCATCCATTTATCATCCCACACCCCCACGCCCCCACACCCCCAGCACAGCCAAACTACAGACACATCCCTGCCCTTCTCCCCACCCCCTCACCCCCAACTCTGTTTGCCAGGCTCTGCTGAGACAGATGATGTTGGGGCAAATTGCTGGTCAGTCTCTCATCAATGATCCCCTTTCAGTTTCTCAAAACAAAACCTCAAAAGCCAAAACCTCCCAGAAAACTGGTGCCATTGGCTGCCTGTGACCATATTCCCTCCTTAATTATCAGAATGGAATCTCAGCTCAGCCGTGGAATGTCTGTGACGTGCAGAAGCAGCTCAGCCTCATGGCCTGCTCCCCCATATGTCCTGATGAAAAGAGCAGCACATGCAGAGTAAAAATATGTGCTGCAGGCAACACAATCCCCCCATCTGCCTGTTCCCTCTGCACACATGAAAAGCCTTTTCCAACAGTAGTAAAGCCAAGTGACTTTAATTGATATGGAGACCAATGGATAGGGAGAGAACTGAACACCCCGCCCCCCTTCCCCGGGTCTTATGGAGGTGAATGGTGAATTTTAGGATCATTGATTTCATTCTGGAGAGGAACTATGTACAGACAAAGTAGAAACAGTACTGGGATAGAAGACCTGTCTTCAAGGTCCACGATGAGCAACTAGTGACCCTGAGCAAGCAGAAATACAGCAAAGCAGGGCGATCAGGACTTTGCTCCAGGGTGACAGATTTAGAGGACACTGACCAAAAAAATCACACTTCTTCAGGAACACAGAAAGCTAGAGCTATCAAATTAGCTAGAAAATTGATTAAAATACAAAGCTGCCAGAGGGTGGAATTGAGGTGAACTCTCCTCCTACCCCAGCTCTCTTTGTTCCTGCTTCTTCCTCTCTTTCCACAAAGTGTTTGACCATCAGTCTTATACCCATGTTCCAGAATCTGACTCTTTCCTTTTGACCCTTTACAAGTGAGGGCAAATTTTATACTGCTTGCCCTAGGTACCATTTATAGTACTTATCTCAAGGTGAAGATGCCTAATTATGGATCTATGGGAAATTTATCTAAGAGAATAAATTCTGAAACCAGAGGAACAGAGTTCAAATCCTACTTAAGATACTACCTCTCTGACATTTAGCAAATTCTTTATTCTCCCCAGACCCTACTTTCATTAACTACAATATAAAGGGATTGGAGTAGAAGGAGCTCTGAGGTTTCTTCCAGATCTAAAATCTATAATCCTTCTCTGAATTTCAATTTCCCCTTTATGTAACTTGGGAATGAGATAACATAAGTAAAATGTTTTGCAAACCTTAAAGCATTATATAAATCTCATCGGTTATAGTTAGTATTAGTTTTATTCATAAAAGTCAAGAAATATGCTGGGAAATACCAGAACAGGGCCTTTGACAAGAGACTCCCCTATCACAGAATTGCAAAATTCCATGGAGGGATGGAAGGGACCACAGAGGTTACCAAATCCAACATTCTCATAGATGAGGAAACGGAGGCACAGAAAGACTAAGTAATTTGTCCAATAGTTACATAGCTAATAAATATATGAAGCTGAATTTGCATAGGTTTTCCTGACTAGTACATTATATCCATGGAGTGTGAGGGCAGGGCCCTCAGACCATAGGACAACATATGCCAAATTTCTATATAGTCAAAAACACCTGGGTCATGTATAAAGGCTTTCTATTTGCATTCAGATACAGTCAGTATTTGTTGCCCTTGCATTATTTGCTCTAGATAGAAAACTGGAAAGTGAAATATATATATTTTATTATCTTTGGATCAACATCACACAACTATAATGGCTTGCCCTTAGAGCACAAAAGCAGTAGGGACCAGAATTAGGATAGCCCAGGACAATGGACCATATGCTTCCATGACCAAATTCACTTTTTCTTCCACTGCATTTCTAGGAAATTCTTGGGCTTTGTGAGCATGAATTGAGTAGATGTCACCTCTCCTTCCTAAGTGGGAGAATTAGATAACCCAAGAGGATTAACTATTCCAAGAAGAACCAACTAGCATCTTTTTAAAGCACAGCCAAACACATTCTGAGTTTTTCAAAAGATCAGTTCCTTAATTTAATCTTCTCTGCTTCTGAGTTTCTGAATTAGATGAGATGGGAGGGGCTGAAATCTCTTAGCCCAGTATATCCTAGCCTCCATTAATTCTCCTAAATTTGTTTTTATTGTTATTGTTGTCTTTAATCTGGACTTGTAATTTTATCAGTTGCAAGAATTCTTACTGTGGAAATTCTTTCTACCACAGAACACTGGAAACTTCTCCTGTAGGGCTCCATACCTATCCCAATTAATACACTCATAAAAGTACCAGATACTTCATTTAAATAAATCATTAAAGTGTAAACATATTCTTATTCAATCTGAGAGGATTAAAAACCACTGGTAGTTAAGCCAAAAAGAAATATCTTATGTTTGGTTGAGAAAATTACATCCCACTTCTGGGCCACAAACAAAAACAGTAAACCAATTCAAAATCAGTGAAACAATGAACAAATCTAGCAGCAGAACAGTTCTCCACTGGAGGTTTCCAGTTTAAGATATGGAGTTAAATTCATGAGAAGAAATTTTGGGAGGGATATTCTTATCTTATATTACTATTATATTTTATATTATTATTAATTAAGGATAGTTTCTCTTTCTGTGCCTCTCTGTCTATGTCTACATGTGTGTGTCTCTGTGTCTGTGTCTGTCTGTATGTCTGTCTCTGCCTTTTCTTTCTCTGTCTCTGTCTGTGTGTATCTCTGTATATTGTGTCTATCTCTCTGTCTCCTTTCCTCCCTTTCCTACTGATCATGCCAGTAGAAAAACTGGACCATCAGGTAATATACCCAGTCAGAGGCAATAGTCCCTTTTAGGAAAGATCACTTCAGAGAGCATGACATCCTCACCAAGGAGAGAAATGCTGACTACGGATCCTACAAAGGTTGCTATACTTAGAATCCAGAAGAGAGCTATATCTAAGGGGAACTTCATGGTTAATCTACAAAGGGATAAAAAGATTTTTGGAAACAAGTAATTCTTAGTTATCCCTTTACCATGTGTCCGATTAATTTTGTACTGTAAATGTGTGCTCACTCACTCCAAAGATGCTGTATGCATTTATGGAGAATGTCCCTGAAATACCTAGGTGGCACATTGGATAGATCAGCAGGCCAGGAGCCAGGAAGACTCATCCTCAAAAGTTCAAATCCAGCCTCAGATACATCCTAACTGTGTCACACTGAGCAAGTCAATTAACCCTGTATACTTCAGTTTCCTCATCTGTAAAATAAACTGGAGAAGGAAATGGCAAACCACTCCACTGTTTTTTCCGAGAAAACCCTAAGGTCACGAAGACATAACTGAAAAACAATTATACAACAGGCTTCGGGAGGAGGAAGTTTATAATTTTTGCTATGAACCTAGTAAAGATTCTTGCTTAAAAGCTAATTAGATTTGACAGCTTATTAGTGGGAGCACAACAATTTTAAGGAGCAGTACTGGAAATCTATCCCCTCAGCATTACTCTTAGATCCCTGAGAGTAGTAGTAGATGTTCTCTAGGGACCCAGCTTTCCAAGGAAGATAGGAATTGGGGAAGTGGTGCCAGAAGAGGTGCTACATCTGCAAATTTATAGTCTTAAGAGTTATTTAGGAACACTGAGAAGTTAAATAACTTGCACAGGTCACTTAGGCAGGTTTTGGAGTCAGTTTGAATCTGGGTCTTTCAATTCCAAATGTAGCCTTCCCTTCACATATACTGTATTGCTTTTGCACTACTCCAAACTCTCAAAATCAACAGTAAATTAGTTGTGCACAATCAGAATATACTTTGTGTTTGTTGCATTAAGTTGAATCTCAACTTGTCTTTGTAACCCAGGAGCAGTGAATGCACATCGAAAGTAGGAATACATGATGCCACAAAAAATGAGATCAGGAGAAAGAAACAAGAAAAAAATGGCCTGTCCTATCCATGCACTTTCATGGCTATCTTTGAACAGACCCATCATTTTGTTATCATAGAGACTTTCTTTTTCTTGCCTGGTTTTTGTGAGTTGAAGTTGAGGAAATATTCCTGTCCTGGTCCCTGGGTGATCATTACTCTGAGAATTGTTTTAACTTGTTAGGCAAGAGAATGAAAGCTCTTGGAAGACAGAAACTAGCTCATTATTGTTTTTGTACTCTCAACTTGGCACATAGTAACTGTTAGATTTATGCTTACAGAATTGAATTGCATATAACTAAGTTGAAATGAAAAGTCAAATGGTACAGTGAAAAGAGAACCTCATTTGAAGTCAAAGGACCTGAGTTCAGATTCTACTTTTGATACTTACTACAGGTTCAACTTTGAGCAAATCATCTTACCTCTCTAGAACTTAATTTCCTTATCTGTAAAATGAGGGGGTTGCATTATGTATGCTCTAAATTCCCTGCTAATTCTTATTCTATAAACCTATGAATTGAATGGTAATTTGAAAAAGAAAAAAAAAAAACATCTTTTAGCCTTACTATAAATTACCATATAACTAGGTCATAAAGTAGATGGTGTGTTGAACTTAAGAGTCAGGAAGATCTTAACACAAAAATACCCTGAAATATTTACTAGTTGTGTGACCTTTAGCAAATTATTTAATCTCTCAAACTCAGTTTTCTCCTCTGTAAAATGGGATAATAATACCACCTATCACACAGAGTTGTTGTACCAATCGAATGAAATATATGTACAATGCTTTGAAAATCTTGAAGTACTGCATATAAATGCCAGTTGTTAGCACCTGTTATTAATTATTATTATTATCATTCTCCTTTCAGCATTCTACAATCCAGCCAAACCAAGCATCTTGATATGCCCCACATATAGCATTCCACCTCTTAACTCCACCCTTTTTTACATTCCCACCTCTTCAAAATTGTTCTCAAGCTGCATCTTCTGTATAGTCTTCCTTAATTCCCTTTCCCTATAGTATCAGAACCCTCCTCTGTTCCCAAAAATTACTTTGTGTAATTTGTAGCTATTTATTTTAAATGTATCCCCTTAGTAGAAATTAAGTTTCTAGAAGGCAGGCACTATTTCATGTTTATTTGATTGTCAGTAGCTTGCCCAGTTTCTAGCAGGCTTGTTGTTATTGTCATTCAGTCATTTCAGTGGTGTCCTATTCTCTGGTACCCTATTTTCCATTTCCTTCACATAGTCATTTAACAGATGAACAAGCTGAGGCAAACAGGGCTAACTGACTTGCCCAGGGTACACAGCTAGTAAGTGTCTGAGGCTGGATTTGAACTCAGTCTTCTTGACTCCAGAATAAGCTCTCTTCCATTGTACTTACCTGGGCACATAATAAATGCTTGTCATTTGGTTGATTGATTGAGTCACTCTGTTTTCTAGGGTTTCTTGATTTTGATAACAACTGGAAAATTATAGCCCCAGAGAAACCCTCAAGGTTACAAAAGGCAATCACTCAAATCAAACTTGGCCAATATTCCTCCAAGTTAAAAATGAATCGATAGTATTCTTTTAAAGTAAGTAGCTAAAGAATTGGTATGCATGAAGATATAGCTCAAACATATAATTATAAATGAGTCCTTATTAATTATAGTCTATTTTGAAAAGAATTCCAATGATGGTCTTTTGCCTTCCAGCCGAGCTCCCTGGTTTGAGGTGAACATCCAGGAAACTTTTCCCTCCCTCTGCCCCAGGAAACCAAAATAGAGGCTTTGGCAGTAAGAGCCTCCCTTCCCCAGCCCACTTAGAATGAATTGTAGGAAAGGACATGATGGCCTACTTTTTTTAACAACCTCTTGCCAGATCCAAAATAAAAAGAAAAAAATATGGTAAACCCCCTCAAAAAAAAAAAAAAAAAAAAAGCTGTAGATTATGGAAATTATGATTTAGTGACAACCGTCCCCTTTTCCCTTGTGATCTATGGGAACATATACATGACCCAAATTATAGACTGTCAAGGAGGGGTCAGGCAGGGAACATCGCTTCGGCCAGAACACATGGCCAGAGGAATTACCAGACTATTTGGAGCCAGGTTCTCCCAGTGCCTCAGCTGCTCCTTGGCTAGAAATTCTTGGAATCAGCCTAAACTCTGTGGCCAGGAGGAAATTCATAAGGAAGTCACTCCCAGAGCTGGATTTGAAGTGTTGGCTTCAATGAATTGGTGTCATCCTGGCCCCCCATCTTAATGAAAACTGAAAATCCCCTGGTATTCCATGGCATGCTAAATACAACCATATTTGACTGATTTTTCCAATTTTCATCTGACTATATAAACTCCTTTTGGTTCATGTTTATCTATAAAGGAAGCTGTCCTCTAAGAGGACTAAAGCTCTTAGCTGGGCTTATCATTTCTTTTTTATTATGAACTTAAACATCAGAGCACAGTTCGATATAAATAGTTTAGCATAAATATGAACTTTTCAATATAAAAACCTAACATAGCTCTGGAGCTACTCTCCCAATTACATACACACAACTGAGTAGAATTCCCTTTAGCTACTTCTCCCCATAAGGATTCTAGAGGACCATGAAGGGTTGAGGATGGTTTTTATGGTTCTCAGGAGCCCAGACCATAATGATTCCCCCAGTGATTATCAGGTAATATCAATTAGTCAACTAAATTTAATTAGTTCTTATAAATAGTTATTTACTGCAGTGGCAGACTCACAAAATCTATGAAACTATCTCCCACAAATACATAGAGTCCAGGGGGAAATGGACTCAAATTTAGATCACTTGTGACAAAGGAGATTATTTACAGATCATAACTTCTTAGAGTCCTTTTCTTCCCTAAGTGGAGTACTCATCTTAGGTACAATATATCTATATGTATATGTGCTTATGTGTATACATATATACATAAATTGTCATATGTACTCATCTTAGGTATAGTATGTATATATATATGTGTGTGTGTTTATGTGTGCATGTATTTTATATATACATATGTGTATGTGTGTATATACATATATTACCATATATACTCCTTTTGATATGGTAGTGTGTGTATATGTATGTATATGTGTATATATATGTTACCATGTGTATTCACCTTAGATATGTTATGTGTATATGTGTATGTGGGGGAGAAAGAGCTAGGGAGAGGGAGATGGAGAGAGACAGACAGAGAGAGAGAGCGAGAATGGAACTCATTTTAGATATAATATTATATACATATTTTATATGTTGTTATGTTTTACATATTATTTACATACACCATATAGATACCATATATAAGGTGAGTATGTATAGCAATTCAGCATCAGTAGGGTAGTTCTTGGCACAGTTTGTCCCTTAAATTCAGGTCATCCTCCATCTCATTCTACCCTTCCACAGTACAAAAATCAAAGGAATTTCATCTTCCTGGTTGTTTTGTTAAATACTGTCATGTCTTTGGAAACATTATACAAGCAGACACAGTCTTCCTAACCTCTCCTCTGTTGGATGAATGAGGAATTAGAATTCAACTGAAAGAATGCAGAATTGGACAGAGAGTTTTCCCCCTTTTTCCTTTTCCTGCTAGTCTTTATAGAATCCTTCCTCATTACCAGTTTATCTACAACTCCCCAATGCAGACAATCTCATCTGCTACTTTTATCCCAGAGACCTGATAATGAAAAAAAATCTAAATCCTATTTTTCCAAACTTCATAGTATTCCTTTGGTCAAGAGGAAATGAATTAAGATCCTCTTCCTTCACCACCATTAGCTTTGGCTACAGCTCCATCACCACCCAGAGAGTTTTTCTCTGGAGCTTGGCTGGAGGTTTCCACCATTGAGCTCTCAAATGCCCAAAATTCATAGTTCAATAGTGATTTCCCCAAGATCATGACTAAATTTCCTTAACTAATCTGGACACACTTCTTGTGTAACATCACTCCATTTCATCCAATGGCTTCTAAAATCATCTAAATTAATTAAGTGTTTTGCATATTTAGTTTAACCCAATGTTTGAGTTATTGATGGTTCTGTGAGTTCTTGTATAGTTCATATCTCTTATTGAATATTTTCACCTAACAAAGGTATCAACTTGCAGCATCTCATCACTTACTTTAAATGGGGTGGGTAGTTCATAGATTGGTTCCACCAACCTAGCACCTTTACCTTTTCCACTAAATTTCAGTGTTGGCTCTTTCTAGTGTATTTTTAAATGTTTCTTTAACACTTTTCTTTTGCATCACTAACACTACCTCACAGGTAACACAGGTGGTAAATTGCCAAGCTGGGATTTTAATTCACAATTTCAGTTTCCAAATCCAGCCTTCTTTTCCTACAACACTTCTCCAGTACAGGGATTATCATTCTTTTCTATTTGTATTCTCAGCACTAGGCACAGTACTTTATACATATTAAGTGCTTAATAAGTGTTTCATTCATTCATAAATAAAAAACCAGTGAAAAACCTCTAATATGTTCTGTTGTCCTTCTGTAGAGGATTATGCAAAGACATTGACAGGTGCTGTGATTGTTGAGAGGACCTAGGTTGGTTGGGCTCCTCACCACAATTATTTTCTGCCCTGCCACTTGTACTACAAACCTGCTCCTCCAAAACAGACCAGTAGAGGCCAAACCTGTGCAGACAGGATACTCCTTGTAGCTCTCCCTAGGACTTGATCCAGCCTCTACTTCTTGTTTTTCTGACTGAAGTCAAATCAGCACTATTATTGCCTCTGGAAAGAACACGATGATGGACTGCCCTATTATTTCACTTACCATCCTCTACCCTAAGTTGCTTCCCTTCATTTTACATTAGACCTATATGACTACCTTATATTAAAAGGCAAGCTCCCTGAGGACAGGAGTTGTTTTACTTTTTGCATTTATGTCCTCCATATTTAGCACAATGTTTGAAATAAAATAAATACTTAATAAAGGCTTATTATTCATTCATTGAAAGGAGCACCAATTGACTAGTAGAGTTTAGAATTATGAAAGGATTATACAAAGGAGTCAGTTGGAAGGAAACAGAGTTACATTGGGAAAGGGATTAAATGTCCTGTATGCTTCTCTGCTTGTAAAACCCTAAGAAGAAGCTCTGACATGATGATGCAGTGAGGCATGATGGGATTTGACCTAGTATGGAATAGTGGGGATAGTACAGAATAGAACTGACATTTGCATACACATGGCATCACTCACATAGCAATCAATATGGATGGCTAATAAATGTCAAAGCTATGATCCATTGATTAGAAAATAGCATCAATATTACCTTACCCAAGGACTGAACCACCAGGGCATCCCTGCTCATCAGAGCCAACACATTCCTTTGACTGGAGAAGATGAATCCCATCCCAAGAGAAAATATGTAAAAAGTAACAAAAAAAAATTTAATAAATAAAAAATAAGTAAAAAAAATGAAAAAAAATTTCCACTCTCTGTGCCATTTTCACAGAATCATAGGATCTAAGAGTTGAAAGGGACATCAGAGATTTTCTAGTCATATCCCTATAACATCCCCGATAAATATTCAGTAATGGGAATTCACTCTCTCCAGGAGTTTCCATTGGTAGGCCACTTTAAGACCAAAAGATTTCTTCTGATATGGAACTAAAATCTACTTCTTTGTAAATCTCCTTCCTATACATGTGCATATCTGTCCACATTGTGCCCTACAGAATTAAGTCTAATCTTACATGGCAACCTTCTTTTTCAGACTAAACATTCCCAGTTCCTTCAATTGATTCTTGTTTCATATTTCTTCCATGATTCTTATTGTCCTCCTCTGAACATGTTCCAGTTGCTCAGTGTTCTTCTTAAAATGTAATGCCCAGAATAGAATTCTATATTCTTCTTTCTGTGGTCTGAGCAGGACAGAGGACAGTGCGATTTCCCTCCCTCTGGGTGATTCTCCTCCCTCAGTGAATTCTAAAATCAAATCCTATTTATTTCCCAGTCTTTGCTTTCCTTTCCTTTTAAAAAAGTACTTTCTTGCCTCTACTATCTCACCCACAAGAAATGAGGCAGTCCATTGTCTTGCATATAATAATAAGCACTTAATAAATGTTTGATGAATTGAATTATTTTGCTGAATTAAATCCAAACTAGTGGTGACTAAAATGGAGTTCTGCTTAAACCATGTGTTTAAGTATTCCCCTGCAAAGGACCCACCATCTCCTAAAGTCTTATTCTCAAGTGATAACTCAAGCCCCCTCAATTTCAACTACTAAGTGGTGAATTCGGTTCTCACCCTTCTTATTCTGTTACTAAATCACTTCAACCAAAAGGGAAAGGGAAAGACAGAGACAGAAAGAGACAGGGAAATTGGAGAGGAGAAAAGAGAAAAGGAGAGGAGAGAGGAAAGGAGAGGAGAGGGGAGGAGAAGAGAGGAGAGGAGAGGAGAGGAGAGGAGAGGAGAGGAGAGGAGAGGAGAGGAGAGACTGAATCTTCAAACTTCCAACTAATAATCAATTAAACTAACAATTAATTGTGACAGACTAAAATAGTATGAGACACACAATAACAGTGTAGGCTCATATAAAGTATTGGGTTAATTAGTAATTAATTTCTTATTCCAGTGACACCTTTTTTTTTTTTTTTTAAAGAAATCAGAAAGCAAGCGCTTGTTTTACTGAGTGTTAGCTGATGCAATGTTGAGGTAAATTTCACAAGATTTTTATTTGAATTGTTTATTTCTTTTCAAGACTAAGAAGTAAGCCAATCAGTCAAGAAAGTAGTTAATACCTACTATGTGACAGACACATGTTTAGTCCTGGGGATATTTAGGGGGAAAAAAAGACAATTCTTTCTTGCTAGGAGCCCACAGTCTGAGTGAGACAATATTCAAACACCTATGTACAAACAAGATACAGACAGGATAAATTAGAGATAACAGACAAGAAGGCAATGGTATTAAGGGGATTGAAAAAGGTCTCCTATAGAAGGTAGGATTTTAGCTGGGATTTAAAGGAAACCAGAGAAGCCAGGGGTAGAGATGAAGAGGGAGCACATTTTAGGACTAGAAGTGTTTTGTGCAAGGAACAGTCAAGAGACCTATGTCACAGAGTACAAGGATTCCAGAGTACATGGGAGTGAAAAAGGTGTAAAAAAGTTGCAGAACTAAGAAAGGGATGGATTATGAAGTGCTTTGACTGCCAAACAAAGGATTTTATAAGGAGATGAGGCCAAGCAGACCCATAAATCTGGGGTCCAACAGCTATCTCCTCTTCAGGTCCTCCCTCCTAAAGGTATAATAAGGATTTTCTTTTTTACCTAGAGCAAAAGAATGGGGAATCAAGATCATAGACAATAAACTGAAAGTAATTATAATTATTCCTGGTGAAGGAAGCCCTGACCTTACCCCAATCTAAGTTGAGAGGGGAAGGAAAGGGTAAGAGAGTCAGTGATATGCAAAAGTGTGACCCAGTGGAGGATGTGAAGATGCTGAAGGATTATTGTTAGAAGAAAGCTCTGCCAACGAGGAAATATATGGTTTGCCCCCTCCCCACTCCTATAATCACATTCTGAGGTGAAACCTCCTTTGCCTTGTGCTAATATAACTTTACCCAGTTCAATAAGAGGGAGGCAATATCTGGTTTACTCCTACACGAGAAATGTTGATTGAAGATCAGGTTGTTGAGACAAAAGCATTTTCTTCTCCTCATTTCCCTGAATGAGTATGTCATTTCTCTATTTGACTTTATCAACATTTCTTGAGGGGACTAATAGCACTTCAAAGAAGATTTAAACAAGACAATCAATGCTGAAAGTAATAGTCACACACAAAACACACACACACACACACACACACACACACACACACACCTTTAAATTTGTCATATTTAAATGGAGGTGGAAAGGAGAGGTCTACATTGCTTTCCTGGAAACACCCAAGGAAAAAGGAGACTGGGATTAGAAGGGAAGCTGAGTCAGGCCAATGAGTCCCTGACACTGATGCCAGAAGTGCTGCCTGCACATTAAAGCAACCTTTCATCCTTTTAATATTGGACTAATACCCACAGAAGAGAACTGAGAAGGAAAGGAAAGGAAACATAGCTAGGGATGGTGTCATAAAGTCTTCATACCATAGTAGAGAATCATAGGTAGCCTAGAATAGAAATTCTTAACTTGGAGTCCACAACCCCAAGGATCCATGGAGAGATTTTCTAAGTTTCTGTGAATTTGGATCAGAAAAGTAATTACACCTTTATTTTGATATAATTGTTTTCTTTCTAATACTATGTATTCATGTTACACATTTAAAAACATTCTAAGAATGAGTCCATAAACTTCATTGTCTGACAGATGGTTTCAATCTGAATGAAGATATTAAAAAGGTTAAGAAATTCAAGTCTAGGATTCATAGGTCCATAACTCAGTGCAGCTCAGGCAGTTTTGGAATCAGAACAACTATCTCAACTCTGGGGTCATAATAACTTATGAATGAATGAATGAATGAAAAAAAATTTATGAAGCACTTTCCTTGTTCCAGGAGTCATACTGAGTTCTAAGAATATAAATATAAAGAGACAATCTCTGCCCTCAAGAAACTTGTATTCTAATGGGGAAGACAAAGGATATAGAGGAATCACCAATGAAAGGAGTTTTTCATCTGTCTTTGTTGAGTTACAGAGATGGTGAGTTACTGTGTATGACAACCCTTTCCAAAGGTAAAAGCACAAATTATTTGATCACTATACCCAGAGCAATAGGGGTTGAAAAGCAGAAGGTTAGATTGGCTAGATATAGTACAGATTAATTAGGTGGGATATGAAGGTGGAAAATCAATCACCTGTTATCTACACCTAAGTGGGCTATTTTGCACACAATCATCAAAATATTAGTTTAGGCTTTAGGGCTGGAGTTCCACACTGCTTCTTGTACTTGGGAATAATCCTGGAATCCAGTGTATAGGGGTCCAGGTCCCCAGGGGATAGTCAGTGAATCAAAGTTACTCATTTGTATTCAATGAGGAAGTCCTAATTGATTTCCTACCCATCACACACAGGGAGCTGATTTGGAAGGAAACTTTGAGTTTTTAGCCTGGAATGCTCCAGAAAGTTTCCTATTGAAGGGTTTGCCCAGAGAATGAAAAGGATAGAAAAGAGAGGATGAGAGGTAGAAAAATGTATGACTAGGGAGTAGACAGACTCTAGGACAGAGAAAACAATCCAAAAAAAAAAAAAAACACACACACACACACAAGGTTTTTTTTCCCCTAAAGGCAACAGAATTGTCCCCTAATTTTTCCCTCCAAATGCTCCCTCTTCTAAACAGTTTTGTTTCTATCAAGAAGAGCTGAGTTCAAATCTTGCCTCAGATACTAACAGTGTGAGTCTCAACAAGTCACTTAACTTCTGCCTCAGTTTCCTTATCTGTAAAAATGGACAAAATCATGTTAACTATCTCCCAGGACTGTTGTTTGAATCAAATCAGATAATATTGCTAAAGTGTTTTCCAAATCTTAAAAGCACTATATAAATGCTATTATTATTATTATTATTATTACCTTTAACCTCAACAACATCTCTCTCACCCACACAGTCACCACCTTATGCAGATCCTCATCCATTTCACTGAAGTTACTGCAACAACCTTCTAATTGGTCCTCCTATCTCAAGTCTCTCATCACTATTCTATACATCATATTTGATCCTTATTATGTGCATGTTGGAGCCCCTTCCCCCTCACTTAGATGCTCCCCCATTAGAGATCCTTAAGGACATTAAATGTTCTCTCTCTCTCTCTCTCTCTCTCTCTCTCTCTCTCTCTCTCCCTCTTGCTCTCGCTCTCGCTCTTGCTCTCTCCCTCCTTCCCTCCCCTCCCCTTCCCCATCTGACCTAATCTATATCTCAATATCACAGAGTCTGGTCCATAGTAAGTATTCAATAATTGCTTGTTGATTGACCTCACACTTCTGCCAAAGTATTTATAAAAATAATAATAGCTAGCATTATAAAATGCCCACTTTGTGTCAGGTGCTGTGCTAAGTCCTTTACACATATTATTTCATTCAATCTTACAACAACCCTGAGAGGTAGGCATTAGTATTATTGTCATTTCATAGGTGAAGAAACCAAGTCAAATAGTGGTTAAGAGTCCCACAGCTAGTAAATGTCTCAGGCTAAATTTCAACTCAAATCTATCCTGACTCAAGACTCTACATCATTCCACTATACCATCTGGCTACCTCATAGTAATTTTCCTTAAATGCAGATCTCATCATGTAACTCCCTTACTCAACTGCACTTGCTCCCTATTATCCCTAGAATAAAATAAAAATTTCTCCATTTAATCTTTAAAGTCTTTCATAATCCTGCCCTAACTTATTTTTCCAGTCCCGTTGTAGATGATTCTCTATCCTACTCTCTGTGACCCAGCCAAACTGGCCACCTTTCTATTCTTAAGATATGATCCTGACTTCCTTTACACAAGTGTTGCACAGGTTGGGAATATAATCCTTCCTCACCTTGGTCCTTGTCTTTCTCTTGGTTTAGGTGCAACTCAAGATCCATATTCTACATGAAATCTTTCTTGATCTTCTTGCTAAAGCCATCCCTCACAAAATAATTTTTAAACTACCTTTTTATTTATTTACTTTATGGGATATTGAGATATAGATTAGATTACATGGAGAGAAAGGAGAGAGAGAAACAGATAGGAAGAACAGAGAAGGAGAGCAGAGGGATAGAGACAGAGAGACAAAGACAGAGACAGAGAGACAGAAACAAAGATCGAAAGGTTAGCATCTTCCCTATGGAGAAGTCAGTAAGAGCAGAACCAATAGACCCTGTTTGAGACACACATTCTTCAATGTGTGTCTGTGAAATGATCAGTCAGAACATTTATTTAAACATATAATAAGTGCCAGGCCATGTGTCAGGTGCCATAGTACAAAGAATGAAGCAATCCCTTCTGACAAAGAGCTAACATTCTAATGGGGAAGAAAACAATCACATATAGAATAAAATCAATCTTTTTCTTCTTAAATTATTTTTTTTTTACAAATAAAGAGCCTCCATTTCTCTATCTCACCTCTATCATATTTACTTTGATAAAAGCTCATCAGACCATATACATATAAATACATATACATTAAACCATAAGAATAATATCTTGTCAGTCTCCTTTGAATATCATGCCCCTATCTGTAATGACTTTTTCCTTCAACCCTCTTATGGAACTTGACTCTGCACCTCTCCAACATACTTATCATCTAATATTTAGCATTTATATTATAGCTATTTGGATGTGTGTCACTAATTTATTAGTTTCATATTTCCTTCTGAGTCTACCACAAAACTCTGACCACTATAGATCCTTAACAATGTGTATTAAATTAAAAAGTTTTTGAAAGGAATGTTAGAGTTGGAAAGGATCTTTCTTAGATATCATATCATCTGACTCACCTCATTTTACAGATTTACTCAGGAAACAAAGCCTCAGGTTAATGGTTAAGAGACTAGCCCATGATTACACAGCAAATTAGTGTCAGATCAGGACTGAAATCAAGATCTCCTGTCTCTTATTCCTACCTTCTATCCTATATATAACATGATCTTTCGTAAGAATCTTTTTCAGAATTATGTCATGAGTAATATTGATTTTTTTTTAATTTCTGACTTTTTCCATGTGGTTGATATGAATTTTTATTTGTTAATATTTATACATCTATTTATTGTGTATATGCATTGTGTATATGTGTGTGGATATAATTGGAAGAATTCCTGTGCTATTCCAATATATTAAAAGCTTCCTTCCAGATTGTCATTCTTTGAATATAGTTATATATCCACTAAGTAGTAAAATAATTTATATTCTATTTTGCTCTTCTTTTTATCTCTGAGAATATCATTGTGCAACTATTTATTAAGTGTTTATTGTTATACAGAGGAAGGAAATATCATGATAAAAAGGAAGGATTGGAATTAGAATCAAAATAGCATTTCTTCACATCAGTTTCTCTACCTTCCCAGATAAGAAACTGTCCACAAGAAAAGTCAATAATTTATCAATTACATTGATTTTACAAGAATGAGGTTTCCAGTAGGTATCCAAATTTTTAGTCTTCCATCATAACATTATTTTATCTCTGTATTAGTTTCGTAATCTATTTGAGGAAAGCAGCATTCACATATTCCATCTGATTGGGTGGTTGTAGTATATAATTCCATAATGTTTTGCTTTTGTTTTTCTCTCCTTTAAACCTCATTCAATTGCTTTTCATCATCCATTGAGCCAGTGTGCACATGGAAATATATATGTATATATGTATATGTATATGTTTATGTAAAGACAGATACATATATACATTTATGTATATATGAAAATTTGTGTCTAGCATATATTCTGGTTGTTTAATATATATATATATATATATTTATTTGTGATATATGTGTATACATGCATATGTATATATACTTTAAGCTAGTTTTTAGTCAGGGTGAAATGCTAACGGAGAGATGAACTTTTCTTTTGCTTCCAGGGAAATTACTGATTTTATTTTTTTGATTAAGTTCATTCTGTGAAAGACAACTATAGTGAGCTAGGGGTGGAGGGTAAGGGGGAGAAAGAAAGAGAGGAGGAAAAAGAAAGTGAAAAAGTGAGGGCTTAAAAACAAAAGCATATCAAAGAGTTATCAAATTGTGCATACTCTTTGGTCCAGCAGTCTCTACTGGGTCTGTATCCCAAAGAGATCATAAAAGAGGGGAAAGGATCCAAATGTGCAAAAAATGTTTGTGGCAGCCTTTTTTGTAGTGGCAAGGAACTGGGAACTGAGTGAATGCCCATCAGTTGGAGAATGGCTGAATAAATTTTGGTATATTATTGTTCTATGTAAAGGGCTGAAGCTCTGAATAGGTACATTGGAATCAGACAACCAAGCATTTAAGGTTAATTGTCTATTGGACAATACTCTATTAGCATATGCTTGGAAAAATGGCCCTTCTCACTATTCTGTGATGGCTCGATCTTTTGGGGTATACAGATAATTGTAGGAGGGATTAGGGAGTGGAGTGAGACAAGCCAGGGTCATTTTGGAGGAGGACGAGGAGAAGGGAGGTCGGTGGAGAGCGTGTGGCAGTTTTGTCGATCCCCTTCACTTCTCCCCCTAAAGACCAAGGACTTTTGCTTATCCTGACTCCAGCTATTCCTGAGGCCTCCAGGGAGCTAGCCCAGACTTCACACTTCTATAAGAAACAATCAGCAAGATAATTTCAGAGAAGCCTGGAGAGACTTACATGAAGTGATGCTAAGTGAAGTGAGTAGAAGCAGGAGAACATTGTACACAACAATAAGAAGACTATCTGACAATAAATTCTGATGGATATGACTCTTTTCAACAGTGAGGTAATTCTGGCTAATTCCAATACATGTGTGATGGAGAGCTATCTGCATCCAGATAGAGAAGTATAGGGACTGAATGTGGATCGCATATAGCATTTTCATATTTTTTGTTGTTTGCTTCCTTTTTTTTTTCCTTTCTCACTTTTTTCCTTTTTGATCTGATTTTTCTTGTGCAGCATGATAAATGTGGAAATATGTATAGAAGAATTGTACGTTTCACACATATTGAATTACTTGCTGTCTATGGGAGGGGGAAGAGAGGGAGAAAAATTTGAAACACTAGATTTTGCAGGGATGAATGTTGAAAACTATATTTGTATATATTTTGAAAATAAAAGGCTATTATTTAAAAAAAATAAAAATAAAAACAAAAGCCTAGATTGGCTAGTGAGGCCCAGTATTAAGCACAGTGAAGATAGTTTTTGAGTGCTAAGAAATGAAAGGGAGCAGATAGGCTAACCTGGGCCTCAACAGCAAGTCCTTTTAAGATTTTTCTAGGAAAATAAGCAATGAGAAATAGCTTAGTACAGTCAAAATGGTGTTGAAAAATTTGGAAGCTCAAGTGGATTACTCTCTCTTCTGAATATAAATTTTAGCATCCATGAATTTTTTCATTCATTTAACCTAAATTTATAGAGCACCTGCTGTGTGCTTAGTCTTGATTCAGCCACAATATGTATGCAGCACACAGGAAAGATGAAGACTTGATTTATACCCCCAATAAGACCTATATGTATATCACTTTAAAATTGTCATATGAGAAAGAAAATTCAAAGGATATCATGGAGATACACGACAATAATGTTGGCAGAAATTCAAAAGATGAAAAAATCCTTATGGGAAAGGAGGAGCAGATCAGGGATGGTTCCTAGAAAGAATGAGAATTGAGCCAGGTTTTGGAGGATGAGCAGGCTTTAGGTAGGCCATGGAGAGATTAAGAGGCCATGCTGAAGGGGAAAGGAATAGGAACAAGGGAAGGGAGAATAGTAAGAATAAAAAGTCAATTTGGAGCAGACTTCTTACACAATCTGTTTTGTTATACTACATATATCAAAATGTTCCTATTTGATGTTTGTTAAGTTCATAACAAATATTTTAAATGTATTTTTAAAAGGCTTGGAATATTGAGGGGGCAATTAAACAGATAACTCTTATCCATCTGTATGCAGCAGCACATATAAGCCCATGCCCCTACACACACACACACACACACACACACACACACACCCCCTCCTCACTTTTCCATGTTACATGCTACACAGTGATGTGCTGGGGAAGCCCTTGGACCAGTCAGCCAGCTGCCCCCTCCCTGTCCTGCCTCACCCCTCCTTTTGCTTCCTTCAAAAAGAGCTCCTTTGGTAGTTCATAACAGCCAGCCCTGGGGGCAGGAAAGTCCTTCCAATGTAAATTTTTTGGTCAGTGCAATATGAGCCCGTGTCCTGGATGGCTTCTTAATGCGTCCGAGTTTTCATATTCCTCCTGTCTTCTTGGCTATTTATCATTTTCTAATAATCCCATGCCCTAGAGATAGTGACAGCTTGTCTCACCCCTCCCTCCCACACCTCAGTAAATGTTTCTGTGGTCAGAGCTCTGTCAGTCAGGGATGCTCAGAGGGCCTCCAGGATGCGGGAAATGCAGCCTAGGGCCCAGGCTTCCACCATAAAGACAGAGTTTCTAATCTTTCTCCAACTGGATCAACTTTTGAGAAAATGAGTAAAGAATGAAAAAAGTGAGGATGTACATACCCACAATTCCCTAAGATTTGTTGGTTGTTTTCATGGTGAAGAGAAGCAGTCACTTAATCCTGATAGCCAAGACACACCATGCTAGAAGGATGCCCTGTCCCCTTGACAGAGAGCATCATGGTGGTACTTCTGGTTTTTTTTACATTTTTTTAAATATATTAAAATTTAAATTAGATACACAATAAGTATACATGACCAAACCGTTATTTTGCTGTACATAAAGAATCAGACTCTGAAATATTGTACAATTAGCTTGTGAAGGAAATCAAAAATGCAGGTGGGCCTAAGTATAGGGATTGGGAATTCAATGTAATGGTTTTTAGTCATCTCCCAGAGTTCTTTTTCTGGGCATAGCTGGTTCAGTTCATTACTGCTCCATTGGAAATGATTTGGTTGAGCTCATTGCTGAGGATGGCCAGGTCCATCAGAACTGGTCATCATATAGTATGTTGTTGAAGAATATAATGATCTCCTGGTCCTACTCATTTCACTCAGCATCAGTTCCTGTAAGTCTCTCCAGGCCTTTCTGAAATCATCCTGTTGGTCATTTCTTACAGAACAATAATATTCCATAATATTCATATACCACAATTTATTCAGCCATTCTCCAACTGATGGACATCCATTCAGTTTCCAGTTTCTAGCCACTACAAAGAGGGCTGCCACAAACATTCGTGCACATACAGGTCCCTTTCCCTTCTTTATAATCTCTTTGGGATATAAGCCCAGTAGTAACACTGCTGGGTCAAAGGGTATGCACAGTTTGATAACTTTTTGAGCATAGTTCCAAACTACTCTCCAGAATGGTTGGATTCGTTCACAACTCCACATGGTGGTACTTCTGAAAACAACTGTGATCTTGTGCATTCTTCCATTAAGGATCCTCCTCCCGAAGTAATCATTCAGCAAGCATTTAGGAAATGGCTACTATGGTCAAGGCACTGTACTAAGCATAAGGGACCCAAAAGCAAAAATGAAATAGTCCTTTCCCTCAAGAGACTTACATTCTATTGGAGAAGACAAGATGTACATCTTAAGGTAGATATAAGGAAAAGCAATTTGCAAAAGATGGGGGTTGAGCTAAAATTTGAGAGATACCCTAGAATGCAAGAGTTAGAGGTAAGAAGGGAAAGATTTCAGGCACAGGGGACACAGTTCAAAAGCAGGGAAAAGTCACACGAGAAATAACTAGTATAGTTTAGACCATATGTAGAGTACATGGTGGGGAAGAATGTGAAAGAAGATAGGAATATAAGAAGGCATTCTCCCATTGCTGGAATTGGGAGGAAAGAGAAAACAAGAATTCACCCAGTAATTTATAAGAAATCATTGCTCAAATATGGTGATTCAAGACAATTCTAATAAACTTGTGATGGAAAACGCCATCCATAACCAGAGAAAGAACTGTGGAGACTGAATGTGGATCAAAACCTTTTTGCTTGTTTGTTTGCTTACTTGCTTTTTCTTTCTTGTGGTTTTTTTCCCTTGTTGTTCTGGTTTTTCTTGAACAACATGACAAATATGGAAATTTGTTTAAAAGGATTGTACATGTTTAACTGATATCAGATTGCTTGCTGTCTTGGGGAAGAGAGAGGGAAGGGAGGGAAGGAAAAAATTGGAACATGAAATCTTACAAAAATGAATGTTGGAAACTAAAAGGACAGAAAGAAATTCAATGCATCACCCAGCTGCTTCATAATTAAATAATTAAATATGAAGTAGCATACACGACATAATTAGTGACCAGAAAGGAAGATCAATCTATCTTTTAGCAAGAGTGAGGGATAATAGATAAGACAGTTGCAGGACTATACCCATAAAACATTTTTTTAAAAAAGAAAAAAAATCTGTGGGATTTTCTGAAAGAAACATGGAAGCATGAAAAAAACATGATAAGAATTGCAAAAAAAAGGTCCAGGTAGATCTTAGCCTACACATTTAGTGTAGATCTATACTAATGGAAGAAAGATTCACATCAATGAGATCCATTTACCTATCAAATATCATGATGTGGACAGAGAAGGGCTTTGTCTGCTTCCTAGGGCTAGTCTAGACTCTATAAAGAGTTTGCATTGGTTTATTATGAAAGGACTATATCCATTGGGGAACTATAAAAGCTACTAGGAGAATAAAGGAGAATTTTCTTCAATTTCCTGGCTGTTATTCTTCCCTCAAGCAACAGAAAAACAGAAAGACCAAGGGAAGTAGCTAAAAATGGTGTCTCTCTGCTAAGAATTCCAACATTTCCCACCAATGATTTTCCACAGTTAGGAGGAAGCAATTTTCTGCCTAATTCATGAGAAACAAAGACCCTCTCCATTCTGGTCTTGAGGTAGACATGCCCTATGTACATTAATTTGTAGGTAATGCTTAACGTACCTACTCTACACTAAATGGTCCTAAAAGCACTTAGCACTCCCAAGGGGTGGAAAAGTTGAAGGAAACAATCTTGATATCATAGAAGTAGAGGTAAGCATGGATGGGATGAGATGGAGTTTCCTTAGGGAGGATATGAAAGTTATCTTTAAGTATCTGAGGCACTGTCATGTGCAAGAGAAATTAGATTTATTCAATTTGGCCTTAGAGAACAGAACTAGAAGCCTTTGTAAGGAAGCATATAATAATTTCTTCCTGCCTTCCTTAATGAAAAATTTTGTGAGCTTGGACAAGTTTTGAACATCTCCACATCAATTTTTCCATATGTTAAATGAGGAAAGTAGAAATACATCAGTTAATGGATCATGCTTTCATTAAATGATTATCATGTAAACTCTGTGTACTGGGGAATACATATGGAAAAAAGCCCCCAAAATCAAAAAGATTGTCCCTTCCCTAAAGGAGCTTAAATTCTATTGAGAAGCTTATTTAAACATTAAGTTTCTTTCTAACTATAAACTCTATGAATTTACTCATCTTCCCCCCCCCCCACCATTTCCCCATGACCCCAAAACAAAGCAAATTTGGCAATTTACAGCCAGACATTCATAAAACTTCTTATACTACTTTTTTGGCTAAGATAAAGTGATATGGTTTTGGGTGGCTTTGTAACTAATTTGATACTCGGACATAAACTCAATGTAAGGGGAAAGCATCTTACTGATTAGAACTGTCAAAAAGTGGAATAAGCTTCTTCCGGGTCTTTAAAAGGGACCTGGATGACCACTTGTTGGGGTCGTGTTCAGGTCTGGGTCCGACTAGATGCCCTCTGAGATTCCTTCCCATTCCCTGCTTTAGTGATTCTGTGATCCCCTTCCCTGTAGAATGAGAAGCTGCTGTTTTCAGAGCCCCTCCAGGGAGAGAGTGATAACAGCTCTAGTGACAATGACAGTAATAGTAACACCTGATCTTTCTGTGGCACCTCCAGCTTCTCAAAGTTCTTTAACATTCTAGGTGTGACTGATTAGATGGAGTGTTGGAGCTGATTTCCATGAGCCACATAAATAACAGTCTCCTCCCTTCATAGTCTGTGAGGGACAGCTCAGGGGCACAGTGGATAGAGCAGAACTGGCTGTGAAGGCAGGAGGACCTGAGTTCAAGTCCAGCCTTTGACACCTGACACTTACTAGCTGTATGACCCTGGGCAAGCATTTACAATTGCCTTGGGGGAAGGGAAAACATAGGAACTCAACATATACAAGATGTCAGAACAAGAAAAAACCATAGAGATTACAGTGTACAATAACTCACTTAGACAAATCACACAGCATATTATTGACAAAGAAAAGACCCAGGTCTCCTGACTTTGTAATCTTGTATATTCTATAACCTAATGCCTCCTCTTTGAAATAAAAAGATCATTGTGTTGCTACTATTTCATTGTTTTCATTCACTTGTGATTCTTTGTGACCCTATAGGAGGTCACCCTATAGGAACCTATAGGAGTTTTCTTAGCAGATACTGCAATGGTGTGCCATTTCCTTCTCCATCTCATTTTATACATGAGGAAACTAAGGCAAATGGAGTTAAGTGACTTCCAAGTTCACATAGCTAGGAAGTATTCGTTGTCAAATGTATTTTTTTTATTTTAATAGTTTTTTATTTTTCTAAATATATGCAAAGATAGTTTTCAGCATTCACCTTTGCAAAACCTTGCGTTCCAATTTTTTTTCCCTCTCTTCCCCCAACTCCCTCCCATAAACAGCAAACAATGCAATATAGATTAAACTTGTACAATTCTTCTAAACATATTTCCATATTTGTCATGCTGCACAAGAAAAATTGTATCAAAATGGGGAGGGGGGGGGAACATGAGAAAAAAAAAGCAACCACCCAACAAAAAAAAAAAGTGAAAATACTATGCTTTGATCCATATTCAGTTTCTGTAGTTCTCTCCAGCTGCAAATGAATCTTTCCATCCAAGTCTATTAGAATTATGTGGCCAGATTTAAACTCAGTTTCTTAACTTCAAGCCCAACATCCCATCTACCACACTACAAAGCTTCCATTGATATCATAGGATCACAGATTTAAAACTGAAAAGGATATCAAAGAATATCTAGGCCAATCCCCTCATTTTTCAGAGGATGCGAATCAAAGAGGTAAAGGAACTTGTTCTGAATGATAATAATATTAAGTATCCGAGGCAAGACTTGAACCCAGGCCTTCCTCACTGGATATCTATATGATATCATATAGAATGTAGAGTACTGAACTTCCTAGCTTCTTTTTTCATGGTCAGACATCACCACCCTTCAACTGAATTTTATAAGTCATGGTCACCTTTCACTGTCTTGTTCATGCTCCCTTCACTCTCTCCAATTTTTCAATGGATTTCCTAAATTATGTTCCTTAGAACTGAAGATAACTATAATGGTACTACAACCTATATAATCTAGGAAACTAGATCTCTCTTGATACAGCCAAAAACTGAAGAATATTTTCTGGTTTCCATTTCATACAATTTTCTCATATTGGACCTACATAATAAGATCTATTGATACTCTTCAGTTAAACTGCCATTTAATCATTCTTTCCCAATTTTGTACTTGTGAAATCAACTTTTTTAAAAAAAAATTAAATGTAATACTTTTTTATTTATTTCTAAACTATTTTGTCTTATCAAATTCTAGACTGTACTTTCAAGATCATAATTTCTTGGATCCTTGCTGTCATTCAACGTTTTACTATTCTTTACTACTTTACTACTATTATTTGTCTTATCAGATTCTAGACTATACATTCTAGACTATAATTTCTTGGATCCTTGCTGTCATTCAATGTGTTAGTTATTCTTTACTACCTTTATGTCATCTCTAAATTTGATCAGCATGTCATCTATACTTTTACTCAAATCATTAATTAAAAAATGTTCAATTACACTGGACCAAGCAAGAACTCCTGAAACATAACATTAGAGATCTCATTTATAATTTATATTAACTCAATAATAACTGTTCTTTATGTCCGAGTATCAAATTAGTTACAAAGCCACCCAAAACCATATCACTTTATCTTAGCCAAAAAAGTAGCATAAGAAGTTTTATGAATGTCTGGCTGTAAATTGCCAAATTTGCTTTGTTTTGGGGTCATGGGGAAATGGGGGGGGGAAGATGAGTAAATTCATAGAGTTTATAGTTAGAAAGAAACTTAATGTTTAAATAAGCTTCTCAATAGAATTTAAGCTCCCTTAGGGAAGGGACAATCTTTTTGGTTTTGGGGGCTTTTTTCCATATGTATTCCCCAGTACACAGAGTTTACATGATAATCATTTAATGAAAGCATGATCCATTAACTGATGTATTTCTACTTTCCTCATTTAACATATGGAAAAATTGATGTGGAGATGTTCAAAACTTGTCCAAGCTCACAAAATTTTTCATTAAGGAAGGCAGGAAGAAATTATTATTGGCTGATCTGGCTAGAGAGAGTCTACTTGAGCTAGAAAAAAGTAAAAGGAGAACTTTTGCACAACTTGCACACAAAAGAATACTAGATAGAAGAATGGGATTATCAGAAAAGGTGACTGAAAAGTGGAAGACTGTATAAGAAAAGAAAAAAAGAAGAAGGGGAGCAAGAAGACAAATGCTATGCTCTTTAAAAGAAAGCCAAAAGTAACCCAGTTTCTCTGTTATATTTGTTATTGTCGCTCAGTCATTTCAATCATGTCTGCCTATTTGTAACTCCCTTTAGTGTTTTCTTGGCAAAGATACCAAAGTAATTTGCCATTTTCTTCTCCAATTCATTTTACAGAGGAGGACACTGAGGCAAACAGGATTAAGTGACTTGCTCAGGATCACACTGAGTAAGTGACTGAGGCCAGATTTGAACATTTTATTTCTCCAGAATCACAGAAGTTAATGAAAGGAAGAAAGTGAGATATCAGTTGATGATCTCCCATCACCTGCCAAGATAGATGCTAATGCTTACTCAAATCTGAAGTCTCATTTTTCCCCTGACCCTGAGTTGAGTTCTACCCCAAAGCATGAATCTCTTTTTAACATTAACCCTGCCCCTAACTAATCCAAATTCTAATCATGGTATGTTTCATGAGGGGAGAAAAGGGATTTTTTATTAAAACTTTCCCTTTGCCCATTCCTTATCACACTGTTCTACACAAAAGCAGTACCCATAAGGTATTCATTGAATGAAAAATTAATGAATGAAATCTTAATACTAACTCCTTAAGTACTAGCTCTACCTCAGTTGCTAAGCCCTAACCTGATTCAGTTTTTATCACTAATCAAACTAATAATCCTGTTAAATTAACACAAACCTCAAATTTGTCCCCAAATCTGCTAATCTAAACCTAATCAGAATAGCAACCTTCACTTTAACCTTGTCTTTAACTTCATTAACGACAACAATTCTAACCCTATCTCTAAATAAAAACACTAACCCAACTTCTCAGTTTGTTGAGTTTGTCTCTCCAGGATCTTCCAAGGGGATTATCCATTTACTTAGCCAAAGACTCAAAGGGTTGTAAATCTAATTCTCATTCACAGGCCTTCTCTTCCAGGATCAGGACTTATCCATTTCAACATGAGACAGAAAAGCTAGAGAGGGACTTGGAATTTTTAAAAGTTAAAAGATATTTTTATTTCTTTTCCCTCCCTTGATGTAGTGAGGGAAGAAGGCAGGATCCAACTCCTGTGGTTGTGACAACTGTGGTTGTCAGATGAATATCAAAGGGTAATCTCAGGAATCTGGAACTGAAGAAAGCCAGACAGACCCTTTTCTTCTCACCTTTCTCTTCCTTTACCTTTCCTCTCCCTCTGATACCCACCTCTTTTCACATCTGGTCTCTGCTTCCCTAATTTCCTCAAGGTTCTCTTCTTCTGTCCCTCTCTGACTTCTCTCTCTACTGTCTTTCCCTGTCTCTCTCTTCTCCATGCTGCCCTTCCCATTTCCACCTTCCCTGCCCACCCTCCCCACATAGTTTATCTCAGACCTGCAGAGTCACGTGAGGCTGTCTGGAATTTCCCATCAATCATTTCTGGCTTTGGTAACTGTTGCATAACTATTAGTTTTGACAACTCCAAGCATCACCCAGCTATCTGCAGTAAAACAGAGTCTGTACCCAGTGAATGTTCCAAAGGAATAGCAAAAGGAGAACTTTTGCACAACTTGCACACAAAAGAATACTAGATAGAAGAATGGGATTATCGGAAAAGGTGACTGAAAAGTGGAAGACTGTACAAGAAAAGAAGAAGAGGAGCAAGAAGACAAATGCTATGCTCTTTAAAAGAAAGCCAAAAGTGGCCCAGTTTCTCTGGATATTTGGAGAAAGAGATCCTTAAGTTTATAGTTGAGCAAGGTTTCTTCTAAAATAGAACCATAACTTTACTGAATTTAGGGCTCTTCTCCCCAAAACTTAAGGCTCTGCCACAAAATGCATTTCTTTTTTTTCAGTCAACTTGCTATTTATGTTAATCTCATGCAGATGGCTACCATGGTGTTTACTCTGGAAATTTTTCAAAGTCAAGAATTGGCGATAACAATAACTCACATTAATATGGCACTTTAAAGTTGGCAAAGCAGTTTGCAAACATTATTTCATTTGGTCCTCCCTAGGAGGAAGGTATTGCTAATGGGACCTTTTTACATATTTGGAAACAAAGGGCCAAAAAATAAATTATTTGCCAAGTCACAAAACTAATGTCTGAGGCAAATTTGGAGCTGAAGTCTTCCTGGCTCCATTATTCCATACTGGCAGAATAGATGAAGGCCCTTAGAGATCATTTAGAATAATCTCTCTCTCTCTCTCTCTCTCTCTCTCTCTCTCTCTCTCTCTCTCTCTCTCTCTCCCCCTCCCTTCCTCCTTCCCTCTTCCTCTCCCTCTCTCTCTCTCTTTTATACACACACATACTTTTTACAGATGAAAATACTGAGGTGCAGAACAAAAGCAATTTTCCCAATGCAGAGAAGAGCTGGAACTCATGCTCAAGTCTTCTGAGCTTCCCATGACTCCAAGTTTTTTCTATTATACTAAAAACCTTGCTCTTCTTGCTAGGAAAGCTTCCTACTTGTGACCTGATGGAAAAAACTAACAATTTTGCTGCAATGAGATGTCATGGATCTGGTTCCTTAGCTGCAATCCCACAGTGGCCAGTATTTCTTTGCTGGTGAAACCCTTCACCCCTGCAGTTGAAGAAGCAGCCCCATGAGATACCTGACTTTTTTAGAGAGCCAAAGCCAATGGTAGGATCTGATGTAATAATTTTAGCTTGCATTTCTGTGACAATTGAAAGAATACAAAAAGTTTTCCTTGCAACTGCAATGTGAAGGAGGTCTTCCCATTGCCTGCTATCTGTTTTATAAATGGGGAAAAGAAGTCTCAGTGATATCCTCATAGTCAGACAACAATTAAATGTCAGGACTGGGATTCAATTTTAAGTCTCCTCCCTTCAAATTTACTTTTTTGTTAGATTAATCAGTCTATCTTACCCATCTTTCTTTGAGGACTAAATTTCATGCAACTCTTGGCCATCTTCAGGGTCAGCCTCATTTCAGAGCAGTTAATGTCCTCAGGCTACCATGATTAATAAATGATTACAAAGTGATTACTAATATTATGATTGCTAATCTCATCTTCCCAAGGAAATATGCAAAGAAGTGTTCTTCCCTAAACCTCCATCCAGCAATCTCCATTTCAGATAGTTCTTCATGACCCAGTTTAGGGTTTTCTTGGCAAAGATACTAGAGTATTTTACCATTTCCTCTCCCAGTTCATCTTATAGATGAGGAAACTGAAACAAAGAAGTTTAAGTGATTCACAGGTAACATTTCTAATAAGTGTTTGAGGCTGGATTTGGGTCTTCCTGACCCCAGTCCCAGTACTCTATTTGCTGTGCCACTTTGTATTCCAACAGAAGTCTTTGCTGAGGAGTGAAGGAAAATATCGATGACCACGCCACTTTTGCTTATCACCTGTTTCTGATGAGGTCTAGATATGAGGTACCTAAATGAAATTAGAGTTTAATTGAGATTTAGTGGCAGGTTCAGGGTACAGGGAGTCAAATAGAGTTCCCCTGCAACCCCTTTGGATTCAGCACAAGTCTAGTAGCGGTATGAAAGTTCCCAATAAAGAAAAAAAGAAATAAAGGAAAAAGCCCAAAAAGCTAGATCAGAAGAGGTTTATTATGGGATTTGGAAGTAAGGTAAAAGTATAGTAAAGGAAATAGGTGAAGGTAGAAATAAGAAGGGCACCGGAAACAGGATTTCAGCAGACAGAGATCCCTGGCATGCCACGTGTAAAGCTGACATGTTTGGAACCTCTGCAAAGAGAGGATTCCAGTTTAACTCTTTTATAATGAGAGATTTAGCTAGAGGGGCCTGTGGGTGGAGTCCCAAGTTGGCCCGGATCTTCTATTCGAATTCAAAGGGACCAGGGTTTGTGAATCAAAAGGTCCTGGATTGATAATTACATCAACTAGGAGGGGTTGGGAATCAGAAAGCAAGGAATCAATTCTTAAAGGGACCACACCCCATCATTTCCACAACAGATTGTATGACTCTAATCCTTGAACATTCTGAGCTTTCTCATTTGTATCCTTTACTCTGTCCTCCTTTTCTCTTGGGATTCCTATCTATCCTTTAAAGCTCAACTCAAATGTGACCTCTTTCAGGAAGGATTCCATTCTTTGCTTCCAGTAAATGACAATCTTCCCCTTTTAACCGCATGTAACATTGTGTTTTCTGTCTCTCTGATACATTTTTCAGGGACAGCTAGGTGGCTAAGGTAAAGCACCAAGCTTGGAGTCAAAGTCTCATCTTCATGAGTCTAAATCCAGTCTGACATTTACTAATGGTATGACCTTGGGTAAGTGACTTAAACCTGTTTTCCTCATTTTCCTCATCTGTAAAAATAGAAATGGCAAGCCACTCCAATATCATTACCATAAGGTCATGGAGTCAGATAACTGAAAATGGCTAAAAATATATAGCACTTACTATGGATAATTATTATCTAATTTGACTTTCACAACAACCCTGTGATATAGATACTATCATTATCCTTATTTTACTAATGAGTAAACTAAGATGAACAGAGGTTAAGTGATTTGCCCAGAATATATATCTGAATTTATACTCCAGCTTTCAGACTCTGAGCCTGGTATTCTATCCCATCTTGCTGTCCCTAAAACAGATCTTCTAGAAAAAAAGATATTGAAGATACTGATGCATATGCCCCCATGATCTCATAACCAACTGGATCTCAATATAGTTTCTGGTTCTGAAAATTCAAACAAGAAAACTAGTCCCCAATAACCAACCCTGAAGAACTTTGCAAACCTAAGTTGAGTGGCCTTTGGTAATTAGGGTCTATGAAGGTATTCCTGAGATAGCTTTTATAAAGCCTTTTATAAAGGTACCAATCCAGGGTCAAGTGACCTTAACTGCCTTTGAAGACATGAGTCAGGAGTAAGTTCATTAAGGATAAGCACAAGAGTTAATGTAATTCCTCAGATGTGAGGGCCTGCATTTAGTAGGCTCAGAAGAATTTCTACCTATTTCTACCTACACATTCCCCCCTCATCTCTCTGAGGAGTAAAGTCCCAGTCTAAATGAATTGAATCAGCATCTACCTTCCTACAAAGTCAGAGTGATTTGGATTTGAGGCATGGTCCTTAAGAAATCTAGCCAAGATATCTTGGGAGAGTTCAACAATCAAAAAAAAATTTTTTTCAATGAATAAATTAATGATTCTCCACATATACCTCTCTGCATGTATTAGAGTTCTTTGAGAATGTAAAAAATAATAGTAATACTAATTGATGAGGTCGTTGTCCCTAGGTGGGGTTGGCAGAGAAATCCTGAAGTCCTGATAAGATTACTCCCTGAGACAAGCAGGGAAGGGGATTGATGAGGATCAACTCAGCCTTACAGTCCCACACTTAGGGAGGTCTTGAGTAACCCCATCTTAGTGTATCTAATCAGAAAACCAAGTTATGCTGTCAAACCCCAAAGGTTAAATTTCCCTATAAATCTGCCCATGACCTAAGCCATCTTTGCTGAATCTAAAATTGGGTTAGCTCACCCCAGCATTCTGCCTCCTAAGATCTTTTTTCCTCACCCCCTCCCCCATGCTTCATGGTGACATGCTCCTTATAGCTAACTCTTTTAGGGTGCTAAACTTGAGGCTGACGTCTTTCCACTTCTCCGTGTATTTCCTTTTTCCTGGTTAATTGTGAGTTCCATTGGGGAACTTGTCTTTTCCATTGTTAATTGTTAAAACTTTTTTTTTTTTTTTTTTTTTGCTAACTATATGCTCTCCGAAATCTAGTTCATATTCATCATTCCTGGTGTCTATTTTTACCTCATTATTTTCTCATAAATATATGTACCTTTTGACAAGGTGAAGGTCCTTGTAAGCCTTTTACATGTGAATTCCTACTCCATCATTTGGTGTATCTACTCCAATCTAATCATTTGGTGCCTACCTAAATCTCATCAAATAAATAAACTGATAAAAAATCAATTCCCAAAACCAAAAACCCTGAACCCTTTGCCCTTTTTTTGCCTTTGCACAAAGAAGGTGAAAAGAAAAAAATATCCTCAAGAGAACACCCCTGTATTAAGGGAAAGGAAGATGCTTAGCTTTCTTTAAACATCCACTGACACTGTGGACTCTCACACAACAAGAGATCAGAGGATCAGGTCTTCATTATTCAAAGTCATGCAAATAATAGGAGGCTGAGCAGGGAACTCCAAGTTCCAACAGAGAAAGTATTCATCATTGCCAATATTTCCTCTTTGTCAAAGGCTCTGGAGCCAGTCCCAGAATCACAACATTTCAGAGTTGGAAGGGACCTCAACAGCCATCTAGTCCAACCAATATCCAATTAGGAATCCCCACTGCAATATACATGACAAGTGGTCATCCTGTGTCTGATTGGATATGTCCAGTGAAAGCAAATCTGTCATCTCCTGAGGAAGCTCATTTATGAAGAGCAATAAAATTACAGATGTTAAAGCTGGAATGGGGGAGGGGGGGAAATCACAGAAATAATTTAGTTCAACACCTTCATTTTAGTCATCATCCCAGAGAAATGATTAAAATAGCTAACATAGTGTCCATTATGTCAAACATTTTACAAATATCTCATCTGTATCTTCACAATAATCTGAAAGGTGCTATTATTTTACCCATTTTACAAGTGAGAAAATTGAGACAGACAGAATTTAAGTGATTTGCCCCATTACTAATACGGCCAGATTTTAAATGGGGTCTTCCTAATTCCAGGATTAGCTGTTTATCTACTGTACTTCCTAGCTAGTTCTAGTCAGTGACTTACTCAGTCATCCACCGAATAAATGGCAGGAAAACCTGCCATTTTAATTCCACGTTGTCTACTTCTGAAACTACTGCCCTTTCCACTATACCCTATCTCCTAATTCTCTTGAGTTCCAAGGTAGTCACTGTGGGACTTTATACCTCAGTCACAGGTATTTGGGGAAGGTAAATTTGACAAAAGCCAAGTGAAGGAATTGTGGGAAAAATGGAAAAATAAAACAGAAAACTACCTGGCTCTACTAAATTCTACCACAAATAACCTAATAATCTCTCAAAGTAAATTTTAGAATTGCAGAAATAATTAAAAGTTAGATAAAGCAGTGATCCATTCTAAGACAACTTGGGAGACTATTAAGAAAGATCTGACCTCCCAGGGTGGTGGTCTGACCTGATTGAATTTAACTTCAAACAAGTATGGCAATCAACAAGAAGCAAGCCTGGGGGCAACTGGGTACATCCAGCCTTTGTTTTTACCCCACAGATATTGTGGGAGTTTAGGAGCTGATCAGAGAAAGATTACGGGACCCTCCTCTGGTACTCTGCTAGGGTCCCAGGCAATAAGACAGAGTCCTGGATTATGGTTGCTGTGAGAAGGAACAAGGACATGCTGGTGAATGTGGTCAGGGATGGGGGCCTGCTGGATGTACTCACTCAGCAGAGACCAGAGCCCTTGAATTCAGTTCCAAGGAAGAAAGATGAGCTGATTGGTGGTTATAGACACCTGAGGGAGCATAAGGAGCAAGAGTGTTTGCAATAGCAGTGTTGCCTGCCCTGTTCATGGTTCAGGGCTAAGAGGTCACTAAATAGATCAGAGTGTGAAATAGAGGAGCAGTGACCACATCCAGCCTTAGATTTCAGAAAACTGGAAGAACTAAGGTTGAAGACCCCCATATAGAGCTCAGAAAACAGCAGCATGAAAAACCTGAAGCCTGAGACATTATCCCCCAAAACCTGGGAGCAGAACCTGACATTAAGTTAATAAACAAGAAATAGACTTTTTAAAAATGAGTGCAAAAAACAGAGGAAGAAATTGACCATAGATATCTACTATAATGATAGAGATCAGAGTTCAAAGTCAGAAGAATTTAAAACACCTTATTGGAAAGCTTCCCAAAAAAATGAAAAATGGTCACAAGCCCAAAGAGTTCTTGGAAAAGATTAAAAGGGATTTGAAAAATCAAATAAGAGAGTTGAGGGAAAACATGGGGGGAATAAGGTTTATGTAAGAAAAATCAAAAAATTATGAAAAGAAAGTCATTCACTTAGAAAAAGAGATCCAAAAAACTTATTTTTTAAAAAATCTCCTTAAAAATTAAAATAGGGCAAGGAAAAGCTAATGAATTCATAAGACATCAAGAATCAAAATTTTAAAAAAAGATAATAGCATCTTATTAAAAAACCATGGACCTAGAAAACCGATTGAGGAGACATAATATAAAAATTGTCAGTACCAACCCTGAAGTCAAGAGGACTTGAGTTCAAATCTAGCCTTAGACACTTAATACTTCCTAGCTGTGTGACCCTGGGCAAGTCACTTAACCAATTACCTCAGCAAAAATTAAAAAATTAAAAAAAAAAAAAAAGAATTGCCAGACTACTTGATAGTTATAATCAAAAAAAGTCTAGACATTATACTTCAAGAAATTACTAAGGAAACTTGCTCTATAGTTCTAGAACTAGAAGGTAAAATAGAAATTGAAAAAATCCTCCAATCACTGCCTAAATGAGATCCCAAAATGAAAACTCACAGGAACATTATAGCTAAGCTTCAAGGTCAAGGAGAAAATATTACAAACAACTAGAAAGAAATAATTTAAATACTTTGGAGAAACCATCAAGATATCATGAAATCTATAGCTTCAACATAAAAGACTAAAGGGTATAGAATATAATATTGCAAAGAGCAAAAAAGCTGGGTTTGCAACCAAGAATAACCTACTCAACAAACTGAATGTAATCCTGTAAGGGAAAAAATAGAGAATTAATTAAATAAAGAATGTTAAGGTTTTCTTAAGGAAAAGACTAGCAGTGAACAGAAAATTTAATTTACAAGAATCAGAAGATAGACTAATTATGAAGAATTTAATAAGGTTAAATTTTTTTTATAAGCAAGATTAATAAAATTGAATGTAAAGAAATTATTGAATTAATAAAACTGAGTTGGTTTTAGAAAATAAGAAAATTAATAAAATAAGCAATTTTTAAAAGAACAAAATCAAATCACTAATATCAAAAATGAAAAATATAAATATACTATGAATGAAGATGAATATTAAAGAAATTATTATGAGTTATTTTGCCTAATCATATATCAATAAATTTAACAATTTAAGTGAAATGGAAGAATACTTATAAAAATATAAGTTCTCCAGATTAATAAAGAAGAAATAGAGTATCTAAATAAATTTATTTTAGAAAAGAACATTAAGTAGACCATAAATGATCTTCTTAAGAAAAAAAAGCATAGGAACCATACCATTTTAAAAGTGAATTCTACCAAACATCTAAAGATAGATAATTCCAATATTAAATAAAATATTTGAAATAATAGATAAAGAAAGAGTCCTTTAAAATCCGTTTTATGAAACAAATAGTTTGCTAATACCTAAACAAGGAAAAGCAACAGAGAAAGAAAATTACTGACCAATTTCTCTAATGAATATGGATACAAAAATATTAAATAAAATACTAGTTAGACAACTACAATATGTCATGAAGATTATACATTATAACCAAGTGGGATATATATCAGCATAGTAAGACTGGCTCAATATAAGGAAAAACTATTAATATAATTGATTATGTCATTAACAAAAGTAACAAAAAAACCATGATTTTATTTATCAATAGATACAAAAACTGTTTTTGAAAAAATACAACACTCATTTCTTTTAAAAAACACTCGAGAGAATAGGTGTAAATGATTTCTCTTTAAAATGTGAGAAGCATCATCCTAAAAACAAGAGTAAGCCTTATTAAAATGGGGATAAGCAAGTAGCCTTTAAGATTAGGAGTGAAACAAGGATGGCCTTTATTACAAATATTATTCAGTATTGTAATAGAAATATTACTAATAGCAATGGGAAGCAAAAGAAACTGAAGAAATAAGAATGGATAATGGCGTAATAAAACTCCTTTTGCAGACAGTATATTGGTATACTTGGATAATCCTAGAGATATAACTAAAAAGCAAGTTGAAACAACAATTTTAGCAAGGTAACAAGTTATAAATTAACCTTCCTAAATCATCAACATTTCTATGTATCACCAACAAACCACCGCAAGAAGAGATTGTAAAGAAAATAAAGTTCATTTAAAGTAAATGTAGATGATACAAAATATCTGGGAGTATATTTACCAAGACAAACCCAGGAACCACATAAACACAATTATAAAATCTTTTTTATACAAATAAAGCCAGATTTAAATAATTGGAGAAATATTAATTGTTCACAGGTGGGCAGAATCAATATAATAAAGATGAGAATTCTACCTAAATTATTATATTAATTCAGTGCCATCCCAATTAAATTCCAAAAAAAAATTTTACTGAGCTAGAAAAAATAATAATAAAATTCATTTAGAAGAACAAAAGGTCAAAAATATCATAAGAATTAATTTTTTTAAAAGTAAAGGAAGGAAGTGTAACAGTGGAAGATCTTAAATAATAAGGTGATAAATATCAGTGGAATGCAGTAGATATACAATACACCATAGTAAATTATTATAATAACCTTGTGTTTGATAAATATAAAGGTTTAAACTTTCAGGATAAGAATTACTGATTTTAAAATTTTGTTGAGAAAACTGGAAAGCAGTTTGGCAAAAAGTAGATATAAACCAATATCTTACATCATTTACCAAGATAAAGTTAAAATGAATTCATGATCTAGATTTAAAGGGAGATGTTATAAGTAAATTAAAAGAATATGGAATATATTACCTCTCAGATTTAGATGTAGGAGAAGAATTTATAAAGAATAGAGATACATGAAAATATATAATTGTACAAATAAAACAAATGTAGCCAAGATTAGAAGGAAAGCAGAAATTTTCAGGGGATTGGGAAGAGGGAGTTTTAGACAGTTTTCCAGATAAAATCCTCATATTTCAAATATTTAAAGAACTTTGTCAAATTTATAGGAAGGACTCATTCCCCAATTGACAAATGGTCATATGAGAAAATGCGCTCAATCATCATCACTATTATTACATAGATCATAGAAATGCATATTAAAATATCTTTGAGATACCAACTCATATATCTATCAGACTGGCCAAAATGATAGGTGAACAATGGGGCACTAATATTCTGTTGGTTAAGTTGTGAACTGATCCAACCATTTTGCAGAACAATCTAAATTTGTCCAAAGAATTATAAAATTTTGTATATCTTTTGACATAGCAATTCCATTGTTAGGTATGTTCCCCAAAGTGATCAAGGAAAAGAGAAAAGAACTTATATGTTCTAAAATATTTATAGCAGCTCTTTATGGTGGCAAAATACTGGAAATTGAGGAGAGGAATTAATTGGGGAATGGCTAAATAAGTTATGATATATGACTGTGATGGAATACTACTGACTTGCATGAAATAATGAAGAGAGAAATGAGCAGAACCAAGAGAATATTGTATGTAGTAACAGCAATACTGTTTAAAATGTAAATGTGAATGAGTAAGATATTTTGAGTTATAGGAATATTCAAATCAACTACAAAACACCTATGAAAGCAGATGCTATCCACCTCCAGATAAAAAAATGATATATAGAACTATGTATTATGTAGTTTCATGCGTTTATATATGTCAAATGTTGGCCTCCTCTAGTCTATTATTGAAAGGAAGGGAGAGAAATGCGAGAAAAACAATTTTAAAAAATACTAACTTGTGGCTTCATCTATTTGAGGAGGGAACAAACAAAGCAAGTATCTGAAGAACAGAGACATTCTTTGTCCTGTGTCACAAAATAGAGTATATTTCTTGCTGCATCTGATTGAATGAATGGACATTTGGTAAGCACTTAATATAGATCAGAGATGATACCAAGCACTGCAGATACAGATACTAAATTGAGGCAGTTCTTGACCTCCAGGAATTTATTCTAGAAACTCTTCTAAGATTAGGAGACAATGTTATATAAAAAATTCACCAATGGCCAAGGAAGGGAGTTTTGATTTGGAAAGGCACCAGCTTAATATATGGAGCCATAGAGGAATTGATTGTTACACTCTTTCCAGATGAAAATAGCAGTGATACTTTAAAGCGATTCTTTGGGCAGCTAGATGGTACAGTGGATAGAGCAGTAGCCCTGAAGCCAGGAGTTCAAATCTGACCCATACTTAATATTTCTTAGCTGTGTGACCCTGAACAAGTCACTTAACCCCAACTGCCTCAGCAAAAAAAAAAAAAAAAGGGGGGGGGAGGGAGGGAGCTCTTTGAGGGACATCAATACGCTACTACAATGGAACAGGATCAGTGAGAGGAAAAAGGGTGCCATTTTACTAACTAGGTGTAAACTCAATTGTTACTACCTGTTGACAGTGACCTCTATCACACCATTATTCTCTAAATTTCTATTGCAGTTGCTTCCATACAAATTGTATCTTTGAAAAAGGAGAATAAAAGTAGAATTGACTAGACTGCCTTTCCTTCACTCTTGTCTCACTACTTTGTCAGCCACTCCATTTGGGCAGCCCAAGGGAAGCGAAAGGAAATAAGTATTTATAGTATCTACCATGTGTCAGGTACTGCACTAAGCACTGAGTAAGTTTTAACTAATACTATATATACTTCCATACTACAGGGGAGGCAGAGATAGCTTAAAGAGCCTCAAGTCAAAGAATGAGGGGTCCCATTTTATTCATCTGCACTATAAAATGGGAAAAGGATGGGCTTGATTGTCTATAATTCTCCTTCCAGCTCGAACAGTCTGTGAAACTACCATTATTTCAATTTATCTTAGCAATAACTTAGTGTAGAAATGACAAAATATTATATTATTACCCTAATTTGAATGGTTAATAAACTGAAAATAAAAGGAAGGGATAGGACTGAATTTGTTTTTGTTTACTCATACTCTTTAGAAATATAAATATAAAATATAAAAAGCTCTTTAAGATTTTTACCCACAACCAATCCTGGGACAGTCAGTGAAACTGACAAATCTACAGCTGGGAAAACTGATGCAATGAGAAATAACATGGCTTGCCTATGATCCCTCAAATAAGTGTATTAGGTAAAATTTCATCCCAGATTTCCTGATTCTAAATCCAGCACATCCTTTCAACTATCCATTCTGACATATCCTAGAAAAGCTCAGGCCCCCACACTTTGTTGGAGCCATGCTAGACCTTCTGTGTCCACTGGAGATTGTGCTGATAAATTGAAAGGAGACTCAACCTAGAAGCTCTTCTAAATTTCAAGCCCCAAAAAAGGATTGAAGGTTTACATTCTATTTAGGTCAAACAAAATACAGACTCATGGTTCTAAGAAAATGCATTCAAAAAACATTCCAAAAACCTCCTCTGGTATCAAGTATCTTTGTTTAAAATAGCATCTGGAAAAGTCACATTTACAAAATGTCCGTATTGAATTTCCCTTAGGAGACCCAGCTTCTTCTCCAGGTTGACTCACATTTTCAGTTTCTCTCTGGGGAGCAAATGCCCTGCAGATGAAAGCCAATGGCAATAGTTTTCTTTATGGGCACCATGGTAATCTTCTGTGCTCATATGGAGAACAGAGACCTAATTCAGGATTTTGGAAAATATTTTCACCCTTTCATACCCAATCTGGCTTAACTCATTATTGCAATACTTCCAACACATCACTTCTGAATACTTATAATTTAAAAATAATATGTTTATATACATATATATATAATATATATAATTATAAACACACATGTAAGTTTGTGTATATGTATAAATATATGTGCAAATGTATATGTGTATACATATATGCATAGTCATACATCTACTTACACATACATATATACGTGTGTGTGTGTTTGTGTGTATGTAAGACTTCCTCACTTATACGCCTGAGTAATGTACAAGAGGTGATGATAATACCCCAAAAAAGATTCTGGTTGGTTGGAAATATTTGTAGAGAACTTCATAGGAGGCTGAATATGGACTTTAAGTAAAATAAGACATGATGAGGTTCAACGCAGAAGTTCCCAGAGATAGGAAAAAAATACAAATATAGAGATAAGGACTGTACTGGAATGTTAACCTTTACTAGGGTTGTCAGGCTTTGAAATATCTTTGAACTAAGTTCTCAAAGTGCTTCTAGACTGTTGAGCATTGTGATCTCCTGTGACTTCCTTCACCCTCCTATCCAGCAGTTCCTGGTAGCAGAAGTACAGAATCCCCCACTGTCAAAGAAAGACATGTTTCAAGACATGGAAGTGCTGAACCATAATGCTCATCCACTATGCAGTTCATTAACTCTTTCTTGACTGCTCCCTCAGGTTGGCTACTAGATACACAGAGTAGTAATGAGCCAGGCTCCCAACCTTGTAGCCTTAGAGCTTGGAAGAAAGACTCTGGGAAATAGGTTGGTGAGAATATCTGTCATTTGTCATAATTTTCTTCTTTTTTTATTTTTCCATTTTGGGTAAAGGTTCTGTGTATTACTCTAAAGTCTTTATGTATATGTATGTGTAAGCCTGAGTGTGTGTCAACTGATTGATTAAATTCAGAAGGAAAGTAGGGTCTTATTATTAATAGAATAGCAAACCAAACATATTCTAAATACCTGCAGGTTGTCTTCAGGTGAACTGTTTATTCATAGGTAGCTAAATCGTTCCCCAGCAAACAATCCCAATTAGAAAAATACAACAAAAGTATTTTCCAAATGATGATTAGTGACTGCAAAATATGATCATCATCGTGTTTTTAAAAGAATAAAATTTCATGGGTCAAAGAACTATAGGAAATTGCATTGTAGGAGTATTGGGGTTGTTGCATGATGTATAAATGGAAAAGAATTATCCTCAAGAAAGCATGTTTCTGCAGAAAGGGATGGGCCAGCGAGGTGATAAGGGCCAGATAGGTTAAAGATATGGCACATGGACAACCCAAAAATTGCACTAGTATCACATTAAACACCTATCAAAGGCCTCCTACAAGTTGGATTAAAGATTTATGGAAGGACTTGGACTAGATTTATACAGCATGAAAAATTGTGGGTCATTTGTTTTCAGCACAAATTTGGATTTAATTTGTATCTGAGTATAAATCCTGATTGTCACATGCTATCTGTGTGACCTTGGGTCACTCACTTAACTTAGTTTCCTCATCTGTAAAATAAGGGAGCTGGACTATATGACCTAGAAAGTCCCTTCCAGGTCTAAATCTCTGATCCTGCATTTGACAGTATCCAAAAGTTTAAATGGACAACTTCAGTCCCTTCCCAAGAGCCTCTAAACAATGTTTTTTTGTTTTTTTTCCCCCTATGGATTGTTGCTGTCTAGCCATGCTTTTTCCATTTTCTATTTTCTACATCTTCTACTTTTGAACTTAACATCGTCACATTGTAACTTCATTACAAGGGATTAATATAATCATTCTTGAGTATACTGTGTTTGGTCAAATCTTTCCAGAGCAAAGAGACTTGGGAGGGGACTGACCTGTTGGTTGACAACTCCTTGTATTCCTACATTACAGAATGTTTGATTCCTCTGTGAGTGCCCTTCCAAATGTACTTAGAAAAATTTGTTCTCGCTGGCTTCCAGTTTCTGGCTTACTAGTAACCTAGCCTTAACTCTCTAATAAAGGACCTTAGGGAAATACGTTTATGCATTAGAGATTTTACAGCAGGTGTTCAGAACCATAAAATTATATAATGTTAGAGATGGGATAGGGCTTAGAAATAACAATTCTCAACTCCTTCATTTTAAAGAGGAAGAAATAGATTCAGAGGAGAAGAAATGTCTTGATCAAGATCAAATAGCTCATGTCAGATTAAGTCAGGATTCAAATCCAGGTCTTCTGATTACCAGTTCCACACTCTTTTCCTACAACATACCTGCAATGATGCTGCCCACAACAAAACATCCCCTTGGGCATTATCTCCTTGTGAAGGGAAAGAGGGACTTCCAAAAGTGTGATTTACTGAGGGAAGCTTCCTGATAATACTAGTAGAGACTCTTGGTTGAAGGTAAAAGTTATTTTCCTTTCTCAGGAAAAAATAAAATAAAAAGTTATATGCAAGGTAAATAATATCAAGAGATCTCTGATGTGGATTCAATTCAAACGTCACAGAATGTAGCTTAGGCTGTAATGGAATTACTGTGTTGTCTCAGATTCTCCTTTTGAGGAAAGAGAACTTATCCTCTGGAGTATTTACTGATAGTATATGTTATGGTTTGAGGGCTAAAGGGAGTCACAGCATAGGTCAATGCTCCCCTGCCTCTCCTCCTCTCCCAGATGTTTCCCCACTGGGTCAGCACATATTGGTAGAGGATACAGAAAGGCTCAGCAATGGGAAATAGCCCATAGATCTCCAAGGCACAGTTGTTCCTAACTTCTCTTTATGTTAAAAATCCTATTTTAAAGTCATTTTTTTCTAGTTAGGTTTTGGCCAGCCTGGTGTCCACCAGCAAGAGATCTACCTTTCCTTACCCACAAATGCACCAGCAAAACTCCACCTCTCCAAAGGCACAAAAATCAATACTTCTCTCATGAGGCTCTGCTTTGCTTCCCTAGAAGAGAATTCTCCAAAGAGTAAAGAAACTTCCTCCATTAAGGAGGCACTGAATGGAAATAACAGGCCAGCCAACGTCCTATCCTTTTGCTTGATAGGACTGCATAACTACCTGAGAGTCTCCTTTCATTGCTAACAGCCCTTTTCCCCTTCCAATCCCAGTCAATGGTTCCTTTTCAATGACTGCAGCTGCTCTCTATGTGTATCTCTCCATCTAACATAAATCACCATGGTCAGAGACCTTGAAATTCCTGTTCCCGCCAGCATGGATACATTTCCTTGGATGTATTATCCCATTGTTAGTTTTGGCTCTATGGGCACCAAGGACATGGATAAGCTTTAAGTTAATAAATTCTCCAGCAGGTCAGAGTTGTTTTGGCTTTCTAGGTGGTACCCACTGTGGCCCTCCTTGGAACTATTTCCAACCCCTCCACCTGGACGCTTGTGGAGAGGGTAAATAGACTGAGGCTGTCAGCTCTTTCTCAGGAGAAACAGAACAGCTCAAAAAAAAAAAAAAAAAAACCTCATTCTTTCTTCTGACTTTTCTTAGTGACTATGAAGATAAAAGATGAAAAATATAGAACTGAAAGGAAGCTCAGAGGTCACTTCTAGTCTCATCCTTTTATAGATGAGATAACTGAGAAGTAGGGAAGTTAAATGATTTGACTCTGGACACACAGGTACTGTCAGCAACAGGACTTGAACCAAGATACTTTGACTAAAGAACCAGTATTCTTTCCACTGTACCATTTTAGACAAGCTTGTTTTAACTTCTTAAAAAGGGAAGAATTATGAAGATAGACCATTGAGCTCAGGGAAATTGTTCTTTTTTATCTATTTATTTATTTATTTTAAATAGTATTTTATTTCCTAAATACATGCAAAGATAGTTTTCAACATTCACTTTTGCAAAATCCTGTGTTCAAAAATTTTCTCCTTCTTCTCCTCCATCCTCCTTCCCCAAGATAATCTGATATAGGTTAAACATATACAATTCTCCTAAACATATTTTCATATTCAACATGTTGCACACACACAAAAATAAGATCAAAAGGAGAAAAAAACACAAGAAAAGAAAAAAACCAAGCAAACAACAACACAAGTGAAAATATTATGCTTTGATCCACATTCAGTCTCCATAGTTTTCTTTCTAGATGTGGATGGCACTTTCTATTACAAGTCCATTAGAATTGCCTTAAATCACCTCATTGTTGAAAAAAGCTAAGTTTAGGGAAGCTAGATAGCACAGTGGATAGAGATCTGGCCCTGAAGTCAGGAAGACCTCAGTTCAAATCTGGCCTCAGATACTTCCTAGCTGTGTGACCCTGGGCAAGTCACTTAACCCCAATTGCCTCAGCTAAAAGAAAAAAAGAAAGAAAATATCCAGGTTCAAGGAAATATTTTTGAGAGTTGTACAAAAAGGAAAAAGTCATTGTTAAAATGAGAAGGCTTTACTTCAAATGACTAACAAACATTTATTAAGTATCTATTGCATGCAAAGCCTTTTTGGTCAATACTAAGAATTTAAACAAAGATGGGAAATGATGCAATTCTTTCCTGCTAGGAGTTTAAAAATCTCATAGTTGGAGGAGTGAGAAATCATATTCTAATACAGATCAGATAATGACTATCCATAAGGTTGGTAAATGAAGTGACATGAAATTCATGGAAGGAGGGATATTTTTAGTAGCATGTATCAGAAAATATTTTATAGAGAAAATCACTTTTAATCTGTCATCAATTACCATCCTAGATTCTCCTAAAAATCATGGAGGAAGGAGTACCTGAGCTGGTCCTTGAAGGAAGAGTTAAAGTTGAAATCTTTAACATTTATTTATTTTCTTTTATCTTCAAACTAAGATTTAGTCATATTTCCCTTATACTTCCCTCACCCATCCCATAAACAATGAGAAAGAAAGAAAAACAAAACCTTTGTTAAAAATATGAGAGTCAGGTAACAGAATTTTTCATTGACATCTCTTAAATATACTGAGTCTATTATCTCTATGTGAGGATGTGAGGAGCATGTTATATCATAAATTATATTATATAAGAAATTATGGTTCATCATTTTATTAATTTCCAATATTTCATATATAATACATATATACACACACATATATATACATACATTGAAAACACAAGAAGAATACAATCTATTATAATATTTGTTTGGTCAATAGTTTTTCTTATCTGATTCTTCATTACCCCTTTTGAGGTTTTTTTGGCAAAGGTACTAGAATGGTTTGCCATTTCCTTCTCCAGCTCATTTTATAGATAAAGAAACTGAGGTAAAGAAAGTTAAGTGACTTGGCCAGCTACTAAGTGTCAGCAGCCAGATCTGAAGTCAGGAACATGAGTCTTTACATATAAATACATATATTTACAGCTTTTTACTTTTCAAAATACATGCAAAGATAATTTTCAACATTTGCCCTTGAAAAACTGTGTGTTCCAAATTTTTCTTTCTCTCTTCCCCTATCTCCTCCCTCCCCTAGATCACAAATAATCCTATAATATAGGTTAAATATGAAATTCTTCCAAACTTATTTCCACATTGATCATGTTGCACAAGAAAAACCAGCTCAAAGGGGAAAAGTGAGAAAGAAAGAAAAAAAAAAAAAAAACAAGCAAGCAAGCAACAACAAAAAGGTGAAAATATTCTGTTGTGATCTACATTCAGTCCCAATAGAATTCTCTCTGGATGCAGGCCTGACTCCATGGCCTGACCACTGCACTACCTAGCTGCCCAAACAAACAAGTATAGCCATTTAAAACAAACATTGACCATGTCCCCAAAAGATGTCTTATTCTGCATTCGGAGTCATTCACCTTTCTATGAGGAGGTAAATGACACATTTTTTCATTAGTTCTCTGAAATCCCTTGCTCATTATACTGGTAAAATTTTAGCACAATAGTATTCCATTACATTTATATACTATAATTTGCTCATCCATTCCCTGGTTGACACGTACACTACTCAAATTTTTATTCTTTGCCTCCTCAAATTTGTTTTTTACATCTTTATAATTTATTTTGCTTAAGACTAATCCCTCCTTTAGTTCACCTTCCTTTTAATTCTCCCTCTCCCCCTTTTTCTCCTAATTACCTATTAAGTGAAACATATTTCTATACCCAACCGTGTATATGCATGTAGTCTTCCTTTTTTTGATCAGTTCAGATGATAATGAAGTTTAAATGTCACTGTTCCCTTGTTTGTATCCTGATTATGCAAGATAATTTTCCCTGGCTTTCCATTTCCTTCCCTCCCTACCACTTATATATATTCCTTTTCTTCTCTCTTTTCATTCTTTTACTAAGATCATCAAGACATAATAAAACCATTTCCATGCCTTGTCTAATTAAATTCTCTCCATGAACCCTAATATTCTCCTCATATTAGAAATTTATTATTAGGATTTATCTTTATTTAGTCATTTATCATTATTCATTTATGTTTACTATTTAATGTCTCTCTTCACTCTTATGTTAATATTCCAAAATTTCTCTGAAGTTCTGATCTTTTCTTTAGGAATGCTTGGAAGCTTTCTATTTCATTAAAGATCTACTTTTCCCCTTATAGTATTATATTCAGTTTTTCTGGGCTTTTAACCATATTCTTTGCCTTCGTATACCAAATTCTCTACTCCTTTAGAATAGTGGCTGCTAAATTATTTTTAAGATTGAGGGTGGTTCCTTAGTACTTGAATTCTTTTTTTCTTTTTAAAGTAGTTTTTTTTCTTTGACCTAAAAGCTCTGGATTTTGGCTATTATGTTCCTAGGATTTTTCATTTTGGAGTTTCTTTCAAGAGATGATCCCTAAGTTATTTTTATTTATACTTTGCCTCTAGTTTTAAGATATCCAGGAAGTTTTTTGGTTTTTTTTTTTAAGATCTCTTGAAATATGGTATCTAGACTTTCATTTTAGTCATGCTACTTCAGATAGCCCCACTGATTCTTATTTTTTTTTTCTCTTCTATTTGTTTTCTAGGCTAGTTACTATGAGATACCTTGCATTTTCTTCTATTTTTCTGGGATTTTTTTTTTACCATGTGTTAATTATTTTTTGTTGTCTCACATAGTCATTGCTCTTTATTTTGTCCATTTAAATTTTCAACGAATTTGTTACTTGAGCAAGGTTTTGTACCTCTTTACTGTCCAATTTTTCTTCTATACCTATCATTTCTTTTCCATTTTTCTCTCAAATGTTCTTGTTTCATTTATAAAAATATTTTTAACACTTTTTAAACTTTTGCTTCAACTCTTGAAGGAATTCTAGTTGAGCATATTTTTCTCTGGGGCACTGCATATAGATGTTTAGGAATCATTTGAAGTCACAGGCTTCTGATTCTGTGTCTTAAACATCCCTCCCATTATAATAGTTCATTATGGTAGGGTTTTTTTTCCCATTATTCCAACCTACTTGCTGACTTTGGACTTAATGTTAGAGCTGTACTCTGCCACACTTCTGGAGAGAATGTCTAGGCTGGTCTTGTTGCTACTTTTTTCAGGTACTGAGTGTTGTGTTGTTTCAGGATTTCAGGAACAAGTTAGGTATCTCCAAACTTTCAGTGCCACCAAAGTGGTCTGTCGTAGGGAAAAGTCTGATTGCTGGCCTCCTAATCGGAGTTCTTCAAGTTCTGACCTGGGTTTTCGTTTGGGCAAGAGTAAACTGCTGCTGGACTTGCTCCTGTCAGTGAGATGGAAAGCTCTGTTGTCTCAGGTGGCAGAATTATAGGTCCCCCTTTGATTTGGGATTCCTGCCTCGGTTTCCTTCTGCAGGCTGGACTAGATGCTGGAAGTGAGATTTTGCTTTGCACCTGAGACAGGAGCCCCACCACTGCTACTACTGGTTTCTGAACTTCTTCCTTTCTCCATAAGTGAGCCAGGACCTCCCTACCAACAAATACTACTCTCCAGAGCAGGTCTCCTGCTCTCCCCACCCTAGTCCTGTGACCCAGAATGTAGTAGTGAGGTATAAAGCTGCCAACGGCCCAGAATCAGTCAGAGAGTGCCCTCGTTAGGGTCTGGGACCTCCTATTGCGCTGGTGCACAATGGAGCTCTGGAAGGCTCAAGTGCATGCTTTTCAATCCAGTCTCCTCTTCTCCTTCCCCCCTGCCCAGGTACATAGAGTCTAGAAGCAGGAAGACCTGAGTTCAAATCTAACCTCATATACCTACTAGCAAAGCAAATTAACTCTTATTTCAACTCAGTTTCTTCAACTGTAACATGGAGTTAATAACAGCACCTAATGCCTAGGTTTTTTGGTATGATCAAATGAAATAATGTTTGTAAGGCACTTAACAGAGTGACTGACATATTAGATACTATATAAATGCTTATTCCCTTCCCCTCAGTGAACACAGACCTCCTTATTCATTTTCCTATGATGAACTAGGCTTGACAAATTACTCACTGTGATATTTTCTGGATTTTCCCATCAAGATTCTGAGTGGTACATTTTTTAGATCTGTTTGGAGAATTTCATGGAGAAGAGCTCATCTGTACAGCATCTTTTCACTCTGATATCTGGACCCTGCCCCCCTACAAACACACACACACACACACACACACACACACACACACATACACACACACACACGCTTTAATATTTAAAAAACAAAAGAATTGGTCTTCTCTAAGCAAACGACATTTCTATCTGTCTCATGTCCCTTGCACTAGCATATCCAATTAAAAACTAAATTGTAACTTCTTGGAGGACAAAGATTGTGCTTTGTTTCATTATAATACCCCAATCCCAAGCACAGCACTTTGCATATAGTGGGCTTTAATAAGTGTGATTAAGTGAATGAAAGAATGGATGGATGGATAGATGAAGTTTCTCTGATTACAGAAAAGCTAAGAGCTCTCAAAGTCTCAAAGACTCAGAAACAGGAATGGAAGAGGCCAAGTGAGAACCAAGAAATTCTGGAATGGAGTTCTTTTCTCCATCTACTTCTATATTATCTAACTTCATTCATGCTACTACTGACTTACACTTGTCTAAAAGAAAATTTATTGTTCCTGCTTGGAGGGCTTGTTGTGAGGATGAAAAGGCTTATGATTTATTTTGAGGTCTTAAGTTAGGAAGTGTCATTCATATGCATCACAACAGGAAGACTTATCACCTGTCTATACTCCTAGAGTATCTTTAAGAATGAGCCTGTACTTGCATTGTCCTAAGAATTATTCAGCATGGAAAGCAGAAGGAAATAGAATCATAGAACACAGAGAGGCCCTTAGAACATAGAATTAATCGAATGTCAAAGCTGAGGGAAAGTTTAGAACAGAGAATGTCAGATACAGGGCAAGATATCAGATATTGACTTTAGAACTTAGTATACTGGAGCTAAAAGGTGCTTTACAATGTCAGAACTGAGAAAAACTCTAGAATATAGAGCAAAGAATGTAAAATTCAGAGATAAAGCATAAGAATGGACCTTACAACACAAAATGTCAGAGCTGAAAGGAACTTTGGAACAAAGGATAGACTGTTACTGGAATATGAGAAGGGACCTGAAAGATCATCCAGTCTGGTGTTCTGATTTTACAGATTAAGAAACTGAGATTGAGAGGGGGGGAAGTACATAAGGTCACATCTTTAGTGAAATGACCTAAGGAACCAATATGAGTCATTTGCTAATCAGTTAAAAGCCTGAAAAGCAATAATATGGGAAAATATAAAAAATTGAGGCAATTCTTGTATTTCGTAAATCATGCATCCATCCAGAGCCAGTGGTAGGAAAGCCTTTCTTTGGCTCTGCACTGGGCAGCAAGAATATGAGCTTGAAAAGCACGCCTAGACCCAACAGCCGGGAGCATTCTTTCCACTAACACTGCATTTTTTTTTTTTTTTTTTTTTTTTTGCCCTGAATAGCCATAAACCAGGCTCATCTATAGAAATGGGATATTTCTGAATATAAAAGAAACACAAACTGCATTGAGTAGGTGTCCTCTGATTCTGGTTTAATTTCCTTTGTCTAATGTAAACTCACTGGGCTATGACTAACAGCTAACATATCATTTCTAATTGTATGGCATTATGTGGTGTTAGTACAAACACATATCTGCAGCCAAGACCCAGAGAGCAGACTAGATTTCTTCCGTCTTGCTGGGAATTAGGGAGGGGAAAACACCATCAGCATCAAGCCCATTTGTTGAAGAAGGAGATTAGAAACCCTGTTTAATGGGGAAATATCTCTCCATCTTTCATCTTCTTCCTTGTTAGATATTAGACTCACATTATAAACCAAAGAGAAAGCTTCTCATCTACACATGGTCTTGACAGAAGAAGCTGAAGATTACAGATGTTGTCTGACTATCTCTGGATTATGAGGTTTTCCTTAGCCCAGGGGCCCTGGAAAAAAGCACTCAACCATCTTGCCAAGGACTTGCTTTCACCTTTTCCCTGTTGTTATGAAAACCTCATGGGAATCTTATTATTAGCAGGATTTCCTCAGACAAGCCCCTTCCCCTCCTTATATCTCAGTTTGCCCAACTAAAAGGAACACATGGAGCTAAAAGATTTCTAGGAAGGTTTGTGATTCAGACTTATCAATCGATCAATTAACTAACATTTATTCTCTATGATCTTCTCTAAATCCTATGATGCCTGATTCTCTCTCTTCTCTAAGAAACAAACTCATTACAAGATTCAGGGGCAGGACAGAAACCCAGTGGCAGAGAGACTCTTGGCAACTTAGAGGATCTAAACCCAAACTGATCTTTTTTTTTTTCTTTCCCCCAAACCGGGTGGAAAGGAACACACATTTCCAACCCAGGGATTGTCATAATCAAAGCTGTCATTCCATTCCACTTGTTTTCATTGTGGGATCCCTTTCCATGATACTTGGTCTGAAAATATAAAGGGAGAAATGATTCAATTCAATTCAACAAATATTTGTTAAGCCACTCTTAGGAGCAAAGCAGCATGAGAGGTGCTAAGAATAAAAAAAAAAAAAAGTTAAAATACAAGGAGTATATCTTGTATTTCTACCTTTTACTTGTTATTAAGAGGTTAGTAGTTAAGTCAAGGCAAGATAAGTTGAGAAGAGAGGGATCTCTAACAACTAAGAGCATTAGGAAAAACTTCACTTAGAAGTTTGCTCTTGAAATGAGCCTTAAAGGAGCCAAAGAGACAGAAATGAAGAGGGAACAACTTGCAGGGATCCTCAAACTACGGCCCGCGGGCCAGATGCAGCAGCTGAGGATGTTTATCCCCCTCACCCAGGGCTATGAAGTTTCTGTATTTAAAGGCCCACAAAATAAAGTTTTTTTGTTTTTACTATAGTCCGGCCCTCCAACAGTCTGAGGGACAGTGAACTGGCCCCCTATTTAAAAAGTTTGAGGACTCCTGATATAGTTTCTGCATCATCAGCCTAGCAAAATTGGACCTTGGTTGTTAATGACATGAGGGGTGTAGTGAAAAGAACAATGAATTTAGTCAGGAGATCTGGGTTCAAAATTCAGCATAAAGTCACTCTTTCCTCGGTCAGGTTTTTGGTTTCTTTAACATAAGGGCATGGAGATCATCTCCAAGACCCCTTCCTGTTCTAAATTTAATGGTCCTATTTCATATTACTCTCCTTAACTTCCTTTGGACAAGAAAGAACACTCCCTCTATTTAAGGAAGGTCTCAAATAAAACCAGAGCAAAGGGATTGGAAAGAACATATTCAATCTTCCTAGTAGATGGAAACTCTTTGAAGGCAGGCATTTGTCTTTTTGACTTTGTAGTCCCAGCATTTAGCATGGTGCCTGGAATGAATTGGGTGCTTTCCAAATGTTGAATTGATCATGTTCCCCAAATAAAAGGAATCAGAGTTACTGTAACAATTGCCTTTGAAACTTAAATATACATAGCTTTCTTATGTTCCTTTCTAAATTCAGTCAGTCAACAAAGATTGACCAAACAAGACCAGCCTAAGACAAAGATCAAAGAAAGCTTAGACCCAGGGCATAGAATGGCCACACTTTGACCTCAAATTCTTCATGCTTATAGATTCCAAATTAAAAATTAACAATGTCACAAGACAGGTCACTCAGACCTGCCTAAAAGCCACCCCCAATCAGCATGAGAAGCCAGGGGAGAAAACAGATTCCCCAACAGGTCACTTGACCATTAATGGTCAATGGGAGCTGCAATACACCTTCATCTGGTGAACCCAAATTTGTCCTGCTTATAACCTTGCTACTATTGACAAGTCTTATTCTGATTTAAATTTCAAAGAGAGTGTGATTTTGAGTCTTACCTACTCCCTCCCCACCTTCTACCCCTATCCCTGAAAGCAAACCATTATGGATTTTATAGGGCAGGGAACCCTCAACTCACCAGCTCAATTTGCACAATCTTTGCATAAGCAAAAAGGCAGTCGATAGAAACCGAATTAATTTTAATTGACCATAATATGCTCACAGAAATGTCAAGGAGTTTCATTAGCAGATAAGCCACAAAATATCTGTTTGGTTATTTACATCTGTATGAGGAGAATAATAGGGTCACAGTTAATTACAGGGCTTTCAGGGACTGAGGCATTCTAGGGTTGGCCCATTTATTCCTGCAATCTTGTTGGACAGCATAAAGAGCTGGGGATTTAGAATCAGACCTGGGTTCAAGTCTTCACTCTGCTATTGTCCAATTGGTTTTAGTTTTGAGTAATTTTTCCCCCCTCTGTTTTCTCATTTCTACAGCTCTAACATTCTGTGTATTCCCTCATAATAGTATTTGGCACACTAACAAGATGGCTAAGTGGAGCATAGGTTTTAGAATCAGGGTATCTGAATTTAAAACCCTGCTATGTATTTACCAGCTGTGGGACCCTGTACAATTTCTTTAATCTCTCTGAGCCTCCATTTTCTCCCTATAAAATGAAGGAGATGGGCTTCAAAGAGTACTTAACTTTTGTGTATCATGGACATAAGATTTTTTGACAGGATGATGAAATCTGTAAATATCTTCTCAGAATAATATTTTTAAATATATAAAATAAAATACATAGGATTATAAAGGAAACCAATTACATTATTTTAATTATCAAAATACATATTTTTAACTTCCTAGATGCTCCTCCTCTTGAACTCTATCATGGATCCTCAAGTTTAAACTTGTGGACTAAAAGATTGATCGGGTCCCTCGAAGTACTAAACTCTATAATACCCTAGTTACTCAGAGGGCCTCCAAAAATAATGGAGAATTAGTTAAACCTTTGACAGGCAGAGATTATGGAGTGGGAGTGGATTATGGAGTCAGGGTGGTAGTAGGAGAGTCATTCCATAATAGTATGATGTCATGAAGCTGGATGAAATGCATGAAAGCTGGAAATGAGAAGTATAGAGGAGGAATCAGGAATAGTATGATTTGACTACAGATCAAAGTCTGTAGGTGTTATTAGTGTCATAGGTAGCAACTGAGTGACCCTGTTTGCCCATGAAAAAGAAGAGGGATCTCAGCAAGGATTATGGGATAGAGATGGAAGGACCTGTTCAGAAAATGGATATAAAGGGACTTGGGTTGGCAGGACTGCCTGGAAACAAGTCATCTCAGTTCACTGGACCTGGAGACAAATTGATTTAACTGACTCAATGCTCTATGTCCCTGGAATCTATACTTGTCTGGCACCTCTGCTGTTCTACATGGTTTGTCAAAAGTTACAAGTATATTTGACTTCTCTTGGCCCCAGCTAAAAGATAAGATAGTATGAGGAGTTGTGACTGTTGAGATAATCCATGCTGGACTGATTGAACAAAATTTTCCCCAAAATTAGGAGTCATAAAGACATGGCCTTAGGCACCAAATGGAAAACAGAGCCTCGTTCCAGGGGACAAGTTAACTTTGGGGAAAAAGAGACAATCCTAGTTTTCTTTCTCACTTTTTCCTATACCAACTCTGTAAACTAGTCAAATCGTACTATTTCTTACTCCTCATATATACCTCTTATTTCCTACATTCATCCTTTTCATCCAGTTTCATGACCATGGTATTATGGAGTGACTCTCTTTCTTCCAGCCCCATTCCATAATCTCTTCCTGTCAAAGGCTTATATATTTTCAAAATGCAGATATAAAGCCATCAGATACTCTTTGTGTATTTTAACATTTGTATCATAGGACATAAAAGCAGAGAAGATCTTAAGATCTCATTTTACAGTGGGGAAGTTGAGGATCAGTACAGTTATGACTTGCCCAATGATACTAAAATAGTAACAGAACTATGATTTATACCCAAATCTTTCCATCATACAACTCTATCTCTCTATGGTGATTTCCTAGATCTCCCAACCAGAAATTCTTCTGAATTTCTGATGCCCTTTGCTTGTATCTCTTCACTTCAAAAAAACATATTAAAGTGTTTTAACCTTTAAAGGCATACAAAGTTTAAATATGCCACAGTCCTTGCTCAATAAACTGAAAGTCTAGTTGTATATTGTTGCTCTTGGAAAGATAACAAATAATCGTTCTGCAAGGGCAGGGGTGATTTTACTGAGTGGGAGAGATTCAGCAAATGAAATGAGTTCAGGAATGTGGGATAGGAGAAAGGGATCTCTCCTAGACACTAGCTGTCTAATTTGCATTATATTAATTTGTATACAAGTCTAATTACCCACAGTAGATTGTGAGTCCTGGAAGCATATCCTTTATCTATTTATTCTCCACAGCATTTGATGTAGGGGCTATGTGCCTTTTAAGTCATAGATTTAAAAGAACTAATGGAGAAGAATTCCATAGAAAACTTGAGATTAACTTGACCAGGAATTCTTATTTTAGAGACAGAAATAAAGAGATAAATATATAGGTTAACTTATATATACTTATATTATTTCAAAATAATAGTAATATTGAATATATTTTAATATAATAGTTATACAGAATATATTTCAATATAACTAGTTTCCTTTGTGATCCTATATATTTTACTTTATGTATTTTAAAACATTCTAGGAAGGGATCCATAGGCTTTACCAGACTGCCAAGGAGACCTATGGCATAAAAAAGGTATGGAGAACCCTGATTCAAGCCAACCTCTTCATTTTAAAGATGAGGAAACTGATGTTGAGAGATGTTAGATTATCTGCCAAAGGTCCACAGGTAGTAAATACCAAAATCTATATTCAAATACAAGTTCTTTTTGTCTCCAGAACCAGGCCACTTTTCCATATAGTACACTGCCTCCTACTGTCTCTGGAATGGATAAATGCTACATTTAGTGCCATAGCAACTTGGAACTCCTGTTCTTCTGCTCCTCCCACACAGGTGAGCTGGTAGGGGCTGTGGTGGCTTGAGGAAAGTGAGAGCTACTGCTTCCTTTGATCCTTATTTTTAAAAAGAGATTATTGATGTCTGAGGGAAGAGGGGATACAATCCAAATCTCCATGTTAGAAGATCTGGCTGAAGACTAGAGGGTGAGTTCAAACGAACCTTACCCTTCTAATCATTCAGGCCCCAGAATTCAATCAACCCTTAATTGATCATAAAACTGAATTAGAAATAAGTCATCTGTTTTTGTTCCCTTGTAATACCCACCCATCACTTCACCTTTTTCCTTCTTGGTTAGAGATCGACAATCAAACCAGCATTACTTGCTACTGTGAAGGCCACAACAATGTTATTTATGAGACTTTATGGCCTGACTCAAAATCTTTAAGATTCTGGGTTATACATGGTCTAAACAAAAGCTCATTTTTGTAACTACCACCAAACCCTCATATCCATCTAGGTATCTCTCATCAGTATCGCATCCTAACCTACCCTTCCATCGTGCCCCCTTAGAATACTTATTCTATTGTTAACAAATTATCTTTCATATTAAACCTTTGCTCTTCCTCTGGAAATTATTTTGTATTTAGTCTTATAGGTAAAGATGTTGTTTCCCCTAGTAGAATATCAGATCCTTTAAATCAGAATATGGTTTTTTTTTCACTGTATGTTCAGTTCCTAGTTCAGTGACTGACACATAATAGGTACTTAATAATTATTTGCTGAATTATATTAAGTACCGTTACCCTGATATTTTTTATAGCATAAAAACATAGGAACTCCATTAATTCCCATAAACAGACATGACTCACCTTCACCACAGCTGGTATTGACAGGGAGTAGATGATCAATACAGAACAGATTGGAAGCTCATTTCCACAAATTGATAAAAGTTCTGAACCAGGAAAGGCTAGTGGTTTTATAGAAAAGGTTAAATCTTTACAATCTGTTGCTCATTTCTTTGGCTTTTTTTTCCTTTCTGCCACCTAGACGTTGCTACTTATTCCAATGAACCCTTTTTTCAAAGACTTTAATAGATTTAATTAAGTAGAATGATGCCCCAAATTATCATGTTACCTCTTAAACCTGGACATCATATGGAAGTTAACTTGAGGGAGAAGTTGATGTCAAGAAAACAGCCTGGGCCTCTTTGTCTCAATGCTGTCCTTGTCCATAAGAGCGCAGAAATGGAAATCCCCAGAGACAACCTTCATGGGACTCCTAAAACAATGTTTTATAATCCCATTCTTCTACATATGTGCGTTCTCGGCCCTAATAAGAAGAGCACTAGATTTGGAATCACTAAACCAGGACTTGAATCCTGACTTTGATACTTATGAGATATATAAATATGGGCAAACTGCATCTTTCTGAATCCCAGTTTCTTCAATTGAAAGAAAATTACTTAATTCATACTTTTACCACCTAACTCTCAGATTGCTGATGTAGAGATGGATGGTAACTTAGAGACCATCTAATCCTATCTCTTATAGGATAATGAAGAAGAGGTTAGTGACTTGCCCAAGATCATATAGGCAGTAAGTACTAGACCCTGAATTTGACTCATGTCTTGTCACTCCAAGTTAAATGTTTTTTTTTTTTCGTCATACCAATCCTTTCCACACAAGCTTATTGTAAAGAAAAGTACTTTGTATATTTTAAAGTAGTAGTGTCAAACTCAAATAGAAATGGATGTCTGTGGGCTACATATTGACTTAGAAATCACAAATTAACATTATCTATATTTATTTCATTTCTATTTATTTTGTTAAACAAACTTGAATTACATTTTAATCTAACATAGTCCCTCTGGCCACTTGCAACCAACTGAGTTGGACACCTCTGCTTTCAACCTATGCAAATTTGAGAATTTGTACATGGGTGTTTTTGTCTAGACTTCTGATTTCATTGATATAGGAACCTTGCTGTGAAAAAACTCCTTCTGCCAATGCATATCAAGTAACTTATAGTTTAAGAAACTTGTCTAGAAGTTAAGTGTCTTTGCCAGGGTGAAACTACTTCTATGTCTTGAAAGAGGCCCATGTGTAACAAGGCTCTATGTGTGGAAAGGAGCTGTCCCCCCTGCCTGTACATAAGGATACTGTATTGTTCAGAGGGAGGCAGAATTAACTTATCTACTTCCTTCTCCCCCCAAAATAGACTGATTTCTGCCAGGAGGGGAAGCAGGAGGTTGGGACTGCAGGCCAGGAGGCCAAAAGTACCAGACGAGAATTATATCTATCTGCTCCTTTAAATATTATTAGTCCAGGAGACATGATCAAGTTCAATCTTACTTCTGATAACTGTTGCTCATTCGTAGGGGGAAGGTGAACCCAAAGCACAAACATAGCAAATGTCAAAGAAATCTATTTATACAAATTGTAGCAATTCAGAGAATTTATAAGTAGGAGAGTATATGCCAGATAATATAGAGTGAAGACAGCAAAATAATTCTCAACTAAGAAAGTCAATTCCAGATCTCACCAAAGGGAAAATTCTCTAACAAATGGGAATAAGGACATGATGGAGATTACCAAGACCTCTTGTGTCTTCTCAGAATCTTTTTTTTCAAACCTGAAAAAGGATTGACCTCTTCCATTTTTCCTTCTTAAAGCTAGAACCCAGAAGTGACTTAAATGACGTGAAGATTGAAGAGTTCTGAAGAAGACTGGATGAGTAAGGAGGCTCTCTCACTCTCTCCAATTCTACTCCAAACCTTACATAGAAAAGGGCAAATATCTCCTGTAGAGGGCCATAGTGGGGGAACTCTCGGTGAGATATAGGACCCTTCAGCCCAGAGGGAACCTGTTGACAATGTCTGGTTTGGCTCTCATCTCCCCTTGGGACATCTCAGCCTTCCTGAGAAGTCGGGGGCATGACAACCTGTGTTCTACTTGAAGCAGAGATACTTGCAGTAAAGAGGTATTTATATAATAATAGTAGGATGCTTATAGTTAGCACATGTGCAGTGTGCTGTAGTGATATAATCATACTAGATTTAGCACATGCTCAGTGTGCTGTGGTGATGTAATTTTATTAAGGTATTTAGGGCTGAAAGAATTTGAAATAAAGGGACTCCATATTTGACCATCCACTTGGGCCTCATCATTCCTCCTCTAAGACCAAGGACTCAGGCTGGTCCCAAGATCCTCCAGAGAGCTAGTCCCAGTGGTATATTTTGACACCCCAGCATGGGGGCTCTAAAAAGCACACTACAATCTCCACCAAAAAAGACAGTCATATACCAAAGAGCTTTGGGACAAAGATTTAGTATAAGGAACAGGGAGAGAAATCAATTGTCTATATACTCACCTGGTTCTGTTTCTCAAATGTAAATTCCTTGTATTGTTATTATACACAATACCATACAAATATGCATATCATATATTCCAGTGGTCCTCCCTTAGGTCCCTTGTACATATGAAGAATCCCAAAGACCCAGAACTTTGACAAACACAGGCTCAAAAGTCTCCTTCAATTAAACTAATGATATAATCTCCTTTAGTTTCCTCATCTATATAATAAGAGAGTTGTACTAGATCCTTTCCAGCTTATAATTTATGTTTTTATTTTTGTGTGGGGAGAGATTTTTGGAGGATATTCTATCAAACAATGAATTCATGTTGAAGATGTAGCCCTACCAAAATGCCTAGATATTTTTCACAAGAACTTTCATTGAGCCCTGCCTTTTTATCTTATGTAGAAAATGTCATATTCATTTGTGTAAAAATTATAAATAAAGCCATTGGGATATGAGAAAAGTCTTTGTCAAACATAAGGTCCTCCTGCCTAGTTTAGGCAGGCTACCAAGAGCATACATGATATACATTTTGTTGCTGTTGTTGTTCCTTACTTGGAAGAACTAATGAGTTCATCTCTAGCCAGATGATCCCCATCAGGATTTCTCAGAAAGGAGAAAATAGGATGAGACCAGAATGAATGAATTAATGGGGGCAGAGAGGTGGAATGTGTTAAGCACCTACTATGTGTCATGAACTGTCCATACAAATGTAGAAAGTTGAGTTACTCTGGAATCAGAAGACTTGAGTTTAAATTCTGCTTCTCATTCCATTTATATGATCCTGTGCAAGTCTTCTGCCTGACACCCTCAGGGATCTTTTCTAGCTCTTTATCTATGATCCTATGAGAGCATCTCTTCATACCATTTATGAAAAATGCATGCTCAATAGTCCTCGTTCTTCAAGGCCAAGTTCTGATGCCACTTTCTGCATGATTTAAGTCAAAAAGATACTTTTACTTAGGGTCTGACTATCCTAAAATACAAGATGGTTATTTCCTCCCTGGTCATAGGATAAAGGTTGCATAGGATAAATACAACAATGATTAGTTCATTAGATCATAGATCTAGAGCTGGAAGGGACCTCTGAATCTAGACTTATCAATTGTTTTGCTAACAGAGAAACTAGATCCAGACAAGTAAAGTGATCCAGATAATATCTGAGGCAGGATTTGAACCCCTATCTTCTGCTTTAAGAGTTCAAGAGATCTTTCCACCAGATCAACATGGTAAGAAACCAAGCCTGAATTCCAACCTAGAACTCCAGACTCCAAATCCCTTATTCTCCCCTCTAGAATATGTTGCATAAAATTAATTAATTAAATTGAAAATTAATTAATAAATAATGAAAAAGATTCATTGTTAAGCTCACTTTGTCTAGATTTCACCTTTGCCTTTCTACCACTCCACACTCATGCATACATGCTTTGAACCACAGCAAAGGCTTAATTTATGCAACTTCTTCCTATTCTCTCTCTCTCTCTCTCTCTTTCTCTCTCTCTCTCTCTCTCTTTCTCTGTGTGTGTGTGTGTGTGTGTGTGTCTCTCTCTCTCTCTCTCTCTCTCTCTCTCTCTCTCTCTCTCGGATTAAGTGATTTGGCCAGGGTTATGCAGCTATTCTCTAACTCAGGTTCTCCTGACTCCAGGACTAGAACTCTATCCACTCTACCATGCTGCATGTTCCCCCCTCCCCATTCAGAATTTGTTCACTAAAATGTTTTTTTTTTTTAATTCAGATGATTCATTCCTTCAAATTGTTATCAACCCTCAATGAGTCAAATCTTCTGAGGATTCAGCTGTCAATCTATTCTCCCCATTAGGCAAGATTATACATGAATTGACAGAATATTGAGGTGGGAGAGACGGAAGAATAGAACACCTATGGAAGGAGAAATCACTATCACTTTACTGTGCACAGAGGGAATAATAGTGGCCCACACTGTCTCATAATCACAGATGTGTCAACTACACATGGGAATTTGAAAGACAGAGAAGCTAAATTTGTCTTATTTTGTTTAAGGATAATTTTTGACCTCAGTTCTATAGCCAATCCAGTGGTCTTCACTTAGAGCAATGTACATCTGTGTAACTTGGACCAATGCACCATATTACATTGAAATTCATTAAAGATGACAAAAAACTTTTTGGCTACCATTTTGTTTCACAATGGTAGACTGAACCTTCAATCATAAAACCATTGTGGTTTCTCAGGCTCCTTCTAATTCTGAGATTCTGTAATGGCAGAGTTAGAGAAGACCTTAGAGATCTAAGCCCACCCCACATTTCTGTTTTACAGATTGCAGAGGTGAGACTCAGAGAATGAAAATGATATGATATTGAGCTTATGGATGAATTTTGCTAAAATTTCATCAAAATAGATAACTCTATTAAATGTTAGCACATATTGAGTACAAATTCTGAGACATACTTCTTCCTCTTCACCAGTTCTTCAAATTCCTAGTTTCCTTCCAGACTCAGTTCAAATTTCATTTCCTACATGAAACTTTTTCTGATCCTCCATCCCAATTTTTAGTATCCTCTCCCGATCTATTTAATTAAAATTTTAAAATAATATTTCCTTAGTGTTTATTTTGCATTTCTTCTCTGGATATGTCTTCTAGAATAGACTATGTCCCTTTGACATCAGATTTTGAATTGGGAATGAGAGGATCATGTCACTAGTGTCTATCCCTGTGCTTAATATGCAGTAAATGTTTAATTGATTTTTTTTGCATTAAATTGAAATGACATATATAAAGTGTTAAGCCAAGGATGCCTAATTTCACTCAGATAAGAAGCTCTTCTCCATTTTCCCTTCATATATAGTTGCTTAGTTGTTGTCCTTTGTTCTCAAAGAGATTCAAAATGATATCACTATTGATAGTGATGTTGAGATCAACGTACAGTGTATCTGACTATGACTGAAAAACCAAAATCAACTCGGAAGGCTCTACCACGGTTCAGACACAATAGTCCCTATTCATACATGGATATAACTTCAGAAACCATTTCCTCCGTGGGCTCAGATCACACAGAAAACACAACAGCTACAAAATCTTCTAAATATATAAGTGGAAAAGAACACAAGACATACGTTTTTTATAAACTTGCATAAAACAATTTAAAAATCTGAATAGTTTACAATTTAAAATTTTCTTTAAGACTTTATTCCTCCTTTAGATGATATTTGAAATTTCTTAAAATTTTTTTAATTAGGAGGCTTAGAAAAAACAAAAAAGATAAATAATTCAGGAATATTGAAAATGTTGCACAAACTCAATACAATGACAGATCCTGCTGTAAAACAGAGGCACCTTTTTTAAGCCATGCAAGAGTCTGATTATAGACCAAGGAAGAACTTTCGCACCGACAGCATTGCCAAATAACTGTTATTAACTTGTTTCAGTGTTCCGTAGTTCTTATCTAAAATTAAAGCAGTGGTAATAACAATACTTAGCATTTAGTAAGGCCTTTGTATTTTTCTGATTCTTTATGATTACTAATTAATATGCCCAATATCCCTGGATCTCAAGGAATCAGTTTGCTCCCCAACAATGAGGAGCCCCCAATTCCCTGTCTCAGGCCATCAAGACTTTATTCATACCATAATGAATGGTATTCATTGATGAATTAAAGGGATAGTTGGGTTGCTTTAGCTTCACCTTGGCTAGATAAAATCTGCACCACTTCCCTGAACCAGGATACCAATATCACTAAAGGTCTTCAAGTAAATATTTGTTGACTGAATACTTATCTGGCATGTTGCAAAAGGAGCTCTTGTTTAAAAAGAAATTAAATTATATAGTCTCTGAAATACTGTCACATATTCTTAGGAAATATAATCTCAACAAGCATTGTAATCTGTAATCTCTACTATTATGGGACGAAGCCTGCCAGATCTCTGGAGTTCAGGAATTTTGAGATGCAGAGGACTAAGCTGATTGTGTGAATACACTAAGTTTAGCATGACTATGATGAAACTCTTGAAATAATACTACCAGAGGGATCAACTAATCAAGAAAACAGAGCAGATCAAAGCTTGCCTGCCAATCACTGGAAAACCAGACCTATGAACAACAACAAAAACAATAATAATAATATAATGAGGCTTATGTTTGGAACATAGACAAATGTCTTAATGGAGGCAATCCCAGGAGATATTGCCCGGGGAAGACCATGGCTAGGCAGAATCTGAAATCACAACTCTCCAGGACTCTATTACAAGGAAAACAAAATTAAAATTCCTAATCAGAGGTGCCCTAGTAGATCTAGCATGTCTCCTCTTCTCCCCATGCTTGGTCCTTAAGCAATCACCAAGTACACTACTTCATGGGCCCACCCTTCAGCATCCTTTTATCAGGCAGCTGGTCACAGAGGGCTCATGGCCAGACATTGTCCTGATGCATCCCCCGCTGGAATCCAGTTATGCTTCTTCTGGGTTTCTCTTCCCACGTCTTAACAATAGGACATTGTTAAGTGCCCCTTTGAACAACACATGAGAGCAACTTTAAACAACTGCATTCGTGTGAAATACCCTCTGCTAATTCATGGTCACATTCTCTGGTTTTCTCTGGGCAGAGATGGCAAAAAAAGAGAAGAAATCCTTCCTAAGGTTTTGAGTTATTGAGAGAATAACTTTAAATCCTTAATAGATCAGAAACTTTAAATCCTTAATAGATCAAAGGACTGAGATCAGAAAGTATCTCACTAAATAACAATAATAATAGCAGCCCACACTTCTAAAATATTTTACAGCATACATGAGAGGCAGGGAGGCATAATGGCCAGAAAATTGACCTCAAAGTCAGGAAGATGTGAATTTTAATCTCATCTTACCTCTGATACATACTGAAAAGTCACTGAATCTCTCAATTCCCAGAGAAGTTAAGTTTCTAAATTACAAAGATACCCGCCTGTATTGATGGAATTTGTTTCCTCATTTGGGGAGTTCTCTCTATCAAAGAAATCACAAGTCTAGTCACTATCACTATCCTTATAAAGTATAACAAGGTAATTCCTCAATCATCCCTGTGAGGTATCAGTGGTACAAGTATTATAATCCATAATACAAGTGAGGAGACAGACTATGAGAGAGGAAGTGACTTTCTCAGAGTTGTACAGAAACCATCACAAAGAACTTTCAGCTCCTTCTGTGTAAGTCTGAGCTGTGATAGGGAGCAGGAGGTCACCTGTTATGATGGTCATGTGCTTAGGATCTATTCATCATGGAGTAAGTATATCAAAGAAAGGGTTAATTTCTTTGGATAAGGGAAAATGTAGAAGGAATTGAATGTCAGCACCTACATGCCTTCCCCAATCCAAAGAGCATGAAAAAGGAAAAGAATGAATGGTAAAGGAAAGACCTTCATTCCTTTCCATGTTCGGTTCCAATCAGATTTATTCATGAGTAAATTGCAATTTCACCCACGTTAACTACACATTCAATTAATCACAATTCCCAGATAACTGGTCTGGCCCACTGTACCTTTGACAAGGCCTTCCTCTTACCACATGCCTTCCATCCTTCAAGAAACCACAAGCATGGCTCAAATATGGAAAGAATTCAGAGTATGAAATCTAAAAGAGAGGAACTATGGCTCAAGTATTAATAAAAATACCTCAAGAAAGGATACAGGTTTAAAATAGCTTAAGGGAGAAAATGAGGTTAGGCAGCTGTGTTTCCAGAAAAAAAAAAAAAAATCTCAATGCTTTTCAAATTTGAAACATCCCTATTTGCACCTCTCTACTTACTGGTCAGATCCCCATGCCCAGGACCTAGCTTGATTATAAACCACATAGTCAGTATATTAGAATTGAAGAAGGTGCCATATTCTACCCCTCCAAATTATCTCTATCAGCATGCTTTGGTGCATAAAATGCCACCATTAGAGACTCCCTGTGGATTATGATATTGTATGGAATAAAAAAATATTGGATTATGTGGTCTGAATCTTTTATTATAAATATGTTTAAATCTAGGCCAGAGAAGGAAAATTATTCGCATAATGTCCCACAGTCCAGGAAAAGAACTTGGTATCTTGGTTTTCAGTCCACCATAGTCTTGGTGTATATGAATAGCACTGAGCTGCAGAACAGAAAGAATGGTACAGTGGATAGAGTGGATAGACTGGAGTCAGGAAGAGTCATCTTCCTAAATTCAAATCTGTCCTCAGACACTTATTAGCCATGTGACCCTGGGCAAATCACTTAATCCTATTTACTTTACTTTCTTCATGGAGGAGGAAATAGCAAACCACTCCAGTATTTTTGCCAAGAAAATCCCAAACAGGGACAGTCAAAGGCCTACGTGACTAAATAAATGAACAAAAAAAGTACGCTGATAGCAGAATGCCAACTTTTATTTTAGGCCACAGACCTTTCTTCAGTCCAATCCATGGAGGTTTATGTAATCAAAGCAAGTGTTTTTTTTTTTTTTTAGAAAAAAATTATTTCCCTAAAGTCTTCCTGATGCCCCAGTAAAACTTAGATATGGCCTTGTACTATCAAAGACCATACCACGGTACATCTTAGTTGATGGGGGTCCTACCAAGCTGGAATGCTTCTTTATACCATCCCATGAAGGATTATAGATCTGCCATTCAAAACAGCCTGGATAAAGTTTTAGGAAACTCATAATGCAAGTTAACTGGGAGAAGTTGGAGGCTTCTGTCCCAGAAATTCTCAGAGATGATATATTGAGTTTCTAACAGACAAGGATGGGTGGAGTAAAGGCAAACACCAACAAAAATCATAGCTCTTCAAGTTACTGAAATATGAGCAGGTAAATCTGATGCCCAGTTCAAAAGAAACATCTACTTTGGGCTTAATTATCCAGATTGCCTACACTAAAAAAAATACCCTAGATGTGTGGAACAACTGCTCAAACATACAATTTGGCATTTAGAATGACATTCTTACTACAACCCTATCATTTCAAATACAAATTCTTCAGCCTGGTAGTTGAAGGCCTGCAAAAATTAATTTTGGCCCCCTTTCCAAGTAAGTGTCATATTACTACTCTTCACACCCTCAGTGTTTTATCTACACTGTATTGCTTGATGTTTTCTGTGCACAATGCTTAATTTCCTATTGGCATATCTTTACGCAGACCCAGAATGGTCTCCTTCCTCAATTTTGGTTCTTAGAAGGCCTGGTTTTCCCCAATTGTTAGTGCTCCCCATTTCTTGAAATTATTTTGTACTTACTTGTCTTTATTCATGTTGTTTCTCTTCAAGAATATAAGCATTTTAGGAGTAAGTATTGTATTTTTATCTTTGTATTCCAAAAACCTAGTCTAGTCTATTGTATACAGTAGACAAAAATGATCTGTGAATAAGAATAGCTGCTCAGTACCAATTAAGCAATGCTGCTCTTTCCTTCCTTTTTCCCTTCTTTCCCTCTCTCCTTCCTTCCTTCCTTCCTTCCTTTTCTTCTTTTTCCCATCATTCCTTCCTTTTTTTCCTTCCCTCCTTGTCTTCTGACTTCTTACCTTCCTTTTTTCCCTTGCTCCTCTTCTGTCTTTCACTCTTCCTCCATCCACATGGGAAATCACACCCTTACACACAGGTGCTCTGTCCAAGGAATATAAATTTGTTGAAATGGAGCCCTGCTAAATTAGGCTTTGATAAAACCCATTCAGATTCAAATGGAACTACTTGACTATACCTTATACTCAAATCACTCTGCCTCTCACTGATAATAATAAGTCCCAACCCAAGCCTTTGGTGGTCTTTGCTTGGGTTTTGATGACTCAAAATGAGTAGAAATAGCAGTTGTTTGTGTTCTGGCCAGAAACTCAGAGATTTTTTTAGTTTGAGGCAGTAAAAGAAGTCATTTTTTGCCTCATTTCTTACCTAGCATTAATCACTTATTAAGCCTTGCTTAAGACAAACTGAAACCTGGGAAGGAGCTTAAAAAGGCCAGATCTCCCATTGCATCCAAGGCCATTTCTGGTTATCCTAATCTATAGCTTGCTACTGGAACCTGATGGCTCTGGAGAAAAGTGTGAGGCTGGTGACTTTGTGTAGCCCTACTTCACTTAAATTCAATTCACATGCAAGTCAAGACATCATCATCCCATGTCTTTGGTTTTCTTCAAGAATGAAGATCAAAACAATAACAAGAAGGCACTTCAAAGTGCTTTGGAGGCATTCATCATTTTGTATCTCTTTGCAGAATGGTACAGAACTTTGCTGGTGGGAGGTGATTAATAGAATCTTAGGCTTGAAGCTGGAAAGGAACTAAAAGATTATTGAATCCATCGCCTTCATTTTATCGAAAAGAAAAGTAAAGCCCAGAATGATTAAACAATTTCCTAAGAGCACACAGGTAGTACCTGAGATAGGATTTGAACCCAGCTTTTCCTGCTTCTGAGTCCAACAGCCTACCCACTGTGCTCCATGATAACAGATATTTAGTATGATGAAATGAACTCTAGTATTCGACATAATGGATATTCCCAATTTGATTCTGCCCTTCTGGAGTTCCACTTGGCACTTAAGAGAATACGAGAGTCATTGGTTAATAGATTTGCCCTTGAATCATTAAGGATCATCATTTTTCCCCAGACCTAGAAATGCCCACAGAACCTTTAACCATTGGCAGGATAGGATGATGCCACATTAAGAAAAAATATCTCCATTGCGTTTTATATAACTGTTCTTTACCTCCTCTCCCAATGTGGTCAGGCAATTTTGCTGTGGTCCTCAGAATAGAATTTTACTTCGTTGAGAAATTTTTTAAACTTGATTCATCAGTTCTCATAAATGCCTTAGGGATCAATAAGTGGCACACAAATGTTCTACCCTTTATTTCGTAAGTGGGAAAATTGGAGGATTAAACCAGGTGGGAGAGTTATCCATTTGTTCATTCATCCCGTAAGTATTTGTTGAGCCTTGCCTGCATGCCCACTGTGAAGCTAGACCAATTCTATGGACCCAGAATATATTGACAAGGGGCTCCTAGCTCTCTGACTGTTCCTTTAATACATTTTTTTCCCTCTGAAGTTTGGAATTCTCTTCCTGGACCACAAACTCAAAGTTTTGGCTTCTATTTCCTATCTCCAGAGATACTCACTCATCAGCAAGGTCATCCTCAGTCAGTTGTCTATAACAGTGTACAAATTACTTTATTATAGCACATTCTGGGGAAATTTATGATCTATTTTAGAAAAAGAGAACTAAATATGTAGTGAATAGGAATCATTGACTGGGAGTTCTTAAATCACCCCATTGCTTTACAATATCATTCCAGCTAAGTGAAAATTATGTGGGGAGGGGGCTTAAGGATTAAAGAAATGAATAGTCTAGTCTTCCACAAGTAAAGAGAAAAGGTTTTGGGGAAATTGGTGAAGAACAGGAGAGAAAGAGAGCTACAGACTGAGAAAATTATTTAAAAAATAGCAACATGGGAATCATCAGGAGTATGCTTGTAAATGTTTAACAACCAGCTTTCTGAAAACAGAGGACACACTTTTATGTTTAATCTGCATTATTAACATCATTTTTTTAAAATATAGACAATCAAAAAACAAAAAATTAATCCCTGCTTTGTAGCATTTGCTGATTTCTGAGGAATAAAAGTTCAAATTAAATTTAACAATCAGCTCTCATGAACTGGTTGAGGTGGATCCAGCACTTAGGATTTTCAGGTTTCATCACTCTTCTTTCTACTTCCTTCTAGATACTCTGAGAGCTCAATGATCATTGCTTTTTGGAATAAGGAAATTCTCTACTTCATTAAGAAAAGTCATGAAAGTATCCTTGGAAAGTATCTGCATTAAAGTCACAATTAAAACACAAGCTATCAGGAAACAAAGCTACTGTAGTCATTTCTCTTTCATTTTGGACCAGATCTGAGATTTTTTGGTATAAAGAACTTCTACCAATGAAAATGAAAAAGTAGCATGCAATCTATAGTCTTATAGAATTATCTGAGAGCACTGACAGTTAAAAGATCACACAGCTAATATGCGTCAAAAGGGTTGGGGTTATAGGATCATGAATTTAGAGCTAGAAGGAACTTTAAAGGTCATTTAGTCTGAATCACTCATTTTACAGATGAAGAGATACAAAGAAGTTCAATGAGTTGCCAATGGATCATACAGCTAGTGACAGACACATGGTTTGAGCTCAGGTCTTCAGATTCTAAGGCCACCTCATGAGTCACTAAGCCAAGCTGCTATATTAGTCATTATAGGATATCTAAGTTACAAGAAATCTTAGATTTCATCTAACTTAATCCCCTATTTTACAAAGAAGGAAAATGGGGCCCCACGAAGAGACACAACCAAGAAGTAATGCAAAGAGCCCTAGGTTTGAATTCAACAGGTCTTAATATTACTCTGCAACTCATTTACTCGTTTACAGGCAAATTCATTTCCTCTCTCTCACCCAGTTTGTACTAAGTAATCTCTAAGATTCTTTCCAGTTTTAAATCCTACAGGCCTAGAGCAGTTCTCTTGATTCCCACTTTGGTATTCTTCCTATTCTAGACCCCAATTATATTATTTCAACATCACTTAAATCAAGGATCTGTTATTTAATTGGTGTGGAAATTCCCTTCACTTACTCATATCACTATCCTATAACTTAGTGTATAAGTCCTAGAGAATTATCTGAGAATCACTGAAGTTAAATGATACCTTTATGTATGTATCTATAATTGTAGATACATACATAAAGAAAGGACTCTGTTACAGAGCTGTATTTGGCTGTTCTATATTATAGATATCATCAGCCTCATCAAATGTTTGCTAAAGATCTAAAGTGTTCTGGACTTTATACTTGGCACTGAGGGATATGAAAAGGTAGAAGGCATAGTCCAGTGATCTTCAAGGTTTCACAGGTTTTTTTTCTTAGAAATAAATAATACTTAAATAATGTTTTTTTTAATTTAAGAAGTAATTTTTTCACTACCTTCCTTGGGGTAGCCAGTCAGTAAGCAGTTATTAAACACCTACAATATGCCAGGCATTGTACTAAGCAGTGGAAATACAAAGAAAAAAAAAAACAAGTTCCAGTCCTCAAGGAGCTCACAATTAATGGTAAAGACTACATGAAAATAAATAGATACAAACTATACAGAGGATAAATAGGGAATAATTAACCAAGGTAAGGCATTAGAATTTTAAAGGGTTGATAAAGGCTTATTTTACAGTCTAAAAAACTGAGGCTTAAAGAAATGGAGCAAGAGGCTGACCTCAGCCCCCAGGCTCCTGACTCAAAATCCAAAGACCTTCCTTCTAGTCCACACTGCCTTTCCAGAAATTCAGGCTCAACACATGTACAGATAGTTAACAAACCAAGGTAGTCTGGACACACTGCCAAACAAATGATACAGGCAGCAAGTGCCCTGATGAAAGAGAACCACATGAAACATTATCTAAACATCTACAATAATTACCAGAAAGATGGAATCAGTTTCCTCTCAGAGCTGCCAGACAAATAAGCTGTTATCTCTGGGCTAACTCTCAAAATGTCCACAGGGTGATAGGACTGAATCTTAAAACAGAAACATAACCTGGACTGTTTCCCAATGGTCTTATTGTACCTGTATTGGAAACCAGACTTCCAAACTCCACCCCACCAGAGGGGGTACCAAGTATAACCAGAACACAAAAGATACCTGGGGAAGGGCAAGAAGTTCTTCCTGCTACCCCCCTCCCCAAACTCCCCAGGTTTTAGCAGTCAGCACACCCAGGAAGGAAATACCAAGAAAAGTGACTTGCCCTTTCTGAAGCTAGAAGCTCACTTGTGTCAGAGTTTTAGTGCACTAAGTTTGCCTTAGGGTAACAGGGCATTGGAAGCTTAGCTGTCTGCCAACAGCAGCTACCCTTCTCCCAGATCTCCCTCTTGTCATGTTGTCCTTTTGCTCGCATCACGGTGGTACACAGGCAGTGTCGCTGCTGGCAGCTCCAGTGGTTCCCCAAGTCATTGTCCAAGACAGACATCTTTCTGAAAACATTCCAGACAAATGAACAAAAGGCAGAAGGGAAAAGAGATAACCCTCTAAGGGTATTAAGGGATAGGTTTGAGCCAGAAAAAAAAAGTTTATAGAACTGAATGACCAGCAAGAAAGTTAATGGGAATAGAAATGTGCCCTGTACACAACACTCTACCTCTTAGAAGTCTCATGCCTGGACATCTCTTCAGCCTCACTCCACCTCCTGGAATTCATTGGTCCATTTAAGGTTCAACTCAATGGCCACCTCCAAAAGACATTTTCTAATTCCCTCTTTACTAACATGCCCTGCCATGAATCAGTCTGTTTTTATTTTTTTCCTATTTTGTGTTTATTTTTCTGGGTGAACACCATTTTGCCCTGGGTGGAACATTACTTGCTTGAAAGGAGGAGGTTTTAAGTTTTCATCTTTGTATGTATGCTCCCTCCCATTATGTCTGGCACCTAGAAAGCACCCTGTAAATATTTGAATTAAGTTGATATGGCCTGAAAAATCATATCAAATTGCTCAGTCCCAAACGTTATCTTTATACCTGGCAGGTCTGTATTTGCCATGTTTCCTGCTTCAACTCAAAATCGGGATTCACAGAAGTCTCATCTTTAAACTAGCCTCTACTCATCTTGTCCCTTCCCTTTTCCTCTTCCTTTCAAGTAGCCTCCCCAAAGTAGCCCTTCCCATTGTGACAAATGAAGCAGTAAGAGTGGCTGTAATTTAACTCCTTGCATCTACTTAAAAAACCACCCTAATTACTGGGTAATGGGTCCACTGAGGCAAGAGGCACTGGGTGAAATCTGCCCGCAGGGCATTGCTATAGTTCATCTGTCCGCTCCCTAATAGCACTCTAAAGTTCACCCTTATAAACATGTCACCCAGTCTATAATTAAGTGACTGGTCATTAGGTAACATGTGTGGTACCTGTGGGTCACATATCAGTCAGCAGGTGATGGATCTTTAGCCGATATTTGGGCCGGCTCCATAGCTCTCTGTCGCCGAGAGCCTGACATTCCTCACAGACGCAGCTGAACTGAGGGCGATCGGGCTTTCCAGTCAGGTAGGTTTTCTGAGCCATGACAAAGCAGGCTAGCAAAAAAGGCTGAGGACAGGAGGAATGGGGGACACACACGCCACTTCTTGTATCGGGAATGAGCTTCCCTAGAAGCCCTCCAGAATGTCTCTTCCATGAATAGCACCATCTACATCAGCTCCCAGAGGGCTTCAAGTGAACCATCAGCCAGGATATGACAGGCAGTAAGCAGGATAATCATCATTCGCCCTTGTGTGATGCTCTTACTTCAAGACTTGTCCCAGATACCTATTAGCTACTTGACAATGAGAAACTAAGACTTAATTACAAATGTGTTGCACATCTGCTTTGAGAGAGGTTTCCACAAATAACTGATGAGAAATAACAAGCAAAATTGTGTGCAAATAGGTCCTTTACAAATGTTTATTGAGTTTGAGATAGATTCCATTATTTCCATTTTATTGATGAGGAAACTGAGGTTCTCCTCACTCCAAATTTAGCACTCTGCTCTATACAATACATGATGACACCTCTCTCCCTCATTTCTTAGAATTCAGTGTCTGGTCCACGATCTTCCTCTCTTTCCCAATCCTTATCTTCATTCTGAGGGACCTCAGTATTGAGAGTATCCTCTCAAACTCTTTGCTGCCCAGTTGATCAATCTCAATTCTCATGTCCTATATTTTCACTTCACCTGCACCATCCTGCCATCAGAGGAAAAAGGAGAGAAGTGGAGGGTCATCACCTGTAGACTATTTCCTCCAGAAATCTGATGGAGGAAAGGAGGTGAGAGAAAGGATAATAGCTGGCAAAGGACATGAGGAAATGGGGGATTGGTTTTTTCTTTAAAGAATTAGAGAAATGTGGGTATATTTGTAGGTAATTAAAAGGAACCAGTGCCAAGGGAGCTACTGAAGATCATAAAAAAGGAATGAGTGAAGGATCACTGTGATACAGTAAAAAAAAACATTCTAGAATGAGAACCTTGATTCAAATACTAAATGTGACACTTACAACTAAATATAATCTTGGATAATTTACTTAACCTCCTACATCTAAGTTTTCCTATTTACAAAATCAGGTAAGTGTTTGGGTAAATGGATTCTAAGGTACCTCCCAGATCTAAGAATCGATTAGGATAATGAACACTCACCATCATGCTGGGCTATCATCCAGTGGATAGAATAAGTGAATGATGAAAGGCAATGTGATGTAGCAAAAAGAGATCAGGAAGACCTGGATTCAAGTCATGTCTCTGACAACATAATGGTTATGCGACTCTAGACAAATCACTTCTTTTCCATGCTCTGGGCAACTCTCCTAGACTCTTAAGTTTCAGAGAAGACTCAGATCTATCTTGATTCAGACAGTCCCTGAAGTGGGAAATCCCTATGGTAACGAAATCACAGGGCCAAGCTGTAGTTCTATAAGAGCAAGGCAGACTCACAAGTTACCTAGATGAAAGCCCTTTCCTTCCTCCTTCAACGTGGTATTCTTTCATTTCCATCCGGCTCAACCCAGTTCCCCCCCTCCACCAAGTTCCTCCTCCAGTTTTGTTCTCCCTTTTCCCCCATCTGGAATCTCCATTTTATCATTAACACATTTCCACTCATTTTAGACATCTCCTCTCACTCTCCTTCTATCTCTTAGCATTCATAGAAACTTGACTCTTCCCAGAAGACACTGACCTCTTGGTCACCTTCTCATATCATGGCTATACCTTTGTTTCATCTTCCCCCACCTTCTTCATTGACAGACTGGGTCAAGAGGAAAAATAAGCACATTCTGTGCTCCTCATTACCACTTTCAGAATGGTTTTCTGAATCCACTAGATATTCTCTTTCTTCACTTCACTGCATTCAGATATAACACTCTATCCAGATCCTGACAGCAGGATTATACATTTAGGACAAGACATAGAAACTATTGGGTCCACTAGGTCCAGGGAGATGAGGGGACTTGCCCAGAATCATGCACATATTAAGTGTCTAAGACAGGCTTTAACCTATATCTTCATGACTCCCAAGTCCAATATTCTATATAATAAATCTCAATGCCTCCCCTTCTTTATTTCTTAAGAACTTCAATGGCTGATTTACAACCTTCCTCTTCTTTACAATCTTTATCCTCATTCTTAGATCTCTAACTCCCTCTCCTTCTCCCTCTCCTTCTTTTCATCTCTTTCTCTCTGTCTGTCTGTCTCTCTCTCTCTCTCTGTCTGTGTGTGTGTGTGTGTGTGTGTGTATGTGTGTGTGTATGTGTGTGTTTCTTTTTCTCTCTGGGTCTCTTTCTCGCTATACTATTATGTGTGTATATATGTGTATGTGTGTGTATATATGTATGTATATGTATACATACTTATATGTGTGTATTGATGTCCCCTCAAACGCTTTAGCCTCCCAGTCCATCAATCTCAGCTCCCATGATCTATTTCTTCACTTCATTTCAGACAAATCTCCAAATGGATGTTCCCTAGTCAACTCAAATTTACCACATCCAAAGCAGAGATCATCATTTCCTCCCAAAACCCTGGCCCTTTTCTGTCAAAGATTCCACTATCCTTCCAGTTTCCCAGGTTTGCTGGGAGCTACAGCTGACTCTTCCTTCTCCCTTAACCCAATCATTTGCCAGCCTTATTAATCCAATTTACCTCACATTTCTCCCAGTGGCCCCCTTCTCTCCACTCACACAGCCATTGTCCTGGCTCCAGGCCCTCATCCCTTCTTATCTGACCTATTTTAATAGCTTCCTAATAGACCTCCAAGCTTCGGGTCTCTCTTCTGACCAATGCATATATGCAGCTACAAAGTGGATATTTTTTAAAACACAGGTCTGACCACACAGTTGCCTACCCAAGAAGCTTCAGTAGCATCCTGTTACTTTTAAAATAAAACAAGAGCTCGTCTGTTTGGCATTTAAAGTCCTTCCTAATATGGCTCCAATTCAACTTTCTAGACCATTTTCATACAATCCTGCATGTCACTGTCCTGATGCTTGCTCCTCATGCACATCCCACCTCTTTAATTTTGCACAGGCTATCTTTCATTCCTGGGTTGAGAGAACAAAAGTAAATGAACTCTGAGTAAGAACCTGAGGAGGCCTTCTCCCTCCCCCCAACTATATGGGTTTTACTATATAGACTTAGTGAGGCTATTTTGGCTGTTCAGAGAATTTTCCCCTCTATCTTTTCTTTCTTATTTTCTCAATAAGATATAGCTTAACTATTATTTCCAGATAACAGAATATATGCATTGTAAGGAGAACACCACTAGGATTTAGAAAATCTAGTACCATGTCCCAACTCCACACTAACCAGCTATGTGACCTTAAACAGATCAATTGAAACTTCTTGGACCATGATTTCATCTTTGAAATGGGGATAATAATAGCTGTTTTTGCTTTCACAGGATGATTTAGTTCAACAAACATTCATAAAGCTACTTCTACACACAAAATTCTTGTGCCAGGGGCTGAGGGAAATACAAAGACACATTAGGGGTGATTCCTTAAGGAATTTACAAGTTAACAGAAAATACAAGACATGGACAGAATCGTAATATAATAAATAAAATAAAATATCTGAGAAATTTTGAGTATCCTGAGAACTGGGGTAGTGAAATATCACTTCTGGTTGAAGAGTGAAGAGGAGGGAGGAGAACTGCAGTGTGGCACAGTGCAAAAAGTCACAATCCTGAATTTATGGGCCTGAGTTTAAATACTCTGTCACTTAATACCTGGGTGACTTTAAACAAGTCATTTAACCACTCTCAGTGTCCTTATTTGTAAAATGAGTCCACTTCTACTTCTCAATCTTTGATCTCAACACTGATAAAGGCCTCCTAGAAAAAGGTAACATATGAACTGGATGTTAAAGGACAGTCTGAACTACATTAAATAATATCTAGTAAAGCATTTCAAAAATAGTAAAACTTACAAATGTGACATACTATTATCAGAGAGTGAATTAAAATTTAAGACATTTAAGAAAAGTATGTATTGGTGCTCTTACAGAAAAAGCCATGGACTTGACGTCATAAGCTCCCAGATTCAAATTGCTGCCTTTTTTACTTAACTACTACCTGTATGATATTGGGTGACCCTCTTCTTTTCTGTGGCCCTTAGTTTTCCCCTCTGTACAATCAGAAGATTGACTAAAGAGGTCAAAGACGAAAAGAAAGCTCCCATATACAGCAAAATATTTATAGAAATCCTTTTTATACCATAAAATACATGGAAATAAAGGAGATACCCATCAGATAGGGAATGGCTAAACAAGTCACAATTATTGTTCAGTAGTGTCTGAGTCTCCAGGACCTCATTTGGGATTTTGAAGCATGAATAGATTTACATGAACCCAGGCAAAGCAGAACTGGAAAAGTACATAAATAATAACTACAATATAAATGGAAAGATCAGCAAACAAACAAGGATGAAAAACAAAAAAAAAAAACAAATATTTTATAATTATAATAACCAAGCAGAGCTCTAAAGAAAAGATGAAAAAATGCACTTCTTCCTTTGAAGAGTTGGGGAAGATAAATATGTAATTAAAGGCAATCCAGCACAGTGGAAATCATATTGACTTTTGAGGCAGAGAACCTGGATTCAAATCCTTTTCTACCACTCTTATGTTATCTTCAACAAGTCTCTTAATTTTTTTGGACCTTAGAGGGGAAAGGTAAAGAGTATTCAGTAGCTTCTATGTATTTTATAAACATTATCTCATTTAATCCTCATGACAACCCTGGGAGATAGGTGCTTTTATTTTCCCCCATTTTACAGTTGAGGAAACTGAGGCAGCTTGTTTAAATGACCTACTCAGAGTCATACAGCTAGTAAGTGTCTGAGGTCAGATTTGAACTCACCTTTTCCTGACTCCAGGCCCAGCACTCTATCTATTATTCCACCTAGCTCCCATTTTTATATAAGGGGGTTAGATTAGATGGTTTCTAATGTCCTTTCCACCTCTAAATCTGTCATCTTGTCATCCTAAATCTGTCAGTCTTCATTTATATGTTTTGTTAGTTTTTCAGGGAGGAAAAAAAGGCATTTGAACTAAATCATCCTCTCAAAGTCTCCTCCAGGACTAAATTCTTTGATTACTCCCAGTAATAGCATAGGGAGTCATTGGGTGAATTGAATATGGAGGGAGTCAAAGTTCTGACCATCTTCCCAGCTATGCTCTAGCCAGGATACAGGATGGTAGGATTAATTTCTTCACCTATTCTCTGCCTTTGCTTCTCCACCTTGGAAACAAGACATGGATACTTGCCAATTACATCTCTCAGGGACAAGGCACATAGAAGTAAGATCATATCAGGTACGTGCTTTGAATGTTTGGTTGACAGCTGTATTAATAGTATAATGGAATTATCTTTTATATAAAAAAACCCCATAGTTACCACAATAAATCAAGCTGCAGGTGACATACAATAAGACCTCTTTCTTTCCTTTCCTCCTCTCACTCACACACAAAATTATTATAGGATGTGACTGTTAAGACAGGAATATGATGTTCATCAGCAGAGCTGGGGTACAGACCATATAATTCTGCAAAGTATGCTCTTTAAATTGGCCCAACACTAATCGTGCTGTGTTTGACAGCTCAAAGAGATGGGCTGTAAGAGAGCTGACTTTCTGCCATTCTCTTCATCCTTCAACCCCCTTTCCTCCAGAAAACTCAGGCTGCTCCAGAGAAGTTAGCAGAGCCCAGGGCCTGCTCTGGGTGGGATATCAATCACCCATGATGGATGGGTATCCTATAACAGGGTCACTCGTACCTTGGCAGCGTATCGAGCTGCAATGCTGGTCCTCATTGAAGGCTGACGGCTGATCCATATGGTTCAAGTCCAATCAGAGCGGTGATTTCTCAGTCTTAAGGACCCTTTCAGTCTGGCATGTCACACACCCATGGCTAGAGTCTGGGCAAAATCTTCTAGTCTCCAGTCTTTCTATGAAATGCTCAACATCCTGTGCAGAGGCTAGGGTCTGTCAGGGAATTTTTAAAAGCTTTTCATGTAGAATAACAAAAGGCTGCATATTTAAAACAGCTTCCAACTTAGAAGAAGACATCAATTCTTGGATTCTACTGCCTATGGAGGCTTTTCTTAGGCTTACAGATAACGATGCCTCTTAAGGAGGCTGCAGATCCTGTTCTCAACTCATCATGACCCCTCCATTCACCCTTGGCTAAAGCCAGAACTCCGGCCAGATGGGACCAGAAACCAAATGTATAACAATACCTATGTCTAGCTGGAAACATGCCCAAGCTCATGATGAAGGAGGCAAAATCCAACAAGCATTTATTAAGTTACTATTGTGTGCCAAAGAACACTAACAAATCATAATTCTATGCCTCTTCTTAATTCTCCTACCACAACCACCAATTTTTCTGAAATCCAGTAGAGTTCACCTTGATGAAACTTGTTATAACAAGGTATAATAAAATCATGAAAACATAGCAGAATTACAAAATTAAAATATAACTATCCAGGACATAGATAAGTGGAGCAATGTGATAATAAATTATATATATATACATATATATATATATATAAGTACATACATACACACATGTGTCTACATATCTATATTTGTATATAAATATATTCATATATTAGTAAATATATTTTAAAATACATATACAAAATATATTTTATACATAACCTAAGTTCACAATTTCATATACAAGCCGCTTTTCCATTCTTTTTATCTTTTAAATTGTTCATGTTTGTTGATATTTGTACAATTCATAATAAAATAAAAATTCAGATTATAAATGATACCTTCTCTTACATCTTTTAGAAGATAACCAGGATTATAAAATTAAATTATAGCTTTGAGTCTTAATTTCCTGAACTATGACCACAATTTTTAAGATTTGTATATAGACATATCTAAGTATGCTATCTCCATGTCTCTGTTTTTCTGCCTCTGTCTCTCTGTCTGCTCCCTTAAACACACAGAAACACATTCTCTTATATAGTTAATGATACCCAGACATAGGACCACAGAGTCCCTCACTACCTCTCACTTTCCTCTAATAGAAAAATTGTTCAAAAGATTGTTTTTTTTTTGGGGGGGGGAGCGGAAGTGAGAAAGGGAAAAGGAATGAGACAGAGGAAGAAAAATTGAGGAGAGAGTGAATGAGAGAGTGAGAGAGACAGAGACAGAAGGAGGGGGGCAGAGGGAGGAAGAGAAAAAGAGAGGAGGGAGAAAGAGAGGGAGAGGGAAGGAGGGAGGGAGAAAGAGAAAGGAAAGGAAGGAGGAAGGGAGAGAGACGGAGGGAGAGAGGGAGGGAGGGAGGGAGAGGAGACAAAGAAAGAGAGTGAGAGAGAAAAGAGACAGATAATGTCACCTTCTAGAAAATGCAGTCTAAATGAAATGCCATCTCAGACGGTCAAGAAAGAACTAAAGAAGCAAAGAGACAGAGACAGAGAAAAAAGAGAGAAAAAGAGAGACAGAGAGAAGAGAGAGAAAGAGAGGTGGGGGGAGAGGGGACAGAAACAGAGAGAGACAGAGAGGAGAGACAGAGAGAGACAGAGGGACAGAGAGAAAGTCACCTTCTAGAGGATGCAATCTAAATGTAATTCAATCTCAGACACAGTTAAGAAATAATTAAAGCAGTGGGGCACAGTGGAGAGTGGGGATAAAAAGAAAAGAGAAGAAACCAAGGAAAGGGGAAATACTAGGAATGAGACTTATAATTAGATTTTATCCCTTTCCCATTCCCCAGGAGCCTGACTGTGGGATCCTAGCTAAGAACCTTGGCCCAGACTAACAAACCATGGCCTACATACGCAGCTGCTGTGAACTTAAACAGAGCCCCTGAGGCCTGACCAGAGAAGCCTTGGAGCTGAGCAGTAACTGGTGCTGGCAAAAAAGTGATTTGAACCATGTTAGGGTTTTTAATTTTTTTTTCCTGTTGGATACTAGGAGTAGCCATTCTAGTCTCTTCTCAAAATTAATCAGATAATTCATTATCTTCCCTATAATTCCTTCCCATGCTTAGCCAGCCACAGTAATAATTCCCCCTCTCCTTGTGTGAAGGTAAGGACAGGGCATGATGGGCCTTTTCCAGACTAAGATAATGGATGGAGACTCAGAGTATCAGGATTCAGGGCTGAACCTGAGCCAGTAGGACATGGAGCTTCTGTTCTTGATGGGGTAAGAAAGGCATGGGCTGGGCCAGCCCAGATGGACACCACTAACCTACAAATACTTGGCCATGTTCTCTGCCAACTTTGTGTCCTCCAGATAGCACCATAGGAAAGAAAATTCCTACAAAAGGAAACAAATTCAGAGCATGAACATGATATGGACTAAAACATGCTGAATTCAAATTGTGCTTATGCTTCTTTCCATTAATCTTGGAATATCATTCTCTGAGCTTCAGTTTTGTGTTCTATATAAAATAACCAGGTGGAACTATATGGCCAAGATCCTTTATGACTCAAAATAAATTCTACCATCCAAAAGCATCCTTGTGTTTATAATGATTTTTAGTCCCATTCCTGAAATTTTTGGCATAAGGAGCTTCCCAGTGAGAAAATCCCCTCTACCAATGATGATTAGCAAATGCTCTGCAAACTCTTAAGAGAGTTCCTTAGGGCACTAAGAGGTTAAATAATTTAGGTAGGGTTACACACAACCAGTATGTACCAGAGGCAGGATTTGAACTCTATGTTCACTGTTCCATGTTGCTTCTTATTTATAATATCATTAATCATACTAATAATTGATATTTCTATAGTAAGGTCTATACATTTCATTTGAAATATTCATGATAGCCTTGTTATATAGATAGAACAAAGTTATAAAAATTGACAAAGTTTGTCTTTTCAGGTGTCCAGCCCCCGCTATCAGTCTTCTCCCTGTCCTACCCCCTAATACCTAGATGCCTCCACCCATATCTGATTTCCTCCCCCTTCCATTCCCCACCATGATATTCCAAGTCTTTTTTCTTTCCCATTAAAATGTCCCCTCCTGTGTTTCCTAGTAGATGACAGAAGGCAATCTGATCAGCTAGCTCCTAGTATCATCTCTGTTTATGTGTTACTGGCCAATCAAAGAGTTGTATGTCTTGGGTCTGACAGTAGTGCATATTAATGGAGGTCTCCGATGCCTTGCATCAGCATACTGGCACAGGGCATTTTATACATAATAAGTACTTTTAAAAGGGACAGCAGGGGATTGAAATCTGAAGTCAGAAAACTGGGCTCCAATGCTTGCTTTGCTTCTTGTTCTCCATTTGATGTTGGGTCAATCATTTGATTTCTCTGGGTTTCAATGGATACTAAGATCTCTTGGGCATCTAAACCTAAAATCTGAATTGAATTGAATATGAAATTCCAGGCTCTGTGGAAGTCCAAAAGAAGGGATATTTGGGAAAAAGAGCTTTGTTTCTATAAAAGTGATCCATCTTGTACAATTTGGGAACACAATTGGGAATTACGCAAATCGTGACTAAAATGTTTACCCTTTGAACCAGAGACTCTGTTGAACTTTTCCAAAAGAACTGTCTGAGCTGGAGACCAGTACATATCCCTTTTTGAGGATTCATCTGAAGGCATTTTGCCTTTGCTGTTGCCTTCTATGTTTGTGTTCTGATCTTCCCTGTCTCCATAGTAGCTTTCTACTCAGGGCTCTTTTTGCTTTTTTGCTCATTTTTAAAAGTTGAAGTTTGCTCTAGGGCATAGAGGAGATTGTTCCAAACATCTTTTGCAAGGAGACAGGGGTCTCTCACTAACTGCATTGGAGCATTGGTGCTGCAGGCTTTCCCAGTGCCTTGGGTGGGCCTGGCCAAGTCTGACCTGTTATGCTAGGGTTCAGGAGTTCACAATTTCCCTTCTGTAGTTGTGTTGGAGGACTTAAAGCTGGTCTGCTGATCCACTGGCATTCTGAAACAGAAGAGAGTAGCCAATGATGCTAAACTTTAGTTAAGAGCCTCCTGCTAGATTCCCCTTGCCGGATGCTGGATACCAAATGCACAGCTACTGGGCCATGTGTCCCGCTTTGCTCCATTGAGACAGACCTTTCCTGAAGTCCTTCTCATATATCTTAAACTGGAAAATTATTATGCTTGAATTGTTTATGGGATCTGTCACTCCAAAATCCATTCAGAAGTTTGATCTAGCATTGATTCTAAAGGAAGCTGGAGAGAGTTCAGGCAATATTCTATGTACTCTCCACCATCTTGGCTCTATCCTTCCAAAGACTCTATTATTGGTTTTAATCCCCAAGAGAACCATCAATAAGAAAAAAAGTCCCTATATATTCCAAAATATTTATAGCAGTACCTTTGTAATAGCTAAGAGTTAAAAACAAAGTAGATGTCCATCAGTTGGAGAAGATTAAAAACATATTGTGATAAATGAACATAATGGAACATTATGGAACATAATATTTCTGTGCTGTGAGAATTATGTATGATGACTATAGAGAAGGATGGAAAGATTTATATGACCTGATGCAGAGTGAAGTAATCAGAGCCAAAAAAATATTTATAATAACTATAATGATGTATGGAAAGGAGAACCACATGCCAAAAAAGTCAAAGGTAAATATAACAAAATTATAAAGATCAAGCATGTGAAGTGAAGAAAGATGAAGAGATATTCCCAACCTACCTCTTTGTGTAGATGGGAAGTCCACACAAGGCACATGTTAGGGGACTTTTTCAATGTATGGATCAGTTTTTCTGATTTTGTTTTCCTTTTTAAAAAATATTTTGGGAGGAAGTACATTTGGGATAACTGTGGTCATAAAAGAAAAAGATCCACAAGAGAACTACTTCACTAAAGTTCATTATTCCCCTAACATGTCTGGTCAGGATGGTCTGAACTCATTCGAAGCCTTTCTACATTAAATAATTCCTCTCTAAACAGAGACATTCTAATAGAGGTATATCTTGATTTATAGAATAAAGATATCTGCAAAGCAAATTTTTGTAGGCAAAAGCCTCTTGTACTAATGATTTTCATTGTGAAGTTGTGTTGCTTTGAAAAAAAAAAGATTTTGACCTAAAGAAATAATAGTCATTACTATTAGTAGCAGTAATTTAATAATCATTCATTCATTGAATGAACATTGGAGTCTCTGTCATATGAATAAAAAGAAGGTAGCAAGGGAGTAAAGAATGGAAGGAGGGAAGAAAAAGGGCAAAAAAGGAAAGGAAAGCATTTCTCTAATGTTTTAGGCACCATGTAGATGCTAAGGATACATATAAAAGATGAGGTAATACCTTCCTTCAAATAACTGAAATTTTAGTGGAAGAGACAATATGTATAAGAGAGTGGTAACCAGAAAAAGGAATTTTAGTCTAGGAAGTTGAAGATATGAGTGGAACCTTAGGGCAATTTATTACCATGCACTTTCCCATGTGTAGGTCTTGTGCTAGAAATCATTAGAATACATATCCAACACAATCCAATAAGCATTTATTAAAAACCTAATGTGTGCAGGGTACTCTGCCTATCATTGAGATTATCAAAAGCAAAGATCAAAAAGACCCAAGAGATCGCTGTATACAGTAACAGCAATATGGTTTTAAGAACAAATTTGATTAAAAAGTCATTTTGATTATTACAAATACCCAAGTTAACTACAAAGGACCTATGAAGGAAGATACTATCTGCATCCAGAGAAAGCATTGTAGAGTAGAAACATATATAGAACTATCTTACATATATATGTATAGAATGATTTTTACATATATGTATATGTATAGAATGATGTTTTTACATATATAGATATATGTAAGTATGTCTAGATACATTATATATTTCTATATTTGGGTCTATTGGTAACCATCTCTAGGGTAAGTAATAGAGGAAGAAAAAAGGGAGGAAAGTTATGTGATCATTTTATTATATATTTTACCAGCAAGTTGTACATAATAAATTTGCAGTTTTCTATGCAATTATCTTTTTTTAATTCCACTATGTTATGGAAATGCTTAATTTATCTCATAAATTAAAAATAAAATAAATAATTAAAAAAAAATATTGTCCTTACCCTCAAGAGAAATGCAACATAAATACAGATAAGTATTCAACTGAGCCTTTGAAAGAAAACAGAGAACAACTAAGGGAATAGAGAAAGATAACCTATAAGAGCTGGGGTTTGAATGGAGCCTTGAGAAGGAAGTGACTTCTAAGCCGAGGCATATGGAGGCAGGGCATGGAGCAATACATGTAAGAAATAAAGAAACAAAAAGTCACAATTTCATTTGTGGACAACTAGTTTCAGCACTCCAATCACCCATGGCTTTGCCTTGCTCTATAAACTAGTTCCAAACCCAAGTGCTTTCTAACTCTCTATTTTAGCTGCTAATGAGTGTGGGCTATGATAAGCAAGATTGTTATAAAATATTTTTCTCTAAAAAGCTGGCTTCTCCCTAATGCAGTCCAGTCTTCCCCAGCCCCATACAAAAAATGGGAATATCATAGGCCACCATTAGCACCCCAAACCAAGGATTTTGGCTGGGCCACAGAGCTTCAAAGGCCAAGCTCAAAACTGAGTCACTTCTCTGCATCTCCCGGCATTCAGGGAAATGCCTGTGCTGGGAGCCAGCAGGTGGCTCCGAAATGCCAAATGTAATTAAAAACTTCATTTTCATTTATGATTTCTGGTCTGCATGGCAAGGAGAACTGCTTTTCTGGAATAAGTTATCCCTGTGCTGCAGATGTCTTCAAAGGATCGTAATCCAAAACTGCTCTCAGAGACCCTGGCTTTCCAGGGGCCGCTCATCCGCACGCGGAGTTTCATCCTTTGTGGGCACAGATGGGCTTTTGCATATGTAAGTGTGCTGATATAGCACAAAATTCCAGGAATCCCGGCCAGGGGCAGCATTCCCTCCTCTCCCTCCTAGTAGAGCTTTTATTGTGGAAGAGCTCAAAGCACCAATGGTGATTGATTCACTCTCACAGTTTAGCACAAAAACGAAGGTTCTTAGGATCTCTAGAAGGTCAAATCAACTAGCCCAATTTCCTTATTTTACAATTAAAGAGACTGAGCCCCAGAAAGAGGAAGATTCTTGCCTTGGGTCACATAAGCAGAGTCATGATTTTAACCCAATACCTCATACTCTGAATGTGGCTGAAAACCTAACAATAAATACCTTAGTATTAATCAATCAGGAAAAAAAAATTTTGAGATATTCTGGGGTTAAATAAAGGCATCATTATTACAACTGAGGTTTATTACAGATACCATCCTTAAAGAAATAATAATAATTCAAATTTTTTGTGATTAATGTCTACAAGCATTTTCCTTCCAAAATACTTGTGAAGTAAGTAGTGCAAGTGTTATGCTCCCATTTTATAGATGAGAAAATAGAGGATCAGAAAGGCAAAATGAGCCTAAAGTTTCCCTAAGTCTGAACCTATGGACCTCATCAGTAAGTTTGACTACATTGATATTAAGCCTAATACATTTACTGGCAAAGTGACCCTGAGCAAGAAATTTAACTCTGTTTGCCTCATCTGTAAGATGAGTTGGAGGAAGAAATCACTCTAGTATCTTTGCCAAGAAACCCCCAATGGGGTCATGGAGAGTTGGACATAACTGAAAAATAACAAAGCAAAAATAGATCTTAAGTTCAGATAGATAGATAGATGTGTGTATGTATGTGTGTGTATATGTATACATATATATATGTATAAAAATAAGATATATCCTCATATATATCACATCTCAGCTTTTTGTGTGTTCAAGTACTCATAAGTCTGTCGTGGCAATACATTCATTGTTCTCTTTGCCAATGACATAAATAGCCTTTCTTTTAACCTGATTCCCTTGAAAAGAGATTCCCTCTGAGTCCTAGTCCCACTAACAATCACAACAGAGAAATATTACCAAGCAAATAATTCTATTTCTATATGCTTCAGTTTTCAAAGTGAATTGTTGATTTAAACCACAAGATTTGCTTAGATTCAGACCATTTGTACATGAGAATATATTTATCTCAAAAACAAGCTTGATTTTCACAAATTGTGATCTGCCACTTCTCATGAAGAAAAAAACACTTAAAAGATTCAAACAAGTGTCCTTGACAATGGATGTGTAAATAGTGTCATAATTCATGAATCTGCTTATTATGTTCCTTTCTATGATTGTAATTTATATTTAGTGTTCAGTAAGACCATATACATGCTAATCAGTAAAAATTATCACACTTCATCCTCTCCATAACTGTTATTCAAGTCATTGATCTTAGAGTCAGAAGATCTGTGCTTAAGTCCCTTTGTGTATTTGGTAATTTTATAATCCTGGTTAATCACTTAATCTCAATGAGCCTCAATTTTCTCATCTGTAATATGGAGATGTAATACTTGCATAACCAATTTACAGAGTTGTTCTGAGAAAAGTAATGGGCAAATTTTAAAATGTAATAAAATATTAGGTCATCATTATTATTACAAATGGGCATGATTGACTGGGAGGAAAATGAAAACCACCATCTTCAGGCAAATCCCTATGCTCTACACTCTTCCCTCATGGCCAGGGCTCAGCAAATTGAATCTTAGGAGTGTTGTGAAGAATACGGCATATTCAGTATGGCTGAAAAAGAATCAGAAGATTCAGATTTTAGTCCCTGCTTTACTATTTAGGATCTATGTAGTCTTATGTAAGTGAAGAATGTGTTAAATTTATTCTAAAAGTTGTTTCTAATGCCTGATCCCTTGATTAAACATGAAAAACCTCTCTGATTAGGTCAAAGAAGAATGCAAGTATTTTTTAAATCCTTGTTTTTTCCAAGTCACAGCATTAATTCTTTATAAATATTATCTCATTGAATCCTCACAACAACTTTGAGGAGATGCTATCATTGTCTTCATTTTACAAATGAAAAAACTGAGACAGAAAGAAGTCAAATGATATGCCCAGAATCACACCACTAGCATCTGAAATCAGATTTGAATTCAGACCTCCTGACTCCAAGCTCAGCATTTTATACATTTTACTGTCTATGAAGTCCAAAGATAATAGAGACAGGAAGTCTTTGACTTCATAGACACAACTGAAGATACACAGATATAACAGAGTTACAACCGAAGATACACATAAAGACACATGGAGACATAAAGAAGAAATAGATACAGAGAGATAACACATGAATGGCAACGCAGCTTTATGAAGTAAAACCTCTAGAAGCCAATAGTTAAGTGTGAGGAGAGCAGAGCCTAAAAACCAGCTGAGCAAAATTCTAGTCAAAAATCTGCACCCAAAGTGAACCACATGAAGACTTCTACCTCTACAAGAGAAGGAAGGAAGGACTTTCAGACCCTTTAATTTTATGAGTTTTGAATTGCTCTGGCCAAATATGTATCCCAGATAGTATGTCTTACTGATTATCACTGTGTTCTGTTGGAAGTTTGAACCCACTATTTTCATGGATGCTGGGTATAGTTATGAGAGACTGAACTCCATTTTTATGGAGGTATGTTTGGCAGCTACTATTCTCAATATTCAAATGAATAATGACTTTTCCCAAAAGATATTTGCGTCTACTGGATAGTTGTAAATGAAAAGGATACCAGTAGGGGGCTCATGAGCTGTATTAGTAGTAGTGCAGATCCACAATTATTTACCTCTGAAATCTAAAGTACCATTTCTCTTCTAGGGATCAAATCCGGGAATCCTCTTCCTCCTCTTTCTCTTACTCCTCCTTCTCCACTCAGTACTACTCCTGCTAATAATAATAACAATAATAATAATAATTAACTCTCATATAGAGTTTACTATGTACCAAGGCATCAGCAAAGATCTTTAGAATTATTGTCCCAATTAAGATAACAGGTTGTAATAGTAGGCTATAGGGGGTGCTATAATTATATTTGTGTATATGGTATCTATCAATAGACCAAAAGCTCCTTGAAATCAGGGGTTCCTTCTTTTTTTGCATCTATGTCTTCAGCATCTAACACAGGACCTAGCACAGAATAGTCTTTTAATAAATACTTGTTAATGGGTTGAATTACCTTAATATGAAACAGAAAATAAAATTTGCTTCAGCAATGAAAAAGAGAATTGACTTTTTGCTTTTAAAAATAGAAAACATACGGATCCTGATGGTTTATAGCAAGTTCAATCCATAGATATCACAATTTTTAACATTTTTGTAGAATTTGTGTGTCAAAAGTGGATTGTTCAAAATCATTTTTAAATGATATATCACAAGATTTTTCAGCTACCTTTTCATGGTATGATGGTGACCATGGGCTCTCAAAGACTGCACCAATGATCCACAAAGATGGTCAGGGCCTATCAGATTAGAAAGGCTTCAAGTACAGATTCAGTGATGGACTATATGCCTGTTGGTGGAGAACTAGCCTAACTGAGTGTAGAGACTCATCAAGTTTGTCACAGTGTGATGGAATTTTCAGTCACTCCAATTCTCAAAGACTTTAGCTTGGAGGAATTATAATACTCCACTGCCAAGTCTACATATAGATGAAATCTGAGACCTTGGGTTTTGTATGTATGAATTCACATCAAAATTCAAGGCAGAATTCCATTTATATGGTCAAGATTCAAAGCTGCCAGGAAATAGCAGGCTAGCTAGCTTTCCATATTTAGACAATTAGGTGGCACAGTGGAGAGAACACTGACCTGGAGTCAAAAAGACCCGAATACTACTCACTAGCTGTGTGACTCTGGTCAAGTCACTTAATCTGTTTGCCTCAATTTCCTTAATTAAAAAATTGAGATAATAAAAGCCCTACCATCCAGAGTAGGGATCAAATGAAATATCATTTGTAAAACACATAGCACATAGTGCCTGACATACAGTAGGCATTATATAAATGTTTACCCCACATATTATCTTCTTAAACTTATCTTAAAGTTTTGTATAAATTACTTGGGACTAGAAATAATTTTCATTGGCTTCACTTTGTGACAACAATAATCATGTATGTGGACTTAGGCTAATTCAGTACATCTTTGATCAAGATTCTATCTGGTTAGAACTATAGTTTCACCTTTATTAGTTCTCTGTCACCTGAATATTGGATTTCATATATAAACCTGTGTTGATAAATACATGAAAAAAAAAACATGATATACACAGGTGTTTCATGGCTGTATTTAATTGTGTTTTTAATTCTGTGGCTTTGGTATGGATGTTACTCCAGAGAAGGAGCTATTGCTAAGATAAAACTTAATCTTCAAAAATAAGCAAAAACTTTCAGAGGCCTGCCAACTATAGATGTTAGTGATTTCTCTGTGATGTGATATGGTCTTCTTGAAATTGCAGAAACAGTAGTAAAACCAGATTTAAAAAAAAAGAAAAAAACTGCTAGCAACTACAATGAAAATAAATTCTTATCTTGGCCAACACAATTTCAAAAACCAAAAAACTAAATATTAGAAAAATTCATTTTACTGGTAAAATTCACTTTTTCATTCATTATATCAATATATCATCATATCAAAATCATGGTGAGAAGTCCAGATGAGTATCCACACTTATTCATCAAACTATAAACATCCACTCCAAAAATGTTTGGTTTTTTTTTTTTTTTTAACTTCCATAGGAAACAAAAAGCCACAAAAGAGTGGTCCCCTTGATAGAATGAAAAGCAGAATTATTTTGGACTGATAGAAAAATTCCCAAATGGAGATCTAATACTATAACAAGATCTTGCTCTGTGCCACACATCATAAAATGGTTAAGGAATGTATCTGAAGGAAGGAAATAAGCATAATTCAATGGCCAGAAAAATGGTCTGATTTTCACCCCTATTGAAAATTTGAACAATTGTTGGAACTTGGAAAAATAAACTGTTTGACAAAATTACAATTAACATCCAATATAATAAATGTCATTTCATGATGAATAATTAAAGAATACGCATCATAATCTTGTGAATTCAATGTCAAATTGTATAAAGCAAGTGATGGCAACAAAAAGAGGAATGAACACTAAAAGTTTTTTAAAAGATGAAAAAAAGTTGTGAGGTTTAGAATTAGTTATTTTATTTTGCCTAGAATAATTTTTATGCCATTATATTTTTCCCTTCACATTCTCAATAAAATAAAAATAAAAAGACTTACCTATTAATTCCTCAAATGTGCTATTTCCCACCATCATGACTATAATACAATATATTCCTCTTCCCCTGAGAACCTTTAGATCTCTTCAAGACTCAACTCCAGCATCATAATTTTTGTGAAATCTTTCATTCTTCACTTAGTGTTAATTCTCTATGCCTTTTCAAATTATCTCATATTTACTTAGTTCTTACATGTTGTATTCTCCAGTAGAATATAAGCCCACTGAGGACAATTTTGCATTTGTTTTCCTAGGGCCAAGAAATAATGAAGTATAATATATAGAGGGATCTTCTTAAAGCCCAAAAACTTGATGGGCATGGTGGCATATATTTGTAATTTCTGCTATTGGGGAGGTTGAGACTAGTGGATTTCTTGAAATGAGAATTTCTGAACTATCAAGGGCTAAAGACAGCATGTTTCCACACCATGAACCAGTTATGGTGAGACCCATGGAGTAGAGGAGCATAGAACTACCTAAGGAGCAGTTAATTGATTCATGTTGTAAGCAGAGCAAGCCAGAATTCCCATGACAATTAGCCAATTAGCAAATTGACCCATGAGTAGCATCTGAACTTCTAGTCTGGACAAGAGAGGGAGACCAAGTCTTTTTTCAATTTTATTTTTAATTTATAAAATAGAACAAGCACTTTCATAACATAGCAAAATAAAAAAGATGATTGCACATGAAACTGCAAATCTATTATTATGTAGAATTTGCTATTCCTTTTAAATATACAATTAAGTCGTGTAACTTTTTTTTTGTCTTCTTCCTCTACCTTTGTCCTACAAACAGCTATTATTATACTCAAATATGTATAAATGTGCATGTATTCTATATACATATATACTCATTTTATATATATATATATATATACCTCTATTTATTAGTTCCTACTCTAGGTATAGATTTTATCTTCCTTTGTACTTAATTTGAGTATTTATAATAGTCTTTTTTTTTTCTAATTCTGGATTACATCCTCCCTCTGACAGATATTAGCTATGTGACATTGGGCACGTCACTTAACCCCTGGCATTCCTAACTGCTTTCTAAGCCTACCTACTACATCACACACAGGTTACAATATGTACAGGTAGAAGAATCTCCCATGAAGGAGTTTTCTAACTGCAGATAATCACATCTCTACAGTGCCTTACAAGTATACATATCCCTAACTAGATGCCTGCTTTTGCTCACTGCTCAGCTCAGCAATGAATGGAGGTACAAGAAAAGAATAGAATACTGCACTAAACTTCATGTGGGATCTCAGAAGCCCACCAATGCCTCCTCCAGCTTTCTCATCAACAATACCAATCTGACATTTTAAAAAGCACTTCAGCATTTTGATGCAGTATGTATTTTTTATATTTTTTTCCTCCAGCTCACATCATTGAATAAATCAGAAGCCCTCTTTTTCTGCTGAATGTTGCATTTCCTGGCAACCTTCAGGGTCAAGAGAAAGAAGAGTATCAAATTGTAAATAAATAAATAAACAGATAGAAAGATGGATGGGTGAATAGATTGATAGATGAATGGAAAACAGATATATAGGTAGGTGTATAGATGAGAGAGAGAGAGAGAGAGAGAGAGAGAGAGAGAGAGAGAGAGAGAGAGAGAGAGGATAGACAGATAGATGAATGAATAAATGAATGAATGAATTAAAAACTATATAACAAAAAGTTCCTAAATTTCCATCTCTATTTGACCTTCATGCAAATGCCAGATACTATTTAATGAAAAGATATTCCTCCCAAAATGATGGCTGTTTCTAAGAGCCTCATTTTAGAACTGACTAGTGTCCCAAAGACCACTTAGCACAACCATCTTATTTTAGAGATCCAGACTGACAATGCAAGCACATAGTCAATCATTGGCAGAGTCAGGCCTCAAACCCAGGTCTTCTAATATCCTATGCTTATCTCACTTCATGACACTGTTTCCCACTAATGTAGGGTATCCATGCCAAAGAAGAAAAGAAAGAGCTCCAGAAGGAACTGAACTAATGCACTCAGCCATAGATAATAGTTATGGAGTAAGACTAATATCAGGAAACCTCCTTGACGTCAAGAAAAGAACACTGATGTTATGATGTTAAAAAACCCCAGTTCAAACACTAACCATTATGCTTACTAGTTATGACTATAAGAAACTTCCTTAATCTTTCTAAAGTTGTCTTCATCTCTAAAATATACTACCTGTCTTACTGGGTGGTTATGGAGAAAGAACTCTGGACAACATAGAGTACCATAGGAATAGGAGTTTACTGGTCACTAGGAAGTTCATTTTTTTCCGAGAACTATCAGAGCTTCACACACAAGAAGAATTATGGAGTCAGACCTCTCCTACTTAGTTGCCAAAGGAGAAATAGTTGGAATTCTCAGTTGTAGAACATGGCATATATTGGTAAATATTTTTCAATAAATTGATTATACTGTACTGATTTTTCCCCCTTCCTTATTGTTTTCTTTTTTAAAAATTCTGTATCACAAAGGATGATTCTCTGAAAGGATATTTGGGGAAAATGTATATGATATAAAATTTAGTTGATATAAAAACCAGATGGGACAGCTAAGTGATGCAGTGAATAGAGCACCAGGTCTGGAGTCAAGAAAACCCAAGTTCAAATCCAGCCTCAGACATTTACTAGCTGTGTGAGTTAGACAAATCACTTAATCCCATTTGCCTCAATTTCCTAATCTGTAAAAAAGAGCTGGGGAAGGAAATGATGAGCCGCTTTCCTTGCCAAAAAAAAAAAAAACATCAAATGAGGTCACAAAGAGTCAGATATGACTGAACAACAATTGAGATCCCTTCCAGCTCTGACTCTATGATGCTACAAACCAATGAACTTTTTTTTCTTATCTTATAAACAGAAATTGCACCATAAACCCTGACCAAACCCTCATTAATATAGGGAATTGGGCAAGAACAGGGATAGATCAGGACATTTCATAATCACTGAAGAAAAAAACTAAAAGCCTGTGTCCTGCTGAAGACAGTATAAAACCCTCATCTTTGTAGAGGAAGAAGAGCCCATTACAGCTGTATATGAGACTTTATTGGGCCTTCTCTGCAGGAGGTCAGTGGCTTCCTGTTTCTCCAGTCTAGCAGACCCCTCCACCCCTCTGCCATGTCCACAGATGTTGTTACAAAACCCAGGAAGCAATAATTTTCCTGATGGAAATGTCTGCATTAAATAAAACATCTTTATTGGGAGACAAATATTTTGCCAGCACCAAAGACTTCAAGGAGTCCATAAAAGTTTAAATGCAGAGAATTATACATGCCATGTACAGTTATCCTTCTAGTGTTTTTGTTCTCGAGGATTTTTGTTCCCAATGAGTAGCCAAGCAATCATTGGCCCCAGGACTCTTTCTGGAAGGTCTACAAAGTCAAAAATATTTTTATAATAATGCTAAGGCATTTTAATTTCCAAAACAATAAATATCAGTAAACATAATGCAGCTCTCTCTTTTGGAGGGTAAGTCCTCAAGAACTGAGGGTAGTCCTCAGTAATTTTTAAGAGTATAAAAGGGGACCTCAGACCAAAATGTTTAAGAACTGCTGCTCCAGGCCATCTGAGGAGCACTGGTTAGATGAGTGACTTGTAGACACACAAGTATATCTATATGTGAAAGCATTAAATGAAAACTTTGGAGTTCATTCCTTTAGGTTTCAGTTCTGATGAACCAATGTGAAGACAGCTCTTAGAGGCCAGGGACAATACAGGAAACTGATGCCTTCTCACCAATGGTTTTCACAATTTATTTTTTTCATAGTTACACTATGTTGCTTCAAGAGAATGGGCTTCAAATCCCTATTCTTATATTTAATAGGGACAGGAAATCATTTATTAAGCATCTATTACTATACGCCAGGCACTATGATAAGCACTCATTTGGTCCTCACATTTAACAACCCTGGGACGTAGATTAATCCCATTTTACAGCTGAGAAAATTGAATCAGAAAGTGACTTGTCCAGGATCACACAGCTAGTAATTGTCTAAGGTCAGCTTTGAACTCGAGTCTTTTTAGCTCTAAGTCCAGAGCTCTATCTACCATGACACCTGACTGCCTTTTAGCTATTTGAGTGAGACAAACTACTTTAACAGTCTGAACCTAACTTTTCTCATCTCTAAAGCCCATTCTTCTTAACTGTATGTAGATGGCTCTCTCCAATAAAAGTCTATTGAAATTGCCTTGAATCACCTTGTTGTTGAAAAGAACCAAGTCTATCATAGTTGATCATCACATAATCTTGTTCCTGTGTACAATGTTCTCTTGATTCTGTTCTCTTAACTCAGAAGAACTGCGCTATTTACCCAAGTTTACACAGCAGTTTTATAACATAATAAAACTAGAATTGATATATCCTGACTTTTAGAATGGGGATTTTTCCTTGGGAGCATATGGCTTCATGTTAGAGTCCCACAGCAGAGCTATGAGTCAGTCTTAGGTCCTCTACCTTAAAAATCAAACCCATTAAAATATAACATGAATTATACTCAGAAATCCAGGGAAGATGACCAGAATTAATGATCCAGAGTTACTTTTTCATGGCCATGGACAAATCTTTGGTGTTTCCATTTCCTTATCTACAAGCAGAATAAAATGGGAAGAAATGTAGGGAGAGACTAGAAACATCTACTCTCCTTGTGACTTTTTCATATTTCAAGAGTGTGTTAAAGATCTATTATTGTCCTTTACCTTTGTAAGTATCTGGTTCTCTGTAAAGCACTTTACAGAGAATTTGATTTCCTGAAAGATGCCGTTAAATAAGGAGTAATTAAATAGAGTTAAGGTTTCAGCAGTTAAGGTCTAATACTGTGAGGGCACCATTAAAGAGGTAAAATTGAAGAACTATCACATCAGGGAAGAAGTAACTGCCAGTGAATGTGTCCGGCTGAAGAGTAGTAAAGGAAGCATTTTTCTCAGAGACCCATCCCATCCTTCCCCCACTACAAGAAAAATGTTAGACTGGGGATCCTAAGAAAGATCATTTGGAGGAGATTCTCTGGAAATGGAACCATACTCCCTTCTCTTGAGAAGATCAATGAATGAATGAATGAATGATTTAGTAAATGCTTACTATGTATAGAGCACTGTGCTAAACCTTGAGGATACAAATGGGAAATAAGACAGTCATCATTCTGGTGTTTACTCTCTAATGAAGGAGATAACACATATGGAAGGTTTTAGGTACAAGTCTAATGGAAAGGTCCTATGGTCCTTTGGGTACAGCAGCAAAGCAGATGATAATGCCTCTTCTGTAATGTCATTTCCACTGATAAAATAATACCTATTTCTGAAATTGAGTAACTAGACAGTGCTGTGGATGTTGATGACAAAACTTCTTTTCTGGATCTTCAATAACTGCAAGTCATCCACTGCGTCTCATCACTGCCATCTTGATATCTGTCAACAATGGCCTTCAACAACTCTGAAGGGGAGAATACAGCTGATGATTTTTTCCCCTTATTTAATAAATTTTTTCCAATTACATGTAAAGATAATTTTCAACATTTACTTTTGTAAGATTTTTATTTCCAAATTTTTTCCCTTCCTTTCCCTTGCCCAAGATGGCAAGCAATCTAATATGGATTACACATGTACAGTCATATCAAACATATTTCCATATTAGTCACATTGTGAAAGAATTATTAGAACAAAAGAGAAAAAACCACAAGAATAGAAAAAAACTAACAAAAAAGGAGGAAATTGTATGTTTCAATCTGCATTCAGACTTCATAGTTCTTTCTCTGGATGTGGATAGCATTTTCCATCATGAGTCTTTTGGAATTGTCTTAGATCATTGTATTGCTGATGATAACTAAGTCAACCAAAGTTGATCATTGTACAATGTAGCTATTACCATGTACAAAGTTCTCCTGCATCTGCTTATTTCATTCAGCTCTAGTTCATGTAAGTCTTTCCAGGTTTTTCCTGAAATCTGCCAACTCATCATTTCTTATAACACAATAGTATTCCATTACATTAATATATTGTAATATGTTCAGTAATTCTCCAATTGATGGACATGCCTTCAATTTCCAGTTCCTTAAGACTAATGACTTTGCACAGCTCTGCCTCAGTTAAATCTGATTCATGCACAAGATACCACTCTCGTGACATCAACAGTCCTCTTCAAGAAGAAAAGACTAATAACAACAACAAGTATTTGTGGTTATATAACCTTTGTAGAAACAATCACCAGGTTGCATCTATCTCCACGGGGTTTACTTCCCAGGATGGTGACTTAACATCCTAGGCTAAAAATATTACTATTCCTATTTCTCTTAAGTTCAGGGTCTTGTCTCCATCAGGATCTGGGGGAATAGTTATCAAGGTTTTATTTGCCTGGAACATACTACCTCCTGTAACTCTCTCAGGATGCCTTCCTCAAGGAATGTTGGGTAATACTATCATTAAAACCATGATATCTGGGTGCACTGCTCTATAAGCAAAGTATGGCTTATTTTTTCTGAATATGTTACAGAATTTATTAAAGAAGGAATCTGAAAGATCATCTGTATTTACTCCCCGATTTTTCAGATGAGGAAACAAACATGGAAAGATTAAGCTAGTATTTAGCAATTTCAATATTGAAATCTAAGTCCACTCTTTCTAAATAAAGGAGGCCTTCTACATCTCTCCCATTTCCCACATTAAAATCCATCTGCTGCTTTCAATCACTAAGAGTTTCACAATTAGAATTCCTTTGTGACATACACAGAGAAATGGATACTAGACTTGAGATCAGACAACCTGAATTTGAATTCCAGCTTGATTATTTCCTAACAATATGCCTATAGATATGAATATGGAACTGGTTATGGATACAACATCCTGTGTGAACCTCATTTTTTTCATCAGTAGAATGAGGATAATAATACTTATATTGACAACTTAGCAAATCTGATAAGAGGAAAACACTTTGTAATCCAAAGCAGTCAGGTGGCCTGGTAGACAGAGCATAGGAACTAGGATCAGGAAAGCCTTAGTTCATATCTTGTCACTGACAACATGTGTAAACCTGGGTAAATCATTGAACATTTTGCTCATCGGGAAAATGGAGACAGTAATAGCACGCTATTTGTAAAGTGCTTTATATACCTTAAATATTATATAAAGGCTAGTTGTTTGTTGCTGCTATTACTATGAGCATAAAGCACTCTGGGGATGGGAACCATTAGTTTCCTATGAAAGTATGTTACATAGCTAAGTCAGAGAACTGATTCCTTCTAGCTCAGGATACTACATTTTAATGCATATGTAAAACAGAAATCTTTTCTTAACCCAATTCTTTTCCCTGACTATTAGGATCATAGGATTGAGAACCAGAAAGGAATGCAGAGATCATCCTATCCAACCTGATGCCCAATGAATTAAAAGGATTTGCTCTCAGTCTCACAAGTAGGAAGCAGCACATCTAGAATTTAAGCCTAGGTCCTTTGCCTCTATATTAAATACTCCTTCTCTTACATCATATGGACTAAGACTGGAGATACTTTCTTAACTAGAATATAAATAGAGATCTCCTACGTGGCCGATGAGAATTCTACTACTGACCCACCAATGCTTTGGGTATCTCTTTGCTTCTTTTCTTCTGTTGCTCCTCCATGTGGGAGATGCCTGGGGTGCACACCTGACTCAGAAGGCCTGGAAGGTTGGGAAACTGAAGACTGAATGAGAATGATTCCCGTTGGAGATGACCTTCTGCACTGATTGACTTTCGTGAGATGTAAATGACGAACAGTAAATCAGACCGCATGCAGCCTCCGTGAATCATCCCATTCCCTTTCAGCTCATCAAGACAGAGACACATAAATCCCCCAGTGCAGGCCACTGCTCCTGCCGTCCTTCAGATTTCCAATTAAAGATGTCCTGTCCTTTGCCCCTGATCAGTGGAGAGACTGCACATTAATATGGTAATTAGTAGCCAAGGCGGTGGCCATGGGAGCCTCTTTTCCCTTCTTTCTGCCATATCAGTCAGTCTGTCTGTCCATTTGTCTGTCTGCCTGGGCTGTAAATAGGTCAGAGTAGGTCAGGGAGGTTGGTTTGGGAAGAAATGAAAGCAAGCAATGACATTTAGAGAATTTCCCTGCTTCTTCCCATGTGCCCTACTCCAATCAATGTCCATAGACCATTCATGTTCCTATTAGACTCTATAAGCACCACACACTGACAAGAGCTAGTTCATGAGCGTTAATCAGTTTCCCTCCAAAATTTGAAATTCCTTGTAATGTCTTATTTCACCCCATCTGCCAAACTACCACATTTTTTTTTGTTCTGTGGCTGACAGATGAAAAGCAGCTAATCATTTCCTATCCCCTTCCCAAGCTAGGATGGATATTTCAAATACCATATTCCTAAGGGAGAAAGAATTTTAGCCACAATCCATAGAAATGCTTTAGACAATGAACTGCCCTCAACCCTGCCTCATACAGTGAGAAGCAGAATGTTAAAATTCCCCTGGGGCTCTTTGTATAATAATCTTTCATCCTTTTCCCCAGGAAAGGGACCAAGGAGTTCAAGTTAATATCTAGAGGTTGCTTTGACCACAGTTAATTTTTTAAAATACCTCTGTACCTTTTAAGCAAGTGGCCCAAAAGACCTTTCACTTGCGGAGCAAAGGCCAAAGTTAAGGCTTAGCAGCATAGCATTCAGAGCTGGAAGGTGCCTTAGGAGGCATCCATTTAATCTCTTTATTTTATAAGAGGAGGAAGTAACGTCAAAAAAGTGAAATAATTTACTCAAAGAACACAGTTGAAGGAGCAAAAGCAAAATTCCACCTTAGGCCCCCTCACTCCAAATCCAATTCTGTGGAATGTATATTGTCTCCTGAATCTCTTTTCTCTGCTAAATAGTTTGAGGCTCTGATTACTGGAAGAAATCAACTCCACCCCACCATGGACAGTTAAGGAAGTCTGACACTAACCAACTCATATGTCGGTTTCCTCAGGAATACTTTCCCTATTCCACTTAATTTTAAAATCTTCTTTCTGTCTCTTAGTTCTTTTTTTTAATCCATTCTATAGCTTGTTTGTATTTGTTTGCTTATTGGCTCCTCCATTGGCTTGTGAGCTCCTCAAGGGTGGAGACTGTTTCTTGATTCTTTTTATGTGCCTAGAATGTTTATTGACTGATCAAGGGACTTTGAACAAGTTTACCCTCTCTGGATATGTTTCCTTTTCTCTAAAATTAAGGGTTTGAACCAGATTATGGTCCCTTCCAGCTCTATATTTATGTATTACGATCTCTGCTGAGTTTCAGGTGTCTAGCCTGAATTTGCTTTTAAGTCTGTCTCAGAAAGAATTCTCTCTCTTCCTTCCTCCCTCCTTTTCCCTCTCTCTCTCTCTCCTTCCCTCTTCCTCTCTCCTCTCTGTTCTTTTGTTTGTCTCTCTAGATATATCTCTATCTCTGTCTCTGTCTCTATCTCTGTCTCTGTTTCTGTCTCTTTCTCTCTGTCTCTGTCTCTGTCTTTCTCTCTCTCTCTCTCTCTCTCTCTCTCTCTCTCACACACACACACACACACACACACACACACACACACCAAACACTAGACAGAGAGACTATAAATCCCAAAGCTCTTCTTCTTTCACCCAACCCACAACTCCCCACTCTTCCCTCCCACAGGCCCCTATGTTATTTTTACATCTCATTTCCTCACATTATGGAAATTTACATACTTAAGCAGAGCACATCCGTGTCCAAAACATAAGCAAAGTGCAATAATACATCAGAAAGAGCTTTATTAAAAAAAAAAAAAAAAACCGATGTGCAGGATATTTCGGAAATCAGTTGCTAAGGCAAGTGGTTCCCTGTATGGGAAGCAAGAGAATTCTCTGCCACTCTCCACAATAAGCAGACGTGATGAGGGCTGAGCAGCCCAATCGTTCCAGTGGGATTACACATTGAAAGCTGCATTCATCCCCGGGAGCCCATCAGACCCCACATTGTTAACATGAATGCTGAGAGAATTGCAGAGAGAAGCTGGTGCTCCATTACCAAGTGCTTCCGATTTCTGTAGCCTTCTCTAGTCTCACCATCTGTGTCCTTGGAAAACTGAGAAGTGGCAAAGGTCCGAAACTGGGGATATGGGAGTAGCCCAAGAATAAAGGTGATATAATAAAGGTAGTAAGTGTGTTGGAGAGGCAGGGAGAAGGAGAAGGGAGACTTCCACTGTCTCTGGAAGAAGAACAAATGTGTGATAAATGAGTGCTAGACTGAATTGAATTGAGCTGAACTGGACTGAACTAAACTAAACTAAATTGAATGATGGAAGGGCTGATTGACAAAAGAATTTGACTTGAGACATATTTCTCCTATAAGAGAAAGGTCATAATCTCTTAGTACTCTGTCAGACCTTATTTGGAGCATCAAGTTTAACTCTGGATGTTATAATCATGGAAACTTAATATGCATACAAAAAAGGACAATCAGGATAGTGAAGGGTTTTGAGTCCTTATCATATGAGTAGAAAGAAATGGGGATGTTCAGCCTGAAGAAGAAAAGAATCACTGAGACTGTAATATGTTTTCAAGAATTTGAAGGCCTATCAAGCAGAAAAAGGATTAGATTCATTCTGCTTGGCCCCAAAGAGCAGAATTAAGAGCAAATAAGCAAATTAAAAGTAGCTAGCTGACCCAGTGGATAGAGCACCAACCAAAAAATCAAGAGGACCTTGAGTTCAAATCTGACCTCAGACACTTACTAGCTGTGTAACTCTGGAAAGTCACTTAACCCCAACTTCCTTTAAAAAAAAATAAGCAAATGAAGTTGAATTTGGAATATTTGCTTTTGATGTCAGAGAAACATTGTAACAATTAGAGCTATCCAAAAAATTATATAGATTGTCCTGAGTATGTAGTAGATTCCCCCTCATTCCAGATCTTCCAGAAGAGGCTAAATGATCACTTTCCAGATATGTGCAGGTGGGGATTTCATGTTTTTCTAGATAAACACTAAATTCTCAAATTCAATGGTTTTATAAAATGGTAATTTGATCTGATGACTCATCTGCCTTTATTGAAGAAACTGAATCTTATTTTTACAGAGTCAGAATAAAGAGAATTGGTATACTTATAAATTCCATATCCCTAAGTATACACTCAACAAAGGTTAGTCAGTGACTCTATCAGGAAGAATAGTGTGGCACTTTGTGTATTTTCTTTCTATTTATGCTTTCATTCTCAAAGCTAATTGCTGGATATTGCTTGGGGTTTGTTTTTGGTTCATTTTGTTTTTAGTTAATCATTACCTCCAATAAAATAACCTTCTATTGCTTCATTGTCAGGTCTGACGCTGAGCACTCAGAGGCTGACAAATACAACCAAACTGAAAAGATTACGATTTTCATCTGAGGTCCAGCCAAACAAAGTTCTGGGATTCTCTGGTTGTCTGGCAGTTGGCCAAAACAAGATGTATTTTTCCCCTACCAAAGCAATTCTGAAAGACCATATACTAAGTTCTGAGGGACTGAAATCTCCCTTGGTAGAAAAAGGAAGCTCCCCTACCAATAAAAGCATGAATGTTTTCAAATTCTGAAATATTCATACTTAACAAATGAAATGTGGTCACAAATATCTTTGCACTTTATACATTTTTCAATTTTATATACAAACATTTCTGAAGAAGACACACAAGACTCTGCTAAAGCAATTAGCTTTAGGAATAGAAGTCTATAATTAGGTAATCCTTAAATGTGTTGCTCCTTCCTGCTGTAGACTTGATATATCTAATCCAAAATTTGAATAGATCATCTGATACCTGTCTCTCTAGTGATAGGATACAAAGTTTCCCCTCTCCTTCCCAATACTTTCAACTATCCTCATGAACTCAAGGACTTTCATCAGTCCATTTACCCCTTCTGCATATTTCCTAGATAGGATAGCATAGTAAAGAGAACCCAGGACTTGGAGTCAGTGCTCAAGTTATGAAGTGTTCGAATCCTGCTTCAGACATTTATTAGTTCTGTGATTTGGAAATTTTTTAATTAAAGCTTTTTATTTTCAAAATATATAGAAGGATAATTTTCAGCTTCCCTTATAAAATCTTGTGTTTTAAATTTTCCCCTCCCTTTTCCCCACTCCTTCTCCCAGAGGGCAAGTAATTCAATATATGTTAAACATGAGCAATCTTCTATACATATTTCCACAAATATTATGCTACACAAAAAAAAAAAAAATCAGATCAAAAAGGGGGAAAAATGAGAAAGAAAACAAAATGCAAGCAAATAACAAAAAGTGAAAATACTATGTTGTGGTCTGGTCTACATTCAGTTTTCACTGTCCTCTCTGTGATCAGATGGCTCTCTTCATCACAAGACCATTGAAACTGGCCTGAATCATCTCATTTTTGAAGAGATCCACACTGAAATTCTTTAAACCTAAGTTTCCTCATTTACAAAATGAGGACAATATTTGCATTAATTTTACACAATTATTGCAAGGGACAAATGAAATCATGTATATAAAGTACTTATAACTTTAAATATATTGTATATGTTCTGATCAATGTTCTTCCTAATATGGCATCCTAAACATAATATTCAGATATAGTCATGGGATCATAAACTAAAATGGAAGATACTTTCAAGACAATTTGTCTTGTTTTGTCTTTATTGTCTGACTACCTCAATTTACAGATAAGAAAACTGAGACTTAAAATGGTTAAGTGAGTTGCATCTAGTCACACAGATGACAGGCTGATAGCACAGTGGATAGAGTGCTGAGCCTAGAGCTGAAGACTTCCACTGTCTCAGGATGGAGAAAAAATGTGTGATAAATGAATATTGGATTGAATTGAATCAAATTGAATTGAATTGAACTGAACTAAACTAAATTGAATAATAAAAGTACTAAGTGACAAAAGAATCTGATTTAAGAGACATATTCCTCTTATAAGAGAAAGGTCATAATCTCTTAGTACTCATTTTTAGTACATATTTCATTTTTCTGGGTTCAAATCTGGTCTCAAACACGTATTAGCTGTGTGATCCTAGGGAAGTCATTTAACCCTGTCTGCATCACTTTCCTCATACGTATAATGCATTGGAGAATGAAATGACAGACAACTCCATTATCTTTGCTAAGAAAGGCACAAATGAGTCATGAAGAGTCACACACAACTAAACAGCAACAACCTCTGCCTCTAAAACTAGGCTTTTTCCCATCACACTAGTGCCAGAATACAGCAGTATTCTCATTTTATAGAAATTCTGCAAAATCTTGATCAAAACTCTGTAAAATAAAAATTAAAATAAAAAAGGTAAGACTTCGGTGCTTCCCCCTAATGGTGGTATTTTTGTCTGGGAAGAACAACAATAGGTAGAAAACCTTAAACTAGAGGATCAGTTTGAGAGGGAAATGTTTATTTGAAGGAAGCATCTGCTGAAAATGTCTTCCTATTTTCCCCACAATTTAGAAATTGATTTCTTGCTGTTCTTTGTCATTGTCTAATTTCCTCAGTTGTATTCATCTTGTCATCATGGTCTTTAAATATCCCAGAGGAACGGGTCTTTTCCTTGCTCCTTACCCTGAAAATCTCTTGCACTGGACTAAACCTAATACTGGTGTTCTGCAAAAAATTACTGATAGATGATTTCATCTCCAGCCATGTTCAGCCCTGATTGGGCATGGTCAATAGAAGAAAATTATAATTGGAAATAATGTGGGAAACAACATTTGGAGGGCTATCTTAATGTTTCTCTCATGTGGCTAGTATTGGAGTCTCCTCCCCTACAGTTAATTTAAGGGCATGTTTAGTGTTGCTATCCCATATTGGAAAAAGCATCATGGCTTATCCTGGTCAACTTTCAGAAAATAACAGCTATCATTTATATTATACTGTAGCTTTGGGATACTATTGTTATCCCCATTTTATATATGAGGAAATTGGAGTTGAGATGGGTTGAGTGATTTACCCAGAATCACACAATTAGAAACTATCTGAGGCAAAATTTGAACTCGTCTTCTTGACTCCAAAGCCAACATTTATCCACCTAGCTGCCCTTAAATTCAGAAAAAACCAAGTCAATGAAAGTTTAAGAAAAATGTAAAGGGCCAGATACAGTCCCAGGAACTTTCCAGTGAGTAGAAGGCACAATTGGGAACTGAATCACATTCTGAGCCTTAAATCTCAGGAATATGAGAACATATCCTCCAGACACAAGAAGCCAAACAATATCCATTGAAAATACAGTCTTCCCTTTCTGGCAAATTATTTTGGGCTAATCAATATGTTTAATAAATAATATTCCAGTTGATTTCATTACTGATGATACACAAATCAATAGAAGGTTATTGCATAACTTTCCATTGATATTGTAATCCTCCTGATTTAATAAATGTTGCTTTTTCGGAGGATTGCTGTTTGTATTAGGAATTGGAGGAATGTGGACAAAAATAATTCCATTGCAAAACCCAGACTACAACTAAATTAAAAATGTACAAGAATGAGCCAAGGGTGTTTCCAGGGACTTTCCAAAGTGTGCTTCTGTCAGGTTTCAGGGAACCAGCTTCTCCTTAGGCCACAAACATTTCAGACCACCTTCAGGACCTTCCCAAATAGAGAAGAAGGAGACTTGGACACTTGACAACATTAAGATAGCAAGATATAAATGATGTTTTGGGGTTTTTTTGTGGAGGAAGGTAAGAGTTGTCTTTATATAAACAAGTAAAAGCAACCTCAAAAAAGATACATTTCTGCTCATGGCAAAACTTCCCTTTCAGTTAAGATGGCCTAGGATGTCTGCATCTCTCTCCTAGATTTTGAACCTCTCAGTAGATCATAGAATCAAAGAAGGTAGCATTTGATGGTACCTGAAAAAGTTCTATTTTAACTTGTGTCAAGGGCTCCTTCCTGATAAATAAAAAAGCCCAGTTATATACCGTGGATAGGGGAAAAGGAAGAGGGAATTCTCAATTTCTGTCTCTTTCAATTGTCTCATCTGCTCCCATCCTTCTTTTCCCCAAGAGATGGTGCCAGCCACAAACAAAGCAACTGATTTGTGGAGCTCTTCAGAAAGCTGTGAATCTTCAAAATGAAATAGCCAGCATCAAAATTCCTCATTGTTATCTGAAACTTTCTCTTTTAGGTGGATCCAGGGTCCAAATGTCTCTGGGTCATTTAAGACTTTCTACTCTTTCATGTGAGTCTCACAATCCACTTTTCCATATAAAGTGAATTAGTTGCAAAGGTGCCTCCTTTATTATCCTGAACAACTAAAAGCCTCAGGTTCCCATCCTCACTAAGTTAAATTGCATTAATCAATTGTTTTCCTCCCTTTCCCAGTGTCTTAACAGGGTGCTTTCTGATAGATTTTCATCCTCTACTGTGTCATTTTTCAGATTAAAAATGGTGCTCCTGACTCCCTTTTCCTTTGACTTTCTACTTCTCACCTTCCTCTTGAGCAAGATCATGCAGATTACCTGAGGCTTCTCTCTGTTTCCTAAAAGCATTGGAAATAAAATAGAGAAGTGAATTGGTTTCTCCCTAAGCAAATGCCTGTCACATAACAGGAGGAATAGAGAAGTTAGGCAGGAGAGACATTCCCTGACCCAAGGTCAAATATTCATGTCTGTATGATTACAGACCATGAGACACCTCATGGGAAAGGTCCCTTAGAGAATGGATCATTCAGTGTTAGATGTGAGAAGGGCCTTGAAATATACACAAACAAAAAAAAATATCAAAACTAGAAGGAATCTTAGAACAAAGCACTTAACTTATACCATCTCATGAAATTTCTACCAGGTTTTTGTTGTTCAGTCTCTTTTCATGCACTCTTCAGGATCCCCTTTTGGCATTTTTTTGGCAAAGATAATGAAATTGTTTGTCATTTCCTTCTCCAGACCATTTTACAGATGAGGAAACTGAAGCAAACAAAGTGAAATGATTTGCCCAGAGTCAAATAACTAGTGTCTGAGTTTTGATTTAAACTCAGGAAGATGAGTCTTCCTGACTTCAGGCTTGGCATTCTATCTACTGTGCCACCTTGCTGCCTTTCTATAAGGAATGAGCATTGATTAAAAAATTGAGATTTTAGAAGCCATCTAACCCAAACCTATCATTTTACAGATGAAGAAACTGAATCCCATAAGTTAAGTGACTTGCCACACAGGTTTCAAGTAATAGATGTGATATTTGAACTCAGATCTTCTAATTCTAAAACTGATGCTATTTTCACTGTGCCACACTGTCATAGGTAAAGTACTATTACCCTTATTTACAAAACAACCTGAGAGGTTGTATCTTCCTGGGCCAAGGTCTTCTCTTGGTCTGGTACACTTTTCTTTGTGTTTCAACATTTTCCCCAAGTGAGTTACAACTAAATTTCTATATCAATCAAGAAAAAAGCTCTGTAACCAAGAGTGAAAGGAACACAAACAGCAGTATAGGAATGCAATAGCAGTATATAGCCAGACATGGCATTTGGATCCATGGGGGTAAATTAGCATTACCAAATCCATTTTGAAGATGAAACAACTAAGGTACCTAAAACTGAACAGGTCATTGGAATAATCCACCAAAGGGTTAATTCTCCCCAAGATCCTATGGATAACAAACTGAAGCCTTGAGCAGATTTCTGTAACACTCTGGATAAATCACTTACAATCCTTGAGACTCAGTTTCCTCACTTGTAAACTAAAGGGATTGTAATATGCTTGCAGAGCTGACATCCTGTGCCTCTGTTCTGCTATTCTAAGATGTCACGATCTTTGCACGAACAACACCTGTGTGTTGCTCCTGGGCTATGCCCCAGCATGTGAGCACACAGGTTCTTGGCTGTCATGGTGGGAGGAATGGGTAATGGGCCTGATTTATGATGAGCAGCATGGGACCTGGCTCAGAGCTCAATCACTGTGGCTCCCCACGGTGGGGTTCATGCGCTGTAACGGGTCTCGAAATTGGAGAGGAATTTACCCCCTGCTGCCGAACATTACATAACAATCAAGAGAAAGCAAGCGTTGGCAGGCAGGGGGTCTCCATCGTTAGCCTGCACAGTCATGTTAATGCAGATGGGACAGAAAGGCATCTGTCTGTGCCTATTAGGACCCTCACCAGCCTGTAGGAGGGAGGCCAGAGAAGCAAATCCCAAGGAGAGCACTGCAAGTGTGGAGGTGATCTCCGCAAGGGGAGAGCTAGGGGCCAATTCTCCAAGAAGAGACACCTGAGATGCGGTTAAGTCTTTTTCAGCAGCAGCTATATTCATTCATAGCATCTGAGATTTGAAGCTGGAAGAGATCTCAGAAATTATAAGATCCCACAAATAGAAATGAAAAGATTCCAAAGTCATCTAGTCAGTCAATGAAACAAACATTTATTAATCACCTACTCTATTCCAGACATTGTGCCTAAGTCACCCCAAAAGAGAAAACTGAAGTTGAGAGAGCAGAATAGTCTTGCCCAAGATCTCACAAGTGTTAAGTAGCAGCGCTGGGGTCTTAACTCAAATCTTCTGCCTCCAAATCCAGACATCTTTTAATTAAACAATCCTATCAGCTTCTATGCTAGGACTGTTAGCCTCTTTCCATGGAACCCCACTCACTGGAATTTGAGATATGCTCCCAGTAACCCCAATATGGATAAATGAAATTAAGGGCCAATTGAAGATATAATTTTTTCTATATAATAAAAGGATACTGAAAATTGAGCTATAAGAAGATGGGAGAGAGGGCAGCTAGATGGCACAGTGGATAGAGCACCAGTCCTGAAATCAAGAGGATCTGAGTTCAAATCTTGTCTCAGACACTTAAGACTTCCTAGTTGTGTGACTCTGGGCAAGTCACTTAACCCCAATTGCTGAGTTCTTTTCCAGCTCTAACGATCTAAAGTTGAGAGTCTAAGTTTCTCTGGTTCATATACTACAAACTAAAGAAACTGAAGCTAATAGAGAGGAATTGGTGGGATAAAATCTATTTAATACTGATAACAGCCATCTAAGGCATGTTGTACAAGTATTATTATCCTCATTCAACAAATGAGGAAACTGAGAGCCAAGTAGTGAAGAGTCTAAGATTACACAAGAAAGTGGTGCAGTTTTTAAACACAATGTTACTACTGCACAAAAGAAATAACCTTGTAACCTGTAGTTATTATACTTCTTTGTCTATTCATTAAAGCAGGTTCAACAGGCTCTGACTAGAAAACATTTTGTTAGCCCTTAGTTCGTGTGACTGTGTTCAATACAAAATGATAAACCTTTAAAAGATGAGATTTGGGAGGGAATACAAACAAACAGGTCCAGCTCTACTTCACTGGTTCCATCAAGGCCATCAAAATTGGTCATCCTTGTGATCAGGTCAAAATGCTGTTGGCAATAAGTGAAAATATCAGACATGGCTTTCATCCTCAGTTTCTTTACATTAGCCACTCGTCTAAAAGCCTATCTACATCTCTGGCTCTTCAGGTATGAAGATAAGGTAAAGGAGCCAAAAAGCCATTGGAGAACTAACACCTACTGAGCAACATGTAGTAATAGGATATCAGCTAGTCCCCTCAATTTTTATTTCTTGACTGTCCAATCACTGGCATTGTAGTTTAGAGAGACACTAGTTCAGGTTCAAAGCCAGGTCTTATTAATCATGAGAAATCAGAAATAAATATAGATAAGGGATCAGGTTTACTGGAAATAAGGGAGAATCATTATAGAGGAATCACAAATGGAAGCAAATTTTATTATTCATCTTGGAAATCATAATCTAATAGTCATACCTAATTATGGAGGGCAATCAACACATAATTATTTTAATAGTATAACTCACATTTCTAAGACATTTTAAGGTTTGCAAAGAACTTTTCTTACAACAATTCAATAAGAATCATAGGGTATTTGCCTGAATTTTACAGATCAACTACCATTTTTGTTCATGCCCTTCTTCCTTTCTCATCTGGAGTAAAAGAATAGCCTCCTAAAGGTCTTCCTGTTTCCAGTCTCCTTCTATTTCATTTTCTTTATGGCTTCTTTATACTTCACGCACATGCACGCGCACACACACACATCATCATCATCATCATCATCATCATCATCATCATCTTCAACTCAGACACCTCTTCTTACGACTATTAAAAATAGTTCTTCCACCTCAAGTCTTTTCCCCTTACAGCCATCAAGGAATATTGTAAAAGTACAGGTGAGCTCCTGTTATTTTCCTGGTTGGCAAGGCCATAGTGTTCTTCAGATGCATGGACAGGTCAGATGCTTGAATAGCAATATGATCTGTGCCACTCAGGAGATATCTATTCTTCTGTCCAACATTATAAGCATGTCATATACTCTAATTGCTTTTGCTCTTATGCATACAATATTAATATTATCCTGTTTACCTTTTCAGGAAGTATTAACAATATTAATAACATGCTCCTGATGCTACTGATATTATACATAGTAATGCTTCCTGAAAAATTTGGGACTGTATTGATTCTGATGGCTGTCAAAGTAGGGGGAGCAGAAACAGAGCGTTAAGTAGGTAAATGGAATACTTATGTTATTAGAAATGATGGGCAAGCAGGAAGATTTCAGAAAAAACCTGAAAAGACTCACTGATGGTGAATGAACTGAGCAGAACCAGGAGAATATTGTGTATAGTAACAGCAACATTGTGCAACAATCAACTATGATAGATTTAAGCTATTCTCAGCAATACAGTGATCCAAGACAATTCCAAAAAATTTGTGTTGGAAAATTCCATTCATATGGAACTTTAGAGTCTGAATGCAGATCAAAGCATATGATTTTCAATTTTTTTCTTATTTTTTCTCTCTTTCATGATTATTCCCTTTTATTCTGATTCTTCTTTCACAACATGACTAACATGGAAATACGTTTAATATGACTGTACATATAGAACCTATATCAGATTGATGGCTGTTACTGGGGAAGAGAGAGGGAAAGGAAAGGAAAGAGAAAAATTTGGAACTCAAAATTTTAGAAAAATGAATGTTGAAAACTATCTTTACATGTAATTGAGGAGAAAATGCTATTAAGTCCCCTTAAAAAGAAAGTAAGTAAGCTAGAAGATAAACTTTTAACTCACATGGCACAGAGAAATTAAGTGACTTACCCAAAGTCAAACTGCTAATCTGTGGGAAAGCCAAAACTAGAAACCAAGGTTTCTTGCCCAGGATTTTTTCTATTTTCTTTTTTTTCAACCTTTTGCTTATTAAAATTAGTTCACTTGGTTCCAAAACATAGAGTATATATTTCACTTCCAAGTACGATGTCACTTGAAGTTTCTTTTTCTTGACACACTCAGAACAAGATGATATCTAGGTTAGAATCTGAACCAACACCAGAATAAATATAGATATTCATGCCCACGTTCCTATACTATTATTGGAACCCACTGAATTCCCAACAAATAAACTAAAGTGAAGATAGATTCTATTTATTAATCCTTCATTTTAAAGAGTTTTCTGTGATTAGCTAAGTCTACATGGGCAGAAGGAAAAAAGAAACTGAATAAATTAACTACTGGTTTTAGGTAGATTTACAGTCACTGCAGATAAGTCAGGCATCCAAGTGGATTTTTTTTCCTCTAAATAATATTGTTTGGCCCCTAGTGCATTAGTTGGCCTGTATTTCTCTTTCTGGCTCTCTCAGCTCTCTAGCTAGGCTCACACTCAAGAAATGAACTGAAACCATGATGAACAGAGTCCAAATCATAGCTTCCAAAATCAAAGAGTTGACAAGAATTTTAGAGGTCATCTAACCCAACCATCTCATTTTACAGATGAGGAAAATGAATCTCAGAGAGTTAGGCATGATTTGCGCAAAGTCCCCCACACAGGGAATGGATGACAGAGCCAAGACTGGAGGCCAGTTGACTACACGTACAAAATCATTTTAACCTAAAAGAACCAAAAGAACTGGGCCAACAAGGAATTTAGGGTATGACTTATCCAGACAATTAATTGCTTTGATTAATTTTTTTGATTGATTGATTTTTCTCTATTACATGATTTGCTTCTTTAACACTGTTCTAGATCTAGGATTTCATTAACATGAATATTACCTACATTAGTGCAGCTCATAACACGTTCATACCTCCTCATGTCTTAGATATTGTATCATATTTTTCCATGGATCCCCCAGAGAAAACCAACCAAATCCCCTGAAATGCTTACTCCATAGTCCATGGTATGTGCCATTTTTACATTTCATGGGACATTTTAATTATCCATCTAAGATCCCTTAATTCTACTACATGATTATCTTAATCCAATTTCCAAATATATATCACCTCAGTAATATCCATGACAGTGAGAAGTTCAATGACTGTAGAGTCCAAAGTCCTATATTCAAATCCTGCCAGTTACTACTTATGTGATCTTGAATAAGTAACTTATGATAAAGTTACTCTATGATATCATAGTTACTCTTATGTGATCTTGAATAAGTAACTTAATCTTGTGAAGTTCAATTTCTTCATCCATAATATGAGAAGATCAAACAAGCTGGTAACATAAGTAACTTTGTTGTTCATTAAATTGTAAGCTCCATGAGGACAAAGATTATCTTTTGCCTTTTTTTAAATTTCTAGTGTTCAGCACGTTGCCTGACACATAGCAGATGCTTAATAAATATTTATTGATCTGCTATAGTTATCCCATGTACAAACCCAATAAAATGTCAATTCAAGTACAACCTATCTTCTGGACAATAGTTTATTTAAATTTATCCTAAATATATCCTATCCTAAATTTAATATATTTTAAATCTCTCTCTCTCTCTCTCTCTCTCTCTCTCTCTCTCTCTCTCTCACACACACACACACACACACACACACACACACACACACACACCAGAAATTCATCCTCTACAACAAAGAATTAAAAGGAAAGAGGAAGAAAAGGCTATTCAGTAAAATTTCTGAACACATCAACTGAGTCTAAGATTATATGTCATGCTTCACATCCATAGTCTCCTAAATTTACAAAGAAGAAACAAATAACATTTTCTTATTTCTCTTTCAGGTTCAAGATAAGTTATTAAAATTATACAGATTACAAAAATATATTTTAAAAGGCAACAAAAGTTATATAATATTCAATTTTTATTTTTAATTCCTTTTATTATTTTAATGATAGTATATATTTTTCCCTGGCTCTGCTTATTTCACTTTCCATCAAGTCATATAAATTTTCATATATTTCTCCATATTCTTTGCATTCATCATTGCTTGTGGTATAACAATATTCTATTACATTCATGTACCACAAGTTTTTTAAGCCATTCTCTAATGATGATTCTCTACTTTGTTCCAATATTTTGCTATTATAAAAAGGAATGCTATAAATATTTTGGCGTGTCTAAAATCTTTTGTTCTACCTTTGACCTCTTTGAGGTATATGTCTAGCAGTGAGAAATCTCTGAATCAAAGGGTATGTATATTTTAGTTACTTTCTTAAAATAATTCCAAAATGCTTTCAAGAATTATTAGACCAAAAACAAAAACAAAAACAAGAATGATTGACCAGTGTACAGATCCATAGTTCTACCACCATTATATTTGTATTCCTAATTTTGTCTCTCTCCACGATATTTCAGCTTATATACAGAATCTGGCACTACGAATGTTTGTGGCAGCCCTTTTTGTAGTGGCTAGAAACTGGAAACTGAATGCATGCCCATCAGTTGGAGAATGGCTGAATAAATTGTGGTATATGAATATTATGGAATATTACTGTTCTGTAAGAAATGACCAACAGGATGATTTCAGAAAGGCCTGGAGAGACTTACACGAACTAATGCTGAGTGAAATGAGCAGGACCAGGAGATCATTATATACTTCAACAACAATACTGTATGATGACCAGTTCTGATGGACCTGGCCATCCTCAGCAATGAGTTCAACCAAATCATTTCCAATGGAGCAGTAATGAACTGAACCAGTGACGCCCAGAGAAAGAACTCTGGGTGATGACTAAAAACCATTACATTGAATTCCCAATCCCTATATTTATGCCCACCTGCAATTTTGATTTCCTTCACAAGCTAATTGTACAATATTTCAGAGTCTGATTCTTTTTGTACAGCAAAATAACGTTTTGGTCATGTATACTTATTGTGTATCTAATTTATATTTTAATGTATTTAACATCTACTAGTCATCCTGCCATCTAGGGGAGGGGGTGGGGGGGTAAGAGGTAAAAAATTGGAACAAGAGGTTTAGCAATTGTTAATGCTGTAAAGTTACCCATGCATATAACCTGTAAATAAAAAGCTATTAAAAAAAAAAAAAAGAATCTGGCACTGAAGTATTAGACTCCAAATTTGTTGGTTCTTCTGTCACTGATGGAGAAAAATAAGTCTTTATAGAAAGATTTGTTCCATTTTCTACCTGCAAAATGAAGAAAGGGAAAGGCTTTTTTTTTTCCTCACCCACTCCAAAAAAGTCACCAAAGTAGGAAGCAGGTAAGAAATAGTAGCATGCCCTTTTTGTTGTTCAGTCATTTTCAGTCATCTTTGACTTTTCATGACCTCATTTGGGGGTTTCTTGGCAAAGAAATTAGAGTGGTTTCTCATTTTCTTCCCCAGCTCATTTTACAAATGAAGAAACTAAGGAATGTATGAGTTGTGACTTGTCCAGGGTCATACAGCAAGTAAATGTCTGAGGAGAAATTTGTTCTTCCTGACTCCAGGACTAACTCTCTATCCACTGTACCAGCTAGATGCCCCATTAGCATGCTAATGAAGTACAAAGATGTGTCTATTCCTTGTCATCTATTTATGAATTATGAAGAAGTTTTCTAATTGGATCCAAATGGGAGCTCTTCCAGAAATACCTCCCTCCCCACCATATGAATAGGAGAGACATGAAGCTGGAGGAGAAGGGACCATGAGAAACAATGTGGAACTAGCAAGAAAGGAGCATGGTTAGAAGCAATCACCAAAGCACAAAGATTCCAGGAATGAGGGTCTGAGGGCTCATCTAACATAAAAGGATCAAGACAAATGCTATATCCCTAAAACTACTCCAGCTACCAATAGGATATAAGGCAATAATTTTATATTTATTTTCTCCCCTAGAACACTCTCTGGATTTTGAAGGTTTTCCTCTTGTCAAAAAGAAAAGATGTTATAGGATATTATAAATGTTTAGATTGTCTTTTAAATGAGTTGTGAAACACAAACAGTTTATTTGGGTGTGCTTATCAGGAATGCAACTGGGAGGATACAATTAAATATCCCAGAAGAGTAGAGATAGATTTAAAATGGTGGTGTTTTGCCAGGGTTCTATCTCTGACTGGGAACTTGGAGCTAAAAAAAGATTTAAAGGGAGGAAAGGGAGGAAAGATTCCTTTTTTTTTAACAACTTCTTAGAGCAAAGAGAGAATGTTTATGCTGGGAAATCCAATTAGGTAATGAAGGAATCATTAGTAGGATGGGGTAAATAAGAGTGGATGAATTATTCTTATTGTCACACGCCCCCATCATTGCTACACATTTATTTGTTGTCCTTCTGCCAGTTTCATCTTTGAAAGCTCTTGAAATGATAGGCCATTTCAGTCTTTTGCCAAACTTTATTCAGATTTGTATACATTTCTATTACTTTTATGAAGTAATACTACTGTAATTTCTCAGAATTCTCCTTCAGTGTTTTACAAATGAGTTTATAGCCCAAACTGGTGTTAACTGTTGGTTGCCTTGTCTCTTCATTTATCAAGAAGAGCAAATGTTTTCAAACTAGTTTCTAGACTACTTCCTCATTGTAGCAACTGACTTTCTTTCAATGGTTAAATTTTTATATGAAATGGTGATAATCATGGTCAATGGCTTTGCCTTTTTCCATTTTTCATTTTCATCATTAAAGGTTAAGTTGAATAAGCCTAACTAAAAGTTGTTGCAATTATTCTGTCCCCATCTCATTTTATCCTCTCTTTGAATTTGATGTTGATTTTGACCTTTGTTCTAACTAGTCGATTTGACTACACGTTTTCTGATTCTGATATGATCCTACACACATAAGTAATTGATCATTTCCTATCTGTTTAGATACAATCAAATTTGAGTTTTTGTAATCTTAGGTGGCAATCTTCATGATAGTTCATTTAAATTTCTCTTCTGAAATAATGTATTCATGATACATAGGTCACGATGTTTCTGATGAGCTTTTCGGGCCTTTGTCTCTTTACTTCTCAAACTTAAATCATATTTTTCTACATATTTTTCCCCATTTTCCTTTGCCCCAACTTTCTTAGTGAATCTGCTGACCAATGAAGTATACATTGGCTTGATTTGTAGTATCTTGTAAGGAAAGTAGGAGACAAAAGGATCTTATTTTATGGGTAGATGAATGCTTAAATACAGAGGGTTCCCCAGTAACTCGGAGTCCATCAAATCTAAAAATAACATTGTGGTGGAAGCCACTTAAGTAATATAGTGAGGACAGAAGTTGTGCTCCAGGAAGTTGTAATACATTTTTAAAATTAATTTGTTGATTGATATTTTTACCAAATTGATAAATTAGAAGGACCTACTATAGAACAAGGTTGTCATGATGAAAGCATTTTGTAAAATTAAAGCAGTATATAAATGTGTTAAAATTATTGTTATTAGTAATAATAATAATAATAATATTCAACAAACATTTATTAAATGCTTACTGTATACCAGGCATTGTGCCAGGTTATTTCAATATCAAAATAAAAATTAAACAATTCCTGACCACAATGTGCTTGCATTTTATTATGGGTTGTGTATGCAAGTATATTTGAAGTATTACTAAGTGATTATTAGATGAAAGAAGAGAACTCAGAGACCCAAAGTTTGAGATATAATAAGAATTTAACACCAAAGAGAAACAATATACCTCTTTAAAAGTTTGGCAGCCTGAGAGCCTAATAATTATAGGCTATAAGAGGCACAGAGTCCATCATGTTTCATCTAATTAGAAAGGCCAAAGTGCCAGACATAGATGGTGTCTTCCACATGAGGAACAGCCTTGGTAGTCCAGAGTAGTTTATCATCAACAGGTTAACCAATGGGTGATGAATTTTGGGGGTATAGTGAACCTAAACAGTTTGGAAATACAAAATAGTACTTAATCTTATGTACTCTCCATAGTAAACAATGAGAAAATGGCAGAAAAAGGAGCTGACATTGCTAAGCATCACATCTACAAACACTATTTTAAAGTTAGTTTTCTATAGGAAAGATTTTTGTCTGATAACAAAAAAGTTAATAACACTACTAGAAAAATTCAACCAGAGCCATATTAGCATTTTTGCTACATAACAAACCAGAAAAAAAATTTTAGATAGATGGAAAGGTAGCTCATAGATATTGTTATGCACCCAAGAGCAATAAGAAGTAACATTTCATGAACATAGAATCATCCCATCTTGCATGTTCATTACAAGTATGGTCAAAGTGACTACCATGCAGACAGTTAGACTGAGTATCCACATCTATTACACAGGATAAAGAAATACAGAAATTCTTTGAAAAACTTAATAAAAAATCCTCTATATTAAATCGCATGTACTTTGATGTTTTGGTGACTTCAAAAGTAAAGGTGAGTACAGATGAGAAAGCCAAAAAAATATGTGGAAAACATAATTAGGGATTAAGGAGTGAAAGACTCTGAAGGCTTGTAGACTATTCTTAATTTTTATACTTCTGTCTTTAAGAAGAGAATTGAAAAATATTGTCGTGAAGTGTCAAATACCGGAATTCTGGACAACATCATAAAAAATAAAATTGTGTATATATCAATAGACAAGACTATTTACCAAAGTGGGAGCGATTTAGATCTCTCTTTGCAGTCAGATCAATAATTTATTAGAGAAAAGATGAAAATTACAAATCAAAATAAGGGGGGAGAATAAACTCAGCTCTTACAATGTCTTTTGACATTGTAATAGCAACAGCTCCAATCTAACGTATTTAAGTCAACTGTTGCCTTTGAAAAATCAGAAATGGATAAAAGAAAAGATAATCAATTTGTTTTCATTATTTAGAGAAATTTAACCAAGGTATGAACAATCATCACAATGAGGAGATCAGAAGAGTCTAGAAACTTTGCTCTAGTGAACACTTGTTCTTCTTGCCAACTAGAGAGTAATACCTGCCAAAATTAGCTTCAATTTAGAATAGAATTTTATATATGAAACTCTACAGAGAATATTTAAATATGTATGAGAATTATCAACTCAAAAAATATTGAAAAGCAGGGCAGCTCGGTGGAGCAGTGGATAGAGCACCAGCCCTGAAGTCAGGAGGACCTGAGTTCAAATGTGGCCTCAGACACTTAACACGTCCTAGCTGTGTGACCCTGGGCAAGTCATTTAACCCCAACTGCCTCAGGAAAAAAAATATATTGAAAAACAATTAAAGTGTAGCAGGGGGTAAGGAGAAAAACTTGTCAAAAGCATGACATAATACCAGTGGTGTGCTGGAGCCAGCTCCATACAGCTCACAACAGCCAATTGCTAAATTTTTCCAGCATGAACATTTACACTACAGAAATCAGCAAACACTACAAAACATGGTTTAGTTTATTGTGTTTTTTACTTTGGAGTGGCACACTAGATGTAAAAGATGTTAGCTCTCTTTGTTCTTAATATAAAATGGCATAAGCCCCAGTATTTGAAAATCATTTGTGTCAACTTACAATTCTTGCAAAGCTGAAGAGTTCCAATAGGAGTTGGACTTCCTGTAAGCTGGAGCATGACCTAAATAAGGACAGGAAAGGCACCAAGTGACTATGGTATGGCTTGTGGACATCCTATGTATTTTATTTCTATAACAAATTATAATTAGGCCAGCTCCCCATGAGCTGTCTCTTTCCTTTGAATACTAAACATTCTAGAATAACTATGAACTACCTTTTGGTGCTGTGCAATCTTTGAGACCATTCTTGGTATACATTGAAAGCATCTACCATAAGAATGTGAAGATCATTTTGAAAATGATCTTTATATCTGATCCCTTCTTCACAGTCACACAATTGACAGAACTGTAGAGAATACAAGAAACCACTTTATTTATTGCCCACTGATTACAACAAAATCTCTTAATTAGGAAGAACAAAATTCCTCTTTTGAGCCTCCAGCATTCCATGCTTCTGTTAAGATAGATCAATCATTTAGTAAGCATTTTGCTATATGACAGGCACTGTGTTAGGTATGGTGGATGCCAATTTTAAAAAAAATGAAATGGCCCCTGACCTCAAGAAGCTGGCATTACATTGGGGAAATATGAAAAATTATAAGAGCTTTGAGATGATACAACTGTAGAGATAATTTTGTTCAAAGATCATCTGATTAACATTATCAGACTCCTCTGAAGAGGGAGTATATCCTATAAAAATTCTTAACAGAGGAGAAATTCCCTATAAATGGTAAAGTCTTTCTGTTTATGGGTGGCAGTATAATCTCCATCAAACTTGAGAACATTTCAGGGTTTCCTCAAGAAGGAGATTATGACATGCAGTTAGGTGAGTACCCAACTGGGTTCATCTGTCAGTGTATGCTCCTTAGGCAGGAATTGGGAAGAAACAATCAGTGGTGGCCAAAACTGAATAGAAGACAGAAAAGGGGATAGATCACATCTGGAAATTATGTAGTGTTCTCAATGATTCCCCAGTGACTTTCTGCCCCCTAAAGCCCATCTTTTTAGACAAATTTTCTCCTGATGACATTTTATGGTTGCAAATCAAAGTAGACCACAGCCTCAGAATCAAAAGTGCAGTTGACCCAAAGGACAATGGAAAGACACATGGTAAGTGTAAGGTAGCACAGTTTATTGTTTATCACAAATTCTATATTTCATCGTACTATTTTCTATAATAAATTGCCTACAAAAGCAGCATATGTGCCCAGAAAAGTCTATGGGCTGGTTCCAAGAATGAAGGATAGAAGTTGGACAATTCACATGCTACACAGAGAATCAATAAGTATTAATTAATACAGATAAAAAGAAAGGCAAAAGCAGTCCCTGACCTCAAGGAGCTTACATTTTAGTGAAAGAAACAACATATAAGTAAAAAGATAAACGCCAAGTAGGAAGAAGAGAATATCAGAAATGAAGTGCAAGTGGTTCAAGGTCCACAGATTAGAAATATCCCTCTGCAGAAAATCATTTGTGAAGAGTCTGAAAGAAAACCAAGGAAACTAAGAAACAGAAGTGAGAAGAAATATAATTCCAGGCAAAAGAGACAGCCATTACAAAGGACAGATGCTATCTGGTAGGAGAGAAAGAGCAAGAAAGCAAATATCATTGGATGTTAGAGCACAGGTGGATGATTTTATGTTTGATCCTAAAAGTAATGGGGAACCATTGGAGTTTATTGGGATGAGGTTAGGTAGTAAGATCCATGCTTCAGGATAATCATTTTATCTGCAATGTGGACCTAGATGGGAATCCCTGAGGCAGGGATAAAAAGGAAAAGATATAGTCCCTTCCCTCTTGTAGGCCTATGGTCCAATAAGGGGTAAGAAATGCAGAGACATGCAAAATCTCCATGAGATCTGAGTTGGAAAGCCATTGGGAGATCAGGGAAAACTTCCTAGAGGAAGGGGCATCTTTTAACTGTAGATAAGAATTCAACAGGAAAATAAAAAAGGAAGGTTCAGGAAATAGTGTGGGCAATGGAATAGAAGTAGGAAAGGATTAATCATACAATCCTTATTAGGGATTGCACTAGCCACTGGGGATGCAAAAAACTAAATACCCCTGTCCTCTGGATGCTTATATCATGGGGTGTATTTGCAGAGATAGAAAATGGTTGTGTTTAGCTGGGGGATAAAGCTTATATATTTTTTTTGAGTTAAAACTTGCAAGGCAAAAAGTTGTAGAAGGCCTTTAAAGTCAGGCAGAGAGGAGTTTGGCTTTTGTTCAATAAGCTATGGGAGAAGACTTTGGGGCAGAAGGATAACATGACCATATATATGCATAAGAAAGATTTCATGGCCAACAGTATGAGGATAAATTAGAGCAAGGAGAGCGTGAAGAGAAGCAGATCTCTTAGGTCATTGCAACAGCCTGGGTGGAGTATATGAGGATTTGGGGGTCCTGTTGGGATTATGGTACTGTTAGGAAGGGAGAAAAAAAAAGATTCCAGAAATTCTGCAGAAATTAAAACAGTGTCCTCTTATATTATGACCAGCTCTATGTACAAGGATATTAACTTGCCTGGTGGCAGTGGACTAGCCCAGATGACCCTATCCTGTCAGTATCACTCCCTCTCCCTATGATTCTTTCTTATTTAAAGAATGGCAGAAGGTCCGTGACCTGACTCTAACCAGAAAAAAAATAAATAAATGAAAATCAATGAATCCCTTGCTAATAAAGGTTCTGTGAGGGAAATGTTCTTGCGAGGAAGTTGGATCCAATAGGTCTTTTTTATTTTTTTGGCTTCATGCCCCAGAGTGATTTACTCTGAGGTAACATGATGGAGCCTCCACCATAGAAAGGAATTAAATAAAAACGCAATAAAGGAGGACAAAATCAATCTGCTTACAGTTTTGTTTAATAAAAATTCATGACGGATGGGCGGGTAGGCCCATAAGAAATCCACCCGTTCAATGGAAACTCATGGTCATTAGTGCAGTGTGGCGTGGGGCAGGCAGGACGGCTGCATGAGTAGGGGTCAGACTGCATGAGGAGGTGTTGGATCAGTCACTTTGCCCCATTATTCCAGGTTCTGTCATTGCTGCCAATCAATACAGCATTCATCACTGGGAATAATAGCAAACCAGAACGAGAAGCCAGGACCATGACCTTCACTGGCAGCCTGACCCCAAAAGACTCAGCCACAGGGAAGAGCTTGATCATCCAATCTGTGGAAAAACAAGGGGCACACTTGTCACGCAGCACATTCCATTCCTGTGATGCTGGTGGACACTGGGGCTGACAAATGTTTCAGAGAGAATTAACCCATACCCTCTGGCTCAGGGACCCAGCAGGAGAGCCAGTGCAGTCTGGTGAAAAGAGACTACGGGTAGAATAAGAACAGATTCAAGTCCCAGATCCAACAACTACTGCTTGTAAAATTTTGAATAAGTCTCTTCACCATTCCAAGGTAAGGGAAAGTGAGTCTCAACTTCCTCTTCTGTAAGAAAAAGAAATTGAATTAAATTATCATTAATGTTTCATCTAGCTCAGCTCTAAAGCATTGTTCTAAAGTCCCTTCCAGCTCTGACATTCCATGTTTTAGGCCCTTGTCAAGTCTGATATTTTATTTTTCTAAGGCCCTTTCCAATTTTGACATTCTATGTTCTAAGGCTACTTCCAGCTCTAACATGCTATGTTCTTAAGCCTTTGCCAGCTGTGACATTCTATATTCTAAGGTCCCTTCTGGTTCTAATCTCAGTTCTAATTTTCTGTGATTTCTTAAGTTCTTGAGTTAATTTCTTGAATTCCATCATTTCCTAATGTGGAAGCCACTTTTGGCTATGAAACTGCTCAAATGTCCACATGATGAAATGAACACTTCTATCAAAGGATCCTGACTTTCTACAGCTCATGTGCCATTAGGGCTTCCCATCCACATTTCCCCCTACTTCAGCATTTAGTCAGTTAACAAACATTTACTTTATGCGAAAGGCATTGTGCAAGATGCTTTAAGGAAATAACAATAAAATAGGCAAAACATTTTTATCTTTTCAGAAATCCAGTCTCAGTAGAAATAATAAAACAGAGACACGGTTAACTATAATATCAAAACAATAGTTTTTTAATGCCATAACACAGCTACCCAAAAGTTATGGATTTTCTGAGGAGAAACGAAGCACTTCCAACCAGGAGGAGCAAGGAAAGCTTCACAAAAGAGAAGTTGATAAACTAAAGCATCAAAACAAAGAGAACAACATGAATAAGACTCAGATGGGGAATTAAAATGTCAGGAAAAAGGTGAATAGACTCATTTGATTATCGTGTTAGTCTCATGTAGGGTTGCAGTGGATTTTAATGGTAAAATGGGACCAAATTACAGAAGCACTAAATGCCAAAGTGAGCATGAAGGTAATGGAAAACAATCAAGTCGGCAGCTGCCACACTGGGCTCAGGATACTCACAGACCCATTCTCAAGCTTCTTCTCCCTCAGGCCTAGGGTTAGTATTGTTACTGAATCATTTTAGCTGTATTGACTTTATTCTTAGCAAAGCTTGCTTTGCCCTTTCTTTCTCCAGATCATTTTACAGATGAGGAAACTGAGGAAAATAAGGTTAAGTGATTTGCCCAGGTCACACAGCTAATAATATAATGCCAGAGAAACTGAGGCAAGATAGAGATTAGAGAGTATTTAATATTTTATTTAAAAGGGAGAGATTTACTGGAATCAAATGGATCCATGGTTTGGTCCCAGGGCTTAATGAGACTATTGTCTCCAAGAATCCAGCAAACAATGTGAGTTCTTAATGACTCAGGGGGTATACTGAAGCAGGGGTGGAGTCAGGATGCTGAGAGCAAGAACGGGACTCTGATAGGGTGGGGTGAGCCACTGGAGATGGGATGACATGGGAGATGGGATGACCTAATGGGGGGGAGGAACTGTGGAGATTTTGATAAAACAGTATCTGACATTCTGATAGCTTGGGTTGGGGAGAGACGTTCTGATATTCTAAAACATAAGATCTTTTATCCTTATCAAATATCCTGATAAAGAGGGAGAGGAGGTTTCCCAGGACTGAGCAGATAATTATAAACTGAATGATTAGGGAAACTGAGTCAGGACTGGGTCAGGATAATTAGGGAAATTCAGTCAGGACAATAAAAGAGAACTGTGGTATAACAGTAAGTGTCTGAAGACAGATTTGGACTCAAGAGCAGGATTCATCCTGACTTCAGGCCAGATTTTCTATCCACTGTGCACCAGGGAAAGCGTTAATAATTATAGTGAAACTCCTCTAGAAGCTTTCAGTGATCCCTGCTTGTGCTGTGACCTTAAATAACATATCACTTATCATGAAATAACGTAAATTATAATTATGTGTTTTTCTCTTACCCTCAATTAGACTAAGAGCTTCATGAAAGCAAGAGCTACTTTTCATTTATATTTTATATCTTCCCCTTACCCTCCCCTACTCAAGCATAGGGTTTGAGCCGAGATGGGTACCCTAAAGCTATGGATTTTCTGAGGAGAAAAGGATGACTTTCAAACTGAAGATCCAAACTTCACTAAAGAAGTGGTAGTTCAATTAACTCAAATTGTTTCTGATAGTCAATCAACTAGAATTTCTTGAGGTAGACTATGGATCTAACCTAGTCTTAGTAGAAGCCTACTATAGAGGGACCTGAAATATCTAATATAGCTCTATTCCTCTAAGCCTATGATCCTGGAAGTCAGAAAACCTGTACCACTTCTGGCTCTGCCAATTAACTAGTTTTCTATGATTTGAAGAAAATTATTCCCCTCCCTAAGCTAGTTTCCTTACCTATGAAATAAGATGATTTCTAAGAAAGACAAAGCTGGTGGCACAGTAGATAAAATGCTGGGTCCAGAGTCAGGAGGTCCTCAATTCAAATGTGACCTCAGACATGAAGTAGTTGTGTGATCCTGGCAAGTCATTTACTCTGCCTCAGTTTCCTCAAACTTTAAAATGTGAATAATAATGACTCCTACCTCCCCAAGATTATTGTGAGGATCAACTTGGGAAAATCTTGCTCTTTTGTAAGGTCTGCTTTGGGTCTTCCTAGAATCCTTGACCTCAGTTCCCCCACCACTGTCACACTCTACTCTTCTATACCTGTTCCCTCCCAGTCTGTAAAGTTCACACACATCCCTCTGCTGCTCCTTTTCATCACTCTGAATTCTCAGGGAATGCTCCCTACTAAGATCATGCAATATTTCTATGTTTTTTATTTGAAGGTATAGAAACAAGAATATCTGAGTTCAAATCCAGCTTCTGATATTTACTAGCTACATGCCCTGAATACATCATTTAACTTCTATTTGGATCTCTTTTCTCATCTATAAAATGAGGATAATAAGAGCACTTACCTCTAGGGCAGTTGTAAGGATCAAAGAAATCGTAAAGCACAATTGCCTGGCACAAAGTAGGCATCATATAAATATTAGCTATTATATAGTATAAAGCCATTAGGTGGATATCTATCGATGGATAGAGTGGCGTCAAGAGGACTTGAGTTCAAATTCAGCTTCAGACTTTTGCTGAATGTGTAACGCTGGGTAAGTCACTTAATCCTGTTTGTCTCAGCTCCTCATTTATAAAGGATGCAAAGGTAAGAGGAAATGGCAACTCATTCCAGTGTCTGCCAAAAAAAACCCAAATGGCATCACAACGAATCAGATATGGCTGAAAATGAATAAACAATAAAGTTATATAGATTAAGATAAACAAAGAATGAAATTCCACACCTTCCCCCTCTTAGTTAACAAGGTGATCTATCCCTAGATACTTTTATGAGGCAAAAAGATCCTCTGAGATACAAAGATACAAGGGCCCCTTCGTAGTTCCTTCAAGCACTAAGATCCCTGACTTGCTGATTCTAATCTGACCTCTAAAAGATGACACAATTAGCACAGGAGAGCAGAGAGGGTTTCAGATGAAAGGAACAGGGTGGACAAAGACACATGGATGGGAAGCCCACATTGTACCTGGGAACAGAAAAGATGCTGCCCATGATGGAGTGAAGGTTACCTCCAGGGAAGAAGAGGAGATTAGGCTGAATGGGAAGGTACTTTGTTGGCCTTTTATAGCTCAATGAAAGAATGGAGGGTAAGAGGCAGGATGACAGCTTTGGTGGTGCAGATGGAACAGTGTTGAGCTAGAAGGAACCTAGCAGGACATGGTGATCTGGTTTCTATTCCTCCTTAGCCAAACTCTTTGATTTCTCTAAACACAAAAGTCCATAGTTTAATTCTCTTTACCAATGGTAAGTTGTTGGGAAGCGATCTGAGAGTCAAGAATCTGTCAAGGAGTTGTTTTATTTCCTGCAGTATTGGCTGACTGTCCAAAACTTTATAAAAATTTAAATAAATAAATCTAAGACAAAAGAATGATAGCATGTCAAGATTTTGTGGGATATTTTCTCTTCTTTTTGAAACAAACAGATTATGTTCTTCCAGTTATAGGCCTGTCTCGTTTATGGGATTTTTTTCACTTTACCCCTTGAGTTTCCCAGCTCCCCACCCTGGTCCCTTTTGGCTAGAGTACACCATCACTACCCAAATATTCACTAGGTCCAGTGTGTTAGTGAGATCCTATACAGAACACCCAGCCTTATTCCATAATTTATCTTAGGTCTCTAGCCTAGAACTCAGGGGTATGTAAAGTGAGACCAAGTCCAATCATCTGCCTCACATGTAAACATCCCCTAGACCCATCCATGCCTAAACCATACACAAGGTCTAATTATGACCTTATTTCTCTGCTGTTTCTTCCTCCTTCTTCTACTCTTCCTTTTCTTCTTGCTCCTCCTCTTCCTCTTTTTCCTCTTTCTGTTCTTCCTTCTCTTCCTTTTCCTCTTCTTCTTTCTCTTCCTCCTTCTCCTTTCCCTCTTCTCTCCTTCCTCCCTTCAGGAGCCTGAGCCAGCTCATAAGAGGGTTTGTTAGCACAGAACACATCTCTGATGTCTATCTTATTCCAGACCCAACAAAATGAGCAGGGTGGCCACAAGACTAGTTTCCAATTTCATCTCAACCACAGTACTGAGCACAAAATAGGTTCCAGGATTTAGAACTAGAAGAGGTCTTGGAGATTATTAGAGCAACCCACTCATTTGGCAGAGGGAGAAAGTGGAGTCCAGAAGGACAAGTTTTCCCAAGGTTACAATTAGTAAAAAGCAGAGCCAGGATTTGAATTTTGGACCCTCCAGTACCAATGTCAGGTTCTCTCTAGTCTACAATTTTAGGATCAGGATAGGCACCTTGTAAACAAAGACTTGAATAACTTGATTAATACAGGGATTCCAAGGCAAACAAGAAACTGTAGAAAGATTCCATAGCCAAACCCAGGGCCATATCATAATTCAGTGTGAAACTGATGTAGTCAGGAGCAAAATAAAAGTATATTCTCTTGGGATGAAAAAGATATGAATTTTATTCCTGGTCCTGCCACTTACTAGTCAGATTACACTGGACTGGTCACTTAGACTCTGTAAGCTATATTCCTCATTTACACATTTATTTTTCTTCTTCCCAGACCTATAATTTTAGGGGAATTCTCAAAGTGAAAACTCTCTCCAAAAAAGGAATGCATGTGTAATTTAAGAATATGGATCACTGAAATGTTAAATGACTAGTCCAGGCAAATATGTATATCATATGTCAAAGGCAAGAATTCCTGACCCCAGGGTGTATCACTCATGGTCCTCTTTAAGTACTAAGGACAAACAACAGCAACCTGTACCACAATACTTCCCTCTCTCTAACTAGGAATGAGGGAATGTAATAATACCTGAACTGCTTTTCTCACCACCATATTGAGAGAATAAAATGAGATAACTTATGTAAAGTATGTGGTAAAGTGACTACAATATGTGGTAAAGTGAACTCCAGGAACCTCTGTCTTCTGATGGAACTCCCAAACACAGTAAAAAACCTCAAAGAAAAGTCTCAATATTCTCATCTTTAAAATGGGAATAATAATACTTATACTACCTCACAGATAAAAGGAAAATATTTTATATGTAATATATAAATGAGGAATTATTACTATTCCTCAATGGTGCCCCAAACTGAAAATAGTATTTTAGATTAAAGCTTCTTAAACTGTGGATCACATCTCTATATGGAATCATACAAATGAATGTGGGGATCATGAAAAATTTGGCAGTGGTAAAAGGAATTAAATATTTTACCAAGATTTAATTCTGTATGTAAAAATAAACAAGCACATACATCTCACTGGTATGCAAATTTCCTTTCATCTTTAATAAATGGTACAATTATATATATATATATATATGAAAGAATTGTTTTAAAATAAGTTTCTTGTATTTGATTTGTATTACCTATTTTATATACCTATATGCCTGGGTTCATGTAAAAATTTCTCCGGCAAAAAGGGTGGAAAAAGTTTAAGAAGCCCTACTCTAGATAATGGTCTCATTAGGACAGATACAGTGTGGCCTTCCTCACTCTAAATACAACCTTTCTCCTAATGAAACCTAAACTAGCATTAGCTTTTTGATTACCACAGCACACTAATAGTCATACTAAACCAGCAGTCTAATCTAATAACCCCAAGTCTTTTTCACAGTAATAACAGGCTAGTAATACCTTTCCATCCTATCCTTGTGAAGCTAACTTTTCATAACCAATTGCAGAACTTTGAATTCATTACTATTAACCTTTATCTAATTCTATTCTGCCCAAATCATAACCTGCCTAAATCATTTTGGATTTTAACTGTGTTATTCAGTGTTTTAAGTATCCTTCAAACTTTATATGACCTGAAAATCTGATAACTATACTTGTTATTGTTTTATATGTCAATGATGAAAAATGTTAAATAACATAAGGTAACAGACACATTCCTGATACTTTACAGGGAAGCCCTCCCTTCAAAGTGACTTTAAACCTTTAATGGCAACCCTTTGGGGACAGTCATTCACCCAATCTACCTAATTTACCCATCATCCAACTTATGTTTTTCCATTTTGACCATGAGGATAGAATGAAAGATTTTGTCAAATCTTTTATAAAAATCTAATTATTCTGTGACTACCACAGTCCTCTGATCTACTTAGCAAATTTTATCCTTGTCAAAATAAGAAATAACAGTAGTCTGTTGTTGATGAAATAATATAGCTTTTAGTAATTATTTTTTCCCTTCCTAAGTGCTCACAAACCATCCCTTTAATAATGGTTTTGAAAATTTAGCCAGCAGTATAAACCAAGATCACTGACAAAGTTTTCATTCTTCACCCTCTTCCCTTCGTAAAAAAAAATTGAGGCATTTTCCCTTCTCTAATCCTGTGGCAGCTCTCCCAGTCTCTAAACTCTTTCAAAGATCACCAACAGCAGCTCAGTAATAACATCCTACAGTTCTTTGACTCTCCAGGGATATAGTTTGAGGAGGTCAGTATTAGTTGAATGCATTGAAGTCTTCTGCATATTACCTTACCAGTCCATCATTTATCCTGGGTTTTCACTCCCAGCCAACAATTTTTGTTACAGTCTTCTCAGTAAAAAGATCATTTTTATTGAAAGAGGAAACAGAAGTAAGATGGGAGTTGAGTAGTTTAGCCTTCTCTATGTCATCTATTAATCACCATCTCATTTACCCTTATCTTTACCTTTCTTTGACACTCCTATTGCTTTTAAAATAATTTTTAAAAATTTAATATCTTTAACATTAATAGCTGTATTCATCTTATTCTGAGCTTTCTTTAGCATTCCTAACATTATTTTTATGAGACTACACTACTCTTTTGTATTCACCTTAAGTTTCTCGTTCATGCTTTCTTTTTCTGTATATATCTTTCAAAACTCTAAATTATTCGGAGAAGTTTTCTCTGTAAACACCTTGGTTATTTTAGACAACCACCAATTTTCTATTTATCAAAACAAATTTTGCTTTTATCATAAGGATTTTGTTCCTGTTGGACCAATTTCTCCTGAAAGAAAAAATGGGCCATTGTATGCTATGCTTTCTTAGAACTTCCTAAAACTTTCCCCAATCCAAAAGTTTATGTCAATGGCTCTTCCAGCAGCAAATAACAGAATTGTTTCATCAATTCCAAAGCTTCTGAGTTCTTCAGTGATGACTGAAAGTATCAAGGCAGTTTTGTCCATACTCCATGACCCTTGTTATACCCCTATACAGCCTCAGACACATCATCACCAAACCTCTCTGGGTCTCAACTGCACAGAGAGAGACAGACAGACAGACAGACACAGAGACACACAGAGAGAGAGACAGAGACAGAGAGAGAGAGACAGAGATGGACAGAGAGACAGAGAGACAGAAAGAGATGATTGAATTAAATGATATCTTCCAGCTTAAAATTCTACGAATTGTTCTGATAGATGAGTGATACTTAAGGAGACTGTGTGAACCTGAGTTGAAGGCTTTTATACTCACAGATCTTGGGTAACTCCACTGACCTAGCTTCTAGATGAAACTCCACTTGCTAAAGAGTCTTTGTCCAACAATGGTTGTTTTATTCAATTCAATAAGCATGATCAAGCACCTCCTATGTGCAAAGCACTGTTAAGACTAAAAGAGCTGTAAATATAGGATAAGATATTGTCTCTTCCTATCTCTGCCTTCAGGAAACTCATAGCAGGATTCTTCTGGAGCTGGAAAATCATCCTTGTTTTTTTCAAATACTTCTGGCATCTACATTAGATGAGAGGGCCACACTTTATGGTCTGATCTTGACACTCCACAAGAAAGTTTGTTCCTATAGAAGACAGAACAGGCTAGTCAAAGGTAGTATCTACATTATCAGATAGCTGACGTTTCCTCAGAGGGTCTTCTCTCTTCTAGGACAAAGACAAGAAATCTTATTAGATCTTTTTGACTCTCTGACACCTTGATTATACACAGGGACCTTTAACAGTAAATGGCAAGGATTGGGCTTGGGACCTAAGTTCAAGTGAATCATTTTCTGGTTCCTCCAGCAGCTAATTCCTTTCTCTCTTTTCTGCTTAGGGATACCACTCCTGAAAGCTACTTCCTCCCTCAAGTGACTGCCTCTCTGCAGCTGTGTCTGTCTAGGGAAGGTGTGCCTCAGACTCTCTGGAACTAATTCTTTAACTTCTAGATATCTCCTCAATGCTAGAAACCAGGACTAATGGAAGGAAGGATTAAAGGGAGGGGAAAGAAATACCCTACTCCTCCCTGTCCCCTCCCCAAAGTAATTACTCCATAGCAAACAGATTCTTCCTCAACTTTCCCCCAATTGTCTGTCCTACCAAAATTGGTATATTCTGGAACCATGTATCTTAATTATCATTTGGGGAGGAGGAAGAGGAAGGAAAAGTAAATAATTGTTTGTCCAATGGCATTGTACCCTTCTGACTCAATTAGAGAAAGGTATTCATTCTTAGTAAAGAGATAGCAGAGATTTCCTTCTCCCCATGACAGCGTGGAGGATCCAGGAACCCCTGCTCTAGGAAGTCTGACCTTCCAGCCCACTCCCCCATTCTCAGTGGTGGTAGGCCTGGGCTTCTCCAGCTCCTTGGCAATGGGACACAGGTGGCCACTCACATCACTTAAGCATAGAATCACCAACTACAATATTCCCATCTTCCCTGGGCTCTGCAGACCCCTACACAACTACCTGCTCTGCCAATGTACCCTAAGGGCCTCTTGGTTTTGATATCCTACCCCACCATTACATTCTTAAGGAACACTGGGCCTTTCATCTTTCCTGCAGCTCATTCTTCCTGACTATATGAAACTTTAACACATCTATGCTCTGGGATTATGTTCTACAACTACATCAGTTGGGGAGATGCTGGAACAAGGGAACAGAGAACCAACTGTGTGTGTGAGGGAGAAAGAGAGACAGAGACAGAGATACAGAGAAGAAAGAAAAGAAGAAAATAAGACTTTGTTGCCTCCCTCATTAAACTATGCTCCTTGAGGGTAGGAATACTCTTGATTTTTGTCTGTGTCCCCAGTACCTTCCACAATGCTTGGCATTCATAGGGGTGAATAGTAGAAATGTGAAGGATGGAGGGATGATAACATAAGCAGCAGCCTTGCTGCTCCTCCCTCAATTCTCTTCTCTTCTCTCTATTTCTCCTCTTTTCTCCTTCCTCCTCCCCACTCCTCCTATTTCCCCCATCCCATCCCTTTCACCTCTATCCTCTTTCTTGCTGTCATTCAGTGGAATTGCCATTTCTAAGGCTAGATTCTAAGCCCTCCAGGATTCTCAAAAAAAGGCAGCAGGGTTTTTTTCCCGTTCAAAGTTTCATAATTACCAGAGACCCACAATTAAAGAGGTGACGGAAGAGACCACTAATCAAAGCTAGCATTTCCTAGTTGAGCACCATGATTCTTGAAACATGAGTCTCAGAGCAGGTAGAGAGGTCAGAGGATCCCAGGGGTGGTTTGTGTGTTAACAGCTGCATTTTACCTCAAAGGCAGCTCAGTGTATCTAAGTGAAGAAAATCACTCAAATCTAGACCTGAAAATAAGATCTTTGGGTTTGAACAGGGAAGGGTATCCTTGTAAGGTTATGATCAGAGCATCCAGAAGAAATTAAGGGCTAAGGGCTTTCTTCTTGGTATTCATATCTTTTCTAATATCTTCAGACTTTTTGTTCAAGGCTGGAATTTCATCATTATGAGCCAGAATCATCCCAACTCCATTGCCAAAAGCAAATCCAAGCAAAACAGGATCGTTTCAATGGCAAGGGGCCTGAAGCAAGAAATGGGGGAGTAGCATTCTCTATTCCTCCATCTAAGGCAGTGGAGCAGAGGAAATGGGAGAAAAGCTACTACTACCTTCTAATGTTACATAGCATTTTAAGGATAAATAAATCTTTACATAAAATCATTTTCCTATTCTAGCATTATAGTGAGCTTTATAATTTTAAAGCACCATAGGAATGGGAGCTGTTCTAAGATGCTGTACAGGTCCATAGATCTGGAGCTGGAAGAGACCTTGGAAGTCATTCAAGTCCAACCCCGTGATTTTGCTTCGGAGGGAGCTGTGGACCTGGGTGGGGAGAAAGTCACATAGGTGGTAAATTGCAAAAGAAGAATTTGAATTCAGTTCTCTCTTTCCAGGACATCCCACTGCCCCGAGGCATTTATCTGATCTCATCCTCACAACAAGCCTGCAAAGTCAGGGAAGGAGTGATTGTGCCCTGCTCTCCCCTGCTAAAAAGAAAGCTTGATGAAAACAAATAAATAAAACAGAAAGGAAATCAGCTCCTTCCCAACTCAACAAGCAGGACTCAGCCACAGACAGCCCTCAAATAACCCCGGCCAACATGAGACCCAAAGGACCAGGGCAACCGGTGACACCGGGGACGGGGAGGGGGAGGGAATGTTGATGATCTATAGAGGTCTGGCTGAGACATAAAAAAGAAGCAGATCATTTTTAACTTGATTAATAATGCAGTGAAGAGGGGCCCAAAGGAAGGAGAAGGGTTGGGGCCCCCGGCTCGCTCCAGTGCTCCGCTGCCGAGAGGAGCAGGAAAGCCTGCCCGCCGAGGGCTAGGAAGCAGTTATCACTGGCGGGTGATTAAGTTACTAATCCTTCAGGGAGAAGACATTTAGAGGCCCATATTAAAGCAGAGCGAGGCAAAATTACATTCCGTTTCAATTTAGTTTAGCAATTCCAGTGATTTAGTTAAATGAAAAGCAATTGTTCCAATTAATAGTATTGAATGTTATTCATCAAAAGTGTCAAAACAGCTGTGTCGGTGCATTAGTAACCTATTCTCTTGTCAGAGATATGGATAATTCCCCAGGATTGAATGGGGGGATGGCAGCAGTTTGGGGGCTTAGGGAGGAAAGGGGGAGGCACTTTTGTGGGTGTCGGCTGCACACGGGTATGAATCTGTGCTTTGGGGCTCATGGGTGTCTGGGTTATGCACATGCCCATGGGTGTGAGCATTACATGCCCTCTTGTGTAGTCTGTGCCCATGGGCAGTGCAGTCTGTGAAAGAGCTACATGTCTATATGATTTTGCACACGCATGTTTTGTGTGTGCGTGTACATATACACACTCTGTTGTGCAGTGTATGTGAATACATGAATTCTTTGTATGTTTGCCTGTACATACCTATGTCATGCACTTACATGTGTGTGCATTATATTTGTGCAAGTACATGTCCGTGCCTTTTGTGAATGGGTCTGTCTTACACATGCCTATAATTCTGAGTGTGCATTTCTGTCCACGCAGTCGAAAAAGTACTGATGTTGAAGGATCTAGTCCAAATCTCAGCATCTTTGTTTATTCTCTGGATGATTTTGAAAAAATCATTCATCTACTTTAGGCCTTAGTTTCCTCAAATGTCAAATTATGAGATTGAATAGATCAAGGACTCTTAACCTGAGGTCAATGAACTTGTTTTAAAAATGCTTTTATAAATATTTTTCAATATAATTGGTTTCTTTTGTAGTCCTATGTATTTCATTTTATGCTATTTAAAACATTGTTTTATGCTGTTTAAAAGCATTATTATTATTTATGCTACTTAAAAACATTATTATGAGAAAGAATCCATAGGCTTTACCAGATTCCAAGAGACCAGACACAGAAAAGGTTAAAAACCTCTGATCTAGACAAACTTTTAGATCTTCCCAAGCTCCAAATCTACGATGGTACATCTGTATGCATATGTGTACCTGTTATGCATGTATTCTGCATCTAAAAATTGTCTATACATATTATCATTTGTCCTGATATGGGTCACCAATTTCAAAAACATAATTTAGAGAAAACAGCCACTAAGGCAAATAAGTGTCTGTCATTCTGTTATTTGGGTGTTCAAATCCTGGTTTACACAGTAACTCGGCTCTTCTGCCTAAGGAACCAATATCCTCACTACCAAAGCAGCATGGAACACCTGAAAAACTATTGGAATTGACTAAAGACTTAGTTAAAACCCAACTCTGCCACTCATTATTTCTAAGTAATATTCTCATTCTCTTTCTGTCTTTCTGTCTCTCTGTATCTGTTTCTGTCTCTGTGTCTCTGTGTTTCTCTGTGTGTTTCTATGTCTCTGTGTGTCTCTGTCTCTTTCTGTCTCTTTTTCTCTTATGTAGATATATGTATGTATATTGTTTCCTGAACTTCAGTTTCCTTATTTCTCAAATGAGGATATTGGATTTATGACCTCTAAAATGCCTACCTGTCTTGATATTCTGTGCTTGTTGGAGCTGGAAGCTTCCTCCATCTGAGGGGACTGGCTGCTGCCCAGAGCTGGATGAGGTATAGCAAATAGAAAACACCAAAAGAGGGCTTTCAGAAACGAGAACATTTGTCGGGGACGTGTGCTTCTGACATATCCCACTGCAAACACAGTTCCAGAGTAAATGGCTTTTCCCGGTATTACAAATAAATGGCCTTTGTTGTACCGACAGGATCCCCTTGCTGTTTGAACATGCCCTGGGCTGACAGCTTCTCCTGACCTGTAAAGTAATTATAACCACTTGGACATTACTAACCCCAATAGAAATTCTGAGTGTGACTGGGGGGACACTCCCCCCAGTTAGAACACCTTTTTTGGACTGGATCCTTCCCAGGAACTTCACATAGATTAGTTATTAAAAGTACAGGGCTTCTGGAGTAAAAGCGGCAGATAAATAATGTGAAAAGACTACCTGCCTGATGCGCCCCTCCTTTCTCCTTTCCCCTTCACTGGATAATTAAAAAAAAAAATAAGGAATAAAGCAGGGACAGCATGGTTGCCCTTACCTGGAGTCTGCCTACCTCACAGGGTTGGTATGGGTAACATGCTTTCTAAAGATTAAGGTTCTACATCACTATGAGTTGTTATGATTTAAGCTCACAGGCTTTAGAGAGAAAGAGACCTAGAAATCATCTCATCTAATGCTCTTATTTTACAGATAAGGAAATTAGCTCAGAAAGGGAATAACTTTCCTAAAAGTCATATAGGAACACACAGAAGAGCAAAGATTCAAACTCAAGTCCTCCAACCCCAAATCCAGGAATCCAGGTGCCAAGTCTTGTTGCCATCCACCCTGAGAAGAACGAATGGTTAATTTACATAGAGAGCTCTGCTCTTCTTTTCTCTCTCAGGAAATAAAGAGACTGAAGAAAGCCAGTACTGTGTTAGAAAGTCAAATGTTCCTGATAGAGGTGTCCTTCTATGAGGCCCTATTTTCTATTGGCTGTCCCAAAACAGGCTGTCCCTTGGGGAACTGGGAGTTGGGCCACGTGCAAGATTAGAATTTTAATTTTAGAGTCAGCAGTGATCTTTAACATTAAATCACCATCACACTCCTCATTCAGTTAAATAAACATTTATTATTTATTGTTATTAACATTTATTGATGATAAAAAATATATATTTGCTATTACTAATAATTTGAATATTATTCATTCTAATTTGTGCAAAGCACTGTGCTAGGTTCTCAGGCTACAAAAAAAAAAAAAAAGAAAAGAAAAGAAAAATAGTTCCTGCCTTCAAAGCGTTTACATTCCATCATTAGAATTTTATAAGGGAGGAAATTGGGGTCCATCCAGAATGGTGAAGTTATTTGCCCAGATAGTTAGTAACAGAGTCAAGATTCAGATCTGTGCCTTCTGTCTCCAAAGCCAGGATGCTCCCAAAACACCAATGCACCAGTTCTAACTTAGGCAGGGGCACTTCCTGAGTCCAACCAAAACACCCCATTTTCTCCCTCCTCTCTTCAGCCTTCTAGAATGCCTATAAAACCTGTCTCTTCTTAGCTGGGCTTTTCCTGATCCAAGACACAAGTTTCTCCCCTCCACACAATGACCTTTCGTTTATTTTGAATATAATTATGTGCATGTGTTCTCTCCCACTAAAGAATGTAAGCTTCTTGAGGGCAGGGACTGTTTCCCTTATGTCTTTTTATCTCTGGCACCTGCATAGTACTTAGCATGTAGTAGGCTCTTAATAAATGCCTCCTTACTCAGTCAATTGAGCTTATTGTGTTTATGGAAGCAGCCCCAGTCCCTCTCTTGCCTGCATCAGTTTCTCAGCCATCAGCCAGGACAAGCTGTAGTGGCCGCGTCAGGGTTGCTGGGACAGTGCCCATCAGAACAGTGATTAAGCAGAGAGGAGGAAACCTTAGGATGTGATCCCTGAATACAAAGGGCTAATAAACACAATGCCTGGGAATGAGGCTTGAGCACGAGGAGTCCTTTTGCTATTTTGGGAAGCCCCAACGGAGTCTGGAGTAGGCTGAGGGCATCCTGGAGCTCATTAATCTGTGTGGGAATGACAGAGACAGGATAAAAGGTCTGGGAAGGCTTTCCGCCAGCCTTTTCCTCACCGGTGGGAGCCCCTCTGACTGCCACTGCCCTCTCCCCTCAATAAGCCTTCAAGCTAGGCCTCCTGAGACCCATCACAACAGCTCGAGGCAGCCAAGACGACCATCTTCCTTTCCTTTCCAATTTCTGTGGCCTTTTTTATGAGACGTGAGAGATTAGGAGCCACTGTCCTTTCCCCATCCAAGATTTGTTTTCTCCCTGAGCCAATCAAAAGCCAAAAAAAGGAGGGAAAAAAAAAAAAAAAAAACTCCAGGAAGACCCATCTGAACTAAAGGAGCAGAAAGAAGAGTTTTCCCCAAATATCCTGCTCAGTCCAGTTCCCATGACATCCCCTCAGTGGAGTATGTGCATGGGAAAAGGTTAATTGCCAGGGATATGGCTGGATTGACCAGTGAACAGCAATATCCTCCTGGGCCTGAAGGCTCACTCAGGAGTCTGGCCAGCAGGGAAGAGAGATTGGAAAGGTCAGGTGGGCAGGTTTAGGCTGGAGGAAGCTGCCTATGACTAGACCATAATGCATCTCCAGAGAATAGCTGTCCAGCCTGTTCAGCCCACGTTGTACCAACTCGGGGAGGCCCTACAAAGACCCTGGGAGGGAGAATGTGGCAATGGCAGCATTAGGGAACACAAAACAAACTCCACCAGCAGACAAATACAGCATCGGCGGGGACACTGACTCTGGTCTCCCAGATGCACCAGAATACAGCCACATCACTCTGTATGGGAAGATCAGAGTCAGGGTTAAATACATTAAGCTTTATTTAAACGCTCTTGCTGAATGAGATATGTATTCTCAGACATAGCCGATGTGTTGATTTATTTTGATGGCTTATATATATTTGTTAAGACAGGGTTTCTCCTATGGAAAGGAAGAAAAGTGGTGGATTAATAGATAATAATAGATATGCCCAACAAAGCACCAATAAAACACTTTTAAATACACAGGAAACAAGTCAAGGTGGATATGAAGAATGGAACAATTTTGTTTCTACCTCATTAAATTTAATATATATGTAACAGGGTGAGGGAGAGTAAACTGGATTATAACCTCAGTGAAGTCTAAGTAAAACTGCTTAAAGCTTAGGTTTGGTAAGCTTAAGGTTAGGTCTGTATCTCCTCAAAAAGGGGGATTAGAGATGAACAATGCAAATCAGTTGTGAGACAGATATCCCTTTCCTATACATTGCACATGCACACACATATATAAATGGAAAAAAACAACAAATATGAATGCCTCAGTACTCAAGGGGCCAGGGCAACTCAGTACATACTTAGTGGGATAGTCTCTATAATTCCATTCTAAATATGCTCCCTGGGATGTATTCCAATTCAACTCCTTCATATATAGAATTATATAGATATAGATATAGATATATATATACAACACATATTTACATATTTATACATGTGCATGTTATATATACATGTGGACCTATATCATAGCCCTGTATATGTACATATATGTATATTGTACATGCATAGATACATATATATATATATTTCAAAACCAAACTATATAACAGAAGAACTGCTAGGTGGCACAGTGAATGGAACACTGGAGATGGTGTCAAGAAGACTTATTTCTATAAGTTCAAATATGGCTTTGGACACATACTAGCTGTGTAAGCCGGCTTTGGGCAAATCACTTAACTCTGTTTGCCTCAGTTTCTTCATCTGTAAAATGAGCTGGAGAAGGAAGTGGCAAAGTACTCCAGTATTTTTGCCAAGAAAACCCCAAATGAGGTCACAGATTCAGATATAAGTGAAAAATGATTGAATAACAAAAAAGGAACAGAAGTTCACAGTTTCTTATATACCTCTTATTCTTCCAATTATTAAAAGTTTGTGTTGGTTAATAATCATTAAATTCACAATAAAAAAAGAATTTTTTGGAAAAAATTGATTGTTAGAGATATATTGAAAATACACAAGAAGACAAAACTGGTTTAAAGACTTAAGAGCACTTTTAGAAGCAACCAATTACAATCTTACAATTTAGAGTGAGATAGGACCTTAGAGATCAACTCGTTAAGCCTCTGCATTTTAAAAGTAATGAACCAGTTACCCATATCCATTCAAAGAGCTACTATGGTAACTGATCCAAGTCGCTCTGTGTATGGCAGGAGCAAGCTTCTGTTTATTAAAACCGGTTCTCTAAGATCTGCCACTAAGATGTCACACTTTATAAATCTAATTTTGGTCTCTTTATAACTTGGGTGTGTAATACAGACAAAGAGGCTGATGGCAGAAGACTGAGAACAAACAAGAAAGCAAAAATAATGGGGAAAAAAGAAGAGAGGAGGTTCAATGTGGTTTCCCTAAAAAATAAAACCTCTCTGGACCTCCTCTGCTCATCAGGTCCTCCCATACCACAGGACCCTAAAAGAGGAGGGTTCCCATAAATATACAAACCAAGAAAAAAGTGGCCAGGAGAAATGGATTACCAAATTCAAGTCCCCCAAAACGCATGATGTCCATTGAACTTAGAAATCTAGATTTTGAACTGGAAGGGACCTTTCAGGATTACCTACTTAGAGTCACAGGATCATCGCTGGCAAGGATATCAGAATTCAAATTCTCCAAAGTAACTTGCCCTTAGTCACACAAAATTTAGTTTCAGAGCAAGTATTTGAGTCCACCAGGTCTCCTGGTTCCCCTAGTAGATCTCTCTACATTATGCCAGGCTGACAGACCAAATAATTCAGGAACAAAGGGGTTAAGAGAAACACTGGAAACCTGCATACTTTTATTACATTATCGAGATGTTATTGCATTATAAATAATGCCACAAGATGCATTATTTATACATTTAATATCAGGCTTGCTTATAAGTCAGATCTCTTCACTTTTAAAGAAATACTCTGTCTCTCCCACATCTCCCGAAGCTGTATACCAAAAGGGTTGCAGCAGGACAGTGTCGCTATCCTCCCGAAACAGCAGAGAAAGCCAGTCATTGAGAAAATGTAAATATCCCATTCTAAGAGAGTGAGGAGAAAGAGAAAGTGTCTTTACAGAGGCTTATAGCTAGCTAATTTTTCTGAGATACCTTGCTCTCTTTCCCATTTCCCTTAGGACTCATGAAACAGGATATACAAAGAATATATGTCTTGTTACCATTTCCACAAGCATTCAGAAAGTTGAAGGCAGGGAAGCCTACAGGAGTGATTATAAGAGAAGGGAAAAGTAATAAGCATTTATTAAGCATTTATGTGCCAGGCTGTGTGCTAAATGCTTTATGAATATTATCTCATTTGTGCCTACCCACAACCCTTCTAGGCAGGTGTTATTATTATCTGCATTCACAAAGCCTAGCACTTAATGACTCCACATTCAACAAGTCTATCCACTGTGATGCTCGCTCGCTCTCTCTCTCTCTCTCTCTCTCTCTCTCTCTCTCTCTCTTTCTCTCTCCCACAAAAGAAGTGAGACTTCTCCTTGGAGGATAAATTGTGGAAACCTAGCAGTATCAGATTTCAAACTATATTATAAGACAGTAATCATCCAAAATAAAACTGGAACTAAATAAGAAATAAAGTAGCTAATCAATGGAATAGATTAGGCACACAATAAACAGTAATCTAATATCTTATAAATCCAAAGATCCAAGATTTCGGAAAAGGAAGTGGTTATTCAAAAAAAAAAAACTGCTGGAAAAACTGGAAGTCAATCTGACAGAAACTAGACATAGACCAACATCTCACACCGTATACCAAGATAAGGTGAAAAAGGTACGTAATTTAGACATAAAAAGTAATATGATAAACAAATTAAGGGAACATGAAAAAATTGCCTGCCAGGTCTATGGAAAAAGAAAGAGTTTATGACCAAACAAGAAATAAAGAGGCTCATATGAAGTAAAATGGATAATTTTGATTATATGAAATTTAAAAGTATTTGCACAAACAAAATCAACATAGCCAAATTAAAAGGAAAGTAGGAAACTGGGAGGTGAAGACAAATCTAAAAGTTTCTCTAATAAAGGTCTCCTTTCTCAAATATATAGGGAACTGAGGCAAATTTATAAAAATAAAAACCATTCTCCAATTGATAAATGATCAAAGGATATGAATAGGCAGTTCTCAGAAAAAAATCAAAGCTATCAATAGAATTATGAAAACATGCTCCAAATCACCAATAATTCGAGAAATGTAAATCAAAATAACTTTGAGGTGCCATCTCACACCTATCAGATTGGTATGACAGAAAATATGAAAGAATATAACAGAAAATATGATGGAAAAAATGACAAAAGCTGGAGAATAGGACAAATGATGATTCAACTATTCTGAGAACAATTTGGAATTATGCCCCATAAAATTGTGCATGCCCTTTGATCCAACAGTATTGCTACTAAATCTATATCCCAAAGAGATCAAAGAAAAAGGAATGGGACCCAGATGTACAAAAATATTTATTACAACTCTTTTGGTGGTGGCAAAGAATTGGAAACTGAGAGGATAGCCATCAATTAGGGAAGAGCTGAATAAGTTGTGGTATATAATTGTGATGGAATGCTATCGTGCTACATGCAATGATGAAAATGGTTTCGGGAAAATCTGGGAAGACTTCTATGAACTGATACAAAGTGAAGTCAGCAGAAGTAGGAAAACATTATATAAAATAAGAATAATATTATAATAATGATCAACTGTTAAAGATAACTTTCCTAATCTAAACAGTGTTTTATAATGAAAAATGCTATTTACTCCCTGAAGAGGGAAGTGATGAAGTCTGAGTGAAAATTAAAGCATATGTTTTTTCACTGGTTTTTTTCTTTTTGCTGAGGCAATTGGGGTTAAGTGACTTGCCCAGGATCACACAGCTAGGCAGTGTTAAGTGTCTGAAAGCAGTTTTGAACTCAGGTCCTCCTGACTTTAGGGCCTCTCCCCATTGCACTACCTAGCTGCCCTATTTTTTAAGAAATTGTTCTTGCTTTTTTTTTTTTTTTTTGCAACATGGTTAATAAGGAAATGTGTGTTGCATGGTTTCACATGTGTAATGAAGATTGTATTTTTACCTTCTCAAAGGGTGGTGGAAGGGCTGGAGGGTGAGAATTCGAAACTCAATAAAAATTTTAATGCTAAAATAAATGTAAGAATAATAGGGAGGGGCAGCTAGGTGGCGCAGTTAGTAGAGCACCAGCCCTGAATTCAGGAGGACCAGAGTTCAAATCAGACTTCAGATACTTAATACTTCCTAGCTGTGTGACCCTGGGCAAGTCACTTAATCCCAATTGCTTCAGGAAAAAAAAAAGGAAGAAAAAGAATAGGGAGAAACAGAGAGAAGAGACGAATGGCATTCCAGGAAAGAAGAATGAAAGAACATAAGCAAATAAGTCTCTGTATTCTATTAAATTCATTTTATGACTCACCTGAGAAGTCTCTTGTGGGGCAATCCTTACTATTCAGTCCCTATTGTCTTGTTAATTCAGTTAAACTGTCAGGAGAAAAGCATCTGGAAGCTTATTCTATGTTATGCCAGAAACATTCATATTGTTAACAACCACTCTTATCATAAGGTAACTCTGCCCATCTGTGGGACCCATAAGCCTTACCTAATCTAAATCATAAGTGATTGCCATAAACCACCAGGGTTTTATGGAGTCACATATTTTATTTTATATTAAGAATCCTTCTGAACTTATAAATTTTTCCCAGTCTTCCTTAAAGGGAATAGAAGGGAAAGAAGGAAAACATAACCCTAATTCCTAACTTAATCTTATTTCTTCCAATCCCTTTTCTAACCACCTAACAGACTATCACACTAAACTTGTCACAAGGCTATGATGAAGTCACTCACTGCAATAATCTTATTATTGGTGAATCTAACCCCTCCCTTAATAGTTATCTGTAGCAAATTATATCATTAGCTAATTCTTTGCTCTAAATATTTTTTCTCCCTGTATTTTCATGACAATGCTCTTTCTTTCTTTGATCTACTCTACCTGGTGGCTGACAATACATTTGAGTATCTGTTAAAGGGATATCATCAATGTCCTAACTCCAGGTATAGGTTTAGGAATTTTTCCTCTATATATACTCTCTCTTAGTCATCTCACTAAATCCTGTGACCTCAACTCTCATCCCTATGGAAATTATTCCCAAGTTTATATATTCAGCCCTCATCTGCCTCCTGAAACTGAATCCTATAATTGCCTTATAGGCAATTGTCTCTACCTGACAATATGTCCAAAACCAAACTCATCTCTACCTGACAATATGTCCAAAACCAAACTCATCTCTCCTCCCAATCCCTTCTCCAAATTCCCTATTTCTATGAATTTTTTTTTAAATCATTCTTGCAATCATCTAGATTATCAATCTCGGGTTTTCCTTCTCACTCAGTCTAAATATTGTCACCCAGTTCCTAAATTGTTAATTCTACCTCTACAATCTTTTACATCTTTCCTTTTTTCCAGTCTCCCATGATTACCATCCCAGTTTAGGTCCCCATCATTATTTGCTTGGAATAATGCAGTAGCAGTTAACAAAAGATCCCCAAACCCATAAAGGGAGCTGAAATGGAATCAAGTCTTTTCACAGATTACAAAGCATTTATTGTCTGAGATAAAGCTTGCAGGGGAGAAAAGATCCTGCAAGGGAGCAGAGGGAGAGAGAATCTTCAGCTGCTCCAAGGGGAGTAGGAAAAGGGTAAGAAGCTTTTGGGAAGGAAATCAGGGATCTAAGGAAGAAGACATTTGTAGACAACAAGCCAAGCAACAGGATGTTTAGAAACTGCCAAGCAGGATCCCAAGTCTGCCCTTGAGCTAGTCAAGCCTGGTTTGTGGCTTCTAGCAGCTACAGGAATCTCTGAATTCAGTTAGAGTTCACTTGCAAAGGACCACTGGTATGTCAAGTACCTCTGAGCCTCAAAAATCCTTCTAATTGGTTGTTGCATAATTCCATGTCCTGCTCCCCTGTGAAGAAGGAAAGCTCTAACATACTGTTTAATCATTACAGAGCCTAAGATCATACTTCCAAACTAATCTCCCCTGTTTGAAGCACTCCAATATCTCTACCAAGAAAACCCCAAATATGGTCCTGAACAGTCAAACACAACTGAAAAAATTCAATAACACATGGAAGAAGGAACATAATTAGTAATGGTTCTTCTGAATGACAGTTCTGACCTACAAAGTACCTAGAACCTAGAGCTTATTTCTGGAGAATTAGGGTTTTGTGTGTTTGTGGGAATAGAGGGGTTGTGAAGGACTTTAAATGAGGAGTTACATTTCATCCTAAAGGCAATAGGGAGCCATTGAAGCATCTGGAGCAGGGGAGTGACATGATCAGGTCTGTTTCAAAAATATCCATTTGGAAGCTTGAGGAAGAGGGTCAGAGAGAGGAGAGACTTAAGTCAGAAAAAAAACAAAAAACACCAGTCTTTGCTTTCAAGAAACTCCCATTCTAACAGGGGAGACAACATGCAAACTATGTATAAACAAATTATATAAAGTAAATTGGAGTTAATCAATAGAGGGAAGGTTATATAATGCACCTCTTGACCAAAAGAGGTTTAAGGTAAAGAATGAGGTGTATATATATATATATATATATATATATATATATATTAACAAGGCAATTTGTTTTGTTGGGTTATGCATATTTGTTAGAAAGAAATTGTTTTTCTTTAATCTTTTTCCCAATGGGGTGGGAGATAGGAGGAAAAAAAACTAGATTTCTCTTGTTATTTGTTTTCATTTTAAATAGAAAGTAGGTAGAGAGGTGCTATAGATGTGAAATGTCACATGCATGTTGAGATAAGGTCACTATATTATTAGTTTTACTAACTTGTTTGACCTTGTTATAAGAGAACTCTCATGGAATAAGGCAATCATTGTGTTTGTGATAGAAAGATAATACATCAATAATTTTTTAATTAATGTTTATCATTTATAAAACATTATTAGACCAAAAAGTGTGGACATTAGCTATAGGATCACAGATTGGGAACTGAAAAAGACTTCAGAGATCATCTAATTCAATGAATTTATTTTACAGATTGGGAAACTGAGTCCCAGGGGAGTAAAATGACTCATCTGGGGTCATGTGGGCAGTAAATAGCAAAGCCAGGACTCAAATTGCATGATCTTTCCAATAGGATGATTAATGTACATATTTATAGAATGGATTAACCAATATGAATGAAAAAGATACCAGTTTAAAATATGAACTGAATAAGGAACAAGGAAAAAGAAAACCGTTCTCAAAAAATAGTATCATAGAACAAAATGGCTTTAATGGAGTCTGGAGAACTACTAAATGGTCAAAAAAGAGTATGTGTTTCCATGATGTGAATCATGCAAGAAAGCCTAGCTCACAGCAAGAATAGCCTATGAGGGTCATTCCTTCAGAAGACTTGGAGACAGTGTCTTTGGGGGACAAAAACCAGGGAAAGATTGAATTTAACATGTTGATGAATATGGAAAGAACATTTTAGATTCAGAATAGAAGGGTGGGGCTTAGTAAGGATAGAATGGGTAACCCATCCTGACCAGGAAACAGCCAAATTGGAGCTCTATGTTTCTATGAGCCTGAGATCAGATTTGCTTTTTTTGGCCTACCATTTCTGATTCACTGAGGTTATAGCTCATTTTTCATATTAACTGATGTTCGGACAGACCTTCCTCATCTTATATTTGTTCAGTTGACTTTTTTAACCTACATGTAACTTTTGACATTTATCATTTTTAAATGCCATCTTCTTAGACTCAACCCATAGTTCCAGCCTGTCAAGTTCAATTCTGAATGACGATTCCGTTGTTCAGTTCTTTACCATTCCCTTCCAGCTAAATATCTTCAAAAATATGATAAGCAGATCATCTATATTTTCATGTAAGTCCTTGACAAAAATGTTAGAAAAAGGTCAAAGACAGTCACTGGATATTTCCTTCTAAGTTTACATCAAATCATGAATGACTATTCTTTGGATTTACTAATTGAACCAGCATTCTTCTAATCCACCAATCTAGTGAAAGAAGGAAATGACTTATTGTCTGTGATCCTTGAAAGCTGGAGAACTGAAAAGGAACTGAAGGCCTGGAGAACAGAGTTTTGTCTCAATTTTCAAAAAAGGAAAAAAAAAAAAGATTTATGCATGCAAGAGACCAGTGATCAATTTCTGGCTAATTTCTACTAAGGTATTATTAAAGAAATGATTAGTGATGAGCTAGAAAAGGAACCGGCAATCACAAAGACCTCAGGAGCTAAGATTGCAGAGTGACAGGAAGCAAAGGGGTGAGTTCCCAACTACAAACTTCTCTAAACAGATCCAGACTGATTTGTGATGAGAAAATTCAGAAAAAGTCACAGTAAATGTTTTGCCCAACTCAACTAAGCAAAGAGAAAATGACTGGGAGGTCTGTGGACTCTGAGAATGGGGTCCAAGCAGGAACACCCAGAGAAAGGCTGGGCCCCAGGGTAGGAGGAGGTCCCAAATCCAGGAGCACCACACCAACATCCATGAGAAGGCTTTGTACACAGGACAAGAGGGCGTCCAAGAGTTAGACAGGGCCACAGCTAAAAGATAGAGAGACACTGTGACAGAGACAGATAAGAACTGGTAGCTTTGTCCTCCACTATCAGTGTTCAATAACAAATCCACAGACGAGTGAGAGGGAGCCTTGCTCTAATGAGTGGTTTTGTTGGGTAGAGGCTCTGAATGGTGTACTGAGAAAGGAGGAAGTTAAGAAGCCAGGAGTAGCAATAGTGTGGCTCAAACTCCAAATTCAGAGCAAGGTCTCACGTCTAGCATCTAATCTGGTCTGCAAAGGAAAAATCAAGGCAGAAATCCAAGACTATAAGGAAGCCTACAATTCTGCCTCTCTGATGCAACAAAGCTTTCCAGCTGGCTGTTTGAGGTAGAATCAGCAGCTGTTTTGTCGTCGTTGTTATTGTTGTCATTGTCATTGGCTTCAGTTGTGTCCAACTTTTCATAGATTTTTTTTATTAAAATATTGCAGTGTTTTGCCATTCCCTTCTCAAATCTTATGTTTCAGATAAGAAATATGAGACAAACAATTAAGTGACCCAGGGTCATATTATAAGTAAGCTCAAGGTCATATAGCTAAGGCTGAATATAAAGTTTTGAACTTGGGTTCAAAAAATCAACTTCATGAGTGTAAGGTGGAAGAGTTTCTCAAGAAATGATGTGGTTATTTTAATGGACTATAAGTCAACAGCCACAGGGAAACTAAGAAAGCTGATATAATATAAGCAAAACTGAAAAGCCTATTGTCCAGGGCTAGAGAGGTGAAAGTCCTGATGTACTTTGTTCTGGTCAGATCACATCTGAAACATTATGTCAAGTTCTAGGTATTAGAATTTAGGAAGGATACTAATAAACAACAGTTAATTTAGAGAGGTAGGGAGAAACAAGGATGGTGATGAATCTTGTGCTATTTAAGTATCAACTCAAGTTATTTGTGATGTTTAACCCATAGAAGAGAAGGCTTGTAGAATGATAAAAATCTTCAAGTATTTGAAAGAATGTCACATGGAAGAGGTTTTAGAGTTATTCTGCTTGACTCCAAGGGGAAGAACTAGAAGAAACAGAAGTTTCTGTTGCTGTTCGGTCATTTTTCAGTCTTATCTGACTCCTTGTCACCCCATTTGAGATTTTTTTGGCAAAGAGACTGGAGGGGTTTGTCATTTTTTGTCTATTTATTTTACTGAGGAAGAAACAGACAAATAGAGTTAAATGACTGGCCCAGAGTCACAAAGCCAGTAAGTGTCTAAGGTGGGATTTGAACTCCAGATAAGTCTTCCTGACTCCAGGCCCCAGAAAACTATCCACTGCAGTCACTCAACTACCCAGACAGAAGGTAGAAAAAGTTTTAAAAGTGGAATAAACTGCCTGCCCAGATAGCATGTCCTCCCTCACTGAAATCCTTCAGGCAAAACCTGGATAGCCACTTGTCAGATATGCTGTAGAGGGAACTATTGTTTAAATAGCTGAGCACAGAGGTGCCTTCCAATTGTGAAACTGGGTGATTCTGTGAAATGAGATTAGTCTGGGAGGACTTGTTCCTAATGAAATCCTACTGGCTCATAGTGATCGCCTCTTCTCTAAGTGCTCACAAAACATCCCTTTAATAATCCATCCAAGCATTTTGCCAGGAATTTCCATCAAACTTGCCAACTTATACAGAGAATATGTTTTCTCCCACTTTGGGAAAATAAAGATGGTGTGTGCCCATCAGAAGCCCAATAACCTAGTTCTAAAGCTTCTAGAGAAAAGGGAAAAAAAACTGTTCCCATGAGTGATGAAAAGATCATCATTGGTTTTGATTTTGGAGCCAAAACAGCTGAGTGCAAATTCTGTCTTTAGTACTGTGTGACCTTGGTAAGTTCTTTAATCTCTCTGGGCCTCTGGTTCTTCATATGAAAAATGAAAAGATTGGATTCGATGGCCTCTGAGCTCCTTTCAAGTCCTGGATCTCTGAGTTTAATAGGTCGGGGATTGACAATGCTATAAAGAAGGCCAAAGAAGCAAAGTCTGATAGTTAGAAGCAGACAGGAAGGAACAAACAGACAAGAAAAAATGGATAGGAATAGATTCAAAGAGAAAAGTAGATACAGAAATATAAATTAGAGTTGGAATGTGTACAGGCAAAGAGTCCTTAACCTCTCAGATCTCAGTTTACTGAAATGTAAAATGAAAGCATCAGACTTCTTAAACTGTGGCTCACCACCCTATGTGGGGTCTCAACTGTCAGGGTCTCAAAATTATGACCTTTTATCAGTAAATGTTTGATATGCATATCTATTTTATATATCTATATGCTCAGGATCACATAAAAATTTCTTGGGAAAAAGAGATTGAGAATGGAAAAAGTTTAAGATGCCCTGGACTAGATAATGTCCGAAGTCTCTTCTAGTTCTAAATATACAATATTATAATCTTACTATCTCACTTAAAATCCTTTCTTAGATGGTTCAATAGATAGAACATTGGGCCTGCAGTCAGGAAAACCTAAGTTCAAATCTGGCCCCACTAACCAGCTGCGCCACCTTGCTAAGCATAGAATCTGGCATGTAGTAAATGCTACATAAATGTTAGCTATAGTCATCATTATTGTTGTTGTTATATCTGTATAGTCTACTCACTCAATTTCTCTAATTCTCAGTTTCTTCATCTGTTAAATGAGAACATTGGGCTAAATGACCCCTAAGCTTGCATCCACTTCTGTATCTGTAAATTAAAGGGAAAGGTCAAGAATTCAGAGTTGGAAGGGATTTTAGAAATACTTAAGTCCTACGTGAACTGATGCTAAGTGAAGTAAGTAGAACTAAGAGAACATTGTGCACAATAACAGCAAGATTATGTGATGATTGACTATGATGGCCTTGACTTTTTTCAGCAACGAGGTGATTCAAGATGCTTCCTATAGACTTGTGATGGAAAGAGCCATCCGCATCCAGATAGAGAAGCATGGAGACCAAATTTGAATCAAAGCATGGTATTTTCACATTTTGCTGTTGTTTGCTTCTTTGTTTATTTTTTCTTTCTTGTGTATTTTTTCCCCTTTGATCTGATTTTTTTTGTTGTTGTGCAGCATGATGAATAATGAAATATGTTTGGAAGAATCGCACGTTTAACCCCCAAAAATACTTAAGTCCTTGGGTATGACAATAAAAGATTAGCAAGTCAGGAAAAAGGGGCTTTCTGTTTGGAGGTGGCTGTCCAGCTCCACATCCAAACCTCCCAGTCCCAAAGCTCACTTCACATTTCCAAGCCCAGTTTCATAGCTGTCCTCCCCCAGCCTCCAATGAACAGAGCTTCTTAAGGCAAGCTGCAAGTTGTAACAGGTTGTTAAGTAGGTCTGCATTCAGAACATAAAAGATAAATCCCCAAGTGCTAGGTCTCCAAAATCTACTAATGGGAATTAGAGCCGGCATTTAATCGAGAGAGACACAGACACAATCCCTCCACGACTCCCAAGAGAGGATTGGAAAGGGAGGGCAGAGACTCTCTAAGAGATGGCACTTTATCTCCTCCGGTTCCCTGCAGCCCCATAATCCCAGCATTCATTCAGCAAATAATAATAATAAATATAGTCAGAAGCAACTCCAGCTACTTCAGCCTTAATAAATGGGCTGAAATAGTGGCAAATTCAGACAGAGAGAGCATCTTTTCAATAAAAGCTGATAGGGTTATTAATAACGGTAATGTAGTACCTAGTGGAGGCAGACCTTTTCAGTAAAAAAGACCTCTCCCTCGCTCTCTCCCCCACCCCCACTGAAGCAAGCAATCTGCAACTGGAGGGTGAGTAGAGCCCTAGGCAAGAAAATCTGCCCTTCTTCTAACCAGCGACTGAGGGATTCTCACTGCCCAGACAATGAAGATTTCTAGAGAAGCTTAGTTGCCGACATAAGGTACCGTTCCTCTTCATTGCTGGGGGAGAATATTTGTCACCGCCGCTGGTCACAGCTTTCCCAGGACTGGACTTTCAGAGGTTCTCAATAGGAACTACTTTCTTCTTAGAGCCTTCGCTGGAGGGTCATTGGGTTGTAGAACCTTAGAGTTCTGGTACAGGGGGAAATCTTGACACATTTCCCTATATACCTATCTACATTTACACTGTTCTCTTAGCCTAGGATGTCACCCTGTTGTCTCTGATTGTGGAAGGAGAGAACTACACTTCAAATCTCCCCACTGATGCATACTACCTGAATGAGCTTGGACTAATTACAAAATCGTCCAAAACCTCAGTTTTCCTTATCAAACAAGGATAGACCCAGGAGCACCAGGGTCTCTTCCAGCTCCAGTTATAGTATTATAATTTTCTAGGCCAGTCCCACTCATTTTCAGACAAGATTGAGGTCTGGAAGAATTAAGTGACTTTACCAAGGTGACGCAAGTTACATGGCAGGTTAGGATCACATGGGCTACCTAACCTCAGAGGTGTTGAGTTGTTTTTCAGTCATGTCTGACTCTGAAAGACCCTATTTAGGGTTTTCTTGGTAAAGATTCTACAGTGTTGTGCCTTTTCCTTCCCCAGCTCATTTGACAGGTAAGGAAACTGAGGCAAATATGGTTAAGTAACTTGCCCAAAGTCACACAACCAGTAAGTGCCTGTGAACTCAATAGGTTGAGTCTTCTTGACTCCAGGCCTTGCATTCTATCCACTGTGCCTCTTAGCAGGCCTAACCTTAGATTCAAGATCCAAAATCTCTCTCTACCATCAAAGTCCTTTGAACATTTCTACATTCTAATTCAATAAACTCAATTTCATTCCAAAACCTATACGTATGAAGGGCCAAGTATGTACAGGCTTACTATACTATATTAGGTACTAGGGAATATGAAGATGAAAAATATGATCCTATCTACAAGGACTTGACACTCTTCCCGGTAGTATCTTGGGCTAGTCCTGACTCAGACTCAACCTTGGGATTGGAGCAAAATGAGACTCTTATAGACCATATGATATTTAACCAGAGAAGTTTAACAGATATTCAGCAGATAAAAAAGTGAGATTTCATTTCTTGTCTCCTCTTCATTGCCTCTGTATTTACAGTCAAAAGAATATGTTGGCTCTCTAAGCCTTAGAGAAAGACTGCTTATAACTGGACTTTTATATCTTAGGCTACTAGGGAAGTACCTCAAGTATGAGTCTTGAACCAACTGTGTGCTTAACTTTTAAGGAGAAAAAAAAACTTTTAAGAAAAAAAAATCAGTTTTGTAGCAGGACTCTTGCAATCTTACAAGCATAGATCCCAACCAGATTCAAAATCTTAACATGGTAAATGTTGTATATATATTTATACAAATAAATATAATATAAGGCATTATACTTGTTAGAAAAGTGGTGAGTCAGAAAATTCCAGAGAAATGGTAGAAAGAATTCTTTTTCAGCTGAGAGGATCTGGGAAAACTTTACAAAGGAGGTGGCTTGTGGGCAGAAGCTTGAAGGAAAAGACAAATTTCATCAGGCAGAGGCAAGAAAGTCCCATGAGTGCTTTATACTAGAGCTGTCAAGAGGCCTGCATGTCATCCCAATCTCCTTCATTTTCCTCCCATAAGGCATTAGGATGGCTTAAGAAAATTACCCATATTACTTATGATCAGTGCAAGAGATGATACTACCGCAGTTCTGTTGATCTTTCCCATTCCTGGAAAGGAAGACTCTAAGGTCCTCTTCTCAGTTGAAATGGGTATGAATTGAGCTCAAAATTCCTACTTTTAAAAGTAGTAAGAGGTCCCAAATGTGTTTTCTACAAAAAAGAGAATGTTAGAGTAGTCAGAAAAATGAAAGGTTTGAACAAAAAAATTCCCTAAGTTTATAGTCTTATCTGTATCACCTGTCATAATTCTGAAAGGATCACATAGTCAGGGAGGCCAAATTCTCTGTCACTTTCCATAAACTCACACAGTCCATCACAGCCTCTGCATGGACTCACAGGAAGAGTCACTAGAGATAACAGGGATGATGTGCTAAACAAGGTGGTATGTAGGAACCTAGAGACAGAATATCCTCTAACAAATGTAAAGCATAATAAGGAACAGCATTGAATTAGTTCTCAATACCCCAAGGAATGAGTCAAAAATAAATAACAAAAGGGATAAGAAAGAGAAAATTAACCATCTGAATTCTACTAAAAGGATAAAAATGTGACTTGGACAGAATGATCCCATAGTAACATAGGCATTCCTTACTTCAAATAGTGTTCCACCAAAATAAGGCTAATTCAGATTCAAATATTCTATGGATGGTCTGCATCCACTATTAAAAAAAAAAAACCCACAGCTCCTGAGCCCCCACCAATGTGTTTATCTTTACTAGTCAGCCAGAGGACACATTTGGCTCAAAACAAAGGCATTTAATGAATTAGCATAGTAAGAAAAGTAATAAAAATATTTCCCTAATTAATCTGGTAAGTGTTCTCTCTCCAACATTTGTCTCTGTGTGTGTATGTGATAAGTGAGAAAAATAGAAATGATGGAAACTTGTGAAAAATTTATATGGAGTATACATCTGTCCAAGGGAATCCATAGAGAAGGGTAATTCACCATTGATGCAATGGGACTTCAAAATCATCAGTGTCCACTAGTGATGTCATCATGCTTCTTTTTCTGTGTACTTTGTGTAGTTTATACCACACATGCGTTCTCTACTAAGTGTATGAGCATGGCAGACAATCTCTGCCACATGTCATTCCCTGTTGGTCTTATGAGGTTGCAGTAGGATGAGGGACAAATCCACTAAGTACAGTGGATGTCTCTCTGCCTCTAGGTACTTGAAGTGGCTCTTGATTATTAAAAAAGTTAAGAACCCTCTGGTTTTCAAGAAATTATTCTTCCAACAAACTACCAAAAGTTTTCAGTGTTCTGAGTACCTCAGTTTCTCAGACCAAAGATCTTTTTCCCTTGCATGGAAATGAGTGAGAGCAGGAGAAGGTACAGAAACAAAAATTAAGCCTTTTTCCTTCAGCTTATACATTTCTGAACTTTTACATATATTTGTAGCAGACAAACTATTTCAGACTTTGAGCCAGTTCTACATTAGGTACAACACAAACTATATTAACAAGAGCAAAATGAGCTATTACTGTTGTTGTGATCTAAGTCAATGAAGGTGTTTCTTAAATCAGAGATCTTACAAAGATTGGAATAGCATAATTGTACCAATAATAAGATTACTTTATAGATGTATATCGCATTTTAAGGTTTACAAAGTGTTACTTTCACAATTATGGTTTTTCCATTCTATGACTCTTCTTATCTTCGTATTCAAGACCCCCCAACCTCTCTTTCTACCCTTATCTTCCACTACTATCTTAGTTGTGCCCTCACAAAATAGCCAAGAGAATATTTAACTTTCCAGAGTTGTTCCACATTTTCCTCCATACCTGTCTTGAGCTACACTGTTCTCTCTGCCTAGGGTGTCACCTTGCTGTCTATGACTATGAAATTCCTCCTCAGCCCAGCTCAAATGTCACCTCTCCTGCAGCCATTTACATTTCCTCCATTTAGAACCGATTTCTCCCTTCATGAGCCCTTAGAGCCCTGCGCTTATACCTTTCTTATTGTACTTAGAACAACCTACTTATATATTACAGTTGCAATGGGAGTGCTCAGGAATTGACCTCAGTCCTTGTTATCCACCTCATGAGCCTTTTGTTCTGATATCGATACAGTCTTCTTGACAAAGTACAAACTTGCCAGACTCTATTGACACCATATCAGTGATGATTGATTGGTGATTGATGATTAATTGATAGTTCATGTACCTTAGCAGCAGCTTTAGACTTAGCCTTTAAAATGCCTACACACAAATTCAAGAGGCTAGAGTACTAGGGAGAAGCAAAACAGAGTTATTACAGAGAGCTCAAAATTCAGTAGGCTGGACAAACATAAGTCTTCTGCAGAGATCCCTATGTACAGAGAAACTGACACCATATGAAGTAGACCAGGTTCCTAGATCAAACAGGAGTCAGAGCCAAGAAGTAGCAAGGGACAGAGCTACACTTTTGGAAGGAAACATCCAGACTTTGTTTTTCTTTTTTTTATTTTTTTTTTACTTTGTTTTCAATTCAGAGAACAAAACAAGCATTTCCATAACACAGTACAATAAAAAGATGATTGCACATGAAACTGCAAATCTACCAAAATTCCAACTTATTATTCCCTCCAAATAGACAATGAAGTTATTGTGTAAATTTCTTTTTTTCTTCTCTCCCCCTAAGACTTCTTCTCACCCTAGAGATGGCTACCATTAAGCACAAATTGGTATATATACTCACAAGACCTAACAGCTTCTATTCTAAAAGGCTATAGGTCTTGGAACATTATATTTCAAAGAAAAAAAAAAGAGGAGGGGTTGCCTTTCATTGTGCTGCAAATAATGTGAATCATCAGAGTTCAGGGAAGAAAGGCAAACTTTCTATTAATCCTCAAGTACTTTTCTCTTTTTGAGACAGCTTCACTTAGGGTAGTATTATGTCAAACTTTGGACATGGACATAACTTATGTAGTATATATGTAAATTTATGTATTATATTATACATAAATATATTATATTTATTTATGCATATGTCATGTAAATGATATATAATTATATATAATATTTTATAATGCATATATATGGTGTGCATATAATATGGAATAATTATAATATAGTACATCAAATAGTATATGTATTTATGTATATGCTACATAATATATTTATGTCCACGTCTCAGTAGGTTTTCTAGACTGCCCACACTATAACATAAGTACGCAGGCTTGGCAGCCTCTGAAGCTTAAAAAGGAAAGACCCTAAAAAGTTTCATGAAGTGAAACTGACAAAACATGGGAAAAATAAAACAAAAGGAGATGGAGAGAGTGAAAGAAAAACAGAAGGGAGAGAGGAAAAGGAGGGTGAATTCCAGCTGTGTCTAACTTCTGCTGCTAACAAGGGGTCTTCAGGCACATTTACTTTTAGGAACAAGAACCTCCAGCTCTGTGGCCCCAGAAATAGTCTTGAGCTCAGATGCAGCAGCATTTGCAGAAGCTCCCTTCACTCCAATGCCCCCTTCTCACTGACCTAAAGTCAGAGGGTCTGCATTCGAATCCTTACTCTGTGACTTATTATCCCTGTGACCTTAAGAAAGCAAACTCAGGGTCTCCTTTTCCTCATTTACAAAGAGAGATGTGGAATGAGAAGAGTTCTGAGGTCCCATTCATTCCCATAATCCTATTGAGCATCGGACATTTGAGCATTGTTCCATCTTTTGTCTCCTTACTCAAAACTCAGTGCCACAAAGGCTAGACAGGACTGGGGCCTCTGGACTTGCAACTCTCCCAGGCTGGAAACATCACAGGATGGAGCTAGTGATAAGACTTCTATTTGCTGGAAATACCCTCTGGTGTTTTAAGTGAATAGTCACACACACACACACACACACACACACACACACACACGCCAGTTCCTGAGATTAACAGGCTACTTCACTCCCTGGCCCCCAGATGCGCCGGGGGTCCCCTGGTCTCCTTCTCTCTCAAGCTCCTAGAGGGCTCCAGACATGCCATGAGCCCTACCTAGGTACAAGGTGCCCCCTGAGCATCTCGGCCTGGGCCATAGACCAGTCTGTCCTTCACTAGGACAGGATGGGGACATTACAGAGGAGGAAGGTCCCATAGCCAGGACTCTCCCCAGCATCTCCCTCATCTCCTAAAGAAGCCAGTCTCCTCCGATTTCTCGTTTCAGATGGGCCAATCCAGAGGCAGTCTGGTAGGTGCCCGTGGTCCTCTCTTGCTGCCCCCCCACCCAGCCAGTGCCCCTTCTGTGACCTACACCGGGCCAGTGACTCCCCCGCAGCCCTCGGCCTGACCTCCCGTAATGAAGGGAATTAATATGGCCAAGCCTCCAGCCCGGCTGCTCGGCTCCCCAGCAGCACAGAGCCTCAGCCTCTAATTGATTAGGCCATAAAAATCTGGGCCCTAAATTGAAAGGCGCTGCACTAATTCTCTTTTATGTTAAATTTCTGTCTTTCTCCTTTATCGAATCGTCCGTCCAGTGTCCCTTTGGCTCCCTATGGTGGGCTTGCTGGGGGCCTGTTTTTCTCTTGCTCAGATTAAGTACCTAATCAAAACCTTGTCTCCCTTAATGGCATAAAATTGAAAGATAGATATTGCACTTTACACAGCTGATTAAACTCTAGAATGTGGCTTAAATGCTTTACAGGGCTTGTTACATTAACTAACTTTGTCATCTGCCAGCCATCTTATAATTGCATATGCACACGTTGCTCCTGGAGATGCCCAGGATTTCTTTTCTCTCCATTACCTCTACCCACCCCCACTCACCACCCACCACCCCGGGACCTTCATCCCAGCAGAAGGGCAGGGAGCCTCCCTCAGACAACTGAGGACAGTTAGGGCTTGCAGTGCGATCCCTGAGATTTTGTTCTAGCCATAAGGGGCAGGGGCCTAATCTCTCTGAGGTCACCCCAGACTGTGAGGTCCCCCAATTTGACCTGACATGGCTCACCCTGCCCAGCACCCTGGCCAGTTACCATTCCATAGAATATTAGAACTGGTTGGCCATTTAGAGGTCATCTAGGTGCCCAGCTTCTTAAACTGTGGCTCAAAACCTCATATAGGGTCTTATAACTGAATGTGGGGCTCACAAAATTATGATTTACTATCAAATGTTTGATTTGTCTATTTTATATACCCATTTACTCAGGGACACATAAAAATTTCTCGAGCAAAAAGGGGTCACAACTGGAAAAAGTTGAAGAAGCCCTAATCTAGTGCAGACCCTAAGCCCCCATCCAAGATGAAGAAATTGAAAGTCAGAAAATGAAGTGAATAAGGTCACACAACAGAGCATTGAAAGCAGGGCTCCGTGATTTCAAAGCCAGGCTAATTTCTGCCTATAGCACACTATGCCTTCTCTGAACTTTTTCCCTGGACAGAGGCAATTCTCCACCCCATCCCTTCCTAAGGCACTTCTTAAAGTGCCTCTTCCTCTAGAAGGCACCTTCACTAAGTTGAGAGTAATGTGACAATTTCCATTTATTCTCCTCCCTGTCCTGGACTCAAACTCTACAACCCCTGCATTCTGTGTCTGATATAAAATAAGTATTTCACAAGGTCATGGGATATGGGAGGGAGAGGGAGCCACCCTGAAGACTATTGAACTCAACCTTCTGATTTTCAGGAAACCAAGGCACATGGAAGTAAAATGACTTACTCAGGTAGAATTACTAAATAAATTGTTATTCCCTCAGGATCTAACACTTGGGCTCCTATGGAAAGGGAATGCCATTAAGGCAGGGGCCCTCTGTTCCAGACAGAGCAGTTACAGAGTTGTTGAAGACAGAACTAACAGCTGTGTCACAGAATAGTCAAATTTGGAAACAATTTCACTGCTAAAAAATATACAGCCATGACAACTTAAAACTGGAGTCTTCCAAAAGCCACCTTATAAATTGATTATTTGCAACACAAGATATTTTTCCCCTTGAAACAGTGTTGTAAATGGGGGTTTGGTCTATGGTGTTAGGTGCTTACTGGGCACAGAGCATGGGGGAAATTCCCATTTTAGATAAGATAAACTCTCTGCCTTCAAGGCATTTATACTCTAAACGGAAGTAGCCACATGGGCGAGCTGGACTGTAACACAATATTACAGGGACTAGAAAGTGATATCTGACCTAGGATGGAGAAGTTCATCACTAATGCATCTGTGGTCTCAGTGATGTGAGGAAACACATGCACTCCAATGATGTAGATGCAACTAATAATGATGATGGTGATGATGATGATAATGGTCAGCAGCAGCAGCACCTAACATTTATATAATACTCAGTATGTGCCAGGGAATGGACTTTACAGTTATTATAGCATTTGATCCTTGCAACAATCCTGAGAGGTAGATGCTCTTATTATCTCCATTTTATAAATGAGAAAACTGAGGCAAACAAACTTTTTTACTGCCTTTCCCAGGGTCACATAGCTAATAAGGTCATATTTGAACTCCAAGTCTAGTGTTCTATCCACTAGCTGATGATAATGACAATAATAATAATACCAACTAGGTGGTCAAGGTCTTGGAGTCAAGAAGATCTGAGTTCAAGTCCAGTTTCAAACACTTACTAGTTATATGACCCTGAACAAGTCACTCAAGTTCTATTTGCTTTAGTTTCTTCTCTGTAACATGGGAACAATAAAGCACCTACCTCCCAGAGTTATCAGGAACAAATGAAACAATAATTGAAAGCATTTAGTATAGTGCCTAGCATATAGTAAGTGCAATATAAATGCTAGTTATTGTTATTATTTTTGTTATATAGCACATTAAGGCTTGCAAAGTGCTTTATATATCTTAAATCATTTGAGCCTTATAATGGAGAGCTGTTGTCCTTCATACCAAAAGGACCTTGCTATATTGGGGTCAATGTCTAGTGCACTTGCCTGTGGCTCATCAGACTATTACGAGCTCAGAAGACCCTTCCATAGGGCGACCATCATAATAACCCTGGGAAAGAGGTACCATTATGATCCTCACTTTTCTCATCCCCTTAGATGAGAACACTGATATACAGAGCATATACATGGCTTTTCCAAGGTTACCAGGGCAGTAAATGGGTGAGGCAGGATTCAAATTGAGGTCTTCCAGACTCCAGGTACAGTACTCTATCCATGATACCAGCTAGCTGCCATCTCTGCTTCTCATTCTCTGTTTTATTTCAGACTTTCCTCTAGTTCTTTTAGTATTTTATGGAGACCCTTCAATTCTAGAATTGTCCATTTATCATCCCCCAGTCTTGTTCCACAACCAGTTCTATTTCCCTTTTTTGGTGAAAAAATAATAAATAACAAATAATCCAAGGACAGAGGAAAGTAGAGGGTATCCTGTCATCTTGTAAAAATTATATGTTGTCCTTGAGTGAGACACCTGCAGCTTCATCAAAATGGGTACTTCAACCCCCCCCCCCCAACTCTGGTCAAATGGACTGCTTTAACAATTGTAAAAGTATTTGGCCACTTCCTCTTCAGCTAAGGGGTATAGGGGAATTCAAAAGCTAGAGTCAGAAAGGCCTAAGTTTAAATGCTGCCTCCACATTTACTATGTGGCCCTGAAAATGTCATTTAATTATTTTTACCTCAGTTTCCTCAGCTGTCAAAATAAGGATAATAATAGCACCCTACCTCTCAGAGTCATTCTGATGCTTGTTCACAACTTCTCACAAGGTTTGTTCACACTGCTATGCTGTGAGAGTTATGCTCAAATGAGAGTATTTTTAAAGCACTTTGCAAACCATAAAACACTATGCAAATACTATTATTATTAAAGTTACTATTATAATTATAATAGTAAATCCTGCTAGATGTATGGCAAATATTCCTCCAGATATAACTTTTTTTCTCTTGAATGATTTCCCCCTTTCTCCTTAGGTTGTCTAAACTGCTGCAGAATGCTGCTAGTTGGCTATATATTCCAAGTGGACCTAAAAAGTTATAACAAGCAAATCTGTAAGAAGCTAAAACTTATATATGTCTGTGTGTGTATATCAAGCTTATTAAGCAAGGAGTCTTTCTTACAATGTGCATATGTGTGTATATACATATATGTACAAGCAAGTAGGTGGCACAATGAATGGATGGAGCATCAGTCCTGGTGTCAGAAAGATTTAAATTCAAATCTGACCTCAGACATTGACTACCTTTCTTTGCCTCAGTTTCCTCATCTGTAAAATGAACTGTAAAAGGAAATGGCAAACCACTCCCATGTCTTTGCCCAGAAAACCTCAAATCGGGTCATGAAGAGTTAGACATGACTGAAATAACTCAACAATAACAAACATTTATGGGTATGTATGTATATGTAAGATAGATAGATGGATGGATGGTGGGTAGACAGACAGACGGATGAAAGAATGACAGACAGATGAAAGAACAACAGACAAAAAGATAGATAGATAGACAGATGGACGGGTGGATGGATGAATGGGTGGGTGAGTAGGTGGATGGACAGATAGACAGAGAGACAGACAGACAGACAGATAGATAGATAGATAGATGATACTCCCTGGATACTCCCTTTCCAGGAACACTCAGGCTAAGAAATTTCCCAATACTGATGACACAATCTATCCCATCTCTTACACCATTTCTCATGCACAAATTGTAACTGGTTATATCCAACTATTGCATGATAACAATGACAGCTTTTCTTTCTATAGCTCTTTAAAGTCAACAAACTGCTTTCCTTAGAACGACCCTGTGAACTAGAAAGTATCAATATATTAGACTCATTTTATACAGGAAGAAATTGAGAAATTGAGGCTCTGAGTGGTTGAGCTATGTGTCCATGATAACACGAGTAAGTGAGAGATAGAACTTGAACCTAAGGCTTCTGACTCCAAGACTAGTGATCTTTTTGCTACATTATTGCATATGCTAAGTTTGTCATTTATCTTATCCTGACTTGGTCCTCCCTGTGCAGAGACAAATGTAGAAAGTAATAAGTCCACTGGCCTTGGGAATGCAGAGAATCAGTCCTCATCCAATTCTGCCATTGATTCACCAGATGGCCTTGGGCAGATCCCCTCTCCTCCTGTTGCCTCATTTTCTCCATCTACAAAATAAGGGGTGAGAGGTCAGACTACACCATTTTTTAGATTTCCAACCTATCTCACTCTCTCCCTGAACAATATGCACCATGAGTTCTCACTCTAGAAAGTGGACTAAAAATCTAATAACACCAACTGTGCTGATGGCCTATTCTGGGGAAGGAGGCTGTAGCTCCATTCCTGTCAGCAAATGTGTGTTAACCACTTATTCCCAATGAAGTATTGTGCTAGTTTAGAGAGAGGGAAAAGAAGTTATTAAGTAATAATCTTGGCCTCAAGGAACTTCCATTTTCATGGAGAATATGATAATATAGAGAGATAAATAAATGCAAAATGACTTGAGGAGGGAGAAAGTTGGGGTAGGGGCAGGGGGAGAGAGAGATCAGGAAAAAAATTTCCTTAGGAAATGGTATCTGAGCTGACCTTGAAGTAAATGAAGGAGTCAAAGAGGCCAGGATTTTCAGACCTATATTTTCAGACCTAATATAGCTTGTTCTCTCGGAGCAGGAATGAGAGCTGGAATTTTGAAGAGGAGGAGTTCGATAGTTGACTTGAACATAAAAGGGTGAAAAGGGAATAATAATAATATGTTGTTGTTGAATGCCTTTCCTATTCTAAGAGGACCAGTGATATCATGGGCAATGTCTTGACTTGCTCATGAATTGGATTTAAAGGAGGCAGAGTTGTACAAAATCATTGGCCTCACTATTTCTCCCAGAGTTACCAAAGTCCAGAGGCAAGACAAACGTCAAGATGATTGGTGATGGCCTGGAATCCAATCGATCTTCAACATCCCACCAAGTTCTATGTTTTCCACAGCACCTGCTTCAGCCCCTTCCTGGTCATTGGAACAAATGTTCTCATCTGCCCATTCTTCTGGGCAGAAATCTTCACATGTTTGGGGTAGACGCCTCCTTAAGTCATCAAAGCGCTCTAAAAGCCTTGAAAAGGTAGGATGGTGGGACTATGGGAGAGCATTAAATGCTAATCAGAGGAGTTTGCATTTTGTCTCCCAAATAGCAAGCTGTAGTAGATAGAATACTGAACTGGGAATCTGGAAGGTCTGATCTTGCTTCAGGATCTTACTAGTTATGTGACTCTGGACAAGTTAGCCCTCTGTACCTCTATTTCTTCATCTGTTGAAATGAAAGGGTTGGACCTAATATTCTCTAAGGTACTTCCTAGCATTAAACCTATAATCCTAAATCACTACTTCTCTGAGTTTTTATTTATCTTTATCTGTAAAATAAAGAAGGTGAACTTGATAACCTTTAAAATCCCTTCCAGGTCTACAGGGATGAGCCTATGATCCAATGGGGAGCTATTGAAGATTCTTGAGCAGGAGAAAGACAAGGTCAGACCTGTGCTTTAGGAAGATTTTTTTCAGTGGGATTATAGATGATGAGATTGGAGGGAGGGAAAGCAGTTAAGAAACAATTGCAATAGTCCAGACAAGAGGTGATAAGGACTTGAGTTAGAATGATGACAATATGGTTGAAAAGGAGAGAGATGCAAGAGTCAATAAGGAAGCAGAATTGATAAACTCTGACCACTGATTTGATGCAGTGGAAATGGGAAATGGAGAGAGGACCCAGGTCACCTTCAACAAAAATAGGGAAGTTTGGAAGAGGAGTGGGCTCAGGGGGGAAAGTCTCTGGGACCAATCTTTGGATTCCCTGACATCCTCTTTCTGAATACCCCCTATAACAAGCCCCAAGATCAAAGGCATTTTGTCCATACCTCTCTTCAGTGGAACTGTGATGAAATACTCCCGACATTCCTTTATTCCCACTTAAACTGTTTTAAATGAACAATCTTGAACCAGCCTCTGCAGTCCTAACAGCAATGAATAACCCACTCCCACGCTGGTCCCTTCCCAAAGACCTCCCCACTCCATCTGTCCTTCTCTACTTTGCTCTCTAGCCGCCAAAAACCTTCTCACTGGAAGGAGTTCATCATATTACTGATCGTGTTTTCTACAAGCTCAATAGAGATGATTATGAACTCTTTACTAAGTGCCTGTTATTAAAGATTCATAAAGGCACAATATATATTTTAATAAGGCAGGTTGTAAGATATGAAATTCAACCCTGAGCAAAATACTTCTAATGCGAGCTGAGAAAGGGTGTTCTCTGACAGTCAGACTCAAGATTTCCATGAGCAAAGGTATTTTACAATTTGGGAATTCTTCTTTCCCTATTCCTCTCTAAAACAAACTAAAAAAATTCCCTTGAATGGTGCTCCATGTGAACACACTATAAAAAAGTTTGTATACATACATACAGATAACACAATACACACATACAAATACACAAACACACACACACACACACACACACACACACACACACACACACACACCCTATCCACAACATCTAATTATAAAATCACAGGATTAACTAAACTTAAATTTTTTTCTATTGGGCCTTTCACTTTGCTTGAGATATGTACCTACATACAGACAAATATGCACGAACACATGCTTTCTGTCTACAAACTTGACTACATAGGCATAAACAAATACACATTATCCAAGCCAAAATGCATACACACACAGACATACATATGTACACACACATACACATACACACACATACTGTCCACAGGCCTAGATACACACATATGTATGAATGCTGTCCAAAGGCTAACATTCCTACACGTGTACAATTCAGGGACTCTGCACTTGGTTGCTATTCCCAAAAAAGGACAGAATATTTTCACTCCTTTTCATGCTCCAGAATTCCAGTCTTCATTGAACTGGTTGATTCAGCAAATCAAGTTGAACCCCCATCCTCTTTCTCCTTAGGAATTTCCCCATCTCCATTCCATTTTTCCCTTGGATTCAAAGTGCCTTCCTATTTGCCAAGGGGAACTATGAGAATGTCTTTCAAAATAGTCTTGAGTTTCCAGTCCCAAATTTACAGACAGCTGACACAAGTAAAAGGAATTGTGGTGGCAAAGCCTTGCCTTCTGCCAGACAGGGAATGGACTCTCTCCACCTGCCTATTTACTTCCCTGGAATCAGTCATCACTGGACATTTCTCAGGCAGGACTACAGGGACTCACCCTCAATCTTTTCGCCTTTGGACATAACCCAGAGCATGAATACACTGTCTGAAAAGGAACAACCATATCAGCCTCCCCTGCAACTAATCTTATGCTCCCTGAATTAGGGCGTTACCCTAGGGTTGGAGACTTCTTGCATAGAAGGAATATTCTTCATCAGTCACGTCTCAGAGGAAAGAAGCAATGAAGCCCAGAAAGATAGCACCTAGGTTCAAGCCCAACTACAAGCTCAGGCTCCATGATACCTATAAACAAGTGATCACCGTCAAAGAATTGACCCTTTCTCTCTAGGCACAAATTGCCTTTTCTTTTAAATGAAAAGCCTAGACTAAATGACTTCTAAAGTTTCTGATACCTTGTGGACAAAATAACTGGAGCAACCACGTATGATAATTGATAGAGCATTGAACCTGGTGTCAGAAAGAACTGAGTCAGAAAAAGACAGAGACAGAGAGACAGACACAGACAGAAAGACAGAGACAGAGAGAGACAGACAGACAGACAGAGACAAAGACAAAGAGACAAAAATAGAGGGAGGGAGAAAGGAAGAGAGAAGGGGGGATGGAAAGAAATGACAGAGGCAACAGAGATGACAGAGACAGAGATACCATGTTCAAAATAACTGGAGCATCTATGTGTGATAATTGATGGAGCATTGTACTTGGAGTCAGGAAGAACTCAGAGAGACAGGCAGAGAGAAGGAAGAGGGGAGATAGACAATTAGAGACACAGAGAGACAAAGACAGAGACAGAGAGAAAAAGATATAGAGTCAGAGACAGAGGGAGAGAGGGGAGAAAGGGAGGGAAAGAAATGACAGAGAAAACAGAGAGATGACAAAGACAGAGATACCATGGACCAAATAACTGGAGCATCTATGTGTGATAGTTGATAGAGCATTGGATTTGGAGAAAGAACTAAGTCAGACAGACAGACACAGAGAGAAACATAGGCAGAGATAGAAAAAGAGAGAAGAGATGGAGGGAGAGAGGGGGAGGGAAGGAGGAAAAGGGGGGAAGGAGGCAGAAAGGAGTGGAAGAGGGAGAGGGAAACAGAGATAGAGAAAGGAAAAAGAGAAAGCAAGGAAGGGATGGAGAGGAGAAGAGTTAATTTCTATCTCTACCTCCTGGCTTCCCTCCTGACTCCACTCAGATCTTTTCTTCTAGGGGAGGCTTTTCCTAGTCCACCCAGTGCTAGCCTAATTTACACTGTCCATATCTTGTATGTTCCTAGTGGTTTACATGCTATCTCCCCCACTAGAAAGTGAGCTTCTTAAAAAGTGGAGACCATGTATTTGCATTTCTTTATATCTGGAGTGCTTAGCATGGCTCCTAATACATAGCAAGTCCTTAATATATGTTTTTTGACTAACTGGACTTTCTTCTGCTTGAAGACTTTCAGGGACAGGAAACTCACTCTCTCTCAAGGAAGTATTTTTCAACTTGCAAAAAGTTCAAATTCTTAGAAGTTTTCCTTATGTTGAAAATTACAATTTAGCTTTCTATTACTTCTTTTCTTCGCATGCCCTGGTTCTGCCCTCTGGGCCCAAGCAGAAAAATGCCTAATCCCTCTTCCAAATGACAGCCCTTCATGCTGACAGAGACTCATCCAAAACTGATTGATAAACCAAGCACCAAGTCATCCATTTACAACAAGAAATAGATAGGCTCTTCAGTCCAAGATCTTTACATGGACTAGTCAGCACTTCTCTTCCCAGTAGGAAAGTAAACTTAAGAAACCAAATGAGGATCAGAAGGGGAAGGGTAACCACTGAGTAAGAGCCCAGAGAACTAGATAAGCTTAATCAGTTGGCCAATCATTTGACCAGCAGTTATTAAATAACTACTGTGCACTAGCCACATCTTAAGGGATAGTGTCATTTGGCCATGGGTCTTGATCCTCTATAGGAATATCACCAGTGAACAGACTGTATAGTCCTTATGTCCTTTGAACAGAGCCACCTCTCCTCATGTCAGAATTGGAGAAATACTGACAATTTTTTTTTCTTTTTGTCCCTGCTCAAGAAGATTAATGCTCTGATATGACATTACCTGGATTCCTTTGTAAAATGAGAGGGCCAGACTAAATGTTGTAACTTTCTATAACTATAATATTACATCTTGCAATTAATTAACTCATCTTATTTGTTCCTTAACCAAACTGGTTTACTTTCTTGTCTGTGTCCCATAATTTTTCTTACCTACCTTTGTTCATGCTGCTCCTCATACCAAGTATGTCCTCCCTCTCACTCAATGTGATGAATTTCTCCGTGTCCTTTAAAGTACAACTCAAAAACCATAGGAAATCTTCCCTAACCCCCATCAGTAATGATCTGCCTACAGAGATCTCATAAAACACTTTATTTTTCACCTCTCTAATGCGCTTGCCAATCTTTACTTTGTATTATGTTTAGCCAGTCAATCAATCAAGTCCATCTAGTAAGTGCTTAATAAGGATCAGGAACTATATTAAACTCTGAGTATAAAGAGGAAGACAAGAGCCTAGTCCCTAACCTCAAGGAGCTTATCTCCAAATGAAGGGAAGGAAATAAAATGCAAATGAGTAGTGTGTTTATATATACATGTGTATACATGTAAATATATACATAGAGAGAGAGAGAGAGAGAAAGTGAGAGAGACACACAGAGAGACAGAAACAGAGAGAGCAATTAGGAAGTAATCTCAACAATTGAGAGGGAAGAGGGAAACATCCTGCATAAGGTAGGAATTGAGCTGAGTCTAGAAGTAAGCCTCTAGTCTTATCAACTAGCTATTTATAAACAATATCGGAAATAAGAGGAAGAAAATTCCTGTAACAAGTTGAGTTCACCCACTTCTAGTCTATTTCTTAAGTGATTGCCTGGGCCCCTAGATTTAAGAACCCTGTGTCTAGGATACACTGACCACAGTACTCAAGATCCAAACTCCGGTTCTTCTCCTTATAAATTCCATTCCTTAACCCCATCCCCACCCAGGCACCTCAGCATCCAAAGGGACTTGCATCCTTTACTAAGTCCTCACTTTATGGGCTTCGAGCATCTAGAATTTTTCACTCAGCAAAGGGAAAAATCTTTGGAAGTGAAGACAGGACGATTCAACTTAATTAAAAACAAATAAACATTAACCATGGCCAAAGTTTATCCAAATTGCCCTGAGAAGTGAGGGGACAGAAGTTAGTGTCCCTAAAGGCTGTAATGGTCACAGAAGCCAGAGCTTGGATCTGAAACAGAGTGAGGAATCCATTATCCAGAATATAGTCAATCAGGGTCCCTTAATTACCTCAGCACACAACTCTACTACCTTTCTCAGCTCAGCTCTTACTGTCAACTTCAGACACTCAGCAATCAAACACCCTTCTGGGCAAATGAATCTTTCACCCATAAGCACAGGAAAGTCAGTACCAGTGGATCATAAAATGAGGAGGGACCTTTGTGATCAATCAGCCTACCCCCCACCTCTGAACTTTACAGATGAGGAAACTGAGACTAAGAGAGGCTGACTTGCCTAAAGTCACATTTCTAGTAAATACCAAAGTCAGGATTAGAACTCAGTCCCCTGACTCCAAATTCAGTTCTCTTTTAATTGCACTCAGCAGAGAAGGGAAACCTTTTTTGGAATCTGGCCCCAGGTCACAAAGGGAGTGAAATTAGTTGTTGACAGTGGATTCCTCTCAGAGAGCACCAGCTGTTGAACCAGAAATAAGGGAGAAAAGTATCTCTTCCCATTTAAACTCTATTAAATTAGCAGTGACCTTAATTAGACCTAAGGTCACAGCAGAATTAATAATCAACAAATCATTATCCTTATCTAAATAGAACTCCCACCTCCTTCCAATCTCCCAAATCTCCTACTCCCCTTTTTATATGAAATATAAAAGGCAAAAGGCAAAAACAAAAAACTCCACTACTCAAATGGATCTGTGAATTCACAAATGCAGGTAGCAATTCATCTTTCCTTGCTCCATGTACTGTAATTCTTATGCATGTTCTCCCATAACTTCACCACGAATGATTTACCCAAGGTTCTGCTGACCTTCCTTCCCTTCTCTTGATATCACAAGGGTACCAACAGAGCACAAGGTCTGCACAATGGTTACTCCTGATTCCTTCCAGGGTCAGATCATCTTCTCTTTCTGTCATACATTAGGCTAGTGGCTGTCTCCTGGATCAGTTTAAAAGGTGATGGGAATATCTTATTAAGCCCTGGGTTCTTAGGCCTGGTTGCCAGCTAAGTGTAAAAATAAGCTTAGGTCTCTTCCTTTATTTCCTTTCTCTTTCATCTCATCAACTTGTTTTTAAAAGACATCTAGAGTAATATGCAGTCAGTTAGCTAGCACTTACTTAGCACTCCACTAACTGTCAGGAAGAGTGCTAAACAATGGGAGTATGCATAAAGGAAGAAATTAAACAATAGCTACTCTCATGGAGTTTGCAGTCTAATCAAGAAGACAACATGCAAACAATCATTTACAAGCAAGATTTGTAAGATATTGTATATTTGTAATATATTGTATATAATAACATGTAACATGTTATAATATATGATAATATTATGTTAATAAATATTAATGTAATGTTGATATATAATTAATATAATAAATGTTAGCATAATATTCACAAATATTAATATATTAAGATAGCTTTTAAATATTTGGGATGTGTAATATTTCCAATTACAATTATGATTACAGAGAATTGAGAAAGGCTTTTTGAAGAAGGTGAAACTTTAAATGAGACTTAAAAGAAGCTAGGGAAGTGAGGAGGTGAAGATGAGAAAGAAGAGCATTCCATGGATGGGAGACAGCAAGAGAAAATACACACAGCAAGAAGAATGAGTCAAGAGAGGACAAGCCCAATGGTGAAGACTGATAGAAGTCTCCTAATGTAAGATGGTGTCTAATCAAGAATCAACAAGCATTTGTTAAATACTTGCTATGTGCCAGACACTGTGCTAAGTACTAGGGATATAAAAAGGGCACAAAACATTCTATGTCCTCAAGGAACTTACCTCTCATAGGGGAGACCACATAGAATGAACTATATACATATATGCTGATCCACTCCTATAGCCCAGGTCCTGAACAGAGTAGAGAGGGAATTAAATTTTTTCTGGTTTCCTAAATACTTCCAGGATTTGTGTTTCACTCCTGTGGGTGGTCCCTCCAATGATGCATATTAGGACTCAATCCCTTCCTAAATGACCTTCTTGAGTCTCTGTGGCTGAAAATTTCATCTCTCAGACTTTCCTGGTACCTAGCACAGTGTCTGGAATGTAGTAAATATTGACTTAATGCTTGTTGATTGATTTATTTCGGTTCAGAACCACAAGAGTGCCATGGAGGGGAGTTGACAAGCTTTCAGTCCACAAACTTTTATTAAGCATTCATTATATGCCAAACACTTCACTGAGCATTAGAGATATAAAGAAGGTCAAAAATTTCTCAAGGAGATCATGTTCTGTTGAGGGAGACAAGATGTAACCAACCAGGTACATACACAGAGTAAATGGAAGGAATCTCAGAGAGAAGACTAACAAGGACCAAGAAAGACCTCCTGAAGATGGTGAGATTTGAGCTGAGTCTGAAGAAGCCAAGGAAACTACAAATTAGAGATAAAGAGGAACCACATTCCAGATATAAAAATAGTTGTAAGCCAGAGCAACATCACTGAGTCAGAAAATAAAATGTCATGTGGGAGGAAGAATAAGGAAACTAGTATAGTTGGCTCTTAGAACATGCTTTCTTAAGTATGGAAAGGTTTACATGAACTTATGCTGAATGAAATGAGCAAAACCAAGAGAACATTGTACACAGGAACAAGAAGATCAACTGTGATGGACTTAGTTCTTTTTACCAATGTGGTGATTCAAGGTAAATCCAATAGATTTGGGATAGAAAATGCCATCCACATCCAGAGAGAGAGAACTATGGAGAGTGAATGTGCATCACAGTATAGTATTTTCACCTTTTTGTTGTTGTTGGCTTATTTTTTCCTCTTTTTCATAGGTTTTTTTCCCTTTCTGCCCTGATTTTTCTTGCACAACATGACAAACATGGAAATTTGTTTTTAAAATTGCACATGTTGGAGCAGCTAGATGACGTAGTGGATAGAGCACCAGCCCTGAAGTCAGGAGGACTTGAATTTACATCTGGTCTCAGACACTTAACCCTTTCTGGCTGTGTGACCCTGGGCAAGTCACTTAACTCCAATTGCCTCTGCAAAAAAAAAAAAAAAAAAAAGAAGAAGAAGAAGAAGAAGAAGAAGAATTGCACGTTTAATCTATATCCAATTGCTTGCTGTCTTGGAGAGGGAAATAAGGGAGGGAGAGAAAAAAATTTGGAACCCAACATAAACAAAAATTCATATTAAAAACTATCTTTATGTGTATTTTGGAAAATAAAATACTATTCCCCCAAAAAATATGCTTTCTTTTTTCTTTGTCAATAAGTCATGTTTAATTCTTTGTGACCCCATTTGACAAATGGGCAAATATACTGAAGTGGTTTCTCATTTCTTTCTCCAACTCATTTTACAGGGGATGAAACTGAGACAAACAGGGTTAAGTGATTTATCCAGGATCACACAATCATTAAATGTCTAAGGCTTAGATTTGAACTCAATTCCTCCCAACTGCAGGGCCAGCCTTCTGTCCATTGTATCACTTGGCTGTCCTCTTAGAATATGTAGAGAGGAATGAAGAGAAAGAAGACTGGAAGGGTGAGAAGGAACCAGATTGTGAAGGGTTTTAAATGTCAAAGGATTCACTTTTCTTCCTCAGAGTAAGGGAAACTCTGATCCACAGTCCTTGTGCCACTATATACAATCCCCATTCTCTCAACTAATCCTGAGTCTCCATCACCCCAAGGCTATAATTACTCAAAAATCTTTCCCACAATCCCATTTTTCTGTAGCACTACACCCCGTGCTTCTACTGCCTTCCCTCATAGAAGCTGGCATCAGTCGGTCAATCAATAAGCATTTAATAAATGCCTTCTCTGTGTTACTATGTGCCAGGCATTGGATAAGCAAAATAAAAGACAGTTTTCCCAAATAGTTCATAGTCTAATGGTGGGATTTTAGTTGGACTTGAAGGAACTGAGAAAGTAAAAATGTGGAGGAAGAGAATTCCAACAAGCCAATAAAAAGGGGGCCCTAAGTGGAGTTCTGGAAGTATGGATTGCACTCTCTGGAGCACGCCAGTACTATTGCACATGGTCCCCCTGTCAATTCATATCACACAGTTGAATTTGCCCCAGGCCTGTCTCCAAATTCCTATTCACAGCTCTGATTCTGGTGAGGGGGGGGGGGGTCACTGTAAGCTTTATTAGGCTTAATGATAGGTATGGTCAGTCATCAGGTCAATCATCAAAAATTTTCCAGCATAATAGCACCTGCCAGAGAGAGACTGTGATGTTCTAGCATAGCTTTCCAGGTCCTAGGCTTACTACCTACTACAACAAGGCAGACCAGACTTGATGATTAAAATTGTCCTTTCTGAGGAATCCCATTCTCAACTGCTCGATTGGAAGGTCCTTGAGAGCAGGGATAGTCTTTTTTTTATATATGTATCCCCACACAGTAACTACTTAACAAATGCTTTTCATAGACTTACACGAACTTATGTGAGAATGATGGGTGAACGATGAGAATATTGTACACATTAATAGCAACACTGTGTGATGATGAAATATGATAGACTTAACTCTTTACAGCAGTACAATGATCCAAGATAATTCCAAGAGACTTTGGATGGAAAATGCCATCCACAACCAGAGAAAGAACTATGGAGCTTGAATGCAGATCAAAGCATACTATTTTCACCTTATTTTTGCTTTTTTCTTTCTTGTGTTTTTTTCCCTTTTGTTCTGATTTTTTCACTATACGACACATATGGAAATATATTTAAAATGATTGTACATATATAACCTATATCAGATTGCTTGCCATCTTGGGGAAAGGGAGGGAAGGAAGGGAGAGAGAAAAAAATTGGAACGCAAAATCTTTTTTTAAAAATGAATGTTGAAACTATGTCGAAAGGGCTGTCAAACTGTGCATACTCTTTGATTCAGCAGTGTCTCTACCGGGCCTGTATCCCAAAAAGATCATTAAAAAGGAAAAAGAATCCACATGTGCAAAAAATGTTTGTGGCAGCCCTTTTGTGAGCCTCAGTTTTAATCATCTATAAAATAAAAAGTTCACATTAAGAAATCTCTAAAGGTCCCTTCCAGTACCGAATACCTGGTCCTTCCTAGGAAGGAAATAGGGAGGGAAATTTCCATAGGAGTTCAGAGGTCATTTTGTCCACTGCAGAACTAATTAATAATAGCTATTATGGAGTTTTAAGAACTATATTTTTTTGCATCTTATTTCATTGGATCTTCATAACCTTATGAGGCAGGTGCTATTATGATCTGAATATTACAAGTTTGGAAACTAAGAATGATAAAAGATAAATGAATCCCCCAGAATTACACCAAGCTATACCATGTTCCAATTAATAGATATCTGAGGCAGGATTTGGAAGCCTTTCTATAACAACTTTAACAAGTGGTCAAATAGACTATTTGAAGACCTCCAGTGAGGAAGAACATATTTTCTCAATTCGAGTGAACTCTATTAAGAAGTTAGTACATGAATCAAACTAAAATCTGCCTTCCTAACAATAATAATAACAGTAATAACTCATGTTTATATCATCTTTTAAGGAATATGAAACACTTTTCATAAGCAACAATGATAATCTAGCTCCCATTGTCTGAAGATAAGATATGTTATGTTTTTTCTGTTCCTCCAAAGTTTTCTGGCAGGAAATTGGGGAAGGAGGAATGTCTAGTGTCTATTTTAGCCAGACATTCAAATAATTGTTTTACCTCAAATTTAGTTGTTTCCAGAACCCAGTCCATTTAATCACTTGATAGATTAACTTTTGCAAAGAAATATTTAAGCTATAGCAAAAAACAAACATACAAACATTCCTACCTAAATACAGTGGGGGGTGGGGGAAAGGATCATAATCTCCCATTACCTTATACTACCTTAGTTTCCAAAAAGGGAAGAGAGTTAGATTTATAAACTAACTCAGTTCATGGCTCCACCAAATCTCAAGCCCAAAGTTTCTTGGGCTTACATTGGGCTCACAGAAACAGTTGTCCTGGAATCCTAGTTCCAAGGTCACCAAGGCTTAAGCTTCTGAGTTCAAGACTCCTCCACAACCTAGGCCCAGAATTGAAAATGACAAAACAAGGCCAAAATTCTAGACCCATCTGTCATGGAGTTAAAGGAAAAGGTAGTCCTTTCCCCCACCCAGCTTTGATTGATCAGAACTTCACCTCTTAGATGCCACTAGAAAGATAGACAGGGAAAAAGAGACAGAGATAGATGAGAGAGTGAGAGACAGACAGACAGACAGTCAGAGAGACAGACTGACACAGACACAGAAAGACAAAGAAAGACAGAGACACAGAGAGAGACAGACAAAAAGATATATAGATAGATAGATAGATAGAGACAGAGACAGACAGATAGACTTACAGACAGAGACAGAGAGAAACAGAGACAGAGAGAAACAAAGAGAGACAGACAGACAGACAGACAAATGGAGACAGAGATAGAGAAACAGAGAGAGATAGAAAGACAGAGACAGCGAGACAGGGACAGAGAGACAGAGACAGAGAAACAGAAAGAGACAGACAGAGAGAGAGAGAAACAGATTGAGAAACAGAGAAGGAGGGAGAGGGGATGGTGGGAGAGGAAGGGAAGGAGGAGGGAGGGAGGGAAGGAAGAAGGAAGAGAAAAAGGGAAGGAGGGAGGGGAAGAGGAAGAGAGGGAGGGAGGGAGGGAGGGAGGGAAAGAGGGAAAAAGACAGAGAGAGAGAGAGAAACAGAGACAGAGACAGAGACAGAGACAGAAACAGAGAGAGCCCCAGTCTGATAGTTTTAAAATGCAGCCTGTTGAGGCTGTGAAGCCAATGGAACAAGGCTTCTCCTACTCATGTGTTATAGACACACAGAATGTCTTCTTCCAGAAGTAAATTCCTATCATCTTCCACATGAAGGCTTCATTTTTAGGTGATTTGAGCATGTCCAAAACCCCAACACACACACACACACACACACACACACACACACACACACACACACAGAGTCTCATTTGATTCCCACAGTGACCCTATGATACAGATGCTATTATTATCCCTATTTTACAGACGAGGACCCTGAACAAAGGTTAAGTGACTTGCTCAGATAGACTTACAGACAGAAACAGAGTCAGGGAGAGAGAGACAAAGAGAGACAGAGAGAGAAACAAAGAGAGACAGAGATAGACAGACAGAGACAAACAGAGAGAGACAGAGAAACAGAGAGAGATGGAAAGACAGAGACAGAGAGATAGGGACAGAGAGACAGATAGAGACAGAGAAACAGAAAAAGACAGACAGACACATAAAAAGACAAACGTAGAAAGAGACAAACTAATAAGAGCCTGAGGTAAAATTTGAATCCAGTTCTTCTGATTCCAAGCTCGGCAGCACATCGCCTACATCATGCCACTCCATCTCTTTCTTCTTGTTCTCACCATTCTACTGGAGAGCCCTTCAAGAAAATGAAGACTGCTACCATACCAATCTAGCTAGACAGTCCTGGGAAAGTCATCTAAGCTCTGTTTGTCTCACTTTACTCAAATATAAAATGGGAATAATAATAAACCTACCTCACAAATAAACCTTATTTGAGGATCAAATAAAACTATTTGTAGCACAGTTTCTGACACATAGTAACTGATACACAGATGCTTATTTCTTTCTCCCTTAAGTCTTTTGTGTTATAGAACCAAATCTCTCAGGATTATCAAAAACTTCATGAGTCTTTCATTTTCATTTTCCTCTTCTTTTGCCACTCCTATTTGTAGTTGGGAATTCAGAAAAGGGCAGGCACTTTGCAGGACTCAGGTAATTCCCCCTAGTATACCTCTCCACCTTCTCTGTCCCCCAACCAAGCAATAGAAATTCACCCTCATCACCCTAGTGCAGATTTTTAAGACTCTCCTACCTGTAGTGCCCATCCACCCCTGATCTGAGCTCTTTGCAAACAACAACAAAAATGCAAATTCTTGCCATCTGGCAACATATCAAAATAATATCACTTCAATTTGTCGCATGATTAAGAACCTGTTCTCACCCTGTAAGTAACAGAAATTGAGAATTGAGAGTAACAACCCCCTAACCAACAGCAAACACTTCACCACTCTCAGTTTTGTGGATTTTCCCCACCTTTGCACTATTTTTTTTTAACTGTGAGGAGGTGAAGGGGAGAGAGTCACATATCTGTGCCGAAGAGTGACTGCTTGCTCTCCTAAGAGCTGAAGCTTTGAAGTCAATGAACTGTGAATCTATTAGTGTCTGATTATCTGAAAAGCACCATCTCCCCATCACCTCTCTTCCTTCTCTCCCTGCCACCTTCTAACCCTGATTGACAGTGATAGTGAACCCTGAAGTGTCTGAGGCTGAGATGAGAATAATTCAACTTCTTCTAGGGTAGCAAAGGCAGCCTCTGGGTCCTTCCAGCCCTCAATTATTCTAAGAAGCCTGGGTAGAGAGATTCTGAGATTCATCCAAAGACATACCTTCATTCATTAAGGTATAGATCCACTGGGACAGTTTTGGTTTTGTACTTTCTACAAAGAAGGGATTTAGTTGTTTGTTTGTTTTAAGAAATATTATCTTACCATCATATTTCTCTAGCCGCTAAACATAATCCTTTTGTCTCCAAACCTTGGCTCATTCTGTTTTTTTTATGCCTAATATGCCCATCTTCCCATTATTTGCCTGTTGAATTCCTCCCCATCATTAAAATCCCTTGTTGTCATTTAATTATTTCACTCACATCAGACTCTTTGTAACCTCATTTGGGGTTTTCTTGGCAAAGATACTGGAGTGGTTTGCCATTTCCTTCTCCAACTCATTTTACAGATGAGGAAACCAAGGCAAGCAGAGTTAAGTGAGTTGGCCAGAATCACACAAGTTGGAAGTACCTAAGATCACATTTGACCTCAGGTCTTCCTGATTCCAGACCCAGAGCTCTAGCCACTGTTCAATCTAGCCACCCTTTTAAACCTTTAAGAGACCTCAAAGATCATCTAGTTGAACCTCTTCTGGAGCACTAGAATCCCTTCCCCAACTTCCCTGATCATCCAGCCTCTGCTTGAACACTTGAATTGACAGGGAGTTCTCTTACAATGATAGCTATTTCCTTCTCAAGCAGTTGTTAGGAAGTTCTTTGGAACAAAATCATGATCATGAATCTGTAATTAAAGTACACTTTAGAAACCCTCTATTATAACTTTTCATTAGACACATAAGAAAAATGAGACACAGAAAATAAGTGACTTATCCAAGATCACACAGATAATAGATGGTAGACCTGGCATTCGAACACAGGTTATACAACTCTAAATCCAGAACTGTTCTCCATTGCTTCTAGAGTTCCATCTTTTGTGACCAGTATAAACCTAATCCTCCTTCAAGAGCCATAATCCATTAACCTAAGGAGCTCCAGTTGTATGCTAATAGGTGAGAGTGAATAAACTTTTTTTTAAATAGTTTCCTAAATGCCATCCTCACCCAGAGAGAAAACTATGAAGACAGAATGTGGATCAAAGCATAATATTTTCACCTTTTGTTGTTGTTTGTTTGCTTATTTTTTTCTCCTTTCTCATGTTTTTTCCCTTTTGATCTGATTTTTTTTCCTCAACATGATGAATATGAAAATATGTTTAGAAGAATTGCACACATTTAACCTAAAAAAATAGTTTCCTAGGTGGTGTAGTGGATAGAGCACCAGCTCTAAAGTCAGGAGGACCTGAATTCAAATCTGACTTCAGACACTTAACACTTCCTAGCTGTGTGACCCTGGGCAAGTCATTTAACCCCAAATGCCTCAGCAAAAAAAAAAAAAAAAAAAAGTAGTTTCCTAAAGGACAACTAGGTGATGCAGTATAAAGCACCAGTCAGGAGGATCTGAGTTCAAATTTCACCTCAGTCATTTACTGGCTATGTGAACCTGAGCAAGTAAGTCACTTAACCCTAAATGTCTCCAATAATAATAATAATTCCCTGAAGTTAAACCTTTTTATAAATACAGACTAGTCTTTAACCACGTCCCAATGAGGGCCCAAAAGAGAGTCTCGATTAGTAAAGTTTTAAAGCATTAAAGAAGATAGAAGGAAAAGAAAGAGGAAAATAATCACCAACAGCAAAACATTTCCTATGAGAAGTCCCCAAGGATGGTGCAGACAGGTCTCATAGTGAAAAACCCAATCCAGAGAGAAGCTACCACTCCCTATAACCTGCTACCATGTCTTATTTAAACTGAGGCTGAAAAGCAAAATAATAATAGCCTTTCTCATGGTAGTTCAGCAAACTCATTTCCAGCATGAGATAAAATCTGAAATTAAAATAGCATTTCAAATTCCATGATATGGGTATTTTTCCCTCTTGGACTTGAGAGGACACATACAGATGTTATTGCTACTGTACATACAGGCTCTGTCATCTCTAGTCACACAGATATTATCACTTCTGCCCCTCCAATGTTATCATAGCAAATACAGATGTTGTCACTATTGCACATACAGATGCTGACACCGCTGCAATATGGCCATCAACACTGCACATATATTACTGCAATGCAGATGTTGCCATTGCAAATACAGATGTTGTCACTATTGCACACACAGATGTCACCACTGCAAATGCAGATGTTGTCCTACTGCATTTCTATATATACATATATGTGTGCCACTGTACATACAGCTTTGTCAACTTTCTATGTAACCATGTTGTAGTAAGAGTCATAGTCTTCTTATAACAGAGGCCATGTTTCAGCACAAGTCCTCATCCAACAGTTCTATATTAACTTCTCTTCATGTTCACTAAGGAAGCTTCAGGATACTGCCATGAATGTCTGGACATGTCTGTGGATAATAAAACATGATTCTCAGTTCAATAGAGGATTGCCATTTCTTATCAAGGAAATAGGAAGCAAAAATGTGGAGCAAATTGTAAATGAAAGGCCAAATTTCAAGGAGTTTATTAATAAGGATGGTTGTCTAGTCATTCTTAGACAGTGTTAATTAAGAACTACCAAGAATCCATAAAACCTAGGTTCAAACCCTGGCTCTGCCACCATAAGCCTCAGCTTTTTTATCTACAAAATGAGAGAGTTGAATTAGACCATCCAAAGCAAAGCCATAATAAGAATGGAATAAAATGGACTTCATCCAAGGGTACCACATTTAGAGGGCTATTAGTACTTGCCATCCTCCAATGTTATCAGGTGATCAACTGAGGCAAGATTATCACCCACCTTGTCCTTTGGTTCTGTTCTTTCACCACACCAGCAGCCTCTCCAACAGGAGTTAATGTCCCAGGATTCCCATCTCCCACCCACCCTCCTACAAAACTGGGAACCATTTCCTATCACTTGACCCAATCATATTTTGTAGCACTTGCTCAGGTTTAGTTGATATTACTTCTCCTGGACACAATTTGTAGAATTTGCATTGACATAAAACATTAATAATGATACTTTGTCTCTAAGAACTCTCCCAAGTCTAAATCTTTTGTGTGATGTGTATGGCTCAGTCCCTCTTTCCAAAACTGGGAGAAACAGTGATTACCTCAATAGTACATCACAAAAAGAACAAAACACAGGAGGTGGAAGCTACTAAACTCCATTGTGCAATTCTTAGAAGTACTATTTTTTTCTCCCAAACCAATCTCTAGAGGTAGAAACTTCAGCAATTTCAGATCTGACTTGTTAATAATGCCCTTAGAATAGTTGTATTCCTGAATACCTTGCCATAATTACCAGAGGCCTGATAACACCAGTTCTATAACACTACAAATTCTCTCTTTGCTTTGTCAATTAGTTGTCTATGAAAATTGAGATTTTTAAAAAACAACTTTTCATGGGAATTGGTCAATCACTAACAAAAGCACAATGTTCTCTTCTTCACTGGGTGAACACCCAGTGAATTTTTTCATTCATAATATCTTGGAGTGTCCCTATTACTATGCTCTGACTATGGAACTATTTTAATGACTCCTCTCAAGAAAGATTTGTTTGATTACATGATTTTTAATGATGATTACATCATTTATATATCTATATATATATATAGATATATATATATAAATATATATCCATACAGACATAGATAATAGATGATAGAGATATAGATGACATGAGAATAGCATTTGAGATAGCAATAAATGTGGATATAGACATGGATATGAATATAGATAATAGTTATTGATAGATATAGATAGAAGTTGTAAATAGGTGGATGCAGATATAGATAAATGATATAAACAGACAGGTAGATACAAATATAGCAAGACGACATAGAAAGTGATAATGATAATGATAGTGACTGACAAGGACTAGACTTATGATTTTATTGATTTAGGGAATTCCCAAGTGAAGAAACTCTCTCTGCCAAGGAAGGTTGATACCTTCTCTGCAACTTATAAGAATGCCTAGAGCATTGAGAGGTTTAATGACTTTTTATGGATCACAGAGCCAAAAGGTGTGGGAGATGGGACTTGAATCCAGGACTTTCTGCTTATACCAAGTCACTAGTTATGTATGTATGTATGTATGTATATCATTTGTATGTAATATTTATTTCCCTCAGGATACATATGAGTAGATACCTAGATGTCTGTGGGGTACTGTGTTTAGATTGTGTTATGTTTAGATGCATAAGTTTTGTGCTTAGAAGTATTCTGTTTAGAAGCATAAGATATAGGCTCTGTTCTGGTCACCGAGGCTCACTGCTACTGTGACTTTTATCCAGGGGAAATTAACTAAGGCAGTCTCACTTTGTTCATCTGTAAAATAAGCATATTGGATTAGATGATCTCTTATGATCTTTCCAGCTCTAGCTTTATATCATAGGTATAGAAATGGGATGGCATAAGAGAGAGATTGCTAGCTTCAGAGTTGGAGGACTTGGGTTCAAAAAGTGCTTTTTCCACATACTGGCTATATTAGCATAGGCAAATTACTTATCCACTCTATGTGCCACTCCCACCCCCCAAGCAATTCTGTGTGTGTATGTGTGTGTGTGTACACACACACACCCACACACGCACATCCACATACACATACACACACATGCAGACACACACACATACATACATACACATATATCCATGCAGTTTCTACACACACACACACACACACACACACACACACACATACAATTCTGGCTTCCCCACTTTAAATGTCTTAATCTTTGAGAAATTGAGGATTACACCACAGATAACGCCATAGATCATAGTGTCACTGATTCAGAGCTTTAAGGAACCTCAAAAACCATCTATTCCAACCTTCTTATTTTATGGATGAAGAATGAGAGGCCCAGGAAAGTACTATGTTGTCCGAGGTCAGGCAGATGGTAAGTATTAAAGGAGGTTTGAACTCAAGTGCTCTGACTTCAGAATCAGCTTTCTTTCTACTGTACTATGCTTCCTCTCAGACTCATATGGTCAGACGGTCACAGATTTAGAGCCAAGAATATTAAACATTATCAAAACCAACAGGAGAATTTTAAAGATGAGGAAGGTGGGAGCTAAAAAAATTTTTAAATGATTGCCTAAAGTCATCCAAGTAATAAGTATCAGAGTTTGGATTTAAACAGAAGTCCTCTGATTCCAAATCCAATACTCCCTGAACTGTGGGCTCAGATTTTTTTTTTCTGAATGGCACTGAAAGTTTTTTAAAGACTCTCTGATTTATCAGCCTATCAGGAAAACAAGAAGAATTTATAGCAAACACACAGAGAAACAACGAGGCTTCAGGCCCTGGCAGGTGACAAGCATTGTGTCTGTCACTCCAAATCACACAGTATAAAAACTAAAGAGTTAGAAGAACATAGAATCACAAAGAATCTGAAAGGAACTTTAGTCAATTAATCAGTCAATAAACATTTATTAAGCATCTACTATATGCCAGGCATTGTGCTAAGTGCTGCGGACACAAAAAGAGGCAAAAGGCAGTCACTTCTCTCAAGGGTTCATAGTCTAATGAGGGATATAATATGCAAATAACTATGTACAAAAAAAAGTATGAGTATGATAAATTGGGCATAACCAACAGAGGAAAAGCACTAGAAATAAGAGGGATCTGGAAAGTTTTCTGTTGAGAAAAATTTTCATGGAAATTTAAAGGAAGCCAAAGAACCCAAAACAGAGAAAAGATGCAGGAGTGTTTCAGGAATGGAGGGCAGCCAGTAGAAATGAGCAGAGTAGGAAGGAAATGTCCTTTTTTTCAAGGAACAGGAAGCTGATGTATAGGAATCATAGAATTTGCAGAGAGTGGGAAGAGTATAAAGATATAAGAAGACTACAAATATGGGTACTGGGGTAGGTTATGAAGGACTTTGAACACCAACCAGATAATTTTGTATTTTATCCTAGAGATGATAAGGAATCACTAGAATTTATGGAGTAAAATCAAAACTGAGCTTCCAGCACATCACTGGAGTGAGTGAAGTGAGGGATTATATGTGAGTGAAGAAGGGATTATAATGAGAAGAGACTCATAGCAAGGAAGCCAATAAGCAGGCCATTGCTATCTTCCAGGTATGAAATGAAAAAGGCATTTACCTTTTGGTGTCTCTGTCAGAGGAGGGGAAATGGCATATGCAAAAGATGTAACAAAAGTAAAATTGACAGACCTTTGCAACAGATTAAATATTGGGGGTGAGAGAAGATGAGAAATAGTAGAATAAAAGACAGCCCCTAGATTTTGAGACTGAATGATTGGGAGGATGGAGGTACCCTCAACATTAATAGAGAAGTTAGAAAGTAGGAAAGATTTGAAGGTTAGTATTAATGACTTCCATTTTTGACATGTTGAGTTGAGGATGTCTACAGGACATCCGGTTCAAGGTATCCGATAGGTACTTGTAGATACAAGACTGGAGGTCAGCAAAGAGATTAGAGCTGGATACATCAATTTGAGAATCATCACCATAAAGATGATAATTGAATCCAAGGGAACTGATGAAATTCTCTAGTGATTATAGAACAGGAAAAAAAGTCCTGTGGGATGCCAATGATTAATGAGAATAACCTGGATGAAGATTCTGCAAAGGAGCCAGAGAAAAATAGATGGGAGGAGAACCAGAAGACAGGAATGTCATAAAAACACCAAGAAAAGAGAAAATCCAGAAGAGTGATCCATAGTGTCAGAAGCTGAAGAGAAATCAAGAAGGATAAAGACTGAGAGCCATTAGATTTGGCAATTAAGCAATCAGTAACTTTGAAAAGAGCAATTTCAGTTGAATTAAAAAGATCAGTAGTGGTAAATGTTGAAATCTATCTTTGCATGTATTTTGAAAATAAAAAAAAAATTTGTCAAAAAAATAAAAAGCTAAGAAGCCCAAGTGTATGGAATTAAGAAAGAGATCAAGGGCAATTTAGATTCAGGTCTTCACTTTGCACAGAAACTGAGGTCCAGTGTTTTGCCCAAGATCACATAGTAAGCAAGATATCCTGAATTAGGAATTTGATCCCTGGCAACAAAGCTGGTACTATTTTGTCTCATCAGACAAAAAGGTAGTATAAATATTATCATTTTACAGTTCAGCAACTAAATCTCAGAGAAATGAAATGACTACTTCAAAAGCACAGAACTAGGGGCAGCTAAATTATGCAGTGGATAGAATATCAATCCTGAAGTCAGGCAACCCTGAATTCAAATCTAACCTCAGACACCTGACATTTCCTAGCTGTGTGTTCCTAAGCAAGACACTTAACTCCAATTGCCTCACAAACAAGCACACAACCAGTAAATTACAAAGCTGAGACTTAAACCCAGATCTCTGATTCCAAGCCCAGTGATCTTCCATTATGTTATGTTGTCCATCTCCTTATATCTTAGTTTTCTCAATTATAAAATGAGCCAGTTAGGCTAGATCAGAGGTTCTAAACCTGAGATCCATAAACTCTCACAGGGATTCTGCACAGATATCAGCATGTTCTTGAACTTGGATAGCTTATACACATATACACACACGTCTTTATTTCAGTGTAATAAGTTTCCTTTATAATCCTATTATTTTATTTTGTGGATTCTGAGGAGTCCATAAATTTTAGCAGATTGCCAAAGGGATCCACAACACAGAAGAGGTTAAGAACCTCTAGGTTAGACAATCTCTGGAGATACTTCCCCTCACTGAGGCATTCACAATGTATAGAATGTTGGACACAAACTTACCATGTGACCCTGAGCAGATCACTTAATCTTTATCTCAATTTCTTCATCTGATTCCAAACCCAGGGCTATTTCTACCATGATTCCTATAAACTAGATTTTAGGCTAGCCTCCCTCTTTACTGAACTCAATCTGAGGATTTTTAAAAACCCAATACAATCTTCCAACATATATCTTTTCCCCTAGGGATACTCAGACTGCCCTTAGATCTTTCTTCTCTTTTTTTCTCACTCTCTCCTAGGATGACACCTCCTCCTGGACCAAGAGGGTCTCATTCTCTTCCTCAAGTGTAGAAGGTTTTTGTGGAGGGAGAGAGAAAAATGTTTAATTGATGCTTTCTTTTATCATTGTAATTTTTTTTTATTTCTTCATCCCCACTATGCAGATAGAACTTTCCCTTGTTACATAAGTGAAACAAATGAACATTTTAGTCATATGTAAGCCTCATCATGCACTTGTAATCTACCATGCTTCTGCTACTTTGTTATCAATACTCTGAAGTCAACATTGGACATAGATGTGTCCTTTTCCTTTATATCATCTTGGTCATGATCATTATTTTCCTGGTTCCACTTACTTTACTATGCATCTCTTTCATACAAGACTTCCCAATTTTCTCTGAATTCTTCATATTCATCACTTCCATCAACAAAGTAATATCCCAGTATGTGCTAATCTGTTTACCCATTCCCCAATGAAGGGGAAGTCACTTCTTTTTAATTCTTAGCTAGCATAAAAAAATGCTACTAGAAACATTTTTGCATATATAGCATTTTTCAATGAATCAATCAACAAGCATTTATCAAATACTTGCTATTTGCAAGTCACTGAACAGAAGCACTAGAGATGCAATGAGAGTTTAAAAAAAAATCCTGCTTTCAAAAAACTTCTATTCTAATGAGACAACTTGTGTGTAAACAGATACATACAGAATAGAATAAAGGTAATCTTTCTGTTTGTCTTTGCTCTCCTTGGGGGGTTATACCGTTTTATAGAATCACTGAGGCAAATCAGTGCCTCAATAGATAGAATGCCTGGGTTCAAATCTGACCCCAGACAGTTACTAGTTATGTTATCTTAGATAAAACATTTAGCTTTGTCTCAGTTTCTTCATTTGTTAAATGAGCTGGAGAAAGAAATGCCAAATCACTCCAGGATCTTGGCTCCAAAAATCCCAAATGGGATCATCAAGAGTCAGACATGATTGAAATGACTGAACAATCACAAAACAGAGTCACTGAATAAAACTCAGCTCTCAACAAGGAATGTGAGAAGGTCCACTATTCCTGAAGAGGATCAACTAGGCCAGTGAGATTTGGACACTAGCTGTCTGAGGGAGAAAAAAGGTAGAAAACATTGATTTAAGATGATGAAAACCTCTTTCTTCCCACCAAATATTATCTCCAGCAGAATTTCTTGTGTTTTTCCCAGGCTAGAAGTATCTCTAGTAACAGGGCTTGTGAGGTGTGAGGTCCGAATCTTGCTAGGCAATGCCCGTGGTATATCACCTGTCATAAACGTTAACCGCAGCTCGCAAAGCTAGGCTGCTTCCGGAGATAAAGAGTGTTATTCTTCACACACCATGAAGTAAAGTGTTTGAGTTACAGGTCAAGTTTTCCTTGTAGCATCTCTCCTAAAATACAACCAACATCTTTGAGGCTGCAGCCCTCTGGGAAAATAGTAGAGATTTCAAAAACAGACCTTCTTCTTCCTAGAGTAGCTAGGCAGGAGAAAAGAAATGGCAAGTTCAAATCCAACCCCCCCAGCTCCTTGCTTCAGAATTTTTTAACCATTGTGTCTTATGGCTCACCCCACCCTTAGCCTCTTCCTCTCCATCCCAGCAGGTCTCCTTACAGGTTTCCCATCTACAGTACACTAATTGCTACCTTCATGACTTTGCTTAGCTTATTTTTCCTGAAATGATCTTCCTCTTCTCCATCCTTCAAGACCTACCTCTCCCTTTCTAGAATCTTCTTGCTCTCTCCCATCCTCACCACTCCCCCACATCCTCCCCCATTCCCCAACAATCCATACTGATCTCTCTCAGAAGTGTCTGACTCAGAGCTCAAACTGACACTTTGAATGATCTCATCTTTGCTATTTTCCTATTTTATGTGTGAATTTTGCCTTCTCAACTAAACTGTCAACTTCTAGAAAGACGGAATCCTGTCTCCAACATCTTTATCCCTCACTGCCTACCATAGTACTGAGGAGGTGTTCAGTCAATATTTGCTGACTGACTGAATAAGTGAATGAGCAGAAAGAAGCAGGTAGCCTGGAAATGATATATTTCCCAAAATCTCAGAGCTAGATGAGACTTCACAAAGTCACCTAAACCAACCCATCCTTGACAGAGAATAGGAACCCTTTCTATGATATTCCTGCCAAGTGTTCAGCCAGCCTTTGCTTGAAGACCAGAAGTGAGAGGGAATTTACTAGCTCCCATAGCATCCCCTTCCCCTCTGTGACAGCTCTAATAATCTGGAAGCTTTACTTTCCTTTCTGTCCAAATCTGCCATTCCTGACCTTTCACTCCAAACTCCTTCAAGAGCCAAAAAAGGCAAATCTAATACTTCCTTCATATGGCAGCATTTCGGATAGAATGCTATCCGAAAAGAGCTCCCATGTCCCCCAAACCAGGGCTTCTTATGCTCTTTCCACCCCTTTTTCCCAAGAAATTTTTACATGATCCTGAATAAAAAGATATATAAAATAGGTAGTCAAATCAAACATTTACTGAAAATAAATTTCATAACCCCCGCATTCAGTTACACAAACCTATATGGGTTGCAATCCACAGCTGAAGAAGCTTTGCACCAATTTTCTTTAGAGAAATATCCTCAGTTTCTTCAACATATTCTCATATGGCTTCCAGTCTTGCATTATTTTAGTCACTCTTCTCTGGGCATATTCTGGTTGACACCAAGGGGCAACTAGGATAGAGCACCAGCTCCAGTATTAGAAGGACCTGAATTCACATCCAGTCTCAGACCCTCATACCAGTTGCACCACCCTGAGCAAGTCACTTAACCCTAGTTGCCTCCACAAAACAAATAAATAAGTCAAAATTAAATGTGATACCAGGAACTGAACAGAGTTCCCTTAGATAAGATTGTACCAATAAAGTACAATGGAGTGATGTCTCTGAAGTCAGAAGTCTGGGTTCACAAACTATTTGTATTACTTATTCCCCGTGATTCAGGTAAGTCATGGAGCTTCTGTGGCCTTCAGTTTCTTCACCTTTAAAATGAGGATATTGCATTCCAGTTCTAGCCTTGTAACCCCTATAATTAACACCTCAATTAGTCTTTACTTTTATTAATGTAACCTAAGATTATATTAGCTTCCCCCCCCCCCTTGGTTCCCATGTTATTCTATTGACTTTTATTGAACTCACAGTATAGTTTTGCATAGAAAGGTGCTCATGCACATGTTTGGGGAATAGTGGTACTTTCTGCTGTGGCTGCATTCATAATCCAGAACTTAAATAGTGGCAGGTTGCACTGGAGAAGAAGGAGACGTTACCCTGTCCTTGGGGACCCATTGCCAAAGACACAGAGACCCGGTGTGTCTCTCCTCAGAAAACTACAGCCAGTGAAAGGAAGACATTCGGCATGATGGGGCTATCTATAGTGTATGTGATTGGAAACAGGCCAGGGCCACACAGACAGAATATTTGTTTTTTAATCCACTTTCTAATTACCTCCTGAACCCAGGAATGGGAAAGGAGAAAGGAGGGGAAAAGCAGTTATTAAAGTGCCTACTATGTGCCAAGCACTGTGCTAAGCATTTTACTACCTCATTCAATCCTTACAACAATCCTATGAGATAGATACTAATTGCAACTGAGGAAACTGAAGGGAAAAAGGGAGTTAAGTGACACAGCCAGTAATGTCAAAAGTCAGAATTGAACTCAGGCCCATTGCCTTTTTAAATGTAATACCTCTGCAAGAGATTACTAACTCCAGGTAGCCTTCTAGAAGGAGTAACTTCAAAAAACAGTCCCATGCTGTTTAGGATCACATGATTCAAGGAAAGAAGGGACCTTAAAAACCATCCATCAGAAACCCTCATTGGGGCAGCTAAGTGGTGCAATGTATAAAATGTTGGACTCAGACATTTACAGTGTGACCCTGAGCAGGACATCTGTTTCCACGTCTGTAAATTGGGAATAATTATAGCATCTATTTTACAGGATTATTATGAGGATCAAATGAGATAACATGTAGAGTTCTTTACCAACCTTAACACTCTAAATAAATGCCAGCTATTATTATCTTATAAGGAAGCAAACCAAGTGGTAAGATCACTTTATTTAGGTGAGAGAGGATCTAGGCAAGATCAGAGCTGCACTCCTTACCCCATAGGTGACCTTATATAAGTTTTCTCCTCTGTGAGATAAAGATCTCTGTGAAGTCCTTCCTCTCCAGCTCTAAATCCTAGGATCCATCCATATACCTGGTCCAACAGCTTCTTAAAAGTGCCTCAAAATAATGTCTACACAGTTCTCCAAGGTCTGCCCCAGCCTTTCCTGTCAGTCAGGACCTCGGATTTGTGATCCAAGAGAGGCACCTGAGTCTCTCTCTGGAATTTAGTTATCTAAATATACCCAAATGACAGATGTCGGCTGGCACTCCTCAGGAGAAATCCAGGATAAGTCATTCACACTAAATTCTCACTCTTTGCAGTGTTCTGCTACTCAGAGATGAGGAGGAGATGAGGTTGCAGACAAGTGAGGTAAGAAGAAGCTAACACTTGTGTTTGCAAACTGTCACCTTTATAAAACAGACAGTTTTTTTTCATTACAATTAGAAACGCTTATGTCAAGTTTTGTTTTTAATTAAATCCTGTGTCTTTCAGCTTGCTAACAAGTAACAGGGAATAATGGACGAGTATGACCCATACCCCTGCAACTGAGGAAACATGATGTGGCTCAAGGCTGGGCCTAGGAGAATGGCCCAAGAAGCATCACAACCTGGAAGCCTGAGTGTATCAGAGGAAAATGGTGGATTGACATCTGGCACCCTAGAGTTTGGATCAAAAACCCAAAAATGGGGCTAGTCTCTTCAGAATAAATTTTTACAGCAAGAAGGCCAACTTTCAAGCTGATGGATTACACCAAAGCTTTCAGACAAGTCACAAAACTTTTGTTTACCTAATCTAGGAAATTGAGAGGTTAGATTACATACATCAAAAAATCAAATGAAATGTTTGTAAAGTGCTTAGCACACAGTAGGCATTTAATAAATGCTTATTCTTTTCCCTTCCTTCTCTTGCTCTAATCCTATGAACATTAATTGCAAAAAGAGCTTCTTTCTGAGGAAAAAAGGTCACAAAGTTTATGAAAAATAATCCATCAGGAAGAGGTTGAACTTAACAGGAATATATGAAAGATCTATGATTTTATCCTATGTATTGGAATGCCCTCTGCCAATGAAGACTTCAACTAGCCTTCCACTTACCAGAAAGCACTCTTACCTTTGACTTACTTGACTGCAAGGAAGCTTAAAGGATGGATTGTTTAGGGGGAGGAGAGAGTAATTTCCTGGTAAAGGGGTTAAAAAAATACACTTTTTGTCCAGAAATACCAGAACCTAACCTTGTACTTTACTTGGTTAGAAACAGCTGATTTAACAGCAGTGAGAATACTGAACGTAGAAGCAAAAGACCTGGATTTGAGGGCCGGCCCTGCACCTATTGATTTGTGTGATCCTGGATATAACATTTGACTACTCCATACTTTGATTTTCTTACTTATAATACAAAAAAAAAAGATTGGTCTATCTGATCTCAAAGATTCCTCTCAGCTAGAAAAGTTCATGAGCTCTAAAATTGTAAAGGAGGCAGTAGGATTCTGAAGTGTTCTTCTGTCTTTTCAGTCCTGTCCAACTCTTTGTGACTTCATTTGGAATTTTCTTGGCAAAGATACCAGCATGGTTTGTCATATTCCTTCTCCAGCCCCTTTTATAGATGAGACAACTGAGGCAGAGTTGAGTGACTTGAGCCATGTGGCTAGTGTCTGAGGCCCAGTTGAACTCAGGAAGATGAGGCTTCCTGACTTCAGGCCCAGTGCTCTGTGCACCATGGTGCTACCTCACTGGATCTACAATCAGTACCTGGATTTAAATCATTGCTCTACCTCTTACTGCCTGTATGACCCTGGACATATCACAGCATCTCTGTGTTTCTCAGTTTTCTTTACAATAAAAAAGAGGGTTGGTCTGAATGAAATCTACAATTTTTTCTAACTCTAAAGCCTACATTTCTATCATTTTTACCTCATTTTAGGATTATATATTTAGAGATAGAAGGACCCCGAATGTTCCTGATCCTCTAGCTTTTTATCTGAAGTTCAGAGAGGTAAAAAAAATTACTTATCCAAGGTCTTGAAGGTAGTACAGGGCAAATCCAGGATTAGAATCCAGGTTCTTTGGCCCTACAGCTGACGTGTTCCATTGTAACAAACTGCCCTCCCTGATCTATTGAGCCTTCTCCCCATCCCCTATCTATGGTAATATTGCCTTGAAACAGTCAAAGGGCTTCCCCCTAACTCCAAACCTGAAGTTGTCAGCATGTTCAGCCACCCCACACAGCCCAATGTGGAGACTGATGACAGCGTTTCCTGTCTCTACCTTGTCACTCCATTTTTTCTGCTAACACCCAACCAAAAGCTGGGAAAATCAGTTTCCCTTAAGGTACTGATTTCTCCTCTCCCTTCCCAATTTTCTCTTCCAAAATGCAAATGAGTTTGAGCAGACCCCTTTTTGCCCCCCACACCAGTCTCCCGGAAATCAGGTTTAATTTTATCTGAAAAACCCCCACCACTAGTGCATTTTAAAGACACAACCACAAAGCCAATCAATAGGGACCATTCAGATAGTTGCTGTCAGGGGCTAAAAGAAAATGGATACCGAGAAAGTCATAACTATGATAAATTCAGGCACTGCTCCTCTCTGACTAATGTAGGCACTAAAACACTCCATGAATATCCTGCTTTGAAACGTGTCATATTTCTGAGAGGCCAATCAATCTCGGGTTCTCTGTGGACCACATTAAAATAAATTTGTCACTGCGAGTTTATGAAATATTGATGGTGTTTTTTAGTTGGGGTGTTAGAAGGTGGAAAGGTGTATCAGAGAAGGGAGGCCCGGGAAGGGGGAGAGATACCTTAATGAATTATCTTCAGGCTAGAAGAAGAAACAGATGCAGAAGCATGTTGTGGATGAAACAGGAAAGAAAATAACGGGCAAAAGGGGAACAGGAATGAGGATGTTTGAAGGATTCACAAAAGAAAAAAATATTGCCTGATGTAAAAGAGGTCAAAGGAAGGGGGTGGGGGAGGGGAGTGTGTATGTCCTAACTGCAATCATGATATGGCCCTCATTGGGCTGTGGGTGAGGTGGGGGGAAGGAGATGCTTCTGCCCTGTTTCTAATTGCTCTGCATGGAAATTCTGTTTGTTGATTGGCCTCTTGCTCCCAGAAGCATAAACTCAGTCTCAAAAAAAGTATTCTAGAATTAAAAGAATTTAATCTAATGATTCTGAAGATGGAGGGAGAATGGGGGTCCTCCTATTTTTAAAAAAAAGTTGAACAGGTCTAGACCCCCATTGGAGAATAAGTCAAACTATGGACTCTGCTACGGACTCTTTTTCCAATTCTATAACCAAAAAGCAGCAAAAGATCAGCAGGTCTTCTTAACAGAAGCAGAGGGCAAAGCATTTATGAGGGCAAGGCTGACTAATGATACCCTCACATCCAACCTCTTCAGAAATCATGTACATTTACTACTATTGGAGGTTTTGGAAACTTTTATTGGAAATCAGGACTTGATGATATTAAAACTATGTACATTGATAAACAGTAAAATTGAGAGGATATATCATCAAGCATCCCACTCCTATCTGCACCTCAAGTGTTTTGCCCTCTGCCTTAGGTCTAGTCCTGCAGAATCAGGATCATTATCTCCTATAAACACAGTATATCAAAATGGGATTCCTTCATTTTTCATATCTCTGGCAACTAACTCAGTTATCTAAGCCACACAGGTTAGGATCCCAAGCCATTATGTCCAGTGTACAGGTCCTAGGTATAAACCAGGTGAAAAAATTATAATGGATAGAGTCAGCCTAGGAATCAGGATGACCAAGTTGGGTTCAAGTCCCATCTCTGATACATATTGGTTGCATGATCTTGTGCAAGTACTTTATCATCTAATTGCTTTAGACAACTTTCCAAAACTATAATTTACAGGGAAAATGCCCCAAAATACATATTAATAAAGAGAAATCCCTCACCAGAAAATTCTCCTTACCAGTAAAAACACAGATTCAGCTCCTGTTTCTAACCCTATCCTTGCACCCACAAACCAGTAATTAAATTAATGAAACAACAAATCAGGAACCAGCTGCTTTTTAAAAAATAAAAACTCATTGAGTTTAACTCCAAGAAAATACCAGAAATTGTATATCTCTCCCTTCTTTGCAGAAGGTTACTATGAAAGTAGAACATCGCATATACTATCAGATTTCATTGGTTAATTTTATCATACTGCATTTCCTCCTCTCCTTTGTATTCTTTGTTCCAAGAGATGAAGGGAAGGGAGACTATATTGGTAAATATAGGTGAGAAGAAAACAAAATTACAAAGGAAACTCAATAACTAAAAAGTTGTTTTGAATTAAGCCTTTAAAATCAGAAATGGTTTGCCTCTGTAATAATCCCCACAAAAAAGTCAATTTAGTCGATTCTACTTAGATAAGTTAATTAATAAAGATATCATTATTTGACTGAATCCATTAGTCGAGTCAGTTAAAAACGTCACACAATGTAACTCACATAGACACAATCATTTTTACTGAATATAAAATTTTTTAAATGGAGCTAATAGATTCCTAGAACAACAACCTGGGGAAAAAACCTTTGTGATAACTGAGTCTACCCCCTTATTTCACAGAAAAGGAAAATGAGACCCATAGACTGAAGGATAGACTGTTGAAAAGAAATACAAGACCCATTCCACTTTGTGACACCTCCCTGATGCTTATATGAAAGGGATTTCAATTTCCAGCGTCAAGGATCATTGCATTTGGGACTCTATATTGCTGAGGCAAAGGGTCAATTAAGTATTAAAAAAAATCAGTGGACCCACTGAACACAGCAAACTGTGTTTCGCCCCATGTAAACAAATGATGGATTTGGCAGAAGCAGAGCTGGATTGTAGAAGACTAATCTTTTTTCCTTTATTATTTAATTCCCCAGGTGATTAAGTCAAGAGGGGAAGATCCAGCTCCCTCTGGTGGCTTTTAAACATCTTTTGCCACTTGTGCAGGAAAGACTGGGCTTTCTTTTGGGAAGGGAGATAGATTAAGAGTTTCTTTATTCCCACCCTCTGATTGATAATACCCTTCTCCCCCAGATCATGCTCAGAGGGCACCTTTTCTCCTCAGGAGAACAAATTGCTAACCATCTCTTTGCATCATTCTAGAACAGTGGTTCTCAAAGTATGGTCTAGAGAATCCTGGGGATCTCTAAAACCCTTTAGAAGGTCTACAAATTCAAAAATAGTTTTTATTTCCAAGATGGTAAATGTCTATAAATATAACCCAGATAAACAAAAACGCTTTGGAGAGATCCTCAATAATTTTTAATAGGATAAAGATACTGAAAACAAATGTTTGAGAACCACTGCTCTAGAAAGCCAAGATTGTGCAATCAACCTCTTTTTTGGAAATGGAATCAGTTTCCTATATTTCCTTTCTGATTTTTTTTTCTGTCAGAATTCAGAACGAGATCGTTTTTTAAAATCTTTTTCAAATATTTATTTATTAAATAAGTGCTATGTGCCAGGTGCTGTGCTAAGCACTATACAATTATCTCATTTGATCCTCACAATAATCTTTGAAAGTAAATGCTATGGTAATCCCCATTTCACAGACAATGAAACTGACACAGACTGGCTTAAGTGACTTGCCCAACCTCACACAGCTAGAATGTGTCTGAGTCTGGATTTGAATTCAGGGCTTCTTTCTAACTTCAGGTCCAGCATTCTATCCAGTACCATATCTCAAGACCTCATATGTCTCTATCCACTGGGAAGAAAATCCCTTTTCTCTTCAGGAGGATCACACTGTACTGCATTTCCTGTCCAATTTCTCACATTTTTTGCATCTAGAATCACCAGAAAGCCTAAGCAAAAACTGAAAAAAAAAAAAAAAATCATTCAGCCATACAAATGTTTGCTCTGCACACACCAGCCAGGCAAGTGTCTGAAAATATCCAGGTACTTACTGACCAAGACTGTATCTAATACAATCCTAATGGCCAGGTGACACAAAACAGTATTTCAGGGTTTCTGCTAGGCAGGCCATAAACCAGAACAGGATGACCTAGGATTTAGCCTGAAAGCATTAACCTCCGGAATCAGACTTTCTCATCTCCTATTGCCTATTGTCTCCATGCTTCATAGTACTCTGTGTAGATAGGTGGAGCAGTGGTCAGAGTGCTAGGTCTGGAGTCATAAGACCTGAGTTCAAATGTGACCTCAGGCACTTACTAGTTGTGTGACCCTAAGCAAGTCACTTTACCCTGTCTGCCCTCATCTATAAAATGATTGGAGAAGGAAATGTCAAACTACTATCTTTGCCCAAAAAAAAAAAAGAAAAAAAAAATGGTTTACTAAGACTAAGTCAAGACTGAAATGACTAAACAACCATGTAGGCTTATTGTGGGAATCAAATGAGATATTACTTGCAAAGTGCTTAGCACAATGTTTGGCCCATTGTAAGTGCTATATAAATGTTAGCTAACATCATTATTATTGTTATGATGACACCTTGAAGTTCCCACCACTCTCCAGGTTCACATTATAATTGCCATTATTAGGATTATCACTTATCCATATCATTTGACATGGTTAGGCAAACCAACCAGTTAACCAAATGCTTCCAACCAAATAGTCCTATAAAGACCTCTAAGTTCAACTCAATCAAAACAGTCAGACATACACCACCCCCATCCAAAAAACTATCTACCATGTTGGTATAGGAAAGCCTAAACAGTGGAAGGAATAATCACAAGAAGGAAATATTTTCATACTTAAAAAGGATGTCATTAAATAATAAATTTTTTTAAAAAACACAAAGCCTGTGAATTATTGATGTTTCAATATTATATTGACCTGGCTGGAAACTAAATTTTTCATATTTTCTCCAGATGTTTGATGATATCTAGAAATAGATCTATTTCTCTTTTTTAGCACTCTTATTTTGGGGAAGTAATGACTATTTACTGAGTGATTTCCAGTGTTACTATCCCATTTACAAATCAGAAAACAGAGGCTCAAGGGGACAAATTGATTTGCCTAGAGATCCATTGCTAGTAAAGGAAGGGCTAAGAATCAATCTTGGGTCCAGGATCAGTGTTCTTTCTACTTCATGCTTCTATTTTCAAACATTCTTTTCAAGGAACAATATATCCCCATATGTTTGGTTAATAAGAATGTAAGCTCTTTGAAGGCCAGGGAAGGGTTTTGGTTTAGTGTTGTATTCTAGCACATTCGTTATACATAGTAAGCATTAACTAATGTTTACTAGTTTGGATCAAATTGAATAACTATATTTTTTCAATCCATTTCACCCAAAACGGGGTCCAGCAGCCAAGGACACATTGTTTGCTTCATTTATTTTGATAAGTGTAGTTTTGTTTTAATTATTTATAGCAGTACTTTGGAGCACACTAGTCAATTACTGCGGTATATTTTGTAAAAGAAAGGATGCCTCAGAGAGTTCCTTAGGCCACTGAGCTCTTAAATCTTTGCTAAGAAGTGGGGCAAACTCAGGGAGGAAATTTTTTTTTTAAGAATTACCTATTGGGAGAGCAAATTAGCAAAGTCGGACATTATATTACTGAATCCAGGAGTCTTCAAACATGGAATTCATTGTTTTGTGTAGCTAGTAGACAAATGATGATGAAAAGGAATTAAAATTCATCTGGTTCTGTGAAAACAGAGCCATTAAAAACACAAATGCAAAACAAACCCATTTCTTATTATTTAAAGTATCTCTCTTATTTATCACCAGGACCATTGATTCTGTTGAATGCTGCTCAGTGCTAATAAGCCCATCTAGGGACATAGATATGATTCCCATATCTATCGATGACTTTATTCTATTCATAGAGACTCTTATTACTAGCCAAATGCTACAATTAATCCCAACTTCTGGCTGACCTACCACACCATCATGCAATCAATATTTAAAATCAGAGCACCTGGTTTAGACCTGGCTCTGTTATTTACTCCTTCATCTTAGCTCAGTCACCTCTTCTTTCTGGGCTTCAGTTTCTTCCTCTAGTGATCAGACAAGATAATCTCTAAGAATCCTACCAGCCCTAGAAACTATAATTTTATAATTGACACCCTAATTCTCTGGCTACAGATTGACACTAAAGCTAACCATAGGATGACCTACTCAACCCAGCCACAGATTTAGCCCTAAAACTAGCAATATGCCGACTCTTTAACCTAGGAGTCAGATTCAGCCCAACCAGCAATGCCACAAATGTGTATTCATGGGCAAGAGGATGTAGAAGATTCCATGTATTCACAGACACATAACTACTATAGGGTGACTAGGGCTTTGTCCCAGAGAGCCAAATTAGAGTGTCTTAATAGCATCACCCAAGGGACAAGGTGCTTTCTCTCCAACAGGAATCACATTCTCAGTCTTCATCCACTGATGCCTTGATTCCCCTATATTGGCCATTCCTTCATCAACATGGTTCCCATAGGTCTTAGACTATGCCTCCAGGGTGCATTCCCTATCACTTTGATAGACAAAAAAATCCCTATGTATAGTTCTGGTGATTCATCTACCTGGTAGACAAATGACGCCAAACTAAACCTAATTCCCCACAAGTTGGGGACATCATCTCTGTACCTGAAGGACACATTCCTGTTTATGGAGCTTGGTGATACAGAACCTGGACAGCACCACTGCAGCCCAAAATAAACCTTCCCTTTTAGATCAAATGTGATCTTTGGATGTGGGTAAAGGAAAGCATGAGGAGACTTACAGAAAGAGCTCAAAAGGTTTCTGAAACATCAAAGAGCCATAACTGAGCAGCTGATGAGTTAAGTGCAAATGAATCACAAACATACGGACTAAATTTCCCTTGAAATACCCAAGAGTTTAAAAATGAGGTCTTGACAAAATGTGTTCTTTGTTTTCCTGAACTTGAAATATTTCAAGAGGATATTCCCAGAGTTCCCAAATTGGCTGCTTATCCCTGCCAAGGAACCCTGAAAATAGCAAATATTTAGAAAGAAATATTCAGCAAAATGAGATGATACAAGTTATTTACTCCACTCCCCAAGTGAAGCCACCTACCCAGGAAACTAATCCAATCCAATTCAAAAGAAACATATTAAGGACTACTATGTGTCAGGCAGCTAGATGGCTAGAGTTAAAAGTTGGTCTCAGATATTTACTAGCTGTGTGATCCTAGACAAATCATTTAATCATGATGTACTTCAGTTTCCTCAGATTTAAAATAACCTGGAGAAGGCAAACCATTCTAGTATCTTTGCCCCAAAAAAATCCCAAAAGGGCCACAAAGAGTCAAACATGATTGAAAACAACTAAACGATAAAAATAACAAATGCGTCAGGCATAACTAGGTACTCATCATATAAAAATAGAAACAAAATCATCTCTAACTTTAAGGAACTTCCATTCTACTGTGAAAACAACATGTACACAGATAAATGAACATGAACAATATGCTCTATCTATGCAAATTAAATACAAAATAAATACAAAGTAATTTTGATGGAGGAGGAGAACGAAAACTGAAAGAATTAGGAAAAATCTCTTGAGAATGGTGGCGCTTGAGCTCAGCTTTTAAATATGCCATTCCTTAAAGAACCAAATTCATCCCTGAATTCAGGAAATTGCTCTTAATAACTGAGCTTCAAGGAAGAGGATTGGAATTGGAACAAACTATGTCAGAAGGAAACATAATGGGAAGAGAGCTCGATTTGGAGTCAAATAATCTAAGTTCACATTCCAGTTCTACATGATCTTGGATAAATCATTTCTGTAGGATTTAGTTATGTGATTTTTTTATATGAACAGTGCTATATAGATGTTCTCTAAAATCTTTTCCAGTTCCCACTCCAATGATTTAACTCATCTTAATTCTAACAAATAATTTTCTATAATTCCCACATATACTCCCTACAATGAGATATGGAGAGTCCAAGGCATCAGTAAGCATATAATACCCTAGCTTCAAGTAATACCTGGGATGGAAATGAAAAAGCAAGTTTGAATGATGGATGTGTGCTATATGGAGACTTTGTCAGAGTTGAAATTTCATTTTTGAGTAGACAGAACCTCAGAAAGATCTGATTCTACTGAGAAGAAAAGAAAAAGAAGGAAGGGAAGGGAGAAAAGGAAGGGAACAGAAGGAAAGAAAAGGGAAAGGAAGGGAAGGAGAAGGGAAGGGAAGAAAGAAGAAGGGAAGGGAAGAGAAAGGAAAAAAGAGAAGGGAAGAGAAGGGAAGGGAAAGAAGGAGAAGGGAAGGAGGAACGGAAGGAGGAAAGGAGGGAAGAAAGGAAGGAGGAAAGGAGGGAAGAAAGGAAGGAGGGAAGGAGGGAAGGAACGAAGGAATGAAGGAGAGAGGGAGGAAGAGAGAGAAGGAAGAAGCAGGGAGGGAAGGAGGAAGATTTGCCAAGTATACTCTCCAAGAAGTCAGCTCATACCAAGACAACACTGAGAAAGGAAATTTCATTTCTCAAGCATTAGAAGGACACTGGATTCAAAGCTGAGAGGACTTGGGCTGAAATCCTGACTTCAGCATGTTCCAACTATGTATCCTTGGGCAAATTTATGTTCTTAATATCCTAAGTCACTTTCTTCTCTGTTCAGTCAATCAATGAACATTTAGCAGGTACCTACTATGTGCCAAACACTGTACTAAGAAATACTAAAGGATACAAAGAAAATTAAAAGGCAGTTCCCATTCTCAAGGATCTCACAGTCTACAGGAAAGACAACATGCAGACAATCATATAAAAACAGGATAAAGTGGAGATAATTAACAAAGAAAAGGCACTAGCATCTTGCAGAAAGTGGGATTTTAGCTGGCACTTAAAGGAAGCCAGGGAAACCAGGAGGCAAAGATGGGGAAGAGAATTCCAGGCTTGGGAATTGCCAATGAAAATGCACAGAGAATGTGGGGGTGACTAAAGTGTAAGGAGACAGGAAGGATAAGTCGGAGACAAGTCATGAAGGGTTTTTAATGCCACACAGAGGATTTTTTGTTTGAGCTTCATCTGTCAAATTAGAAGGTTGGATTAGATCAGAGGTTTTTAACTTTTTTATGTGCTAGAACCTCTTGGCAGTCTGGAGAAGACTATAGATCCCTGCTCAGAATAATGATTGTTTTCTAGATTTCTAATTGAAGGAAATACCAAGGGTCAGTTAGAGGAAAGTGAAAATAAAAATTTTTTCCCATTCAAGTTCATGGACCCTCTGAAATCTAGCCAAAAATCCTGGGTTGTTGGTGTTTTATGGTCTCTTCTATTACCAAATCTTATAGCCCTCTCATTCAGATCTAGACATGACCTGACTGGCTTATCCCTTCAACTCCAGGAGCCCAGGAATGTTTTTACTAAACGGGCTCTCAACATTAAGCAGTGGCACAAGGGATATTATATTGGTCCTAGAGTCATCTCTTAGCCTCAGATACTTTCTAGCTATGTGACCCCTGGGCAAGTAATTTAATCCTGCTTGCCTCAGTTTCCTCATTTGTAAAATGAGCTGGAGAAGGAAATGGGAAACCATTCCCAAATCTTTGCCAAGGCAACCCCAACTTTCATGAAAAGTCAGACGGGACTAAATGACTGAACAATAACAAGACCCTTGGACTTTGGAAATAAGGAAGCAAGATGACTTTCTTGCCCTTCAACTAATTAAAAACCAGTACTTTCTTCAAAGATAAAGGGAAGAAGAGAGAGAAAGGAAATTTTGTAAACTCTAATTGCTTTCCTCACTTATCCACAGTGATAACCTAGGGGGTCACATGGACTTTTCCTGTCCTGTACAGGATAGTTCTACTGGAAACCAGCAGAGCCTTTATCTCTAACATTAGTAACAACTTTTGCTCCCTTTGGATTATGTCCATAGTAAAGATCCAACACCTCACGATATTATTTGTATTCAACTGCTTTTAGAAATACGAGGAAGATGAACTTGTTATAAGTAAATGTCCAATGACTTTCATTGATCTATGAAAATAAAGTTGAGAGTAAAATTTCAGCCTCCAACTTTTCTCAAGTAGCCTCAACATTTCTTGGCCTCAAAGAATCTTGGAAGGTGTCAGAACCCAAAAAGAGGGACCATTGATAATGCAACCAGCACCATGACTTCCATAACTGCCATGGCTCTCTCTCATGATTCACTTGTTTTATTTGAACCAGATGTTTGTTGCACTACAGATGGAAATAAAACTTTTCCTTAACATTAAAATATTTTAAAGTACATTTTATTGATATATTTTGTCTTTAAAAAATCATTCTTGGAAAAAAATTAACTCCCTTCAGATTGCCTTTTTATGACAAAGAATAACAAATAAGCAAAAAAAATCATATTATGAGTATTCCTGGCAAAGCAACAACATTCTGCCTTAATAGTTCTATACCTCTCTACTGCAAAGTGGGAAAATATGTTTCATTATTCCAGGGCCTCCATTCATTTTTTCAGTGAGTTCAAGCCTCCTTTGAAGGGCATTATTTGCATTCTTGTAGTCTTATTTATTGTTCTTATGGCTTTGTTGATTTTGAACTCTGAATCTATTTATACCAATCTTCCCATGCTTCTCTAAATACCTTAGATTCATTTCTTGCTGTATACTAGTATTCCTTTACATTCATATATGCTAGTTTTTTTTCAGTTGTTTCCTAGAATTTATAATTGTTACTGAGTCTTTACCTACAATTTCATCAGTGTGGGGAACTTCTGTTATAGAACTCTCTCCATAGGAGCAAATAATTAACTTATCCACAATGTACAGTTTAGAGAGTTGCTTGAGGCACTACAAGTTAAGTACTTAGTTAAAATCATGTAGTTAGAACATACCAGAGACACGTCTTCCCTATTATTGCTTCTCTGGGCCAGAAACTCACATTTTCATACCACTTAAAGCACTTTCCTCACAACAAGTCTATTTTGTTAACCCCATTTTACAGATGAGGAAACTGAAACACAGAGAGGGACAGTGACCTGTCCATAGTGATGCAGTAATTATTGGAATCAAGCTCAAAACCCAAGTCTAAATTAAATTTAATCCAAACATATTTATTAACTACCCACCCTCTTTAAGGCACTATAAAAGATACTGGGGATGTGGAAATGAAAAAAAAATTATATCTTCTAACTCTTAATCAGCATTCTTTCCTCTATATTTTCTCTTGTACTTGGTAACAATCTCAGGCAGTGGAGTAGGATATGATAAATTAGGCTGCTCCCATGAATTCTTACTATTTCTACCTAGTGGACATAAAAGACAGATTCCAAGGATCAGAAGGGACCCCCAACTAGCTTCACTCATCTCTCATCAAAAGGAGCATGTTGGCTCAAACTGATGTACTACCAGGTACATGGACACTTGAATGTAGATATCACTAGCTCTTTCTGCCAGATTCAAGGCCAATGCCAGCATCACCTTAATTAATAAAGAGCAAAGAAAGAACACATAGTCTTAGAACTGGAAGGTGCCTTAAAGAATATTCAATCCAGAATGTGGATCACAACAGAACATTCTCACTCTTTTTGTTGTTGTTCATTTGCATTTTGTTTTCTTACTCATTTACTTTCTTTTTTTGATCTGATTTCTCTTGTGCAGCAAGAGAATTGTATAAATGTTTATACATATTGGATTTTTCATTTATTTTAACATGTTTAACATATATTGAATTGCTTGCCACCTAGGGGAGGAGGTGGGGAGAAGGAGGAGAAAATCTGAAACACAAGGCGATTCAAAGATTAATGTTGTCAAATTATCCATGAATATGTTTTTGAAAATAAAAGGCTTTATTTTAAAAAAAGAAGGGAAAAAAGACTCACTTTTAAAAAAAAGAATATTCAGTCCAAAAATGGAGGTCCCAAATAGATGAAAAGATCACACAGATCACACAAGATCACACAGATCACTGACATCTCAATTATTCTTAGTCCTAGGCTGTGGCTCTTTTTCCATTTTATCAGGGAAAAAAAAGTCAGAGAATGTTGTATAGGACATGACAGGGCAGTAAGAGTATATCAAACTTTTTATTCCAAGGGAAATATCCTGTAGAAAATAGCTAAAGGTTGTCTTTGGGCTATGGGATGGTCTTCAAGGCATGAAGCTGCCTTTATCTATTGATTTGATATTTTGCTACAATTCATGAAAGCCCTAAGATCCTTCCTTCTTTGAATGACCATACCCTGTTCACATAGATGGCACTGCTAACTTTCCAGTCACTTAGGTTCACAACCTCAACCATGCTCAGACCCCTATATCTAGTCACTTGCAAATTTTAATTCTACATTTATGGCATGATCATCACTCTATTTTAGGTCCTCATTAATTCTTGTGTGAAAGACAATATAATATGCATCATCATGGTCAAGTCATTTGACCTCTCCTGAGAATCAATTTGCCCATCTGTAAAATGGGAATAACAATATTAATATTGCCTCCCTCATAGAGTTGTTCTGAAGGAAGTACTTCATAAAACTTAAAAATATTATATAAAATGTGTTTTGGTTTCTCTTTTTTTCTTTTTCTTTTTTTTTCCTCTAGTAAGGCACACTGGGGCCAGTAACATCTCATTGCCCAAAAAATCTATAAGGAATCAACATTTTCAGGAGCTCCCAATTCACAGCAAGGAAGACTAGCCTTATTCTTCAGCCACTTCTTTGCAGCCCTGAAGAGCAGAGAACATCAGTCTATCAGGATCTAACCTGAATCAATCTTCTTATTTTTTTTTTTTTTTTTTTTTTGCCTAAAGAGGAAAACAGCTTCTTTCCACCATTTTGCCATCACCGATACTTTCTCCATTGCTTTTTAAAGGCAAGTTGTATGTTCTTTCATTGGAACTTGTGTATGAAAAGCTGATTAAGTTGGACAGGGAGGGTGTTGAAAAGAAGCTGGACTGCCCCCCAGCACATCCTCCTGAGCTGCCAGGAGGTGACTGACTGAGGCAGCTTGTTTCTGGTGAAGGCAGCTCTGAATTTGATGAAATTATGTTCACTCCAAGCCCTTCCTCTTTCCTTTTATTGGGAATCTCAGCATTTCTGAGCTGGAAGGGATTTTAGAGATCATCTAATCTACCCCACCTTATTTTACAAAAGAGGAAGTGGATCCCAAAGGGAAGTGATTTTCCTAAAGTCGCAGACCAAGTTAATGGCAGAGCTTGTGACTAGCAGGCTGACTTTCCCAGTCCAATACTGGTACTTACCAATTCTACACAGGTGTTGATTAAAGAACCCAGACTGAAGTCTGGGAAGATCCTACAAGAATTAAATTTTCTAGACTCTAGCTTTTAGGGCTAGAAGGTAACTTAGTGTTCATGTAGTTTAACACCTTTATTGCTAATATAAGAAGTACAAAACATTTTGAAGTATCACAGATAACGAGGCTCTTTCATGATTTTTACCCCAACTCTTCCAACTTCATGGATCACAACAAGATGTTTCTCATTCCAGTGAGGAAATAAAGGATCCAAGTAGGGAAGCAACATGTCCAATATCACATGGAAAATAACTGATAAAACTGGGACTAGAATTCAAAATTTTTGATTCCGATTCAGTGTTTTGCAAAACATCATTTTGTTTTTAAATAAATTAAATACACCCACTCTAAAAGTGCATCCAAACCTCAGGACATTATTTATTACTGTCAGTCATCATACCAAATGCCTAGGAACTTTGTCACTTCTAGAGGCAGTGAGGTGTAGTGGGCAGTGTGTTGCATCTGGAGTCAGGAAGATCTAGATTCAAATGCTGACTCTGATGCTCACCAGTTGTAAAACCCTGAGTCAGTCCTTTAGTCTCCCTGGGCTTCAGTTTCTTCATTTTAAAAGGAGAGGATTGCATAAATCTAAATCTATGATGCTATGAATTAAATGTTACAAATATTTCCCATCATTATTGATTCACAAGTAAGTTCCATGCCTTGAACATTTTGCTTTTAGAACTGAGAACATGCATTTGACATAGAGAAAGAAGTCTGGGGGTGGTTAGCTCTGAGGAAGCTATTGGAGATATTTTGCTACCAATCAAACCAAGGGAAAAAAAGCAGTCCCAGGCAAAGGCTGGAGAAAGAGAAATGAAGGGGAAATGTCTATCTGATATCATCCTTTCTCTAAAGCTTAGCAATAATGGATACAGTGTTGAACTGAGATTCCAAAAGACAAGTTCAAATATCACTTCAGACACACTAGCCCGTGACCTTAGGCAAGATACTTAACCTCTGTGAGCCTCAGTTTCTTCACCTGTAAGTTGGGGATAATAATAGTACATATCTCCAAGGATTGTTGTGAGGTTAAAATGAGATAATATTTGTAAAGTACTTGGCAAACCTTGGAGCACTATATGATGCTATTATTATATCTATCATCATCATTATTATTAATATTATTATTATCATTATACTGAGTGCTCAGATAGACAGAGTTGTGTGTGCATTATGGAGCAGCCGTCAGATCTTATAGCTGCCCCTGGGTTCTCTCTCAGCCTTTCTCTCTAAAGGTGTTCTCCCTCTCTTCCTCTTCCTTTCCTGTCCAACTCTACAATCTTGCTTGCTCTATTGCTCCAAGACTCAAGGGAAGTGAGCCTGAGGACTGTGGTTTGGTTGTAAATTTTAGTATTCAATGCATCTAATAACTCCAAGATGTGGGCATTCCATCCACCAGGTCAGATCTCAGCCAGTAACGCCTTCTTAGCTTGTGGGATTCTTGCCCATATTGTCCCATAAATCTTCCATATAGGATCTATCCAAAGCACTAGAAAAACAGAACGATCAATCAACAAGTATTTATTAAGCACCTACCATGTGTCAAGCACTGGGCTAGGTGCTTGGGATATAAATATAAAAGAGAGGCAATCCCTACCCTCAAGATAATATTTGTAAAATACTTATTAAACCTTAAAGCACTATATAAATTACATTCTAAGAGTAGAATACAAGTTGTTCATAAATAAGTAAATCCAAGAGGTTTTTTAAAAACACAGTATGAGGGTGGGAGGCACTAAAAACTTAGAAAATCAGTAAAACCTTCTTAAAGGAGGTAGCATTTAAGCCAAACCTTGAGGGGACAGAGGTGATACAAAAAGTAGGAATAGATAAGGTAGGAAAATATTCCAAGAAGGCTTAAATCACTGAATGAGTGCAGCCTCAAAGTAAAACTTGTTGCATCTTAGCTTAAAAGGGTCAATTTCTCCCACTGCGTCAGGGGCCCTCTTCAGTTATTCTGATCTATATCTGGCCACTGGACCCAGATGGTTTTGTAGGGGAAAGTGAGGCGGGGGACCCTGCCCAGCCCTCTCTCACTTAAATTCAACTTGCATTCATGGCATCCCCTCCCCAATGTCATGGCCCTCTTCAAGAACAAAGGAAAAACAATAACAGGACATGGTCAGCTCTAAGTCTTAGGGAAATTATTTCATAGAATTTGATCTAGAAGCAAAAGAATAATTGAGTCTCTTATAATAATCCAGATAAGAGGTGATATAATATGAACTAAAGCAATAATTTAGTGAGTGGCGAGGAACAAATAAGGGCTCTGAAGGAAAGGGTTCATGGCTACGTCAAAGAATGAAGAGTATGAAGACCAACTATACTATCATATCGATGAAATATGCCTGTGGATGTTGTCCCTCCTTCATTTTTGAAGAGGACCAATCACAGGGAGATGTCACACTTTTGTGTGAACTGGATTTAAGTGAGAGAGAGTTGCACAAAGTCTTCAGTCTCACAATGAAGTCCAGTGGCAGGACAAAAGTGAAGAGAGCTGGCCATGGTCCAGAATGCAGCGCATGAGCTTGAAGTCTTTACTGTCTGGGCAAGCTCCACGGTGCCTGCTTGGCCACAAATTGTTCTCGTGTGCCCATTCTGTGAGGGAAAGTAGGGTAGACACTCCCCTAATGCACTGATGGGTCTGTAGCCTGTTGGTTATGTTCAACCTGGTTTATCTCATCTGATGGCTTAGCAGGGTGCGGCTGCTGCACATGCTACAATTTCTTGGAGATACACGTGAGGTTTGGGAGACAGGTTGACACCAGAGAGGGATTAGCATCCCTAAAAAGGGCTCAGCCGGCCCTCCCACCAGAGCTGGTAGTCCTTCTGCACAACAGGTATATAAACATACAGAACATATAGACATATACAAACACAAATATACATCCACATATGTGTGCACATGTGTTCATCTATGTGTATATGCATTGTGTTGTATATATGTATATGTGCATATATTATTCATATGCGCACAAATATGCTGTGTGGATTGTGTGATGTATACCTAGAGAGAGAGAGAGAGAGAGAAACCAAGAACTGCATACAACTACATCTTGATGGTGAGCTTTAATAAGAAGGATAGACCAGATGAACGTGGAAGAAAAAGATAAAAAGGAGGAGGGAAAAGGAGGGAACAAGAATGAAAGAGTTGTGATAGAAGAACATTCTCTGTTCTATGTTCCCTTCCTGCTCTGATATTTCTTGCTCTAAGCCATCTTCTGGCTGTGACATTTCATGCTTCATGCTCTGAGGTCAGTAATACAATAGAAAGAACACTAACTCTGAACTAGTGGTCCTCATTTCAAATCCCTCCTCTGATGGTTATGACCTGCACCACCTTGAGTCACATCTCCTGGCACTTCAATTTCTTAATCTGTAAAAATGAGTAGGATGGATTCTGAGGGTCCTTTCTAGCTCTATATGTATGATCCTAGGAGTCTTTTCAAGCTCTGAGTTTTTTCTTTGCTATGAAGTCTTTTCTTGTTCTGACATTCTAAGTCAGAAGTATCTCTCAGTTCTGGTATTTTGTGATTTCAAGAAGTCTAGTTTCCCAGTGGACTTCACGTGGGATCTCCCCAAAGACAGCTGGAGTATGTAATTTCATCCTGATTCCAAGTGCTGATGAGTCAGGATACATATAGAACAATTTGGGGGAGATGAAAAGATCTAAAGTTGGGGGTGATTTTTGTTTTCATCCTCCAATATAACTATGGATCATTCTCTAATTCCAGGGAACATTTTCTCCTTCTGATTGAGTTTACATTTGCTGCAATAATGTCTCTCAGCAGGAAGGCAAGAAGGAAGGGATACAGATATCCGGGTCACTTTGCCAGATTCATATCCTCTTAACTATGGTAGACACCTAGTGTGAATGGTCTCTGTAAGATCTGGGGAGACATCTTTTCAATGGAAGTTGAAACTTCTCTAGATCTGTCTTTCTCTCCTGAGACATCCTTAAATTTTTTTTTCCTTTTCTTTCTCTTTCTTTTTTTGGAAAAAAAAAGGCACATGGGCAGATGAAATTGAGGGCTAGGAGTTGCTCCTGCCATCACTGAGGTCCCCATAAATATTCCCTGTGGACCTCATTACACATTTGAGCAAACATTACCTTCACTCACAGCTAAATTTCCTGTTTGCTTGGCTGATCAATTCCTCATCAAATTTTAATGTGGGGTTCAAGCCGTCTGTGGTGTTTTAATTAGGCCTAAGATTGCAGAGTGTCAGAGGCAGAACTCAGTCTCATCCAAATCCCCTCCGCCTATATATTACCCTGAGAGGGGGAGTGGGGGCTGCTGTGGGTGGGGAGGAAGGGAGGAAATGAGCAGGCTGAAGACTAATTAGCTCCTGTTACTAGGTTAAGTGTGCTCTCTAGTGGTGGTATTACAAACAGAAGTCACAAAGGGTCTCCTGCAAAACCAAGGGAGCAAACAGCTTATAAAGAGCACGCCCAGAGTCAGTCACATACAATCAGGGAGGCCGACATCGTGTCCCTGGAGCTCACCAGGATCCTCTCCCCACCTGGATGGATCCAGGAGTGGGAGATGGACACAATGAAGAGGTCAGAGGATTCTAACATCTAGAACTTCCCTTAGAAATCATAATCTTCCAGTCTATCCCAAACCCGCAGAAATTGGATTTGGAGATGGAAAACCTGTGTCCAAACTCTACTTCTAACACTCAGTGCCATTCTGACCTTGGACAACACCTCTGGGTCTCAGTTACACGACTGGATTAAATGGCTTTGGAGACATAATCCAACTTGGGAACTAGGGTCCTCATCCTTCTTTTCATAGAGGAGTAAACTGACATTTAAAAACAGAAAAAGATTTGTTCAAAGATAATCAGGTATTAGGGAACAAAGCCTGGATTCAAATCCAGGTCCTCCAATTCTGAATCAAGTGTTTTTCCCAGTCCGTGACACTCTATATGTGATCATAAGGGGAAAAAAAGTCCCAGTCATCTAGTTCAACACACCATCCCCATTAGAGAGAGAAGAAAACTAAGCCAAGAGAGGGAAAGCAATTTGCCCAGTGGTAATGAGACTATCTCCTGGGATAGGAACCCAAGGCATCTGGCTCCAAATCCAGCATTGTTTCCACTACACCATTTCCTTAACACGAGTCTCTATTCTTTTCTCTTTTCTATACTTCTTCCTTTAATGACCTTCCTCAGCTCAAGGATGAGAAGTTGACATTTAAAATGCCAGATACCAGCAGGAACCTGTGCATCTCACCCTTGCCCTATGGATTTGGATGCACTGAGATCAATAACTAGCCAAACAACCAAAACCTTATCAACCTATTATTCTATCAACAAGCATTTATCAAGATCCTACTATGGGTCAGGCAATATGCTAAGCACTGATGATACAAAGACAAAAATGAATCAGCTCCTGCCTTCAAGGACTTCCCATTCTGCCTGTGCCTTACAACATATATTTATTAATCTCCTTGAACTCTGGGCCTCCAACATCAATCAGACAGACGGGCAGGAATGAGCAGCAACTTATACCTGGGCCCAGCTTATGGTCAATCCTCCTCACTTGATATTTTTTATATCTGAAATAGGAAAAAGGAGAGGTTTCTGCCTCTGAAAGAAAGAAGTCAGTTTTGTTTCAGCCCTGACTTGGGAATTAGTATCAAGCTGCCCACCAAGCATTTTTACTTGAAAACCTCTTTCCTTTTAAAACGTGTAAATCCTGAGTTTAAGGCACATCTGCTCTTGTCCAAATGTAGAGCCCAGGTCTACATTCTCACAGAGGAACCAAATAAATGAAAAACAGACTTACATTCAGAAAACTCCCTGATAGTACTGATCTCTGCCCTGAATCTAGAAACTGCAGATTTCTACTAGGCTCTAAGTAGTAAAATACCATGAATAAAGAACAGCCCTGCCTAGCTTTCAGAGCTATTGTATGATTCTATGGATGTGAAGACATCATCATCATCAGTATCATTAGAACTAAAGGAAATAAACACTTTGGGCACAATACACAGAGACCCAAACAAGCACTGGAAGTAAGTAGGAGCTGATCTTTTACCACCTGGACTGGTAGGTTCTGCACTGGAAGGCAGCAGTGAAAACTGGCCTGGAATAAAAGTATTGATCTTACAAATTGGGTTCATTAAAAAAAAATAAATGAATAAAGAGAAAGAGAGAGAGAACAAGAGGAAATAAGGAGAAGGAAGAGAAAAAGAAGATTCATTCATTACATAGTAAAAAGACTCAAACAGTTGTCAAAGATCAATTTATGAATCAACTTATTTACTGAATATCAGAATCTGAGTTCCATTGTGCCTCTGCTCTCACTAGTTATGTGATTCTGGATAAGTCTCTAAACTGTTTCCCATCTTTGCAAGGGAGATAATAAAAATATTTAATCTAGGGATAACTAGATGGCAAAGCAGATGGCCCTGGATTCAAGAGGACCTATGAATCAAATCCAAGCTCAGATGTTTGATATTTGCTAGCTATGTGACCATGAATAAGTCACTCAACCAAAATATATATATATATATATATATATATATATATATATATGATAACTACATTTCAGCTGATACTCCTGCCCTTCTACAACTGATTCTCTCTTTCCTGACCCCACTCACCTCACCTACTCAGATACTGTTCCCTCTGTTCTAGCCCAGTAGCTTCCTGTCCACCCCCTTTATCCCAAGCCCACTATTGCCTCAGCACAATACCTCACACTTCTCCTTGATCCTGAAATGTCCTTGACCCAATTCTTCACATTCAAATCCCACCTTCTTGTAGGAAGCCTTCGATAATTTGTGAGGCAGCATAGTACAGAAAAAAGAGCAGAGAACCCTGGTTGTAATCCTCCCTAGGCTACTTACTGCTAGTGTTACTTTGAGTAAGACACTGGGCCTTAAAAACCTCATTTCCTCCCCTGTAAAATATAAGGATGAGGGTAGATGACCTCTAAAGTCTCTTCAAAGCTCTAAAGTTTATGAGTCTATGATCTTGTGTGCAATCTCCAAGCTATGATCCCCACTTCAACACCATCCTGTCTCCAGGAAGAGATGGGAGCCCCAAGGATCTGAACTTTGATTTGTTTATATATTCTGTTTATATAACATCAATCTGAACTCAGCAGGTAAAAGAGATATTACCCCTCCCCTCTCCCTTCCATGCTGCCCCAGAAGCTGAAAAGGTCATGTCTTGTAGCAAGCCTGATTTCCTGTAGTCCTCCCCCCAAATCCACCTCAACATTGGTACCAAGACAAGCAAAATCAAATCAGAAATGAAAAGCTTCTTTTTCTTATCCAGCCAAGTAGGAAGAGTCAGGGTGCAAATCAAAAAAGGAATACTTAATTATAGATTTTTTCTATTTCTTCTATTAATAATGGTCCATGAACAAGGGTTACACAGAATAATGATAATAATCAATAAAAAATAACAATTATATTACAAGGTTTCCCAAAAATCAGAGCATAGTTTTGAATGTTGATAGCTTATCTTCATTTAAGCTTTAATAGCTTAAATATTATTAGCCCTGGCAACTTACAGCTAATTTTTCCCTGCCTCCATCGAATATTTTCCATTAGAAATAGAGAAAGGGAGCCATTTTTGTCTCTGGGAGAAAGTCACAGCCTTTAATCTAATAGTCCTAGCTTTAATGGCTTAAAACTGGGCTGAGCCTTTTGGAAAATCCTGCATTTAAACAGTACTTCAAGATTTGCAGAGCATTTGTCTTATATTATCTCATTTGATTATCACACCAACCTTGTAATGTAACCTATTGGTTTCCTTATGTCCATTTTCCCAATGAAGAAAATGAGTTTCAGAGGCATAATGTATCTTGCCCATTATCACACAACTAGGAAGGATGCTCCAAGGTAAGCTTCAAATTCAAGTCTTCCCGACTCCTATAATAGTCTCACATTGATAGTTATTATCTTCAACAATATTGACAAAGCTGTCCTGAGAGTTCGTTTTTATTTCAATTGGTTAATAAGAATATAATGAATCTCCCTCTCCCTTTTTCATCACTACTATATTTCCTTTTCTTCAAATATAAATGGAGTCCTTCTGAATATTGCTGTCAGAGGATAGGACTCCCATTTTATAGTTTAATCAAGTCATATGGATGCTTTTCCAAATGCAGATATGTGTCTATAGTAATAATAAGCAGTATTAGACAAAGAGGGATCCCTAACCTCAATCAATACTCAGTTCATAACCACAAAGATTTATTAAGTGCCTGCTGTGTACAAGACCCTAAGCTACAGGTTGGCAAGATAAAGGGAGACATGGGTTCTGCCTCAAGAAGTGTACAATCAAATCATCTCATTTATCCATTAGTATGGCTCTTTCAAGAAGGAAGCAATGAGCTAAGAATAGGAGGGGCAGGAGATTCAGTTGTAACATATTTGGGAAATTGCACAGTGTTTCCCAATGATCTTAAGCAACTTCCCACAAAACCTGCCTTTTGAGCATCAGTGTTGTCTGCCAGTAAAAGAAACAATGGACTTAAATGGAGAAAATGCTGAACTGGGAGACCCAAAATAGGGCTTAAATCCAACCTTTGACACTGGGTAATCATGAATAAGTCCCTTAATCGCTAAGAATCTTGGGTAACTAAGTCTTGTTTATAAAGTTATCGATAGCTTGCCATATTGGTGCAGTAGAGTCACTTAATCTCTCTAGGACTCGTTCTTCATCCATACAATAGAATGGGGACAAGGAAAGTGAACTAGATGGCCTCTAAGATTTACTCCAAGATCCTATGTAAAACCACAAATCTTTGACATTGACACTTTCTTTAATGTTATTTTTAACTCTTTGTTACTTTTATTCTTTCTTTCAAATTTTCATTCATTTTTTCCTCTTTCCCATTTCTCTCTTATCTTCTACTAAGAAAGGAAGAAATTGTTTTTCCAATGGCACTATCTAGATAGGAATCATTGACCCTCAGGATATCAGAATAATCAAACTATGTCACAAAGGGTGATTAAAAGGCACATGGTGGGAGTAAAAAGTCTTAAAATTTTTACCACCAATGACCTATTTGTGAGACATAGTGTAAGAGATATGGCCAAGTACATTTGTACCATTCATGCAAGAAAAGTGGAAAACAATAGCTGGGCAGCCTGAACACTACACAGTTTCCTAAAAAATGTTCAAAGAACCAGAGGAAGGTTTCCAGTTAGTAAGGAAATCCTCTAGGGGTTGGGGGGAGGGGATCTGCAGAAATACAAGGGCAAGAATCATTCAAGAGAATGGATGAGTAGAAAATGATTTCTACCAATAGAAGGAATACCCACATTGATTAAAATGCAATCCATTAAAGGTATTGAAATATAGAAATTCAAAAGATAATTCAAAAAGCATCCATATCTGATTTAAGGTTATAGGATTTAATGCTAGAAGGGTCATTATAGATCATGTGCTCAAATTCCCTTACATTACAGATTTAAAAATTGAGGACCAAAGAGGAGAGGTGACCTCATAGATTTAAAGCTGGATGGGAATCTTAGAAGACATTTAATTTAACCTGCTCCCTTTACATGTGAAGAAACTATAGCCCAGAGATGTTTAACACAGGAAGGTAATACAGGAAGTAAGAGAATCAGCATTTAAAACAGAGCCAGGTCTTTGACTCAAAAAACAGGGATCTCTTTTACACCAGAGTTGGAGGAATATTTAAAGGGCATGAAGGAACATAATTTGCTGATTCTTTCTTTGGCTAATACTGAAATTCTTGGAACATAAGACTATGGCAAGTAGGCTGAGAGAAGGAAGACTTCCTGTCTTTCAAAATTAAGCAAGTATGGTTAGAAAGAAGATATTAAGGGTATTAAGTGGTACAATATATACTGGCCCTACAATCATGGAGACCTGAGTTTAAATCCAGACTTGGACACTTGTCACTTACTAGCTGTGTGACCATAGGCAAGTCACTTAATTTTGATTGCAGAAAGGAGAGAGAAAGAGAGAGAGAGAGAGAGAGAGAGAGAGGAAGGGAGGGAAGGAGGAAGGAAGGGAGGGAGGGAGGAAGGAAAGAAGGAAGGAAGAAAAAAAGAAAGAAAGAGAGAGAAAGAAAGAAAGAGAGAGAGAGAAAGAGAAAAAAAGAAAGAGAGAAAGAAAGAGAGAGAAGACAAATAAGGTACTAGGAGGTTTGTAAAGTGATCTTTGCCCTATGTCCACTCCCAGGCTTGGGCCAGACCAGTTGCCCTGTGCCATTCCATCCAGTCAAAAGATCCCTGTTAGAAAAAAACTTGGAAACAAGCAAGAAATAGTCCCCTCCTTGAAAGAACCAATCTTTCTTATTTAATCAGGCACTGACCTCTCCTCCCTTCAACTTGGGTGTCATTTAAACCAAAGGACCCTCTCTGCCTAAGGGGTACCCTTGTGAAGAGACATCAGCTGGATCAATGTGGCCGATCCCACAAGCAATTGTGCCAACTTCAAAGGGTTAAGGCAGCAATCGCACTTATCGACTGGCGTCTCTTGGTGGGATCAGTGAAGCATGACTGATTCGAGCCCATTTCTAAAAAGCCCAGCTTTGTGGGGCTGAAATAAATAGGGGCCTGTCAATAACTCAGATCTAGGCGTATTGACATAGTCTGCAGCCTCAATAGGCAATTAACACTTTACAGTGGATATTACCCATTGGCCTCCCTGGATTTTACTGCGCGTTCTCTGCCATCGGCTCCAATATTGAAGGTTCTAAATAAAAACATAAAAATAAGCTTGAACAGGCCCAGGCCTTGCCTGACTGACTCCGAATGCCCATATGAGACGGGGAGCTCATATTTCCGCCTCTGTCTTCATGTTCTGCCTTCTATGGACATACCTATACATGTACACACATGTACACACATGCAGTCCATCTCCCGGTGGCTTTCTCGATACCCTTGGATAGAAAAAGGAAATAAAATCTGAAAAGGACACATCTGATGCCCAAACTACCTCAAAGTCTTGATTCTTTAAAAAGAATGATTCCATCAGGCAAAAGGATTGGGTCCTGTAAGAGAGATAATATAGAATAAATACTGGTGTGGAAAACTCGTTTCCAAACAGGAAAAGTCCTGTTCCCCGACTCGTGAACTTTGTAGCTTTTGTAAATCATATTACTTGTCCATGCCTCAGTTACTTCATCTGTAAGATTCTCTTTTTACTAATATTAGTAGTAGTTGTATGTATAACCCATCTGGTGGTAGTGAATAAATCAGTTCAGCTAAAGGGGAGGGTTTATATGAGTGACTAGTTTGAAGAAACATAAAGGAGTTTGATTGGGGAAGGCCTTGAATGTCAGACTAAAAAATAGGTAACTTTAGCCTAGGGGTGATAGGGAACATTTGAAGGTTTTGCAGATAAAAGTGAATATGACTAATGTAATGTTTGGGGGAAAATAAAAACATAGCATGTGAAAGATTGATTAGCAGCATGAAGAAAGAATAAAGAACCTAGAGATATTTATCTTGAAGGAGAAAAATGGCTGGGAGATGGGAAAGAGAAAATAATTCCAATTAAAATTATGTAAAGGGCTTCCATACAAAAACAAAGATTAGATTTGTTCTATTTAGTAGCAAAGGGAAGAATTAGGAGCAATGGATGAAAATTGCAAAGAAGTAAATTGAGATGGAAATTGCTTGATGTCTTGGGGAGTGAGGAGGAAAGGAAAGAAGGGAGAAAAATTTGGAACTCAGAATTTTACAAAATTGAATATTAAAAACTGTCTTTACATATAATTGGAAAAATAAAACACCATTAAGTGAAAAAAAAATTATTAATGTATTGAGGCTTGATATTAGAGAAAATTTGCTAACAATTAGAACTATCAAAAAGTAGAATAAACTGCTTCAATAGGCAATAGATTCACCCTCATTAGATGTTTTTGCACAGAGGCTGGATGACATTTTGTTGGATCTGCCATAGTGGAGATTCCTTTCTTATATGGGTTGGACTAAATGGCTGATGAGGTCCCTTCTAGTTCTCAAATTCCATGATTGTCTAAGGCCAGTGAAGAAACCATATCCAAACAAAAGGTGATGGCTTTGGGAATAGAGAGGAGGGCTTCTATACAAGAGACATTAGGAAACAATAATTCATAGATCTGGAATCATGATTGGGTGGAATGAAGATAGTAGAAAAAGGAATTAAAGAAGACTGAGGGATATTATTGTGCTATAAGAAATGACAAGCAAGATGATTTCAGAAAAACCTGGAAAGATTTATATGAACTGATGCACATTGAAGTGAACAGAACCAGGAGAATCTCATACAGAATAACAGCAATTTTGTTAAATGAAGTCATTTAAAATTGACCTAGCTATTCTCAGCAATATCATGATTCAAAACAATTCCAAAAAACTAATGATGAAGCATATTTTCTGCCTCCAGAGAAATAACTGATATTGATTGAATACAGGCTGAAGCATAATATTTTTTTACTTTCTTTTTTTTTTCTATTATTTAAGTCTTCTTATGCAAAATGACTAATTTGGAGATGTTTTACATAATTACACATGTATAATCTATATCTGGTTGCTTACCATCTCAGGTAGGGGAAATGAGAGAAAGGGAAGGAAGGATAGAATTTGGAACTTGAAACTAAATTAATATTTTTAAAATTGGGGGGAAATAAATAAAATTGTTTTTTTAAAAAAGACTGAGGTGATTTGCAATAAGTGCTTTGCAATAACATTGATGGCAAAAAAAAAAGGGAGGGTCTGGAGTAAAAATTAATGGATGGTTGGTGGGTGAAGTGGGAAGGGTGAGAATTACAAGCATTTTGGATGTAGCAGAGTGGACTTAGCAAGAATGTGGTTCCCTAGGGACAGCTATTTTGTGTAGTGGATAAAGCACCAGCCCTGAAGACAGGAGAACCTGAGTTCAAATGTGGCTTCAGTCACTTAATACTTCCTGGCTATGTGACCCTGTGATCCAATTGCCTCAGCCAAAGAGAAATAAAGAGAGAGAGAGAGAGAGAGAGAGAGAGAGAGAGAGAGAGAGAGAGAGAGAGAGAGAAAATGTGATTCCTTGAAAAGTCATCAGTGAGATGGCCCCAAAGGAGGCTTGAAGACTCCTCAGAAGATTTGTCTAGATTTAATGAATAGACAAGTCATCAAAATGAAGAGGATTATTTACTGCTATGTTAATGGAATTAAAAAATCCAACTGTGATGGAAACTTGCCCTCTCAAGAACACTGTTAACCTGAATGATAGGAGAGGGTTAACCACTCAGTTTGGAGGAAAATAAAAGGTCCTATGTCCTCTCTAGGGAGGTAAATTGATGGAAGCTGGTTTCACCTGAATAAAAATAAATCTTAATCACCTTTGTGAAGAAGAAGAAAAAAAGACCAGCAGGCAACGTTCTATAAATGAGACCTCCTTTTTCACAACTCCTAAGTGTTATTTCTTGAACAATAACAAATATGATGCCACGTTTCAGTTACCAAGAGTATCTCAGATTCTGATTAGAGAGTTCCACTTCAAGAACAAGAAAATGTAAAATTTATAAGAAGGATTCAAAAAAGTTTTAATGAAATTAATTCCCTCCCTATGCCACAACTTGTCTGGCCATTCTTCATCTGTAGGTACCCTCTCAATTTCCAATTTTTTTCCACTACAAAAGGAGCTGTCATAAATACTTTTGTACATGTAGGTCCTTTTCCTTTTTCTTTGATCGTTTTCAGATATAGAACTAATAAGTGGTATTCTTGGATCAAAGAGTACGCATAGTTTCATAGTCCTTTGGGTATAATTCTAGATTTTTCTCTCAAATGGTAGGACCAGTTCATTTTTCTATAACTGGTTCATTATTGTACTTATTTTTCCTTATCCCCTTCAACATTTGTCTTTTCTGATAGATATGAGATGGTACCACAGAATTGTTTTAATTCATCCTTTTCTAATTAATAGTGATTTAGAGCATTTTTATATAATTATAGATAACTTTGATTTCTTCTTCTGAAAACTTCCTGTTCATATCCTTTGACCATTTATTAATTGAGGAATGGCTCTTATTTTTATAAATTTGATTCACTTACATATTTGAGAAATGAGGCTTTTATCAGAGAAACTTGTTGCAAGAAAAATCTTTTTATATTACTTCATTTCCTATTTTTACTTTTGCTTTCTCTGAGATAATGATAGCTGCTCCTACCTTTGTTTTTACTTCAGCTGAAACATAACAGTTTCTGCTTCAGTTATTTATTTGAACTGTGTGTCTTCTGTTTTAGTTTTTTTCTTATACACAATATATTGTTGGATTCTGGTTTCTAATCCATTCTATCTGCTTCCATTTTAAGGGTGAGCTCATCCCATTCACATTCACAGTTATGATTTTTGTGATTTCTGTCCATACTATTTTCTTGTTTATCCTTCTCTCCCTTTTTTTATCCTGTCCTTCCTCAAAAGTCTGTTTGTTCCTGACCACTATTTCCTTTAACCCAGACACCCTCTTTTACTTATCCCCCCTCCCATATCTTTCATTCCCTTCACTTTCTATTTCCCTATTGGGTAAGATAGATTTTTATATACAACTGAGTGTTAATTCTCTTCTCATTATTTTCTTGAGTCACTTTCATATCTTTTCCCAGTTTTTCTTCTGCCATTCATCCCTTTCTTTAATTCTTTCTAGAAAAACTTGTTGGTCTTGCATTTTTCAACTAATTAAGTATTTTTCAATTAACATTTTGTTAGAAGCTTTGCTCGTGGCCATTTTTAATTGTTGTCTTATTCTGTGTTTATATCTTGGATCTTCCCTGCCACTGTATTAGCTTTCTGTGGTGAAGTGTTATTTACTCATTTTTCCAGTCTGTTTCTTCACTTTGAATTTTATGATACAGTTAGGCTCTGTTCATTTGGAGGTAAGGAGGTACTGTGCCAGGCTTCTGGCTGTTTTCAGAGTTAGTTCTTGGGGTCTATAAGTTTTCAGTGCTTCTAAGGTGATTCTGGAAGAGGTTTGGTCTCTGATCTCCTGGTCTATGCTCTAGTTCTTATTCAGAAAGAGCCCTTACTCCCTGCTCCCCTGCTCCCCAGTAGCCACAAGTACTAGTGCTCCTTTTGGCTCTGGAGCCAAGTCCCCAGTTCTATAGTAGCCACAAGTGCTAGCACTCCCTTTGATCCTGGAATTGTGACCAGACCTCTTGCTCCCTTGTGACCCATCACAAGCATTTCTTTCCTCCCTATAACTGTGACGCAGAACTGCTTATGGGCAATAGAGTTGTCATTCTGTACCAGCTGCACCCATCTCTTTCTGACTAGTTGTCCCATTTCCTTACCATCTCTGGGCTAAGAGCTCCAGAAGCTGCTGCTGCTGCTCTACCTGTTGCAACTATCTTGGCAGGTTCCAAATCCACCTGTACCTATTCCAATGTTACAGACCTCTTCTGCAGACCCCCTAAGGTGTTAAAAAAAGTTAAAAGTTAAAGTTTAAAAAAAGTTTAAAAAGTTTTTAAAAAATCTCCCTCTCTGACCTTTTGTTAGCTCTGCTGCTCCAAAATTTAATTTGAAGAATTATTTTTAAAATCTTGTCGATGACCTTTGTAAATGACTTTTCAGATCCTAAATGCTTAACCAATGCCATTTCCCCCTGAAAACTTCCATCTTGTAAATTTGAATCCATCTTCCTAGATCTTTCAATATCCTAGCTCTGTCATCCAACATATGAGTCATGCCTCCAGGTCTGCATGATCTTCAGTGGACTTTCATCCTGACAAAAATATCAAAACAAAAGAAAACCAAAAACCTTTAACTCCCCACTAGAGATGATCCTCTAGGGTGGTAATGATTCTCTTTGGGTTTCACCAGTTAGCCAGCAGAAAATTCACAAAAAAAATATCTTGATAACCCACATCTCAGCTGCTTTACATAGGTCAGAGCAAAGGCAGAGTTGGACCAATGTTTCTGTTTTCCACTGAGTAAACTGCTCTTACATCTCTTTCCTTTAATGATTCTAGCTAATTATCAAAGCTGCACTTCACAGGACTGATGTTGCAAACAAAAGACAAATTATAAACTTCAACACTAGCAATTACAAATATTTCTATGCAATTACACAGAATCTCAGTTTGGGTTAAAAACAAATCAAAATGAAGAAAAGGCATACCCTGCTTCCTGTTCTTAGCCCCAATTATAACTGCACTTAGGTGCAGGTCAAGTAGGTTACAAGGTGTTAACAACCAAATCTTAGAGTCCGTTAGAATAAGCCTCTTTCTGATGAATCACCAAACCTCAGAGATTTGTTCTTTTCAGTAAGAAATAAAGCCTTGTCAGGGATTCTAGAATCATGGATTTCTATACGTCTAGGCAGAACCTTAGAAGTCAGCAAGTCCAAACCCATCATTTTAAAGATAAGGAAACTGAGGGCCAAAAGAAGCTGTGACTTCCTCATTAGCTATTAAGTTTCTAAACTGGGAAGCAAATCCAGGTCTATTCACTTGATCCACTACACCCTGGCACTCCTAATGCTTCCTGGGTGCTTCTTAAATGGACAAGTAACTGACACATCTTAATATCTTCATCAGAAACACTGGATAATTATGACTCTCACCTACTCCCCTCAGTCCCACCTTTCCTCAAAAGCCATATAAAAATTCTCTTTTTTCTTTTCAATTTAAAATAATTTGGAATTTTCTTAAATTTTTGGTATAACTAGGGGGCAGACATCAAAGGGTCATTTCATTTTTCACTCATTGATATACTTGGTGAACCAAAGAACAGGGTAGACGATCACTTGCCTAGCATCACTTTATGGCCAGATTCAAATTCATCTCCTAGCAAGCTATGAAAATGAGCCTAAAATCAATAAGATGAAAAGTAACAGGAATAAACCTCAGATCAAAGAGTTAGGTTGCAAGCAAAGAACAGGGGAGAAATGGCTAAATATGTTAGATGAGGGCAGTTAGTGAACTACAAGCTGAATAGACCTTGATGTGCCAACCAGAAAAGATACTATAACCCTAGAATATATTAATAGAAGTCTAGTATCTGGAATAAAGGAGGTGATAGTTTCAATTCTGTCTGCTCTGGGTAGACTACATATAGAGTATTGTGTTCAGTTGTGAGTGCCACATTCTATAATATTAATAATAACTGACATTTATAGGACACTTTACAGTTTGAAAAACCCTTTCCCACAAAAGTCCTGTGAGATAGGTAATAAAGGCATTACCATCTCCATTTTACAGCTAAGGAAACTTAAAAGACTTGCTCATGGCTGCAGAGCAGGTGGAAACAACTGGGGTGCCAAAAGGCAATATCCTACTTCCATTAACATGAGATGAATGGCAATGGATCTGTGCATGGGAAGGGCAGCATCCCCAACACAACCTCCCCATAGACGTATTGTTATGACCCTCTTCTCCACCCTGTACTGACATTATGACCATGAAGGGAGAGATGAGGAGTCAGGGCCAAATGAATTATGGAACTGCATCCCCCCAGTACCTCAGTTCTGCCATGCAGAGTGAGATGGGGCATCCAAATACCATCACTGTTCCCAAAAGAGTGGGTTCCATGAGATTCATTATATTGACATTAAGGATCTCTGAGGATATGTACCTCCTTCCCCAGGACTGCGTATAGTCCAGCCATGATGTAATCCCTTCTTATATACACTTAATTCCAGTGACTTACCTCTGTTAATTATTTACTAACTATTTATATATACTAACTAATTATTTACTAACTATTTACTAGTTATCTTGTAGATAGCTTGTTTTTTATGTATTTGCTTACATGTGATCTCTCCATTAGTTATAAATCCTTGAGAGCAAGGACTTTATTTTTGTCTCTTTTTGCATCCCCAATGCTTAGCACAGTGCCGGGCCCATGATAGACTCTTAATAAAGATTGATTGGTTGAAGAGATGTCATTATGAAATTTTTTTATCTGAGGGACAAGGGGTAGGAAAAGTGTCCTCTTGTGAAAATGGAGAGAGAGATACCAAGATTTCATGAAGTAAGGGAAAGAAGAAAAGAAGATTTTGGCAGGGGCTTCTTATTAAAGATGAGATTATAGTTAGGATTTAGAGGAAGCCAGGGTTCATAATCATGAGACAGAACTCGAACTCGTCTTCTTTTGGTCTAAACCCAGAGTCCTTTATACTATATCACAAAAAGAGAACCAGAAGCATGAAGGCACTCGAAATCAGACAACATGTAGATCAACTGAAGAAATCAGGAATAATCGGTCTCCTATTATAGTAGAAAGTAGATGGTCTTCATCATGACTTGGATATTTATGTATGGACTCACCTGTCTGGACCCCTGGCCCATCTTCATGAAATCTCTATTAAACCCCCTTATATCCCCTCCCTTTCAAACTGCATTGTGTTTAACTACTTAATATTTATTCAGTATCTATTTATTCTGTATCTATTCTCCATATACTTATTGCCTCCTCCATTAGAATCCCAAATCCTTGCAAGTAAGGATTGCTTTACTCAGGCAATTAGTGGTAAAATAAACAGAGGGCTGAAGACCTGAATTCAAATTCAGCCTCAGATTCTTACTAGCTACATGTGGGACTTTGAACAAGTCACTTAATTTTTGTGTGCCTCAGTTTCTTTATTTGTAAAATGTGCTGTTGCTACTTGGTCTTATGCTCCTTGAGAGGATAGAGTGCTGGATTTGGAGTCAGAATGATCAAATTTCATACCAGATACTAACTAGTTGTGGGACCTTTTCCTCATCTGCAAAATGAGGAGACTAGACTCAGTGGCCTTGAAAGTCCATTCCGGTCTAAATTTATGCACCTCTTAAGACTTCTTCCCCAAGGAACACAGAAAATATTAACAAAATCAAACATGGTAATGTTAGGGAAAGGGAAGGGACTTGTATCTGGAGCATGGGAGCAGTGTTGTGAAAGTTCTCACAGAGGAAGTGATGCTTGAGCTGAGTTTTAAAGGGAAGAGAAAAACTGGCTTTTGAAAGGAAAGATTGACTTATGCTAATGACAGGGGAGCATCCACAATAGAATTTGTGGGGCACAAAGGACACCTGGGATCTAAGGCACTGACAGAGATCCTCCTGAACAGTCCTCAAAGTCTTCCCATGCACCTCATATGTGAGACAATACTAGAGGGAGCGGGGTGGGGGGTGGAGGGGAAATCAAGTTTCCCATGAATTGGTCAAAGAGGGTAAAATCATCTTTACTGCTATTTTGTGACTACAGATTTAAACTTCTCAGCATAGCCAACTAAGGAAAAAGTGAAAGAAGGAACCATACAAAGTGATATAATAGCACAGTAGAAGAAACACTAGGTTTTAAAGCCATGCGACCTAGCTTCTATAATTCCCAATTCTGCTACTAAAAACCTGTAGGATCTTAACCAAGTCACTTAATTTGTCTGATATTTATCTGAAAAATGAGAAAGTTGGGATCAATAACCTCTGAGGCCCTTTCCAGGTCTAAACCTGTGATTCATGTAAATGTGGTAACATGTCTGGAAATTCTTCTTAAGCAGCCATTCACTGCCACATGAAGGTCATTCCCACCTCTCTCCTATAAAAAAGAACAAACCATGTCTGTGAAACTTGCATGTTCTCACAGGTGTAATGGAGAATAGTTGGTTCTATTGTTGGAGAACAGCCTGGTTTCAAATTCTAGGATTAAATACTTACTATGAGATCCTGAGCAACTCTCTTAACCCTTCTCTCCAATTTTCATTTTTTCCTTTCTGCAAAATGCTTACAGTTTGCCATACAGAAGCTATTGTGAAGAAAATACTTTGGAAGTTTTAAAGCATGATATTAATATATGTGTTATGACCATGTTCTTACAACTAAGAAACAATATACTTAACCCCACCCCATAGCAGCAAATGTGTCAGAGACAGGGCAATTGATTCTTCTATGTCTCCCTGATAGGAATTTCCTCAATATTCCACAGATGCCACAGTGTCATTTAGTTGTGCTTAAACACATAAGTCACTAGGTGATGCAGTGGATAAAAAACACTAGGCCTGGAATCAGAGAAACCTAAGTTCAAATCCAACATCAGACACTTACTTATCTGTGTAATCCTGAGCAAGTCAATTAGCCCTGTTTGCCTCAGTTTCCTCATCTGTAAAATGAGCTAGAAGAGGAAATGGCAAATCATTCAAATATCTTTGCTAGGAAAACCCAAACTGGGTCATGAAGAGTCAGATAAACTGAAAAGACTGAACAACAATAACAAAAACATTTAATGAGCTGCTGATTTTTTTGCTAACACTTTATTTCAAATTTCCCCACTATCATTTCATTTAGCATTAGAATTAATACAGCTGCTTCTAATTAATTCATCTGGTATAGAGAAGGCTTCCCCAGAACTCCCAAAAGTGCTTAGCCCTAGTTCGGTAAAGCATTAATGAACTTAGTCTTTTTTTTTTTTTTATTAAAGCTTTTTATTTACAAAATATATGTATGGGTAATTTTTCAATACTGACCTTTGCAAAATCTTATGTTCCAAATTTTCCCCTCTTTCCCCCAACCTCTCCCCTAGATATCAAGTAATCCAATATATGTTAAATATGTTAAATCCAATATATATACATATTTATACAATTATCTTGCTGCACAAGAAAAATTGGATCAAGAAGGAAAAAAACTGAGAAAAGAACAAAATGCAAGCAAACACCAATAGAAAGAGTGAAAATGCTATGTTGTGGTCCACACTCAATTCCCACAGTCCTTTCGCTGTGTGTAAATGGCTCTCTTCATTGTAACTGGTCTGAATCATCTCATTGTTGGAAATAGCCATGTCCATCAGAATTGATCATTGTGTAATCTTGCTGTTGCTGTGTATAATGATCTCCTGGTTCTTCTCATTTCACTTAGTATCAGTTCATGTAAGTCTCTCCAGACTTCTCTTAAATCATCCTGCTGGTCATTTCTTACAGAACAATAATATTCCACAACACTCATATAACACAACTTATTCAGCCATTCTCCAGTTGATGAGAATCTACTCAGTTTCCAGTTTCTTGCCACTACAAAAAAGGGTTGCCACAAACATTTTTTCACATGTGGGTTCCTTTCCTTTCTTTAGATCTCCCTGGGATATAAGCCCAGTAGTAACACTGCTGGATCAAAGGATATGGACAGTTTGATAGCCCTCTGAGCATAGTTCCAAACTGGATCCATTCACAGTTCCACCAATAATCTATTAGTGTCCCATTTTTTCCACATTCCCTCCCCCAACATTCATCATTATCTTTTCCTGTCATTTTAGCCAATCTGACAGGTGTGTAGTGGTACCTCAGAGTTGCATTTCTTTGCATTTTGCATTTCTTTGCATCTTAATTTGCATTTCTTTGATCAAAAATGATTCAGAACACCTTTTCATATGTCTAAAAATGGTTTTAATTTCTTCATCTGAAAACTGGCTTGAACTTAGTCTTAAAGTACCATTTGATCAAGTTTCTGCTGAACAGAACCTTTCCTTGTAGAATATCAGTTGAATCATTTTCAAGAAATACTTATGGAAAGAAGAAAGGGAACACACATTTATTAATCCTCTGCTATGTGCAGGCACTCTGCTTAAGCAGATTACAAATATTATCTCACTTGCTCCTAATGAAAATCTTAATAGGTAAGTACTAGTATTATCCCTTTTTACAATTGAGAAAACTGAGGGAAACAGATTAAGTGACTTTTCCAGCATCACACACTAATAAGTGACTGAAGTCATATTTGAACTCAGGCCTGTCTGTTTTTAGGCCTAGAGATCCATCCCACTGTACCACCTCACTGACTATAGAGTATGTAATATTGTATTACAGTTAGACATGACTGATACATCTATTGGTTATAATGAACAGCTTTTTAAAATTTTTGTTATAAGAAATTGTTCTCTGGGGAAGGGAAGAATGTATATGGAAATAAAATGAAGACCGCTTCCAGAGAGAGAACTGATGAAGTCTGAGTACAGACTGAAATATATTTTTTTATTTTTATTTTTCTTACTCCCCCACACACATGGCTAATATGGAAATATGTTTTGTATAACTTAACATGTCTAATGTACATTGTATTTCTTGCCTTCTCAGTGGGTGGGGGAAAGGAAGGTTTTGGGAAATGAACATAAAAATAAAAAATTACATTAAAGAGAAATAAACATGATATAAAAACAACAAACATGATGATTTAAAAAGGAACAAAAAGGCAGTTTGTTTTCCCTTGGTCTGAGGAGGAGGAGAAGGGATATCATACATGAAGTTATCGTCAGTTCACAATTTAGTTATCCTTAATCAGGATTTGGGTAGCTAGGGGTCAAGTGGATAGAGTGCCATAGGTCTGGAGGGGAAATGGCAAGCCACTCCGGTATCTTTGTCAAGAAAACTCCAAATAGGGAAGAGTTGGACATGACTGAAAACGACTGAACGATCAAAGCTGGATTTTGGGGCAGCCAGCTAAGGTCCTGGTCCAACAGATATTAGACACAGGTATCTGATGGGGGTCCTGGAGGGCAAAGGGGAGAACTGAAGCACTAATAGGGGAAAACTAGAGAGCACCACGGCAGACGTCGGTGCCAGAGAATTCATCCTGTGCTTTCCGATCTCTTTGATCTCTGACCACATCCTGTGCATGTCCGTGCTCTGCCCTAGCGCCAGCCATCCTTGGCCACCTCCACCTGGCAGCCTCCCATGACCCAGCACTGACTCCGGCCCGGCCAGTTCGAAAGGCCCTATAAGAACCGCAATTGCACAACTGACTTGGAAGAGACATCAGCAAGAAAGTTCAGATTTTCCTGCATTTTTGAAATTGAAAAATATTTTTTAAAGGGGAAAAAGCTTTTCTTGTCAGTTTGGAGTAATTAGTTGTGGGAGATGATGACGGAGCAGCGAGAGTCGCTGCGAGGGGAGGGAGCAGCGTGGCAGCAGCCAAAACCCTGACAGACGAGATAGCGCCTTTCACATTTCAGAAATCACACTGTCAACAATGTTTCCAGACTAGGGAAATTAGCTGAAGTCATCAGGAGCGGCTGGCAGCCAACAGCAGGCAGCCCATGGGGCGCTTTCCATTTGCTCTGTGCTCCTGGTGTGAGTGAAGTGCTGGTTCCGGGTGTGACTCACGAAAACAGTGGAGGAACCCATATTCCCCTCGGAAGGGGAAGACAGTCTTCAGAGGCCTCCTTTCTACAATACTCTAAGGACTTTCCTCGTGGGAACCTCCAAGGGAAACTGAGGAAACAATGTCAGGAGCTGACTTTGCATACCTGATTAAACTTCCCAGACACAATTTGAACCCAGAACCTTGGACTCCAATTCGGAACTTTTTCTAATACACGGTTCGAGAAAAAGATTATAGCAATCTCTTCATGAATTAAAGATTTACTCATTCTGCGATCATGGGGTCATAAATGTAGAGCTAGAAGTCTCTCCAGTGTCTGTCACATAGTAAGAGCTTAATAACTAAATGCTCATTGATTGAGTTCATTATTTCAGCTCCCTAATTTTATAAAAACTGAGGACTAGGTTAAGGGATCCTTCCTAAGTCACCCAATTTGTAGGTGAAAGACCTTCAACCAGGGTCTGACTTAAGGTTGTTGGTACCTCATGGAGAGTGAATATTTCTAACTTCCATTTCTATTAGATATAAATTTTTGCATTTCCTAAGACAACCCTCTCAATATGTAGAAATTCCTCCTTCACATGCTACCTTTCTCTGAATCTCAGCCAATTGGAATTTCCTGCTTCCCCCATCACAATACACATAGTGCAAGCTCTAGTAGCACATCTCCTTTTGGCTCAGAGACTGCAAAAGGAAATAGGATGTCTTAGCCAGCTATCAAATAGTGGTCCCTGGAGGTAATTTGGAGGTGCCAGAGGATAGAACTTGTAGAGATCTTGCTTTCAGGAACCATGTCCAGGAAATTTTTCGCTCTAAATTCAGTGGTCTTACACATGATATTTCTTAAGGTTAAGGCAAAAACCAAATATTTTAGTGGTGTGCATACACAGCCAATCTCTGACCACAGACAGAGAAAGAATGAACTTTTCATTCTTGTTTGCCAGTCTACCCTAACAGCACCACCACCATATCTAATCAGTTGCCAAATCTTGTTCATTCTATCTCCACAAGATTTTTTGTTGTTGTTGAAGCAGCAAGATATCCTAAGGGAGGAACAGAACATGGTATATACCAAGCAAGTCTAACCACAACCCCTTCAAACATTGTCACTTCCTCTCAGACCCCTTAGGCATATCAATGCCTACCCCCACAGTCCTCAATGAAGAGAGGACTCACTATGGAAAAAAAGGCCCATCTTTCTTGACATTGTCAGCACCAACTACTACAGAGGATTATATATATACCCAAGAGTCCTAAGTATGGCAGCCACCCCCGACCAATGATCTGCTTCCAACCCAGCCCCTTCAGCCATCATCCTGGAAAGTAACAGCATTGGGGATGTACCCTAGGAACGCTTCTCTGGGCTACAGCCACAGTTCCTTAATAATCAGAAGACACCAAAGTCTTTGGCACTGTCACTTAGATCAGCATTAGAAAGTGACATGATAGAAACAGTAGAAATGGCATTAAAAGTTAATTATGGCATTTATAAACACCTCCACTAGGGAAACTGAAGTTAGTGGATCTCTTGAGTTTAGGAGTTCTGAACTGTAGTCAGGCTACCACCTGTACTAAATCTAGAATCAATTTGGAAAGACCTTGGAGTGGAGAGGGATAGGGTAGAGAGACACCAGGCTGCCTAAGGAAGGGCAAATTCACCCAATTTGGAAATCAAATGTCAAGGCTTCCATGTCATCAGTACAGTGGAATCATACTCCAGAATGGCTATTGCATTTACCACCTAGATAAGGAGATTCGGTCTGTAGAGAAGACAAAGGAAGAGAAGGGATAGGAGAAGAGAGGAGAGGAGAGAGAACAGGAGAAGGGAATAGAGGGGATCTGCTTTGTTTCTGTACCTTAAGGACCATGAGACCTTTCCATCTGACTTGTAGCTTCTATATTTGTCATCTCTCCCATTAGAATATGAATTCCTTGAAAGCAAGGAGCCTCTTACTTTTCTATTTGTTTCCCTATTGTTTCAAACTGATTAAATGCTTTTTCATTCAGCCAGTCATTGCTCTACTTCTCTATATCCTGGGATATTTAAAAAAGCAAAACCAAAAGAAAAAAAAAAAAACAATAACTACAAAGACTTCCTCTGTTTGGCTCTTAAAAGCTCTTTGCAATCTGATGCTAATGAATCCATCTTTCCAGGATGATCACATTTGACTCTCTTTCTTACATTCTACTTCCCAGCCAAAAGGTTCTACTTGCATGACATTCCAGGTCCTTACTCCATGACACCTCTCAACATCCTTGGCTGCCTTCAAGACTTGGCTCAAATACCACTTCCCACAAGAGGATGTAATAATATTTATAAAGTGCTTAGCACAGTGCCTGACACATAGTAAATGCTATATAAATGCTATCTTTTACTAATATTTATATAGTTTAAAAAGAATTTTATAAATATTCTCTCATTTGATCTTCACAGCAACTCTAGGAAGCAGATGTTAGTATTATACCCATTTTTTTTTTTACTTGAGGAAACTGAAACAGGTAGCAGTTAAATGATTTTTCAAGGTTTCACAATTTGTGTCTGAGGCTAGATTTGAACTCAGATTTTCCTGCTACCAAGTCCAGAGCTCTAGTTGCTATGCCACCTAAGACTTGAATTCAAATCCAACCACAGTTAGTAAATTGTGTGGCCTTAGGCAATTCATTTAACATCTGCCTCAGTTTCCTCAATTGTAAAATGAGAACAATAATAGACCAAAGTCCCAGACTTGTTATGTGAACCAAATGAGATAGCATTTGTAAAGTACTTTGCAAACCTTAAAGTAGTATTTAAATGCTAGCTATTATTACTTATATAGGACACTAAAGTTCAACAAGTTCTTATTCATATATATTTTATATTCATAAAAACCTTCTAAGTAATATTATATTGAAATGTAAGCTACAAAGGCAGAGATTCTTTTACTTTGTCACTGCACTTTTAACACAGTACTTGACACATAATAGATGCTTGAATAAATGTTAATTGATTAAACAATGCAAGTATTATTACTCCTATTTTTGTTTAGTTGTTTTCAATCACCTCTGACTCTTTGTGAACCCATTTGGGGTTTTCTTGGCAAAAGATTGGAGAGCTTCACCATTTCCTTCTCCAGCTCATTTTACAGACGAGGAAATTGAGGCAAACAGGGTTAAATGACTTGCCCAGGATCACACAATCAGGTAAGTGCCTCCCTGCCTCAAGGTCCAGCCCTCTATCCACTGTACCACCTACTTGCCCTTTATTCCTATTTTACAGGAGAGCAAATGGCAAAGTTGAAGTCCAAGCAAAGCTCAATGAAAAATCTGAGGAGGGATCATAAGTTCATAGAGTTACACCTGGAAGGAACCTTAGAGGTCCTAATTTAAGCCCTTTCATTTATAGATGAAGAAAGTAAAATCCAAAAAGGGTCTCTATGAACCTAAGATCATAGAGGTTAGTGACAGAATCAGCATCTCAACCAGGTCCTTTGACTTCAAAACTGGTATTATTTTCCCTCTATATAACAAGGAGGGCAAGAGGAGATAGAACCTGAGCTGATCCTTAAAAGATAGAAAAGACTTCAACAGCAGAAGGGAAGGAGATAATCCACAGTGGGAATGGAAAACACAAAGCAGTTCAGGTCTTACTGAAGAGAGCAATTTGTCACCCATCCCTTCTCATATTCAATCATCTCTCAGCTTTCCTCGTTGGAGAGACAATATGATATAATGAGAAGAACCAGGATTTGGAGTTGGGGGGAAGTTGGGTTAAAATCCCAACTCTGTGGCTTCTTAATCAGCTATGGGACATTGATAAAGTCTTTCCCTACCCGATCTCAGTTTTTTCTTCTGCAAAATGAAGGCATTTGTAGGAAATAATATCTGAATTCTTTTTCAAGCACTAAAGCCCATGAATCTGGTCCCATAATGTTGCCTACCCCTCATACCACCATCCCCGAGACTACATTCAATTTTTCAACTTAAAGCCTCTTTACTCTGATTCCCTTCCCATAAGCAGGGATCCCTGGATTCCAATGCATTACCAGAGCTTCTGAAGACGCAGATAACCAAGGCAGCAGTTTATCATTTATTTATAAATCTGTCCCTAATCTAATTTCTTACACATTATCTAGGGGCAAAAGAATCCAAAATAAAAATAGGCTCCTAATAAAGAATTGACACACAGAAGGATTTGATTAACATGCAAAATGTAGATTATAAATAGATTTATAAATAAATAATAATCCCCTGAAATGGCATTATTTGTCTTTCTATTTGCAACTGTTTTGAATGCTGAATTCTGATTAAATAAGAGGCTGTTATTGGTGAACCAGGAGCTCTGGGGATTGGTAATGGGCAATCACAGCAGTAACAACAATAAAATCCACTTACTTCCCTTTTCTCCACCCCAACATCCCCACCAGGCAAGGAGGAATCATTGTCAGAGCCCTCCTCCATTCCCCGCCTCCATCAATTAATGTGGAGCTTTGCAATAGGCATTATATCCTCCTCATCCTCATCCTCCTCATGATGATGATGATGATTATCCCTTGAAGGAGTCATTCTTTTATCAGAGTACTGCCTCTATCAACACAGACTGAGGTCCCATGGTAGATGATTTCATGATCTGCTATAGCAAAAAAAAAATATTATCATCATCATCATTTGTGGCCAACATAGTGATGGTGATGATTATTTGATTCAATACTGTGTGCTAGGAATTGTGCTAGATATTAGAGGTTTGAAGGCAAAAACAAAATTGTCTCTATATTCAAGGAGTTTAAATTCCACTGGGAATACAGTGTGAAATAAAGTACAAGATATATACAAAATTAATTGCCACATGGAAAGCAAAGGTCTGATGTGAAAGGCAATTTTTTTTTTAAATAGTGGTTAGTAAGTTCCAGAAAGCACAGTGGAAGGATAGAGTAAAATAAGGACAAGATTGATTTAGATGGGTCTCAGAATTTTAGAACTGCAGAAATTTTAAATAAAACCATTGGGTACTTACATGGTCATTACCCTCATGACAGCACTGACATTCCCACACTTCTATCAATCCATATAGAACTTTGCAATAGTATTAATAATAATAATAACAATAATGAATAATTATTATATAACCAACCAATAAACATTATTAAATACCTAATATTATCAAGGACTTGTGTTAAATACTAGGATACAAAGTGAAGCAAAAAAGACAGTCCTTGTTCTCAAAGAACTTACAATCTAATGGGGTAGAAACAAGCAAATAAATATATACAAACTAGGTATATTCAAGATAAATAGGGAATAATTAAAGCACTGGAATTAAGAATGCTTGAGAAAGACTTCCTATAAAAAATGGGATTTCAGTTGGTTCTTAAAGAAAAACAGAGTTGAATAGGAAGAACATTTCAGTAATGAGAAAATGCCTAAATCTCTTTTTTGTAAGATGGTTAGGAAGCCAGTATCACTGGATTGAAGATTATGTGGTGAAGAGGAAGATATAAGAAGACTGAAGTGTTAGAGGGAGCTAAATTACAAAGGGCTTTGAATGTCAAGTAGAGCATTTTATATTTGATCAAAGAGGCAATAAAGTGGAGTTTTTTGGGATGACCTGATAAGCTTTTAAAAAATTCACTTTAGTGTTCCAAGAGAGGATAGATTAGAGTGGAGGAGAAACTTGAGGCAGAAGACTCACCAACAGACTATTACAAAATAATTCAGGCATGAGGTGATGAGGGCCTACACTAGAGTGGTAGCAGTGTCACAGGAGAAAAAATGGGGGCATATTGAAGAGATATTGCAAAAGTGAAAATGACAGAGCTTGGCAACTGATTGGACATGGAGGAGGAGGGTGATAATAAGGGATCCAGAATAACTCTCTGGTTGTAAGCCTGAGAGATAGAGAGGAGAGGGATCCCCTCTATAGTAATAAGGAAACTAGGAGGGGGGAATTTAGAGGGAAAGATGATGAGTTTGGTTTTGGATATATTGAGTTTAAAATGTCTACTGGATTTCCAGTTTGAGATGTCTGAAAAGCAGTTAGAAATGTTATTGCTTTTTGCCCTTCATGCCCTCAAAAAGGACTATGACATCAGGGAAGTGATGCCATTTGATACAAGTGACTGAATTTAAGTGAGGGAAGGTTGTGCAAGGTTACCATTCTCACTTTCCCTTCCAGAGCCATCTGGGTGCAGTGGCCAGATATAAATCAGGACAATTGGAGAAAGACCTGAGTGAAATAGGAGACCTCAGCCTTTTTAAGCTAAGGACTTCAATAGGTCTCAGTTTGACTGAGACTGAACCATTCAGTGATTAAGGCTGGATACCAAATGAGACAAATAATCTCTTCTTTCATCTAGTCCCCCCCAAAATCTAAATAAATAAATGAATGAACGAATGAATCTGGGAAGGGAAGACCTTCAGGGTTTCTGGTCAAAGCAGAAATGATTACTATTTACATTCAATCTCAGTCAATCAGTACTGAAACAATGACCATATGGGGCTTGATCTAGGACCTATTGATGGCCAATTAAAATTAGACTGGTTTTGGTTTGCGGCATGGTCTTTAAGAAAGAAATCTATCCAGTAAACCCCCAAGATATCTTGGGAGGCTTCAGAGATGCAAGAGAGGGGGAAAATGCTTTTAAGAGCATCTGTAGGAAAAGGTATGATATACTATGTGGACAGAGGAAAGAAAGGAAGGAAGGAAAGAAGTGAATGGGACCAGGTGAAGATTTCTCAAAAAGTCTATGAGATGGAGTAGGTCAGACCCTAAGTCTAAGTTTCAGGAAGTTACATGACCCACAGGAAACAGACAGCATTGCTAACCATCGGTCAATGGTTACTTCCTTTTCAGTCCATCCAATGAACCCAAGTCTTTTGCTATTTAACTAAATCACTGTTTCTGGTTTGTCAGTCCAGGCACACCATGCTGGATAATAGGAGCTGAAAGTCTCTGTGTCTGCTCAGATATTGTGTTTGGATCTCTCCTTGCAAGGACTGAATAAGTGCTTCCTGTTTCTATCTGAAGATGCCTCTAAGTAATCAATTTGGATAAGGAGGTCTATTACCTATCCACACAAAAGAAAAGAAAGAGGGAAGGAGAGGAGAGGAGGAAGGAAGGAGGAGAGGGAGGAAGGAAGGAGGAGAGGGAGGAAGGAAGGAAAGAAGGAAGGAAGGAAGGAAGGAAGGAAGGAAGGAAGGAAGGAAGGAAGGAAGGAAGGAAGGAAGGAAGGGAGGGAGGGAGGGAGGGAGAGAGAAGGGAAAGAAGGAGGAGTCTTCCAACTGACCAATTCTAGTTAGTGGGCCAGCTTTACTCACAGAGGTTATTGTTTGTCCTTTATTCTTGAAGAGGACCATGACATCAGGGAGGTGATACCTTGACCCACAAGTGAATTAGATTTAAGTGAGAGAGGGCTGTGCAAGGTTACTTGCCTCAATTTCCCCTCTAGAGCTACCTGGATCTAGTGTCATAGAGATAAGTCAAGATAACAAGTTGGAAATATAAGATTGAAGGACAAGGAGACTGGAACAGGATATGTATAATTGAGAATCATCAGCATAGAAATTGTAATTAAAGCTATAGGAGCTGATGAGACAACCAAACAGAATATAGAGAAAGAGAAGAGAGCCAGGATAGAACCCCGGGAGAACACCTTCAGGTAAAGGGTGGGGATCTAGATGAAGATCCAGCAAAAAATGTCAGAGAAGCTATGTAGATAGGAAGAGAACCAAGAAAGAGTGACTCCCCAAAACCTAGAAAGAAGAGTATTAAGGAGGAGAGAGTGATCAAAGTGTCAAAGGCTACAAAAAGACAAGTACAAACTGATACAAAGTGAAATGAACAGAACCAGGAAAACATCGTACAAAAGTATCAGCAATGTTTTGTCATGATCACTACAAATCTACTACAAATGATTCATCTCTATTCAGCAACACATTGATCTAAGACAAGTAAGAAGGACTCACAAAGGAAGATGCTATATATACATAACCAGATAAACAACTTATGGATTCCATGCAGATTGAAGCATTTTTTTCACCTATTTTATTCTTTCTCAGTTTTTTTTTTTAATTTGTTTCTTCTTTCACAACTGTAACCAATATAGAAATATGTTTTACGTTATGGCAAACATAAAATATATCAAACTGTCTACCTTATTCAGAAGATTGGAGGGGAAGGAGGGAAAAATTTGGAACTCAAAATCTTGTAAAACTGAATGCTAAAAATACTATTTACAAATACCATTAACAAAAAAAGACTACAGAGGGGTCAATGAGAATTGAGAAAAGGCCATTGGTTTTGGCCATTTAAAACTCATTAGTAACTTTGGAGTGAGCAGTTTTGGTGGAATGATAAAGTCAGAATCCAGATTGTAAGAAGAATGAGAGAAAATAGAGTGGAAACTCCTATTATAGATAGTCTTTTTGAGTAATTACCTATAAAAGGCAAAAGAGATATAGGACCATAGTTAACAGGGATGAAAGGAACAAGTAAGGATGTTTTTCAGAGTGAGGTATATACTAGCATGTTTGTAAGCAGTAGAGAATGACCCAGAAGAGAGGGAGAGATTGAAAGAGTAGGGATAAATAGCAAAGGTGACAATCTGTTGGAGAAGACAGAATGGAATGGGATCATTTGAACAAGTGAAGGGATTAGTCTTGGTAAGGAGTCACCTTATCATGTGAGATGGGATTAAAGGAGAAAGTATCAAAGACATCTGACTGATGAAGATTTGGAAGAGAAGAGGGAGCAAATGGTCTCCATTTTTCTTATAAAATATGAGGCAAGATTATCGGCTGAGAGGTTGAAGAGAAAGGAAGCTATGGGGTACATGAGAAGGGATAAAAAGATATTTGGAAGAGCTGCTGAGGAGAATGAGATAGTAAGGTGAGTAGGGAAGTATAGTAGGATTACCCAGCAGCTTTGAGAGTCCAGTCAAGGATCATGTAACATAAATTGTAGTGTGTGATCTAAGCCAATCACCACCTCCATCCAACTCAGTCTTCTCATATGCAAAATGAGTATAATAATTAATACCTTTGTTCCAGAGTTGTAAAGATAAGACAACATCTTGTCAGAACCTTTGCAAACCTTCAAACTGCATAAATAATATTGTTGATTAATATAACAGTATAGATGATGACTTCATCAAAAATATCTCTGCCTCACAGTAGATGGTTTTCACAAGCTGGGTATGGCCAAAAAAAAATTTGATTAAATTATCAAATTGAGTAAAATATAGAAGTAAAATATAGAAGAGTAAAATATAGACCCCCCCCCCCTTCTTTGGGGGAAGGAGAACACAGAATAACAGGAGAAAAGATCAAAACAGGGGTCAATAGGGTCCTGGGGCCTGGCTTTATAAAGGGGATGGCACTTAAAAGTCTTCGCCTTCCATTCCTCAGACAAGTTTGCTCACTTGGGTATTGATTGGATTATCTTCCTCAGAGCCTTGGAAAGGCTCAGGAAGGTCTTTATTGTAACTGATGAAGATGATGGTGATAAGAATTCCTTACATGTGTGGGGAGCCCTTTACAATTCACAAAGCAGCTTTTACTTTCATAATCTCATTTAATCAATATATCAATATCATTACCTTTCAGAAGCACACTCCCTCCAAAACCCCCAAAGCCCATCATGCAGACCTAAGATGAGAGGAGATTCAAGCTAAGAGATACAGCTCCACCCCCCCCACCCATACTCCCAGCTGCTAAACAGAAAATTAGGAATAAAGGTGACCAGGGCCTATGGAGGCTCAGAACATGCCATTGGAACCCTCCCCTGACCTAAGAAAGAAGGTTGAGTTGATAAAGGTGGGGGAGAGCCCTCAAAGGAAAGCTCAGGCTAGGGCTCTGAATAAAAAGGCACTGGTTACAGCTGAACAATCCCAGGTGCCTGCATTGCATTTTGGACTGCCTGCCTGCCATTCCTAGTGACTGATGGATGGTTTTAAAATGAAGGCATCAGAGAGAGCCAGATGTCCAGGTACATGCTCTGGATGAGCCTGGATAAGCTTCCTCCTCCCTCCCTACTCAAATCTCTGTCTCTTCCTGGGAGAAACCAAGAAATAACACATGTAGTTATTTACCTAGTAGGAGAAACTTAGAGGGACAGGAAGGGATTGTGGTCATCCAAAGAAATGTACAGGAACAAGAAGGAGATGAGGCTGTCTGAATAGAACCCAAGCCTAGGATTTTAAGATTTAGACTTGGAAGAGACTTAGTGATCCTCTAATCTGATGATGGTCATACATTATATTGATGAAAAAACTGAGTCCCAGAAAGGTTGAGATTTACTCAAAGTCAATAAATAGAAAATGGTAGAGATAAAGGGTAGATTCAAAGCCCAGGACCTCTAACCTGACTCCAAACCTAATCCTTACAATTTACAAGTATTCTTGACCCATGCAATTTTCTGATAAAAGCATCTTATACCCAACTCCCCCCATTGTTCAGTAGTGAACGTCAGCTGCCCATTGCCAGTTTTCCCTTTAGAAGCTAGATATACTTGAATTTGATCCCCATCTCAGACACAGTCCAGCAGCATAATGAACCAAATGATCATAATTCAAGAATTAGAATCATCATCAGAGGCTACCTAATCCAACCCACTCCTTATATAGATGAAAAACTAAAGCAGGGTTAACCAGGGAGATTAAGTGATTTGCCCCAAATCAGGCAACTATTGAGTGTGAGAGGCAGAATTTGAATTCTGAGCTAGTGTTCCCTGCACTGTACCACTCTGCTCTGAGATTTCCACATTTGTAAAATGAGCATGATAATACTGACCTTATAACGTTATCATGAGGACCAAATGAAAAAATATGAAATAAAGTATTTTGAAAACGTTAAAGCTTTGTCAGTGTCAGCTATTATTAAAATAACCCTTGACTATGGAATACCTTCAGTATCACCTTCACCATCTTGCCTCAAAAACTTCTCTGGTATAGCTTCCCCAGTGAAATCCACTCCCACTTTTTGGGGAAAACTACCCACTTGATCCCTGGGACTCCTTCAAGGGTTCTGAAGAGCTTTGTGAAGTTGCTCTGTGAACTTTACCTGACTAAGCCTCAGTTTCCTAATACATTATGTACTTCACTAATTCTGTGATTGAGGTTATTTCACTTCTGGGAAATCCCTTTCTTGCTGAATGGTCACAGACAAGCTAATCAATGAATCAGAGACAAGCTCTCCCCTCTTGGGCTGAATCAAAACCTGCTTTGTTGCTATTGTGCAACACCTCAGAAAAGAGAAGAGTCCATTTCATGAGGCCACTCAAGGGCCAGGGGGACTGTCTTGGGCAACCCTTTAGGAGTAACCTTCAGTCCTGAAACAAACTCTACTTCCTTTCTCAATGGATTCAGCACCAAGTTTACAGTCTTCTTCTCCTACTCAAGCCCCCACAGGGACAGCCTTAATATTCTCATAGCTAACTCTCAATTCAATTAAGCAAATATATATATATATATATATATATATATATATTATGTATTATAAAAAAGAAAAAAAAAAAGGAAGAAGGAAGGAAGGAAGGAAGGAAGGAAGGAAGGAAGGAAGGAAGGAAGGAAGGAAGGAAGGAAGGAAGGAAGGAAGGGAAGAAGGGAGGGAGGAAGGAAAGGAAGGAGGGAAGAAGGAAGGGAGGGAAGAAGGGAGGGAAGAAGGAAGGAGGGAGGAAGGGAGGGAAGGAAGGAGGAAGGAAGGGAGGGAAGGAAGAAGGAGTATACTTGTCTGCTGTATATATTTGTCACTTAATAAAGGTTTGTAGAATGAGGAAATGAATGAAAATGGAAATGGCCTACTTGTCAAATTTGCAGATGACATGAAGCTGAGACATATAAAGTTGGGCATAAGAATTATAAACTTAACCCTGTTTCTCCCCTCAAAGTCCAAGTGGGTCAAAGAATCTCAGAAAGCCAGAGTTGGGAGGGACCTTAGAGATCATCTATTTGGTGAATCTATGTTTATCATCTTCTTGCATGTTGTCCGCTAAAGGTAGTGATAAATGGTACTTAACGAATGAAGCCATATCTAGTGGAAGCTGAATGGGGCTTTTCCACGGGGAGCTAACATGGGCATGAGCATACTTCCTTTCCACAATGTTTCAGATCCTTACTTTGAAGTTTCTATAGGACTATGACACCCAGGTCACAACTCCCCATTGTTCCACCTTCATTTGCCCTTCTCCCAGGATCTACCTTCCCATAGAACTTTTTGCAGAGGGCAGGGGGGAATAAGGGCCAAATTCTGGGAAATGGGGCACTTTTTCTCCTGGAAAAAATTGTTTTAAAAGCTAGAATGTTACTTCTCCTCCTCTCTCATTTTCCCCCACCAAAAGAATCTTTTCCATAAATGAGATATTTCTGACTTACATCTCTATACATACCAGCTCTAAACTTCCTTGAGAACCAGAGAAAGGATGAAACCCTAATACAGCCCAGAAGAATCTATATCTTCCTGTGACCAAATGCCTTCTGCTACAATTTCTTGGTTCTTAGAAGAAATTTCCAGTTCTAAGCTTGCAGTCATAAATAATGTTTCTCCCATCTCCAGCTTATCCTTGTTGTACCTTAATAAAGAGTGATGCACATGAACTAGGGCCAAGCCTTTCTATTGCTGACTGTTATTTACAGACCTGATAGATGACAAATAATGAAAATAACTCTTGGTTGTATTTATGGAACAATCAGACATGATACATACAATGGTTTAGTCATTGATCAGCTGTCTTCCCATTAGGGGCAAGTTCTTATTGAAGATTCATGATATTTTTCTTTTCATTTTTCTTTCTTGCTGATTTCTATTGTATCTTGTTTTATTGTGCTCCGTGTTCTTGAACAAAATTAACTATATCTCCAAACCATGATTAAAATAACTAAAGGGTGTCCCCATATAACTACATTTTGAGGCTTTGTTTCCATAGAGACAAAACATTCAGGTAAGTAGGACTCAGTTGTCCAGATGTTTGTTATCTAGCTTTCACTTGCAGACCTCAAGTCACAGGGAACTTATCATCTTTCAAAATATCTTATTCCACTTCTAGAAAAATGTTGTTAGGACATTTTTTCCTTATGTAGAGTAAAAATCTCTCCCTTATTAGGTGAATACAAACTAAAATCAAATGCTAGAGGTTCTTTTTGGGAAAAAAACTGATCTCAGATAAGATAAATAATATAGAAAACATTGTTTCTGCCATAAGTCTGGTCTCACCAGCACTACAGCATAAGCCACAAGTAGGAAGAAGAAAGAAAAAGTTCTATAGAACTAAAGATCTGCCCTTCTATATCATATAATCATTCAGAGTAGTCTTTTTGGCCCTATGAGCCAGAAACAGGCCTAATTTTCTCTTCCTCATGGCAACTCAAAGTCACAACCTTGGAATCATCTTCAGCTCTTCTCTCTTTTTGACCCCCAACATCCAATCAATTGCCAAATTTTATTGATTCTATCTCCATCACCTCTCTCTCATTCATACCTTCCTTTCCACTCCCACAGTCAAGACCCTAAAGTAGGCCCTCATCGTCTTTTGCCTGGGCAGTTTGCAACAGCATCTTTCTTCAAGTTTTCTCAACAACTGTCAAAGGGATATTCTTAATCATAGGTCTATGTCACTCCCCTGCTCCAGAAGCTCCTATGGGTCCCCATATAAACTATTAATTCTGCCATTTGACTTTTAAAGCTTCTCATAAGGTTCCAGCTTAACTCTCCAGCATAATTTCACCTAACTTTCTTTCACCTACTCTATGTTTCAGATAAACAAGTGTATGGTCTAGATGGAGTGCTGCTATCATCCTTACGGAAGCACTTGTAATACATTCCATTATTGTATATACTGGAAAAATTTTTAAAGATTATCATGAATTGAATATTCAATTAGAAAGGACAAAATTTTTATTCATCAAAGAAACAAAACTAAAATTTAACTAAACAATACTTTTAAAACTAACAAACTTTATTTAAAAAATACACATTTTGCAAAAAAAGTTCCTTTTAATCAAATCTTTGCCCTTATCAAAATGCAACACAACTTTTTGAGCCCTATTTTCTTGACTTAAAAAGTATCTTTCCAACTGGAACCTGCTCCCTAACTCCTTACTTTTCCATGAAGGACCCAGAGTGGAACTTAAGGACTGGTGACCAAAGATATAAGGTTTTAAAATGGACTTTTTGTCCATTTTAAATCCATTTTTGTCCATATTTGTCCATTTTTTATCTTTTTTTGTCTTACTTACTCAGGCTAATCAGAATCCCCAGGCCACAGAATCCGAGTTGAGATATGGAAAACAAAGTGGCAAGAGGAGTTGAAAAGAGAAACAAAAGCCAAGTTGATTTTCCTCTTTCCCAGCTATAACTAACCAAGATCCCTGGGCAAGGGCATCGGGCTCCTCAGATCTGAAAGGAAGAAGGGAAATAACAAGGTGTCACAATGGGTAGAATGCCAGTTTTAGAACCAGGAAGCCCTGAGTTCAAGTTCTGGCTTAGACATTTACTAGCTGTATGACCCAGGACAAATTCATAATCTCTCTGTGCCTCAGTTTCCTCATCTATAAAATAAGGATGTTTTACTTATACCTCTTAGGTCCCTTCTAGTTTTACATCTATGATTTCATGATTTGGATAAATTCAATGTCCTGATGGAACCAGTTTGAACTAGTTCTCATTTTACAAATGAGGAAACTGAGGTACAAAGAAGTGAAATAATCTGGCAGAGAGAGGATTTGAATCCAGATCATTCTCTGACACTAAATCCATTGATCTTTTTACTAGGCCATGCTACCTAATCTAGCCTTTGACTCCTTTCATTTCTTAAACCCTAAATGTATTTTTTCTCTACTTTGTGTTATCCTCCATCACGCCTACCTTTATTAGTTTAGTTGAATTACAGTAAATCTGACTGTAGCTGATAAGGCCAGTAAGAGTTCAGAACACTTTACCACAAATAAGGCACAAAAAGTTCCTATAAACATTTGAGGTGGATTTTCTAACTTTGCATATCTCACATTTCTTCTTAATTCAATTATCCTTTGCTCATAGCACTTTCTCTAATGATGACATATCATGCTGGGCAGCCCTATGCCAGTGTCTCCCATGTCATGTAATCGATTCTAACATTCTTAAGACAGACCTTGAGAGTGTTCTTGTATTACCTTTTTGGACTACCATGTAAGTGCCTGCCCTGTGTGAGTTTATAAAATAGTGTGATTTTAGCACGATGTTTTCAGTCATGTTATCAAAATAAGCTGGGGAAAGAAATGACAAATGCATTTCAGTATCTCTGCTAAGAAAACCCTAAATGGGGTCTCAAAAAGTAAGACCTGACTGAAAAATGACTGAACAAGAACAAAAAGTTTGCACATTTTATCTCATTTGATCAACAACCCTGGGATGAGTGCTGTTAATTATTGTCATTTTGCATATGAGTAAACTGAGGCAGAAATTAAATAACTTATCCAGGATCACACAGCTATAAATTTCAGAAGTTGAATTTGAACTCAAGTCTCCCTGACTACAAGTCCAGTGCTCTGCCTATTGCATCACCTTGCTGCCCAGGTTTTTGCACATGAGCTGAAATTTATCTTCATTGTGTTTCCTTTGTCTGTGTCTATCATGAGACATACAGGGTGAATCAGATAACAGGCATCCCAAGTTCTCCTTAGATGTAGGATGAAAACAGCTGCCCCAGCTCCTCTTGACATATCTCCAAGAAGAAGTTAGGAGATGTTCTTCCATTGGTCTTATCTTTTATCTCTTTTGGATTCAGATCTAGCAAGAACATTACGATGAATGCAATTCAGTCCTCTAATAGACTATCAACCTCAAGCTTGGTTTAAGTGTCAATTTAAGAATGCCAAGCGTCAAAGTAATTTTACACAGTCTAAAATCTATGTAATTCTTTGTGTTCTCTGCCATCTTTTATATCACTCCCCCACCTTCTCCTTGGCAGCAGAAGGGGACCATGCAGGACTGATAATTATTTTGAGTTTTTTATTTAATTCATGAACGATCATGGCCAAAGAATCTGCTACCTACTGTCCAACCTAGTGGTGTTCAGTTTCAGGGCACAAAAGAGCACTCAGGTCCTCTCCAACTAGGGGAAATGTTCTAGATCTTGCATTCCCTGGGCACAGGTTTCCAGGGTCATATTTATGTTTCAAGGAGCCACTAAACTGAGGCTTTTACATGATAGAATGGAAAGAAAACTGACTCTTGAAACCAAAGGACCTAGGTTCAAATCCTGCCTCTGATACTATCTGTGTAATCTTGGGACCACTTACTCTCTCTGAGTTTCAGGTTCCTCGTGGATAAAATGAGGAGGATTGTCTAGAATCGTAGGCAAGGGTGATTAATCTGAAAGTATGTGCAAGATGGATTGGGAAAAGGAGGAAATAGAAGATAAATTAATTAAGGGACTATGTCTACCCCCAAATCATTGCTTATAAGATGCTTACCTGGAGATAGCTATGTGTTTTTCAGGGCGGCTATGTGGTGCAGTGAAAAGAGTGCCTGGACTGAGGGTGGAGATACTTCCTAGCTAGATGACCCTAGACAATTCCCTTAGCCCAATTAATCCCACTTTCTTCATCTGTAAAAATTAGCTGGAGAAAGGAGATGATAAACCACTTCAAAACTTTTTCCAAGAAACCCCAAAAGGAATTAGAAAGAGTTGGACATGACTGAAAAATGACTGAACAAAGCTAGGTGTTTTGGTGGATAGAGTGTTGGGCCTGGAGCTAAAATCTGTGTCAAAATATATTAGTTGCTATGTAACTCTGAGCAATCCTGACCATTTGCCTCAGTTTCCTCAACTGCAAATTTGAGATAATAGCATTTTCCTCCCATGGCTGTTGTGAGTATAAATGAGAATGTTGTTAAGGACTTAGCATAGTGCCTTACTTTTAATAAACAGAATCTTGATAAATGCTTGTTTCCTTCCTTTCTCAACAGAAAAGTTAAAAGTCCTCATAATGTTCACAGCACATATGACTACCAAATTTTCCTTTGGAGAAAAGAAATATTGTTGCATTTACCACACTAAGAAACTCTCCAGGCTTCAGGTTTTATAACATTTCCTTCCATTGGACATCATAAGATCCTCCATTACAAGTAGTATATCTGACTTCTTTCCACAAGCTACTGGGCAGAGAAGCCTCAGATGGCAAGTTTGTCTGAAGTATCTTTATTTCCCATTTGAGAGAGAGAGAAAAAATTGACTCAAAATACAACAGAACATATGTATAAGATAATGGGTAGAGAAGAATAAAAGCTTTCTACAACACTCTGGACTACCATACATGTGATGTTCCACTTTGCTTTCCAGAGGTTTTTTGGACCAGCCTTGGTCTCAGCTGAATAATCACCACCAGAATAGCCAGGGATGAAGTCCAAATGTCTTTATTGTCTCCTTCACAATCTGTCTCCTTGCCTGAGCCCCGGGCTAGCTTTCTGGAGGTCCTTCAGACAGGTCTTGGTCTCAGTAGTGGAAGCAGAAGAGCCACCATGACTGTCTCTGTCTTGAAATCTGTCTCAGTCCCAGAGCTTGAGTTCCAGCCTCTAGTCCTCTGTTTTTTCTAAGTCTGTCTCTGGCTGAGTTTGTCCCAGTTTATATGTTCTATTACAATTACATCATTACAGTATACTGAGGATAAACCAATCATTATATTACTAGGGCAATCATACTGAACTAGAGAACTCACATGCTGAACTAGATAACCCTTGTCTTATCAATTCCACTGAGTTAACACTTGTTTAAATCAATCTTACTGAGCCTTAAGTATATTTAAGTATATTTCTCCAAAGTTCCTGCCCTGTACACTTTATAAAATCATCCTAGTTAACCTGACTTCACTCTGCATCAGTTCATAAAGGTCTTCCTGGTGTCCTCTGAAATAGTCTACTTCATTATTTCTCATGGAAAAATATCTCATTACATTCAGATACCATAGTTTGTTAAGTTATTCCTTAATAGAGTAGCTCCTTTATTTCCAATTTTTGGCTACCATAAAAAGAGTGAGAAGGAATCATGGAGTCATATAATATCAAGGCTGGAGAGGACAATGATTATAGAATGCCAGACTATTGGACACAGAATATAATGTCATTCCTTTTTTGTACTGTAATTTTCAGTCATGTCTGACTCTTTGTGGCCTCATTTGGGATTTTCTTGACAAAGACACTAGAGTGCTTTGCCATTTCCTTCTCCAGTCATTTTACAGGTGAGCAAACTGAAGCAAACAGGATTAAGGGACTTGGCCAAGATCATACAGATGGTAAGTGTCTGAGGCCAGCTTCAAACTCATGAAAATGAGCCCTTCTGACTCCAGGCCAGGCCCTCTATCCACTGCACCAGCTAAAAAATAAAATATAAGAAATGGAGGAACCTTAGAATGCCCCACAGAATATAAGAATTGGAATGGACTTGAAAATAGGGCATCAGAACCAGAAGGAACTCGAGGAAAAACCTAATACAGTTCTGCATTTTACAAACAGAAAAACTTATACACAGAAAAAAGTACTTTACAGGAAGTCACCAAGAAAATTAGGGCCTGGACTTGTTTTCACTGGATGGCACAGCCTCTTACATGAACTACTGTAGCCTGTATTTCAATTACTCTCTGGAAGGAATTCTTAATCTTTTGTGTTATAGACCCCTTTGTCAGGCTAGTTATACTTCTGGATCTCTTCTCAGATTAATTTTTTCCTACCTATATTCATAATTGAAGGAAATGCTAAATTTCAGATAGATGTTAGTAAAACTAAAGATATAATTTTTTTTCCCATCCAATCATGGGCCCCTTGAAATCTATCTCTTGACACCCTATGGGAGAGTGAATGGAAAGAAAGTGCATATTGAGAAACTGATCTAGAAAAAGTTATTTTGTTAGAATTTTCTCAGGAATGGGTAAAAGTGAGGAAGGGGCATGGAGAAGGTAAAGGGGAGAAGACACAAAGGCCAGTACTTTCCCCACAACCCCCTTTTTGTGCAGATTCTCTCCTTTCCCTCTAGATAATGGACTCTGCAACAGCAGGGGGCTCCTCAGGCCTTTGCTCTAAGACTACTCAACTTCCTTCTCCCTCCTTTCCTCCCTCCCACTTCCCAGCTGCTCCCCAAACACCAGTCCTGTCAGGAGGAAATTCTGCTAAAACAGGGAATGAAGATGGATGATTAATACAGAAAGAGGGTGAGAGGGTAAATATGAATCATAAAGAGAAAAGGTTTGACGCTAGCGTTGATGGACTAGCAGTCCCTCTGAAAGTGGTTAAGAGTCCATTCCAGTGCCCCGGGGCCGTAGATTTAGATTTAGCAGCTGATTTATGAGGCCAGAGAGGTGGTTCCCCTCTGGGGATGGCCTTTTTGCTCTGGCCTCTTTTCTGCAATGGCCAGACTTTGTGGGAAAAATCTGACCCCCCTCCCATTCTCAAGCCCCCAACCCCTCCTTTGTGCAGAACCATTTCCTTGCTGGCCCCACACCTCACCCATTGACTCCTCACCCTCTGTGTTCTGGCTCTTTGGATTACCCAGAGGTACCCAGAGTAAGGTTTCTCTCACTATGTATAAGCTTGCTTTGAAATATGAATAGAGCTTCTTTGTGAAAATGCCCATATTATGATATTTTTCACTCTGAAAGATTAAATAGAAAATTATATGTAAGCATCAAAAATACTCATTATATGTAGTGATTCTGTTCCATTATAGAAATGCATTTAATTTATTCTAACTTGTCCCAAAATGTTCTCAGTGATCCCATTATCTCAGTTATATTTCATTACCCCCACACAATCACTGTCACTCCAATCAGCATTAGTTTGATCAATAAAGAGACATAATGAAGTACCTCTTCCATTGTAGCAGGAGGTGTAATGGGGAAAGAATGCTAGTCTTGGGAAACCAGCTAAATTTGAGACTTGTCTATTTGGTAGATTGTGACCCTCCTATTTGACAGATGTGTGACCCTCCTATTTGACAGATGTGTGCCTCTCCTTTTTGGTAGATTGTGACCCTCCTATTTGAAGATGTGTGACTCTATTTGGTAAATGTGTGACTCTCCTATTTGGTAAATGTGTGACCCTCCTATTTGGTAGATGTGTGACCCTCCTATTTGGGATATGTGTGACTCTCCTTTTTGGTAGATTGTGACCCTCCTATTTGACAGATGTGTGACCCGCCTATTTGGTAAATGTGTAAACTTGGGCAGCCATCTTCACTTTTCTAGGCTTCTTTTTCTTTGTTTGCCAAATGTATAGGGCTGGACTAGATGACCTCAAAGCTTCTTTTCACTTCTGACATTTCTCTGACTCCATAGTTTTGCTGCTTTTCCTGCTTCTATAGTCCTCCTGTTCTGTTAACCTGATTCTAATAATAGTTAACATAAATATGTCTCAAGATTGTGTTTATACCTAGTTAAAGAAAAGTCTCCTGAAGTGTTTTCATAGATCCACCTTGGAAAGGCCATGAAATACCTAAAACAAGCTGAGAAATAAAACATTCAGTCATTTAGCCATTTACTTTGTTTTGACTTACACAGACAAATAACTGGTTTCAGTGACCTTTTTCCTGAACTGACTGAAATGATGTTGGGTGGATAGAGTCTGGGTACCCTAGCTGGAGATCATCTCTGCCTATCCCAGATAGATCTTAATTTTGCTAGATATGACTATTGCATGCTGTCATAGAAAGAGCATTGGATTGAGAAGTCAACAGTCCTGAGGCTTAACTGTGATAGTTTTTGTTTAGTCACTTTTCAATCTTGTCTAACTCTTCATGACCCCATTTGAGGTTTGCTTGGAAAAGATACTGGACTGCTTTGTCATTTCCTACTCCAGATCATTTTCCAGATGAACAAACTGAGGCAACCAAAATTAAGTGACTTGCCTAGGGTCACCTAGCTAGTGTCTGAGGCCAGATTTGAATTCAGGAAGATTCATCTTCTTGACTCCAGGCAGGGTACTCTACCTATAGACATAGTTATGGTATAGATATAGTTGTCTGAGTAAATCAATTTCCCTCTCTGGGTCTTGTTTCCATATCTATAAAAGGAGAGAATTGGATCTAATTCAATAAATACTTTTTCAGGGTTTTTTATTTTGTTTTGTTTTGTTTTGTTTAGAAATTCTGACCTTAAATGCATACAAAAAAGAATATATTCACAAACACAGCAGAATACAAAGAAAAGATTTTGTATGAAACCATGAATCTCCATTTCAAATAACAATGTTATTTTTAGATATGATAAATTCTACATGTTATTTTCAAAAATATCCTGTTTGTCTGAGTTACCTTCTGAACTTTCTTCTGTTCTCTTCCATGCATTTTAAAATGTGTTACAGTGCCCTTTTGGGGGCATCATTCTTTTCCTCACTGATCTCTCTTACTCTGGCTTCCCTTAACTTCAAGAAAAGGGGGGTAGGAACCTTGTAAGAAATAAACATAATCAAGTAAAATGAATCTATATCATAGCCATGCCCCAAAATGTATATCTATCCTTGTGTCCATCACCTCTCTTCCAAGAGGTAACTAACATATCTCATCATAGTTCCTCTGGAGACATGATTAATCATTGTTTTGATCAGCATTCTCAAGTCTTTCAAAGTTGTTTTTCTTTACACTGTTGTTGTCCTTGTATAAATTGTCCTCATGGTTCTACTAACTTTACTGTGTCAATTTATCCTGCCCTGGGATTCTTTGAAATCATTTCTTTCATCATTTAAAAGTCATAAATAATTCCAATACATTCACAAACTACAATTTGCTCAACCATTTCCCAATTATCTAGGAGACCATCTAAGACACTCCCTTAGATTCCAATTCTTTTCTTTTTATTTCTCTCTTCTTTTATTCCCCCTCCAGAATCAGAAAATTTAGTCTTCTTTTGACTATATCTTCCATACTATTCTTCTTAATTTCTCTGGCAAATTCCAATATTTCTATACCAAACCGTGTGGGTATAGCTTTTCAGCTAACCAATTCAGATAAGAATAAGGTTCATCTGATACTCATTTCCCCTTTCCTCCATGTTTATATATTCTCACATTTCTTAATTATAAGAAATCGTGAGTTATATTCTTCCTTGCCACACTTATATATTCCTTTTTTTTACCCTCAATTCTCTTTCCCATCTTCAGATCCTCAGAATAGAATCAGTCCATTCCACAGACCTATGCTTTTCTTCTTTAATTTCTTCAATCCTCTTTAAATACTAATGGTTCTGAAGGAACCCTATTTCCCCGACTAAAATATTAGCACTATATCATATGACCCTTTCAAATAAATTCACTCAAAACAAATATACATATCTTCCTAGTTTATCTAGATTCATGTTTATTTTTGAAAGTTCCTGCTCAGCTTTGGTCTTTTCAGTCATTAATTAATATACATTTATTAAACACCTACAATATACCAAGCACTGTGTTAAGCACTATAGATACAAAAAGAAACAAAAAGGCTCTGCTCTCAAAGAACTCACAATCTAATTTTGAACAGAAAATTCTTCCTTCCATTAAAAATTCTTTTTCTCCTTGTAAGATAATAGTTTTTCCAGGTAACTTATCCTTAATTGTAAGTCTATGTCTTTTGTCTTTTGTAATAAAAATTTCCAAGATTTCCTCTGGTTTTTCATTGAAGCTTTCAGTCTTGTCTAGTTCTAACAATTTCCTTCTTTTTTTAAACTTCTTTCTGGATGCTTACAATATTTTTCTTCTATTCAGGAGCTCTGAATTTAGCCTATGACATTCCTAGAAATTTCCCTTTTGAAGTTTCTTTTGGAAAATATTTGGTATATTCTTTCTATATTTACCTTTTCTGCTGTTTCTAATAGATCTAAGTAGCTCTCATTTAGTATTTCTTGAAAGATGATATACATATTTCTTTTTTAATCATAATATTCAGAAATTCATAACTTTTAAATTAACAAATGTGAAAATTTTAAATCACTACATAAATTTTATCATCATCATTATTATCATCTCTTCTTAATCTGTTTTCTAGATCAGTCATTATTTATGATACCTTAAATTTTCTCCTATTTTTTTTAACCTTTTGGTTTTGTTCTAATATTAATTGCTGTCTCATAGTCATTGATTTCTTTTTGGTAGATCCTAGTTTTCAGGAAATCCATTTCTTTGAGAAGATTTACCACTTTCTCTCTTAAAGTACTTATCCTCTTTCCAATTCTTTCTTCAAGGGCTTTTATTTCATTTTTATTTCTTGCTTCCTTGTCCTTGTGGAAAATCCATCTGGTTTCTGCTTGTTATGGAGTTAGATTTGCAATCTTTTTTTATATATACTACTTTCATTTTTCTCTTCTCTCCAGTTTTAGTTCCTGAATTGGGGCTTTGTGACAGAGCCAGGTTCTACCCTCTGATACTCTTTTGAGTAGGGTAAATGGTCCTGCTTAGATCCCCTGGATCTCTACCTCCTAATGTTTGACCTTCTTCTGGATCTTTGAGGTTCCAAGAGCTTGATCTTCAGGGCCTTCTTTATTATCTCGGAGTAGAGTGTTAGAGATCTCAGAACCTCTTGGCCTAAGCTATTCTGGTATGAGCACTACAGGCCCATACTGGTCAGTACTCCACTGGTCACTGAATGCTGCTACTCCCCAAGGCTTCCAAGGTCCCTACCTTGGGACTTTCTGACCAACCTAGAACTTTCTCAGGAAAGCCTTGTTCTTTTGGACACAGAGCCTTGCAGTCAACATAAGAGTTTCTCATTAGATTCCTTGATTATTATCTGGTTCAGTTAAAGCTTCAGGATTTTACTAGATTAGGTACTGGATCAGGCAGTTATGTACATAATTTTGATCAGTTCTAAGATCCCAGACTTTCTCAGAGAACCTTGAACAATGCAAGATTTTTTTTCCTACTGTCTGTTAATATTTTTGAAAGACAAAGCCTTGGATTCCAGCCACAAGCCTCATTATTTCTGTCTCTGAAAAGCAGTGAAGATGTTTTATGCAATCAGGTTTTGAGCCTCTCAAACTCTAGGTTACTGGGTATTATTGAATATCAGTCCAGGCCTAAAGGACCCCCACTCATTAGGTCTAACCCTAATCCTGAGCAGAAAAGCAACAGAATCCACGTGTTGTTGAATTCAAAAGGAAGGAAGGGCAAAAATGTTAAGATCCTCCAGCTGTTTTTGGCTAATCAGAGGGGAACAGGCACACAATGAGAAGGAGAAAACAACTTTGGATGTAAGGCAATAGAAACAGATTATTCTACTGTAATCCATCTTGTACACAAAACCTGAGAAATCTTTTTCATACTTAGATCTGACCATATCACTGTCTTGCTCAGAAACTTTCATTGGTTCTTCATGTCATTTGTCTTTCCATTTTTTCCCTCTCTCATATTCTTCCTTCTTTCATTTCTCTCTTTCTTCCTCTTTCTCTTTATTTCGCTCTTCATTTCTTTTTCTTCCTGCTTTCTTTTCTTCCAATTTCTCTTTCATCTTCCTTTCTTTTCCTCTTCCTTCTTTTCTTTTTGTCTTCCTTCCTTCCTTCCTTTCTTTTTAAATTTGCAACTTCACTGTCCTAGTGGACCCCTAGTGGACCCCCAGTATGGAAAACTCCCTTCACTGATGCAAATTTTCACCTCATCTGTCATTTAGTATAGTCTTAGAGAACTGCCCTAAGGGACTGAGAAGCCAAGTAACTTATTCATGTTTATACAGCTAGTATATCAGAGGCAGATCTTTCTAAAACCAAAGCCAGTCCTTAATTCAGTATGTCACCTGCCTCTCATTCCCTATTGAGTAATTTCAAGGAGAGCAGGAATTCTGAACTTAGATTCTATGAATTTAGGTTGTGATTTATTTGGGTCTTTTTTTTTTTTTTAACATTTTGATAACTGTATTTCATTCTAATTTTTTCCTTTGTGATTCTATTGTTTTATGCATTTAAAAACACTATTTCCAGAAGAGGTCCATGGGCTTCCCTAGACTGCCAACATAGAATAAAGGTTAAGAACCTCTAGCATAAAAGAAATTCCAGTTCTGATGTGAGTTGAACTAAGCAGCCTCCAAGGCTCCCTTCCAACTCTGAAATTCAGAAATGCTGAGATTTGGTGACCTCTGGTCCCTTTGCCAGCTCTCCCATTGTTTTCCTTCTGAGGAATGATAAGATCATTAATAATCCCCCTCCCTATCTCCTTCACTCCACCTATCAGGGGATCCGGCAGGTGCTATGGGCTCTCAACTAGTCCTTCACAGAATACATTGAGCAGGGAAAATTATCCTTGAGATAAGGGATCCCAAACAAGCTTCAGCTGGGTAATGGCAGCTTTAAATGAAGTTTCCTGAAATGGAGCAGAATTAAGTGTTGTGATGCCATCATCCAGACTTTCCAGAAAAATTAAAAGACAAGACAGGAAATTTCCTTGTAGAAAATGGGAGGAGAAAAGTGGCAGGAAATCTGACAAATGTCATCATATTACAAAAACATTGTCAGACAATTCTATCTCCCAAGAATTTCTAAAAATTAAAATTAAAATTCCCCTAAATTCCTACACTATGGAAAAGACATCATTGGGATCTTTCCCTCAACAAATACTTGGATGTAGCAAAATATCTTCAGTACTTGGCACACACTGGAGACAAATGTTTGCTGAACTGAAATCAGTTAAATGGAATCAAACCAAATTTTCATAAAGAGGAAACTCGGTATGTTTCCCAGATTATTTCTTTCATCCTCCTTCTCCTCATTTTTATCTCCTGACTTGCTTCAAGACTTAATTAAAGTCCCAACTTTGGGAAGAATCCTTTCCTAGTCCTCCTTAATGTGTTAGTTTTTCCTCCAAGGGTACCTTTAATTTATCTTGTATTTAACTTTCTGTGCTTAGTTGTTTGCATGTTTTCTAGCCTTGAGAGAAGGATTTTTTTTTTACTTTCTTTGTATCCTGAGTGCTTAACACAGTGCCTGGGCACATAGTAGGCATTTAATAAATGCCTGTTGACTTGATTTGACTTGATTGTCTAAGATGAATTCATTGTTTCTAAATCAATGTGTAAAGAGATTCATTCTATGAAATGTGGAGTAATCAAAAACAAGAGAGAGCAGATCAAAAATGGAAGGTGGGAGAAATCGGCTAAAAAGATAAAGAATAGTCTAGTTAAATTGGGATGTAGAACATGTAAAAAAAAGTAGTTCCATAAAAGGCTTCAAAGGCAGCTTTTCACCAGATTAGAGAGGGCCTTGAATGCTACCATAAATCTATACCTTCTTTAATAGGCAATGAGGAGTTACTGGAGATTTTTGAGTACAGGAATGACATGCTCATGATAGTAGATTAGAACAATTTCTTAGATGATATAGTAAATATAAATGTAGCAGAGAAACCTAAAATAATAAAGTCCAACTCAAAAGTTGTCACAATAATCCAGGTGAGGAGAGATGAGAACCTGAGTAGGGTAGCTATTCTTGCTAAATGTCTTTAGTAACTGCATCTTTAGGAGCCTGTTCTCAATGCTCAGTGTGCCACTTTCATGCCTACTTAGCCCCACTTGTCCCCAAGCTGATAATCTGCTAAAATGCTGTTGAGAGTTTAGAGACATAGCAAGCATTAAATATCTCCTTAGAATCATAGCATTGTTAGAACTGGGAGAGACTTTAGCCATTCCCTTCTAATGACTCCATTTTTTAGATGAAGAAACTGAGACCCAGAAAGAGAAAGTCACTGGAAGTTAAAGAGGAATTGCAGAATTGAAGGTATTTTGTGAACCTAAAAAAATACTGTCTAGTATGAGCTGTCTCCATTTTTCCCGCTATTTCAGCCTATCCATAGGACACAATTATTCACACAACACTGAGAGAATCATGGGATTGTAGGATAATAGATTTCAAGCTGGAAAGGACTTCAGAAAGGAAAAGACCAACTCTTTCATTTTACATGTGAAGAAATTAAGATCCACAGAATTTAAATTACTTACCCTAGGTCACATGTAAGAAATCACCTCTCTCTCCTAATCGTAATATACAACTTTTTTTCTGCACACCTATTACCATTTGTTTCTCTTCCTGTTCATGCTCTTCAGGAGCCTCTGTTTTCTCATCTGCAAAATGGGAATACCAGTTTCTCTAAATGCTTCCCACAGGTATTTGAAGTTTAATATAACTGATACAGAACTAATTTGAAGAATATCAAGTATGGCACATAATTTATTGTTATTAGGATAGGAGCAGAGAACATTGACCTGGAAGAAACCTTAGAACAAAGAATACTAAGGTTAAATTTGAAAGAGACCACAGAAATTTTTTTACCCCAAATCCAGGACTGGTATCAAAAGAAGGTACTGTACCCTATGAACAAAGCAGAATTGCAGTAGTTCAAAAGAAATTTGAGATGTGCAAATTTAGAGCCATCTTCACTCCAAATGTCATAGGAACTATTTGTGCCCGGCCTTTGGTAGAGCCTTCCAAGCTTTTAATGGTCTGATCAGCCAACAGTTGAACACACAGTACCTTGACCCTGACATGGTGATGTTATTTTGGTCCCTTTGAAAGTGAAGGACAACCCATACAGAAACTGAGGTCTAGAGCAGTGTATATACTATTTTTTTCTTAAGCATCAGCTCTCTGAGAGTGCCTTTCACCCCATTTCTATGGTGTGCACCCCCAACAGACCCCACCCAATGACTCACCAGTATCTGCCACCACACTACCTCCGCAAAGGGTGCCAAATGAGCAGTTACCTGCCTGGCATTTTCCATGATAAATCTGGTCTCAGGACTGCAATGAAGCAGCAAGCTCCCATGGGCCTGCCTGTACAGCTACAGTTGAGCACATCTTATTAAAAGGCACTAGACACATCCTGAACATATTACTTCTTTTTTCCCCTTACAACCCTCTGCTTTCATACGCACTCACAGTGAGAAACATACCCACACCCACAGCTCTCTGCTTGTTTCTACCTTTCGCTTGACCTAAACTGTAGTTTCTATCAGCAATGAACTCAATCACTGTCCTCGCCAAGGCTTCTATTAAAGCTTGGCTCTAACCATCCAAGAAATTAGTCTCCAGTGCTCGACCCCTGTCCCCCCCCTCAGGTGCACCACAGCAGCTGTGCCCAACCTTTGATCCTCAGCTGCTCTATTTCATCCATAAACCTGAGTGGCTGCTTCCTCTCTACCCCACCTCCCTTTCCTTTCCCTAGTAACAGCTAAAAGCAGGGCCTGGGAATCTGACTGATTCTCTCTCACACACACACATTCTCTCATATTCTCTTGTTAAACCATAATGACAATGAAGCAGGTCCCACTTGTGATTGTGGATATGTTGTTCAGTGTTAAAACATACAACTAAGAGTTTATAGTGTAACATTACTTTTTGTGTCAAGGTCCCATGAACTCTGATCATAAAAGTTCTAGGACCTCTGACAAAGGCATTGCATGAAATAATTGGGAAGAACTCAGAAAATATTGTCAAGGATGCAACTGGTGTTGACCTTGGGACACAGTTATCACTCTCCTGCCCTTTGGTATATATTTATTGTTTGGTCATTTCAGTGTCCAACTTCTTCAAGGTTTTCCTTGGCAAAGATACCAGAGTAGTTTGCCATTTCCTTCTCTATTTGTCATACGTACTCAGGCCAAAGAACTTGGACAATTCATGGCACAGACCAAAACATAAGACACACAAAGCACAGAGAAGGGATTGTTTTATCTAAACCTCCCGTCATCCCCAACCCAGGGAAAGCCAGTTGGGTAACCAGATTCCTAAAGTCACACTGCTCTGTGACAAAGAGATCTCACCTAGTTTTCTGGCTCTCTTTGCTTCCAAAATATTCAATTCTACAGTAACTGTAACTCAATCAAAAATTTTTTAACATTTTAAATTTCATTTAAATTTTCTAAAATTTAATTATTAAGTCCTATTGTGAATAAGGCACTAAGAGAATTCTTTTATTTATTTTATTTTATTTCTCTTTTATTTACTACATTCAAGCATCCTGAGAGGCTGGTGTCTGCTTAGGGCTATTACCAATAATTGCTGCCTGCCTCTTCTCATAACCTAATGATCCCATCTCCTTGTCTTTAAGAATATTTTGAAGACTTGATTCATTATTCAGTATGGCTTCTAACAAAGCAATGCACATACTTAGATTTTTCATCAGTACAACATAATAACAGTTCATGTTTTCTATGTTATGTTAAAGCTTACAAGGGATCTTCCTCACAACTACCCCATGAAGCAAATAATGGAAGTATTATTATCCTACAGATGAGCAAACTGAGGCTCAGAGAATTAAAGAGGCTTTCTCAGGGTCAATTGGTCATCTACTTCCAAGTTTACCATGTTTTTCACTGTGCCAAAGCACATGATATCACCATGCTAGGAAAGGAGAAAAATAAAAGGAAAGAATTCACAAGCCCTGTGGAGAGGCACTCACTGAGTCATTTGTACATTTTGTATTGGTTCCCCCAGTTGTGGACCCTGGGTATGGGAATCATTGAGAAAGAACAGCTCAGCACATTAGCATATTGTTTTAACTATAAATAGCCACCAAATGTAGTGTGTATTCCTAAAATGAGACACTTTGAAAGGAAGCAAATACCAATTCCTGCTCATGGCATTCCTGCCTCCTTGCCTTTTTCAACTTGTCCCTTGTGCCAGGAATGCTCTCCCTCCCCCATTGCAGCCTCATGGAATTCTTAGCTTTCTTCAAGGTTCTTAAAGGAAGTTCTTTCATATCTTGACCAGGTGTTAGTATTCTCCCCATCCCTTACCGAGTATTATAAGTACTTAGTAAGTATTTATAATGTATGTATTTTATTTATTTATGTGCTTATAAGCTTTTCACAATAATAATGAATATTTCTATGATAACCAGTATTTATATAGTACTTTAAGGTTTGCAAAGGACTTCACAAATATTTTCTCATTTTTATCCTACAACAACTTTGGGAAGTCAGAGTGATTATCATTACCATTTTATAAATGAGGAAACAGATCAATAAAAGTTAAGAGACTTGCCTAAGATCACATGTCTGAGGCAGAATTAAAACTCAGGTTTTCTTGAGTCCTGGTCCAGTCCTCTATCTACTAGAAAGTAAACTTCTTGAGAGCAGGGACTTATTCATTTTTTATTATATTTCTACTACCTAGCACAGCATGTGATTGCTTCTGTAAATAAATGGCCCTCAAAACATGCTTGTTAAGTTAAATAAATATACACTGAAAATAACACCAATTAAGGTAAGACTCAGATTTTATGAAAAGTCAGATTTGGTAGATTGGATGGCCTACATACATACCAATATAGAATTCTTTGGCAACAATAATAAATGAGTTGTATCCATTTGTTAAACTAGACCTACTAGACCATTTATATAAAAGTGATTTTTGGAAAACTGTTACCAAGAAACTCCAAGACTATGATTCATATTTGTATCTTCTTACTTGCTCAGTACAGAAAGATAAAAATAATGGGATTTCATCTTACTGACCACATCCTATTCTCTTTCCCTTATGATTGAGCTGTCTCTGATGGGCACCAGGCAGATGCCCATCACATTCATTTTGCCCCTGCTCTCCAAGATCCCTATTCTTCCTATCCTTCCTCTATTACTCCTTGCTAGATTCCCCAAAGCAGTTTGATTGCTCTGATGGGCCAATGATGGGGAGTGTAAATCTTACAAATGGTTCACAGATTCCTTCTACCTTGAAATTCTATGATCTTATGATTCTAGCCTGGAAAAGAAAGTACAGTCCCTTTGGAGATCATCTGTTCTAGTCCCTTTATTTTATACATGAAGAAACAGAACTAGAAAGTAAGGGTGACTCTGCTAATGTCACATGGAAAAAGAGTAGTAGAGCTAATATTCAAACTAGATAATTGATCAAATATTCAGGAGCTGCTTGGAAAAACTCTCCAAGCTGTCTCAGTAACTTAATATCCTCAAAGCTATTAAATGTCTACTGTGCACAAAGTGCTAGATTGAGTAAATGTTTGAGTTTGTGTTGATAGAGAAGGTACACTTTTTTTGCATTTATATCACTGGAATAGAATTTTTATCTCCCACATTCAAAATGCTCATCGAACCCCTGCCCTCAATACCAACCCTTCCTCCATAGCTTGAAGAGAACTCTCTTCCATATAACTAAGTAGCTTATGCTTCCATTTCTGGTCAGCCTGTGACTACTATTTTCAAAGAGAAAGTATACATAAAAACAAATCAACTTTAAAATATATGTATATATACACACATATGATATACATTTAAAATTATTTTATATGTGTATATATGTATTTATAGGCAACAAGGTGGCATAATGAGTTGAGTACCAGGCCCTTAGGAAGATTCATCTTCTTGAGTTCAAATCTGACCTCAGAAACTTCTTAAGTTGTGTGATCCTGGAAAAATCACTTGACTCTATTTGCCATCTGTTTTCTCATCTATAAAATCAGCTGGAAAAGGAATGGCAGACCACTTCAATATCTTTGCAAAGAAAAAAACCCAAAAATGGAGTCACAAAAAATTGGGCATATTTGAAAAAAATTCACTCACCCAAATAATCACAAAATTCATTGAACTCCCTCTTCTTCATATAATATTCCTCTTTTAATGCTTGACTTTCCTTCATATTTCTACATATTTCCCTCTACATATTTCTCTATAGTGGGGGAAAAAAGCATTACTGAAAACAAGGATAGTTTACCTCTTCATGGTGCATTGGGAATGGCCTGATAGCATGGAAAGTGCAAGTCATATTTCTACAGGGAGCCAGGACACGGGTGCCAAAGTGCTTCTTGGCCCTTTTCTGCTTTTTGTAGGTAATTAAATTGAGTCCACTCCTTGGCTTGGTTTTCTCCCTGAACAATTCAACCATTTGAGTAATCCATTCTCAGGGAACTCATACATCACCTGGGTGCACCCTGCCTCTGATGTATGACTCCAATCCATCAGCAGAGTGCACCCCTACACCCGGGATGGATGGGTGCCGTACATCATCACAAGGGGCCTAAGGGGCCATGCGTTACTCAGAAGGTGGCACTACTCAGAAAGGACCAGCAAGGGCCAAGAGGAAAGAGGCTGGCACAATTGGAAACCCCTATTTTTATTATTCTTTACTGAACAAGCTGGAAGGCATGGATTTCTCTGAAGACTGGACTTTTTTTTGCTTTTAAAAAAAATAACAAAAGTACTACCAAGCAGGGCTTGCTTTAATAACTAGATAAAACTCATTTCTCATTAATGTTGTCATAGATTTAGAACTAGAAGAGAACTTAGGAGTCAAGTTTAACATCTTCATTTTATAGAAAGGAAAACTGAATCACAGAGAGGTGAAATGCCTTGAGCTAAGCCACATATCTAATAAGAATCTGAGGAAGGATTTGAATGCAGAATTTCCTGGATCAAAGCCCAGTGCTCTAGACACTACCCCATGTTGTCTCTTATCAAGTGCATACAAAGACTTTTATACTCTTCATTGCTCCCATAACTCTATCCAGTGCTTTATGCATAGTAGGCATTTAATAGCTTTGAGGAGATCACGTCCCTGAGATATTTTAGAGTCTTTGAGGGTTTTTTTTGTTTTGTTTTGTTTTGTTTTTTAATTTATTTTTAAAGTTTTTTATTTTCAAAATATATGCACAGGTAATTTGATAGCAATGACCCTTGCATAGCCTTGTGTTTCAGATTTTCTCCTTCTTCCCCTAGATGGCAAGCAAGCCAATATATGTTAAACATGTTAAAAAATATGTGTTAAATCTAATATGTATAAACATATTTATACAATTCTCTTGTTACACAAGAAAAATCAGATTCAAAAAAGAAAGTAAATGAGTAAGAAAACAAAATGCAAGCGAACAGCAACAAAAAGAGTGAGAATGTTATGTTGTGATCCACATTCAATTCCCACAGTCCTTTCTCTGGGTGTAGATAGCTCTCTTCATCACAAGATCATTGGAACTGGCATCAATCATCTCATCGCTGGAAAGAGTCACGGTCATAAGAATTGATCGTCATATAATATTGTTGTTGCCATGTACAATGATTTCCTGGTTCTACTCACTTCACTCAGCATCAGTTCATGTAAATCTCTCCAGGCCTCTCTAAAATCATCCTAGATCATCTCTTATAGAAAGAACAATAATATTCTATAATATTCCTATACCATAACTTATTTTCTTCAACTGATGGGCATCTACTCAGTTAATCTGGAGTCTCTATGCAAGCAGTCCTTGAATATTCAATCAATTATCTAGTATGAATACTAGCTCTCCTACTCTCTCCTCATATGACCTTAGCTAATTCACATCTTCTTTCTAGTTTTATTTCTTCATGTGTTACAAGATTTTTATTCTCCATACTTATACATTTCTAAAAAAAATAAAATAAACCTCAGATATTCAGAAATAGGGGGGGAAGAGATAGCATGGTATAGACATTACATAGTCACAGTGGGGAGAATACAAAGCTAGCTTTGGAGCTAGGAAAACCTGGATTTAAATCCTGGCTCTGACATATACTATCTATGTGCCCTGAGCAAGTTATGGAAATTCTCAGTGCCCCATGCAGCAATAAAATTACAAATTGCAGAAAAAGTACAGACCTGCACTGGTGGTTCATCTGGGAGTTCATGATATCAGTGGTACCTACAATGGTAGGTTCAGTCTCTATCTCTTAGATAATATAAGACCTGAAAATAAGACCTGAAGTCTTATATAAACAGCCTAAATACAAGCCAGTGAGTCCCTGCCCCCGTTCTCCATGATTATTTTGAGAACTTGTCATGAAGTGGGACATCAGAGATACATTATTCCTGCTCAAATCCTACAGGATCCCAGGGACACAATTAGCAGCCTTGTGTTCTCTGCATGTGGCTTAAGTCAGGAAGTTCCCATTAACACTGATAGTATTTGCAAGTTAAAGCTCTGTCCACATCAAGGCAAACACCACATTCCTAAAAGCATTGCTAAAAAAGAGACTGCAGACTCTGCTGGCCCTCCAAATTCAGGGAAAAGCTGGACCTCAGAGTAAGTCTTGAGAAAGCAGGCTTCTCATTACTATGTTTTATATTGACTCAGAACAAAGAAATTTTAACTCTGGAAAAAGTGAACCTGAAAACTGAGACCCATTTTCAAATCTTGCCTCTGGCACTCCATAGCTGAGTGACCTTTGTCTAGTCATAGAATCTTAAATTTGGGAGATTTAGAGGTCATCTTCTCTATCTCTCTTATTTTATAAATATGGAAACTGAGATCCAGAGAGATAGCATACCCAGGTTTTGAATGTAAATCCTCTGAGTTCAAGTCACATCCCCCTTTCTGGGTCTTAGCATCTTCACCTATAAAATGGGGATATAACACTTGTACTGTTCACCTCCCAGCATTATTGTAGGAAAAATACTTTCTAAGCCTGAAAGCACCAGAGAAATGAGAGTCAGCATTAATATAAGAGTACACAGGAAGCCATCTGTCAGGGTATGACTGGACTCAACCAGAGGCCTGATGCAAGCTGCATCAACACCTAGCCTTTCTATGAAATTATTTTTCATGAGCTTTTGCCATTATCATCTCTCTGCCTGTTGGAATCTCCCTACCTATTCTTAACAGCCAGCTCAAAAATCATTCCTCCAGGAAACCTTTGCTGATGTCCCAGTTGGTAAATTAATCAATGAATGAACATTTATTAAGCACTTACTATATGCCAGGTACTGTGTAAGATCTTCCCTTTGATATCACATCTCACTTTACTTTGACCTTCTCTAATGCAGGATTTCTTAAATTTTTCCACTCACAGCCCCTTTTCACCCAAGAAATTTTTATGCAGCCCCAATATTTAGTTATGCAACCTCATATAGGATCATAACACACAGATTAAGAAGCTTTGCTCTAATGTACAGATCATGTGATATTTTGTTATTAATATCTATGTTGGCATTTTCTGTCCAGCTAGAGTGGACATGGCATATTTATCTAAACTTTATACCTCTACCAGCACCCACCATGCTACTTTGCACAAATTTGCTTAGAAAATGTTGTTTATATTATTCTATTCTCACAATATTTCTTTCTATAGGGAAAGATTGATTATCCCCATTTTATAGATGAAGAAACTAAGGCCCAGAAAGATTTAAGTGATTTATCCAAGAAAATATAATTAATAAGTGGCAATACCTAGCCCCCTGCCCAATGTTCTTTATCATATTTTCTCTCAAGACACACTCATTTAGGACAGCTCTGTCCTGTGTGTCCAGAATCACATGACCTACCCAATTTATATTTACCCTAGGGGCTCAAGAAGAACATTTGTCAAATGGAAAAGGACAGGAGTTTTTTTGTTTTTTTTTTTTAAAAAAAGAAAAGACAAAAACATCCCCGGGAATGTAAATCTGTGTTACAACATGTCAAAGACAGTTATTTTATCAATGTCATCTTAGCCTCCAGAGAGACAATGTGGTGTGATGGTTAGATTCCCTATACTCTGTCGTCAAGTCTGTTGCAGCCTCCCTTCCCTAGGGGACCTACCTTTCCTCTCTAAACCAATTGAGGTTGTAAAAGTGTTCACCAGAGTCTCTAGAGAAATAAACCCACTATATACAGAACTCCTTTGTCTGTGTCAGGGCTCCTAAATTTGTAAATACTACCATCTCCCATGGTGCTGTTAGAGTCTCATTTGGGGAAGGCATATCACAAAATTCTCCCCAAATTCTCAAAACAGAATTTTCATTTCTTTCACTTTAGAAAAATTAAATCATTATACTAAAGTTTCAGGGATCTGGGAAATGATTCAGAATGACAGCTTAATATTTAACCATATCTAGACCTCCTAGGATCAGAGATTTGGATCAGGAAAAGGTCCTAGAGACCAATTACCCCAATCCTTTTAATTTTCTAAAAGGAAAAAACTGAGAAAAGACTGAACTAACTCAAAGTCATATTGCTAGTAAGTGGTACAGGTAGGTCCCCAAACCCAGACTTTCTCACTACATAGCCAATACTCATGTCTTACATACATCATGCTACTTTTTAACTTCCCAAAAAACAACTGTTCATATAAGAAGGAGAAGGCACTTTCTTAGGAATAACAGTAGCAATGTAGGGTAACAATGATCAGGGATAGCAACATTGGAAAGAGTAGTAAAAGCAGCAGCAGCAGTAGCAACAGCAGCAACAATAGTAACAACAATAGTAATAGTGGAAGAAGCAGCAGAAATAGTAGTAGGAGCAGAAGTAGGAGTCGGAATAGCAATAGTCATAGAATTGTAAAAGCAATGGTGACTGGAATACCAATTGAAAGAGTGACAACAGCAAAATCATTCACTGTTGACAATAGTAGGAATATTGGAAGCATAGTACTAGCAGTGGTAGCTAGTGATAGCAAAAGTGAGAGCAACAGCAATTATACTGATATTCAAAGCAGAAGTAGTAGCAGCAATAATAACTAATATAGCTAGCATTTATATAGTGCCATAAGATTTGCAAAGGACTTTACTTATGTTATCTCATTTGATTATCATGACAATCCTATGAGGTAGGTGCTATTATTATCCCCATTTTATGGATGAAAAAACTGAGGAAATTCATGATGAATGTTCATAATTTTCTCATTAAAGTAGGAAATAAAGTCCTTTGTTGAAATAAACAACAACAACAAAAAAAAAAAAAACACAGTGTCATAGGGAGATTAAGTAAGAAAAGATGGTTCAAAGCAGCTCAAGTGGTTATTGTGATCATATGTCAATCAAGGAAGAATAAAGATATTGTTACATAGAAGGAAAGGTTCAGTTGTGATTCAGTCATATAAATTTATGGACTCATGTGCACAGAGGAATTAACCCACTCTACTGAAAAAATAGTGGGCCCATAATTGTGTGACTTCCTCCAGCAATATCAGGGATTTAGGAGCAGAAAGACAGGGGTCGGGGGAGTAATCTTAGGTTAGGATATGATAAGATATATATGGTGATAAGACAAGGGGAGGAAATAGGAAAACATTCTAGAAATGAGAGAATGAGGCACTTGAGTATGAAGGCACAGAGACAACAGGCATAATAGCAAATTCAGAGAAAAGCAAGTTGTCCAACTTGGCTAAAATATTAATGGAGGTGGGGGAAAAAAGCAAAAATAAGATGGAGTTAGATAGTAGAAACCTTTCAAGTCCAAGCTAAGGCATTGGTATCACAAATAACAGACAATAAGAAGCAACTCAAGATTTGTGAGCAGGAGATGATTTGGCCAGATCCAAGTGTAAAGATGATTCGTTTGGTCTCTGGGTGGAGGGTATACTGAAAAGAGAGAGGTCAAGTAGTAAGATGCTATTACAATACTTAGGTTAATGATGGTAAAGGTCTAAACGAGGGTGATAGTCATTTAAGAAGGGGAAAAGTGGACAAATTTAAGAGACTAATGGAAGTTTAAAAAAAAAAAAAACAATATACCCAAAGATAAGGAATTGAGGGATGGGACTGAAGGATGGGTTCAAGTTGGTTATAAATTAATCTATATAGCTTTTTTTTAAGTACCAGCAGTTATACTCCTCCATTCCCCATGGGTTGCTGCCCTGACTTGTTGCTTGGTCCAGCTGCTTAATTTGTATAACACAGAGCCCAGAACGATGGTCTCAGTTCCTTTTTATGATAGCTCTCATAGGTAAAATCAATAAGATTTTGCATCTTATGGGATAGGAAGAGAAAGAAAGCAAAGCTGTTTCCAGGGTTGTGAATCTGGGAAACTGAAAAATTGTACAGAAATAGTAAAATTTGGAAATGAAGTGAGTATAGGGGGAAAGAATGAGTTTCATTTTAGATATGCTAGATTTCAGATATCAATTGGGATAAATAGATACTTGGCAAAGGACTGGAGCCTTGAGAGAGATAAGGTCTAGATTTATAGATACGAGAATCATTTGTCTCAAAATAATATTTGAACCCATGGAAGTTGAAGAGAGAAAAGTTATAGCTACAAGAGGGCCCAGGAAGGTACACATAGTTAATGGGCAAGAGATAGGTGATGATCCAATAAAGGAAACTAAAAAGAAACAGTAAAGCAGAAAGAGAATTATGAGAAAGCAACATCACTGGAGCTAAGAAAGAAGAGACTTGTCCAGATGGAAGGGCTGTCACCAGTGTCAAAAGCTGAAGAAGGATGATGGTTGAGAGAAGACCATTGGATTTAGCAATTTAGAAAATGATTGTCCTCCTTAGTGAGAACAGTGTTTCAGTCCAATTGGGATGGAAATGAAACTGCAAAGGAATAAGAAGTGATTAAAAGGTGAGGGAGTAGAAACAAGTATGGATAGAGTTTCTTGGAAGTTTGGCAATGAAAGGGAAGTGAGGGAGATGATTGCTTATGGAAATGGCAGGATCAAGTGAGAATTTGTGTTTTGGGGGTTACTTATGTCTTGGTTGGGGATTTTTTTTTAAGAATCAGGAAATATAAGTATATATGTAGGCAGCAGAGAAGAAAGATCAGAAAAGATTGAAAATGGAATAGTAGTTAGGTGGCACAGTGGACAGAGCACCAGCCCTGAAGTCAGGAGGACTTGAGTTCAAATCTTGTCTCAGACCTTAACACTTCCTAGCTGTGTGACCCTGGGCAAGTCACTTAACACCAATTGCCTCAGCAAAATAATAATAATAATAATTTTTTAAATGAGATAGAATTTGGGAATAATCAAAGGGAAGAATTATAAGAAGGAAATTATACTATAAAGAAGTTGAAAGAGAAGCAGATCCTAGAACTCTCACAGCTATGGGCAAGAGATATATTCTTTTTTTAATAGCTTTTTATTGACAGAACATATGCATGGGTAATTTATGCAACATTGTCCCTTACACTTACTTCTGTTCCAACTTTTCCCTTCCCTCCCTCCACCCTCTCCCCCTAGATGGCAGGCAGTCTCATACATGTTAAACATGTTAAAGTATATCTTAGATATAATATATGTGTGCAGATCCATACAGTTCTCTTGTTGCATAAGAAAAATTGGATTCAGAAGGTAAAAATAACCTGGGAAGAAAAACAAAAATGCAAGTAGTCTACATTCATTTCCCAGTGTTCCTTCTCTGGGTGTAGCTGATTCTGGCCATCATTGATCAATTGGAACTGAATTGGATCTTCTCTTTGTTGAAGATATCCACTTCCAATAGAATACATCCTCATACAATATTGTTGTTGAAGTGTATAATGATCTCCTGGTTCATTCAGCATCAATTCATGTAAGTCTTTCTAAGTCTCTCTGTATTCATCCTGCTAGTCATTTCTTACAAAACAACAATATTCCATAACATTCATATACCACACTTTACCCAACCATTCTCCAATTGATGGGCATCTGTTCAATTTCCAGTTTCTAGCCACTACAAAAAGGGCTGCCACAAATATTTTGGCACATACAGGTCCCTTTCCCTTCTTTAATATTTCTTTGGGATATAAGCCAGTAGTAACACTGCTGGATCAAAGGGTATGCATAGTTTGATAACTTTTTGAACATAATTCCAAATTGCTCTCCAGAATGGCTAAATCTGTTCAAAACTCCATCAACAATGTATCAGTATTCCAGTTTTCCCACATCTCCCAAGAGATATATTCTTAACCATACAAGGGATAGTAACAATTACAAAAAAAAAAAAAAAAGGTAGCTTTGGGTATATAAAATTTAAAATCTCCTGAAAAAACTAGGAAAAAAAGGAAAGAGTTGGGGGAGCAATAATCTTTGATTAAAATTTCTTTGATGAAATTTTGGTAAGTAATTTATATAAATAATTAACAAAGATTGATAAACAAAAGCCATTCCCCAATATATAAATGAATAAAGGAGATGAACAAAAAGTTCTCAAATGAAGAATTGAAAAATTTTAACAATCACATGAAAGAATACTCCAAATCAATATAATACAGAAATGCTATCAAACTCTTCAGTTTTTACCTCTATAACTTGCAAAAGGTAATGACAAAAGGTGGAAATAGTATTGAAAGGGTTATGGAAAGATAGGCAACTAATTATTGTTAGAGCTATGAATCAGTATAATCATTTTGGAAAGCGATTTAGAATTATACAACTGAAATGACTAAAATATTCATACCCATAACTTAAAGAGTTTATTGGAAGACTAATAAATAGTCCAAGGAGACCACTGATAACCAGAAAGTTCTCATGTACACCAAAATATTTATAACCACTTTTTGTGATAGCAGAGAATTGGAATCAAAGTAAATGCTATTAACTGGAGAATGGCTAATGATAAATGTAATGAATGGAGAGAAACATAAAAATATCTGCATGAACTAATGCAGAGTGAAGTAAAAGTAAAGTAAGCAGAGCAAAAAAAAAAAAAAAAAAAAAAAAACCACACACACACACAAAAAAAAACCCATTCAATCTACACAATGGCTACAACCATGTAAACAAAAAGAACCACCAACAAATTCAAAAAGTAAATATTGCAAAATTATTGATAAAAAGCCTGTTTCAAAAAAAAGATGTGAGCAGATACTCCCATCCCTCTCCTTTATAGAGATGTGAAGTCCATAGACATTGTAAATAGCACATATCCCAGATTTTTTTTTTGGTATACTGACAAGTTATACTGATTCCTTTCTTTATTTTCTTTTTCCTCTTTTTGTCTTTTAAATATAGTGTTTTTATATGGGATGGCTCTCTGGAAGGGGTATTGCAGAAAAGTAAGGTGATGTTTTTAAAAAGCAAATAAAATCAATAAAATTTACTTTAAAAAGAAAAAAGCCAACAAGAAAAATTTATTTAAAGGACAGAAAGGAGGGAAGCAAAGGGCAAGTTCAAGTTGGTTATAAATGAAACTGTCCATCTTTCTTCAGGACCAGTAGATTTTATTTTGTTCTAGAGACAATTTATTGAGTGACTTAGTTAGATCTACACTTAAAGCAGGTCACTTTGGCAGTGTGGGTTGGAATAACAGAATCTAGAAGCAAGGAAATTCAATTAAGGGGCTGTTGCAAAGTCTGGGCAAGAAGTGATGAAGGCCTTTAACTGGGGTAATTGGCTACATAAGAGGAGAGAGTAATAGAATGTAAAATATGCTTTGGGGGTGTCAAAGGAAAGATTTGGCAGCTAATTGGATATGTGAACTGAGGAAGGGTAAAGAGTCATGGATAACATCAAAATTGTGATACTGAGAAACTAGAAAGATGGTTATGCTCTTGATGGAAATAGATAGAGGGGTGGGTATGAGGGAAAAGGTAATGCATTCTGTTTTGGACATATTAATTGTTAATTAATAATTCATTATGTGTTAATAATTAATGTTAATTAATTTGGACATAAAAAGTCTTCAAGATACCAGTTGAAAATATCCAATAGGCAATTGAGAATAAAGAACTGGAGCTGAGTGGAGAGATTGAGGCAGGATAAATAGATCTGTGGAACATGTGCTTAGAGATGATAATTAAACCTATGGAAGCTGAAGGAGGTAACCCATATAGAGAGAAGAGAGAAAAGAGCCCTAACAAAGAGTTTCAGGCCAAATTAATTAGATATTCTTACATGTTTTGCACTAACTATCCCACTTGCCTAGATGCCCCCACTACCTCCATCCCCTCTGTTTCTTCAAAGCATAGCTTAAGTGCTACTTTCTACCTGAAACCTTTCTTGAAGGCTTCTAACCATCTGTGCCTTGCCTCCAAAAACTGTCTTCTATTAAAATATATCATATTTAATTTCATGTGACCTGCTTTATATAAAATAAATACTTATAGTTTATTGTACCTGTAGCAACAAGAGTCAGATTTTTTTATGTATAGTAATTGTATCTCACAGATGGCCCAGAAGACAGAAAAGAGTGAGCAGGAATCAAGATCATTCATGTCATGTTTAAGTATGGAAAATCAGAGCAGAAATCTAGGGTGGGGACTAGTAAACTCTGACAGATCACAACTGAAATAGCTGCTTGTAGCCCAAGCATCAATCTACTTATGTATGCTTAATAAAGAATCTATTGATTGGTTTATTGCTTTGTTGGTTTATCTGGTGGTCAGAGTATCTGTAGAGATTTTCACCAAAGTACAAGGATTGACAAAGGCCAGGGTAAATGAGGGCAGATTTCCTGGATGCAGTTCCTCTTAAGGCTGTATTTTATTATATATTTGCTAGAAGTGTTTCTTTTAAAAGAGGATCCCTTATAAGCTAGAAATCTGGCCTCTCTGCTCCCAGACCAGGGGCTTGGGACCTCTTCACTTAGCATAGTTCTACCTTATTAAATTGTGTTGGGGGGGGTTAATTTGTATTGATAACTTTTATTTCAAACAAACTTTCTTTTTTATTATTATAGCTTTTTATTTACAAGATATATGCATGGGTAATTTTTCAGCATGGACAATTGCAAAACCTTTTGTTCCAACTTTTCCCCTCCTTCCCCCAGATGGCAGGTTGACCAATACATGTTAAATATGTTAAAGTATAAATTAAATACAGTATATGTATACATGTCCATACAGTTATTTTGCTATACAAAAAGAATCAGACTTTGAAATAGTGTACAATTAGCCTGTGAAGGAAATCAAAAATGCAGGTGGACAAAAATAGAGGGATTGGGAATTCTATATAGTGGTTCATAGTTATCTCCAGAGTTCTTTTGCTGAGTGTAGCTGGTTCAATTCATTACCGCTCTATTGGAACTGATTTGGTTTATCTCATTGTTGAAGAGGACCATGTCCATCAGAATTGATCATCATATAGTATAAACAAACAAACTTTCAATTCTAAAGATAATCTCTCCTCCATCCCCTAACTAGAAAACCATCCCTTAAAGAAAAAAACGAGAGATTTTAAGAATCAATTCAGCAAAACCAAATATTATATAGTATATATAACATTTCACACTCACAATCCCCCACCCCTTAAAAAAAAAAGGAAGAAGGGAAGAAAGGAAATCATCTCATCTCTTCAAGATCAAGATTGATCATTATAATTATAAAACATTTACTTCCTTTCACTTTGTTTTTTAGGAGATTTTTTTGAATATTGTTGTTTTTTTTATTCTTGAGCTTTATCAAGTTAAACATTCCTTTGAGAAACCAGCCTTCTGTCCTGACTCAGAGAGACCAAAAGAAAGAAGGGACATCATTCCTTCAGACCATTTCTAATCTTTTCAGAATTATTTTCACTTGGGATTCCAAAGGCTTTAGGAGAATACAAGTTCAGTATGAATCAACAATATGATATGATGGCCCCAAAAAGTTGATACTAACTTAGCTATATGAAAATGACATTATATATAATCATCTCCAGGCTGTTCTATTGCAAACACCTCCTAACTGGTCTTTCTACCATGAGTCTCTCCCTTCTTCAATCTATTCTTCATGTAGATACCAAAGTGGTATTATTAAAACATAGATTATATTATGTCACTCTTCTGTGACTTATGTCACAATTAATTCCTATGGTTCCCTAGTACCATCTAGGTTTGCATACAAATCCATCTGTTTGACATTCAAAGCTATTCATGGTCTGGCTCCAATCTAGACTTTGCTGCCCTTTACACACTCTCCTATTTTCAGATTCCCTCCCATACCCAGAACGTTCTCCTTCCCCAAATCTGTAATAATAGTTTCCTTCAAAGTTCAACTTGTATCACCTCCTAAATGAAGCCTATCTTAATCCCAGCTGCTAGCATCTCTTCCCTAAAAAATTATCATACTTGATGATAATTTTAGATATATATTATATATTAATATATATTTAATATATTATAAATTTATTTAATAGGTTTATATAATATATATATTTATTTAATATTTATATTATATTATAATTATTTAAATGTTAATATATATAATATTTATATATTGAATAACATATATTTATATAGTTATGTTGTTTCCTTGAGAAAATATAACTTCCTTAAAGGGGATGGATTGTTTCATTCTTGTCTTCATATATTTACTATAGACATATAGAAGATGCTTAATGAATGCTTACTAATTGATAATTTCCAGAACAAGGAAATCACATTGTCCTAGTTAGACTACATCCAGAGCATTGTATTCAGTTCTGAGCCTTAAACTTCAGGGTGATACTGACAATATTAAATACATCAAGCAAATAGGATGGCAATCAATGTGGTGAGAAGGCTAGAAGTCATGCCATGTGAAGCTTATTTGAAAGAATTGTAGATGTTTATCCTAGGTAAGAGAAGATTAGAGGAGTGAGAAAAGCCTCAAAGTAACTAAGGAGCTGTCCTAAAAAAGAAGGATTAGGCTTTCAATTTGTTTGGCCCCAGAGGAGAAATGTAGAACCAGGACAAAGGTCACAAGGAGACAAGCTCTAACTAAATGTAAAGAAAATATTTTCCACAATTAGAGTTGCCATAAGTGGAATAAATTGCCTCTGGAAGTAGTGAATAGGCATAACTCGATTATTGAACAGAAGCTGGATAATCATTTGTCAGGGATGTCATAGAAAGGATTCCTGTGCAGGGTAAGCCATTGAACTAAATGGTCTCTGATATCTCTTTGAATTCAAAGATTTTGTAATTCCATGTGATTCCTAGAAAAACCTTTTTGGGGAGGGGGGAGCAGAACCAAGATGGCAGAGAGTAGAGAATTCTTTGTCTGAGCTCTTTCCGGCTTCTCTCAGATCAGCACGAGATCAAGCCTCTGAACTGGTTTTGGAGTGACAGGACACACAAACATTTGGAGCATAACAAATTTCCAGCAGAAGGTATTTTAGAAAAATTTCAGAAAAGGTTTGTTTCATTTGGGCACAGGGAAGGAGGTCAAGCACAGGCACAGTACAGGGACCCAGGGTGGTGTAGCATGCACCAGGAGAATCTATCAGGAGGGTCTTAGCCAAAATACAGCAGCATTGACTACTCTGTCCTGGTTCAGAAGTCAATGAATCAGCAGACTAGCTGTGAGACATACAACTCAACTACAAAAGGCAAATAATGAGTCTCTGAACCCCAGATAACTCAGAATTTGGCCACACCCACTCCACACAGGAAGGAAATCAGCAGCACTGGCAGAGTGAAGCTGCTGTTGCCCACAGAGGAAGCTAGGGACAATCTCCCCTTTGTCCTAAGAACAGACTTTAAAAATGAGCAAAAAAGCAAAAAGAACTCTAACCATAGATAGTTTTTATATATAGAGAGAAAAATAGACCTCAAATCCTGAGGACACTAAGCCACAAAGTATGATATGAGTTGGTCTCCATATCACAAGGCTATCTTGGAAAAATTCAAAAAGAATCTTAAAAGAGAGAAGAAAAATGGGGAAAGGAAATGAGAACTTTGCAGGAGAGTTTGGAAAAGGAAACAGAAATTATCTAAAGAAAAATTTTGTTACTTCTCTTAGATGCCTTCAAGTTCTCAATTTTATTATTCACTATGTTTTTTAATTTTTTTTTCCTTTTAGTCATAATTTTAACCCATTTCTTCAGTGGAGATAGACTAACCTTGGATCCCTCTATGGAGGTCTTCATGTAGAGGTCAATGCAATCCAATCTAGTCTAAATCAACAAGAAATTGTTTTTAAAAATCTCTGATGTGAAAGGCACAAGGGCTACAAAGGCAAAAACTGAATCCCTGCCATCAAGGAACAGACTGAGAGGACACAACACATGTGTTCATTTTCAAAAGAAAAAAGCACTAATAACTGTGGGAATGAATGACCACTTGCCAGAAATGTCATAAAGTAAATTCCTAACTCTGGAAAGGTTGGAGAAGGGGGACCTTGAGAAGCCCAAAACTCTCACAACCTATGATTCTATCATCTTCCTCCAAATCACAGAATGCCATGGCTCCTTCACAAACAATTCTCTGTGGAAATTATCTGATTCTGAGTACAGCTTTGCCCACTAGTCCCAGATACCCAATTTGTTATCTTGAATCTCCACTTGAGAAACATTCTAAATCTTGGTAACTTTTCCCCAAAATTTGTTTCTTCAAGTTTTCCCTTCACCAGCCTTCCCTAAACAGGAAGGAAGCCCAGGACCCTTGCCACCACTGCCGCCATGCGGGGGGTTGGCATGGGGCTGGAGCTTTTTGTTATTTCACTTTTGTGCGGGGTTAAAGAAAATGTTGGATTTTGCAGTTTAGCGGTAGGCCTCACAATGCGGCGGCTGTCGGAGAGGTGCTGATTACCCAACTCCATTTATCAAAGTGTCACTTTTCTGACAGCCGCTAATAAATATCCTGCCAGAGCCCCGGCCCCTGGCAGCCATGGCACTCTGCAACACGCCGCTAACCTAATTTGCTAATTGCTGCTTTCCCCATTAATTTTAGTCCTGTCTTGTTTGGTGTTGACATGGAGGAAAAAGAAATAGGGTGGAAAAAGCCAGCAAGAAAGAAAATATCTCGGGGTCCCCCACCCCCAACCCCGCCCCACAACCCCTTCATCACACACTGTGCACTTTGACTCACACCTAAATAGCAACTTTTCCTCTTTTCTCCAACTATGGTTAGAATATATTAAAGATAATGGCTTAAACAATGGGTTATTTAAAGGGCTCTTTTCCACTCTGCCTTTTATTTCCTCCTCATCCACCCATTGGGATAGATGAAATGAATTAGAGCATCCAGGACAGCAAGGAGTTAACAGTATCAACCAGATCTCTGGTTCTCCCGCTCAAAAGCATTTCTGCTTAAGAAGCAACAGCTCAGCCATCCTAAGCCTGAGATGCTTTTCATTTCTGCCAATCAGTCCTCTGTAGTTCATACCTGTAAAGCTCCTATTCAGTGTCTCTGGACCCAAGCAAAGGTATATTCAGGACAGCCCCAGTACCTTCCCTCTGGACCACCCTTCTAGCATGCTCAAATTGACCAGTTCAGGAATATGAAAGAGAAGGGGGCTAGGGAGGGAGAAGGAGAGAGAGAGAATCTCAGAAAATTCAAATTATTAAACACTACTTTGCCACTCATAGGGGAAAGAATGAAATAATACTCTGCTCTGGCACTTACTAAAATGAAGTCATTTTTCTAGGCCATGGTTTCCCTATCTATACAAATAGAAATTTGGAATAAATGATTTCTGATGTCCATTTCAACTCTATTAGTCAATGAAATGATGTATGCCATAGATTTGTTTCTAGAATTGACTGTTATAACTGGACTACTTTCAGTTCCTACAACCTCCTAGAGATTTCCTTACTCCATGCTTTTATCCAAGATGCCTCCTCTTCCTGCTCTCCCTCTTTGCCTCTTCTATTCTTGTCTAACCTTTAAAACCCACCTGGATTTTTACCTTTTTCCTGATTACTGAGTTCATTTTGCCTCAGTTGATGTAAGTCTTCCCATATCACAAATGCTTTCTTGTTTTCTCTACTCCTTCTAAGATATCACATAGCACATTTTTCATGGATCTCTAATGCACTCATCCTATAATGGTGTACAGTGTATTTGTCTATATTTGTATCTTATCCCCCAATGCTTGGGTCATAAGGAGCTAACCATATATTATCTAAAATCTTTAATATTTCCTCTAGTGCCTGGCACATGACAGCCAATGGCAACAACAGCCTAGAATACAAATTCATTTGTAAAAACTTACAGAAGAAGGTGGGGAAGTTTAGATCTCTGTTGCTTTCCAAAACAGTAAGAAGCAGTAGAAGGACAAATAAGTTTACAAAAAGAATGGCCAAAGCTTACATATAATAGGCACTTAATAAACACTGGCCAAATTGAATTTGAAAAGATGCAGTTGTTTTTAGGAAATTTAGCCAAGAAATAAAGCCGTAGCTGAGGCCAGACAAGACCAAAGAAGGTGCTGCTGTGGATGAGGACAAGCACATAGTTTCACTAGCCCACACAGTGACTGACAGTGGAAGCAGCCCCACAAGGATGAGGGAAGGGAAGGGAATAAGTATTTATATAGAACCTATTATGTGTCAGGCACTAAGCACTTTACAAATACTTGGAAAGGAGCAATGATACACAGCCTGGGAGCCCAAATAGGAACAAGCCAGTTAGGACTTACCAGCTTCCTATATCCTTTGGACTCCCCATATCCTTTCTCAAGGAGAAGTCACATCCTAATCCTATTTTTATACACAGGCCCACACCCCAAAAGAAGCAGCTTAGAAAGAGTGCAGGATTGGAAGGCCAAAGAACTGGTTTCATATTCCAACTCTGATATTTACTAGCTTGAGGAAAATACTGTACCTCCCCAATCCTCATCTTTAAAAGGGGATAATATTTACAATACCCACTTCACAGGTTTGTAGTGAGCAAAAAATGCACTTGGGAAACCTTAGAGTATCAGACAAATGAGAAAGGTTCCTTAGAGACTTAAATCTTACAATTTTATCTTCCTTGTAGGTAATGATCATTTCTTCAGTTTCCAGGATGAACAAGAAGCATTCTCTTCCGTTGCCTTTAATTCCCTCCTTCCCACCCACCAGCCATCCTGCTTCCACATTCACCAAGCAGCTTTCTGAGATGTCTTGTCAGTTCCAAAGTGACCTTCACCAAGAACCATCAGCCCTCAGGTTTGGTCATCATTTTTCCCAATATGAGCAAATAAAGTCTGTCTTGCTAACCAAAGTCCTGAATCGGGTTCAAAGGGATAGGGGTGGCAAACCTTCACCCCTGGACAAAGTCTTATCTAGGTGAACCACAGGTTCAACTCACCATGCTGACAATGGTATTCTCCTAGTAGTACCCTGGCCCTAAGTGTGTCTGGGCTTCCCTTGTCGGCAGACAAATGACCAACAAAAGCACAGTTTCTAGCCAGAGGTAGATGCACAGGGACAAAAACTAGGGGGGTTTCAGGGAGAAAGAAACAGGATGAAGAGTACTCTGCAGAGCTGATGGGAATGGGGCAAAGGCATGGAGTAGGTGAGACACTGAAAAAGAGAGCCAAGATGACACTGTAGAATAAGGCCCTGGAGACAAGGATAGTGTGAGAATGTTTTGCTTGACTATGCATATTTGTTACAAGGATTTTGCTTTTCTATTTTCCCCCAGAGAGGAACTAGGGGAAGGAGAGAAAGAGAAAATAGCTTTTTGATAATTGGAAAAAATAAATTTAATCTAAACAAATAAATAGAACAAGAGAGAGAGAGAGAGAGGCAGGCCCTAGTGAGGAGGCCCTTAGGAAGGGGGGAAACATCAAATCAGGAAACTGTATGAAAGTTTCCTGACTCCTGACCACACTCATACCCACGTGTTTTTGGCATGAGGTGATTATACTTTTTTCTCTTAGACCAGGCATCAACCTGGCTCATCCAAGGGATATGTTCTTGACAGTCAAGTCCCCCAAATTCCTTGAAGATCTGCATTCAATACCAGATCCCTGCAGCCTCCAAGTCTGAGAAAAAGGAAATAGCAAAGTCTCCCATCCTTCCCATCATCCCCACTGGTGGCCCAGCTTCCATCAGGGATGGGGTTAAGGGGGCTTGCCCCAGGCTCAGGGAAAACCAAGGAAGAGATGGCCACGGCAAAGGAGGCTGGGTAGGAAGATCCCACAGAGGCTTCGTTTCCAGTGGATCCTACTTTTTCTGCTCCCAACAGCCTCTCTCCTATACAACACACCACACACACACACACACACACACACACACACACACACACACACACACGTTATTCTTCAGTAGCTACAGGAGAACAAAATACCGGTCTGCTTCCAGTGAAGGCAAAAGGACGCAGTGAAGAGTAATGGCATGTGAGCTCGTAGCCAAAAGCCGTGCTTCATGGCCCTTTAAAGTGAAATTTACTGCCTGCATTTAACGGTGTCCCTGTTAACATCCCTGCTGGCCCAGATCAGTGGGATATGTGTGCACAGCTCAGCACTGGAACAGCAAACAGGACCATATTTCATCCTCCGTAGCTATCTCTGCACTTAGCTGACTTCCTTTCAGACCCTGCCAAAGTCCATTTTGTTTCCACCTTGTCCTTCTTCATCCTGACTGGAGCTTATCAAGTGTCCTAAAGATGGGTAATGATCCCTCTCTTCCTTTGCTTTACTTTGATTGGGCTCTCAGTCTGGTCCCTTGGGAAAGTGGTTTAGGAACAGAGATGATGACTTTCAATATTCTCCTTTTTCCAACACAGTAATCTCAGGGTATGTTCCTCCACTTATTCCCTATACATACACACTCTCTCTCACTCCCTCTCAGAAGGGAACACTCTTGGATCTTATACCTGAATCTGTGGCTCCTGCCTTCTTATGCAGAGAGTAGAGATGCAGATTGAGAGAAATCAGAACTCTATATAAAGAGCTGGACACAGGGAAATGAGGTTCTTGGATACCTTGGTCTGTTCTCCATTGTTTAGTGATTTTGTGGTGGGACAGGACTCCCTCTTCTCTCTTAGATGCCTCAAGTTCTATGGCCACGCTTTCCATTTCCCACAATAGCCTAGAAGAGGAAAATGAAGTAAAGTAAAAGAAAGGGTAAAGGAAAAGGAGGACTACTGACTTAAAATTTGTTTTAACCAACCACAAAATGGCAACCAAGACTTCTGCTTGTCCAAAAATCTCAGAGTAAATAATAAAAACTTACTGGGGGACCATCTACCCTCTAACCACAATGGGGGAAGGAAGAAGTATAGATCTGGACACCAGAGAGACAGATCCTTCAAATGTCATCATACATCTTAAATTGGCCCCAATTCCAGTAGGATATAAAAATTTTGCCTTTTATATCCCCAACATATAAGGCATAAAGTCTTACATATCAGGATAGAGACCAGATTTGTGATTACATTGGTAGAGGAAATTCTAGAATAAGGAAACTTTCTCTACTATGCAGATTGGCATTATCTCTGCTCTTTAGTCTTAGAGAGTTGTCTTAACCACTGATAAATTGGTAATTTAGCCAGGATCACACAGCCAATATATGGCAAAGGCAAGATTTGAACTTAAGTCTTTTTGGCTTGGAAGCCAACTTTCTATTCACTATATCATACTTCCTCTTGCCTTAAACATTTGTAACCCTAGATTCAAAGCTCTGTGTTATGGGTACTCTCTCCTAATTGGTGGAGATAAATGATCAGTGTTCCTATAAGAAAACAAAATTTCTCCTCTCTTTTTCTTGACAATTTTACTCTTACCTCTCACACAGGCACCAAGTATTGGTCTCCACCCATCAGGAGAGAAACATGTATCATTGGTTTTGAGGGCCGGGGTTCCACATAGTAAATGATTAATAAATGTTTACCAACTGTGTTGAATCCTTTCTGATATTCCAAGCAGCCTCCCAACACTTTTCCCTCTTCTTCCCTTTTCATACTAAGCTCAGTGTGAATAACCCTTTTTTGGGTAAAGTTATCTTTTCTCTGTCCTTTCACCCCCAATTAGACTGTAAACTTCATAACCCGGCCCCTAGCACCTGGCACAGAACAAGGAACAAAGAAGGCATTCAATAAATAAATGTGGAACTAAATTGGGGATAGAGCAAGATGTGTTGGATGGGGGTAGCAGGGATTGAAGAAATTGCAGCAGGGTTAAAGCTATTGTAAGCTGTTCATCCCTCATTTTTAAAGAGAAACAATAACATCATAGAGTGATATCTTGACGTGCATGAATTGGGGTTAAGTGAAGCAGTTACTCAAAATCATCAGCCTCCATCTCTCTTCCAGAGACATGGAAGATGTAGGTTTAAGACACTCTAAGGAGAATGCTTTAGGGAATCATTAAAAAGTAAATGGGACTGCCTAAAAGTGAAATCCATATAGGACTGTTAGAGTGAAAAAAATAGAATGAAATCCAATCAAATGTTAGAGCTAAAAGGAATTTTAGAGATTTGGTGATAGATAATTAAGAGTTAGAGATTAACCAAAGAGGTTATCAACTCCCAACCCTGAATTTTCTGGATTAGGAAACTGAGGCACTGAGAGATTAAGCTACTCAGAGTCAAAAGTGAGATTTAATGTAAGCCTTACAATTCTAGGAGCTAGGTGAAGCAGTGAATAGGACACAGAGCCTAGAGTCAGAAGAACCTGAGTTCAAATCCTGCCTCAGATACTTAACTGATTAAGAGACCTTGGACAAGCCACCTTATCCTGTTCCCCATCTGTAAAATATCTGGGAGAAGGAAATGGCAAACCTCATTCCAGTCCAATATTTTTACCAAATTTTTTAAAATCCAAATGGCTTCACAAAGAGCTGGAATGACTGAACAAGAACTTATTAACTTCAAATCCAGTGCCCTATTCACTATACCTGGCCTCCTTGCTGATTTTCCCACAATACACTCCATCTCCTGAATCTAGGAATTTTCACTGGCTTTCCTCCATGTCTGGGATGTTCTCCTTCATCCTATCCTCTTCCCTGCCTTTGTTAAAATCCCAATTAAAAATCCATCTTAAAAAATTAAAAACCAAAAGCTTTTCAGCATCCTCCTTAAGGCTAGTGCCTTCCCTGTGCTGCTTATCTCCACTTTGTCCTCAGCAAAGGCACAGAATGGTGAAGCCAAGGATGTTCCAAAAATATACATCAATATTTAGAGGTCAGCCTGAAGACTTCACAAGTGAGGACACGTGTCCTCCAGCAGCACTCTCTAGATCTGACCCTGGGGAGGCTGAACCACAGGCAGCCCTTCTTTCTGGCCAGGACTCACCTCTAGACTGTAACCCGGCTGCAGATTCCATATTGCCCATAGATACACATACATACACACACACGCACACACACACCTGTCACCCTAACTCCCCCCCAGAGAAGATTCTATTCTGAAGACCAAAGCTAAAGGAACCAGCCCATGATTTAGTGAAGCCTCTGGGTGAAGCCCAGGGGAAAACTTGGACACATCACAGACATGCAGAGGACTGAAGCCTGTGACCTTGGCCAAACAACTTCACAGGTCTTCAGGCATATTTGTAAATTGAGGGGACTGGACTAGCTGATTTCTGAAATCCCTTCCAGCCCTAGATCTGGGATCACACTATTTTACAATTCCCTCTCCTTGAGTGCTGCATCTTGCCTAGCTTTCTGCCTCTCACAGGTTAAGCATCCATTCCTAGCAACATCTAAATAGCAATTCAGGCTCAGTCCAAAAAGAAATCTCTTAGTTTGTGGGATTCCCATTCAAGCCTAGGGAAGTCAGTCATTACACTTCCAAATTAATCAACCTTTGCTTTCAATAACTGGACTCTATACTGTTCATCCCCACTTTGGGGCTCCAGGATAGTGGGAAGGAAAATAAAGAATCAAAAAATTAACTTTAGGAAGACAGGGATGGGGCTGCAGGATTCTGCTCAGCTCACACCCCACACATGCACGGCTAGCCGGCTGCTAGCTCAGAGACCTTCTAAGGCTACCCAAGTCGAGTCAGCTCAAATCTGCCTGGAAGCAAAGAGGGTTTGAGCATAAGGGGGTTCTGCCAGCTGCTCTTCTTCCAAGCCCCCCTATTCCCTGCCAGGAGCCAGGAGCTGTGCTCTGCCAGCCTGGGCTCCCCAAGGCCACCGGGTCCTCCAAATGAAAACAGGCTGGGAGAGTTCAGGGCCCTTTGGCATCCTTGTGGTAAGCACCTTTTGTTCCAGGCTCAGAGCTGTTAATTAAAGATTGGTGATTAATGATGAAGCTCTCCTGGTTCCTATCTCAGGCTGAGAGGTCCTGGGGCTGCTGACTTTGCTGAAGGAGTCAGGAGTGAAGTTCCAACTGGAGCTATTTATAGCCCAGGCTGATGAAGAAAGGAACTCCAAGCTGAAGGACTGAGACCCCTCCCTTCCTCTTCTCCCCCTACCCTTCTCACCCCATTTCACACTTTCCCCTTTTTTCTCCTTTCCACTATCTTCCCTCTTTTTCTCCCCTTTCTTTCCTCCTTTCCATTCCTCTCCTTTCCTCTTCTCTTCCTCTCCTATTGCCCCCTCCCGCCTCTTCTTCTTCTCTCTTCTACTTTTCCTTTTTCTCTCCTTTTCCTCTCCCTCCTCCTTTCTTCTTCTTTTCTTTTCTCTTCTCTCCTTTCTTCTCCCTTTTCTAATGTAATAAGGGGAAACTTCAGACTCCGAAACCTGAAGATCAAACTATTATAACCAATGATCATTGCCACTTTCAGGTAGAAGGGTAGAGATAGAGCCACAGCCCAGTGTCACCTTGTCCCCTCAATTCTCTGGAGCGTTAGAGCCCAGTTGTGTTAACAATAGCAACTCTTCTACTTCCATCTTTCAAAGGGCCATGATGTTCCTGATACAATTTATCCTTTCACTCACACAGCTAGCAACTCTTCCAAATTTCATGACACACCTTTTCAGCTATGGTAACAACAAAAATCCACTGCCTCTCCATCCACTTAGTGATAAGCCTCTTCAAACTTAGCTATACTAGTCCTTGGGAGGCAGAAGTGGAGTCCATCACTTGGCCTATATTGGAAGGTTTTTCAGCTTAGTAGTACCTGAGACAGCTTATGCTGCCCACCAAAGCTTGTAAGATCCCAGGTATCCTCCACATCAGGAGGAAACAACATCATAGGTTCTTAGATCTAGAACTGTGGGGGGGAAGGGGGGGAGGGAAGAGAAAGGTTGACAAGAAAAAAAGGAAAGAAGAGAGAAAGAAGGGGAGATAAAGAGAAAGGAGAAAAAGGAAGAGAGAGAGAAGCCAAGAGGAAGAGATGGCAAGGAGGAGGAAGAGAATGGAAGGTGCCAGTCTTTCAGCCTAGAGCTACTTTTTCCAAGGCTATAAATAGCTCCAAGTAGCCAGGCCCCCCCTCTTGATGATGAAAAAAAATGGTTTAAAAGATTAAGTAACTTGTTTGAAGTCACTTAGATAATAAAGATTAGATGTAAGATCCGAACCCAAGTCCTCTTCCTCAAGAGCTCTTTCCAGTAGGCTGCAAGAACACCCTGATTAAATAGCAATGTTTACACATTGTCTTTCCTGAAACTAATCAAAGACCTTTTAATTAATTCAAAAGGTGAATAAATGAAAAAGGTTTTATTCAGTGTCATGTGCTAAGCACTGAGACTACAAAGACAAAATCAAGATTGCTTCTACACTCAAATTTACATTCTAATAGGAGACAGCACATATAACAATATTGATAATATTTATATAACACTTTAAGGTTCACAAATGGTTTTACAGATATTATGTCATTTGATCCTCATCACAACGCTACAAGGCAGAAACTATTATTATCTTCATTTATAAATGAAGAATGTGAGCTTGGGAGGATATATGATTTGCCTAGGACCACCTAGCTAGTAAGTGAATTCAGGTCCTTTTGACTTCCAGTCTATCATACTATCCAGTGTACCAGTTACATGCTTTACATATGGGAATTGTGGCTAGGGCAATGACTACTTGAGGGGTCACAGGGATGGTGAGTTTATCCATAGAGCAGCTAATTCATATGATTTTTCCAGGAATAATGGTTATATTGTTCTGATTACTATATCCAAAATAAGAGATAAAAAGGCTAGGAGTGAGGGAGATGAGAAAAAAGGAAAATATTCAGTTCTGATCTTCTGGTCTTGGCTACATATAAAAGACTATGTGAAATTTTGCTTAATTGTGCACCAATCCAAATAATAATCATCCCAGGGTTAAAGTTCTAAAGTTTAGTGAATTGATTCCCCTAGAGATTAAGCTGAGAGTAGAAGTAAGGTTTCTGGGAGTCCAGTCAGGAGGTACTGCTCCAGGTGGTGAAAGCTGGTCAGTTCCAGGACAGATGGTAACATGATAAATTTCCCCATAGGAGGCTGACATCAGGAAAGTGCTTACCTATGACCCTGGTCATCAGGTGGAGGCATTGGACATTAGGGAGAGCATAAGGGACATAACCAAAAAGATCCTTTTAGAAATCAGAACCTTAGAGCTAAAAGTGACCTTAGAGATCAACTCATCTAACTTCCTTATTTTACAGACAAGGAAATTGAGATGTAGAGAAGTCAAGGGATTTGCCCAAAGTTACATGGTAAGCCTGCTGCATAACCCAGAATCTAGTTGTCCTAGCTCCTAACAATACCATTTCTACTATATCTTAGTCACTCCTACTGTTTTCCTCTCCCTGCTTCTCTCTGCTATTCCTTCACACCCAATGGTCACAAACACATACACACTCTTATGTTATTAGGGACATGCCAATTCAAACTTGAGAAATCGTATTTCCCTGGAAGCAGGATCAGATCTAAACAGTTTGGGGAAGTAGAATTGAGAAGTTTTTCAGATTTTGGCTGTTACTGAATGCATCTGAAAACTGGAAAAGATCATAGTGATTTTTCCCATCCAAACAACTCATTTTACAGATGAAAAACTAAGTCCTTAAGAGAAGAAATTACTTTCTCAGGGTCATACAGATAGAAGGTGACATGATTAGATTTTGAATTCAGTCTTTTGATTCTAAATTCAGTCCTCTTTCCATTGCACCATACAGGAAGGCCCCTTCTGGTTCTCTTTCTGGTCTTTCTGCTTTTTTTTCTGACATTGTAATAAGAAACTATCCTGGCCCTTAGAACCTTTACAAGTCTAGATCTTATCTGTCACTATGGCACTGAAGAGCAGTCAGGCTACTATTCCCAGCTTAGAAATCAAATCCTTTTTCTGGGGAATTCCTTTCTCATTTTCTACTTCATTACCTGAGTTTCAGTTCACTCGAATGTCATGATATCACTTCTCTGATGTCATGGTCTTCTTCAAGAACAAAAGACAAACAACAACAATACGAGAGAAAGCCAGAGGCTGTGCAAGTGTCTGTTCCCAGTCTCCTTCCACAGTCACTTTCCTCTTTTCCAGAATCGCACCAGTTAATGCTGCACCTCTCTCCTTCCCACTCCAATCCACCCTGTTCACCATACCCTTCCTCCAGAGGCTCACTTGGTTGACCTGTTCCAAATATCAACGGTGTTTCTTCCATATCTTTCTCAAGATGAAATAAATAATGGAAAGATCACAGGATTTAGATTAAGAAGATCTGGATTTGATTCTAAAATAAGATAACCTGCTCAGTAATTGTGTCATCTTGGGCAAAACATTTTATTTCACCTTTCAATCTATTTCCTCATGAGTAAAATATGAGAGTTGAAATAGATGATCTTTTGAGGGTCTTTTAGGTATCAAATCCCAAAATCTCTTCTCTTGAAGAGGTGAGGGACTGGGAATGCAGAGCTTCATATATACAGTCAAATTTGATTAGTTTGCTGAACTGATTTCTTTCTCTCTTTTTTATCCTTTCCTATAGGGAATAGTCCTTGGGTTAGGTTGAGGGGAAAAAAGAAGAAAGGAAACAATCATTAATTAAGTACCTTTTATGTACCAAGCACTGTACCAAATACTTTGCAAATATCTTATTTGATTCTCACAATAATAATAGAATATAGATGCTGTTATTGTTATCCACATGTTACAGATGAGGAAACTGAGGTAGAAATTAAGGAACTAAGATCACACAGCTAGTCTGAGACTGGATTTGAACTCAGATTTTCCTGACTCCAAACACAGCATTCAATCTACTACTCCACCTAACTATTTTAGGGGGGAAATGTAAATTAATGTGATATGAAAGCAAAACATAGCAAATTTTTTTGACACTAAAGAAAAAATTCTATAACCCTATAACAAAAGTTTTGTGTAGTAGAAAAACCATGTCTTTAAAGTCTGTTAAAAAAAAAATCTAGATCGAAGGAAAAGAACACAACATTCTCATTCACAGAAAACTAAATACAATCTATTGTTATTAAAAGCAGTGAACACACCTATTTATTATTATTTAGCACATGCCACAACAATTGAGGCCCAAGGAGGAGCTGCCCAACTAGGTGAGGATTACAAGCTCACTGGAATGGCTACAGAATACTGGTTTACATTTTCATACTCAGGAGAACAAAAGGAAATGATGGCCTTTGTCAAGCAAGCAGATCCCAAGCACCCTTGAGAATATTAATCATGAGTAAAGTTAGAGTTGTACACAAGAGTTAGTAAAACTTCCTTGGTGCTTAGTAGCTACCTGGGTAGATCCATCAATCAATAATTGTTTCTTTGTCCTGTCCCCTTTTTTCTATCCCTTCTCCGATTTGGAAGAAGATGACCATATTGCCTCAGAATTTGAAAACCTAAATCAAGTCACATATACCTCCTATGTGAATTTGAATACGCCTCAATTTTCCCATTTGCAAAATGGGTATAATGGCTGTTCACCTCATGGGTTAATTTGAAATCCCTTTAAAGAGTTATAGAAATGTGAATTGATATTGGTTATAAGCCATTCCTGTCTGGTTCCTTCATGATACTTCTAGGTGCCTGAAGCTAGTCTAATAAATTAATTCATCGAGATAATATTGGTTACCCAACTGGGTATCCCTTTTTTAGACTTCATGGTTGCATCTTTTTTTCCCACATAATAGTATTTTTTTCAATTACATGTAAAGATAGTTTACAACATTCATTTTTATAAGATTTTGAGTTCTAATTTTTTTCTGCCCCCCTTCTCTCCCAACTCCCTAAGATAGCAAGCAACCTGATGTAGATTATACATGTACAATCATATTAAACATATTTACACAAGAAAAATAATAAAAAGTGAAAATAGTATACTTTGTTCTGCATTCAGATTCCATAGTTTGTTTTTTGTTTGGGTTTTTTTTTTCTGGATGTGGGTAGCATTTTCCATCATGAGTCCTTTGAAATTGTCTTGGATCATTGGCTTGTTGAGAAGAGTTCAGTCTATCACAATGGATCATTGCAAGTGTTGTATACAGTGGTCTCCTGGTTCAGCTCAGTTCATTCAGCATCAGTTAATTTCCAAGTCTTTCCAAGTTTTTCTGAAATCAACTTGTTCATCATTTCTTATACCTCAATGATATTCCATTGCATCCATATAACACAATTTGTTCAATCATTTCCCACTTGATGGGCAGCTCCATAATTTCTTTGCCATCACAAAAAGAGCTGCTACAAGCATTTTTGCCCATATGGGTACTTTTCCATTTTTATAATCTTTTTAGGATACAGACCTAGTAGTGATATTGCTAGATCAAAGGTATTACAGTTTTATAGTCCTTTGGGCATAGTTCATGATTGCATCTTAATAGGAGACTAGAATAGCTTAATCCAAGGAAATAACTGATGAGAATATGGGGTACCATGGCAAGCCAGAAAAACAGGGTTAGAGTAATGCCAAAGTCAATAACATAGTCAGTATAGGCCTAATGATCCTATGCACAGAGCTAGCATGTTTGAAAAGACTAGCAGAATGGAACAAATTGGCTAATGGCAATGTGGTATAATGAATAAGATACTAGACTTGGAATCAAGAAAACATGGCTTCAAATTCTACTAGCCTTATAGTCCTGAGCAAATCATTTAATGACTCTGTGCCTCAGTGTCTTCATCTATAAAATGATTGACTTTACAGCTCTAACTTACCTTCTAGCTTCATGATCCTATACCTTTATCTTAAAATCGGGATTCATGGGAATCTGCAATTCTATGGATAATGATCCTGAAGTCCAGAGATGAGAGCCCAAATTCAATCAATTAACAAGAATTTAATAACTACCAAGATATGCCATGCACAGAGAGATGGATGGAAGGAAGGAAGGAAGGAAGGAAGGAAGGAAGGAAGGAAGGAAGGAAGGAAGGAAGGAGGAAGAGAAGGAAAAAAGAAAGACTTTCCTTCATAAAGCTCAGATTCTTATAGGGGGCATTCTTTCTTCAGTGCTCTGACACTAGACCCTGATAATAATAGTTTTATTATTACTATAATAATATAAATATATCAGCTTTAATAATAATAGCTTACATGACTGCAAAGCATTCATCTGCTCCTTCCAGTGGAAACACAGATTATTATAGCAGAAACAATCCTCAGAACATAGACTTATAAGGGCTGGCAAGGCCCTTAAACATCACCTCAACTAGGCATTCCCATAATGTTTACAACTCCATGCACACCAACCTCCACAAAGCTCACTTTTTAAATTATAAAGCATCCATCCTACACACCAATGTCACAGATGGGATTTCCATGGGTGGCTGGCTGCCTGATACAAAGCCACTGTAAGACCTCTTTGTAGGCATTATCAACTTCCTTATAGAACTTTTTACAGTGTTTATATTTTATTAGCCCAATAAATAGAAAAAAAGAAGAAAGGATATCAATAAAATAGTTCTTGCTATCCACACCCCTTCCTGCTCCAAAGGGAAGACATCACTGCCTCTGGCTCTTAGAATTCCTCCTCCAGTTTATCTTAAAGAATTTTCTTTTAAGTGGTTCTCTCCCCTCCCCATTTCCCCCTCATCCCCAGCCCACTATCTTTTTACTTGCTCTCCTTCAATGCCCTATGCCAACCCTATGGGCATCAAATTGACTAACTTTTCTGAAGATCAAAGAATACAAGCTGGGCTCTCTCCTTAGGCACTAACCAGCCTTACTTTGCTCTAACTTATGGGTAGAGAACTAAACAAATGCCCAATTTTCCTACTGGAGGTTAAAAGCCAAAAAACTTTAAAGATAAAGATCATGAATTTAACTACCTTGAATATATTTTGCATTTACTTATCTGTCTACCTTTTCTTCCTCATCCCCGGGAATGTAAGGCTTTTGAGGAGAGGGATTATTTCACTTTTGCCTTTGTATTTCCAACACTTATCTACCATAGTGTCTTCTGTCACATATAACAGCCTATTGAATCCAAGTAAATAGCATCCAATTCCTTCATTTTAAATACTAGAAAACTTAGACACAGAAAGGCAGTCATGCTGGACCTGTGTGCAGGAAGACCTGAATTAATCACACCTCAGACATATACTATCTATGTGACCTTGGGGAAATCCCTTAAGGTTCATCTATAAAAATGAGACTTCTAATAGAATCTATTTCTTAAGAGTAGTGAGAAGATTAAATGAGATATGTAAAGAAATGCTAGCTACTATTATCATTTTTGTTATAATTATTTGTTGTTCAGTCATTTCAGTAATATCCAATTCATCCTGACACCATATTTAGGGTTTTCTTGGCAAATGTACTGGAATGGTTTGCCATTTTCTTTTCCACTTCATTTTATAAGGAAACTGAGGCAAACAGGAGTTGCTCAAGATCACACACACTGTCTGAAGCCAGATTTGAACTCAGGAAGATAAGTCTTCCTAACTCCAAGCCCAGAAATCTGTCCACTGTACCATTTTAATTCCAATTCTGCCTCTCTCTCAACTTATTAGTTGTGCAGTCTTGGGTCAGAATCTTTCAGTCTCAGTTTGCTCATCTACAAAATAGAGATAATGCAAAACAGAGATTCAAGTCAACCTGAAGCTCTCCACTCTGTCCCATACTAACAAAGTAGGCATCCTAGTCATGGTCAGAAAGCCTTCAGGTAGGTGGGTAGATAATAACATATTATTATAGTTAAGTTATATAGCCAGTTACTATATTCACTCATTGGGCTAACACTTTATAATTATTATTTTATAGTAATTATAACAGCAACCCTGGAGGTAGTTGTTATTGTTATACCCATTTTACATTATTTTGTTAATATTTCCCAATTACACTTTAATCCAGTTCCAGCAGCACTCAGGAGTGTCATGGGCTACATGAAATAAGGGCTGTGTGTTTGACAGCTCTGCTACAGACATAACCACAGCCATGGACATCCATGTGAGTGGAACAAGGAAAACACAGAAGTGGAGGCTTATACACACTGATTTGGAAGTCTTTATAAAAAGGAAGGAAATGTTTAGGCTGATTCTAATCATTGCCCATAATGGCCCAATGAAAAGTCAGGGTAATTAGCAGTTTAATTAAACTTCTCTTGCTGCTCCACATGAGAACAATTCATAGCAACACCTGGCTGGAAGCTTGGGTATCTCCACAGGCTACAGATGGAACCCACAGGCCAGCTCTGCCTTCCTGTGCCGAAGCTCCCAGGCTGGCTAGGTAATTAAGGTCCAGAATCTCAGGAGAGTAGTTCACGTGCCGCCAGCCATAGGGTCCCTCCCCCTTCTGTTGCTTGCTTCCAGAAAGGAAGGAAACTGCTGAAGTCACTAGCCTGCCAGCCACCACAGCCCTCCCGTTTCATGGCTAGTCGCCCAGGGCAAGAACTCCAGTCTGCTTTCCCCTCTGCTCATCAGAAATACTAGATCTGTGGCACTCAGACCAGGGTAGTTACAATCAACCCTGACCAATTAGCATAGGATTTTTAAAATTTTGAACTTTTTAACATTAATAAATATTGTTCTTAATGCTCTCAGTTCCCTCTTCTCAGAATAGTGGGGACAGAGAGGGGAGAAATATAATATATAATATATAAAAAAGATCATTTCTTAAATTATTAAACACTATAATAAATATGTATTGTCAAGCAAGACAAATTCCCAAACAAGTCATATCAAAAAGATTATGTCTCATATTCTTCTTGAGTCTATTACCTCTGGGTAGTAGGCTTTACCTCAGTCCTTGGAATAGGAGTTAGGCACTGCATTGATCAGAGTTCTTTAGGCCTTCAAAACCATATGTCTTTACAGTATTATCATTAATGCATAAATTGTTCTTCTGTTTCTTTTTACTTCAAACTGCATCAGTTTTTATAAGTCTTCTTAGGTTTCTCTGAAACTACCTTTTGATAATTTATTATAATGCAATAATATTCCATTCCATTCATATAACACATTTTGTTTAGCCAGTTCAGTTGGTACTAGCTTATTTTCCAATCCTTCACCACTATAAAAAGAGCTGATATGAATATTTTTGTACATATAATTTTTTTTCTTTCTTCTATCTCTTTGGAGACTAGACCTAGATCAGTAGTAGTTCTGATAGAATATGTTAATCAGTTAATGATTTTGAAAGCAAAATTCCAAATTACTATTAGAATGGGTTTAAAGCTGAAAAGGAACTCAAAGATCATTTAATAACCCCCTTATTTTACAAGTGGGAAAAGTTAAGTGACTTGCCAAAGTTCATGAAAGTAGTAACATAACTGGGATTGGAATTAAGGTCTTTTGATTCCAAAGCCAGCATTCATTCTACTAGTCAGCCAATAAATATTTATTAAGTCCTTGCCATGTGTCGGGCATTATTCTAAATGCTGCAATACAAAGAAAAGCAAACTCAAGAAACTTACTGGATACTGTTACTATGTATTATTGATTAAACCTTCCTAAAAATGTACATCTCTTTCTGCACTTCTAGTCATCACCTGATTGTCAAGAGGTAGGAAACATGTTTCCTAATCCATAGCCTAGAGTTAGAACTGGTCACTGATAATAGGTGGTTTTTAAATCTACTTTTAGATATATTGAGAATAATTTACCTGTTCAATATAAAGATTACTGTAATTTTCTAAAGTAAAGAATACTTATTAATATGAAGAATAATTCACCAAATAAAAGGGTTTTTTTATAAATCAAAGTTTCTTATATCATATTTTGTGGTACATGTTTCTTTGAAAACTTGGTTTTGCGTAACTTTTTATATATCCAACACAAACTGAACCCAAAGGAAGCCTTCCCCAACAGTTATCTAGTTGTATTGTCCCTTCTCAGATTATCCTGTTTCTACATAGTTTTTAATTTTGTGTATACCTTCATATGTACATATTGTCTGGCCCATTAGAATTTTAAGCTCCTTGACGGAGGGACAGTTTTCACATTCTCTTTGTATCCTAACACTTAGCACAATGACTAGTACATAATAAATGCATTTTTCCAAATGTCTGTCAATTGATTAATTCTTCCATTAAACCTCTCCTGGTTGGTGAATTAGGCAAATGCCAATTCCAAGCATGTGAATACTCCTTCCAGCAGATTAGATGGACTAGTCCACTAAGTACTGTCCTCTAAGGAATTTGTTCCAACATAAAAGCAGCTGAAGCAAGTGCGATAGAGTGCTTAGAGCTTGGTAAGACATGAAGCTGTCAACATTATCCATTGTATTCCAGTCCTCCTGACTTTTTTCTTTCCAATGGAATTAGATGACTCTGGAAAAGAGAGTGAGGCTGACAATTTGTGTAACTCCACCTCACTTGAATACAATTCACAAGCAAGATAAAACCACTCATTTGTGATCTTTGAAAAGGATGAACAACTCCAAGGCTCTTCATGATATGGAAGGAACTTCCAAGTACTTTAAGTCTGTGGGGTTGGGCATGCAGGGGTGAGGGGATGGTGAGGTGTGGTGGCAAAGAGATGACTTCTGGTATGTCCAAAGAAACAGGAAGCCTGTGACTAAGTCCTTATGTCAGGCTGTGTATGTTTGTAGGATCCCCATAACTAAATGTGGCTCATCACCTGAGTACCGTCCACTATGGAAGAAAAAATTTTGACCACAACAAATCAAGCCAAACTATGTACTGAGATGAAGAGGGCTTGAAACCCGCATTAACGAGAAAGAATACCCAAACCAATGAAACCAAGGAGGAAAAGGATTGAAAAGGAGGACTAGCATTTATATGTAACATTTGAAGGTTTGAAAAAACACTGTATAAATATTTACATGTGTATGTTTATAAAAATATTTTATCCTTAAAACAATTCTGGCAGGGCAGTGCTACTATTATCCTCATTATACAGTTAAGAAACTGAGATTAAGTGACTTGTCCAGGATCACATAATTATCTAAGGCTAGATTTTAATTCAGATCTTCATGACTCACTGTCCAGAGCTCCATCCACTGTATCGTCTGACTCCTCAAAGATGGTAGTGCAATGGATAAACTGCCATGCCTTGAGTCAATATGTTCAGAGTTCAAATCCAGCCTCAAATATTTACAAGCTGTGTGACCCTGGGCAAGTCACTTAACCCTATGTGCCTCAGTGGGGATAGTGGTGTAATGGGCTGAAATTGAACAGATGTACTTGGACAGCGGAGCACTTAAGGCTAATTACTTATTGGACAATACTCTGGATTAGCATATGCTTGGAAAATGGGGTGACCCACTATCCTGTGCTGGCTTGATCTGTTGATGTATACAGAGAATTCTAAGAGAGAATGAGAGAGTGGAGTGAGACAAGCAAGAGTCACTTTTGGCTGCTGAGAGAGGAAGACAAGAGGTGTGGAGATTCCTGTGTCTATTCCTCTCAGAATAAAGACCAAGGGCTTTTGCTTATCCTGAGTCTGGCTGATTTTGAAGTATCCAGGGTGCTAAATTGGTCTTCACATAGTGGCAGAGAATGACTGAGTGGAATAGAGTGGAATGAACCAAAATTACCTGATACAGATACAGTGAACTAAGTGAACTACTTAGGCTCTCTTATATCCTCCCCTACCTACCCTTCTAATTGTCCATAGAGTCACTAAATTGACTCATGCTCAGACTATTGGATTGAGTTAGCCCAGTGACTACTTTGGATATTAGGAGAGTACTCAGTGTTAGTTCAGATCATCCTTGTGACAATTTTATACTATGCTGTCTTAGCCTCATTCACTATAAGAAGGCAGAGTTTAATAACTTCCAAAGGGAATGGGGCATGGGATCCTAAGAGTCTCTGGACATGGAAACTCCTGTCCCACAATTTCAAGATTATAGATCTAAAAGATTCTCCAAGGCTATCTAGTCCACTAAGACCAGAAAAAAAGAGGGATTTGCCTTAGATCACTGAGTCTGTAGGTGCCAAAGACAAGATTTAAACCTATGTTCTCTCCTACCAAATCCAGTACCCTTTCCATTGTGTCATACTTCCTCTTTGCTAAGATCTACCCATTGCACACATTTCTATTTCTCAGGGAGTCTTTCCTGAAAAGATAACCCAATTGAGGTTACGTCTCTCTTCTATAGATTTGAAACCAGAACACAGTGACAAGGACACATAGATAGCTGGTCATTCTGGGACTGGTTTTGATTCTTACCTCAGAGTGAGAGGAGCAGATGCCAGTTTTGCCTCTTGGAATTCCTGGTTTCCTTCACAATTTGGGTCAAATCCTACCTAATCCATGAAGCCTTTCTTGATCCTCCTAATTCCCCTCCCCAAAGAGATTCCCTTATATTTATTTTATATGCATTTCTATGAGAACTTGTCATTGTTCCAAAAAACTTGGAAGCTCCTCGAGGGTAGTACTTGTTTTAGTTTTGTCTTCATGTCCTCAAGACATTGTCCAGTACATAATAAAGACTTAATAAATACTTGTTGGTTGATTGATGTCATGATTTCCACATGAAAAAATTCTCTCCACATCAAACTGTTTTCCCAACATTTTCTTCTTATGGCCACTTCTTCCCCATGGGACTTTACATTCAAAAGAGATAGCAGAATGCAATGGAATATAGCCCCAGCAGATTCTCCTTCTCCTTTCCCCCAAACCAGTGACTCTATAATACTAGAATCAGAGCTCATTATGAAAGATTATAAAGTCTCCATGAAGCCAGATAATTCAACCAACCAGCATAGGATACCCCAATATTATTCTTTTACCTGGATGCCTTGTAGGATTTTTTTAATCTAGAGATTTCTGTAAATTATCAATAGAATTAAGATAGTTATGGGAATCCAGAAATTAGAGTGACAACAGAGTTCTAGCTTAATCCCTTGAGAAGGAACTACCTAGGGAAAAGGGAAGGAAGGAAGGAAAGGAGGGAAGGAGGGAGAGAGGGAGGGAGGAAGAGAGGCAGGGAGGGAAGAAGGGAAGGAGGGAGGGATGGAGGAAGGAAGGAAAGAAAAGAGGGAAAAGAAAGAAAAGGGAGGGAGGGGAGGGAGACAGTGAGACAAGGAGGGGAAGGAGGGAGGGTAGGAAGGGAGGAAGGAAGGAAGGAAGGAAGGGAAGGGAAAAAGGAAGACAACGATGATATAAAATTTAAGAGTAAAAGAAAGTTCAAGAGAAAAAGGCAGGTTACTATCATGTCAAATTTAATATATATTTATCTCTTTTAAAAAAAAAAAAAAACCTTCTAGGGATCTGGGTTCAAATTTGACTTCAGTCACTTAACACTTCCTAGCTATATGACCCTGGGCAAGTCACTCAACCCCAATTGCCTCAGGGGGGAAAAAAGGCCTGCTAAAAGTACTTTACTGTTTCATACATGTTGATTTTCCCCACAGTAATCCTGGACATTTACTGGGTCTTTATAAAATTTTAGAATGTTGCAGGAATGGCAGTTTTACTGTCTTTTTAAAGAAGTCATCTGTGAAGACTTTTCCTATTATGAAAGGAGAAAGACAGTTAGTTAAGTAGAAAATGTAGGAGAGAAATTCTTTGGATAATTGTTTTAACCTTTTGTCTTGAGAAGAAAATGGAGATTCCTCAGAAGAGAATACTTGGCATGTTGAGATAACCAAGAAGAAGGGCTATGTTACATATATGAAAAGAGATTACCAGTTATAATGATGGTCAAGGTGACTTTGGTTATGATCTTTCTCACAGTTTAAACATTGTAAATAGATGAATGAATAAACAAAGCATTTGCACCATGCTTACTATGTGCAAAGAACTGTGTTAAACAGTAGGGATACAAATAGAAAAGTAAATAATTATTTCTTTCTTTATGATATTATTGGTTAGCTTGTTAACAAACTGTATAGCTGTGGCAATTATGTTTATTTAAAGCTAAAAGAATTGGGGGTTTGCTATAGAGATATGAGCTGTTTGTGGAAAAGAAGACCCCAGTTTATCAAACATATACAGTCTTTTCTGTTCCTTGTAGATTGATATGTTTGGATTTGTTGATATCTGATAAGCTGTAATAAAAGGGAAAATTTTTTAATAATTGCTTTTTATTTACAAAATACATGCAAAATAGTTTTCAATATTCACCCTTGCAAAACTCTATGTTCCAAATTTTTCTCTTTCCCTCCCACCCCTTCCCCTAGAAGGCAAGTAATCCAATATGTGTTAACCATGTATAATTCTTTAATACATATTTCCACATTTATCATGCTGCACAAGAAAAATCAGAACAAAATGGAGGGGGGAAAACAAACAAATAACAATAGAGAAGGTGAAAATACTATGTGATGATCCACATTCAGTCCCCGTAGTCCTCTTTCTGGATACTGATGGCTCTCTCTATTGCAAGTCCATTGGAATTATCCCAAATCACCTTATTGTTGAAAAGAGTCACATCCTTAAGAGTTTATCACAATGTAATCATGTTGCTGATGTGTATAATGTTCTGTTGGTTCTATTCACTTCACCTAGCATCATGTATGTCTCTCCAGGCAAAAGACAAAATTTCAAAGAAAGTAGATGCATATCATGGCCAGACCTGTTCTGTGTCTGCTGGCCAATACTATTCAAATAAGTGATTGGGGCTGGAAACAAATGTTTGCCCACATATCTCATTGAAGATTCCAGCTTCAGGAAACTGAGCTCAAGCTAAGTGAACCCTCACTGACACAAGAATAATCCCCAACCCTAACCACCTTTGAGAACTTCAAGGTCCAGAACAAGACTGAAAGAAAAGTTACAACTTTACATTGACCATCTTCCTGTAGAATTCACCTCTGTTACTGATATTGAACTCTGAACTTAGGACCTAAGATCATAGAACTGGACTATACCTTCAACTTCCCATTAGCTCCCCATTTCTGCCTTTCTTCAGACTGAATTCTTAATATGATGTGAAAATGCTGAATATGGTCTCACAAGGACCTGAGTTTGAATTCTGCCTTAAACCTCCCTATGTGGCCCTGCAATCATAAATTTAGACTGAGAGGGGACTTTTGAGGCCATCATTGCTGACCCTTCACTTTATAGAGGAGTAAACTGAGACCTAGGAAGATAAATAACTTCTCTAATCTTACATAGGTAGCAAGTAGCAAAGGCAGGATATGAATTCTGGTTCTTTTCACTACACAATAGTGCTTCCATAGGACTAATCCCTTAACCTCTCAATCTCAGTTTCCTTATCCATAAAACTGGAGAAAAGTACTTATGTCACAGGGTTGTTAGGAGGGAAACACTTTGCAGAACAGGAAACTCTCCAAATGTAAGTTTTTTAATTATTGCCTGGCATATTCCTGAATTGGAGTTGCAAACATTCTTTTGAAAAACTTGATAGGCAAAAGGCCCCTGAAAACAGTTCTGTTTGTAGTCTATGACAAAATACAGATTGCCCATTGGAATAATGACTGCTTCTTCCATTGATCTATACAAACTCAGGATTGTCTCCTTCCTCTGCTGGGACTCTCTACTCCTTAGCTCTCACAAGTTCTCCGGGGTTGGTCTCATCCAAACATCCACATGTCTAAGTGCCACTGTGAAAATGAGTCACAGTCACAGTTACAGCTTGGGTAACGGCTCAATAAAACCTCATTAAAATGATCCACATCCCATCTGCCAAGTACATATGAGCAGCACCAGTCATGAAAAGAATGGGGGTCTGGATATGAGCAGAGCCAACAGCGCCAGAGTCATGTACCTTTTTAGAGTATATTTTCTATTTATAAAGGCAATGCTTAAAACACAAAATGTTAGAACTAGAAGGCATTTGAGATATACTCTGTTCCAACCCTTCTAATATGCTGCATTGCAAGAAAGAAGCAAGAGGTAAGATCTGAACCCAGGCTGTTTGCTTCCAAACTTAGTGATTTCTCTACTATCCAATGCATCTTTTTTTTTTTTTTAATTATAACTTTTTATTGACAGAACATATGCCTGGGTAATTTTTTACAGCATTATCCCTTGCACTCACTTCTGTTCCGTCTTTTCCCTTCCCTCCCTCTATCCCCTCCTCTACATGGCAAGCAGTCTTATACATGTTAAATATGTTATAGTATATCCTAGATACAATATATGTGTGCAAAACCATGCAGTTCTCTTGTTGCACAAGAAGAATTGGATTCAGAAGGTAAACAAAACAAAATTGCAAGTAGTCCACATTCATTTCCCAGTGTTCTGCATCTTTCTTAAAAAGAAAATTTTGAGACAGTAGTGTGGTTCAATGCAGCCCTGGAGCGAGGAGAACCTGAGTTCAAATCCAGCCTCAAAGACTTACTAGTGGTATAAACCTAGGCAAGTCACTTCACTTCAATTGCTTCCCTAAAAAAGGCAGACTTCCTTTTCATGGGGGCTGCATACACTTCTCACAAGGAGCATGATCCTTTCCATATACATAAGATCATAGTAGACTCAAAGCTAGAAGAAATCACCAACAGTAGTCTAATCCAAATCTTTAGGAGAAGATCATAGATATAGAACAAAAGAACTCTATGATCATCTGGCCCAATCCCCTCATTTTACAGGAGGAGAAACTGAGGCCTAGTGAGGATGATTTTTCAAGGAGAAAATCACAGTTTTCATCTATTCATGAGAAAACTTCAGGGTCTGGTGTGTTTTGTGTTGTAGTTGGTACTGTTCTCTTATAGTCACAAATTCTTTCTCATGTATAAGTATCATTCCTGAGTGTAGGTCATTTTGAGTCTAACCTCTGATCTGGGGGCCAGATGATCTAAGGCTGTGATAATACACTAAGTCATTGATGAGCCAAAGTAACCAGTATAATCCATTTACAGACCCTACCTAACCTTCAAGACCCTGTTCACTTCTTCTGCCTCCATGAATCCTTCCCTAGCTATTTTAGTCCCCACTGAACTCTCCCTTCTCTGACATTCCAGAGTTTTCATGTTCAAATTAAACCATTTAGCCCTATCTCTATATGGTCCTTAATAATTTCTTATGTGTTGTTGTTGAGCCATTATCAGTCATGTCTGTCTAAAACCTATTTGGGGTTTTCTTGGCAAAATATTAATTTGCCATTTTCTTCTCCAGATCATTTGACAGATGAGGAAACTGAGGCAAACAATATTAAGTGATTTCTTCAAGCCATTTAGCTAATAAATGTCTGAAGTTTGAAGGCCAAACCTTCCTAACTCTAGGCCTCATACTCTATCCACTGCACCACATAGATGCCCATATTCTCATGCATTAGTGTGGTACTATTGAATAGCAGAAAAAGTATTGAACTTGGAATTAGGAAAACCAGAATTCAAATGCCACCTTAAATATTTATTGGTTATATGATTCTGGACAACTCTTTAAACCAGTTTGGGTATCCATTTTAAAATCTGTAAAATGAAGGTAATAATAGCATCTATGTTAGATACTGTATTTGAGGCACTTTTCAAACTCAGAAGGTAAATACTCTGTTTTGTCCAAGAGAATATAAGCTTTTGGCAAGAAGAAACTTTCATTTTTGTCTCTGTATTTCTGACATAAAGTGCCTGCCATTATTGTAGTTGTTCAGTTTTTCAATTCTTCTTGACCTTATTTGGGATTTTCTTGGCAAATGCTAGATTGATTTGTGATTCCCTTCTATATCTAATTTTACAGATGAGGAAACTGAGGCAAACAGGATTAAGTGACTTCCCCAGGATTACACAATTAGCAAGTGTCTGATTTATACTCATCTTCCTGACTCCAGGCCCAGTGTTCTATCCACTGTACCCCTTAGCTGCTCCTATCTAGCACTGCCAGCTATTTATTAAATACTTGTTGATTGATTGACTACATCTAAAGACTGGTTGATCATTTGATTGAATCAGTCTTTGCATATGACATTGTTGTTTGTATGTCCACTGATTGGTTTAACCATTAAAGGCCTTAAAATCTTTTTGCCAGTGGCTCTGTAGACATACAGTTTTTAGAAATCTTGAATCACAAAAACTAATAGTTCCCATTTCTATACTGTTTTGCCTTACAACTATATATGTCTATACTGTCTGCCTTACAACTTTCTGAAGTATTATTATATCCACTTTACAGATGGGAAAATTAAGGCCTAGGTTAGGGAACATGTGCACAAGGTAGCAAAGGTCAGGATTCCCACTTGGGTTTTCTGATTCCCAAATCAGTCTTTTTTATATATCTTTCTAGGCTATCTTAGTGTTTGTGTCAGGATTTGAACTCTGGGTCCCTGATTTCAAGCCCAAAGTTCTTTCCAGGATTTTCTAAAATCAGCCCATTTATCATTTCTTATGGAACAATAATATTCCATTATCTCTATAAACTATAACTTATTCAGCCATTTCCCAACTAATGGATATCCACTCAATTCCCAGTTCCCTGCCACTACAAAAAAATATGCTATAAACATTTTTGCACATATGGGTTCTTTTCTCGTTTTTATTATCTCTTTGGGATACAAACCCAGTGGTGAGACTTTTGGATCAAAGGCTATACATAGTTTTATAGCCCTTTGGGCATAGTTTCAAATTGTTCTCCAGCCTTTCAACTTCAATTCTTTCAACTAATCATCATATGTCACAGATATATGTCCCTTCAATAAGTCAATAAGTTCCCCTACAATTCTGGTAGCCTTCTTCTAGACATTCCAGTTTATCAGTGTCCATCTGTGTGCCTAAAAATGTACTCAATACTCCAGATGGGATCTGACCAGGGTGGTGATACAATCACCTCCTTATTCTTAGATGCTATGCCAAATTTAGATTCACTTTTTGGGTTGTCACGTCACATAGTTGACTCAAATTGAGTTTGCAGACTATTTAAAGTCCCCAGATCTTTTTCCAGGAAAAAAAAGAAAAAGACCTTGCATTCCCTGACCCCCTATTTTATACTTATAGGAAAATTTTTTAACCTAAGTGTAAAACTTTACTTCGTAAGCCTTATTAAATCCCTTCTTTTTAAATCCTGTCCTAAATTGGAGTGCAAATTGAGAAGAGTTTAGACCCAATAAACACAGGTATCATTGCTATGGAATTTGCTCATGGGTTTGGGAATCAATCAGGATGGAAAGAATCCTAGGGCCCTATCCCCTACACCAAATAGCATAGACACCAGTATTTTTCCCCAGCTTCCTTTCTTCCCCTGTGGCTCATCTGACTCATGGTCCTGCTCTTGCAGCATTAGCTCATACTGAGCAAAGTGTCCTCCTCTATAATTATACTCCACCCCTTGTCTAAACCACAGGACCATATATTCAGCATGAATCCCCCGAAACTCAGCTTGCTTTCTCTCATTGAGAAGGTAATATAAATTTGGCTCAGCAGGATTACCATGGCCAAAGTCCTGATAAATGCCTATGAATCTCTACCACAACCTTATCAACAAAACTTTTGTCCCAGCAAAACAAAAAAAAGCAAACTTATATTAAGAAGTTAATGTATGCTGAACCTAATGCTCTGTGATGAGGCAGTTAGGTGACGCAGTATAGATAGAATAGGCTGGAGTTAAGAAGTCCTGTTCAAATCCAACCTCAAATATTTAACTGAATGATCCTGGACAAATCATTTAACTTCTCATCTAGTTCAATGCTTCATTTTACAAAAGAAGAAACTGAGACTCACACTGATTAGGTACTTTCTCAAGTACATATAAGTAGCAAGTGATGGAAGTAGGATTCAAGCTGACATCCTCTGACCCAATAGCCATCCCTTACTGCACTATACCCATACAAGATAGAAGATTGTTACTGACTAGAAGAAATCAGGAAATACTTCTTGGACAAGGCAGAGTTTGTAATTTGTTTTAAAAGATGAACAGGAATTCAGTAGATGAACTTTAGATACAAGGTAAAGTCTGAGAAAAGTATGAAGAAAGTATGTTAAAGAGCCAGAGAGTTGTATAATTTGGCAGAAACAAATTGTAGAGAGGGGTGATAATATAAGACAAGGCTAGAGAGATATAGAGTAGGACCCTGAATACTAGGCTGAAAAGATTTAATTTTATCTAGTTGACAATTGGAAGTCATTAAAGATTTGGAGACAAACATCAGGACTAGACATATGCATAAGAAAGATTATTCTGAATCAAAGACTATAATAATCTAGTGGTTGACAAACCCAGAGATCCCAGCTTTGGAGATAAAAACTCACTATTTGACAAAAACTACTGGGAAAATTAGCAATTAGTATGGCAGAAAGTAGGCATGACCACACCGAACACCATATACCAAGATAAGGTAGAAAAGGGTTCACAATTTAGACATAAAAAATATTATAAGCAAATTAGAAGAACAAAGGATAGTTTACTTCACATATCTGTGAAGAACTCGGAAAGAATTTGTGGCCAAAGAAGAATTGGAGTACATTATTGAATATAAAATAAATAAATTTGATTAGATTAAGTTAAAAAGTTTTTGTACAAACAAAATTAATGCAGATAAGATTAGAAAGGAATCAATAAACTGGGCAGAGGATTTACATTCAAGGGTTCTGATAAAGGTCTCATTCCTAAAACATAGAGAGAATTGACTCAGATGTATAAGAATTCAAGCTATTCTCCAAATGATAAATGATCAAAGGATATGAATGAAGAAATTGAAACCATTTCTAGTCATATGAAAAGAATTTTCTTAATTTGCATTATTGATCAGAGAAATGCAAATTAAGAAAATTCTGATTGGTTAAGATGACAGGAAAAGATAATGATGGATGTTGGAGGGGACATGGGAAAACTGGGACACTAATACATTGTTGGTAGAATTGTGAACTGCTTCAACCTTTGATCCAGCAATGTTTCTAGTGGGCTTCTATTCCAAAGAGATCATAAAAAAGGGGAAAGGACCCACATGTGCAAAAATATTTGTGGCAGCCTGTTTGTAGTGGTTAGAAACTGGAAACTCAATGGATGCATATCAATTGGAGAATGGCTGAATAAATTATGGTATATGAATGTTGTGGAATATTATTGTTCTAAGAGAAACAATCAGCAGGATGATTTCAGGAAAGCTGGGAGAGATTTATATGAACTGATGTTACGTGAAGTCAGCAGAAACAGATAATTGAACATAGCAATAACAAGATGATCAATTCTGATGGACATGGGTCTTTTCAACAATGAGATGATTCAGGTCAGTTCCAATGATCTTGTGATGAAGAGAGTTATCTGAGCCCAGAGAAAGGACTGTGGGAACTATGTGTAGATCACAACATAGTATTTTCTCTTTTTTGCTGTTTGTTTGAATTTTGGGGTTTTTTTTTTCATTTTTTTTCTTTTTGATTTGATTTTTCTTGTACAGCATAATTGTGGAAATATGTATAGAAGAACTGAACATGTTTAATGTATATTGGATTAATGCCATCTAAAAGAGGGGGTGGGGGAAAGGGAGGGAAAAAATTTGGAACACAAGGGTGAATGTTGAAAAATTATCTATGCATATGTTTTGGTGGGAAAAAGGCTTTAATAAAAAAGAAAGATTGTTCTTATGAATGTATGGAGAGAAAGAGGGAGAGACAGAGATAGAAAGAGACACAGAGACAGAGGGACAGACAGGAGGGGACGAGGGGGAAAGGAGTAGGAGAGGGAGAGGGAGAGGGAAAGGGAGAACAAGATGGGAAGGAGGGAAGAAGGAAAGAAAGAAGGAGAGAAGGAAGAAAGGAAAGAAGGAAAGGAGGGAGAGAGGGAAGGAATAAAGGAAGCTTTGAGAAGGAGTTGTCAAAAAAGAAAGTTGCTCAGACACAACATATAGAGATAGATGGGGATGAGAGTAATATGCAAGAACCATTTTTAACATGACCTTTTCTAAATGTACATCTTTTTAATGCCAGATAATTCCACACTCCAGGGCCTACAGGGATTTATTTTGTGCTAAGTCAAATGGTCTGTGTTAGAGTGGAGGTTCAAATCCTCAAGTGGACAATTAGACACAGGGTCATCATTTTCAGGGATTGGGGTCATCGTTTTCAAACTTTGCCAAGGGCACTCATCTGACTTGGCCCCAGCTCTGTCCAATAACCTTTTGAACAAGCACTTTATTCCCTTTCTAAATAGGAGAAAAGAAAAAAGCTCAGCTCCATCCATGCCAGCAGAGTTTGTATGCCAAAGACATTGGTTTAATTATCTACCCAAACAAATATTGAATGAATTCCTTCCCTTCTCTCAACCCCAGTTTCCCACTTTGTTAAATGAAGTGTTAGACTAGATGGCCTCCAAGGTCCCTTATTACTTTGAAAAATCTTTGAGTCTAAGCATTTTCCAGTTTCCTCCATTTCACCAAATGGAAGCAAGTTATGAGTATCAGACGGATACTTTTCCCTTCATCCCTGTCTGCCCAGGTCACCTGGAGCCAACAAGCAGGGTAAAAGGATTGAGGATTGCAAGGAGAGATAAGGACATGGGACAGGCAGTATCAGCTCTACACATCCGATGTCACAGAATTATTCTTTCTTTAAATTATCATTCTGTATCTGTCCTCCCTTTGCCAGCCAAATTCCTAGAAGAAACTGTTTACACTTACTCAACTTGGTTACTTCTTGGTTATCTCTTAAGTGCCAGATTTGATGGTCTCTTTTCAGTCAGTATTCTTCTTGACTTCTCTGTTTCATTTGACATTGTTATCCACTCCCCTCCCCTTCTTCATGAATATTCCCTCTTCTCTGAATTTTCTTATTGCTCTCTTGGCACTTTCTAGACCTGCCTGACTGCTCTTTTCAGTCTCCTTTGCTATATCATCCTCCAATATTATACTTCCCAACTGTGGATGTACCCCAACCCTGAATCCAAATCTCAGTTCTTAGCCATTTTCTGTCTTGTCTCTATCTTCTCTCAGTAACCTCATTGGTTCTCATAGGCTTAATTATTATCTTAACACAGATGATCTACATATGCAGTCCTACATCACCAACTGTTTTTTGGACATTTCAACAACTGGAAATCCTAAAGATTTCTCAAATGCAAAAGACCAAAACCAGAACTCATGATTTTTCTCCCAAAACTTTCTCTTCTACTAACCCTTTAATTCTTTCTAATGTATTGCCATTCTTCCAGTCTCCCAGGTTCATAACCTTGTTGTTATCCTGGACTACTCTGGTTTGTGAAATTATAGGCTTCAATATTAATGTGTCTTTTGGAGAATATTTTAAGTATGAAAAGGTTCATCAACAGTAGACAGGCCTTTTATAGATGAATTCTTTGATTATGACAAGCCATGAAGCAAAAAAATTACAAAATAGCCCTTGGTGCCAACTAAAACCTCTTAGTTCCAGCCACATCTATGTAACCAGTTATTGATGCCAAAAAAAATGGATAATAGATAAAAGAAAGAACATTGGAACAATTTCATGGAGAAGCCTGACAAGCAAATCAGTTGTCATTTGAGACCAAAATTATTTTCATTAACAAATAACTCACTTGCTCAGGGGAAATATAAGATAAACAAAGGTCATAACACTTTAATAACATACTCATTTCTTTATCAAAAATGATTATAAGACTATGAACAGTATATATCATAACAGCAGGAGAGGTGGGAAAAATCTTTTTCCCCAAGTGTTAGGAGAGGTTCAATTAAGCAACATCATCCTAATATCATATAAGGATGAAATATAGAAAAGATCTGCAAATATTTTTGTAACCAGCTTTTTTCACCATTAAGAACAATTAAGACACTATATTTAGACTCTAGAATCACAAAGCTGGATATGTTTATAGGAGAAATAGAAAAGGCCCCAAATAGAGCAAAAGTAAAAAAAAATCAGTTAGACTAGATCGAATCTACAAAAAGAGAGAGAGAGAATGAGAGAGAGATTCTGGGGGCCACACTTTTTTGAAAATTTTAAAGCATCAATTATTAAGGTATTTGAAGGATATGAAGATACCAAAGGCTTAGGAAAAATTTCAAACTTTACTATTATTTTTAAAACCACAACTGACAGTATCAGACAATCTAATAGAATTATCATATATGCTATATATGCTTTCTTTTCCATCTATATTAAATTTTATGAGAATATTCTAGGCACAAATTGAGAATTTCTTAATGAGGGCAAGAGAAGAAAAAAGAGGCCAGCTTTCACAAGTAGCTTTTCATAAGAAGTTTTTCACAAGCTTCACAGATCACATCTTTACTATAGCACAAGTGAATGAAAGATATAAAGAATATAAAATCCTATTGGACTTCATATTAACTTCCAAAAAAAGTTTGATTTATAATAATAAATGTGCCTTTAAAGGCTTTGTTCCAACAAGACATTTCCCATGTATTTGTCAAAATTATACCAGACATAATAGTGATAATCCTGTTGGATGACCCTTTGCTCATTGTCAAGCAAGGTTTAAAACAAGAGAAGATGTGTCCATCCAAGAAATTTAAAATAAAGTGCAAATCAAGAGGGAGGAGATCCCTATAGATGACAGGGTCCTCTAGCTGTTTCTGTTATTAGATGACATTTTGCATCTTGCATCCTGCCCCAAAACATTGCAGAATGACATCCACTATCACTCCAAAGAATTGGGCCTAACTATCTATGCAGGAAAAACCAAATAGACAAAGAAAGTCTAGGCTTTAACATTCATGTAAGTCTGAATGAATAATTTCTATATATACTTATTTTGAATACACACTACAAATGGACAATGAATTAGGCTAATATTTATGCTAATATTTTAACATTGCAGGCTGGAACACCACAGACTCCAAAGAATTAATATTAAGAATCACCCAAAGGGCAATGGAAAGGTCTATGGGGGGCATGAAAAGTCTAGAATGCAAAACAAAGAAGGAATTTTAAAAGAGAATTAATATAAAGGATTTTATTCAAGAAATATATGATTGAAAAAAAATAGGTTACTCATATGGTGGCTGCAAAGAATTATCAATGGACAACCCATATGTTCCACTTGCATCCTTGAGATGTCAAGAGAAAATAAGGGAGACCAGAGCATTGTGCAGATCCCTTTGACAAATACTTGAAGGACAAAATTAGGATTGTGCCCATATCCAAGATGAACAATGTAGGTAAAAGAAGGCAGCAGCTACATCCAAAACTTTGGAGAAAAGATAGATTCTAAGAGTTAGGTATTTAGGGATAAATATATGAGAGGGTTCTGCATTACATTTTGTGTTTGCTTTTCTTTGTTACAAGAAAGAGTTCAATCTGGAGATTGCTGATATTTTCCCCTTAGACTATTTCTAATTTATCCTGAACATATCTTGTTTGTACCTAATTGCTTGCATGTTTTCCCTGCATTGAGCTATGAGTTCCTGGAGACAGTGTCTGTTTTTTTCTTTCCTGTATCGCCTGCATTTAAAGAAGTTCATTGCCCTTCATAAATGCTTCTTGTCTCAACTTTGGAGACAGTAGATAGGAAAAATATAATAACAAAAAGACAAAAGGTATCAATATAACATATTTGTAAATTTACTAATAAAACATTTTTAATGAAAAGGTTGAAAAAAGAAAGGGAAGGTTCCTAATCTCTGTCACAGGAGAGAGTAACTGCATATATGAGATGACAGATCCATCTGAGGATTTGCAAGGAACTCTGTTAATTAGACATTGGAAATACAAAGGCAAAAATATCCTTGCCCTCAAGGAGCTTATAATTCTGGGTCAAAAAGAAGATATGTATAGTTTTATTTCCATAAATGCCTATGAAGGCTATGAATACATAAAATGGGTCTCTTAACCCACACAATAGCTGGGTATGTAATTGGTAGCCTCCTAGCAAGGCAGGGAGAATAGATCTTAGCATTCTGGATGAGGAAATTCTCATCACAGTCTGATGTTCTCCTAAAAAAAGAATTTCTTTTCATGGTCACTTTTTCACTCAAGAGTACCTCACATGAGAATGAAAGTATGGTCTAGGTGAAAGATCAACGACTAGGATACAACCCCAGCTGTGTGACCATAGCTAAGTCACTATGCCTGTCTTTATTATAGATATGGAATATATGTGGAAATATGATGTGGAAAGTACTTTTTGAGGTTTAAAACAGTATAAAAATGTTATTTTTCATAGAAGCATGGATTTAAAACTAGAAAGGATTGTAGGGACCATCAAGTCCAACATACACACACACACACACACACACACACACACACACACATAATTTATGGATGAAGAAATAGACAGAAGTGAAGTAACTTGCCCAGAATCACACAACTTGTTAAATTTCTGTAGAGGAGTTGAACCACAATCTTCCTGCCTCTAATGAGCCCAACACTCTAATCTTTTACTTCACATTGCCACTAACCTTTTTTGAATTAATATTCCAAAGTGGTAATCATGCTAACATTCCTCCTGTTTCCACAGAAAATAGTTAAAGAGTAAAGATCATTTTTTTCCAAATACAAAGTGTTGAGGAATGATTCGGAGGGATTCCCCAGAAGAAAGGACTCAAGCCTAGGAAGTATGCTCTTAGCCCATTCTCTTTTGGGGAAATTAATCTCTTTTTTTGGTCAAATTGGACAACCTCCCATCTCTATCCCCACCCCATTTTATTTTTCAACATAGTTTTCCCCCTAAAAGACTGTAAAATATACACTGAAAGTGGTACTAGTCTTAAAAGGAAAGCTACAGAAATTCTGAGATCCTAGAAAATTCTCAACCCAACACAAAGGGACCTCCAGGAGAAAATAGAACTCACACTAAAGGAAGATAAAAGTAGGTGATTACTATATTTTATCCTTAATTATTGTCTCAAGTCTCTCCCCACTCCCATCCATCTCCACTAAGGTATCAAAATGCTCTCCCTAAGTGCAGGACTTAATATGTCACTCACTTCCTCAATAAACTCCAGTAGCTCCTTATTAGCTCCAGAATCATTCAGCAGTATCCCCATTTGCTCCACACACAGAGAAACACACACACACCTCTGTTTAGAGGATAGGGCAAAAATCTCCCCCTATATTGTCCTTTGATAAAGGGCTTAAAATACCAGATAAAAACAAAAGGAAAAGATAGAAAGCTTAAAGGCAGACAGCCTATGACCGAGAAGAGCTATGAACCAATAAGACAATAGACACAGGAAAGGAAAGAGTGGGGTTTTGGGAGAGTTGAAAGAGAAATCAGTGACTTTATGAAGTTAGCACAGACAAAAATTTAAAAAGTAAAATCTCCTGGAACTAATTAGAAATGAGTCTGAAATTGGCTGGATGATGTTGGGCCAATTCTCACCATTCCCCTGAAATAACTGGATTCTTCAGCATTTACCCATATGTTTATTATTGGGACCAGCATTCTGAACCCCTTTATAGTAGTAACTGGCTGTAAATGTTGCCAAGGAGAGTTCCTTCCTTAGGATGACCTGTTTTAATGAATAGATAAGAATGATTTATAATTAGCATATCAATTGTGTGTCTTTAGATGGAACTTTTAACTCTATTTCAGGTTGCTTAAAAAGCCATTGGTTCCTTCAGATCATTTAAATATTCTCCAGAAACCCTTTTTACACTGTTAATTTACTCATTGAGTCCTTTCTGTATAGCCTGTATAAAAGGTGATGACAGGCCAGCCACTGTCAAAATTATCCCAGATTAGAAGAATCCATAGTCACTGGAATTAATGAGATGTTACTAGGTTGTGCATGATGTTGCCCAAATGAGAAGGATGTGCTTTGTTTAACAGGGTGGGTGTCAAGTAACTACTTGGAAAGGCTGATCCCAAAGGCATAAACCCTTGAACCTACTAGATGATGGAAGGAAAGATTTCAACAGACCAAGATTTTGGAGAGTTCAGAGAGTCCATTCTTAACTTGAGGGAATCGTATGCTTTAGGAGATGGGAGAGGACAGGACAAGTTTTGGGGACTAGAGAGTATTTCCAAGTGCGTGTTTTAATTGATTGATCTACTGAATTTTGTTTTGACACAGCAGAGTGCAACAAAGCCACAGACAAACCACTCACAAATCACAATGTCTACAGCAGTTAAACAAAACCACACACACATACAAAAAAAAATGCCATCAGAGTACACAACTTGACAAATAGATTGTTTTCCCTGGTCAAGGGAGAGGGAAGGTGTGCTTTCAATTAACTAGTTCTATACCAGCCTTGATTAGTATATTCCACCTAATGTTGGCAGTCATTTACATCTTTATTTACTTAGGGATAGACAATGCCTATTTTGATTTCCTGATTCTGCTTATTTTACTCTGTGTCCATTCATACAAGTCATCCCTATGTTGCTGTCAATTCTTATCTGAATGTTTATGGTTTCTTTTTCTAGAAACATAAGATGTTTATAATAACAATAGTAATGACTGACATTTACATAATAACTTAGAGTTCTTGAAGCATTTTACTTATAATAGCTTTCTGAGGTAAGCAGCACATATGTTATTAACGCTTTCTTACAGATGAGAAAACTGTGGCACAATAAGGTCCAGTGGTTAGTTCAGGATCATACACCTAGGAAATGTCAGACATGGTATTCTAGCACAGTTCTTCAACTGTTGGACCACTATTCTTTGCACTTTACTGTGCTACCTCTTATATGGGGGTCTAGTATGAAAAGCAGGGTTGCCAATAGAGAGAGATGAGAGCCAGATTGTGGAGAGCTTTGAATATCAAGCTTAGGAGTTTTTATTTTATCCTAGAGGAAATGAGGAGACAACTAAGCTATGGTTGATTTGTTTTGGTTTTTATAAAGAGAAAGGAACCTCATTTGCCTCTCCTACATTCACACATTCTTTCCACTCTGCCCATCCTCTTGCCCTAATTTAAATGTGGGCATAAAACAGTAGAGCTGCAAAAGATGCTAAAGAAAAGATGCTAAAGATCATCTCTTTCCCACCCCCTCATCTTACAAATAAAGTCAAGGCTGGCAGAGGCTCTGACAACCCTCCCTCATGCTGCCAGCAAAGAATTTAGAAATATACAAGGTTTCATGCGACACAAAAAAGATGGAAAGCACGAACCTCAGAAGACCTTTGGAAAATGCTGCAGAAGTAGAAAATCCACAGGCAGCCATGGAAATTACTAGGGACTCTGAAACTGAAAGAACAGCAGGCCCAACTTGGCAGCAGATCCTGGAGGATCAGTATGGTTAAGCCTCAATCAATGTATAAAGGGAAGGAAAAAGAGGTGAGGGAAGTGAAGTGAAGTGAAGTGAAGTGAAGTGAAGTGAAGTGAAGTGAAGTGAAATGAAGTACCCCAAATCAGCAGCATGCACAAAGAGGAGTACACAGACTAACGGAGGGAGAAAAGTACATTTTTAAGGAAAAAAGAATTCCCCAATATTTTAGTTGAGGCAGGGGTCTTTTTTAAAATTTCTAATTAGGCCCCAAGAGTCATCACCATGACCCTTAGGTTTCCTGTTTCTTTAAGCTGAAACAGCAAGTTTCCTCTAAACAGTGAAAAGAGCTCAGCCTGTCCCCTCCATGATCTCATCCTCTCCTTGAGGAGCAAATTCCACTGTGCAATGGTTCTTTTAAGAAGGGAGAAGCTGAAGGTTACCCATCCACAGGAAAGATGAGTAAAAAATATATATATTTTGTTGTTGTCTTTGTCATTCCAAATTATGCTGACCTTTGACCCAGAAAGAGGTTCAAAGCATATAAATAGAGCAATAAGCACTGGCATAAATGTTTTGATAAAATGAAAGGGGGAAAAATACATATTATAAACACCACCTCCGGGGAAGTGCAATCAGAAAAGTTATTAAACATTCTGTCAAAGGCTTGGCAGTTCCAACTGTCCACCCCACCCGGCATTTCGTTCCTAATAAAGGCAGGGACGTGATATTTGTCGCTCTCAAATGCATAATTTACCAGTCAAAAAAGGCAGAGAGAATACATTGCATTTTCATAAAGGGCTACGGAGTTCTCCAATCTTCCCAAGCTGCAGGAGGACAGGAAGCGGGTGCCATCACGGGGGCCTCCTCATGCATTATGAATCGAGAGGCTTTGCAATGCAGAGTGAGGGCTCTCCACTCCCCTGTAGATTCATAGACTGCAGGCTGTTAGACTTGGAACTGACCTTAGATGCCATATAATCTAACTCTCTCACTTAACAGGGGGAGGAAACTAAGGTCCAGAGCCCAGAAGTCACTTGCTCAAGAAGATCACAGAGAGAATGAGTGACAGAACTGGGGTGCCAACTCAGCCCAATATGGACTGCTTACTGTTTCCTGTATATGACACCTGCCTCTGCCCTTGCACTGGGGAAAAGAATCTAACTCTAACTGATTCTTAGGCCTAGGAATGTTCTTCCTCCTCATCTTAGTCTCCCCAGCTCCAGTCAAGACTCAGCTCAGTCATCACATCCCACAAGAAGCCTTTTCTGATTCCACCACTTAGCAGAGTTTCCACTGCCTTCCCAAATTATCCTGCACAGACTTTGTATCTGCTTCAAATTTACTGTATCCATATTGGCCCCCTCCCAAAGTAATGTAGATTCTTAGGGGGAGACAGTGTTTCAGTTTTTGTCTTTGTCTTTTCAGTACCTCAGATAGCGCCTGGTACATAGGAGATAGTGAATAAATGCTTGTTGAATTAAACTGAATTGAAATTAATTGAATCAAATTGAATAGAATGGAATTATGACTTGTGATCTAATGTTTTTTCAGTCAAATCAAACTGCCTCCCACTTGAAGGAGTAGGCAAATAGCTGTGCATATGTAATACACACTTAGTCACATTTAAATTATGTACAAATGTGTTTTTGTGTACAAATATGTATATGTGAGCACATATATTATACACATATACATGCAGATATATGTATTATATTACTATGTACATATATATACAATATTATACATATTGTGCTATGTATAAATATATATGTTGTACAAATATGTGAGCATATACACATTGTATTATTACAAATATGCTTACCTTATATATATAAATATGTATAATATAAAAATGTAAATATACATAAATATTATATTGCTGTATACAGAATCATTTTTCAATCTTGTTCCAACGTTTCTTATTCCCATTTGAGGTTTTATTGGCAAAGACATTAGAGTGGTTTGACATTTCTTCTTCCAGTTCTTTTTACAGATGAGGAAACTGAGGCAAATAGGGTTAAGGGACTTGCCCAGAGTCACACAGCTTGTAAGTGTCTGAGGCCAGATTTGAACCCATTTCTTCCTGACACCAAGTTTGGTGCTCTATCCATTGTGCCACCCACCTGATTATGTATGTACAAACAGACATGTATGGGGGTATATGTGTATGCATATATATACTGCATACATGTGTATATGTATATATTTGTGTATGTGAGTATCCCTCGGCCTGGAATTGAAGGGTATGTATTTGCTAATGCTAGAACCCATGGGGTCTCCAAGGGTCATAGTCATTTCCTCCAATCAGAGCATCCAAAGCTAACTCTAGAAACAACCTTGCTTCATGCTCAGCCTTGGAGAGTCACACTTTAGAGTGAAAAGGGTATATGTGAGATGGGGATCGGGGAATACACTTGAGTTGAATGTGGAAGAAATTGGCTAGGCTATCTGTCCTTGTATTTATTTTTGCATATATTATATTTAAATAAGCACATGTTGTTTCCCCTCAGAATGTAAGCTTCTTGAGAGTTGGGACTATTCCAATTTTATCTTGATATCTCCAGGTTCTCACACAAAATAAGTGCTTTTAAAATGCTTGGTCATTAGTTTATTCTAAGCTGTGTAACTGTGAGTCAGAAGAAAACTTTTCTCTGGGTCTTGATTACCTCTATCTCCAGGAGCCTCCTCTGAGCAAACTTTGTAAACTGAAAAACACTGAGGAAATATGGGTTATTTCTTGTTGATGCAAATTCAGTTTTCTCATCTTAAACATCCTATCCCCAATGTCTTCCTTTTGTAGACCCAGAAAAGGAATATTAATTATAGGAGTTTCTTGAATCAAATCCTAGGATTTAGGTCTAGAAGATACCCACATGTTCATAAGGTAGTTCACTTTCCTTATTTTATAGATTTAAAAAAATTGAAGGTAATAGGAAGGGAAGGGAAATTACCACTATCATGTAGGAAGTCAATAATGTTCCTGGGAGTTGGGCTCAGGACTTCTGGGCCCCCATGTTCAGAGGCCTTTCTATGACTCTATGCCAGCAGCTTTGGCACAATCCCAATCTACAATTATTTACTATATCCTCACAGTGAAAGACAATACATAAAAAAGATGGAAAAGGTGGGAAGAAGGATGGTGAGTAGAAGGCTTCAAAGCGGTATGAAGGCCTACTTCTGGTTAAGACAAAGTTCATCAGAGCTGGAGAACCCAAGGTGGGGGTGTAAGGGTGGAGGCTGAGAATGATAGTCAGTGTTGACCACATAATGTGAAACCTGCATTAAGTATCTACCAGGTACCAGGCACTGTTTGGGGTCCTGTTGATACAAAGACAAAAACTAACTAGCCCTTTCCACAAGGAGCTTATTGGAGTCATTTTTCTAACAGCGCTTAGAATCTGCAAGGGAAGATTCAGGTTACTCTGACTGTCATTCATGTGAATTTTAAGACCTGCTCTCCAGGTTATAACTGCAATACATAAAAAGTTCTCCACAGAATCTCCTCCTCATCTCCCTCCCCAAGAGCTGCTACTGTCTCACCCTGTCAATATGTAAACATAGGTAATTAGTGTTTAATCAATATCTGTATTATTTTAATAAAGATTTCCTTGTATCATGGGCTCGCCATGGCCAAAGAAGTCGTCCTCATTACCAGCAATGAGCAGCCACTTCTTGTTTAGCAAAGTCCTCTTTGCTAAGGTTGTTACTGAGGCCATACACAGCTAAAGTCTTTCAGTGAAGCTGAAGCACTCATCACTTGTGCTCCACTTAGCATAGCCTTCATGAATCCAAGAGCACCTGCACACCACAGTCATTTTTATAGACTGGTGGAAGAGAAGGAACAAGAACATAGAGGAATAAGATTTTCCAGGGGCCAGATCATGTAGCCTGAGCAATTTAATGAGCCTTATCACTTATCAGTGACTATACTACAGAGAGGCAAGATGTCATAGAGGTTAGAGACCTGGCCTTAGAATCATGAAGAGCTGAGTTCAAGGCTTACCTCTGATTCTTACTGACTATGAGCCCTAGGAAAGTCCCACCATCAAATTTTAAGTCTATAAATTCCTTTTTTTTTAATTTATTTTATTTGGAAAAAAGCAGAGTAAGAAAAAAAGAAAAACAGAAAAAGAATACAAAACAAAATAGAACATTGTCATAGGCCCACCAGAACATCAGGGAGGATTCAAAATATATAACAAAAAATTACCAGATCAAGGAAGTCTATATATTAGTAGAAGTAAATATTTTCATGAATGTCTATTTTTTTTTCTTTACTTCCTTGTAAATTGTTCTTTGGTTCTCTGCTGCATACCTTATTTACTATATTATGTTTTTCCCCTTTCATCCCCACCATCACCCCCAAGCAAACTACAGTTAATAAAAGATATATATACATATATGTAACTGCAATATTGTTTTGCTTTTTAAAATTTATTTTATTTGAAAAAACAGAAAAGAAATACAAAACAAAATAAAGCAAAACAAAAGAGAACAAGTACAGATCTAAATTGATAGTGAGTCTATCTCACACAACCTCCCTACTTAGATAAAATCACAAGCCTGGTCAGAAAGTGTTCTAAGTGCCCTGAACTCAAATTTTGATCTTCTACTTGTGACCTTGAACAAGTCAAGCCTTTGAGAACTTCAGTTTATTCATCTATAAAATGAGGTAATTAGAATAGATTACTTCTAAAAGTCCTTCTGATTCTAATTCACATGAACGTATTGGCTCCATACGAACAGGCAACTACATAGTACAGTGGATAGTTCCTGAGTTCAAATCTGGCCAAAGACACTTCCTAGCTGTGTGATCCTGAACAAATCACTTAACCCTGTTTTGCCTCAGTTTCTTTATCTGTAAAATGAGCTGGAGAAGCCTACAGCAAACCATTCTAGTATCTTTGCCGAGAAAACTCCTAATGGGATCTCTCAAAGTTGGACACAACTGAAACAACCAAACAACAAAATAAGGTGGTTGGAATGGATGAACCCTAAGACTGCTTCTGCTTATAGATGTTTTAATCCTGTGGGTTTCATGAAGCAGGTGTGGCTCTCCAATTAGTGACAGCATCAAATTGCATAAGAGAAACTCACCATCCTCTAGGAATCCTTATGCCCCACAAAATTAGTCCTCTTAAAATTAAAGCAATTGTTACACAGGATTTGCATAGCACTTGATCTTTGCTATCCACTTTGCTTTCTAGGTTCTCAGAACATTGAACAACTGAGCCCCAATTTGGCAAAGTAGGTGCTATTGCTGTTTCCATTAAAATGAGTCTTTTAATTTTGTGGACAAGGATCATGAATCTCAGAATGCATGGGTCAGTGGAAAGAATGTCAAATTTGGAGACAAAGGAGCTGAGTCTAATCCTTCTTCACCACATACTGCCTGAGGGACTTTGGGCAAATCATATAAATTCTGTGGGCCTCAGTTTCCCCATCTATAAAATCGAGGGATTAGATTATATAGTCCTTTGAGATTCCTGCCAAATCTAGATCTCTTTGGTCCTCAGTTTTATCATCCATGTATGGATAGAGTTAGACTTATATGACCTCCAGGGTTACTTCCAGCTTAAAATCTATAATTCGATGATCCAAAGTGACTTGCATAGTATATGTTTCAAAACCAAGTATTAATACTTGGACTTCCAGGCCAGTATTCTGTGCAAAGCCACACAGAAGATGATTTGACTTGTGCTCTATGGGAACATTAATAAATAATTCAGATCAGGTAGGAGCATCAAGATAACTTTTGTAATTTTCATTAAAAATTCTGAAATTTTACATGAATCAAGCAGAACCCAGAAAATAATATACACAATGATAACAACAGTGAAAATCCAAAGAACCACTATTACAAAACAATCATAAAGGAATGTTGAAGAATTTCAAAAAGTATGGCCCCAAAGAAGAGCTCTGAGAAGATATTTCAGCACTCTCCCTTTTGGAGATGGTAGGTTCTTAGGTGTGGAACATTGTACACATTTGTCAGATTTTCTTCAATACCTTCCTCAGTTTTTCCAATTGTTTCTTTCTCTGCTTCCTGCTTTTGTTTGACAGCTAAATGGCACAAGGGATAGAGTACCAGACCTGGAGGAAGACTCATCTTCCTGAGTTCAAATCTAACCTCAAACTCTTACTAGGTAATTATTGATTCTGAAGAGTGCAAGTTCATCTTAAGTAGGCCCAGACTTTGGTTCTTCTCTATGAAAAGGATGGGGAAGTCTCATCTAGTGCCTTATCCCCATGTTAATGCAAGTAGTTGTCACCTACTGAGATAGAATCCAAGAAAACATATCTTAAGGCATTTTCTCTCTGTGCAAAATTTTGATATTGTCTCTTGTACTCCCAGCTAGGGTTTCTCAGATTTATATCCTTAAGATATTTACCAGACCCTGGGCAAGTCCCTTAACCCTGTTTGCTTCAGTATCCTCATCTATAAAATAAACTGGAGAGGAAATGGCAAATCATTCCAGTATCTTTGCCAAGAAAATTCCAAATGAGTTCACAAAGAGTCAGACATAACCGAACAACAACATTTTTCTTTTAAAAAAAAAAGTATATTTGTTCTATGGGATAGCTTTCTGGGAGGGAGAAGAAGATAGATGCAGGGGGTAATTTAGGTGATGTAAAACAAAAGAAAGCAATAACAATCTATTTTTTATTATAACTTAAGCAATTTCATATTAAAAAACATAAGAAGATCATTTCAACTTGAATTCCTCCACATTCTCTGTTGGTCTATTCTGATGTGCATAAATGCAATTTTACATGTCTGCAATTGTATGAATGAATATTGTTTGAGTTTCGGCTCTTATATTTGTCCATAGAATATATAGTCTCAAAATGATTTTTTTTATAGATGCAAAAACCCATTTCTAAAGTAGAGATTCCATTTGCTGCCAAACAATGAAAGCAACTTTGTAACCAAGCTGTCTCAGACTTTGAGATACAGCATCAGTGATGAAACTCTCAGAGAAAAAAGCACCCTCATGAGGAACAGATAGATATTACCAGGCACACCAAAACTGGAATATAGAATACTAGATTTAGAACTAGAATCAAATGTGACACCCCTACCTATCATTTTACAAAGAAGAAAACCAATATCCAGAAAAGTCCTAAGGTCATACACATAATGAATAACAAAGTTAGGGTTTGAACCAGAATTTCTAATTACAAAACCAAGAGTCCTTCCACCACATTGTACTGCCTCAGTTACTCAGACTGTAAGTCTACAGGCAGCTGAACATGAAAATCTGATTTTGACTAAACTTCCTGGCTTGCAGAGATAAAGGTTATAGGAATTCCCCATACAGATAAAATCAAACACACACACACACACAGAGAGAGAGAGAGAGAGAGATACACACTTATCATAGAATATTCTCACAGTTATTTATGTGATTGTCTAATTCCCATCCACCCCTAATAGATTTTTAGTGCAGAGCTTCTTAAATTTTTTAATCATGACCCTTTTCACCCAAGAAATTTTTATACCATCCCAGGTATAAAGACATATAAAGCAGGTATACAAAATCAAACATTTACTGATAACAAATCATAAAGAAATTTATTTTAAAACAATTCTTTGGCCTACAAGTAATATTACTATTTATTAAAACAAAAGCAGATTTACATACTAATGTGCTTGCTTGTTTTTACATAAAAAATTAAATCTTGGTGGAATATTTGATACCTTTTAATGTTACCAAATTTTTCATGACCCTCCCATTCAGTTATATAACCCATAATTTAAGAAGCTTTGTGTATTGGGATCTGCAATTGGGCCATGATAAGGACTGTTTTTTTGCTCTTGCCAATCAGTCAATACGTTTATTAAGTGTTTACTATGCGTCAGGCACTGTGCTCTCTATGAAAGTAGAAAGAACTAAACTTTATATTTCCCCGTTGCTTAGCTCACACAGTATGTGCTTAATAAATGTTTCATGGATGAATGAATTCTTGAACCTCAGTCACCTTCCGTGGTTTTCAAGATTCTTAAGAAATGAGACATTACAGAGTTCTGAGAGGCTAGAGAGAAAGGCAATATGGGGACACGAGATATTAGCCTTCAGATTTAGCAGATTGGATGCCTAGAGTCAAACATCCTGAATATTTACTGATTCCGGAGAGTGAAAGTTCATCTGAGGAAGGCCTGGACTTTGGTCCTTCCCAGTGAGGAGAATTGTGAGTCAGTGCCTTCCCCCACAAGCTCATGCAGCTGCTGCCATCTACCATGACAGAACACAGAAAAACATACCATAAGGAATATCGTCTCCATGCAAAATTTTGATACTGTCTCTGGCATTTCACACTAGGATGTCTCGGGTTCATTGTGGTTCTTTATATAATATATAAATATAATTCTCTTCCCTGTTAATTTGTAACCCCTCCCACCCTCAAACCCACATTTGAAAAGTCCTTGGGCCTGTGTCACAGGGAGAACAATGTGATGGCACATTGGTACTCTTGGGGCTTCTGCTGAGCGATCTCATTTGATGGGAATTTTTAGCAACACCCACTTATGTACCATAAATATGTATAAAATCTAATGGCTGCTTGTGTGTATGTCTGTATCCTGTCTCTACTGATGTGTGTATGCATGCACACACACACCAACACATATGCACTGACAGCCAGACTTAGTTCATCAGAATTCATTTACAAACTTCATTTCTTTAGGATGGAGAAAAGAACCATATTAACATATCAACGGCACATGCATGCTGAGAATGTGATTACCCCAGACATCTTAGGATCTCCCCACACACAGGCACCCAGGGATGGATTAACACTATATTTTAAATATGCTCAGTCTCTGTATCTCCCCACACACAGGCACCCAGGGATGGATTAACACTATATTTTAAATATGCTCAGTCTCTGTATCTCACTCTCATTCCCCTCCCCCACCTCTTTTTTTTTTTTTTTTTAATTCCTCTAAGCTTGTTTCTCTTGAAATTTCCACCTTGTGGTTGTGTACTGCTGACTTCACATTTGCTGTGGTGTGAACTTCACATCTGTGAATGGATGACAGGGAAGATTAATAACCCTGCTCCCTTCGCCTTGACTGTAGGCCTATCTAATGAATAAATAAATAAATAAATAAACAGAGCTCGAATCCCCTAAATAGAGACCCAGAGCCGGAGAGAAACCAGCATTTTGCTGAATCCATTCTTTAAGGAAAAAAACCCAACCTCTAATGATCTCTGCTTTACATAGTCGGCAGTTTTTTGGGGTGGGTTTTTTTTTGTTTCTTTCTTTTTTTTTTTTCCTAAACATGTTATGGAAAACAAAAGTTTTCAGGGAGGGAACACCCCCTCAATCTTCACCAGCCAAGGCAAGGTGATGGAAAATCCTGTACCCAGGTGTGGCCTCTGATTGGCTTCTGGGCTGTATCAGGAAGGCAAAGGGGGATGCTGTTTCCTCTGGGACCGACTCCCACCTCTGACCGCAGTGGGAGGCTCCAAACAATCCTCCCGAGATCCCTCACATGTCTGCAGAGCCCCAATCTCCCCTTCCAGAACCTTACTTATTTAGCATAACCAGCTGGAAGGCAGGGGGTATAAGCCTTGTGAGAGAAGAGGAGGTTCCGAGGGTTTGTGCAAAGGGAGAGGAATTCCCTCCTTCCCTTAGCCCAGGGGCTCTGCTGCAGCTTCCTCGGATGCAGAGGAACCAGAAGTACCCGGAGCTTCCTGGGCAAAAGCCGACAGCTTCGGGCTACCACTAAGCAGAGCCTAATTGTGACTGGAAGGACATTTTTGCGTCCCTAAAACACTCCGGTCTAATTACACTGTAGTTCACAGGCCAGATCTCTGCAAACACATCCAGACCCAGACTCTAAATTCACCTTTCAAAAAAATCACTGAAATTGATTCCAGGGTTTGTAGTTTTCAGGGAACAGGGGAATGTCTGGCTCAGTTTTCAAATTCACCTCTCCTCTCCCCTGTCTCTTAGTCACTGAATCTTTAACAAGACCTATTGTTTCTGCTTGAAGAAGCAGTAGCCTATGAACATCCGGAGGGAAGGGGAGGGAGAAAGAGAAAAGTCTCACAGAAGTGAAATCAGCAGCCACCAAGGACCTGAACCTCAGACTCAAGGTCAAGTCCAGTGGAGGTCAGCAGGGCAATGAGTCTGGCAGTCTCAGCCAAGCCAGGAATTCACATGAGAAAAACACAGTCTAAGCAGAAGCCATCCATCACCATCTGATCCTGGCCATGAGTGCTTGTGAATGAGTTCTAGATTCAGTTCATCAAACACCAGCCCGGTCCCTCAGCCCTCCTTGCCTTCCAGGATGTAGAAAAGAGCTTTTAAATGAAATGGTGATACTACCAACCATGCAAAGAAGAGGCTCTGTCTTTTTGTCGTAGCACAACTTGAAAATAAAGTGGGGACCCATTGCCTGGGGGATGAGTGAACAAACTGTGGTATGTTAGTTAGTAAAATGGAATATTATTGCACCAGAGGAAATTAACAAGTATAAAGGGTTCAGAGAAACATGCAAAGACCAGTGTGTACTGTTTCAGAGCTAAGTAAGCGGAATCAAAAACAAAAAACAAAACCCAGTATTCGGGATGACTGCAATCATGCAAACAAAATGAAATGCAAACAAAATAAGGCAAAACTAAAAGGAAGCTAGTCACTGAGTAATAATAATGACACATCTTGCCCAGAGAAATATTAAGGAACCCCCTCCTTCATTTTGGTAAAGAAGTGGTAAATTAAGTGTGCAAAGTGTTATAAAATCTAACATAATCAATGCATTGGTTAGGTGAGCTTAACTATTTTTCTTTGTTACAAAGAGAGTTCATGTTGAGGGAGAAGGGAGTAGATACATAAATATCAGGAAATGACAGATATAACAATATAAAATAAAATAAATACAACATATAAATAAATAATAAAACAAAAGGCATCAATAAAATTTATTTTTAAATCGGTTCAAAATACCCTAAAGATCAGTTTCCCTTCCCATTTCCACTTGTCTTGATGGTAGTAAATGTTGCATTCAAACAACACTCTAATAAAATTCAGAGGTTCCAACCACAGAGCTGATTGGTACCCAATCTCTTTTAAGAGGGATATGATGCAATATTTGTGACTTTTTCTTTACTGAGGTAGATAACCACCTCTTCTGCTCAGGATTAATCACAGCTCTATTCTTCCCTATCTTATGACCTTAAATAAGTCCTTTCTTGCTCTCTATATATGTATGGCCTTAGGATAGGATCCATCAAAATAGGATGCTAGAAGCCAAGATCATGTTGGTGCTACAGTAAAGCCTAGAGGGAGCTTTGGATAGAGAGCTCTTCTGAATGAATAATAAAAAGTAGTTCAAGCACTTCAGTACCTTCCTTTCTTTCAATATCTCTGTGTCTCTACTTGTACTACTACTAGCTGCTAAGTCCCCAATGTAACCCCAAATCAGACCTGATCTTGCTGTCCCAACCCAAGATAGGTTATATAATGAATGGGTAGGACACTGGACTTAGAATCAGGAAGATAAACTGGAATTTTGCCTGGGACATTTACAAGTGTGACTACAGGAAAATCATTTACTCTCCATGTGTCTCCATTGTCTCATGGGTAAAGAAGAGGTCAGATCTGATGATCTCCAAGGTCCTTAAATCTTTGATCCTATGATCTTTTCCCTGGTATAAAGTTTTACACTTTATCCCTTTCTTCAGACAGAAACTAGGAGGTAAATTCACTTCTCTTTCTCTGTCTAATACTCCCTTCAACCTTCTTAGCCTTTGAGCAATGTAGGGACTTATGAGAGGATTGAGGAAAGGATTTTGTTGTTATTGAATTGTTTTCCAGTCATAGCCAATTCTCCATTTGAGGTTTTTTTGGCAAAGATACTGCAGTGATTTGCCATTTACTTCTCCAGCTCATTTTACAGATGAGGGAAACCAGGTTAAGTGACTTGCCTAGAGTCACACAGCTTCCAAGTGTCTGCGGCTAGATAAGAACTCAGGAAGATGAGTTTTCCTGACTCCAGGCCCAGTGCTCCATCCACTGCAATATATAGATGCTCTGATTAAAGGATAAAATAAAAGTAATAACTATTTTTATTATAGCTAGCATTTATATAGCACTTTTAGGTTTGCAAAAAGCTCTAAATGTTTCATTTGGGCTTTATGGCAATGTGGTAAGAAAAGTTATAATTATCCCCATTTTGCAGATGAGGAAACTGAAGCTGAACAGATTAATTAATTGATTTACCTAGGGTCACACAGCTAGCAAGTGCCCAAGGCAGAATTTTATCTCAGATCTTCTGGATGCCAAGTCCCGCACTCTGTCCATTCCCTTTATATGCTTTGGGACCTTGTCACTCCCCTGACAAGGAATGCTAATAGATGAAATGAACAAACTTACCTCTATTCCAAACCTTTCCATTTGGGGGATCACCATGCTTTAACCACAAAAGCATAACTTTAATAAAAAGGGTGCCAGATCTTATAAAAAGCCAAGATTAGAAACATTTAACAGATAATTAGGTCCCCATCCCCACCCCAGAGGTTTTCCCTCTGGTTGAAACTATGGGAACTAAGAATTTTTCCTCCTCTTGGGATTAGACATTGGGGAAAAGCATTCTGCCTTGGAAAGAGAGGAAGAGAAGATTTCTGCACAATAAAAATCCAAAGACCTCACCTAACCTTAAAATAACCCAGTTCGCCATATGTGTGCACACATGTGCTTGTGTGGGCATCTATCCCCCTCTTACAGCTTCCCTTGCCCTCCAGGCAAATGACTGTAAACTCCCAGACAAGAATGTCTTATTAGAATGAGAGCTGAAGAATTCTGAGAAGTCATCTAGTTTAAACTCCAGGATTTAAACAAGATGGCATCATAGGGCATAAAGCACTGGGCCTAGAATCATTGAAGACTCATCCATCTTCCTGAAGTCATTTAACCCCATCTGCCTCAGTTTCCTCATCTATAAAATGAGTAGGAGAAGGAAATGGCAAAAACACTCCAGTATCTTTGCCAAGAAAACCCCAAGTAGTGTCATTAAGAGTCAGACACAGCTGAAAAACATCTAAACACAACAATTTAAATCCCTTATTTTACAAATGAAGAAACTGTGGGCCAGAAAAGCAGAATTTGTCCCAGATCACTATTACTTATTTTTGTAAATCTAAGCACTAAACACAAAGTTTAGTTAGAGTGTAGTAAGAATTCAATAACCTCACTGAATGAATGAATATACATATCTGTGTATTTTTACAGTACATATATAAATACATGGTGTATGCACTTTGTACATGCACATATCATTGTGGTGCATACATGTTTGCATATGAGTATGTTATATTTCCATGAGCAAGTATGCATTTGTACACGTCTGTGTTGTATTGAGTGGAAATGACTTCAGAGAACAAAACATGGAAAGGTAAGCTATGTTTGTTTCACAAGCAGAAATATTCTTCCAACTTTTCTCCACACTTGCCCTGTGAAATTCTCAGTAATGAATCAGATCTAATCACCATGGTCTCAAAGTCAGGCTTGTGATTTCTCAAAAAACCCACCTTGGATGGGACATCCCCCTTCCTGGAAGATCCACATCCTTCCCTCTTTATCTTCATGGTACTCACATCCTCCAGCTTTAATCATAAAAAAAAAAAAAAAAAAAAAAACTATACTCTGGTAGCAAAGAATTGGAAAGTGAGTATATGTTCATCATTTGGGGAATGTCTGAATAAGTTATGACATATGAAAGTAATGGAATATTATTTTTTTATTAAAAAATGTTGAACAAGCTGATTTTAGAAAGGCCTGGAAAGACTTACATGAACTGATGATGAGTGAAATCAAGCAGAACTAGGAACCAGTAATACATTGTACATAGTAATAGCAAGATTATGCAATGATCAATTATGAAAGACTTGGTTCTTCCTTCTCATTGATTCAATGATTCAAAGCAATCCCAATAAATTTTGGATAGAAAATGCCATCTGTATCCAGAAAGAAAACTATGGAAATTGAATGTAAATCAGCACAGGCTATGTGCACTTTTTTCTGTTTTTTTTTTCTCTTATGTTTTTTTCCCTTTTGTTCTAATTTTTTTCTCTCCCTACATGATTCATATAGAAATGTGTATTTTAAAAGT